>NC_138771.1:496036886-497478761 GCF_965119305.1 Pelophylax lessonae
AACAATGTCAGTACTATCTGTTCTCCAACCAAAGGGATGGCACATTGTGAGCTGTTCCCAGAATACCACGTCAGACCAGAGTGCTCAGTTTTCAAACATTAATAGCATATATCAAGGTTCAGATGATGTGAATCAGATTATATAAGTGCTCAAAATATCTCTTTGGAAACAACTGCTCAATGCTCATATTGAAAATAAATTCCTAGTGGAACTATTTATGATACATTGGATCCACTCTATTGGAATATTATTCCCAAGGATACCAGCATCAATGTATAGTATCACATTCAATCCTGTTAGATTCATCACTGTTCAACATATCGTAGCATAGTCCTAAAACACTTCACAGCTTTTGTGTATTCATGATCATCCTTGAAAATGTGTGTAGAGATAGTATCGCAACAGGAGAAGTGTTTATAAGTCCCCACGGACATATCATCTTGAAACAGGATATCCACTGATGAAATAATGGCATTCTCATGTATATAAATGTGGAATATGTGTAACTGAGATGTTGGATTCGACTCATTAGTGGATCATGATTGGTGAAGATTAAACAAATCCATATGGGGCACAGTGGCTCTAGTGAGGCCATCTTATCAGTGCTGCCTTTTAGTGCTGCCTCATCAGTGCAGCCTCATTAGTGCCTCCCCACCAGTGCCCCTCAGTGCAGCTTGTCAGTGCTGCCTCATTAGTGACTCCTCACCAGTGTCCCTCGGTGCAGCTTATCAGTGCCCATCAGTGCAGCCTCATCAGTACCCATCAGTGCAGCCTTATTAGTGCCCATCAGTGCAGCCTATCATCACCCATCAGTGCAGTCTATCAGTGCCCATCAGTGTAGCCTCATCAGTACACATCAGAGAAGAAGAAAAATGACTTATTTGTGAAGTTTTTTCAGTCCCCATTCACACTGGGG
Organism: Pelophylax lessonae; assembly: GCF_965119305.1. Classification (NCBI taxonomy): domain Eukaryota; kingdom Metazoa; phylum Chordata; class Amphibia; order Anura; family Ranidae; genus Pelophylax; species Pelophylax lessonae. Next base: position 496,037,803 of record NC_138771.1, read on the forward strand.
CGACCTGTGAGGCGACCTGGTCGCCTCACAGGTCGCCGTAGGTCGCCTTCCATAGGGAAGCTGCGGACCCGTTCTAATAGGAGCGACACAAGTCACTCCGACTTAGAAAAAGGGTCCGGAGCTTCTTTGGGGCGACCCGGAGCGACCGTCATAGACGTCAATGTTATGAAGTCCGTGCCGGCCGCTCCAAGGACGTGGGGTGAGCAGCGCGCCGCGACCTCGGAGGTCGCCCCGGGAAGTAGCGTCGCTGCTATGTGAACGGGGCCTAAGAGAAACAAAGAAAAAATGTTTTTTTTCGTTTGTTTAGCAAAAAATAAAAACCCCAGTGGTGATAAAAGAAAACTCTATCTGTCTAAAAAAATTATAAAAATTTCATGGGTACAGGGTTGCATGACATCGCAATTGTCATTCAAAGTGTGACAGCCCAGAAAGCTGAAAATTGGCCTGAACAGGAATGGGATGAAAGTGCCCAGTATTGAAGTGGTTAAACACAAATAGGACCTCAGCTGGAAGCCACATATACAAAGTAAAAAAAAGACAGTCTGACCAATGAGCAGAGAGTCCAAAACATTTAACAATGGCATTCATTCTGCCAGACAACATGAAATGGCCATCACGTTTCTGAGGTTCAATGGCATCCTCCCTTCAGGGCTCATATATTGCATAAACTTGTGAGAACTCAAACAGCATAAACACCACAAGCAATTGTTTGAAGACTGAAAATAAATCACCCAGGTGCCAAGGAGCAGAATAGCAGCCCAAGTGTATTCAATATTTGAGTCCTGGAGGGGGGAAGGGTGCCTGTGGACCCCCAAAATGTGCTGAATGCTTTATGTTGTCTTGCTGACTGAACAGCAGTGCTGAAAAGCTTTGGATTCTCAGCTCATTGGTCAGAAGCTCCTTTTTGAACTCTGTATACACATATACAATGTTTGAAACAGCAAAGGTTTATATCAATGTAATATGTAGTTTCTCAAAGGTTGGAAATGCTGGTTTATAGTAAATATGCTCTCAGGAATTTTACACAAGACCCAGAAAGTACTTAGACATCTGCTGATAGGACGGTAACAGTTCCACACTTGCCAGTATGTATATATATATTATACATTCTTTCTCAACCAAAGTCCTGTAGAACGCCCACTGGCACTTGGGTAAACCAGTGGAGGGGGCATCTAAACCCGCCAAACGCCTTATAGCCTTTGTGTTCACGGCCGCCAAAATAGCTATAGCCCGCTCCTGGCGAACCCCTGTGGTACCGTTCGAGCTCCTAAAAGCCAAACTGACCTGGATCATGGTAAACGAACGGATGGTGGCGCTATTGAATGATAAGATGCGTATGTTTGACAAAACATGGGACCCCTGGATAAGGTATCTGGCCGGCCCCCCTTAGGGGAAGTCGGGCGCCCTGGTTGCCTTGGACAGAATGTTTGGGGGATATGCCCCACTGGGGTGTGCGGGACCTGGATGTCGACCCTGTCTCTCCTCACCGGCCGCTGATGTTTCTTTCCTCTTTCCCCCCACCCCACTTTTGCTACCTTCTTCTGATTTTTCCTACTTTTTCCCTTAGTCTTGTCCTTTTCCCTCCACTCCTTTTTCTTTTCTTCTTTTTCTCTCTGCAGTGCACGGATAGCGAGCTGCTGCCCCCTCTAGTAGTGGGCTCAGTATTGGGGTCGGGGTTGGGGGCCGTCTCCTCCCAAGGGCGCAGTGTGTTCCCATAGGGGCGCCGGGGGGGGGGGGGGTTGGGCCCGGAACCATCTGACCTTTAGTGTTATAAAGCGGGGCAATGTCTTCATGTTTTCACCTCATCTAACAGATGCCTAGCCAACCTCTATTGTTCATGTCTCTAGTTTTTACCGATTTCTGATTTTTGATATTGCACTTATCTGAATAGGCATCTTTGTATTTCATGTATTCTGTGTGATGTACTGCTTTCAAAGGATATGGTTGAGCCATGTTGGCTCGTTTTGCACTGTTAAACCATTTTTTCTACAAAAAACTCAATAAAAATCATTGAAACATAAAGTAAAAGAAAATCTCAGATTTTGGGTTGACATCAGAAACAAAAGCCCACAGGAAATCTTCCAATGGGGACACTGGTTCAGGTGACCCTGGTGACACACTGGGATTCCCTCACCTAGGATGGATTTTCTCTCACTTCCTGTTTTGGCTATGGGACAGGAAGTGAAGGGAAATCTCCCCAATGGGACGCAGATGACAAGAAAAAAAATGATGGATGGTTATAACCCTCATGCTATCCAAAATGAAAAAAAAAAGGAAAATTTGGCCTTTAGTTACACATTTTAAAGTTTGTACGAGATGTTACTGATTGAGTTTAGATCCACTTTAGGAAAAGGGAGGATGGGGCTTGAACCAAAGAACATGCATGGCCCACCTTATTACCAGGCTCAGATTCATGGCAATTAAGAAGGGAAGGGCACCGGCTACCATTTACCAAGAACAACGGTGAAGTGGGAAATATGAACTATTATGAATTACAGCCACTTAGCACAGGGTAGCCAGTGTCCTCAAGTTACAAAAATTTAATTTCTACCGTCCATGTTTGTCCTTTGTGTATTGGTGATGCCAAACGGCCTGTCAAGTGATGTGTCATCTGAGCGGCGATTGATAAAAATGCAATATGCACTGAGCCAATAATTACATCTAGCGCGCCCTATAACCTTGAATAGATGGGAGACATATGAAGGAATCAATAGGAGAATGGAGATTGAGCGGGAGACGGTGCTCCTATCAAGGGATTCTTCCCATGTGCTATGCCATTGACAAATGTTCTGTATTTACTGTCATTTTCCCTCTATTTATCAACATCTATAGGCTGTTATGTAGCAGCTCAGTCATGGAGATCCTTCCTTGTCATGTTCATTTGTCCCATTGTAAGCTCGTGAATTTTTGGGGGAGAAGATTTCATTAGAAGCTGTGTAAATATTCAAAAACTATCCAGCAAATATATTTAATAAAAATCACAGCAAGTGACAACATAAAAATATTTTGTATCCTTTCACTTGACTGGAATGATGTTACAATTCGTTTTTTTTTTTTTTTATACAAATTTTGGTGCCAATGATTTGGAACCTTGCACCCAATTTACTGTATATGCAGCCTTTTAAAGTATATTTTGCACAAATGACAGTATTCATAAGGCATTTATACAAAGAATGCCATGCTCTCCATACAGTGATTTGACCCAATTATACAAGGGTGCTGTAGTGGAATGGCATAAAAGCACTGCTGCCTAATAGCCCACACACAGGATCCGAAAATCGGACAGATCGTCAGTTTTTTTTGCATGCTAGTCGCATATCAAAAATGGAGAGGTTACTAAAGTTACAAAAATTCTCATACGACAGAATATATAAATCGGAAGTGATGTATTGTGTTGTAGTGTATTTCTATTGTGTTTTCGGGTGACAGCTATACTGATTTAATGAAAATCGCACAATCTGGTATCGTACGAGAAATATTTTCGTGCTTGTCTGATCGAATAATATTGGATGAACTGTCGTGATCAGCTCTCAAAAGCTCTGTACTAATGATCTGATTGTCATATGATTGCTTCGAAAGCAGTATTTTTCGTCTGATTTTCGGATTATGTGTATGGGCCATAAGGAAGAGATACGTAGCGGCCTTGAAATTTCATTTTTTGTGTTTAAACATGGTGTGCTGGTGATATCTTGGCTTGAGATTCATGAGGCATGTCGCAAACAGGGATTTTCCCATTTCTGATGCACATGTCGCATTTCACAGTAACATGCGTTGGGAATTGTTTATTTGTTGCTCTAGTATAAATGTTTCAGTCTGTGCTCCTTTAATGTCACACTGCTGATAGTTTATCAGGCCCATTACTTTTACTGTCATAATATAGCAATGATTGCTGTGATTATACAAAATAGACATTAAATCCTCATGCACACAGGGCGTTATAAAAAACGAGCTACAAAGCCACTACCGATGCCAGGAAAAAGTGGATTTGAAAACGCGCTGTTAATAGCTTTTTGCATTGGCATTAATACGCGTTTAGCCGCTTCAGCGTTGATCAGTGTTTCTCTGCCTCCACTATTTTCCACTCTTACTACAGAGCACAAGTCACATGACACGTGAACATCAATGGTTCCCTATGAGAGCCGTCTTAATCGATTTGACTTTTAGTCCATTAATTTGAATGGAAATCACATCCAAGTCGGATCATCATGATCTGACTTGTGACAAGGATCTTGAAGAGGAACCCCATGCCAACAAGTAAAAATGAGTCTGGTATGGATCTTGAAAGGAAACCCCACACCAAGATAAAAAAAAAAAAAGGAGTGGGGTCCCCCCCCCTAAGAGCATGCCAGAACGTTGGGTCTGGTATGTATTTTGAGGAGAAAATCCATGTCAGAAAAAAATAAAATGGTGTGGGGTCCCCCCAAAATCCATACCAGACCCTTATCCGAGCATGTAGCCCGGCAGGTCAGGAAAGGGGGGGTGAGCGAGCGCCCCCCCCCTTCTGGACCCTACCAGGTCAGATGCCCTCAAAATGGGGGGTGGGTGCTTTGGGGCAGGGGGGCTCTGTACCTTCCACCCTAAAACACCTTGTCCCCATGTTGATGGGGACAAGGGCCTCTTCCCGACAACCCTGGGTGATGGTTGTGGGGGTCTGCAGACTAATAGGAATCTGGAAATCCTCTTTATGAAGGGGACCCCCGGAACCCGCTACCCCCCCCCCCCTCCCCCTCATGTGAATGAGTATGGGGCACATTGTATCCCTACCCATTCATCCCATAAAAAGGCAGTGTAGTGTAAATAAAAACAATGTGATGTCACAAGGGGTGGGTCTCATTGTGACATCACGTGATGACCACGCCCCTTGGCTATATAAAAACTGTTAGAGAACGGAGCTGGTACAATGACAGGAGCCAGCGTAGGAGGAGGACCGGGTCGGCAGTGGAGAAGACAGCAGCGGCAGGGAAGACAGCAGCAGAGGGAGAAGACCAGAGGAAGAACACCGGAGGGAGAAGACCAGACTTGTCAAAATTGTCTCTCATTTTTATTACACTGCACTTTGCAGAGCCCCCCCCTGCCCCAAAGCCCCCACCCCTCCCCCCTTGTTGAGGGCAGGTGGCCTGGTACACTCCTTTTGTTTTTTTCCTTTTGGCGTGGGGCTCCCTTTTAAGATCCATACCAGTCTTAAAGGGCCTGTTATGGATCCTGGGGGGAACCCCACGCAGTTTTTAATTTTGGCATGGGGTTACCCTTCAAGATCAAGTCACATGCCACAAGTCGGATCATGATGATCGGACTTGGATGCGAGACTGCCTGTAGAACAACTTTAAAACAGACAATTGTAGTCTCTATCAGAATCCTGTGTAAAAATGTGAAAACACACGAGCACAGTTGGAAGCAAGGAAAATACCTTTGTCACCCTGTAACAAGAAGTGCGTGAACATGGCAGGATCTTCAGGGATTGTTTTAATTAAAGCTGCAGATTTAAAATGTTCGAAAATTACTTTGGAAATTACTTTAATATGTTGAAGGTTATGTGAGATTTTGGTCGATGAGTTTTCATTTACTGTATTTTCTGGCGTATAAGACTACTTTTGAACCTCAAAAAAATTCCCCAAAAATGGGGGGTCGTCTTATACGCCGAGTATAATATATCCAAGGTAACCTAAGTATAAGTATTACCGGTAGATGTAATCTCTCAAGACGCTGGCTGTGTGGGAATCCTGTACCGGTATACCGTATGTACCGTAGCTTCAGCTACATACAGTGTACCCCGCTGAGCCAATCAGGGAGAGCGATGTATTCTATTATTGAATGCAAAGCCTGCTAGGATTGGCGGAGTAAAATCAGCCCGCCTCTCTTACTCTGCCAATCCGAGCAGGCTTTGCATTCAATAATAGAATACATCCCTCACTGTGATTGGCTCAGCGCAGTATACTGTATGTAGCCAAAGCTACGGTACATATGGTATACCGGTACAGGATTCCCGCACAGCCGTCTTGAGATTACATCTACTGGTAATGCTTAGGGTACCTTGGAGATATTATGAGAGATTACATATATTACAGTACTAGGGTACCTTGGAGATCTATGAGAAATCTGATGTTTTTCAATGGTGTTTCCTTGCTTCGGAAGGGGGGTAGTCTTATACGGCGAGTATAGCCCAAAACCTATGTTTTAACTTGAAAATTAGGTGGTCGTCTTATATGCCCAGTCGTCTTATACGCCGAAAAATACGGTACCTAAAGTTTACAGGTTGGGTTTATTTTAATTGCCATTAAGCGATATGGCCCTTCTTAATTAAGCTGGGCTTTGCTTTTTCTATTTGAGTAGCTAACACTCATTTGTGATTTTAGCAGTATAGAGGAGTTTCTAATAAGCGCCTATGTGACTCCAGCCTTGGGGTTGTTGTGAAGGGGGTCCCCTTGGAGAAAGGCACCTGGTTATGGATACAATTCTCAAGACCTTCGTACTTCCAACTGGCAACTTGCGTTCTTCTCTGGATTAACATATCTCCCTCCCTGTGCGTTAAAACTCTGTTCCAGCGAGCTCACGGGTATGGTTGCCAAGCCCGGCTCTAAGATACAATACAGCTTGTGAATAAATAAACAGAAATGATTTTACTCAATTCAGGGTCAGGCCTTGGAGCCATTCCTCTGTATACAAAGGATCCATCTCCTTCAGCATGACACGTGCCTTTTATATAAACCGATTACACATGTTCTAAAAACCGTCTCTTTCCACAAGACACATGGCAGCACTAGGCCTGTGACTTTGCTCTAACACATAATTCTACAGACCTGACTGGATTATTTGATTTTTATGTGGGATACAAGTGACAATACTGAGAAATCCTAGGAAAAATGTCCTAACCTTTTTTACAATTACAGCCCTCCCTCCACCAGATTACCCAAAATATCCCCATACCCCCTTCACTAGAGTGAGGTAATCATTATCACCACAAGTTCTATTGGGTGCCAGTATGGCGGGTAGTATGGAAATGCAGGTAGAGGAGGAATTCAAGAGGAACCTATTTCCTCCATGGTTTCTTCGGTCACAGAAAGGCAGCTATCTGATTGGATGCTGGCACCCCCTGTGATTTTGACGGCCATATTGGATCTGGCTTCCAAGTTTGGCTCTCATTTTGCGAGTGGCTATAGTAGGGACAGGTCACCCTTCTGTCAGGGACAGTGCTTAGCATCAGGGAAAGGTTCCGAAAGAGTAGGGAAAGTGCAGAGACATGCCATTCTTCCTGGAAGCCTCCCCTTTTGGGTGCAGACTGGCCAGGCTGCATTCCGCTCCTCGAGACAGATGTTGTCGGCATCTCAGTTCCACCACTCTACTGCCGCTTGTGGAAGGAAACTGGGTTTTAGTGAAGAACACTAGAACTGAAAAAGGCAGTAAGCTGGATCCCAAGTGGGATTTTAAGCCCTTCCCTCCAACTTCAGTATAAGATGTGTTCTCTGAGGGTTCCATCCCTATTAAGAGGCGACTACACCGCAACCTGCTGTGACCCTGCGTGTTGAGTGCTGCATGTTTTGCCAAGCCTGCCAGAGACAGAGAGGAACAAAACTCCATGGACGTTCGACCAGTACAGGAAGTCCCCCCCACTCATGTTAGAACCTCCGGCTCCCACAGATTTGGAAGAAGAAAGCTCTAGTACAGTGCTTGTGGACAGTCAAGAAGCTCCTGTGGGCCCTGCTGACTGTCTGGACTTTTTTGAGGGGTCAATCTCGTGCTCAGGTAAAGGGGGTATGGCTGGCCCTATTAAACCCCCCCCCCCCCAAATCCATTGTATCACCTGCATTCCCTTCGCCTACATACCCTTTCCCCTATATCCCCTGCAATTCCTTTCCTGCTACATAAACAGCATTTTCTTCCCCCTATATACCCTGCATTATAATGTACCATTGTCCTCCCAAATTCTCTGCATTCCCTTCCTCTAGGCCTTTCCCCTACAAACTCTTTACCACCTTCTCCCTACATCTTCTATATCTTGTTTCCCCTAAATTCCCTAACCACTACATATCCTGCATTCCCTTTCCCGTATATCCCTGTGCCCCCCGCAATCCATTCCTACTTCATACTCTGCATTCCTTTCGTCTATATATCTTGCATTCTGCTCCCCCCACATCCCCTGCTTTCCTATATCCCCTGTACCCCCTGCAGTTTCTTCCCACTACATATCCTGCAATCCGGTCCCCTTACATCTCTTCCCCAGCCAAAAAGGTTGGTGCTTGTTTTGAGTGGAGTTCAGAAGGATAGGAGCCTTTATTTTGTTGCTTTCTCCCTCTTGGGATTTGTCCTGGTGACACCCTCTGACTTTGAAATCAGATGGTGTCACTGGGACAGGAAGTGAGGGGGCAAAGACAGCAATAACATCCTGGCAGAGGTTCTTACCCTTCTGCACTCCATCCACAAAACATTTGGAAAACAAATTCACCTGGAGTAGTATGTTAATCATCATTATCCTGAGTTTTCTTGTAAATGATATAGCCTGACGTTCAGGAACGAGGCCCTTGTAATATTCAAAGCTCCTACTTCTGGCCTGCGTCATGTCTAAGAAATCTGAAATTGGAGTTACAGAGATTTGTTTACAGTAACAGCCTAAAACTTTGATTTCTATTCCAAGCAGATAAGAGAAAAGCCTCTCTGAGCTCTGCTAACTCTTCTCCCTAATTTACACCAGGGAGCCCAGGCCAAAGTATCAACCCAGTGCAGCAAGACATGTCATCCTAGCCGGACTTCTCTCGAAATTCACTGAAGCTCGTCATGTTATGTCATAAATAACGTATAGTTTTATATACACAGGAACAGTCGTGTTTAGGTTTCCAGCCGCATGTGATGGAACACAGATTGCAATAGAAAAACACACACGTTACATGATAACAGAGTCTACAGCTATCTAGGGAAGGATATAGAACTCCTGGAGGCTCCAGACAGAAATCATGGCTGGCCAACATTAGGGTGTGGGCATTAATTCTGCAGAATATCTCTAACCATAGAATTAAATGATTAATATTGACTTAACGTTCTTGTAATGGAATTTTTTTTGTTTTTAAATAACAAACATGTTATACTTACCTGCTCTGTGCAATGGTTTTGCACAGAGAAATCCCAATCCTCCTCTTCTCTGGTCCTCCACCAGTGTTCTGGCCCCCTCCCCTCTGTCCAGTGCCCCGATGGGAAGCCACTTCCCATGGGGGCACTCGTGCGTGCTTGTACCCGAGCCCTGCTGCTGCATCCATTGACACAGACAGCGGGACTCGGGCCTGCCCTCAGCTTCCTCATCACTGGCCTCTCTCCCTTACTGAGTGCCCCCATAGCAAACTGCTTGCTATGGGCACACTTGTTCGTGCTTGCTCCCAAGCCCTCTCTCTGTGTCCATAAGACACAGCGAGCGCAGCTCAACCATATCCCCTGCTCCCTCCTCACTGGCTGAGATTGACTGCAGTGGGAGCCAATAGCTCCTGCTGCTGCATCTCAACCAATGAGCAGGGAGATGTGAGAAGGGACGCTGCTCTCGTGCACATTGCTCGATCAAGATCAGGCTAAAGCCTAATATACACTGATAGCTTTTTTTTTTCGTTTCTGACATCCCCCTGCACGAACACTCTGGTCAGCTGGTTGGGATCATTCGACCTTTTTCGGTCATGCCCCTTCGACTGCCGGCTTCTGTCGGCCCAACTCCAGTACACGCTTTAGGTAAGTATTGTGGAGGAGAGGGAAGGCTGAGAGGAGAGCTGCATACTGAAGGTGTTTTACCTTCATGCAAAAAACCTTCTGCCTTTAGAATTACTTTAATTTCCCACATCTGTGGTTTTAAATTCCAATTAATGTCTGTGTATAAATAGTCATTGAGTTTGTTAGCTCACACATGGATGCGCTGAGCAGACTAGATACTGAGGCATGGGGAGCAGAAAAGAACTGTAAAAAACCTTCAGCCTTTAGAACCACTTTAATTTTGGCTAATTAAAAAGGAAACCATCACAAGGGAAATGCAGCTGGGGCAGCCTCCTTTGATCAGAGATTTTACATAGGGGCTGTTAGTTTTCTACAACATTAGTATACACTTTTGTTTAAGCTTAAAGAGCATATCAACCCTAACAATGGACTTCTATTTGCTCCCTTTTGGACTTATAAAGATGAACTCTGGTATAAGCAAATGTTGTCTAAATACATTTATGATATGTATTCCTACTTTAATCTTGGTGTGCTGTGTGTATTTCTTCCAGATCTGTGCAGTAATCTAGGGTGAAACCTCTACCTCTGTTCAGGAGCTTCTTGTAATAAAGACTGGTCACTGCTGCTCTATGTCCTTGTGCAGGCTGACTGGTCTTGTCTCCGCCCCCTCCTGTGGTTTTCAGCAGGCAGCCTGTAGTGGGCATGGGCTAGCTGGGCCTCTTCTACAACTGCTATATGTGTACAGCACAGTGAGGATGTCACTGCTACTTAGAGTTGCTACCCATTCCGTATAATACAAAATTATCTTGGATTTCAAACTAAAATGCTACATCCCATATTGATTTAATATAGGACACAGATTATCCCGCATTATCATGCACATATGTTTCTAGGAAGCAGGCAGCAACTGCCACCTAGTATTTTTGGTTGTTAGGACACAGGTGAGCCCGCAAGTCTGGTTGCTAGATCAGGGACAGTACCTGCTGCCTAGAGTCCATGGTTGCTAGTCAACAGTGCTCGGACAAGGGAGACCTGAGACCTCCACTTGTCAGTCTTTACACTGTGCATTTTGTCGCCCCTCCTTCTTAAGGGCTCCTTGGCAGTGAACAGGCAGTGAACAGCGGCAGTGGGGTACACAGGAGTGGCTAGTAAAATTTCTCATGTAAGTAAAAACTGATCCCGCTCACCACCAACAAAACTGACCAGCAGCAAGGAGGACACTTGTTCACTGACCAGAAGCAAAAGGGCACTTCTTCATCGACCAGCAGCAAAGGGGGCACCTTTTTCACTTACCAGCAGTAAGGGGGCACTTGCCCACTGACCAGCAGAAAGATGGCACTTCTTCACTCGCCAGCAACAAGGGTACACTTGTCCACTCACCAGCATTAAGAGGAAACACACCCCTGACAAACAATAAGTTGGTACACAAGCCTGACCAGCAGTAAGGTGGATCTTGTCCACTCTCCGGCATTAAGGGGACACACAATGCTGGCCAGCAGTAAGGAGGCACAAAGCAACAATCAGCAGTAACAGGGCACACATCACCACCTGCCCTGAACCTTGCTTGGATTATTGATTCCCCTCAGCCTTGAGCACTGCCAGTCCTGGTCACTCTCTCACGTACAGATTTAGGGCATCCCCAAGCATGTTATTTAAAGGAATTGTGTATTTTTGCCCTTTAAGAAATTAAACCCCCACCCCAATCCATTCTGTACCATATTTTGCCAAAACACAGGCAGGAGTCTAATGAAAATGGGGGACTTCCCTACTTCCCTCTGCAACGTCAAGGAGAGGGTGGAATCATCATCTAGTGCAGTGGTCAGTATCCTTCAGCCTATTAACACAGTTCTGTATTAGTCTCTTGTTTTGCTAGGACAAAGGTGGCAACCCTACTACTACTTTAACAAGGCAAGATCTGGGTTTGCAGACACTCAAATATATATTGAAATAAAAGTTGTTGTACCCAGAGTTCCGCTTTAATATACATTCTAGGACCTGCATTCATGCAGAATTTTACGTCTTTCCCCAGCCCCACATCTACATGCTGCACAGTATACAGAGCGGACAAATTGAAGCATAATCATAGACTCCTACTGCATTATGACAGTAAGGGCTTTTTTTTTGTTTCTAGTTCAGGATTACAGAGTTATGACATGCTCACCAAGAGCTTCTAATTTTGTTCTTTTTTTGCATAAGGGTTCGCTATCTCCTCTGAAATCACATCAGGGTCATTTAAGCTGGCCATACACAAGTAGATTTTTGAACGAGCGTTTGTACGAACATTTGCATGTAAATTCTCAGCACATTTAACAACTTGAAAAATGTAATTCAAACGCACATCAAAATTTAGTTTGCTTTAACCATTTGATTTTGGAATAAATGAACTTTCCCGTACAAAAACCACATACAATTGTAGTAATTTGTTTGTTCGAGAAAAAATTTCCATTCTGCTCCTTTGAACTTTATCATCACTAGGATTGAAAATGAGTGTTGATTTGACCCCACTAATCATTAGCAAATCAAATTAATGTTTTTTACAACTAAACATTTGGAAAATTCCACTGGTGTATGGCCAGATTTACATGGCCTGCATAGAAGCAAACAGTACTCATTTTAATTCTCTGTGTGGAGGTTTGTGACGCTGACATGAATTAATACGGTCTGGCGCGAGTGGCGTTAGCTCATTTTGTTCGGTTGCCAGGTGTTCTTAACTCCTCGTTGCGTTCCGGAATGAAAAAAAATCCCTTTAATTCTGCAGAGCCAATGTGTTTAAAGCACAGTTCCTGGACTCTATCTCTAGCTAAGTCTCTTCAGAAGGAGCCAGCAAATTCTTTTCATGTTTAGTCTGCTTAACCAATAATACTCTTTTTTTATAATTTTCCTCCAAGTCTGAGAAGTGAGCTGGGCCCATCACTTAAAAGTCAACACAATATTATCTCCTCAACCCCTTGCCATAAAAGCGGCACATGATCAATTTTCTCTGCCAAACACTCTGCGGAAGATTTGTCACAGTTTGAAGGCCCTCTTCAGACTTATGCTTTGTGCTAATGCATGGTTATATGTGTGTTTTACCAAGTTACCACAAAGCACTATAAGTGCCAGTTCACACATATGCAATGTCAGACATCGTATGTGATTTGGAGCGCACTGCTCTGCAAATCACAAGCAATGTCTGTGCGTTGTGAATTCATTCCGCAAAAAGAAAAATGTAATAGGTATTGATTCACAGCAAAAAACGCGGTAAAAAATTGCGTGACTTTGACGTCACACAAGTGTGAAAGGGACCTTCAGTAATCAAGGAACAGTGCCTTGAAAAGGTATTCATAGTTACCCCTTGAAATAATCCACAACACAGTGCTTTGCAACCTAAAATGCTGGATAAAAACGCACGAATAAATACAAAACTATGAAAGGGTCTGGTTGGTATGATATCTCGGTGATCAGGGAGTTTTTTAACCCAATATGCAAAAAGTTTAAGCTGGAGTCTTCCTAGAAAATAACCAACCAAATAATCACATCATGCGATCACATTTGCGAAAATCGCAGAACATTGTATGTTAATCACCAATCCAGGAAACTATGTACATACAATGTTCTGCGATTTTCGCAAATGTGATCGCATGATGTGATTATTTGGTTGGTTATTTTCTAGGAAGACTCCAACTTAAACTTTTTGCATATTGGGTTAAAAAACTCCCTGATCACCGAGATATCATACCAACCAGACCCTTTCATAGTTTTGTATTTATTCATGCGTTTTTATCCAGGTTGCAAAGCACTGTGAGCACTTTGTTTCCCACTAGAGCCGATTCACTCTTTTCTCTCATAGCACTTTACCTGATGTACAATGTAATTGGCCTGGCCTGGCCTGCACTGTCTTATATTGTGTACACTGCTAAGCAGGCTGCTGGCCTGGCACTATATATTTATTATTATTAATAGTAAATGGCTGCCATTTACTATTAATAATAATAAATATATAGTGCCAGGCCAGCAGCCTGCTTAGCAGTGTACACAATATAAGACTGTGCAGGCCAGGCCAATTACATTGTACACAGGTAAAGTGCTATGCTAAGTTAGTACAATGTAATTGGCCTGGCCTGGCCTGCACTGTCTTATATTGTGTACACTGCTAAGCAGGCTGCTGGCCTGGCCGCAGTCCCGCACACAGAAGGAGGGAGGCACTGAGTCTGAGGCAGCGGCTGCTGAATCACTTACCTCCTGCTCTTGGGCTGGCTCTTTCTCTCACGACGACCAGACCGACTCTGTCACTGCCTAGCGTGCTGCTGGCTGCTCTCTGCTGCTGATGGCCCGGGACTCGGGAGACTCGGTCAGGACTCTGCTCTGGACGTCTTCTTCCTCCTCGACCTGCATGCGCGCTGCTGCCCTCCTCTCTGACTGCGGGCGGGAAGGTGACGTCGGGACGGTGCGTGACTACTGCACGCACCGCCCCCACGTGACGTCACCTGGGATGTCCTCTATGATTGGTCCAGGCTGGAGTCTGGACCAATCACAGCAAGGACAGCGCCACAGTGGGGAGTGTCGGGGCGCATTGCTCTGCGCCCGATGACACCCAGAAGGCCACCAATCGGCGCCTCTGCGTGGCGCACGTGGGATGCAAAACCCCACCCCCCCATAGCCAACAGTAGGTCAGGCGCCCCTAGTGGGCTGCAAATGGTAATTTTTTTTTTCTTTGCACAGATTGGGGCTGCCACTGCACAGGACCCTTTTTTTGGTCTGCACCAGAATCGGATCACATGGGTGTTCACAACAATACTATCCGATTCATGTCCGAATTGACAGTTCTCACTGCGATATGCAAACTGATCTGAGGGTGTCGTTAACTTTGTATTGACACCCCCAGCGATTTGCAAATGGCAGTGGCATCGAATGTGTGGATGGGGTAATGGGATCATTTTTTTTTCGTTCAACCCAGCTGGTTGAACTAAAGAAAACTGACAGCTCAGATCGCTGTACTAGCTTTGCGATGTTAGTACAGTGATTTCCCCTGCTGTGCCATTATGTTCTGACTGGGGGATTGATGCCCCGTCAGTACACCCTGGTTCGCGCTCTCATCCATTGGCTTCTATTGAACTGGCTGCCCAACATTTGCCCAGTGTGTACTAGGTTTTATTCTAATTCTTTGAAGTTTAATCTTCCCTATAATATCTCAGAAATCCTAGCCTTAAAGCTCCATTTACACCAATGTGTTTTTCATGCTTTTTGCTTTTGGCAGTAAAGTAGGAAATTTTTTTTAACATGGGTTCCCTATGGTGCCTCTGCATTTTTTAAAAGGACCAGGACTTTTTAAAATGCAAGACAGTGCTTTATTTGCTTTTTTGGTTCAATAGACTTTAATGGAGAAGCTGCAGAAAAGCATGTAGTGCGATTTTGTCGTGATTTGCTTTTTGCGATTTTTAATCTGTCCAACAACAAATTTAGAAAAAAAAAAAAGCATAAAAAACGCAAATTGCGACAAAAATCTCTGTAAAAACCTGAAAAAAGCACTGCAGAAATGCTTAAAAGCAAACTGCATAGGTGTGAATAGAGCCTCCCTGTAAACCTCATTATAGCCCATGCTGTAATGCTAACAATAAACTCTACAATTTATTACAACTCTCCTTTCAACGCTAATAGTAACCATAAACCTCCCTATAAACCTCTCCTTACCAGTAAAGCAGGGCATACATACACAGTTTTTTTTCCGTGCATCAAGCAGGCTGAACAAAGAAAACCTATAAAATCCCCACATCCACACAAATGATGTGGATGCAGAGATCTCCCTCACTGCGCTATTGTATTCTGACAGTGGGTGATCCTCCCCTCCTCCTTAATCAGAATACACAGATCTGTGCTGCAGCCACTGGCTGCAAGCGCTGATCGAATGCTGGTTGTCTACCTTGACTGAAAGAAACTGGTTGTTAGACCGGCTTCTATTGAACAAAACAGAGTACATATTGTCTGGTTCGTGCTGAATCAGCCAAATTTAGGTATGTGTGTATGCAGCTTAACAGTAACCATAAATCTCCTTATAACCCTCCCTGTAAATCTAACACTAGCCCCAAACCTACATATTACCCTTCCTGTAATCCTAACACTAAATCTCCATATTACCCTTCCTTTAACCATAAAACTCTCCTTACCAATAACACTAACAATAGATCTCTGTATAACCTCCTTTTAACCCTAGCATTATTTCTACATCTTATTATAAGTTATAACACTCCTTCCAACCCTAATATTAATCATAACTCCCCTAAATCCACTCCTTAACACAAAAAAGTCCACACATCTCTTTATAGCATTCCTTGTAGCCCTAACAGTTGCCCCAAACCTTGGCTCCAAATGACCTCTCCAAGCTCTCTTTAGCTCTCTAAGAGCTCTATTGCTCCATATTACCCATCCTGTATCCCTAACACTAACCCTAATCCTCCTTATAACCCTCCCTGTAAGCCTAGCACTAAATCTAAACCTCCTAAAACCCTCTTTTTAATCCTCGAAATTAGTCTAACACTAATCCTCACAATAATCCTAACACTAACCCATTCTATAACCCCCATAACCTTAACTCTAAACCTTACCATTGCCCTACCTTTAATCCTAAACTGTTCTATAACCTTCTATTAACCCCTAATACTAACCATAAATCTCTGTATAACCCCATCTTTAACCTCTCTACAACCCTCCCTGCAACCTTAATGCTAATGCTTCCAGTAACCCTAACACTAGCATTTACCCTTCCATTTATCTTAACACTAACACCTCCCCCTTAACCCTAACACTTGTCCTATATCTCCCCAATGTAATTGTAGCCCCTTGACTGCATACTTACCTCTCCTGCGTTGGAATTCTTTGTGTCGAGAATGATCCTGCCTTTGGATTATAAATTACACCAGCACACCAGCCCCAGAATTTTATTTCAGCTTTAGTATTTTACTAAACTTGAAATTTTGACATTTCTTGATCACTTCAGTTTAGTCATTTTACCCCCCCCCCCCCCCCAACAAAAGAGCAAACAAACAAAAAAAACGGCTTTTAGAGGTACTGATGCTTCCACCATACACTACACAAGAAAAAAAAAAACCCTCTCCCAACTTTATCCTGAATGCCATCATTTCCGATAAGCTTCAGAAATGTCTGGTTTAGTGGGCGTTTAATCCAACATATCACCAGATCAATGTCTCGTTACTTAATCTTGTGATTGGACGTGGTAGAACTCGGCTTAACGTGTCCCTTAATCAGAGAGACCTGAATTCTCTTCTGGGAATGAATAAAGCGTTATATACGGAAACTTGAATCTAAGCATGAATCACTCTGGTGAGGATCGATATTGGTAAGCGTAAAGTACAAACAACATTCTTCCACCGCCATATTCGTGGCCCATTCACCTGCCCTTCATCATGACTAAAACTGGCCACACATCCTGCAATCTGACTATACAATCTTCTTTAGAGCGGCAATGATGCCCTACATATACCCCTGGAGCACTTTAATGAGTGCGGGGAAGAGCTGGGGTTAGTTGTTTTTTTTAGTAAGGTTCATAACTTCTGACTTATAAAGGTTAAAGTAGTATTAAACCTTCAGTGTTTTTTTAGCTTAACTCGTTGAACACAATCAAGTAAACATTCCTCAGTAAACCATTTATTAAAATTGTTATCACAGCAGATGCACTTTACAATTTTCAGTGCTGCTGACTCCTACTCTTTCAGTGCTGCCTCTCTTAATATACAACCTTCACAGGACAGTTCAGTATAGAGCCAGTTTGTTAGTTTGGAGAAGAGAGTAGGAGAGAAAATGAGGGATGGGAAGGGGAGTGCCTTGCCTTCCCTTGGTTGCAGGGCTGTGTGTTTCTATTGTAGCACACAGTGTAGGGCGATAGCACGGTTCCCTGCAAGGGTGGCTTCATAGGATGCTGCAAGAGAAAGGAGCCACCCTGAAACAGGAAACCCAGGGCACCAGGTGAAACAGGAACATGGGCAAAGATTAAATATAAAGAAGCTGCATTTTCAGTAAGTGATAAAATAAGCAGGGTTTAAAGTGGTTCAAAAAGCTCAAGGTTTTTTACCTTAATGCATTGTAACCTTCTCTGTGTAGCAGCCTCCCCAATGCTTACCTGAGTCCCATCGCGATCCAGTGTGCAAGGGCCTCGACTCTCCGGGGACTTCCCCTCCTTAATGACTGGTCAATTACAGCCAGAGAGCCAATGAGTAGATAGAGGGGGTGGGGCCGAGCAGAGACACAGCTCTGTGTGTGAATAGACACACAGAGCATCAGCTTGGGAGCGAGCCTGCTTGGGTGCCCCCAATTGCAAGCTTCTTGCTTTGGGGCCACTCAGCAGGAGGGAGTAGCCAGAGAAAAGGAAGATTGGAGCTGCTCTGTGCAAAGGACAAATAAATATGTATTTTGTATACCGTATATGATATTCTTTTTATATTTTTTTTACTT
Source organism: Pelophylax lessonae (assembly GCF_965119305.1). NCBI lineage: Eukaryota > Metazoa > Chordata > Amphibia > Anura > Ranidae > Pelophylax > Pelophylax lessonae. Next base: position 496,055,929 of record NC_138771.1, read on the forward strand.
GCCTTTAATGTCACTTTTACCAGTTCCTGCCTGGCTTATAGTAATTTGATTGCTGAGTGGGACTTTTGTCGATCCGGGTGGACGTCATATGACCGATGCTGCCAGTACCATGTGATCAAACACAGCAGATCACATTACAGTTGCAAACAAGGAATGGCTTTCTTTCATGTTATTCATTGCTACAATTGTGTTGTCACAGTGTGTTAAAGAAAATAAATGTAATAAAAAATAGAAAAAAGAAAAACGAATTGAAAAAAAAAGTATGTTTTTTTTTTTCGTACTGTGACCAGTCAGTGTCCCTGATCACCACCAGTATGTAAAAAAAATGTTTGGAACCACCAGGACTCTTCCTAGAGCAGGACACCCAGCCAAACTCAGTGATCAGGGAGAGAAGGGCTTTAATCAGGGAGGTGACCAAGAACCTGATGACCAAGAACCTCTGACAAAGCTCCAGAATTTCTCTGTGGAGAGAGGAGAACCTTCCAGAAGAACAACTATCTCTGCAGCACTCCACTAATCAGGCCTATATGGTAAAGTAGCCAGATGGAAGCCACTCCTCAGTAAAGGGCACATGACAGCCCGCTTGGAGCTTGCCAAAACGCACCTTAAGGTCTCTCAGACCACGAGAAACAAAATTCTCTGGTCTGATGAAACAAAGATTGAACTCTTTGGCCTGAATTGCAAGCCTCATGTCTAGAGGAAACCAGATACCGCTTTTCACGTGGCCAATACCATAGTATTACAGTGAAGCATTGTAGTGGTGGTATCATGCTGTGGGGATGTTTTTCAGCAACAGTAACTGGGAGACTAGTCAGGATTGAGGGAAAGATGAATGCAGCAATGTACAGAGACATACTTGATGAAAACTTGCTCCAGAGCATTCTAGACCTCAGACTGGGGGAAAGTTCATCTTCCAACAGAACAACCCCCCTAAACACACAGCCAAGATAATAAAGGAGTGGCTATGGGACAACTCTGTGAATGTCCTTGAGTGACCCAGCTAGAGCCCAGACTTGAACCCGATTGAACATCTCTGGAGAGATCTGAAAATGGCTGTGCACCGACGCTCCCCATCCAACCTGATGTAGGTTGAGAGGTCCTGCAAAGGAGAATGGGAGAAACTGCCCAAAAAAAGGTGTGCCAAGTTTGTAGCTTCATACTCAAAGACTTGAGGCTGTAATTGGTGCCAAAGATGTGTCAACAAAGTATTGAACAAAGGCTGTCCCTTTCAAAACCAAATCTACCTCTGTCCGCTACTTGGGGATTCAGGTACTGACAAAGGCATCCCTGCTCTACCCCTAAACTTTCCCCCACTCCTACATAAAACCAAAGCAGACTTATCTACATATGCTACCAAATTATTTTTGTTGCTTGGTAGAATTAACGCACTGAAAATGGACATTTTTGTACCTGTTTCAAACATTCCCTATTTGCCTTCCCACTTCGTACTTCCAATCTTTACTTCAGGTGCTCTCTAAATTTTCTGGCAAAGACGCGCCCTCGAATTCGATTTAAAACATTAACCCTCCCAAAACTCCCAAAACTCAGGAGTCCCAGATATAATTCTATATCATAAAGCTGCAGTATTCCCAAGACTCCTAGATTGCTTCCATCACCACTCTTCCAAATTGTGGGTTCAGTTGGAGGGCCATCTGAACCCTATGGATCTTCGTACTCTTCCCTGGACCTCGTCGACTAATCATCTCGGGATCTCAATCCCTTTCAAACGTACTCGATAGGAGGATCCACTTGTGGGCACACACAAACTCTACTCTCCATCTATCACCTCCTATGACTCCCTTTTTCAGGACCTCGGCTTTTCCTCCAGCTCTCCAGACATCATGGTGCGGGAACTGGAAGCAACAAGAACACAGAAGACTTGCTCAGATTCTTAAGACAGATCGTTCTTTAACAACGACCTTTACCTCTGAACCACTTGTAGGTAGTTTACCCCAATGGCTACAGTGACTTTCAGAAATCAACCTAAACCATTGGACTTTGAATCTCTGCTTTTGCAGGAAGATCCTCCACTGCATGTAATATCCCTATTGTATTCTTTGCTTAGGTTGGCTTCATCTCCTATTTTACCCCATTACGTACAGGTCTGGGAATCCGAACAACACCACTCTACCGTCTGATTGGCTAAAATGCTTCACCTTGACTCATAAACTTCCCCTAGCTACCAAAAACCAAGAAATGGGGTTCAGGGTGATTACCAGATGGTATAGATGTCCGTCTGTCTTGCACCATTTTAACCATTCCACACCAGATACCTGCTGGCGCTGTTGCTCCTCCAGGGGCACCATGATCCAATTATGGTGGGAATGCCCACCTATTAGATCCTTTTGACAGTGTATGTTCGACTTCTACTGCAAATTGATGGCAACTTCTATTCAAACCTTACCTAAGGTAGCTCTCCTGTTGATACTCCCTGGATTCTTCAAATCCATTTATAAAAAGACGTTCTTTGTCATTTCTTATCCACAACTAGAATGGTCATCCCTCGCTACTGTGAGTCAACTAACATACCTTCTCTCTGGGAGTGGTCCACTGAGGTTGACTCTATCAGAGATCTTGAAAGACTGTTGGCACAGGAAGCAGGTAGTGAAGAACAATTTTTGCTGACCTGGACTTCATGGTCTATGTTTCGATACTCATCTGAATTTCTTATCTGGGCCTCGGGAGAACACACATATTCGTCTTCTGGACCTGGAGGGAGTACATAGGTCTCTTCTCTCTGTTTTTTTTTTTTTTTTTTTTTCTCACCATCTTTAATATCTTTCTTTTTGATTCCCTGTTTATACCCTAAAAAAGTGTCAACGATGTGTTCTTTACCTTAGTGATCCCTACAGAATATGCATTGGTCTTTATCTTGAGACGTCAATCTTGTGGTCACCCTATACATCGATATTTTGTTATACGTCTTTAACTACTTAACTGTTCACATATTATCAAACATTCCCATAACTAGACATATGGTGCTCCTTACATTTACCTTTTTCTATGTTCTTTGCTCTTATCTGTGTTGTAATATTGTCTTTTTTACATCTTTGATACAATAAACTGGGATTGAACAAAGGCTGTGAATGCTTATGTACAGTACCTGTGATTTTTCTAGTTTTTTATTTTTAATACATTTGCAAATATTTCAAATAAATGACTAGCATGTTGTCATTATTTGGTATTCTTTGTAGAATTTTGAGGAAAATAATAATTTAATCCATTTTGGAATAAGGCTGTAACATACCAAAATGTGGAAAAAGTGAAGCGCTGTGAATACTTTCTGGATGCACTGTATATAGTGTATTATAAACAATTGTCAATCTTTATGACCATAAAATACTTTTTTCAACTTTTTAAAATCCTTTTTCACATCTCAGTGCTGTTAATCTCCTCCAGCCACCTTTCAGCCACTTTCTGTCTACATGCGTCAGCTGCTCATTATTCAAACCTCCTAGCTTTTTGGTCGTATGCACGTATTTACTTATCTGAACCAATGTATATTGTTGTCAATGGAACAATGCACACAGCTGGGTAATGATCAGTAATAGAATGATGAGTACAGGGCCCTACATTACACACATGTTAAATGCATGTTTACGTGTCTTTACATGTGTTTTTGTAAGGTTCTTAAGGACCATTTTATTCTGGATCTTTCTGATCTTGAGTATAAACATCAGTAAATTATTATGGCCATGTGCAAGCCGCCTTGAACCTGACAGAAATGGGTCGATTTACTAAAATTGGAGTGAGCAAAATCTGGTGCAGCTCTGTATAGAAACAAATCAGCTTTCAGGTTTTAGTGTCAAGCTTAAAGAGGTGTTCCAGCTGTGGAAAAAAAATTTAAAGTCAGCAGCTACAAATACTGTAGCTGCTGACTTTTAATATATATATATATACACTTACCTGTCCAGGGAGCCGGCGATGTCAGCACTCCAGCCAATTTTCGGATCGGGTTCCGGGCGCTGTCGCCGCCATTCACTCTAAGGGAGACCAGCAATTAAGTCTTTCGGCTTCACAGCCAGTTCCCTACGGCGTTTTGCATTCTCATTGGCTGCAGGGGAAGGAGAAAGGGGACAGGACTTCGAGGTACAGAGTTCCCCCCTCCCCCCGAAAGGTGCCAAATGTGTCACCGGAGGGGGGAGGAAATGTGTCACCGGAGGGGGGGAGGAAGCAGATGAGCGGAAGTTCCACTTTTAAGCTGATTGGCTACCATGCACAGCTGCACCAGATTCTGAGTGCTCCAGTTTTAGTAAATCTTCCCCAAAGGGACAATTGTTGAATAGATGGAATGCAGCAGTAGTGTGTGGTGGTGAAAGCAGGTAAGCCCAGTGAAAAGTGGGTGTGGTCATATGGGTATGGTTTAAAACAGGGATCCTCAAACTACGGCCCTCCAGCTGTTGCGGAACAACACATCCTATGAGCCATTGGAAAACTCTGACATTCACAGACATGACTAGGCATGATGGGAATTGTAGTTCAACAACTGGAGGGCCATAGTTTGAAGACCCCTGGTTTAAAAGATACATAGCTGTGGCAGCTTTAATAAGATTAATTTCTGGCGCTGGAGGATTTGTCATAACAAGGACAGAAACACAGCCAAGGAGGTTTTGTTCATTTGGCTGGGCTCACCTTGGTACGATGGAAGACATTGCATGTGATTTGCACCGAACTGCTGTGCAAATCACACGGGATGTCTGTGCGATGCAAATTCAGCCATACACATTGTATGGCTGAATTTGCATCGCATTTGGACCAAACTAGTGCAGGACCCTTTTTTTGGTCCGCACCAGAATTGTATATCATAAGTGTTCACACCTATGTGATCTGATTCCTGTCTGAATTGACAATTCACACTGCAATATGCGAACCGATATGAGGGTGTCAATAACTTTGTATTGACACTCCCAGTGGTTCGTATATGGCAGTGTGAACTGCCTGCGAGTCGGGTGTGATTCAGGAACCCGCAGTGGATTCGCAGGGTTTGATCGCACTAATGTGAACCGAGAATTAATAAAAGTATTCATGTATTTGTTAAGCTAGCTACAACTTTCAGTCTGTAGAATCTTTTTACATTGCAATTGTACTGTGTTTGTGATCCGCTGTGGGTATCAATACAAAGTTAACAACACCCCAAAAGCACTGCAAACGCAGTGCAGTTTGCCTGCACCGGATCACATGGTACAAAACAACCATGCTTTGCTGCTCCAAAAAAGGTGCCTGCACTTTTTTTGGTGCAATGCAGTGCATTTTGAGTCCATTCAAAATGAATCTGCTCAAATTTCACTGAACTTAACCGCATGTGAATTGCACAGGAATGCAGTGCGGTTCCTGTGCAATCCACATGCGAGTTATACTATGAACCAGGGCTTACAGTGAAGGAACCCAATAGCTCTTGCAGAGAATACAGTGATACGCTCCATTTACACTGCAAACACATTTGGCATAAAATATTTAGAAAATATCATTCGACACTGACTTTACTTCTGAGTTGCTGATAGATTGCGGGTTTTTTATGTGGCAAAAATCACTCTAGTTAGTTAGGATTCTGTCATCCAGCTTCACATAATGTACAACATAGCTTATACAGTACAGGGTCCAGGAGTATAATGAACAACATAGCATATACAATATAAAATATAGTGGCAGTGCAGTGGTCAGGAGTATAACAAACAACATATAAAGTGTATAAAGTGCAGGGGACAGGGATATAATATACAAAAGAGCATACCTTGCAGGGGTCAGGAGTATAATGTATAATGTACATAGAGTGCAGTGGAAGTCAGGAGTGCATGACTTAGAGAAAGCAGAGATTAGGTAAATAAGAAATTCCCCCCATCATCCCAGTACAAATCCTCACCCTCAAGTCCATATCACCAACAGTACAGATCTCCCTTAACGGCCCCAATTCCCACAAAGTTCAGATTTCCCCCCATAACCCCCCCCCCCCCCGGTACAGACCTCCTCCCAGTGTAGACCCCTTTTTCAGCCTGACCCCTCAGTACAGATCCCAACAACCATCCCATTCTCAGTCCAGACCTTCCCCCTAGTATAGAACCCCCTCTCCCTACCTCTCTACCAGTGCAGACCGCTTTTCTCCCGCCTTTGAACTCACTCACTGGATGCAATGCAATTCAGAATTCATATGCCAAGTAAGTAGGAAGGCCTCCCTTCGACTCTGCCCAGGAGGAGCATCTCTTTTCTTTGCATATGAATAAGCAAGAGCAGATCATTTATATGTATACTGCACCACTGCCTCTAAACAAGTAATTTGGCAATTTACACAAAATACACTGTGGGCACACTGTAAACTAGATTACGGTGAAAATGTGGGACAGTCCCACACAATCTGGGACTTTTCAAAGGTATGCATCATTGCTCTGGACTAGCTTCCTGAGAATAGGACATGCGACAGGGTGACAATGCAGGGGCACAGCTGAGTGATCACTGTCACCCCATAGGCCCTCTAATTCCTCTTACTCCTCCCAGTAAAACCAATAATGGGGCGTTTCTTGCTTCCACTGACCACAGACCGGCCCACTAAAAAACCTGAAGGACAGTAAACTGGCCCTTTGCTTAGAAAGTTTGGAGACCCTTGGTCTAGAGCAGTATGCATTCTTAGGGCTATATTTTAATGCAGACTACCATAGGCAACGTCCATATGCATACCTCCCAACTGTCCCTCATTTTGAGGGGCTTTCCCTGATTTGGAACAAAGTCCCTCTGTCTCTCTTTTCTCCTCAATTGTCCCTTATTTTGGTCTGATCTATATAGTTGTATGTAAAATGCAAAACTCCTTTTATCTCAAAAATTGTTTTATAATGCTAAACCTTTTATCCTATTTCTAAATTGCTGCATTTGTAAATTCCAAAAAGCCAATATAGAGGAATAGTAGTGGTAAAAAAAAGCACTTGTGGGTTTAACCTTCTTAGCGGTATTCCCGAGCATGGCTCGGGGTTAAATTTCAGAGCCAAAAGCGGTAACCCCGAGCCACACTCGGGGTACCGCCAGAAGCATCGCTGGATCCTGTAAAAGAGGTTACTTACCTTGTCACCGGGATCCAGCTATGTATGCGAGCGGTGTGCGGCGGCGGATCTTCCTCCCGATCCTCTCCGTGCCCCGCAGGGGGTTGGAACCGGCGGCAAATTCAAATGTAAAACACACCAAACACACTGATACCATTGAACCATTCAAGATAACAAAAAATCACATTACATTGCCCCCCAGTGCCCTTTCCTGCAGTTTTACTGTACTTTTTATGTATATATATATATATATATGTGTATATATATATATATATATATATATATATACACATACGTATATGTGTATATATATATATATATATATATATATATATATATATATACATACATACATACTTTAACTTATTTATAGTTTTTTATTATATTATAATTTTATTATATTATAATTTATGATTTTGTGTTTTAAACTTTATCATACCCAAGATGTTATAAAGAAGAACGCACAGTAAAAAAAAAAAAATATGTAAATAGTTGGTTTGGGCTGCTCATTCTCAAGAATTACATGCAAAATAATGGTACCGCTTTCAGCATCTAAAATCCGTAAGAATCATACTGCCAGGGAGGTTAAACAGGTTAAATCGCATTGCAAGTCGCTGTCTATTGCCAGCAATGGCACCGTTCCAATCGATACAACGCCGATTTGCAAAAGTAGTTCCTGCACTACTTTTGGCAACTTCAGATACGACTTCACTAGACATCTGTGCATGATGCTGGATGTCCTCCATTTAGCAAATGAGGCAGGCTCTATCTGACTTGCTGCAACTTCTAATACAATTGAGAGAAGCTCACAGTGTGCAGAGAAATCAGAGTAAGCTATTTCCGTACAGAAGATGATTCTGTGAAAATGTGCAAGACTGGAGTACAGTTTAACAGTGGATACTTCAAGAGTCTGTACTTATAGAACATCATAAGCAATTTTAATTATTTAAGATGTTTTTTTTTTCTCCTCCAAACTGTGGAGTCACTCTTTAATCTGGTCCATTTCTTTTCATGCACAAAATGAAAAATGATCGCCAAGAGCGCTTGAAAGTAATGATGTGGTGAAGTGCATGTTTATAAAGAAAGAATAAGCTCTGAGCTTCAGCGAGAGAAACACACATTGCGAAATCGTCCTGTGTCCACTTGCCAAGATGTCTGCCCTGATGCTTTGACATCCTCAGCCTGGCCGTTTATGCTCACATTTATGGGAAACGCGCAGGGCGCTGCACCGCTAGACAACTCATTCATCCCCAATATAGCTAAAAAATGTGAGCGGCTTCGGCGGCAGACAGGAGTCTGAATCATGCAGGACTTGGAAACGTTGAAGAATGACTATTGTTTTCACGGTGGCTACGCTCTGCCATTTTGTCTTTATTATTGTGACGTGACAGTTTATATAGAGGTTTCTGTCTGGCCTTTTGCCGAGCGGCAGGTAGATGACGTAATTCATCTGCTTCTCACTTTAACGTGTCAGCTTTTCTGGCAACAGAGGCTTAAAATGTGTCAGGGTGATCTCATTGTGTTCTGTTAAAGTAAAACAGCTTCTGTGTGGTAAAGTTACTAAAACTTTCTGTTTTTGCTTTGATATTGTCTCTGTAGACTTTGCTACTTGCAATAATCTATCTAACTCTCCTCTCCTGAAATACTCTGCACTGCTGAAGGACTCGGCTCCTTCCTCTATCTAACTTTCCTCTCCTGAAATACTCTGCACTGCTGGAGGGCTCTGCTCCTTCCTCTATCTAACTCTCCCCTCCTGAAATACTCTGCACTGCTGGAGGGCCCTGCTCCTTCCTCTATCTAACTTTCCTCTCCTGAAATACTCTGCACTGCTGGAGGGCTCTGCTCCTTCCTCTATCTAACTCTCCCCTCCTGAAATACTCTGCACGGCTGGAGGGCCCTGCTCCTTCCTCTATCTAACTCTCCTCTCCTAAAATACTCTGTACTGCTTGAGGGCTCTGCTTCTTCCTCTATCTAAATCGCCTCTCCTGAAATACTCTGTACTGCTGTAGGACTCTGCTCCTTCCTCTATCTAATGCCTCGTACACACGCGTCGATAATTGGCCGTGAATTTTCGGCCAACGTCTGATCGGCCGATTTTCGGCTTGTTAGTATGATGCTTCCGACAACCGACTCCGACTTTTCGCCCGAAAAAAATCTGGTGTGCAGGCTATAAAATTTATGTTGGCCGATTTTCCGTCAGTCAGTACAGATTTCGGTAGACAAAAATCTGATGAGCAAGACTGGGCATGCTCAGAGAAGAAAAAACACACGGAAAGTAAACCATCACATGACATCACTTCTGAAGTAGATTTTTGTTGGCCAAGAAAAATCGTGCGCAGTCTAGGCACATTCCAACCAACAGAACACCACCATGGACAAAAGTCGGACGATCGGTCGGCCGATAATCGTTGCGTGTGTATGAGGCATTACTCTCCTCTCCTGAAATAGTCTGTACTGCTGGAGGACTCTGCTGATCTTTTATTGAAAAGAACCAAGCAACAAATTTTATACAAAAGTAAAAAACAAAACCACCGTACAATACTCCAACAGAAAACAAAGGAATACACATCCATGTTTAGAATATATACAATATATACATAGTCCACTCCCAAAAGTTTTTGAAAACTATTTACATAAAGCAGCAGAGGACCTACGAGGCACAACCCTTTACCTATGTACGCAACCCTTAATCAAAAATTAAGTATTAAGAAAAAATCTAGGGTGATAAGAGACAGAAAGCCACACCCGGAAAAGAGACTCCTGGCAGTCAGGGAGGCTTGAAACCCATCCACGCATTCAACCAAGCCCCCTGACTCCACTTGTTTCCCTCAAGCACCCGAATCTTCCCCACCTCATGCAGAATGTCACACACCACCACCTGAACAGGAAGGATTTTATGCTGAGTTGTGACCTGACACAAGGGGAGGACTGGGCCAGGGGGCAGGGGGGCATTTGCCCCCTTGGCCGCTCCGATGCCCCGTAAAAAAGGCTGCACTGCTTCTGCCACAGACATGCCTAAAAGAATTGCTGGTGAAGAAAAGTAAAAAGTCCCTCTCATTGACCCTACTGAGTGCAGGTTGAAGACAAGGACAGAACGCAGGCCTCCCCCCCAAGCAAGGATAGTGTAAAACTGTGTCTGAGCAGAGGGTGGTTCCTTGCCCCACTGGAGACTCTTCTCCCCCGGCCAGCCCGACCAAGCTGTCCCAGCTCCCCCCAACCTCCCCCTGCTGGCCAGGTCAGCAACCGGGATTCAGCCAGTAAGTAGAGAGTACCTGGAGCAGGGCTTCAACTTGGAATGGGGGTCAGGAGGAGGACAGGAAGCAAGAAAGTGGGAGCAGAGTCGCTGCACCATAGGTCCCTGGTGTGTACTTGCCTCCTGGGCCGAAAGTTGCCAGTCTGCCCCTGCCTGACACAGTGCATTCCAGGTGAAATAACAGGCTAACTAAAAACAAGTGTATCAAAACAAAAGACCCCAGCAGTATTGAATGCTTCGTACACCTCTATGTTAAAAGGGCAGCGAAGCAGGAAATGGTCAATAGTCTCCTCCCTACCTGCACATTCCTCCCGAGGACAAACATGATCCATCTCACTGCGGTATTTCAAATTGCCCCGAACATAGAGCCTCCCGTGGAAGCACAACCAGTCCAGATCCCTAAATTTTGGAGGAATTCTAGCCAAAAATAATCTAAACCCTTCCCTCAAAATTGGACCTGGGTAATTTCTTACCATGAAAAGACTTCGCTCAAAGCTGACATACAAGAAGATCGGTATCAGGTAAGTGTTAGGGTCCATGTACACGGGACGTTAGAAAAAACGTCCTGCAAAGCTATTTCTGACGCCGGGAAAAAGCAGCTGTTAAACGTGCTTTCAGTAGCTTTTTCCATTTGCGTTATTGCACGTTTGGCCACGTTGCTTTTAGCAGCGTTTTTCTGCCTCCATTCAAAATCAATGGTTCCCTATGGGAGCCTATTGATTTGAATGGAAGTCGCACCGCAAGTCGAATCTTGAGGTGGAACTCCACACCAAAAATGGGAAAAAAAACTGCGTGGGGTTCCCCCCCAGGTTCCAAACCAGGCCCTTCGGGTCCGGTATGGAATTTGAGGCGTGGGGTTCCCCCCCAAAATCCATACCAGACCCTTATCCGAGCATGCAGTCCGGCAGGCTAGGAAAGGGCCCCGATGACGTCATCGGGAGGCGCCGCCCCCTCATGTCACAGATGATGTCTTCTGTGACATGAGGGGGCGGGGCCTCCCGATGACATCATCGGGGCCATGCCCCTAATGGCTATATAATAAGCTGCAGAGACCGGAGACCTGCATAATCACCGGAGACGTCGTCGGAGGAGGACCGGAGGAAGAAGAGCCGACAGCCGACAGCAAAAGAGCAGAAGACCGGAGAGGAGAAAAAAAGAAGAGAGGACAGCAGAAGAGGGGACAGCAAAAGAGCAGAAGACCCCGGAGAGAAGAACACAAGAAGAGCGGACAGCAAAAGAGCAGAAGACCCCGGAGAGGAGAAGACCCCGGAGAGGAGAAGACAAGAATAGCCGGATGAAGATTTTTAATAAACTTTCCAAAACGTCTCCTGTCGTTATTTCCATACACTGCCTTTTATGTGGTGAATGAGTAGGGGTACAGTGTACCCCATACTCATTCACATAGGGAGGGGGTCCGGGATCTGGGGGGCCCCTTGTTAAAGGGGGCTTCCAGATTCCGATGAGCCCCCTGCCCGCAGACCCCCACAACCACCGGCCAGGGTTGTGGGGATGAGGCCTTTGTCCTCATCATGGGGGCAAGGTGCTTTGAGGTGGGGGGTGCAGAGCTCCCCCTGCCCAAAAGCACCAACACCCCCCCATGTTGAGGGCATGTGGCCTGGTGTGGTCCAGGGGGGGTGGGGCTGCTCGCTCGTCCCCTCCCCTTTCCTGGCCTGCCGAGCTGCATGCTCGGATAAGGGTCTGGTATGGATTTTGGGGGGAACCCCACGCCGTTTTTTCGGCGTGGGGCTACCCTCAAATTCCATACCGACCCGAAGGGCCTGGTCTGGAACCTGGGGGGGAACCCCACGCAGTTTTTTCCCCATTTTTGGCGTGGAGTTCCCCCTCAAGATTCTCACAGTGCAGGTTGCGCCGCAAGTCGGATCCGACTTGCGGTGCGACTTCCATTCAAATCAATAGGCTCCCATAGGGAACCATTGATTTTGAATGGAAGAAAAAAAACTTATAACGTGGCTGAACGTAGGTTCATCACGTTCAGTCACGTTTAGTCACGTTCGGCCGCGTTTCTGCGTTTGAAACGTCGGGAAACACACGTTCGAACGCAAATAATTGCGTTCTAAAAAAAGTCCCTGAACGCAACTGCCTGCAAATGACTGTAAACGACCATGTGTACATGGACAGGTAAGATAACATGGAGCTGCGTTCAGGGGCTTCTGAAAAAAACGCCCAACTGCTCCTAAACGGCCATTTCCAGCGTCCCGTGTACATGGAGCCTTAATCAGATCAACCCTTTCCCTCAGAGATAACTTCCAGCCTGCCTTACCAGTTTTTGAGGCCATAATCACCAGGTCCAAATTCAATGTCTAGTATCTTATTTTTTTCCTGGTGTACTGGAAAGGTGTGTGGGAGATCAAACCCCCCACATTCCTTTTCCATACAGAAAACTTGCCGGTCATATTGACACTTCCTGAGGAGGATTTTCACTTCAGAGATTGCCCCAGGATCTCCACCTCTCGAGACATGAATATGAATATCAAGCTTCCTCTGCAAACATTGGTAGGTCATGTATCTATCAAACTGCTTTTTATTGGCTAGGCCCCTGAAGAATCCAGCAATCCTCTTTTTGGTCGGATCCCACCACTCAGCCTTGCTGCTACACAAGTCCTTAAGAATTCCTCAAAGGATTGTCTAACATGTTCTCCCTCGAGGAGAGTCGATTTAATCCCCAGATCCCCTTTCCCCTCTGACGGAAGTCTGAAGCATTCAAGACCACAGATAGCATACAGTGATCAAAGAACTCTACTGCCTGCACCCAGGGCTGCTGATAGAAATTGCAAAACATTAAAGCTATTTTTCGATAAAAATAAAATAAACTCATTACTAGCAGACACAAATACAACATAACTCACAGAATTCCTGCTAAATTTAAAAGAAGAAACTGAGTTGATAAATAAATCTCTGTGTGTGAATGAGGTCTTGGGGCTCATGCACATGGGTGCTGTGGTCTGTACAGTGTGAATCAGTGGTTCATTTATGTGGCTTGAGCCACCTGGAGCTGTACGAACACAGCTGCAGGTCCTAATTTGACAGGCATGGGGATGCAGGTGTACAGCCCGTACACAGGCAGTGTGCATTTGGGGACCGCTCACCTGAACACCTGTCCAATTAGGGCCTGTGGCTGTGTTCGTACATGCGCTGCATCCCTATAGAATGACAGATGGCTCCAGCCCAAATCCCTCCTTCACACAGCCAGAGTACCTGGTGAATGAGCCCCTATTAATATTTTTCTAACCTAAAAAACAGTTCTCTCCAGTCGTGTGCTGTTATTACTAAGAGGGATTCCATCTTCTTCTGGTCTTCTCTCTGGTTTCTTGGGCTCTAGACGTTTGGCCAAACTGTGATGATGTAACTTACATGCATGCGCGCGCGGGTGTCATGGTCACAGCAAAACTCTCTCAATAGATGGTATGTCACAGAGTTGTATAAAGTACTCGAAACCCATACTTGAGTAAAAGTACAAGTGCTCGATCAAAAAGTGACTTGAGTAGAAGTGGAAGTGCTTGATCAAAAAGTGACTTGAGTAGAAGTACTAAAGTATTCAACATTTTTTGTACTTAAGTATTGCAAGTAGTTTTTTAAAAAAATTTGCTACTCAAGTACAGAAAGTAAAAGTACCAGTAGTTTTGAAAAAAAAATTGCTACTCAAGTACTGAAAGTAAAAGTACAAGTATTGTGTTATGTAGTTATTAAAGAAAGAAGCCAAAAGTTTGAACATCATATTGTTTTTTATTATTTCAAATGCAGCTTTTATTTATACATACAGTAGCATTTATTTTCGTATGCGCTGATAATACACATGTTTTGAGCTTCATGAAACCTGCCATCTACTGTTCTGGCAGTGGTAATTTTTAAAATAGTAACGAGTAACTATGCAGCACAAAAAAAAAACATTGGAGTAGAAGTATTGAAATCATCGAAATCATGTAGTGAAGTAAAAGTGAAAGTAGGAGAAAAAAATTATACTCTAGGAAAGTACAGATACCGCCTTTCGGTACTTAAGTACAGTAGTGAAGTAGTTCTACTTAGTTACTATACATCTCTGGTATGTCAGCCATTGAGAGCGCAGTGCACATGCGCCGGAGCTTTCACTGGCTGCTATGTTTAGGCGATATTCACTGTACCTACATGTAAGCCCTATTATAGGCTTAAGTGTAGATACAAGATAAAAAATGGAGTTTACTACTGCCAGATCAGTTAGTAAATGGTTAAATAGAAGGAGTTGATAAATGGATGCAGAGTGAACTAACAGTGAAGGGGAGAAGAAAAGATGCATAGGTCAGGAAGCACTCTGGGGGGTAGAGAAGTGGGAAGCCCAGCTACATAAAGCCCACTAAACTGCACTGGGACAAGATAACATTTAGCTATGGAACTGGTGTAACAGTATATTCTTCACCCTATGGGAATGCAGCTGACCAGCTGTGACTGTGTCAGGAAGACAGAGCAATGGGGGAGAGAGATGAAAAAAATATACAGGCTGGGACAAGGAGTATAGGAATAACTGCAGGGAGAGAAACAAAATTACAGAGATAACAAACTCAGGAGCAGAGCTAGCATTGGAGCTAGGGCTGTGGGGGAGGGGGCCCACACAGGGAGGTGGATTAGTCAGGGACAACTGTCTCTTTTTCAGAAGATAAAACCTGGCAGCCGGGTGAGGAGGGAGAGTTTAGCTTTCAGCTGCTGGAGGAAGATTTCTGTAAATGTCGTTCATCACTAATCCCCCTCCCTTTGTTGGCCCCCTGTGTGCTCAGGCCCCCTACAAGAGGACTGCTAGTCCCCCCCTATCAGCGGCCCTGCCTGCACCACTGGGGGTTAGAAAACAGAGGCCTCCTTCAAAAAACATCTATCTATCCTACTCTGACTACTACCTCGATGAAAGGTGAACCCTGTGTCATCCGGAAGGTGCTTAATGTGCACATCCACAAGGCCAGCATCCCTAACCATATTATTAATAAAAGCGCTATCATATCCCAGCTTGTCTTTAAAGTCCTTCCTGTCCTTGGGCCTAGTTACAGTATTAAAGTCACCTCCAAAAACCACTTGCCGGGATCTAAAAAGAAATGGCTTGATCCTTGTAGAAAGGCATTTCCTGTCCCACTTTTTGTGCGGCCCATAAACATGAATTAGGCGCAGGTCCTGCCCTCCCACAAGGACTTCTAAGACCATACATCCCCCAATCTCCACCTCAATAACCTGCCGGACAGTTACCCAGTTACCATGCCGGTTTTAAACAACACCACCACACCACCATAGGCTCAGCCACAAGAGACCAGTAAGATGGACCATACCTCCACCCTCTCTTGGCCATATGAATATCTGCCGAGGAGGTGAGCCTAGTCTCTTCCAAAAATAAAATTTCAGCATCTAATTGGCTGAACAAAAAGAAGGCCATAGAACGAGCACTTACTGACTTAATGCTGGCGACATTTATTGTCACCACTTTTAACAGAGGAGAAACCGCCATTTGGGTTATCGGGTGGATTGCTTCTTAGCTCCCCTCTGTTGCTCATCACCAGAAGCCTCTCTCTTTCTTGAGGCCTCCTCCAATTCCATTTTAGAATCTGAACTTTGCTCTGAAGAAACAAAATGGCCACTGCCCCCACCTATTACTGGCCTTCATAGCAAAGAACACATGGAAGGGCTCCACATGGTGAGTGGACATACTGGATGCCTTTGCTGTAATACTATCAGCTGGGCTTCCATTATGCCCCCAATTACCTTTCAGAGGAGGGATGGGCCACCTCCAGGCTCACCTGCCCCATATCTATCCATTCGCTTGCATGTGCTTCCACTGTGAAGGCTCTTATAAATTCATTAGATTAGGACTGCAGGTAATACAGGGAGCCGTGGAGTGGCCCTGCAGCTTTCACATGCGTTTGCAAATGTGTGTTAACTAAACCCCTGTTTTGACGCAAACTGTTAGACAGGTTAATTTGGTTGGTAAGCAGACTGGCTAGCAGATTGAACTGGGAATTTTACCTTTGTTTGTTTTATTTGCTCTGAAGAAGCCCCAGATGAGGAAATATCCAAAGTAGAAGCCCTATAATGGTTGTAGACAGGCACTGGGGCTTCCTGTCCCTATTCTGTCCTCACTGCCTGTCTCTCTTCCGCCTAACAACCTTCCTTCTCTCCTCCAGGTCAGACTCAGGGATGTTTTCATCTCTTGCTTTTTTCTTTGACGTTTTCACAGAAGACTTCTTTACAGAAGAAGCAGCAGAACCCTTTTTGGTACCCTCTATCACTCCTCGTGGGGTGGGGGGTGTGGGGACTTCCTTTAAGTCAGACTTTGGAGGGGAAGACTCATGGGGGATAACTGACTCGGGGGGCACAGACTTGGAAGGTTCTGACACAAAAGGAGCGGGTATAGTAGACTGGGGGGACACAGTGATAGACACAGAAGGAAGACTTACAGACATAGGAGGGGTAGCCAAAGGAACTGGGGAAGGATCCAGAACAGGACCAGGGGAGTCAGTCACCACAGAGGAGGATAGTACACCAGGGGCCTCATCCTCCAACCTGTCCAGCTTCAACAGTTCATCTATTACCTCTTTCTCCATATTGTGCCAGGATTCAGGGCCTCGGCTGTAGGGGTGGCCAAGGCGCAGGCACAGGTTGCACCTTAACATCTGGGTGCAGTCCTTGGCTACACGACCCTGTCCCCGACAAACTGAACATATTAATGCTGAACCGGAGGAGCTAAAATTACTTTTTCTCCACAGCGGTGACAAAGCTTTGGCTGACCAGGATAGAAAATAGTCATCCTATCCCTCCCTTGTTCTGGGCAGGTGACGGACAACATTCCCATCCCTGGCCTGACCATTACCAACCAACCCCCAATCCAGATGCCACGTTCATCAAGGATTTTATCTGGCCTTGTCAAGCCCTCGCCATAATTCTTTAACCAGACCTCTAAGGCCTGAGCAGGAACAATCTCAGTAGTGAGGATGATAGTTATTTTTTTTACAGTTGACCTTTGTGAAACAGAAACTGGTGCCAGACCTTCCCATTTGGGTCTTGACCTGCACAGAGCCTAATATCATTCCAAGAACAAGTCAAGACACTCTGTCCTGGTGATGCTAATTGTGTACTCCCAGCTCCCAGCTACGTGTATTAGGGCATAGAGGTCTTTTTCCCCAAAACCCATCTCCAAAATCATGTCTACCACCACACACCCTGCTGGAGGGATTGCACCACCTTCCTATTTAAGAATGACTACGTTACGCCTTGGACCCCCAGCAGAAGCCAGAGACCCAAGACCAGAACCAGGGGTGCTCAAAGTGGCAGTTTGTGGTGGAAATCCCTGCTTGGAAGCGGAGTTCCTCTTTGGCTGTAGCCCTGGCTTGATAATATTACCAGGAGCACAGCGTACCACCTAAGTAAATGTAGGCTTATCGGGGCCAAGGCCCCACACTGATGTAACTATACCCTGTATATTACTATTACTATTATTAACTGCTTGGACTAAGCCAGCAGGATTGTCTAATACACCTGTATGGGTACGATTGTCCATCACACACATATTGGTGGGATGGTCCATCACACGTGTACTGGAATTGCTATCAGACACACAAACATCAGGTATAGTCACAGTTTCTGCTGCAGTCAGGGGCGGATCCAGGGGGGGCAACGAGGCAATTTAATTTTCCAGAGCCATTATCTAAATGCAGCTGCAGGGACTTTATTTCTGCTTTTCCCAACTCCTAGGATCTGTGAGCCCCATCAGTTCATTTAGAGGGGTCCAGGCTGCTGTATTATGGAGACTTTTTTTTTTTTTCAACTTCCGTGCTCAGGTGGATTAATACCACCAGGAGCCGCATTTTGTGACAATAAAATGAAGGTTTCGGGCAGGCGGAGCGATATGAGTCAGCAGCCTCATCACTGCCTGACTCCTTCAGCCAATAGGTGCAGAGAGGAGAGGACGGACTCCGGCTGAGGGGGAATAAGCCGGTGACACAGCAGCGTGTGTTTGTGTGTGTGAACACACTGAGAGGGACAGGTCCCCACAGCAGGCTAGGGCAGTGAGGAAAGCAGAAAACATCAAATCTGCAATGAATTAATTTGTCTCCAAAAAGGTACAGTAACACACCCTTCACCAATGCTAGGTCCTTGCTGCTGCCCAGCCACCATGAAGAATTATAAAGCAGCTAAGTGTGTTTCATCATTATCATCATGATAATCACACAGTACAGATGCATTGAGCCACAGAACTTGTATTGTGTGATTATCATGATGATAATGATGATCTAGAATGACAGTGAAAATAATCTTTCTGCCTCCTTTACACAGGGTGTGCTGCAGACATGCATCTAACATGCAGGGCTGTCATTTACTGGCTTTGGGATGCATAAAGTGTTGCACATATCCCTGTGGCGGCATCCCATTTATTATTTACTGTGTCCCAATATGTCATGCTTCCGGGTGTGAGTCCCAGAATGCATACAGTGTGCCTTCATGGACCCGCACCAGCTTGTCATATCAGGACACTGCAGCCAGGTGTCAGAATACAAATAAATGGCATGCCGGCATGGGGATGCATGGAACACTTTAAAACAGTGTCACTGTTTTAACCACTTGCCGACCAGCCGCCAGTTATATGGCGGCAGGTTCCCGCAAATTGCCGTATCTGTACATCGGTTTTCGGGAGCGATCCTGGGGGCGCGTGTGCCACGCTCACTTGCCGGCGGGGAAGACGAGGCGCAGGGCCAGCAGCCGGGATTGGCGCCGGGCACCCGTGATCACTCGCTGTGAAGAGAGAACAACGTTCTGCAGTTGTAAACGCAGCAGACTGTTGTTGTCACTGCAGAGCTCCTGTGTTCCTCCTATTTAGGATCACAGGTCTCTGTGTTGATATTACAAACCCACCCCCCCCCCCCACAGTTAGAAAGCACCCCCTAGGCTTACACTTAACCCTTTGATCGCCCCTGGGTTAACCCCTTCCCTGCCAGTGTCCTTATTGCAGTAACAGTGCATATTTTTAGCCACTTGTCCATGTGGCCTCTTCTATATCGGTTGGACCATAAGGACATTACGAAAATGGTTCTGCGAGCATCGCCATTTAATCACTGAGGGCAAAGACATACACAGTGTGCCCAGACATTTCTTGGAAAATTACCCCAAGTCCACCTAAGGCATGAGGGTCTGGATTATTAAGGCTATGTCCAGATATCTCCCCCAGGCGGAGTGTTTTCGAAAGTTGTGCCAGAGGGAGACCTACTGGATTTATTCTTTGGATGTGTTGTCTCCCGAGGGCTTATTGAGGAGCTGGAAGTGAGTGCACTGTTATAGCTGTCAATTTCACTATTTTTATATAGGCATTTTGAGTGTTTCCTCCTGGTTAACTTATATCCCATATACACATAATGGAGACTTTATTAACATGTATCTGTACTTGTAACGGCAAGTCCATATAGCTTATATGCATATACCCTATACGCACATAGTGCTATTTATCTATTTATTCATTACTGGTTGCATAAAATCCAGTTATATTTGTCACCTATACAATATCATGCTTGTATTATTTTAATGTGCGCCCTCTGCTGGTGATTTTTTTTATATACTGTACATACTACATGCATACATATGTATATTTGCACTATTTTATACTGTCCTTTATTGTGCCACTTACCTGACGTTCTTTCAAATTTTCAATATTTCCATTTCACTGTTCCATTTCCATCAGTATGTATCTTTTCACATATAATTTTATTTAGTATTATTTAGTATCTATATTTATTTTTTGCCTTTCACCTATGCATTTTATGTATAAATTTACATTCCGGGCTGCTGCTATCCCAGTTCCCGCCCATAGTCCCGCCTATGACCTCGCCCCAAGTGCGTATATGAAGATATGGCCATGTGTCTGAGTTATCGGCATGAAGAATGAGCCAACTGACGCTCTGAAACGAGTACCGCCCCTTTGACATCACTTCCTGGCATTTGTGTTCCATGCTGGACCCAGCAGAATTGCAGTCCTTCTTGGCTCTTCTCCTGCGGCCCCCCCTCTGCTGGTCGGTTGGGATTTCCACCATCAAGCTGCACATTGGTCCACCCCTGGGACCACCTGTCAATGGATTCCTTGCCACATCCTATGACGAGCCTGGTTTATTTTAATGCTAGTAAGTGCATATTTATCCTTTGGTAATAAAAGTATTTTGTTTTCTACACTTAGAGGCACATTCTGTTTGTTTTATTTGTACCAGAGTTTGCTTCCCTCTTGGAGTTGCTGCCCTAGTGCTACTGAGACACCTGGTTGGCTGTTGTGTATACAATCTTTGGCGGACATCTCCTCTCGCCAGAATCCACTATCCAGAGCGCCCTCTATCTCCTCATCGTGAAAAACTCTGTACTGCTGAAGGACTATGCTCCTTCCTCTAACTTTTCTCTCCTGAAATACTCTGCAATGCTGGAGAACTCTACTCCTTCCTCTATCTAACCATTCTCTCCTGAAATACTATGCACTGCTGGGGAGCTCTGCTCCTTCCTCTATCCAACTCTCCTCTCCTAAAATACTCTGCACTGCTGGTGGACTCTGCTCCTTCCTCTATCTAACTCTCCTCTCCAAAAATACTCTGCACTGCTGGAGGACTCTGCTCCTTCCTCTATCTAACTCTCCTCTCCAAAAATACTCTGCACTGCTGGAGGACTCTGCTCCTTCCTCTATCTAACTCTCCTCTCCAAAAATACTCTGCACTGCTGAAGGACTCTGCTCCTTCCTCTATCTAACTCTCCTCTCCAAAAATACTCTGCACTGCTGTAGGACTCTGCTCCTTCCTCTATCTAACTCTCCTCTCCTAAAATACTCTGCACTGCTGGAGGACTCTGCTCCTTCCTCTATCTAACTCTCCTCTCCAAAAATACTCTGCACTGCTGGAGGACTCTGCTCCTTCCTCTATCTAACTCTCCTCTCCAAAAATACTCTGCACTGCTGGAGGACTCTGCTCCTTCCTCTATCTAACTCTCCTCTCCTGAAATACTTTGTCAGTGATTCAGGTAAGTATACCTCTGCTGTCCTCTCCCCTAACATAAAGTGAGCAGTTAACCCATGCAGTGCGGCCACAGCTTCACTGCACAGGTAAAAAAAAATTGCCCGGAGTTCAGCTTTAAGGCTGATGCCTTGGGTCTCAGTTTTCTGTTTGTTAGAGTCTCCTCCTCCACTTCCTCTGCACCCATTATCTCTGAAGATAAGATTTCAAACTGACATTTTTTTTTATTACAGTAAATTAAAAACAAAATAATACACCCCCCCCCCCACCTTTGCACTTCTCTTTGCTCTCTTTCGCTTCATCCTTTACCCTCTCACTCCCCCATCTATGGAGCTTTATTTTCGTTTTCCGGCTCCTACGTCCTGATTTTATAGTATAACCCCCCCTCGGGATACTGGGAATCAAATATGTTCAGGTTTACTCTTGAATTTTGGAATCATTTCCTACCCTCTTCGCAACTATGTGGTGCAAGGGCCTGCCTGATTAAGTACACATTGAAAGTGTTTAGGTTTAACCTCATATTATATGGTTTTGTTAAATCTAAAGGAATATTCAATAAAAAAAAATTGTATAATGTATGGCCAGCCTAAGAATTCTACCAAGTTATTCCTAGTAGCAACAATTTTTCTCCAACAAATGTCTGCGGAAATTCCAAGGATCTTCAACATAGTGAACCACAATATTATAGACAAACAACTTTTACAATTACTTTATATTATTACTAATATTAAGGTTTTTTTTTTATGTTATTTTATTTTAATTTATTTCTGTTTTCATTCTTTGTTCTTTTTCTTTTTTTTTTCTTGTTCTATATTAATTGATTATATTAACAGTTAAATCCAAATTGCTCATACATGCTTCTATTATAAATGAATAATTTGGTAATAGTTACCTATTTACATATATGTTATTGTGAATAACATTGCATGATATCAATGCAGCAAAACATTGGTAGTGGGTTAGATAAAAGCTATGTAAATCTACCTAGTTTCTCTTTCTGTTTGAGGCTAGATAATTGCAAATTAAAAAAAAAAAAATATTTGAGGAAAAAAAAAAAAACAGAACAATAGACTTTGTCTGGAAAAATGCCCATATTTTCTATAGATCTACAGTGTGTGCAATATGTTGATCAATTGTTTTTTTCTTTTTAGAACATAGAGTGAGAATTTAGTTAAATAAAAATGTTTCAGAATGAAACATTCCCTCCACCATCAAAACGAAAAACAAATATCAATATGAGTCCCGTATGAGTCTGGCAGCTGTCAGTCATGGAAATCCTTATATTTCTAAGTTATCCCTCCTGTGTGTTGACGCAGGGTATTTCACGGTCTTCCGACACGCAGCCGTCCTCTGAGGTTCAGGTCCAGACAGGCTGACTGTTGCAAGTTAATAGATATGAGCGTTAATCCTCCTCTGGGGACTCTTTCATACACTTGGCAGGATGGAGATTCAGGGAGAGAATAGATTGGTTTGTAAACCTGGAAGCTGCGGACAGATCCCATCAATAGCTGGCTTGATCGATCCGCTCCGTCAGTAGACGCTGATGTAAATTTAAACTTTTTAGTTCCCATGTGGAAGGGAGCTGCCAAAAATGGCTTTGTACCGAAGAGTCTTGAAAATACTGCGAGATTGAAATAATAGAAAGTTGGCGTGAGGGATTTAAAAGATGAAACATGGAAATTTGTAATTCTAATCAGCCACTCAAGAGTCACTCAGAATTGCAGATCCACAGTTTGCCATGTCACCTGTCTGTTCATTGGACTATGACTAAGCATCGTCACATTGAAGATATCCTGCTTTGCTCTCCTTCCTTCCACTCCCGAAGCTCCAAGTGCTTGAAACATGTCAAAGTGACAGAAACGTCACGTGCAATGCAATAGAGTCACAGGGAGAATTTACATTAAAGTGGAGTTCCAGCCTCAAAACGAAAATTTGACATCCGCTTGCTCTAAGTAACCTGAAAAAGAATTGTATAATCACGATTATTTTTTTTTGCTTTACTTACCTTGTTATTGAAGAATATATACTTACCTTCCTTCCACTTCCTCCCTCTGTGGCCGCGGCCTGCGCTGTGACTTCCAGCTTGCATTGACTCCTGGGAGCCGAACGTCATCGCTCCCAGGAGTCAATGCGCCTGCACGGCCCTGCTCGTCACTTTCCGATGCAGGCAATTCATTCCCTGCTAAACAGCTTCTGGGCATGCCCAGAAGCTGTGCAGGGATGACATGCCTGCCCCGGAAGTGACGAGCAGGGCCGGTGCAGGGCATTCTGGGACTCTGACGTTGCCAAAGAGGACACCAAAGAGGACGCTCTGGCTTCAGCTGCCCACACCTGAGATGGTAGCGCTGGACAAGACATTTTCAAGGTAAGTATTTCTTCTAAAAGGTAAGTGAACCCGGGGACAGTTCAGAGGCTATCATTGCTGAAATGCCCTAGCCCTGACTTTCCCTGGGGTATTTTTATAGAAAACATTTTTTTGAGGACGGAACTCCGCTTTACTCAACATTTTTATAAGCATTAAGACACATTGCATTCAGATTGTCTATTCATTTGGCATGGGCCTGCGGTGAATCTCAGTGCTTAAAATTATTTACCTGTACCTTTCCATGCACCATACTACAATTAACAGATAATTCATATACTACAGGAGTTAGTCAGAGATTGCAGACAGGCTATAAGAGATGGCCAAAGACTGCAGAATGGCAACATCAAAATGGTCAGAGACTGCAGACACGCAGCAAGACATAATCAGTGACTGCAGATATGCAACAAGAGATGAACAGAGACTTCAGATATGCAACAAGAGATGGTTAGAGACTGCAAAAATGCTACAGAAGAGAGTCAGAAACTGCAGTCATGCTATAAAAGATGGTCAGAGATAGAAAACAAGAGATGGTCAGAAGCTACAGATACATAGTTGCCAACAGTCTCAATTTGCCTGGGACATTCCCAGAAATCAGGCAAATGTCCTGTTCTGAGAATGTCCCAGGCTAAATCCCAAAAATCCACCTCTGTCCAAAACATCAGGATGGAGGTGGCGTGGTAGGGCATGGTGTGGGTATGGCGGATGCAGGAGCATGTGAAGAGGCAGCCTGGCGATAGAGTGGGAGCCGGAAGTCTGCTAAGCCTGCGGATGGTGAGCGGAGTGGAGGACTCGTCTGACTGCAATAATACCGATGAGACTGCTCTGACTGCACTGTGATAAGACCACTCTGACTGCTCTGAGGAGACTGCCCTGATGAGACTGCTCTGACAGCACTAATGAGACTGCTCTGATGAGATGGCACTGATGAGACTGCTCTGACAGCACTGATGAGACTGCTCTGATGAATTTGCACCGATGAGACTGCTCTGATGAGACTGCTGTGACTGCACTGATGAGACTGCTCTGACTGCTCTGATGAGACTGCCCTGACGAGACTGCTCTGATGAGACTGCTCTAAAGAAATTGCACTGATGAGACAGCTCTGATGAGACTGCTGTGACTGCACTGATGAGACTGCTCTGATGAGACTGTTCTGACTGCACTGATGAGACTGCTCTGACTACTCTAATGAGGCTTCTCTGACTGCACTGACGAGACTGCTTTGACTGCACTCATGAGACTGCTCTGACCACTCTGATGAGACTGCTCTGACTACTCTGATGAGACTGCTCTGACTGCACTGATGAGACTGCTCTGACTACTCTGATGAGACTGCTCTGACTACTCTAATGAGACTGCTCTGACTGCTCTGATGAGACTGCTCTGACTGCACTGGTGAGACTGCTCTGATAAGACTGTTCAGACTACTCTGATGAGACTGTTCTGACTGCTCTAATGAGACTGCTCTGATGAGACTGTTCTGACTACTCTGATGAGACTGCTCTGACTACTCTGATGAGACTGCTCTGACTACTCTGATGAGACTGTTCTGACTACTCTGATGAGACTGCTCTTGTTCTGACTACTCTGATGAGACTGTTCTGATTACTCTGATGAGACTGCTCTGATGAGGCGGCACTGATGAGACTGCTCTGATGAGACGACACTGATGAGACTGCATCAATGGGCACTGATGAGGCTGCACTGATGGACACTGGTGAGACTGCACCAATAGGCACTGATGAGACTGCACTGATGGGCACTGATAAGACTTTAAAGCAGTGCTTTAAGTGAGAGGTTAAGAAGTGCCGGTACTCTATTATAGCCTATACATTTTTTGCCCCCACACCCCACATCAGGGTCCCCACAGAGCACCCCCCCCTGGCCCGGGCTGGGACTCCGGAGCAGGGGGGACTCACTGGTGGTGACTAGTCTGGCTCTGGAGTGGGAAATATTCTTGGGGGGGCAATTGAGGGCGCAGATGTCCAGAATGAGCGT
Source organism: Pelophylax lessonae (assembly GCF_965119305.1). NCBI lineage: Eukaryota > Metazoa > Chordata > Amphibia > Anura > Ranidae > Pelophylax > Pelophylax lessonae. The sequence goes on from NC_138771.1 coordinate 496,081,570, forward strand.
ACTGGTACGCTAAGGCGCATGGAGAGGTGGCGGTATGCTCAAGAGCCATATTTGGAAGTGGCGGTACTGAGTACCAGTGCATACCGGCCCACTTAAAGCACTGCTTTAAAGGTAAATAATTTTTTTTATCCAGCAGTCACTGAACTGTGAGAAATTGGATTTAAAACTGCACTGGCCAATTTATCACATTAAGGAGAGTGCTACATGTCAGCTAACAGCACTCTTTTACTTCTATCTTTTAGACTTTTAGATATAAGTAAAAAAAATGCTGTTAGCTGACAAAGATGGTATCTCCTGTTTTTTTTAAACTGGGCAGTGCAGTTTTAAACCCAATTTCTCACAGTCTGACACCATCACTAAGGCCCCTTTCACACAGTGGGTCCAATCAGGTCTGCCTGTCAGATTTTTGGACGGGAAGGTCCATGCATCCCTATGTACAGGCAGATGTAAACACTCTATTTAACCACACCCCCTTTAAGCCATGCCCAATATTTAGTGTAATTTAAACCATGCCCATTTTTCACCCAGACAAATACTGGAAACTTGTTACAAGTCACTGCTGGACATCACAACTTTTATAGTCTCCAAACAAATAAATATTCCCACAACTGTGCTCCCCACAGCCTTAACAATTATATTGAATTTTCCCCATAGCAACACACATTACAAAACAGAAATAAAAATATATAAAAAAGAATACAGCCTGTTTCACACAGGCTTCAGCTTGTATAAGGACAAAAGAAACATCAACCTTTTTGAAACTTGCAGCAAACTTCTGCAAAGCTTTTGGCAAGCTTTGAGCTTCTTTTTATAAGCCTTTTAAGCACCCTTCAGCTCCTTTATGGAAAGTTTATACACAGATCTTAATGGGAGTGCTGATTGTCACTTTAACCATTTGCTGACCATATAATATAGGGCTTGGCTCAGGACTACATAGAGCTCTAGGCACAGGACAAGATAATACACAGAGCGCTGGGCACAGGACTGCATAATACACAGAGCGCTGGCCACAGGACTGCATAATACACAGAGCGCTGGCCACAGGACTGCATAATACACAGAGCGCTGGGCACAGGACTGCATAATACACAGAGCGCTGGGCACAGGACTACATAATACATAGAGCGCTGGCCACAGGACTGCATAATACACAGTGCGCTGGGCACAGGACTGCATAATACACAGAGTGCTGGGCACAGGACTGCATAATACACAGAGTGCTGGGCAGAGGACTGCATAATACACAGAGTGCTGGGCAGAGGACTGCATAATACACAGAGCGCTAGTCACAGGACTGCAGACCCCCCCCCCACCCAATCTGCTCGCCTCCCGGTCTCAGCCCTCCACACAGTCAATTTTTGGCTTTGCCTCTCCTCCACTAAACAGAAGCAGGAGCAGTAGTGAGATCGTTCAGCAGGGGGCGCCGGCATCCGAGCCACCAGGCTGTTTCTCAGCCAGCATTGGATGCCCTGTCTACATTAGCCTGGCCCTGAATCTGGGGACAAAACTGGGGAAAGGCTTGGCCCAGGGACAGTGTACTTAGCTGGAATCTGGAAACCGGGGACGTCTGGTCACCCTAACATAGATGGCACAAAGAAAGTATATATATATGTAAAATAAATAACTAACTAACAGAAATTAATGAGCATTGCCCTGAAGAGGCACTAAGGCGGGAAGATTCCTAACAACAAGTTTCTAGGGCCTGCAGGTACCAAAGGGTCTCATGGAGCTTTTGAGGAAACAGGTGGGGCACCAAGGACCCAAAAATTTTATTTTTCCCAGTGGTAAAGCCCATCTTAAGCACCAAGTAGGCCCCTCTACTTGGAGAATGCCCTCCCAGGCACATATGGATTCTAGAGAGTGCTTGGAGCTCCCTTGGACTTCTTCGTATGATCTAACGCTGCCCACGAAGCAAAGAAGCAAAGAATGAATACTTCTAGGGCGGCCAGCAATTTCAAGCTCTTCAGTTTATGGACAGTTTATAATGAAGCTAAATAAAGTTTATGTCCAAGTTCCCAGCAGTTCCTGTGTGTGTGTGTGTGTGTGTGAACCTCATGTTATTCCTGTCTCTGTAAAATAATCAGTGTTCTGGGGGAAAGAGGGGGCTATGGGTGAGAAATGAAGGCCTGGGTGAATTGCAAGAGCCTGGGATCTAGGAGACAGCTAACTGATAAAATATGAAAGATGGAGGATGTCTGCCTTCTTACAATAAAGATTTCTAACTGCAGGAGGCCAAGCACCATTATAAGACGAGACCACGAGAATGCACCACTAAGTCCCAATTAGCATACTTGCCAACTGTCCCTTTTTTCCTGGGACAGTCCCTGCAAATAGGAGCATGTCCCAGGTAATTTATATTGTCCCTGGAAGCGCCTGTTAATCGGGCTGCCCATAAATGTTACCCAGAAGTAGTCCAACTGAATAGGAGACTTATTTCAACTCTGCTACTGTGGCCTTAAGTTTAAAATTCCCTTTTTAATTTCCTGTAATTCTCTCTATATTGGAGTAGACTCTATAATCTGATAAATAAGCAAGATTAATTATGCGGAGTGGGCGGAGCTTCAGGGAAGTGGGTGTGGTAATTGATAGCTGTGCTGCAAAGTGTCCCTGGAAATTTTTTTTAAATGTTGGCAACTACGAATTAGTAGGATAGGGGTGGGCAGGTGAAGCCATGTTATAAGTGCTGTCACTACATAAAGAGGTCATGGACAGTAGTGAGTCAAGGAATAAAGACCCTGCCACCTGATAAGGATGTCAGACAGAGGTATGGGTGCAAAGGCAAACTGTAAATCACAGATAGAAGGGTCACTGTCTTAGAAGTGCTGTGTTATACTAGTCACCATGTTACATACATATAGCTTTTGCAAGTGCTTGAATGCATTGCTTGGCAGAAAAGCTAGCCATCCACAGCAGATGGCAGCCTACGGCAATCCAAAATGCATAGATCACATTGCTTTTTCAGGGCATATCTAACTACTGCAGGCTATCTAATCTGAGCCAAAAGTAAGCCTAGTCCAATTCAGATGCTGCGTGTTATTTAACTATCAGGAGAGGAGCAGCTGCAGTCTTACTGTGCTTCTCTATGTGTGCATCCCAAAAGACTTCTACACAGAAATTCTGCCTCCATCCACTAGAGGGTGCCTGAGAACAAGAATCACAAGACAGATGCTGAGTAAAATTGTGGAGAATTGTGGGAGGTGAGGTTTGCAGGTGGGACTGAGCAATACCACAGACTGGGTGGAAAACTGCAATTCCTAAGAGAGAGCCATTACAGGGGAGGGAATGGAGTGCACTATACCTAGCTTCTGTATTCTTCACCTATAGCAGCCCCTTTTCCCACAAGGCAAGCAGGCCTACCGATACTCGTTGCCCTTAGGACTTATACACACTGCTCTAGTGCCTGGATACCATGCCAGGGCATGCCCGAACTGAGCAAAGCAAATAGGTACTTTCAGTTGGCAGAAGGCAAGGATCACAATAGTCAGGGTCAATGTCCGAAGTCAAAAGGTAGGCAGAGTTTAAAGAATAGTCAATATAACATCCGAGGTCATCAAAGAAGGAATCCAATATAGCAGAGCAGGGCAGACAAACAGGGAGTTTGCTCAGGTTTTGCACATGCTATCACAAGCAAGCTTGCCTGGCTTATATCAGGTTTGATCTCCACCCAGAGTCTGGCCACATCAATCACCTTGCAGGGGAATGCCCATTGCAGGAAAGAAATTGGCACCAAGTAAGTGCCTTACAAGCTGGGAGGTGGGAGAGAATGAACGGTACTTCACTTTTTGAGTGTCAATTTGACAATCATTTTCAACTGCAATGACAAAAAAAATAAAAAATCGAAGGAGCATAGTAGAATTTTTTTTTTAACAAATAAAATTCCAACAGAGAATGTGGCTTTTCTTCTGAAAATTCTATTGATTCCAAAATCGAATGTGAAAAGTAAACAAAACGTATTTTCAAACAACAGTCTCTAGTGGCATTAGAAAATGTATTGATGAGGTTTTTCATACCATTGTTCATACATAAATCAACCAGTGTATGGCTTTATATACAGCAGCCCATTCTGATTTATTTCGGTATAACCCCCCCCCCCCCCCTCATTTCCTTATTGGTCCTTCTAATGCCTCGTACACACGCAACGATTATCGGCCGTCTTTTGTCCAGTGTTGTGTTGGTTGAAATGTGCTCTAGACTGCACACAAATTTTCTCGGCCAACAAAAACCAACTTCAGAAGTGATGTCATGTTCTGGTTTACTTTTTGTGTGTTTTTTCTTCTCTGAGCATGCCCAGTCTTGCTCATCAGATTTTTTGTCTGCCGAAATCTGTACTGACTGACAAACAATCGGCCGTTCTGTTGACGGCCAACAAAAATTTTATAGCATGCACACCAGATTTTGTTCGGCCGAAAAGTCGCAGTCGGTTGTCGGAAGCATCATACTAACAAGCCGACAATCGGCCGATCGGACGTTGGCCGAAAATTCACGGCCAACTATCGATGCGCGTGTACGAGGCATAAGTCTGATAGACATAGTTCAAAGGCCATGGTACGCATTATGGTTTTAAAAAATTCTCCTGAGCAAATCTGCACATAAATTTGCCAAAACTGTGATTCCTTTAAACCAAAGGTAATGGCAAATCCGACCCTCAACTGTAATTATTATATTTTTTTTATTATTATTATTGTCAGACTGACTACAAAGGAAAATATATTTGTACGTAAAAACCTGAATTTCAAATGTTTGAAAAGAGGTTTTTATTTTTCGTCTGGCGTTTCTTCTTAAAATTGTGCCTCACGCTCCCCCCCTTTCCCCCCTGAAAAACATTGGCAGAAGCTGGCTTGATTTTGTGATTTCTCACTGCCAAAGCAGAGCATCTTGAATCATCTGTGGAAGGGATATTTTCAGAGTGTGCTTTGTACGGCGTTGTTAAACTCCATCTGCTTAGTAAAAATTTCAGCAAAAAAAAAAAGTGCTTTTTGAGATGTTTGCTTTGAAGCCCCCGTATTTTAACAGCATCTCGTCTGACGACGCGCATCCTAGGATAATGGAAGGGTAATTAATGATCGCGCAACGTCTTAATGGTTGTAGGTACAGATTTCGTTTTATGGGTCTGTCACAGGGTAATTTTATTGACAAGGCATTCGGCTGCGAGAGCTCGCCCAATTTCTGGGAAAAAGAAAAAGCATCTCTTGGCAATCGAGAAAGTGTCTTCAGCTCGTATGGAAGAGAATGTGACAGATTAAAGAGACTGCATGCCACTGCGCTGCCAAGAGGATGGATTGAAAAATAAGTGTTGTTTCAGGATTTTAGCTGACAATAATGCAATGACATTTTAAAGAATTTTTTATTTTTATTTCAAGGCAATCTGTCACAAAGCATATTACCTGTATAAGTGTCGTCAGATGCAAGCTGTCAGTCTCTGTGCCTTACTTGTGGCCAAATGACCTCACCTGTAGTGAAGCTGAATAGGATCAGTTTTACTGACTCAGCAATAACATGCTCCCAAGTATCAGCTTCCATTTAAAGTGTATGGCAGGATAAAATAAATACAGTCTATCTCTACAATACATGTATATTTCCCCAAGTTTAATTCCCTAAAAACCAAAAAGTACAGAAAAATACTTGAAATGCAGTGAGCTTGTAACTTTCTGTTTGGGATGACAACATAGTGCCTATGCTGCACTGAAATCCCATGCAGTGTTGTCAGCCCTGCCTGCTGGCCACAGAAATCCAGCTATCCTCATCTTTTCTCATCCTTTTCCACATGTAAACATCTATTTCTTCCCCAGAAAAACAATGCTGCTGCCCTGACATGCAAAAGGCCTATCCACACACAGTGTGTAGGGAAAAGGCCCTTGGGAGATGTATTTCTGGGGCTGTGTATGTAAGAACTGAGCTCCCAGATATTTCCCCTACCAATTTTCTTTTAAGCCTGGTGATGTTATAGGGAGTAATAAAAGTAGAGTTTAACTACAGGAAAATATAAAATGAATGCTGGGATATGATTTAGAGGAGAAAAACATTAAATGTGGGTAATGCTTGGACTTTAAAGAGGAAGTAAACCCTCCTCTGTAACTTGTACCTATAGGTAAGCCTATATTAAGGTTTACCTATAGGTACTGCAAATATCTCCTAAACCTGCACCGTTTTATTTACCTTACATGCAGCCAGTGACGTCACTGGCGCATGCGCTCTGAAGGAACGGCCGCTCGTGCCGTTCCTTCAGAGCTCCGTGAGCACGTGCTCCGGAGTGACATCACCGCGGCTCCGGCCAATAAGATGGCCGGACGCCGCGATCCTGGAAGATGGGCGACTAGACATGTCGCCCGTTATACAGGTGAGCGGACGGCACAGCGGGGGCTCGTTCTAAGGTAAGTATTTCATAATGAGCTAGTATGCGGTGCATACTAGCTCATTATGTGTTTCTCTTGCAGCTTGCAAAAAGAAAAAAATTTTTTTTTTGGAGTTTACAACCTCTTTAACCGCTTCCATACAGAGCAGTTAGACCCCCTTCCTGCCCAGACCAATTTTCAGCTTTCAGCACTCTCACACTTTGAATGACAATTGCTCAGTCATGCTACACTGTAACCAAACAAAATTTTTATCATTTTTTTCACACAAATAGAGCTTTCTTTTGGTGGTATTTGATCACAACTGGGGTTTTTTTTTTTCGTGATATAAGCAAAAAAAGAGCAAAAATTTTGCAAAAAAAACACTTTTTTTTAGTTTCTATTATAAAATTTTGCAAAAAATAAATTTTTCTTCATACATTTGGGCCAAAATTTATACTGCTACATATCTCTGGTAAAATTAACCCAAATTAGTGTATATTATTTAGTCTGTGTGAAAGTTATTGAGTCTAGAAGCTATGGTACCAATTACTGAAAATTGATCACACCAGATGTACTGATGGCCTATCTCCTTTCTTGAGGCCCTGAAATGTCAGGACAGTACAAATACCCCCCAAATGACCCCTTTTTGTAAAGTAGACAGTCCAAGGTATTTAGTAAGAGGCATGGTGAGTTTTTTGAAGTTATAATTTTTTCCCACAATTCTTGGGAAAATGAAGAAAACATTTTTTTTTTCTTTTTTTTTCCCAAAACGTTGTCAATTTATAAGCTATTTCTAACACATAGCATGTACACAGCAAAAATGACACCCCAAAATTCATTCTGCTACTCCTTCTGAGTATGGTGATACCACATGTGTGAGACTTTTACACAGCCTGGCCACAAAAAGAGACTCCACGTCCAAGTAGCACCATAAGGCGTTTTAGGAGCATAAATACACATAAAACTTTCTTACTACCTATCACACTTTTCAAGGCCCTAGAGCAACAATACAATGGAAAAGTCCACAAAATTACCCCATTTTGGAAAGCAAACACTCCAACGTATATTCTATGAGGCATTATGGGTCCTTTGAACATGTCATTTTTTTCCACAAGTTTTTGGAAAATGTGGGAAAAAAATAAAAACTTTTTTTTTTTACACAAAGTTGTCAATTTATAGGATATTCCTAACACATAGCATGTACACAGCAAAAATGACACCCCAAAATACATTCTGCCACTCCTCCTGAGTATGGCAATACCACATGTGTGAGACTTTTTCACAGCCTAGCCATATAGAGGGGCCCATAATCCAAGGCGCATCATCATGCATCCTAGCCACTTGCCTAGGCCTATTTTTGACATTTGGTGTTTACAAGCTAAAATCAGTTGTTTTTGCTAGAAAACTACTTAGAACCCCAAAACATTATATATTTTTTTTTAGCAGAGACCCTAGAGAATAAAATGGAGATTATTGCAATATTTTTTATCACACCGTATTTGCGCAGCGGTCTTCCAAACGCAATTTTTTGGGAAAAAAATCACTTTTTTAAATTAAAAAATAAGAAACCAGTAAAGTTAGCCCAATTGTTTTCCATAATGTGAAAGATAATGTTACGCTGAGTAAATAGATACCCAACATGTCATGCTTCAAAATTGCGCACGCTCACAGAATGGTGACAAATTTTGGTACTTAAAAATCCCCATAGGCGACATTTTAAAAATTTCTACAGGTTGCTATCTTAGAGTTACAGAGGAGGTCTATGGCTCAAATTATTGCTCTTGCTCTAACGATCGCGACGATACCTCACATGTGTAGTTTGAACACTGTTTACATATGTGGGCGGGGTTTCCGTATGCGTTCGCTTCTGCGCGCGAGCTCGCGGGGACACGGCGCTTTAATTTTTTTTTTTTTTTTTTTTACTATTTATTTTATTTATTATTTTTTATTTTTACACTGTTTTTTTTAAAAAAAAAAATTGATCATTTTTATTTCTATTGCAAGAAATGTAAACATTACTTGTAATAGAAAAAGGCACGACAGGACCTCTTTTTTGTGAGATCTGGGGTCAAAAAGTCCTCAGATCTCACAAGTACACTAAAAGATAGAAAAAAAAAAAAAAAAAATTAAAAAAAAATTAAATAAAATGAAAAAAAAAAAAAGGGACCTTTAAACTGGTTGCTAGGCAACGACGTTTGCCGTAGCTCCGGTCCTCCAAGACCATAGAGTCGAGTGAGGGCAAGCTTGCCCTCACTCGACATCCTGTCTGTGAGGATCTGGGACCGGATCGTTTTCCCCGCTGCCGGCGGGTCCGGTAAGCGGGGAAAAGGACCAGAATGCAGCGGGAGGGGGGGGGGGCACCTCTTCCGCCACCCCGGAAGGGTGATCCCGCGGCGAATCTGCCGCTGGGACCACCCTTATCGGAAAGCCAACCGTCCACCGTTTAAAAAAATACCAGGGTTATGGCAGCTATCTGCTGCCATAACACCGGTATTTAGGTTTAAACGGACGACGTATGTTAACCTTTTTGGACTTGGTGGCTGTATGAAGGGTGACAGGTACTCGGGTACTTTGCTGGGCAGGTGACAGGTACTCTGGTACTGATGAGCAAGTGGCAGGTACTCGAGTACTCCGATAGGCAAGTGACAGGTACTCGGGTACTCTAATGGGCAGGTGACAGGCAGGTGATAGGTACTGATGAGTAGTACTGATACTGATAGGTGATACTGATACTGTACTGATGGGTACGGATGATCAGTACTGATACTAATAGGTTATAGGTACTGATGGGTACTGATGAGTACTGATGAGTAGTGATGGGTAATGATGAGCAGGTGGCAAGTACTCGGGTACTTCAGGTGTCAGGTACTCTGATGAGCAGGTGGAAGGTACTCGGGTACTCTGTTGGGTAGGTGACAGGTACTTGGGTACTCCGATGACGGGTACTCAAAGTACCAGAGTACCTGTCATCAGAGTACCCGAGTACCTGTCATCAGAGTACCCGAGTACCTGTCATCAGAGTACCCGAGTACCCGTCATCAGAGTACCCGAGTACCTGTCATCAGAGTACCCGAGTACTTGTCATCAGAGTACCCGAGTACCTGTCATCAGAGTACCCGAGTACCTGTCACCAGCCCATCAGAGTACCTGTCACCAGAGTACCCGAGTACCTGTCATCAGAGTACCCGAGTACCCATCATCAGAGTACCCGAGTACTTGTCATCAGAGTACCCGAGTACCTGTCATCAGAGTACCCGAGTACCTGTCACCAGCCCATCAGAGTACCTGTCATCAGAGTACCCGAGTACCCATCATCAGAGTACCCGAGTACCTGTCACCAGCCCATCAGAGTACCTGTCATCAGCCCATCAGAGTACCCGAGTACCTGTCATCTGAGTACCTGATGGGCTGGTGACAGGTACTCGGGTACTTTGATGGGCTAGTGACAGGTGCTCTTTATTGGGGGGGGGGGCAATCAGTGTGGTTGGGGTGCACTATGATTGGTAACTAGCTGTTACCACAATCTCCTCCTCACACAGGATCAGTGTGTGAGGAGGAGAACACGGTGACAGCTAGTTACCGTGTTCTCTGATGACATTTGTGACCGGCTGTGATTGGACACAGCCGGTCACGTGGTAAAGAGCCAATTTCATTGGCTCTTTACCTAGATCGGGGATGGGCTCTGTCCGAGGGACGAGCCTCGTCCCCGATCGCCGCGCTGCGCGCCCCCGGGGGCACGCATTAAGGAAGGAACGAGCGGCTCGCGCTGGAGCCGCTCATGTGATCGGCTGTGATTGACACAGCCGATCACGTGGTAAACAGCCAATTTCATTGGCTGTTTACCTTGATCGGGGTTGGGCTCAGTCCGAGGGACGAGCCTCACCCCCGATCGCCGCGCTGCGCGCCCCCGGGGGCGCGCAGTAGCGGGGAGATCCGGGCGCCGTCATATGACGTTGGCCCGGATCGAGAAAGGATTTGTGCCGACGTCATTTTACATGACGCGGTACGGAAGGGGTTAAAATGACACTAAAGGATATCCTTATTCTCTAAAAATAATCCATACACATTCATTATTTAATTGCCCTGTAATCTATTTCAATGAAATTAGGGCTGGCCATACATGTTCAATTATCTTGTACAATTTTACTTTAGATTTTCCTTAAACCTTGTAGTGCAAGGACCTGTCCGTTTTAATACAATTGAAAGTTATTTCGTTTTGACCTCATATTACATTGTTTTTGGTAAACCTAAAGGAAAATTGTACAAGATGATTGAACATTGTAAGGGATTACTCATTGGTAGGCGTATGGGTGACCCCTTTGGGGGTGCGTTTTCACAGAGAGATAGCCGAGCAGAGGTTGAAAACAAGACTGATTTATTCATGCAATTTACTTCACACAATTGCAAGCGTCAAAACAGCCAAAATAAAATAAAAGACAAAATAAATCCTTGCTTCTGTGGGCGGCTACCTTCTCACGCTGGAACCTACCTAAGAAGTCTTTCCAACCTACTGTTGGGCCGACACTGCTGATCCTACAGCAGACACTCAAATGTCCATTTGTTTGCTTTTCACACAGCACAAACATTGTCCATTGAACATGTCCCTTTGTTTTCTTTCACACAGCACATGTTCATTTATAACAGGATCCTTTACTCTTCAGATTCTTCACATTGAACACAGTTCATTTAACAGGTCCCTTTACTCTTCACACTCTTCACATGGAACACTTTGTCTTCTCACCTTTGAGACTTCTTCACTCGTGGTTACCCTCCTTAGCTTCACATCGCTGTAGGGGGTCTTCTCCCATGCTCACCAGCTTGTCGGGAGGCACACATCCGACTGTCCCCCTCTCCCAGCCCACACGGCGACAGGCGGCAGCAGTCCTTCTCCCATGCCCACACGGCGTCGGGAGGTACACGTATGTCTGCCTTCCTCTCCCAGCCCACACGGCGACAGGAGGCAGCACTCAATAGATTTTCTCTGGACAAATTATAGAGGCCTTGATCTCCTCATTCTGAACAGCTGAATGGTTTTCAACTTCCTGCTGGCTCTTTTTGCAGCCAACACCCTATAGTATCAGTGAACTTTTCAAAGCAGGTGGGAATGTGTCTCCTCTCAGTGACTACATTCCCAGATTTACCTGACTTCCTGTCACATACCCCCCCCTCTTGTTTCAACCCTAGGGTTGGGACACATATTTCCAGGCACGCATGTGTCAGGCACTGCTGACTCACTGATAAGCCTCCTATTATCCTCAAACTTCCGGATGAAACTGTTTCTGTCATCTTCACTGACAGATTTCTCATAAATGCCACACAGTTTGTCTCTCATCTCATATACACATTCTTCAACTGCATTTTTGGCATAATTTTGCTCCTTCTCGTTTCTGTCATCTTCATTGACAGCTTTCTCATAAATGTCAGACAGCTTGTCCCTCATAACCGTCTGTCCAATCCACCATGGAGGACCGTGATCCATAGGCAACTCAATTGGGCTAGTCTTAATGTCTTCAACATTCTTAAGACGCCTCTCTCTGCAATCCATAAATGTTTTCCACAAAACTTTGAGAACCTTTGCTTCACTAAGCTTTGTTCCAAGTAGGGACTCTTGACATCGCTCTGTGACTTGAGTTGCCTCTCCATACAGCTGTACACAATCATTGACTTTTTGTTGTAAAAGGGAATGATCTTCCTTCTTGAGCTTTGCTTGCTCTAAGATGCTGTGCAGAGAATTTTCAAATTGAGACAACAGGCTGTCACACATTTCTTCAAAGTGACCCCTGTTCCTTTTCCCAGAGATATCAATATCATTCAAACATTTCATATTCATAGGCAGATCTGAAGCATTTGCACTCATCAACTTCTTAAACTTTTCGCCCTCCTGAGCGAGTCGCAGTAAAGGCCTACTATTTGATTTGATATTCAGTTTATATTTCTTGCCAAACTCTTCACAGAAGTAGCCAACCAGAACATCATCAACTTTCCTTCCACCAACATAGGGGTTAAAGGCAACAACACAGTTGAACCCAGCGATCTGGGTGGTATCCATTATAGACCTCCTCTCTGCATCAGTGAAGAAGCATGGAACTGCAACACATTCTTTTACAGGTTTCTTCAATGCACTTTCTGCTGAACTATTTGACCGCTCAAGGTCACCTAGTTCTTTTTCTCTATCTGAATTCCACATGGAATGCATCTCAAGATCACGATCAAACTTCTGCCACCCGTCTTTCACCAGTTCCATTTTGGAAACACTCCCTGAAAGGCACTTATTCATTTGCTTCACGTTTTCACCAACAGCCTTAGTTTTCCCCACTAGGTTTTCAGCCTGAACTGAGAAATCATCACATTTCTTACTCAGCTCCTTTGTTTGCTGAAGTTCTAATGATACATTTTCCAATGCTTGAAGTTTTTGAAGGAACGGTTTATTCCAAAGGGGTGATTCAAGCCACATGTCATCACATTTCTGAGGCTCACTCAGGACAGACCCCAAAACACTGATCCTTTTAAAAACTGCATCAGGCACACTATCCCCTCTTTGGGACAGATCCTCTGTTGCCTGGAATTCCTCTTCCAGTTCCTGCAACGGAATCTTCATCTCTTCTACTTGCTGTTCTAAGGCTCGCTTAGACTTTTCTAGCTCCTGAACTCTTTTCACAACATCATCCTTGGAGCTGACCAATTCTTCCATTTCTGTACGCAGCTGTTTGTCAACACTTTCTAGTTCAGCCTTACACTCTAGAGCTTCCTCCAAAGAGCGAGCCAAGAACAGGGCTTTGCTCTCGTTATCACGCACCTCCGTTTCTGCACGGGCGCGTTCTTCTGCATATTTTGCAGACACAGTCTTCTCTTCACCAAGCATCTGATCAAACTTCTTTTTCACATCTTCAACACACTGTAATGAACAAACGCTTTCTTCCATGCGTTTTTTCATATCCGCTATCTGAGCTTGCAATGTTGCGACTTGCTCTGATAGGTTTTTCTTTGCTTCCGCCTCCTCTTTTAATTGTTCCAGGAAGCCATTTTTCTCATCTTCCATTTGTTTGAGCTTTGTGCTAAAACTCAGCCTTTGACACCTCTCTTCCTGTAAGAGTTCCTGCGTGTCTTGCAGCTGCGATTCCAAGATAGAAAAATCTTCCGCAATTTCTCTAGATTTGCTGTCTGCTTGAGAAAGCTGATTTGTAACATTGTCCAACTCAACCTGCAGTCGGTTTGCCTTCTCTGACAGCTTAGCACACAATCGGTCACCTTCTGACACCTTGACTTGCGATTCCAGAAGCTGTGCCTCTACTTTTTCCCTCTTATGTTCACAATCTCCTTTTCCCTGCATAAGAGCCTTCACCTCATTGGCTAGTTTCTGGGAATGAGACTGTAATTCTGCCACACAGGCTTCTTTCTCCTTTAACTGCTGCTGGAAACGTTGGGCTTCACCTTTCCAACTTTCACAGTCTGCACGTAATTCATCTACCACATTGCTCAAAGTGGTGAGCTCATACACAGTACTCAGTAATTTAGCCTCTCTTTCACACAGCACATGTTCATTTATAACAGGATCCTTTACTCTTCAGATTCTTCACATTGAACACAGTTCATTTAACAGGTCCCTTTACTCTTCACACTCTTCACATGGAACACTTTGTCTTCTCACCTTTGAGACTTCTTCACTCGTGGTTACCCTCCTTAGCTTCACATCGCTGTAGGGGGTCTTCTCCCATGCTCACCAGCTTGTCGGGAGGCACACATCCGACTGTCCCCCTCTCCCAGCCCACACGGCGACAGGCGGCAGCAGTCCTTCTCCCATGCCCACACGGCGTCGGGAGGTACACGTATGTCTGCCTTCCTCTCCCAGCCCACACGGCGACAGGAGGCAGCACTCAATAGATTTTCTCTGGACAAATTATAGAGGCCTTGATCTCCTCATTCTGAACAGCTGAATGGTTTTCAACTTCCTGCTGGCTCTTTTTGCAGCCAACACCCTATAGTATCAGTGAACTTTTCAAAGCAGGTGGGAATGTGTCTCCTCTCAGTGACTACATTCCCAGATTTACCTGACTTCCTGTCACATACCCCCCCCTCTTGTTTCAACCCTAGGGTTGGGACACATATTTCCAGGCACGCATGTGTCAGGCACTGCTGACTCACTGATAAGCCTCCTATTATCCTCAAACTTCCGGATGAAACTGTTTCTGTCATCTTCACTGACAGATTTCTCATAAATGCCACACAGTTTGTGCAGTCACTTGCACCAGACACAACAAAGTTCATCAAATAATTTTGAGACCGCTGTCTCTTTAAAACACTTTTTTTTTTTCTGTCAGGATCTTCTCTCCTGCACACATAGATTGTGCAATCTCATGCACCAGATAAAGTTCATCAAACATTTGCACTTCCTTGCAGGGATCTCTGCTTATGCCTGCATCCTCCACCATATGTAAGGGATTACTCATTGGTAGGCGTATGGGTGACCCCTTTGGGGGTGCGTTTTCACAGAGAGATAGCCGAGCAGAGGTTGAAAACAAGACTGATTTATTCATGCAATTTACTTCACACAATTGCAAGCGTCAAAACAGCCAAAATAAAATAAAAGACAAAATAAATCCTTGCCTCTGTGGGCGGCTACCTTCTCACGCTGGAACCTACCTAAGAAGTCTTTCCAACCTACTGTTGGGCCGACACTGCTGATCCTACAGCAGACACTCAAATGTCCATTTGTTTGCTTTTCACACAGCACAAACATTGTCCATTGAACATGTCCCTTTGTTTTCTTTCACACAGCACATGTTCATTTATAACAGGATCCTTTACTCTTCAGATTCTTCACATTGAACACAGTTCATTTAACAGGTCCCTTTACTCTTCACACTCTTCACATGGAACACTTTGTCTTCTCACCTTTGAGACTTCTTCACTCGTGGTTACCCTCCTTAGCTTCACATCGCTGTAGGGGGTCTTCTCCCATGCTCACCAGCTTGTCGGGAGGCACACATCCGACTGTCCCCCTCTCCCAGCCCACACGGCGACAGGCGGCAGCAGTCCTTCTCCCATGCCCACACGGCGTCGGGAGGTACACGTATGTCTGCCTTCCTCTCCCAGCCCACACGGCGACAGGAGGCAGCACTCAATAGATTTTCTCTGGACAAATTATAGAGGCCTTGATCTCCTCATTCTGAACAGCTGAATGGTTTTCAACTTCCTGCTGGCTCTTTTTGCAGCCAACACCCTATAGTATCAGTGAACTTTTCAAAGCAGGTGGGAATGTGTCTCCTCTCAGTGACTACATTCCCAGATTTACCTGACTTCCTGTCACAACATGTATATATGTTTTTTTTTGCCTCCTTGCAATGTTTCTCTCCACCCCCACATCCCACTTCTGTTTGTTTTGGAACAAACAGTGCACACTAGGTGTGGTCGTGTTCTGATATATGCAGATTTAAAATTCCATACTCTGTGCCTTCTGTACAGGATGCCAAGGATGGGTCCTAAAAGACAGGTATGTCTCTCCATAATTTAGGTTGTGGTTCCTTTAACCACTTCCCGACCACCCGCCGCCTTTTTACTCCGGCAGGGTGGCTCTCCTGCGCAAACCGACGTAGGTCTACGTCGGCCATGCGCGGGAAGCTAGGGGGCGAGCGTGCGCTGCTGGCGGCACGCTCCCACCCCCACTCAGCAGCAGGGATCCCGATGCACAGGTCAGGCGGCTCCGATTGCCGCCTGACACCCGCGATCGCTCCCGGCTGGGAGAGAAGGACGGTCGGCTGTTGTAAACACAGCCGACCGTCTTTCTCCCTGCAATGACCATAGAGCCCAAGTGATCCTTCTATATAGGATCACATGTCTCTATGGTCATTTCACAAGCCACGCCCCCACAGCTAGAATCACTCCCCTTGGCATACATTTATCCCATTGATCACCCACAGGGTTAACCTCTTCCCTGCCAATGTCATTATTACAGTAACAGAGCATATTTTTAGCATTGATTACTGTAGTAATGTCACTGGTACCCCCAAAAGTGTCAAAAATGTCAGTTAGAGGTCCAATCCGTCTTCCGCAATGTCGCAGTCCCGAAAAAAATGCCGCCATTACTAGTAAAAAAAAAAAAAAACAATAAAATGACATAAATCTTTCCCGTAGTTAGTAAACGCGATAACTTTTGCGCAAACCAATCAAAATATTTTTAGAAAAATATGTAGCAGAAAACAAACTAGCCTGAAATGTTAAAAAAATTTGATTTTTTTAATTTTTCTTTTGAGAATGTCATATAGCAGAACCTGAAAAATATTGTTTCTTTTTCTCTTTTTTTTTTGTTTATAGCGCAAAAAATAGAAATCGCACAGGTGATCAAATACCACCAAAAGACAGCTCTTTTTGTGAGAACAAAAGGACGTCAATTTTATTTGGGTACAGCGTCGCACAATTGTCCGTTAAAGTAACGCAGTGCCGAATCGCAAAATAGGGCCTGGTCATTAAGGGAGAAAAGCAGCCTACAAAGGTGCCTTAATAGGCCATACACACTATAAGATTCTGAAGACTTTTTCCTTTAGACTTACCAAAACCATATAATATGAGGTCAAACCTAAACACTTTCAATTTGTATGCAATCTGGCAGGCCCTTGCACTACATAGAAAAGGAAAATATGAAGGAAAAAGTCTTCAGAAAATCTTATAGTGTGTATGGCCCATAAAGCAGCATTTTGTAAACGCAAAATGTAAGAGCAGAGGGCAGAAGAGCAGAGGGCAGAAGAGCGGAGAGGACAAGACCAGAAGAGCGGAGTGGAGAAGACCGGATGAAGATTTTTAATAAACTTTTCAAAACGTCTCCTGTCGTTATTTACACACACGCTGCCTTTTATGGGGTGAATGGGTAGGGGTACAGTGTACCCCATACCCATTCACATAGGGAGGGGGGTCCAGGATCTGGGGGACCCCCTTGTTAAAGGGGGCTTCCAGATTCCGATGAGCCCCCTGCCCGCAGACCCCCACAACCACCGGCCAGGGTTGTGGGGATGAGCCCCTTGTCCTCATCAACATGGGGGCAAGGTGCTTTGAGGTGGGGGGTGCAGAGCCCCCCCTGCCCCAAAGCACCCACACCCCCCCATGTTGAGGGCGTGAGGCCTGGTATGGTCCAGGGGGGGTGGGGCCGCTCGCTCGTCCCCTCCCCTTTCCTGGCCTGCCGGGCTGCATGCTCAGATAAGGGTCTGGTATGGATTTTGGGGGGGACCCCACAACGTTTTTCCGGCATGGGGCTACTCTCAAATTCCATACTAGACCCGAAGGGCCTGGTTTGGAACCTGGGGGGGAACCCCACGCCGTTTTTTTTGGCGTGGAGTTCCCCCTCAAGATTCTCACAGCGCAAGTCGCGCCGTAAGTCGGATCATCCTGATCCGACTTGAGGTGCGACTTCCATTCAAATCAATAGGTTCCCAGAGGGAACCATTGATTTTGAATGGAGGCAGAAAAACGCTGCTAAAAGCCACGTGGCCAAACGTGCAATAACGCTAATGGAAAAAGCTACTGAAAGCACGTTTTTACAGCTGCTTTTTCCCGGCGTCAAGAAACAGCTTTGGAGCTCGTTTTTATGACGCCCTGTATGCATGGAGCCTAAAAGTGGCATTTTTTTAGGCCCAGTGTGCAACAGGCCTTAGGAGCAATATTAGCAGAGAGTTCTGTCCAGAGGATTATGTTCCCTGTGCAAGTTACAGGCCCTGGGGTAAGCAGCATCATGCCCTTTTTTCCCCCGAAAGGATATATCATAGCGTGCTGCTGAGAGCCCACAAAAACAAAGCCAAAATGCAAAATTTGTGTAGACTGACCTTTTGAAGCCCAACTCCAAGATGGAGGTAGGTATCTTCATGAAAGGATTTATAGTTTGAACCCATAGCCTGACCTCTTGTGATTTAAATAGATAACTTTGTCCCCTGTGCATTTGCTCCTCTAAATCGAACTGCTGGGATTCATCTCCAACGAGGAAATCTAGAAAGTCGTGTTCCCAACCGCCTGCCATTGAGAAATCCTGGCAGACAGCATGCGTTTCATCATCCAATTTACTTAATACCAGCTATCAAATCATTTAATGTTATCGAGAGCCACAGTTTATTGACACATAAGTAATTCATTGTAATTGCTATGCTAGGATTTAAAGCTGAACTCCAGCCTTCATTTCACTCTTGCACAGTTGTAGAGGCTCCTCTCCTGTACTGAAATTGTCTACCCTGATTTCACTGCACACTGTGAGCTTCTCATAATGTGCATTAGAAGTTGCAGCAAGTCACACAGAGTCTGCTTCACATCCTGGCTGGAGAACATCCAGCATCATCTAGTTCTTACCTTACCAGCCTGACTGTCTCTGGCCTACCCTTTCATTTATTGGATTCGGGTTCCTTCAGTCATGGAGGTTCAGGATCACATATGGGCATTACTTAGGGTGGTCTGCATCATTGGTGTGCACCCCAGAGCCCAAACACACATTGATGTCAGTGGGGCAGTGGACGGTGTCAGTAGTATTTTATTTTTATTATTTTTAATTATGTATACAATATTATTTTTTACTAATTATTACATATTTTTTAGGAGCCCTGTTATTGTGCTTTGGTGAAATAGCAAGGGTCTAAACAGACCCCTGATGTCTCACTTTTGAGACAGAGAAAGAAACTGAGGCTATACATTCCCAGTCTCTTTTTCTGCAGCCTGCAGTAAACATAGTTTACTACGCTTCAGTTAAGAATGCAGACAGGAGCGATCAGTACAAATCACTAACTGTGTTCATTCAGAATAGAAAGTTTGATTATTGAAATATTTACCAGCCCTTTCCCCACTCCTGAGAGGAGAGGATAGAAGCTGTCAGCACTGCAGGGGGGAGAAGGGAAGCAGGGGGGGGGGGTCGTCACTACAGGGGGTGATAAGGGTGTGCCAGGCTTACCCTGTGCGCACGCCTATGGTCTGCATACAAAGGTAGTTTGCCTAGGAATGCTCACTCCTCCAGACTGACCTCCACCCATCAAGGCACTTTGATATTTGCATAACTCCTCCCAAGAACCAGCCCATTGCTTGCATCAGGACTATGAGATCTTGAGAGGAGTAATGAGGCAGGGTGCTGTGATGTTTTTAGAAAGCTGTGTACAATACCCTGTCAACCCCTCCCACCAGCCATGATCCTCCTGCATTGCACAGAGACACACAGAGACCCAGTGATGACATCACTAAATCTAAATAACATATGTAATGAAAAATGAAGGATTCAATTTACAAATGTCATTAGCATATTAATAGGGGGGAGGGAGAGGGCAAATGATAAACAGACTAAACTTCAGCTTAAAAAATTGTTTCATTCAGAGAGAGAGACATTGGGGATCACTGTAACCTTAGCTGCCTATGAGAATGCAAGCTCTTCAGAACAGTGAAGCTGCTTCTGCATTTTGATATGTTTATTATGTCTTTTTCCATCATGGTATATTTATGAATCTACAACCTCATACGTGTTGCTGACTCTCATCAACAAAAACACCAGTTCAAGTAGACCTCTTAGGAATTTTGCAAGTCTGCATGAATACATTCCTGAAATGTTCCAACATATAGCAGTATCATTGCTCCACCTTTTAGCATTAAAAAGCCTTCTTTAGGCAAGCCATAAGTGATTTAACTTTCTTTCTTGTAAGTATGGTTTGCAGGAAACAAAATTGCTCAATTCCCTCATCAACACAGTCAGTGTTTAAGGGGAATGACTACTGCAGTGCTATTGTGTTCTGCCAACAGGGGGGCACGGGGAGCCTTGCGGGCCAGAGAAACTATGGCCGCTGGCAGTAATCAAATGCCAAAAGTCAGACAGGCTAGTCAAGCGATGGATCGACTTCAGTACAACCAGCCTGCCCATACATGGATCAAATCCCGGCAGGTCCCTGGTGAACCAGCCAAAATTCCATCCATCTACAGTGAGGGAAATAAGTATTTGATCCCCTGCTGATTTTGTACATTTGCCTACTGGAAAAGAAATCTTTAGTCTATATATTTAATGGTAGGTTTATTTTAACAGTGAGAGACAGAATAAAAACAAAAATATCCAGAAAAAGGCATTTCAAAAAAAGTTATAAACAAATTTGCATTAGAATGGAGGAAATAAGTATTTGACTCTCTTATTAATCAGCAATATTTTTGGCTCCCAGGTGTCTTTTATAAAGGTAACAAGCTGAGATTAGGAGCACTCCCTTAAAGGGAGTGCTCCTAATCTCAGCTTGTTACATGTATAAAAAACACCTGTCCACAGGAGCAATCAATCAGATTCCAATCTCTCCACCAAGACCAAAGAGCTATCCAAGGATGTCAGGGAGAAGATTGTAGACCTATACAAGGCTTGCTTGGGCTACAAGACCTTCGCCAAGCAGCTTGGTAAGCGGGTGACAACAGTTGGTGCGATTTTTTGCAAATAGCAGAAAAACAAAATAACTGTCAATCTCCCTTGGTCTGGGGTTCCATGCAAGATCTCACCTTGTGGAGTTTCAATGATCACGAGAACGGTAAGGAATCAGCCCAGAACTACAGGGGAGAATCTTGTCAATGATCTCAAGGCAGCTAAGACCATAGTCATCAATAAAATAATTGGTAACACACTATGCTGTGAAGGAATGAAACCTGCAGTGCCCGCAAGGTCACCCTGCTCAAGAAAGTACATGTACAGGCCAGTCTGAAGTATGCTAAAGAACATTTAAATAATTCAGAGGAGAACTGGATGAAAGTGTTGTGGTCAGATGAGACCAAAATTTAGCTATTTGGCATCAACTCAACTCGCCATGTTTGGAGGAGGAATGCTGCCTATGACCCCAAGAACACCATCCCCACCATCAAATATGGAGGTGGAAACATTATGCTTTTGGGGTGTTTTTTCTGCTAAGGGGACAGGACAACTTCACCGCATCAAAAGGACAATGGACGGGGCCATCTACTGTCAAATATCGGATGAGAACCTCCTTCCCTTAGCCAGGGCATTGAAAATAGGTCTTGGATGGGTATTCCAGCATAACAATGACCCAAAACACATGGCCAAGGAAACAAAGGAGTGCCTCAAGAAGAAGCACATTAGGGTCCTGGAGTGGCCCAGCCAGTCTCCAGACCTTAATCCCATAGAAAATATGTGGAGGGAGCTATAGGATTGAGTTACCAAACATCAGCCTAGAAACCTTAATGACTTGGAGAGGATCTGCAAAGAGGAGTGGGACAAAATCCCTCCTGAGATGTGTACAAACCTGGTGGCCAACTAAAAGAAACATCTGACCTCTGTGATTGCCAACAAGGGTTTTACTAAGTCATGTTTTGCGAAGAAGTCAAACACTTATTTCACTCAATAAAATACAAATAAATTTATAGCTTTTTTGAATCGCGTTTTTCTGGATTTTTTGTTGTTATTCTGTCTCTCACTGTTAAAATAAAGCCACCATTCTAGTAAATGAGTTCTCCTAGACAGAGATGATGTCAGAAGTCTGCTGTGACTGTATAGAAAGTGCACAATATAATTCAATGTATCAAGAAGATAACAATGTACAAAATATTGTGCGCTGGATAAATAATGACAATATCATTATCTTTATAGTATACAATATTATAATGTAGTAGATATGATGAATAGAAGTGTATCTAAAACAAATTTTGAGTTTTGGATGGAGTATGAGTTAGGCTGCATTCACATTATAGTGTTTTGTGAAAGTGCGCAAAATCATACTGCGCATACAGTGGCGGTTCTACATTAAATTGCTCCCCGGGCAAGACTCCCTCCCGGCGCCCCCCCCCCCCCCCAAAAAAAAATAACATGACAACATAACAATAAATGCAGAGTGCCACAGCATTGCCCCCAATAAATGCAGAGTGCCACAGCAATGCCCCCAATAAATGCAGAGTGCCACAGCAATGCCCCCAATAAATGCAGAGTGCCACAGCAATGCCCCCAATAAATGCAGAGTGCCACAGCATTGCCCCCAATAAATGCAGAGTGCCACAGCAATGCCCCCAATAAATGCAGAGTGCCACAGCATTGCCCCCAATAAATGCAGAGTGCCACAGCAATGCCCCCAATAAATGCAGAGTGCCACAGCATTGCCCCCAATAAATGCAGAGTGCCACAGCATTGCCCCCAATAAATGCAGAGTGCAACAGTAATGCCCCCAATAAATGCAGAGTGCCACAGCATCGCCCCCTTTCAGTGTAGAGATGCCAGCTTGCCACCTTTCAATGCAGAGCGCCAGCGTCCCCCCGCGAGATCCGTCCGTGCACTTACCTCACTTCTCTTCAGTTCAGACCCCGGATTCCCTGCGTCTCCTCAGTCCTCCCGCGGCCCCTACTCCTCGGCCAATGGCGTGGGGTTTGCCTTTTGGCCAATCAAGAAGTGGGAGGACCCGCTCCCTGATTGGCCAGGAGGAGGATCAGTGTGACAATAGCGAATTTTCATTCGCTATTGTCACACAATGGGCGGGCTCGGGGGGGGGAGCAATGCTCTGCGCCTCGGCTCGGCTGCCACAGTGAAATTATTCAAAGTTCCTCGGGCGGTCTGGTACCATTTGATCCACGGACCGGTACCGGTCCGTGGCCCGGGGGTTGGGGAACACTGTCATGCCGCCCCCCACGTGTCATGAAAAAATGCCGCCCCGGGCGGCTTCCCCGTTCGCCCATGCCTAAAAC
Source organism: Pelophylax lessonae (assembly GCF_965119305.1). Taxonomy (NCBI): domain Eukaryota; kingdom Metazoa; phylum Chordata; class Amphibia; order Anura; family Ranidae; genus Pelophylax; species Pelophylax lessonae. The sequence continues at coordinate 496,104,561 of NC_138771.1, forward strand.
CGCCACTGTGCGCAAATGGTCGTTTTTGCACCTTGCTGCACCACACACATAGGGCAGTTCATTTATTATAAGACACTGTCCTATTTGCGACAAAATGGCAAAGTAGCTAATGCGCCTTTTTGAGCATTGTGCTTTGTGTGGTTTTAAACTGAGGGGTTTGATTTAATAAAGGCAAATAGACTGTGCACTTCACAAGTTCAGTTGCACTATGCAAGTGCAGTTGCTCCAGAGCTTAGTAAATGAGGTAAACCTTCACTTTGCAAAGAATACACGTGCAAGGAAAATTGAAAAAAAAAAAAAAAAAACCCTTCATTTTTGCTTGCACATGATTGGATGATGGAAGTCAGCAGAGCTTCTGCTCATTTACTAAGCTCTGGAGCAACTGCACTTTGCAAAGTGCACAGTCTATTTGCTTTCAATACATCTACCCCTGCATCTGTTTTGACATGCTCGGGGTGCCATTACAAGGAATGGCATCTCAAGCACAACACACAACACGTGTTTCGTAAGTGCACACGGCTTTGTGTGCATTCACTGAACTCTATAGTGTAAATGCAGCCCAACAGAACCCCTGTAAGGTCCGTTGGGGGTGCAGGGGCGCTACCCCCTCATCCATGGATTCCAATGGGGGTTTTTTTTTTTTTTTTTTAAACACATGATTAGAGCCAGAGGCTCTAATAGGCTTAAAAAAAGGTGGGCTTGGGGTGCAGAGAACTGCCCCCTGAGCCCACCCAGTTGTATGACAATAGCGAATTGTATGACAATAGCGAATGAATATTCGCTATAATCATACTGATTCTCCTCCCAGCCAATCAGGAAGCGGGTCGTGAGACTCCTTTCCTGATTGTCTGAAAAGAGAAGCGATTTTAATGGCCACTGGGCAGGAAGACGGAGGAGACGCACGGCCGGGCAGAGGAGATTCAAAGCCACTCAGCCATCCGGGAAGGAGGTAAGAATGCTGGCTGTCCGTCCATCCGTCCCGCAGGGGGGTGGATTTGCCTGCCAGCTGACTGTCCGTCCCGTGGGGGGTGTGGGTTTTGACACCCCCCCAAATTATCATGCACCAGCCGCCACTGCTAAAACTGGATCAGAGAGTGGGATTGATTTAGGCTCCGTTTCCACTATTGCGGCTACAAAGTGGTGCTACTTCTAGCGTGACTTTGTAGTGTAACTTGTTTGCGGCTTTCAGTGCGACTTGTCCTTCATTATAGAAGGAAGTCGCACTGAAGTCGGCCCAAAAGTAGTGCACAAACTATTTTTCAAGTCGCAGCAGTTAGAACGGGCCAAATTGAAATTAATGGCTTTTGACTTGCTGTGCGACTTGACATGTGTCAAGTCGCACAACAAGTCGGAACAGTGGAAACGGAGCCTTACTAAAACTGATGCACACAAAATCTGGTGCAGCTTTGCACAGAAACCAATCAGCTTCTCGTTTTTATTGTCAAAGCCTTAAGCCCCAAGCCTATTTTTGACACTTTTTGTTTACAAGTTAAAATCATTTTTTTTGCTAGAAAACTACTTAGAACCCCCAAACATTATATTATATATATATTTTTAGCAAAGACTCTGGAGAATAAAATGGCGGTCATTGCAATATTTTTTAGTATTTGTGGAGCGGTCTTTCAAACGCCATGTTTTTTGGAAAAATTGCGAAAAATCACATTTCACTTCATTTAAAAAACTAAACAGTAAAGTTAGCCCATTTTTTTTGTATATTGTGAAAGATGATGTCACGCCGAGTAAATAGATACCCAACATGTTACGGTTTAAAATTGCGCACACCCGTGGAATGGAGACAAACTACGATCAATAAAAATCTCCACAGGCGACTGTTTCAAATCTTTTAACGGTTACCAGTTTATAGTTAGAGTGTGTTTTTTTTTTTTTTTAATTATTGCTGACGCTCTGGTGATCACGGTGATAACTCACATGTGTGGTTTGAACAGTGATTTCATTTGCGGCGCGACTTCCATATACGTTTTCTTTCGTGCGTGAGCTCACGGCGACGGGGGCGGCTAAAATTTCTTTTTCCTGTTTATTTATTTTTATTTTAACACAGGTTTAAAAAAAAATAAAATAAATCTGATCACTTTTATTGCTGTCACAAGCAATGTAAACATCCCGTGTGACAGCAATATGCAGTGACAGGTACTCTTTATGGAGGGATCGAGGGTCTAAAAGACCTTAGACCCCTCCACTACACTTCCATGTATTCAAAATGCCGAAAACTGCATTTTTGAATACATTCACATTTTGAAACTGCTGCCTTTAGCAGCCGAGTAACCCGGATGTGACGTCATGGACGCCACCTCCGTGTTACGTCATCGGAGACCCGATCGAAGCCGCAAATGAGCAGAATAAAAAAACACCTTTTATTTATTTGCAAATAACGTTGTCATGCTTTTTTGCCAGAAACATAATACTGTATTCATATAATTTTAAACTAGGCAAATTCCAGAATAATATGTATACTTTTTATTCAAACAAAACAAACAAAAATACATTTTTTTTTTTCAATAAGAGCCCATTCACACTAGCGCGACTTGTGAGGCGACTTGTGTCGCCCCAGGTCACCCCAGGTCGCTTGACATAACAAAAGCAATGTTAATCAATCAGTGCCGTTAATTGGCACTACTGAAGTCGCTCCGACTTCAGAAAAGGGTCCTGTACTACTTTGAGGCGACCTGTGATCCGACTTGTCCCATAGACTTCAATGGGAGTCGCCTCCTTATCTTAATTGAAGCGACTTGTTATCAGACTTTCCAGGAAGAAGAAAGAGATTAGCCAGGCATTCCCCACATTGCAGCCATGCCTATATGGTATATATATATATGTAATGGTATATATATATTCCATTATCTCTGCTTGGTCTGTGTGAGTGGCACTGGTGGACACAGATAAGTGGCACTGGTGGACACTGATTCATGGCACTGATACGTGGCACTGGTGGACACTGATTCGTGGCACTGATACGTGGCACTGATACATGGCACTGGTGGACACTGATTTGTGGCACTGATACGTGGCACTGGTGGACACTGATTCGTGGCACTGATACGTGGCACTGATACATGGCACTGATACGTGGCACAGATACGTGGCACTGGTGGACACTGATACGTGGCACTGATACGTGGCACTGATACGTGGCACTGGTGGACGCTGATTTGTGTCACTGATACGTGGCACTGATACGTGGCACTGGTGGATACTGATTCGTGGCACTGATATGTGGCACTGGTGGACACTGATTCGTGGCACTGATATGTGGCACTGATACGTGGCACTGGTGGACACTGATTCGTGGCACTGATATGTGGCACTGGTGGACACTGATTTGTGGCACTGATACATGGCACTGATACGTGGCACTGGTGGACACTGATACGTGGCACTGATATGTGGCACTGGTGGACACTGATTTGTGGCACTGATACGTGGCACTGGTGGACACTGATTTGTGGCACTGGTGGACACTGATTTGTGGCACTGGTGGGCAGTGGCACTGGTGGACACTGATACGTGGCACTGGTGGGCAGTGGCACTGGTGGACACTGATACGTGGCACTGGTGGGCAATGAGGAAATGAGTAAAAAAAAAACAGAAAAGGGGAATTAGGTCACAACACATCATATTCTGATTGGCCAAACACAAAGTCGTCTGTCATATAAGTCGCGTAAAATAATTCACAAGTCGCGGTAAAGTCGCGGTAAAGTCACTGTAAAAAGTCGCTCTTATTTTTTGTTTTTCAGTCTAGATTACATAAAATAAAAACATTTTTTTTGCAAAACAATATTGTCATAGAAAGCCTAGTCCCCTCCCCCCCAAACAATGTATCTTATATATAACTTTGATATCTAAGTGCCAGTTCACACAATAGCGATGTCAGACATCGCATGTGATTTGCAGTGCACTGCTATGCAAATCAAATGCGATGTCTGTGCGATGCAAATTCAGCTATACAGATTGGTTGAATTTGCAACGCATTTGGAACAAAGTCGTGCAAGACCCTTTTTTTGGTCCGCACCAGAATCGGATCGCATGAGTGTTCACACCTATGCAATCTGATTCCTCTCCAAATTGACAGTTCGCACTGCGATATGTGAACTAATCTGGGGGTGTCATTAACTTTGTATTGACACTCCCAGCAGTTCCTATATGGCAGTGTGAACTGCCTGCGAGTGGGGTGCGATGCGGGAACCCGCAGTGAATTCGCAGGGTTCCCGCATCGCACCAGTGTGAACTGGCACTTAAAGTGTAAGTCCACTCTAACACTAAAATCCCTGCATCTTCAGGCATCCACGATCTAACTCTAACCTATATAACCCTGTAAAGAAGAAATCACCATACACACCTTTTTTTAAGCCGATCCGATCCTGTCCCTATCGGCGGAAGCTCTGCAGAGGACATAGCCGACAACGGGTGTGAAATGACAGGAAAGTGACATCACTCATAGACGTACTATGGGGCTTCCATTGTCGGATGTGTCCTCTGCACCTGCCTCTACAGCGAAGCCCCAGCTGACAGCTCAGCGTGGGATCAAGTCGGATCGACTTCAAAAAAGGTATGGACACTGATTTCTTCTTTACAGGGCTAGATAGGTTAGTGTTAGATTGTGGAGGTCTGTAGATGCAGGGATTTTAGTGTTAGGGTGGACTTCTACTTTAACCACTTCAATACCTGGCACTTTTCCCCCTTCCCACCCAAGCCAATTTATAGCTTTTAGCTCTGTTGCATTTTGAATGACAATTGCGCGGTCATGCAACACTGTACTTAAACCAAATTTATGTCATTTTTTTCCCACAAATAGAGCTTTTTTTTGGTGGTATTTGATCACCGCAAGTTTTTTTTCTTTTTTGCTAAACAAATAAAAAAAGACCGAAAAGTTTGAAAAAAAAAAGTTTTTTTTGTTTATGTTATAAAATGTTGTAAATAGATACGTTTTTTTCCTGCACTGATGAGCACTGATGAGGCCGGGCTGACAGGCACTGATGGGGTGACACTAATATGCGGCAGTGATAGGTGGCACTGATATGCAGCACTGATGGGCACTGATATGTGGCACTGATAGGTAGCACTGATATGCAGCATTGGTGGGCACTGATAGGCGGCACTGATGGGAACTGATAGGCGGCCCTTATGGACACTGATACGTGGCACTGATAGGCGGCACTGATAGGCAGCACTGGTGGGCAATAATGGGCACTGATGGGCAGCACTGATAGATGGCAATGATGGGCACTGGTGGGCAGCACTGATGGGGAGGGCACTGGCAGGCAGCACTGATGGTGGGCTCCCTGAGCCCTGATTGCCATCCCTGGTGGCCATGGTGGGCATCCCTGGGGTCATAGGTGGGCATCCCTGGGGTCATGGGTGGGCATCCCTGGGGGCTCTAGTGGCATCTCCCCAAGGATCTGCATTGGTAATCAATGCTCTGATTACCAGTGCAGACTCCCCCCCCGTCACAAGAGCCACAGATCGTCTCTCCTCTACTTGTGCCTGTCAGGCACGTACTGAGAAAAAGCCAATCAACGCCACTTCCTATTTACTATGTGACCAGCTGTGATTGGACACAGCTGGTCACATGGTAAAGAGCCTACGTCAGAGTGACACCCCGCCGCACCGATCCCCGCGCTACGCGCCCCCAGGGGGCGCGCAAAGCGCATTATCCTGCTGCCGTCATATGACAGCTTGTCAGGATAATACCACCACCTTCCTGATGTCAATTCCCTATAGGGCGGGCGGAAAGTGGTTAAGTAATGACAAAGTTACTGTAAAATAAACAAGCCCACAAGGAGTATACAGGTACGAGAGCTGAAGTAGTATGAAGTAGACGTTAAGCCAAAAACTTTTAGATTTTAGACTTTAGAGTGGGGAGGATCCAAACCCCTGTCATGTTTTTACTGCTCTCTGGGACTTTGTTAGAGGGATTTCCCCTCACTTCCTGTCTTGCTGACAACAGTTTATCCAAACAAGAAACCAGAGGCATAACCTTCAGGGCCCCAATGCAAGATACCATGAAGGGCCCTCCTGACCCATTGGTTCCTTTCCATCGGTCCTGAGGCCCTTTTCTCTGGTCCTGGGGCCGAGTCACAAAGTACCATAAAGATGTAAAGAATAGGCGACGTACACTGTCATAATGTATAGAATAATGTATAAGTAAGGAAAACGTATATTTGAGGCTTCGGTCACTTAAGGTGCAGTGTCGGAGTGAGTGCAAAGTTGTGCGTTTTCCTGCACAAAACGCACTGTCCTTATGCAAACACGCGCGGGTTAATCAACTCCTAATGGCACCTGCATGCATCTTGCAAATGCAGTCACTGCTAGCTGACCTGCATATGCACAACCCAGTGTACATGCAGGGGAACGCTGCAAACAGGCAGGTAAGTGTAGTTTATTGCAGATGAGACATTGCATGTTTCTTCTGCAATTTAAAAGCTGCCTGCTTGCAGTATCAGCTTTAAACCCCCATCACATTTGGTGGGAAGTACTGCCTGCTGAACTAAATCCCTTCAAGTGAATAGGGCTGCACTACAGCCGCATACATTGCAGCGCATTGGTGAAGGCTTTAAGGGGTAAAACAAGAGGTGAACAGGCAACATAATATGTATTTACCACCTGTCAAATGCCCTCTAAAAAGTGATCTACCTTGAATCTCTAGTCAGAACACTAACGCTAGTGTAAACAAGCCCCTAGTAAATTCCCCTGATTATCCTTGATAATGTATATAGTAAAGTAGATGCTACAGAAGCAGATCATAAAATGATAAATAAGTACAGTAATGCAGAGCAATCAATGAAATATATAATTACATCAGAACACATGAATTTTAAATTATCTATAGACTAAAATATAAAAACAGATAATAAAATAAAAAGTAATAAAATAAAATGCTCTACAGAGAGGTAGATAAAGTCAATCACTAAAATCTTCTATAGGCATTAAAGCGGAACTTAAAGTGGAGTTCCACCCTAAAATTTTACTTTTGTCCATCTTCTTGCCCCGGGTCACCTGTAAAACAAATGGATACTCGCAATTTTTTTTTAATTCACTTACCTTGTTTTAGAAGAACATATACTCACCTTACTTCCTCTTTCTCCCTCGGCGGCCACGGCCCGTCGTCACTTCCTGGCTTGCAATGATTCCTGGGAGCTGAACGTCATCGCTTCCAGGAATCAATGCGCCTGCACCGGCCCCGACGTCAGTTCCGGTGCAGGCGCCGTCATACCTTGCTAAACAGCTTCTGGACATGCCCAGAAGCTGTGCAGGGATGACGCTGCAGCCCAGGAAGTGACGGCGGGGCCGGCGCAGTGCATCGTGGGACCGAAGAGGATGGAAGAAGACGCAGAAGAGGATCGCGCTGGCTTCAAGCTGCCCACACCTGAGATGGTGCTGGAGAAGACATTTTCAAGGTAAGTATTTCTTCTTGCAGGTAAGTGCAACCCGGGACAGTTCAGAGGCTATCCATTGTGGAATGCACTAGCCCTGACTGTCCCGGGGTATTTTTATGTATTTTTTTTTTTTTTTAGGTGGAACTGCGCTTTAAAGTGGAAGTCTGGGCTAAACCTATCTAATATTCAATTGGCCCCCCACCCCCTCTTCTAACTCCTATATTAAGGAGCAGTTCACACCACATGCAGTCCAGTACATTTTTTTCTACATCAAAAACGCATAGAAATTAGGTTATATGGTTTCCAATAGCATAGTTCACACCAGTGCTTGCAGTTTTAGTGTGTTCCAGTTCCAGAAAAAAAAGCAACATACTGCATTTTTCCTGCGCTGGACCGTACTGGAATGCTGTAAATTGCATCAAAAACGGAACTGGAAAGCACCATAAATGCACCAAGAACACACATGTCCTTATTTAGTGACTGTTCACACTACCGCGGCACGACTTCGGGGGCGACCTGTGAAGACTTCGGCGCGACTTGCACGGACTTCATATAATGAATGTCAATGCAAGTCGCTCCGATGTCGCCCCGAAGTAGTACAGGAATTACTTTCTAAGGCGGAGCGACTTGAGTCGCTCCTATTAGAACGGTTCCCGTAGCAGTGCATGGACCGCGACTTGTCAGGCTGACCAGCCGCCTGACAAGTCATGGTATTGTGAATGGGCACTTAAAGCAAGGAAAAAAGAGGGGGAAAAATGCACTGGACTGCATCATAAATGCACCAAAAATGCATCAGAATCGCACTGAAACGCATCAAAAACGCACATGCAGAAAAGCATGTGGAAAGCATCTGGACTGCGTTTCTTTGGTGTGAACTGGCCCTAACTACCCTGTTGAAGAAAGATGTATATACTTACCTATTCTCAAGATTATCCTGTCCGGTCACAGGATCTCCGCATCAACCGACTTCAGGGGAGAGGGGAGAGCAGCGACAATGGCTAGAATGTCTGAGACGTAATATTTGGCAATCCATAGTCAGCTGTCCCTATTATCTGCCAAAGCCGGACCTGGGAGCCGATCATGTGACAGGACTGGAGCACCCTGAGAATAGGTAAGTATGTACATCCTTCCTCTACAGTGTAGTTACAATAGAAGCTAGAATGGGAGTGGAAGCAGATTTAGGATTAGATACAATTGTGCTCAAAAGTATGCATACCCTTGGAGAATTGGTAATGTACAATATGTACTATTTTTAAAGAAAACATGAGTGAGCAGGCAAAACACATTTCTTTTATTTCTTATGGGATTCATATTCATATGTAGGTCATAATAGAATGGCACAATCATAAAGCAATACATGGTAACAAGTAAACAAATGAAATGAAATGACCCCTGTTCAAAAGTTTGCATACCCTTGGTTCTTAATACTGTGTAGTGTTCCTTTAGTGTCAATGACAGCTTGCAGTTTTTTGTAATAGTTTTCTATTGGCACTTTTCCACTGCAAGTACCGGCTCGGCTCCACTCGGCACTACTTGGCCCAGCTCGGCTCGGTTTGCTTTTCCACTGCGTGGTACGAGTCGGCACCTTTTTTTTCGGCACTGTATAGGCTCTACTTGGCTCGGTTTGCTTTTCCACTAAAGTAGTAAGTGGGTGGGATTACAACGATTCTCTGACCAATCAGTGGCTAGTAGTGACAAACAATCAAGGCTGCATGTAAAGGATTGTGGGATATGGTATAGGTACGGAACGCTTGGGACCACAACCGAGGTGGTACTGTTTAAGTGAGCCGTATAGAGCCGTACCATGTAGTAGAAAAGTGATGCCGTACCAAACCGTACAGAACCGTTCTAACACGTACCATGCAACAACCTGATCCGTTCCATGCAGTGGAAAAACGCTGTATGAGGCCCCAAATTCTTGCAGGTGGTATAGCTACTAATTTGTCTTGGCAAAATGCCTCCAGGTCATGCAAAGTTTTTGTCTGTCTTGCATAAACCGCACGTTTGAGATTTCCCCCGAGTGGCTCAATGATAATAAGGGTAGGGGACTGTAATGGCCACTCCAGAACCTTAACCTTTTTCTGCTGTAACCACTGAAGGGTCAACTGAGCCTTTGTGCTTAGCGTCATTGTCGTGCTGGAAAGTCCAAGAGCATCCCATGCGCTGCTTTGTGCAGAAGAATGCAAATTGTCAGCCAATATTTTCTGATAACATGCTGCATTCATCTTGCTATCATTTTTCATGAGATTCCCTATGCCTTTAGAGCTCACACCAGTGGCGGCCGGTGCGTTGGGGGCGCAGGGGCGCTGCCCCCCATCCATGGGTCCCCCTAATCTGCATGCGGGGCGCCGGACGCATGGAGTTCAATGGGTTTTTTTTTCTTCTGAAGCACGTGATTAGAGCCAAAGGCTCTAATAGGATTCAGAAAATGGTGGACCTGGGGCGCAGAGCAGTGAGCCCCGGGCCCACCCATTGTGTGACAATAGCGAATGAATATTCGCTATTGTCACACGGATCCTCCTCCTGGCCAATCAGGAAGTGGGTCCGAGACCTGTTTCCTGATTGGCCGAAAGGTGAACTTTTGCGATTGGCCAAGGAGTAGGAGGAGGACTTGGGAGACACGGAGGACTGAAGAGAAGCCGCCGCTGCATCAGGTAAGCGCACGCTGGTCTCTGCATGCTGTGCTAACTCTGCATTGAATGGGGGCACGCTGTGCTAACTCTGCATTGAAAGGGGGCACGCTATGGTCACTCTGCATTGAAAGGGGGCACGCTGTGCTAACTCTGCATTGAATGGGGGCACGCTGTGCTAACTCTGCATTGAAAGGGGGCACGCTGTGGTCACTCTGCATTGAAAGGGGGCACGCTGTGCTAACTCTGCATTGAAAGGGGGCATGCTGTGCTAACTCTGCATTGAAAGGGGGCACGCTGTGCTAACTCTGAATTGAATGGGGGCACGCTGTGGTAACTCTGCATTGAATGGGGGCACGTTGTGGTAACTCTGCATTGAAAATGTGTACGCTGTGCTAACTCTGCATTGAAAGGGGGCACGCTGTGGTCACTCTGCATTGAAAGGGGGCACGCTGTGGTCACTCTGCATTGAAAACTCTGCATTGAATGGGGGCACACTGTGGTAACTCTGCATTGAATGGGGGCACACTGTGGTAACTCTGCATTGAATGGGGGCACGCTGTGGTAACTCTGCATTGAATGGGGGCACGTTGTGGTAACTCTGCACTGAAAGGGGGCACGCTGTGCTAACTCTGCATTGAAAGGGGGCACGCTGTGCTAACTCTGCATTGAAAGGGGGCACGCTGTGGTCACTCTGCATTGAAAGGGGGCACGCTGTGGTCACTCTGCATTGAAAACTCTGCATTGAATGGGGGCACACTGTGGTAACTGCATTGATGGGGGCATGCTGTGGTAACTCTGCATTGAATGGGGGCACACTATACTTTGATTACTGAAGGCCCCTTTCACACTTTTGTGACCTCAAAGTCATGCAATTTTTTGCCGCGTTTTTTGCAGCAAAGCAATGCCTATTCGATTTTTCTGTTTGCGCCCCCCCCCCAAAAAATTTTGAGCACCAGCCGCCACTGGCTCACACTCCCCCCCCCCCAATAATAAAAACATAATTGAGCCACCACCATGCTTCACAGTGGGGTTGGTATTCTTGTCACTGTAGGCCTTGTTGACCCCTTTCCATACACAGCGCTTATCATAGTTGTGCGCACAGGGTGTGTCGGTTTTGCCTGGAAACACTCTAATCAACCCATGGGGCACAGATTCCCCCTGCTGTACTGACACTGTTCATGTTTAAATACATTTTTAAATGTCTGTTTACATTTATTTCTAAAACAAGTGTGTGCGTGTGTATGTGTATATATAAATATACAGTATATATATATATATATATATATATATATATATATATATATATATACATACAGTATCCCACAAAAGTGAGTACACCCCTGACATTTTTTGTAAATATTTTATTATATCTTTTCATGTGACAACACTGAAGAAAGGACATTTTGCTACAATGTAAAGTAGTAAGTGTACAGCTTGGTTAACAGTGTACATTTGCTGTCCCCTCAAAATAACTCAACACACAGCCATTGATGTCTAAACTGCTGGCAACAAAAGTGAGTGCACCCCTAAATGAAAATGTCCAACTTTGGGCCCAAAGTGTCAATATTTTGTGTGGCCACAATTATTTTCCAACACTGCCTTAACCTTCTTGGGCATGGAGTTCACCAGAGCTTCACAGGTTGCCACTGGAGTCCTCTTCCCCTCCTCCATGACGACATCACGGAGCTGGTGGATGTTAGAGACCTTGCGCTCCTCCACCTTACGTTTGAGGATGCCCCACAGATGCTCAATAGGGTTTAGGTCTGGAGACATGCTTTGCCAAGCCATCACCCTCAGCTTCTTTAGCAAGGCAGTGGTCGTCTTGGAGGTGTGTTTGGGGTCGTTATCATGTTGGAAAACTGCCCTGCGGCTCAGTCCCCAAAGGGAGGGGATCATGCTCTGCTTCAGTATGTCACCATACATGTTGGCATTCATGGTTCCTTCGATGAACTGTATCTCGCCAGTGCTGGAAGCACTCATGCAGCCCCAGACCATGACACTCCCACCACCATGCTTGACTGTAGGCAAGACACACTTGTCTTTGTACTCCTCACCTGGATGCCACCACACACGCTTAACACCATCTGAACCAAATAAGTTTATCTTGGTCTCATCAGACCACAGGACATGGTTCCAGTAATCCATGTCCTTAGTCTGCTTGTCTTTAGCAAACTGTTTGCAGGTTTTCTTGTGCATCATCTTTAGAAGAGGCTCCCTTCTGGAACGACAGCCATGCAGACCAATTTGATGCAGTGTGCGGCGTATGGTCTGAGCACTGACAGGCTGACCCCCCAGCCCTTCAACCTGTGCAGCAATGCAACCTCTATTTCCCCAAAGACAACCTCTGGATATCGCCGCCGCTCTTCCCCGATCGTCGGTGAATCGAGTTTGGAGATCCGCCCGCCTGTGTAAACAAAGCGGGCGGATCTCCTAAGTGACAGACAGTGTCAGATTGCAGGGTTCAGCATAGCTGAACATGCAATCTGTCCCTGTGTCACTCAGTCACCTCCCCCCACACATGTCAGTAAGCACCAGGCATACATTAACCCCTCCTTCTCCAATAAAATTAACCCCTTCCCTGCCAGTGTCATTTTTACAGTAACAGTGCATATATATAGCACTGATTACTGTAGTAATGTCACTGGTACCCCCAAAAGTGTCAAAAATGTCAGTCAAGGGTCCGATCTGTCCGCCACAATGTCGCAGTCCCGCAAAAAAAAAAAATCGCAGATCGCCGCCATTACTCGTTAAAAAAAAAAACACCAAAAATGACAGAAATCTTTCCCTTAGTTAGTAAACGCAATAACTTTTGCGCAAACCAATCAAAATGCGCTTATTGTGATTTTTTTTACTAAACATAGGTAGCAGAAAACAAATTGGCCAAAAATTTTAAAAAATTTTGATTTTTACATTTTTTTGGGGGGGAATTTCATATAAAATAATGTGAAAAATATTGTTATTTTTTCAAAATTTACGCTCTTTTTTTGTTTATAGCGCAAAAAGTAAAAATTGCACATGTGATCAAATACCACCAAAAGAAAGCTCTGTTTGTGGGAAAAAAGGACGCAAATTTTGTTTGGCTACGGCGTCGCACGACCGCGCAATTGTTCGTTAAAGTTGCACAGTGCCGAATCGCAAAAAGTGGCCTGGACGTAAGACAGCAAAATCCTCCGGTGGTAAAGTGGTTAATATGTTATTGTCATTTCAAACGTCATTTGCAATCTTTTTCTATCTGCTGCTTTCAATAAAATAATCCCTAGTGATCCTGCCATGAATATCCTTGTTCATGTACTTCCTGTTTGAGAGTGACAACACTCTGCTCCTGATTTCTATTTGTGGTACTGTGTTGACACCTTTTCACAAAGGCTTCACACTCCACGATTGTCACCATCAGGACATCCACACTGAGAAATAACGTTCAACAATTGACAGAAGTAGCAGCAAAAAGGCTTTAGGAGATCGACAGCACTGAGATGGAACAAAGGATTAAATAAGTGGAATTCAGGTTTAATAAAAATAGTTATTGATACACAAGGCAAAGAGAAACAACCGTATGTGTTCCATTGTGTACTGACACAACAGGTGTCTTCAGATCAGTGCCATTATATCACACACAGGAATACACAGCCAGCTGATGGAATCATAGAATATATTATAACTCTGAGCCCCACCCCGTCCCTGGCAGTGTGGGCGGGGTGGGGCGTGTCCAACACAATCACCCTGAATGGTGGACGGGAAAGACCGCATCCTGCACTCTGGGTGGGGCGTGTCCACTGAGGAGTAAGCCCTGAAGGGCGTGTCCGGTGCTAAACTTGCAAGGTGCGCTGGGCGGGACGAGGTGTGTTATCGCCTGCGGTCTGGGTGGAGAGGGGCGTAACCAAAAGCGGTCCCCTCCGCAAGAAGGGCGGAGCGCTGCGCTCCTATCGCTCTCCATGGCAACACACCTCTCTTCCTGGTTGCCATGGGGACCACACTCGGCGCGCCGCTCTCCGCCCTGCTCGGCGCTCCCTTGCTCAGGCTTGGTTGGGAAAGATGGCGGCCTCCGGTGGCGACGTTCTGGGCCGGGGTCTGGATATCAGCCTGGCCGCCCTGCGCAGACATGACCCGTACATTCAGAGCATCGTAGACGTAGCCAGCCAGGTGGCCCTCTACACCTTCAGCCACCAGGCCAACGAGTGGGTGAGTCACCTGCTGAGGGGGGGAGCCTGAGTTTCAGTCAGAGAGGCTTATTATAGATTACATCGGCTCCTGCAGAGCAGTAACCATAGCAACCAAGCAGGGACCTTCCTGTGCTGCAGTAAAGTGAGTGCTTGTTGGTTGCCATAGTAACTGCGCTGTTCATTAACTCCTCAGGACTCTGACAGGCACACACATGTATATGGATATCACCGAGTAAACTTTGGGGCCCTTTCCCTTCCCTGAGACATACCTTTGTAGCGCCACAGCGCATGAAAATGATTCCCCTTTACATCTTATTAACCACTTAAGCCCTGGAAGATTTTACCCCCTTCCTGACCAGGGCCTTTTTTGCGATTCGGCACTGCGTGACTTTAACGGACAATTGTGCGGTCGTGCAACGCTGTACCTAAACTAATTTGAAGTCCTTTTTTTCCCACAAACAAAAAGATTTTTTTTTTTTTTGCGGGACTGCGACACTGCGGCGGACAGGTAGCGCAAAAGTTATTGCAGCTACTAAGGATGGGAAATTTATGTCATTTTCATTGTTTTTTTTTTTTTTTAACTAGTAATGGCGATCTGCGATTTGTTTTTTTTTATTTTTTTGCGGGACTGCGACATTGTGGCGGACAGATCGGACCCTTGACTGACATTTTTGACACATTTGGGGTTACCAGTGACATTACTACAGTAATCAGTGCTATAAATATGCACTGTTACTGTAAAAATGACACTGGCAGGGAAGGGGTTAACTTTTTATTGGTGATCAAGGGGTTAATGTATGCCTGGTGCTTACTGACGTGTGTGGGGGGAGGTGACTGAGTGACACAGGGACAGATTGCAGGTTCAGCTATGCTGAATCCTGCAATCTGACCCTGCCTGTCACTTAGGAGATCCGCCCGCTTTGTTTACACAAGCGGGCGGATCTCCACACTCGATCACCGCTGCTCTTCCCCGATCGTCGGGGATCACCGCCGCTCCTCCCCTGGCTGTGAATGAATACAGTGGGAGGGAGGGAGAAAAAATGGACATGGACTCATAAAATTAAGTAAAAAAAAAAGCGCAGTGCATCTTTGGTGCGTTCCCATTGACTGTATTGAAAGGTGTGTTTTTCACACAGCGTACTGAGGATGCAGCAAGCAGGACTATCTAAAAGCACAACACGCTGAGAAAAAAAAAAAAAAAAGCGCACAGATGTGAACAGTTACATAGAATTAAAAAGAGACTTTTTACATGTGCTTTTGACGTACTGGGAAGGTGCAATTTGGCGTGGCATAAGTGCACAGGAGTGAACAGAGCCTTAGTTACACATGAATTACAGGAGTTCTATCAAGAGTCTGACTCTGCATTCTAAGTGTCAGAGGTCATCTGTATGTAAGGTTGGCTGCCTGTCTCCCAGCTCTTGAGAGTGCATCTAATGGCGCTTTTCCACTGCATGGAACCGACCGGTTCGGCTCGCTTTTGCGCTTTTCCACTGCATGGTACCACATGGTACGGTGTTGGATCAGTACGGTAGGGCGGTGCTTTTCCACTACATGGAACCGAGTGGTACGGCTCGCTTAAACAGTACCACCTCGATTGTGGTTCCAAGAGGGCCGTACCGGTACCGTATCCCACAATCCTTTGCATGCAGCCTTGACTGCTTGTCACTACTAGCCACTGATTGGTCAGAGAATCGTTGTTATCCCACCCACTTACTTATAGTGGAAAAGCAAACCGTACCGAACCGTTCCAACACCGTACCATGCAGTGGAAAATCAAACCGGGCCGAGTGGAGCCGAGCCGGTACTTGCAGTGGAAAAGTGCCATAAGGCTCCTTCCACATGGGGATGGCTCTGATGGGAGTCTGCCTGCTCAGCAAGCGGATGACAGGTCCATGTTCACTCGGCTTATACAGAGTGGACACTGCCACCCCTCTCCATGGACATTTGGATGTAAGCAGATCGTCTATCTGTTTATACCCAACAGCCATCCGATCTGATCTGCCAGACGGATAGGGAATGGATCACCTTCCATCTCTTAGCGGAAAAGATCAGATGTTGGCAGGTGTAAACGGACACAAGTCTGTTTATACCCACTGATTCATAGAGAAGACTGGAGGATTCGATCAGGTCTGCCTGGAAATCTGACAGGCGGACCCAATCGGTCTGCTAGTGTGAAAAGGGTCTAAGAAGAATGTGCACCGTCACGTCATACTGCTGTGTACACCGAGGAGTCGGGAGTGTGTGAAATCTGAGGAGCTCACACTCTAATGTCCCCACCACAGTCACATAGAAACTCAGGATCATAGTAGACCCTCAGGGTTTCCTGAACACTCCTCTTTGTATGAGGAATCGGGACGCTCATGTGAGAGGCTGGCTGTAAAATAAAATGACCGATGACGTTCGTGTAGATGAGCTTTGCTCTGCTGCAGTGGTGCCCCCACCTGGTCACATCCCAGAAAAAAAATGACTGTTTTTTTATGATACACAAATCAAACTATATCTCATCCAGTGTGGATTTACCTTTATTTTAAGTTTCAGTGCCGGTTCACACTTGTGCGATGCGGGAAGGCTGCGAATATTCAGCATGTTCCCGTATCGCATCCGCACATCTGGCAGTTCACACTGCTATATGCGATACGCAGGGGGTGTCAATTAAAAGTTAACGACACCCCCATTTGCGATCGCATATTGCAGTGCGATCTGCAAGATCGCACAGAATCGGATCGCACTAGTGTGAACCACTGTGCGATCCGATTCTGATGCGGCTCAAAAAAAGCCTCATGTGCGAGTTTGCTGCAGATGCGCTGCGAATTCGCAAACCGCACAAGTGTAAACCGGCACTCAATCTTCCAAAAAGATATTTAGGTTTGCCTTGGTAAGCCTCATTCGGTTTATCAGCCCTACGGATACTGTAGAACAGGGCTCAAAATTTAAATTCCTGAGCTACTAGCCAGGCCTTAAGAGTTACTCGCCACCTGTTGCCCCACCCAACCCCTGCCCTGCCCCGCATTACACCCCTAAACACGCCGTTGTAAATTATTTCCTGAAATTACATTGTTAAATGTTTTAGGAATTAAGTTACAAAAATACATTTTACCAACCACAACTTAATCAGTGCCCATCAATGCAGCCTCATTGGTGCCCATCAATGCAGCCTCATTGGTGCCCATCAATGCAGCCTCATTGGTGCCCATCAATGTAGCCTCATTGGTGCCCATCAATGCAGCCTATCTCTGCATGGGGATCATAGGGAGAAGAGCCGGTCTGATCAGAGAGGATCTCCCGCTGTGACACAGCTTGGATTTGAAACCCTGGCTGCTGTCAACAAAGTCCCGCCTCCTGGACCATTATACTTGTGCGGGTTGGGAATGCTCACAAAATTGCGCACGGCCCGACCCACAGGTAAAATGTGCTGCCCTTTAGCAGATGCGCTGGGGTGCCATTCATTTTTAATAGCAACCCCACACATTAGAAAAAGTGAAGTTTTTTGTGCGCCAAATAGCTTGATACTGTGGCACAATTTGAAAAGAAGAGTCAGGGACTTTTTTCACCTGCATTTCTGTAGGTAGGGCAGCAAATTGAAATAGGTGGGTTGCCGACCTGCATAACACAGGCTGCACAAGTGTGAACCTAGCGTAAAAATATTTTGTATGACAAAGCTACTTTAAACACACCTAAGGCCTCATTCACACGTATGGAGGCGTCGGCAGGGTATAGCCTAAAAATCCTTTTCTGTGGATAGGGAGCCACAGGTGGTGCATGCAATCAGCCATAGAGGTGACTGGCTAACAATTAACCCCAAT
This sequence comes from Pelophylax lessonae, assembly GCF_965119305.1. Taxonomy (NCBI): domain Eukaryota; kingdom Metazoa; phylum Chordata; class Amphibia; order Anura; family Ranidae; genus Pelophylax; species Pelophylax lessonae. Next base: position 496,122,548 of record NC_138771.1, read on the forward strand.
GATTTTTGCATCAGACGAATTCCTCATACACATATGTGTGTGTAAATGCCGATGCACAAAAGCATTAGTCTTTACATGAGTACAAGCTCGTACAGCCATTCACCTCTATGGGCAGCTGTGTGCGCTACCTGCAGTTCTCCAGTCATGCCAGGATTTCTATGCCAGACCCTCCCTGCTCCTTCAAACATCTGTGTGAATGAGGCCTAAACAAAGGTAAATGTACAGTTTGAATTAATCCATGCATGCATTACATGGATTTAGAAATGTCTTAAAAACTCACATGCATGTATGACATTGCCAGTGTGAATAAATCCTTTTGAGCTTGCTGGATTTCTGACAGATTGATAGGTAGAGTGGATATAAGAAGTCTACACACCCCTGTTAAAATGCCAGGTTTCTGTTAGGGATGCACCAAAATGAAATTCTTGGCCGAAGCCGAATAATAATGAAATGCTTGGCCGAAGGCCGAATACCCAACGCGGTGTTACGCATTTTTTCCATTTATTTTGCCAGTTTTTAGGGGGCACGCTGATGGGCACATTTTATGTTAGGGGGCACGCTGATGGGCACATTTTATGTTAGGGGGCACTCTGATGGACAAAACAAAACATTTAAATCAGGTTTGCTCTTAACATAAAATATGCCCATTAGCGTGCCCCTTAACATAAAATATGCCCATCAGAGTGCCCCTTAACATAAAATATGCTCATCAGCATGTCCCTTAGCATAAAATAAGGGGCACGCTGATGGTCACATTTTATGTCAAGGGAGCACTCTGTTGGGCACATTTTTTTTTTTTCTTTTTTTTTTTTAAGGGGCACTTTATAGGGCACTCTAATGAGCATGGCAACATATGGCAAAATATGCCAGTCTGCACACTAATGCTTGTGCAGCTACCGTATTCTCCCCCAAATGTGCTCCACATACCTGAACTGCAGCCAGGTCGGAGCCAAAAGCCGTGAACAGGGGGGCGGGGCGTGCACATAGTGTCACGTCCTAACTCGCTGGACCGAGTGTGAAGGAGCCGCAGTCAGGAGCAGGGGGCGGGACGTCACACCCCCTACTCGCGGCCAGACAGGACACCGGCGGCGTGTGAGCAGGGAGCCGGGAGCCGCAGTGAGGAAGGGGACTGAAGGACTCCTAGGTAGCGGGCTCGCGGTCCGGGCGGAAGCATCGCGCGGGCCGCCATTTAGTGACCGCCGCTGTAGTGATGGCGGGTCGCCGGTCGGGACATTGTTCGGCACAAATTTATTCGGCCTTTTTACTTATTCGGCTGAACACCGAAAGTGCTTTTTTTGCTATTTTCGGCCGAACATTCGGTGCATCCCTAGTTTCTGTAATGTGACAAAAAAAAAAAAAATGAGACAAAGATAAATAATTTCAGAACTTTTTCCACTGTTAATGTGACCTATGAACTGTGCAACTCAGATGAACAACATACTGAAATCTTTTAGTTGGAGGGAAGTAAAAATAAAAAGCTAAAATATAGTTGCATAAGTGTGTACACCCTTAAACTATCTGCGCCAAACGTATCTTTTGGAATTATGGCCAAAAAGTTCAATCTTGCTTTCATCAGACCAGAACACTTTTCCCACATGCTTTTGTGTTTTTGCAAAATTTAGATCAAATCTTTGTAAGAAAATGTTTCCATCTTGCCACTCTACTCCATAGCCCAGACATATGAAGAATAGGGGAGATTGTTGTCACATGAACCACACAGCCAGTACTTTCCAGATATTCCTGCAGCTCCTTTAATGTTGCTGTAGGCCTTTTGGCAGCCTCCCTGACCAGTTTTCTTCTCATCTTTTCACCAATTTTGGAGGAACGACCAGTTCTTGGTAATGTCACTGTTGTGCCATATTTTCTCCACTTGATGATGACTATCTTCACTGTGTTTCCTGGTATATCTAATGCCTTGGAAATTCTTTTGTACCCTTCTCCTGACTGTTACCTTTTTACAATGGGATCTCTCTGATGCTTTGGAAGCTCTCTGCGGACCATGGCTTTTACTGTAGGAAGGACTAAGTAAATGTCAGGAAAGACCTACTAGAACAGCTGAACTTTATTTGGGGTTATTCAGAGGCACTTTAAATGATGGCAGGTGTGTACTGACTTCTATTTACCATGAGTTTGACTGTAAATTCTTAATTCTGAACACAGCTACATCCCCAGTTATGAGGGTGTGCACATTTGCAACCACATTATTTTAGTTTTTATTTTTACCCCCCCCCCCAAAAAAAAAAAAAAGAAAGATATCAGTTTGTTTTTGAATTGAGTTGTACAATTTATAGGTCACGTTCGAGGTGGAAAAAGTTCTAAAATGATTTAAGTTTATCTCGTATTTTTACATCACAGAAACCTGACATTTTAACAGGGGTGTGTAGGCTTTTTATATCCACGTTCTATACAGATATAACAAAACACTTTAATTGTTCTATTTAAAAGACTAAAACAAACCAGATCAGAGAAGTTCATTATTGTGGTTAACCAGTTTAGCCCCGGAGGATTTGGCTGCTTAATGACCAGGCCACTTTTTTCAACTTGGCACTGCGCGACTTTAACTGACAATTGCGCGGTCATGCAATGCTGTACCCAAATAAATTTAAGTACATTTTTTTCCCCACAAACAGAGATTTCTTTTGGTGGTATTTGATCACCTCTGCGCTTTTTATTTTTTACGATATTAATAAAAAAAGAGCGAAAATTTTGCAAAAAATTTACATTTTCTACTTGGACAGTTAAAAAATATCCAATATATTCAATTTTTGTCATATATTTAGGCCAAAATGTATTTAGCTACATGTCTTTGACAAAAAAATTCTCAATGAGGGTATTTTTAACATACACTTTAATGTAAACATGGAATGTGGGGTCCTTGGATCACACATTCTCAGAGTGCCTTATAGGGAAAATTATGTGTTAAATTCCTCACATTGCTGCTTTCGTTGTTGCAGGAAAAGACCGATGTGGAGGGGACATTGTTTGTGTACAGCAGGTGAGAATGAGATATGTGTATATACTTTGTATGTCATACTATATAATACTTGGATTCTTCTAAATCTAAACCTCCCAGCATGCTTTGCATTGCGCTTATAGACTCCTGAATCTCCAGTTATCTGTTGCTAAGTAACATTCTATATTCCCCTTAAAGTGTCACTCCTCAATAAAGTTGCATTTTGGGCATTGGTGGATGCTGGAAAAAAAAATTACCTAAAAATAAGGTCTGATATAATAAATAGTGACCTGTTCCTTCATCTGAAAACCGTGCTTCTCACTACTAAGGGCCCAGTCACACTGTGGTGTTGCATTAGCATGTATGTGTAACGCCCCTGCGTTTTACGTGTGATGTGGATTTTCAGCTGCAGAAATATTCCACTTCAGTAGTCATGTAGAGAAACGCTGAGACACCAATCCCAACTCCCAAGACTCATCATGTGTGGATGATCTCAATTCAGCAAGTAAATACACACACTCAATAAGATGTTTCCTAGAGTGACTTATGTATATAGTAACACAGTGATGATAGGCTGAAGAGACAGGTTGGGTAGAGATGGTAGATGACAGACACTTGAAAGGAAATGTTCTTGAAAGTAAGATAGTAGCAGATGGGATGCAGATAGGTTTAGCAATCATGTATGGTAGCAGATGACAGAGTAGCAGGTGGACATACAAGAGAGATCAACCCAGTGCAAGAACAGGTGGTAGTAGGCTCAAGAGCTAGCAATCTTAGATAATGCAGATGTAGTAATAGTCCTTAGTATGCAGAGCTAGATAGTGTAAGCTTTAGTATAAAGGTTATAGAGGTTTCCCCTGTGGGGTACTTATCACTAATAGCAATGTAGCAGAGGAGAGGTTCGGCAAGAGCGGATGATCCGGTAGAGGGATACAGGGATCAGCGCAGCGTGGTTCCGACAGCGAGGTATGCTTGCAAGCATGAGAGCTTCAAGACAGGTTAGCATCAAGGCACAAAGCAGTTTGAACGAACACATGTGAGTGAGAGCCGGCGATCTAAATAGCCATCCAGTCCGGCGCTCAGTGATGACAGCATCAGTCTTAAAGGTGTATGCGCACCTTACCAAAAGAGAATGGTGGGGCGCATACACTTATGAAAGAGTAACTAGGGTACCCAAAGGTACCAGAACATTACAGTATGTTACCACCCTCTATGCATGTTACATGTGTTGGTGCATTCATTTTGAATGGCTCCCCAAATCCACCTTGCTTATGAACATATCACAGCACAGTGCAAAGTGCAGCAACTCATTACCATGCATTGTGGTGCACTGGCAGAAATGTTGCATGCACCATTACTGGCAGCACACTGGCACACACCATGCATATTGTGTGTTTCCATGCATTGCAGTGAAGCACACAGTAATGTCCTAGTGTGAATGAGCGAACAAAAAAAAAAAAAAACTTGTGCCGCCCCCCCCCCCCCCCCCCCCAAAGAAAAACACCTGTGAAATCTATACGTGCCTTGCCCCCTCAGCTTCCACACATGAGAAGGTGATATCATAGACCTTCTGCTGGGATCCTGGGTATGTGGAGTAACCCAGATCTTGTGAAAGATGCTACAATGCACTCTTTTGAGGTTTGGGTTTCTAAGCATTCCCAGAGTTTCACCCTTCAGAAGGATTGGGCAGAGGCCAGGGATAGGAGAAATATTTTTTTCAACTTTTCTCCACTTGTGGTTTTTTTTTTTTTACCTTATATGAATGAAAGTTTATCTCATCGTCTATCTCAGGTGAAATGTGATGCTACTTTTCCATCAACTTTCCATTCAGGTAGAGAAGAAGTCCTCCCCAATAGTCCCCTGTTTGTGAGTTGTGCAGATCACAGCCATTCTTCCTGTGTGTCCTGTACAGCTTTTATTCATGGGTTGACATGAGTAACTACCACAGATCTAAATATCTGAAGCAGATCATCAAAGTTAAAGTGATCTTAAAGCCTATTTATTTATTTTTTTATTAAAATGAAGAAGTTCTACTTACCTGCCCTGGTATTGCACAAAATGGTCCCTTATATCCTGCTCTGGAATCTCCTGCAATCGCTCTCTGCTCCTTCTTCCTGTGGGTGTCCTCATAGCAAACTGTGTGCTATTGGGGCACCTTTGCAGGTGTGCTCTGGGCATCCATAGACACACACAGCTGAGCTGGGCATCCATAGACACACACAGCTGAGCTGGGCATCCATAGACGCACACAGGGCAGCTTGGTCTTGCCCCCGCTCCCTCCAGGAACGCATTGAGGTAAAAACTGTTAGACATAGCTGCTTAAATCCCCAAATTCATGCCCTCCTACAAAAAGGAATGTTCCAATTGATCATTTTTTCCATGGATAATCACTCCTTGAATAAAAGAGAATTGGAAAGTAAATTTGGGACACACTTGCGACTTTCTATGTCAAGCACAATTAAACCGTTAACCTGCATCACCTTCGTCAGTGTACCATACACTCACCTACCGCATTTGAACAACTTTGCTTAGACAAAAGCCCTGTAAGACACTATGGGGGAGATTTACTAAAACTGGTGCATACAGATTTCACCCATGCGATCCGATTCTGGTGTGGCAAAAAAAAAAAATGGAGCCTGCGTGATTTTAGTGCAGATGCAGTGCAATTTGACCCCTACAGATTTAATGGCTTAAATTGCACTGCTGCAGAATCGCATGTGATTTGAACAGGAATGCGGTGCGATTCCTGTTCAACTCTCATGCGCATTCCGCACCAGTGTGAAACAAACTAAAACCTAGAAGCTGATTGGTTACTATGCACAGCTTCGCCAAATTCTGTGTGCAACAGTTTTTTAATAAATCTCCCCCTCTGTAACTTTTTTTTTTCCTCATTGCCCGAGGCACTTGTAAGAGATTAGAAGTGAAACCACAGTTTTTAAAATGTTGGGAAGCTGACCTGGAAGCTAAGTTTTCCCAAGCACAAAGAGAATGCATGATTCTTTTTGCACATAAAGCCTCCATGGTTGGCAAATATCAAAATGTGGTTCTAAACGTTTGACCAGGTGGTACAGAACTCCTAAGCTCCTCCACCAAAATTTCCAAAGGTATCCAACTGTTGTTGGAGATCTATGAATGCTGAGGGAACCCTTTTACATATTTTCTGGGAATGTCCCAAATTGCAGAACTTCTGTGAATCTGTAGTACAAACAAAGATCCTTCTAGGTGTGTCTCTAGACAGGAACCCTGTTCCATACTTGTTACAGGAAACTCCACTTTCTATTAGAAATGTTAAAAACACACAAACTTCCAAACCCTGCACCCCAGCAATGTGGAAACCTTTTACTTTCTACTCCATCACACTGGTTTGCTAGGATCACAGAGATCCAAGAAATGGAACAACTCACTAGAATTTTGATATGGCAGTGGTTAAATCGTTAGCACTTCTGTCTAGCAGCACTAGGGTTGTTGGTTCAAATCCCAAGCAAGGCACTACCTGCCTAGAGTTTGCATGTTCTCTCTGTGCCTGCGTGTGTTTCCTCTGGGTTCCCTGGTTTCCTTCCACACTCCAAAGACATGCTGGTAGGTTAATTGGCTCCTGTCTAAATTTGACCTTGGTATGTGTTAGTGTAAATTAGGAACCTAAAGGCCCGTACACACGATCCGAAAATTGGATGAAAAATAATGCTTGTGAAAGGATCGGACGATAATCTGATCGTTAGTACACAGCTTACGAGAGGCGATCACGACAGTTCGCCCGATATTATCCGGTCGTGCAAGCATAAAAATTTTGATCGTATTATAACACATCGTACGATAATCGTATCATCAGTATGTTGTTCGTCCGAAAAAAATGGTGAGCAGTAGACATCATTTTCCCCCACACGCTACAGCGTGGTTACGCATACCGGAAGCTTTTGAATCATCGCCTGAGAAAATTTGTATCGTAAGTAACCTCTCCCATTTGCAAATATAATTGAGAGTTCCTAGCAACCAAACAAAAACGGACGGAGAGTCGTCCGATTTTCGGATCGTGTGTACTGGGCATAAGACTAAGACTTTAGGCTCCCTGAGGGCAGGAATTGATGTGAATGTACAATATACAGTATATGTAAAGTGCTGCATAAATTGACAGCACTACAGAAGTACCTGTAATAAATAACAATAAAATAAAGAGCAGGATGAGAAATGCTGCCAAACCTTGGTTCTTTTTAGGGACCAAACCCTTCTAGCATCTTCACAGAGACCTGTAACCTAACCTCAAATATCTCTGTGCTGTATGGAACTGGTCTTGATCATCTGGACCTCCTTCCCTTCCCCACTATTCTTCTCTCATATCCCTATGCCCCATCCCCCATCCATTCCATTTGGCAGTCTTTGGCCTAACTTTTCCTTGACATTTCTCTTTTACTATTATTTCCTTAGTAAACCTGTAGTACACCAACTTTACACTGTAATGGTTCCTTTAAAAGGATAGTTCACCTTTACCAAAAAACTGCCGGTACTGATAAGTGGCTTCTGTAGATAAAAAACAAAACTGTGCAGCTCTTACTAAATTGAATAAAGCCCTTGCTATAGGTGTAGGCCATTTATACATACTTTATGAAGCCTGACTGGAATACTCCCAGGACGTTGCTGGTCACCTCCACCATCACAGGAGTGAGCTCCTTCTCTGATTCCACCCCCCTCACATGCTCTTTCTCTCCCCTGAACTAGGCCTCACTTAACAACGACCTGGGAGTACTTAGCAATGTCCTGGAATAATTCCAGTCAGGCTTCATAAGGTATGTAAATGGCCCACACCTCTTAGCTTAAGGCCCCTTTCACACTTGTGCGACTTGTCCTGCGATTTGGGGACTGCAAAATCGCATGACAAGTCGTTCTTCATTATTTCCAATCAGTACTGTTCATATCTGTGCAACTTGAAGTCGCACCGACTTCAAAGTAGTCCCTGCACTACTTTGGCCCGATTTTAATGCGTTTTTAAGGTCCAAAGCCCAGTGAAAATCGTGGTAAAATCGCGTGACTTTTAAGTTGCACAAGTGTGAAAGGGGCCTTATTTCAGTTTTATCAGAGCTGTAAATTTTTTTTTTTTTTTTTTGTCTACAGAGGCCCCTTATCCGCATAGGCAGTTTAGTGTTACAGGTAAACCATCCCATTAAAGTAATGTGTTTTGCGCTAATATAATAAAATATATATATTATACTAGCATAGGCTGATTTTGGCTAGAGATAATCAAAGGTTCTGCTGGGGGATATCGGAGGAAGAAGGGGTAGTGTGAGCGATGTGGAAAAGAGAGGGCAGGAGGGGGGAGAGTAAGGTCACAGTGACAGTGCTAACTCACGTGGATGGTCCCCAGGAGGACGGGCCTGCGTTTGTAAGATAGCTGCGCAAATACAGTGTGACATTAAGTATTGCAACAATCTCTCTATTTTATTCTCTAGGGTCTCTGCTAAGAAAAAAAATATATAATGTTTGGGGGTTCTAAGTAATTTTCTAGCAAAAAATACTAAATTTTAACCTGTAAACAAGTGTCAGAAATAGGCGTGGTCCTTAAGTGGTTAACAAAGAAAACTCCTTCCCAATTCATGTTGTCAGAAGAGAAATGTCACAAGGCCTGAGAAAGAAAATTATTTCTTTACACAAGAAAGGTGAAGGTGAAGGCTACAAGAAGATCAAAAAAGCTTTACTTCTTATCAGTCAGAATACTGTAGCAAATGTGATATAGAAATTTAATACAGATTGAAATGCAACCATCTGGCAGAGACATGCAGGCCATCCACGGATGTTAACACCTTGACAGGAGCGTCTTCGGATGAGAAGGGTTAAACAAAATCGCAATGCAAGTTCACTGCAGTTGGCTAAAGAAGTAGCCAAACTGGGGCGATTGTTTTGCGTGACACAATACGGCGTACACTGCAGGGGAATGGTATGCATGAATGTTGTCCATGAAGGAAGCCTCTCCCAAAGCCCATGCACAAAAAGCCTGCTTAGAATTTGCCAGGGCCCATGCTGAAAAAAGAAGACTACTGGGACCCTGCACTCTGGAGTGATGAGACCAAGGTATATGCTTTTGGAACTGATGGCTTCAAAAGTGAATGGCGTCACAATGGTGAGGAGCACAAAGAAAAATGTATGGTGGTGGCAGTGTCCTTCCGTGGGGCTGCAGAATACTTACCTAAGCCTGATGTCGATCCAGCGATGTGCATGAGACCTGAGGCTCTCCCGGGTCTCTCCCCCCTGATTGGCTCCTGCTGCTATCAATTGCAGCGAGTGAGGTGGGGGTGGGGGCTGAGCCGTCTTCTCTGCGTCTTATGGATGCAGAGAGCCGGGTCAGTAGCGAGCATGCACAAGTGCCCCCACAGCAAGTGGCTTGCTATGGAGGCACTCGGCAAGAGGGAGGGCCCTGAGCGCTGGTGGGGGACCCAAGAGGAGGAGAATCAGGGCTAGTAAGGATATTGATGTGAATTAAGAGCAGCAAACTATCCATATTTTGTACCCATAGTTTATTGTTTGCTTCAGTTGCACTATCAGGGACTGAAATGCTTCAGAAAAGCTTTTTTAATGCTGAGATGATCAAAATGACCACAACTGATTACAGTTGAAAGTCAAATGGCATTGAATAAAGAATTTATAAAAAAAAATGTTTAGACTTCAGAACTACTTTTTATTAATTTTTCTCAATGTCACATACCCATAGAGCTGCATCTCCTAAACATGGCTTCACTATTATGAACCGGTTGAGTATGGAAAACCGCACAGAACCTATAACAAAAGATTTGGACTTCCAGGTGCAAGATCCCTTTCTGCTGTACAGGAATGCCCGATGTGAGTATGAGATCTGTTTGTGGTCTTGTTTTAGTTGTATACATGTCATGATCCACTTATTAGTTAGAGGTGAAAAATGGGGGTTGTTCTCTAGTCCAGAGGGGAAGAATTGAGTGGGGCTGACATTGTTTGTTTGGAATTTCACTGCAGCAAAGGCAACCTTGTTATCTCACTGCAGAAAGTTAAGCCTTTCACACAAGCCGAATGTTGGGCGGCATCGGCCAGTTTCTATTGCACATTCGGCCCATGTGTACTTTCTGTCGAAGGGGCATGACTGAAAAAGGTCTGCCGATCGGCTCCCATCAGAACACAGTAGAACAGCAGGGGGGATCGCTGTACTAATGTCGGATAGTTAGTACAGCGGCTCCTCCTGAGCTGTCCATTTTTGTTTTTTTTTTCATTCAGCCCTGTGACAAATCACAGGAAAATATGCATGTATTACAGTAATGTACTGGAGTGTTGTTGTGTTTTTTTTTGACAGACACTTCAAACATTCTGTTTTTTGTAAATTATTTTTATTGTAGTAGAATGCAATGTATTTAGCATATGAATGTAAATCTGTCTGGAGGGTTAGTGTTCATGTACACGGACATTAACCTAAAAAAAAAAAAAAATTGCAAAGGGACAGGATTTTACATTTTAAATGTAGAAGAGACTCTTGCAGTCACTGTACAGCAGAGTTTAGGCTGAGAGAGGTAGAAGCAGAACCAAGGACCAGTCAGTGCTGCTGCAATGCTCATGGACAGGATTGGTAATGCAGAAGAGACATATGATGTCTCGTCTGCATTAAAGTTACACACCTGTCTGTCCACACGCAGCTCAGTGTAGAAGTTCGGTATTGCTGAAATGTCTGAACTCCCACGTCTGTGCAGAAGAGTCGCCATCTCGGCCAGGGATCAATACCCAGAAGCTGCCAGGCTGAAGATGTCCCGGGGCTCCCCACTGGCCGCTGACGTTGCAGAGCTGAAAAAGAAAATGAGTTTAATTCCTCTTTTAAATATAGGCATATGCCTGCATTTGTGGCGTCCTGAAGCCCCAGCCGGTGCATAATTCTGTCCATAGAACTCTGTTGACAGAATACGTTGTATGCTGGTATACATCTGTAAATGCCAGTAATTGCATTTACAGGCAGACAAGTATGGCTGTAATTTCCCAAATGCAAAGCATCCATTTAAGGACGCATGCACGTGTATATTGTCCTGAAAATGTAACGGGATTAGGTGTCCAAGGCCAATAGTGAAGGCACACTTGGTACAGTTTTGAAACGAGCCAGGGGGGTCGTCAGCAGTAACATCTTCTATGCTTTCACTTGCACAGGATCATTTTACAAAAGACAATCGCTGGATAAGTAATGACAGATTGTTGTCACACAGTGCAGTTTAGAGGCCTCCACCACTGCCTATGTATATACAGTGTCTCCTCATCCCTCAGACAGCCATGTGCTTACTATTGATAAAGAAATTATCCTTTTTAAAGTTGGATGCAGACGATGAGCCGCTCTGATCCCTTCTCCCCCACACCCGCCCTGTGGTTAGCCGCCTCTGCTTGTGTGTTATATTTGTTACTCTTTAGATATTGGCCTAATGAATAGTGGATATTTAGCTCGTCATAGTACAGCAATCAAATCAATCGATATTGTGGCATTTATACAAAAAATCCTTTCAGCTGAGACATCACTGAGCTGATGAGATTAATAGGCTACTTAAGTAGAAATAAATTTCAAAAAAAGGTTTATTATGTAATTAATCTCATTTCAGAAGGTGTGGTGTTTTTTTTTTTTTGTGTGTGGGGGGGTGGAAACACCCATTCCCCCATTCTGCCTGAGTGACCTATATACATTGCAAGGATTTTAGGAAATGTCACTTCACGTTTTTCTTTTCTTTTTTTTTTTTTTTTTTTTTTCAAATTAATTTTTATTGAAGTTTTGCAAACAAAAAAGTATAAAGTACAAACTTGTTAAGACACAAGGATAAGTGTCCAATACAACAGTAGTTTAGACAAACAGTAGTAAAACTACAACAACATTGTCTGATCAGATTCAAAAAGGGGAAAAAAAAGGGAGGGGAAGGAGGTGCTGGATGGGAAGCGATAATTAAGAGAGTGCATACCATTCTGTCCAAATGGACCACATGTGGGCAAATTTGGCGCTGACACCCGCTCTGCAAGCTAGCATAGATTCAAAATAAAAATTTGTGCGGACAATATCAAGAACCTCCGAAAACATTAGGAGCCGTGGTTGTTTTCCACTTTCTAGCAATAAGCAGTCTAGCTGCCAGAAGGACGTGTATAACTACACTACGATATTGTGGCGGGAAGGTTTCAATACCCAAATTTAAAACTTCCAGGGAGGGATTTGGACGGGTCAGGATACCTGTCATATCAGAGATAATACGAAAAATTCCATTCCAAAAACTAGTGAGCGATCTACAAGACCAAAATATGTGATAAATATTGCCTATATGCCCACAGCCCCTCCAACAGTCGGGGGAGGAAGTCCGATAGAACAGGGATAGCCTGTAGGGGGTGAGATACCATCTGAGCGCTATCTTCTGGGTGAGTTCCCAGAAATTAATACATCTCGAGGCTAGGTAGACCGCCCGAAAGGCACATTTCCATTGGTAATCAGTGAATGATTGGCCTAATTCCGACTCCCACTTTAGGAAGGGTTTGGATTTCAGGAAAGAGCACTTGTCTTGGAATAGATTATAGAAGAGGGAAATTCCTTTGTGGGGTGTTGTGGGAGAAGAGAAAAATTCCCACACAGATTTAGGGAGGGATAAAGGAGGGGGTGTCAAAGGGGGCAGAAGGTGGGAAACTTGTAGGAACTTGTAAGCGTCTTGTGGGGAGATATTAAAACGGATCTCAGTTGGTCAAAGGATAGAAGTGATTCCCCCTCGAACAGGTCTGAGATCCAAGTGATGCCCTTATCCTTCCACTGCAGGGGCGCTAGGGAGGGTAGGACATCTGTGAGGGTTTCAATGGGGTAAAGGGATGGCTATTCTATCCTGAGGCATGTCCTGACCTGAGTAAAGACGACGCCAAGCCAACAGTGAGGCCTGCAACATCAAAGGGAGGCCTTTGGTGCTGCTGGGTAGCCATATGTCAGTTAGTAGTAGGGAGCGAAGGGAGGACATGGGACTGAGTGCAGATTCAATGGATACCCAGGGGGAGTTCCCCGGGTGGAACCATGCTCTGAGTTAGGCAAGTATGGATGCATAGTAGTAATCTCCGATGTCTATCATACCCATACCTCCCGCCATCCTATGTTTAATCAGAGTCAATTTAGCACATCGGGGGCGTTTAGCACGCCAAAGATATGCGGAAAGTATGCGATGTAGGCTTTTAAGGTGGGTCGATTTAAGAGGTACAGGGAGGGTCCGAAACAGATACAGTATTCTGGGCAGGAGCAGCATTTTAAAGGATGCAAGCCTTCCTGACCAGGATAGTTCAGTCTTGGACATTGCAGCCGTAGCCGAGGTAAGTTTGGAGATAAGAGGGCCATAATTAGCGTCAGCCAGGTGTTCGGGTTTAGAGGTAAGGTGAAGACCTAGGTACGAGATGGTGGATTGGCTCCAGGTGTAGAGGAAGGCGGCTTGTAGGGTCAGTTTTTGAGTGGTAGGAACACCGAGGTCCAACACTAGGGATTTGGAAAAACTTACCTTGTAGAATGAGACACCACTGAATCGTTGGAGTAGTTCGTGAACATGTGGGAGGGATTTGGTGGGGGAAGTCAAAAAGAGGATAACATCGTCAGCAAAGAGATTCAATTTATGGGACCTTCCATTTAGGGAGAAGCCTGATATTAGAGGGTGGGATCTAACTGCCTCGGCCAAGGGCTCTAGGAGGAGATTGAATATGGCCGGGGACAAGGGACAGCCTTGTCTGGTTCCATTAGTGATCTGAAAAGAACGGGAAAGGACATTATTTGTGTAGACCTGTGCTCGGGGATTTGAATAAAGGGCAAGGATTGCTGATAGTATAGGGCCACCGAAACCGAAGGCCTCCAGAGCCCGAGTCATGTACTCCCAATGAACCCTGTCGAACGCCTTCTCCGCGTCCAAAGAGAGGAGCAGAGAAGGCGTCCGACAGGATCTGGCATAATGAACAAGGTTAATTACCCGCCTAGTAGCATCCGACGCCTGCCTACCCGGCGTGAACCCCGTTTGGTCAGGATTAATTAAGGAGGGTAGGATGGGGAGGAGCCTGGAGGCCAAGAGCTTAGCATATAGTTTGATGTCTGTGTTAAGGAGCGAGATAGGTCTGAAGTTAGGAGGGGAGATCAGCTCTTTGCCTGGTTTGGGAATCCTAACCACGTATGCACTCAACATTTCAGGAGGGAAAGAGGCAGAGGACATAGCGGATGAGAAGACCCTCAATATCGTCTGCGATAGTTCGCTGCCAAATATTTTATAGTAGTCGTTGGTGAGCCCATCAGGGCCAGGGGATTTACCTACTGGTAGAGATGCAATTGCCCGAGAAATTTCCATCGGAGTCATGGGGGCATTCAGGGTCAATAGTTGGTCAGGGGCTAGTGTTGGAAGATTCAAATTCCTAAGGAAGTCACAAATCAGTTCGTTGGTAGGTTGAGGGGTGGAGGGATCCTCGCAGAGATTATATAGGGAACTATAGTCAGTTGCAAAGGAGTCCACAATGTCCTTAGGGTCATACAATTTACTCTTAGTGACCGGGTGGAGCAAGAAGGGGATTTTAGTTTTGCGGCATTGTTCCTTAAGCCTCTGGGCCAGAAGCCTGCCAGCTCTGTTGCCCATAGAGTAGTGGGATCATTTTAATGCAGTAACGTGTTTGGTGTATTGTCCCAGAAGGGAGACTTTCAAATCACAGCGTAGCTGCATAAGTCGGGTAGACAGGGCAGGGTCAGGAGATTGTTTGTTTGTTTATTTTGGAGCTCTAAACATCGAATTTGAGAAAGAAGGTCGTCGACTTCCTTTGTCCTCCGCCTCTTGTCCCTAGCACTTAATTGCAGTAAAACACCTCTGATAAATGCCTTGTGGGCACACCACAGCGAGAAGGGGCTAGAAACTGAAGTACTATTGATATCAAAATATTCCTGCAACCGTTTTTTGATCAGAGGAATATTTTCTGGCTTCTGTAGAATGTGCGAGTTAGCCCGCCAAAGGTACGCAGGACCAGGGGTGCTCCCCTCCACCACCCCTACTGAGACTGGTGCGTGATCCCACTTCACGTTTTCTGTCTGCTCCTGTTCTGATTAAATTCATGCAAGACTTAGGGTCCTTTCACATGGCGGTCCGTATGTCCGTTTTTCATCCCATCCGATTGCGGATAAAAAACGGACATAATGCATGTCAATGGGATTGCGGATGACCATCCGCTGACATCCGATTTGCGTCCTTTTGTGTCCTTTCCTATCAGTTCAGTTTTTTGGAATGCAAGAGAACCCTATTTTTCTTCTGTTTAAAAAAACGGAAAGGACGCAAAAACAGATGTCAGCGGTGTCATCCGCTGACATCCGCAATCCCATTGACATACATTATGTCCGTTTTATCATCCGCAAACGGATGGGATGATAAACGGACATATGGACCGGACACTCCAATGTGTCATCCGTGTCCGTAAAAAAAAAAAAAAAAAAAAAAAAAAAAAGTGCCTAAACGGATTAAACGGTCTACCCCGTGTAAAAGGACCCTTACCATAGCCCTTACCAAATTCACTGGTTCAGGAAGATCTCCCTACATTATCACCACCTGACAAGTCTGTGTAGCAGTCGCAGCATTGCTTTAAATATGTAAAAGATCTTAGACTGTATCTGGTCAAAAATAATCTTGTGTACAGGGGATACCTTTTATGTGACTCTAAGCTCTGTTACGATTCCTAAGACTAGTGTTTCAATCACAGGGGCAGGAAGTATGATTTACTCTCTGTGAAAGTTTAAGACAAAATTAGCATATTTCAGGGGGTAATGACAAACATGGCTGTTGAACTCAACAAGTAGAAGAAGGGGCTGTTATACAAGTAACTAGGAGCTCCACTGTCATAATAGTGAATGAACCTTACAAATGTTTTATTTTTTATTTTTTTCATGTTTGACTCCTATCTGTTTAGAATGAGTAGTATATCAATGGCATTAATAGACACCAATACTGCTTAGTTTAGTTTGTCTGTAAAGGTGAACTCTACATAGATATAAAAGACACAAATGACTGCAAATTGCAGCCAGTATAAATTAAAAAAAAAAAAAAAAAAATTACTATAAGCCTCTTGCAGTCACTGTATAGCAGAGTTTAGGCTCCGTTCACATGTAGGCGTTTTGGGGAGTTTTTCTGCTCTAGGATCAGCTCTCGAAACGCCCAACAAGACAAATCCTATTCATTTCAATGGCCCCTGTTCACGTCTGAGCGTTTTGACGCTGTGAGCAAAACGCCCAACGCTCAAAAAAGTACATGAGCTTCTTTTTGGGTAGATTACAGGCATTTACCATTGGTCTCTATTCAATCTAAAAACGCCTGCACAAAAAACGCCTGTAAAACACCTGCAAAAACGCCCATAAAAACGCCTGTAATAGCAACGCCAAGATGTGAACGTAGCCTTAGGCTGGGAGAGGGGAAAGCAGCACCAAAGGCACAGTGTAGAATTTTGGTATTGCTGAAATGTCTGAACTCCCATGCCTGTGCAGAAGTGACGTCATCTCGGCCCGGCCAATGGAAAAGGCCAGGGCTAGGTAGATATAAAAGACACAAATAAAATAAATGCAAATTGCAACCAATATAAAAAAAAAAAAAAGTATATATAACCTGCTATAAGCCTCTTGCAGTCACTGTACAACCGAGCTTAGGCTGAGTGAGGGGAAGCAGGGGGCACTCAGTGGTGTTGCAATGCTCCCATTATAACGGACATGCTAATAGGAGAGAGCAGAGTGACCGAGATTAGCTCATCGGTCTACTTATTCTTTTACTATCCAGTAACAGGCTGGGGGGTGGGAGAGACAAAACCTGTGAGGCCCCTTTTACATGGGGCAGACTCCACTGCAATCGGCAATGGATCTGTGCGCTGATCGGAGCATAACAGGAGGAGGACATATCCATGTCCACTCAGTATCCGCAGAATCCGCTGTACTCCATGGGCGGCCAGGAGTAAACAGACTCCTCTCTCTGCAAGTGTAAATGGACACAAGCCTGCCTATAGGGACGAATGGGCCTTCTGATTAGGCCCGTCTGAAAAATTGACAGGCGGACCTCATCGGTAAGCCCGTCTGAAAGGGACCTAAAGCAGGCCATAGACGGTGCAGATTATGGCCATCCTAAGTGTTCATGGACTGCAGCAGAGAAAAATCCAGTCTCCTGCCCAGTCAGAGGACTATGCTGTGAGCAGAGCTGTTTAAATCTCAGGACTGCATTGACAGAAATACAGATATTTGGCAGATTAAACAGCTCTTGTATATATTTAATCTGTGTATTTGTTTATTATTCTGAGCAGAAAATCAGCTTGGTTTTTAGTACAGGGACTGCTCCTGGGAGATGGACGCCCACTGACAGCAGCAGAACCGCCCCAACTAGGGATCCACCAGCTGCTGTGCGGAGTTACAGCTATAATTACTGAAAGCAAGAATTAAGTATAGGGGAATACACCAAGACACTTGTCCTATGGGGCTCAAAATCATTATCAAGTATCTGAGAATGCGGAACCCGTGTCACTTAATACAATACACTCACAGGGATTTTACAGACCTACAATAAATTGCTACTTTAAAGGCAAACTGACATTTTACAGTTTTCTTTAGCTGTACAGTTTATGTAAAAGGATCAGATTAAAGTGGGCATTTCAGTATTAAATCTACATGAATAAATTCCTGACATGTGAAAACATACATTAACTTTATCATTTTTCAGAAAGCTTCACCTTTTATCATTAAAGATCTGTCCTAAAGAGGAGCTCCAGGCTCCTTCAGAAAAAAGTAAAAGTCAGCAGCTAAAAATACTGTAACTGCTGGCTTAATTTAAGGACACTTACCAGGGGTCCAGCGATCTCCGCACTCGAGCTGATTCTTCAATTGGTTTTGGGTGCAGGCACTGGCATCTCTAGTAACGGAGACCGTAAATGAAGCCTTGCGACTTCACAGCCTTTTTTCGACTGCACAAGCGTGATTTGCGCTGTGCCTTGCGAATGGCCCCGTAGCCCTTTAGGACCTGTGATGTGTCCCAGAAGACTGCGGAAGAAAGACTGCGGGGAAACTGTCAAAACCAGGTACCCACTGCACCCCCCCCCAAAAAAAAAAGTGGCAGTGGAGAGAGGGAGGGAGCAAAGAAATGGAACCTCCCCCTTTTCGGGTGGAGCCCTGCTTTGGGGTCCAGTATAATGACTATGCCTAGGTTGTAGTCAGTCTGCTGCAGGCAGGAGGAAGCATTCACTTAGTCTCCCTATCCCCACTGATCAGACTGCAACATTGTATTTTTGTAGCAAATCGCAAGGTGAGAGGCTGCAGTATGAGCAGAACTGTGTAAACACAGCCAAGAACTGCACAGGTACCAGATAATCCGCTTGTTACAAATGCAGAGACTTGTATTCATTCTTAGTACTGCATAGTGATTGTCCTTCACTATTCCTTTCTCAGTGATGAGTAAGGCTGCCCATAGATGGGCTGATCGCAAAAAGAAATTAGTCGGACAGACAAACAGACTCCCTTCTGATTCCACACAAGCGAGGTGGATGGAAGAATCCTTCCCATTGCGCTATTGTTTTCGGACAGTGGGGACTCAACCGCTGTTAGAATACACTTATTAGTACTGCAGCCACTGATCAAAAGAAAAATTTTGAACATTCCCATTTGACAAAAGTTGATCATTAGATCGACTTTTGTCAAGCAGGAATGGCCATAGATGGATCAAAATTCTGCCCGTTATTGCCGAACTGACCAAATTTCGATCCATCTCTGGCCAGCTCTAGACTGGTTGAATAGAATAGACTTGTAGTTGTTGGTCAGGCTTGTTCTGAAATCCAGAGCATCTAGTGAGAACATCCACAAAGTATACTGTCGCCAAAATATGATACAGCAAAGACTTGCATAATTTAGAAAAGTTTTTGAACATTCCGTTCAAGCAAGCATTAAAAAAAAAGAAAAAAAAAAAAGTTTATTTACACCATGGAAGAGCAATTTAATGAGCTCAAATGTGCATGCATTGGAAAAAAATATATATTTGAATAAATGAAGCTACCTCTTTCTAGAAAGCAGGATGATTCACTATTAAAAGGATCTTCTTAGTACGTACAGTATATGTCAAAGTCCTACAGTGTGACAGAATTTAATCGGTTTGCTCTTTTGTACTTGGCACGTTGGAGAGGCCCGAGTGCTTTTATTTATTTTTATAGGTTGATGTGAAAATTGCTGTGAGGTGTCTTGGGGGGGAAATAATGTACAGAATCGTACATTGTATAACACTTAGAGGTCTATTTATAAAGCCGTGAATGTGCCTTTTAACAAACATTCACTAGTGGAGAATCATTTAAAACACAAGAACCGAGAAGATTCACCTGCAGAGACTATTTTCGAAATGTCAGATTTATTTCTGTATGAATACGCCCCTGTAGATTTAAGGCTCCATGTACACGGGACGCTGGAAATGGCCGTTTAGGAGCAGTTGGGCGTTTTTTTCAGAAGCCCCTGAACCCATCTACATTTTATCTTATCTGTCCATGTACACCAGGTCGTTTACAGTCATTTGCAGGCAGTTGCGTTCAGGGACTGTTTTTAGAACGCAATTATTTGCGTTCAAACGTGTGTTTCCCGGCGTTTCAAACACACAAACGCGTCCGAACGCATCTGAACGCGATGACCCGCGTTTAGCGTTCGCGTTTTTCCATTTTAAAGGGGAATAATTTTTTTGACCTCTAGGAACGCTTCTAAACGCAAACGCCCGCAAACGCTGCTAAACGCCCGCTAAACGCGGGTACAAACGCGACCGAACGGACGACCTATGGTGCAGCGACTCTGCTCCCACTTTCCTGCTTCCCGTCCTCCTCCTGACCCCCATTCCAAGTTGAAGCCCTGCTCCAGGTACTCTCTACTTACTGGCTGAATCCCGGTTGCTGACCTGGCCAGCAGGGGGAGCTGGGACAGCTTGGTCGGGGCTGGCCGGGGGAGAAGAGTCTCCAGTGGGGCAAGGAACCACCCTCTGCTCAGACACAGTTTACACTATCCTTGCTTGGGGGGGGGGAGGCCTGCGTTCTGTCCTTGTCTTCAACCTGCACTCAGTAGGGTCAATGAGGGACTTTTTACTTTTCTTCACCAGCAATTCTTTTAGGCATGTCTGTGGCAGAAGCAGTGCAGCCTCTTTTACGGGGCATCAGAGCGGCCAAGGGGGCCAATGCCCCCCTGCCCCCTGGCCCAGTCCTCCCCTGGTGAAACCTGTCCTGTTAAACCGCTGTATGGTCTTGGCCACCGTTCTGCAGCTCAGTTTCATCATCTTGGCAATCTTCTTATAGCCTAGGCCATCTTTATGTAGAGCAACAATTCTTTTTTTAGATCCTCCGAGTTCTTTGCCATGAGGTCCCATGTTGACTTTCCAGTGACCAGTATGAGAGAGTGATAACACCAAATTAAACACACCTGCTCCTCATTCAGACCTGAGACCTTGTAACACTAATGAGTCAAATGACACCGGGGAGGGAAAATGGCTAATTGGGCCCAATTTGGACATGATAACTTAGAGGTGTACTCACTTTTGTTGTCAGCTGTTTAGACATTAATGGCTGTGTGTTGAGTTATTTTGAGGGGACAGCAAATTTACACTGTTATACAAGCTGTACACTCACTACTTTTCATTGTAGCAAAGTATAATTTCTTCAATGTTGTCACATGAAAATATATTAAAATATTTACAAAAATGTGAGAGGGGTGTACTCACTTTTGTGAGATACTGTGTGGGTGTATATAATATGTAATATATTTTGGTAATCATTTTTGCCCAGAGATGGAATTTACAGCTAATGGGGGCTCAGCAGTGCTGACTGCATAATCATTCATTCAGTGCAGATATTGTACAGGAATTTATCTGCTTCTAAAACAGCATCTGGGTGCACCATTTTGAAGTAACAGACCTCCTAAATGTTAAAGGTGGGGTCTGGTTGCATCACTCTCTGGTGTCTTCAGTTCTCTCCGCTATGGTTTTTCTTTCAGTTGTTTTTTTTTTCTTTATTGATTTATTGACGCTTAGACATATGAAATGAGTCATACTTTGATAAAAAAAAAAAATAATACATAAGGTTCAAGAAGGATTCCATAGCTCAGTATATGTTGTCTACAGTAAAGCATGACATTAATACACAAGTAAAGTTTCGTGGAGCCAAATTTGCATAGTCAAAACTGCATAGTAGATTTATGTATACATAACATTAAGGCTCGGTTCATACTGGGGCGACTTGTCAGGTGACTTAGTCGTGCTCCATTTAGTGCAATAGAACTGTTGTAATCGGAGCGACTCAAGTCGCTCCGACTACTTTTAGGCGACTTCAGAGCGGCCTGCATTGATTTCTATTAAAGAAGTCATTTGCAAGCTGCTTGGAAGCCACCCCAGTGTGAACAAAGCCTCAAGGAAAATAAAAATAATAACCATGACCATAACAAAAACCAAGTATCATTTTACAGAGAGATACTTTAAAAACCACCAGTAAATAGATTTGTATGCAGTTTCTGTTAGTCCTCAACTGGGAAACGTAAAACCCAATTAGTCCCAAATTAATGTGAAAGTACCGAAGGTGTTGGAGGTAGCAGCAAAATATTCTTCATATAAGTGTTGTGTCTTGACTCTATATAATACCTCAGTGACAATAGGGGCCATTTTTGTTTTCCATTTTGTGGTAAATAGTCAGACGTGCTGCAATAAGTAGATGAGTAATAAGAGCTCTTAATTGTGTAGGTACTAGAGGTCTTGGGGAATTCTCTTTTGTATTGATTAAGGCAGTAAAACCAAGACAGGCCTTTAGGTTTGTTAAAGCCATTCAGTAAGTACCATGTCTCCTTGTGGACTTTGAAACGTATTGCTGGGTAATTAGTATGGAAGTGAAGCAATAAAATATGTGCATAAGAAAGAGGCTCGGGTTGTATGCCAGAATAATACTTCACAATGTAGTGGGATATTGGCACAGGTCATAGTGGACACTGGGGGTGTCGTATTATGAAGTTTGTCCCATACAAAAAGAGTAGCTTCAAAAGATGGGAAATGCATCAATTTAACTAACAATATTGAGGACAGATCTCTATGACCAAACACAACTTTCTCAATATGTAGCCAGAGTTTTTCAGACTTTGGATCAAACCAGGCCTTAATTTGGTCCAGAAGTGCCGCATAATAATACTTTTGTATAGCAGGAAAGCTCACATTTCCTTTGTCTGTTTTAGTAACCTCAGGAAAGATAATTTAGCAATCCCTCCCCTCCACAAAAATTGTCTAGTTTTTCAGTTAAGGTAAAGAAGGTCTCCAGCAAACATATCTGTATTTTTTAAAATAGTATATATGTTTAAGCAAAAGAAGCATTTTCAAGGCCGCTTTCCCTATCCAAAATCGCACATGAGTGGAAATATGTTTTAAGTCTTTCCGTATTACATCCAACAGGCTAAGAAAATTTGATTCACAAGTGGCAAATGTCGGGTAAGATAAAGTAACCACTAGATATGGGAGTTTTAGTAGCCCACTGAAACAGGAATCCTGGTTTGAGTTGTACTACTAGTTGTTACTAGTTTCTCTGGGACTCCCATCCCGCTATGGTTTTCTTCCTAGGTTTCAACCTTAAAATGTTCCCACTCTGCTGCCGTTTTTTAAGCCCTGGTCTGCAGTCATTTTACTTTCTACACTGTAGATTGCAGACAAACAGAATGTACACAAAGCAATAGGTTCTGTGATGACCGCTATCAAAGTTCAGGGAAAGGAAACTTAGAGGTAAGAGGTTATGTCTGCAAAGTTTCTTGGTGTACTGCATGTAATAGAAAGGCAAAGGTGTTTTAGAAGTACGGTAAAACCTTGGATTACAAGCATAATTCATTGCGGAAACATGCTTGTAATCCAAAGCACTCTTATATTAAAGCATATTTCCCCATAAGAAATAATGGAAACTCAGATGGTTCGTTCCACAACCATTTATTCATAAGTCCTTCAGTTTTTTAGTACATATAAAAAGATTATAGCAATGTAATAGGTTGTGTAACCACAAAATGTCCATCCGCTAATGGCAGCCTCCACAAGGGGATTAGAAGCAAAATCCAGCAGGAGCTACAGAGTATAAAAGAGCAGAGAGGCGCCTCTAAGTGTAGCAATATGGTTTACTTTTAATGAAGGTTCAACACTTAGCAACTCACATGGTTGATGAATAAAAGAGGCACATCTAAGTATGGAGGCATCTGGGGTAAAGCTATCCCCACAGACAGGCGTCCTCACCGGCGGCTC
Source organism: Pelophylax lessonae (assembly GCF_965119305.1). NCBI lineage: Eukaryota > Metazoa > Chordata > Amphibia > Anura > Ranidae > Pelophylax > Pelophylax lessonae. Next base: position 496,145,738 of record NC_138771.1, read on the forward strand.
TCACCACCATCAGTCTGCAATCGAAGACTACCGTGCAGTAGTGTGATCTAAAAGAGAGGCTTGAATCGCTTGTGGAGCGCAGCGTGGGAGGGATGACGTCGGTGACACTGCGGAGGATGGTCTATGTGGACAGCTTTACTCCGGATGCCTGCATACTTAGATTTGTCTGTTTTTAATCATCAACCATTTGAGTTGCTAAATATATCATCATTAAATGTAACCATATTACTACACCTACAGGCACCTCTCTTCTCTTATATACTTGTAGTTGTGACATCATGTTACTTGTAGATCAAGACATCGCTTGTTTATCCAGTCACAATTTTTTTTTACAAAACTTTTGCTTGTCTTGCAAAACACTCTCAATCCAAGGTTTTACTGTACTTGTATCATTTGAGCGCTACTAAAGGATCTTATATGGCAATCTAAACAAGTCCCCAATCCAGTTACTATGTGATACACAAGCTTTAAAAAGTAAACCAAAAACTTAATTTAACTTCCCTTTCTGAGCCATACCCTCCTTTATTTGTGTCTAACATGTTCTCCCTCTCAGACACTGCATCTCGCAAAGAGAAGCTTTCAGCAACAGAGGCAGTGCTGTCAATCCAGAAAGCGGTGGGAGTGGTGGTGGATTACATGTAACCAGGTGTTGATTAGCAAGCTACAGTGAGAATCAGCAGTGAGAATACTGATAGCCAAACCTTCTGCAGCATCTTCTCATTTCATGAGGGTGACAACTCTACTCTCAATCCAGGAGCAGTGCAGCATTGTTGTCACATTACAGAAAGCTGCATTAAACTAACTTGAATAGCAGGCTTAACCGGTATTGGTTGGACTTTGCAGGTGAAAAAAAAGAAAAACTTGTAGATGGAATTATTATTGAATTCTGAAGCATATATATATTTTTCTACCGTAACAAATATCCCCTGCCACATATGGGTATCTTTAGCAATATTAAATCGTGCAAGTTTAGATACCTTATTTTCTGTTATTTGCATATAATTATGGCCTTTGCTAACAGCACAGCCACCAGCAGGACTCAGAAGCCACGAGGCGCAGAGACAGCTCACACAATTGTAGAAAAAACGAAAACCATGGAGATCTGCTGAAGATGGAAGCAATTTCTAACTGGCTTCTCGATTTTTCTGCTTTGACAAATACCCAGCATCCTCCAATTGCCAAAGGGTTTTTTTTTTTTTCTTTACACGTGTAATTAACTGCCTTCTAAACTCTCTTTACATGCGCAGCAATAATTGGGGCATGTCAGGGAGGAGATTGTTGGACAATAGGAAGGAAACAACTGTGGAAACTCAAGCTGCAATCTTTAACGTAATTGTGCTGATGGTATGGGATATGTAACAAAAAAAAGATTCAAGTAATTGATTTGCCAGTTATTCACTGCCCTATTGCAGCTGAGCGTATGATGAACTTACATTTTATTGTAGGCCTATTGCCCAACATCTTATTTTTTGTTCTTGGATATTCCAGATCTCCATAACCTCCACTGTAAACCTTTCATCAGTGTTGTGTAATAAGATGACATATAGTAACACAAAGAATATGATCTAAAAAAGCATACATTGAAATATCCTAATTAGAACAGTATATAATATGTGCTTTTAATTTATTTTTTTTTAAAGATCTTTTAATACCTTTATTTTGTGTCCACTTTTCTCTCCACTTTTCTCTATCGTTCATTGACAGACACAGTCTCTGTTCTTCTTAACAGTAGGGTTATACTGCCCCCTACAGGAGTAGGACACTAGGCAGAAAAAATGGTTCTGGTTTAACCTATGGGCAGTCCCAGGAGGTAAACTCCCTCTCTCTGCTATAGGATGTCAGTTTTTTCTGCCTAGTCAGGAGCAAGGAACCAGTTCCTTGCTGGGATCTCTGGTCCTGGCAAAAGTTGTTTTTTTTTTTTTTTTTTCCTGTGAGCCCTACAATCAACTAAGCCAGACTGGGCGACGGGCTGGATATATAGATCCAGTGTAGAAAAAAATTGGTGAACCAACAAAACTACGCAAATGAATGTGATATAAAATTAAATAAACACTAATCATAAATGTGATTTACGTGAAATCTCTTCCACTATGCAAGCTGCCACATAAACGTAAATAACGTGCTAAATGAGAAAGTGAAAAATTGTAGCGCTCAACAATTAGATATAAATCACAATTAAATTCCAATGTGCAAAAATCGTGCAAAGAAATAAAGTCTCTAATGTCCAAATTAGTAAAGTATATCTCATTTAATAGGATGAAATTCTGGTAATTTAATATTTATTTATCATTGATTTTAATATGTAGATTTTAATATGTATATTTATGATATTTCCAATTCACTTCCTAAATTGAACTATATGGCTTCTGGTTAAAATATTTATTGCTTTTTAAGAATAAAAATGCAGTGCATTAATGCTTGCGTTGAATAGCAGTATATAACGTTAATGCCAGCACCAAATATCTGAATATACAAATAGAAAATGACCTCAGTGAGTATCCGTAACATGGGGGTTGAACTAAACAAGCCGTGAGGTTTGGGCGGTTCAGAAAATCTAAACAAGGAAGTGATTGGGTATCTGCGGTTCATGATCTCCATAAATACAACGTGGTAAGGTACGGTCACATGATCCCCTGATGACGTCAGAGTTGACTGACGAATCGTACGTCAGGAACGTGAGACTGTACACTTCCGGGTCTAAGGAGCGCAAGCGTGGAGCGGCGTCTCCTATCCCCAGCAATTGACTCTGATTTTAAGGCGTTTATCTACTTGGATTGTAGTACAGTAAGTGCATTTTATCTCAATAAAATGATCCTCAATGAGTAATACTGCACCATGAGAGCCTGTCTTGTCATTTCCCCTATTTATGACTTGGTTCCTGAATGCTCCATCGTTTTGGCTTTACACTCATGCCTGTGAGAAAGTGGGATGTACAAGCTCGAATTGATGTGGATTATTAAGCGTGTCTGACCCCCTATAATCAAGGGGTCCAGTGGTTCTGGTAAGCGGTACCTTTACATTTCACTGGGTGATCGTGTGGAGGTGAAGGCTGTTCTAAGAATCACTCCTATCAAGTCTATATTTCTAATATTGGCTGTTTATTTAACCCAATTGATTTGGACATTAGAGACTTTATTTCTTTGCACGATTTTTGCACATTGGAATTTAATTGTGATTTTATATCTAATATAGATCCAGTGGTCACCCCAGCCCCCCAGCTCCGCAGTCGGTCGGTCGCGACATAGCCCCAACGGATGGGTACTGACCCTGCAAGCTAAATGTCTCACCAGGTCACATACGATCTAGTCTAGGCCCATGTCACAGCGTTCCTATTGGCCGACAGCCTCCCCACTTCAGTGGAGAAGAGTTCTGTTAGGAGATGGCGCCGCCGGTTCCAGGTATGGGTATAGTAAGTAATTGTTCTCCCCCTGGTGGGTTTTGCGGTGAATGCGGGCCCCTCCTTAGGACGGTTGGACCCCTGGGTTCCCCTCTGTCCTGTCACGCACCCCCTCTTACCTGTCCTCGCCTCCCCTCACTTACTGGGGCTATGGGACTCTTGAAGCTACCCCGGGGGTTGGGACCGGGCGTCATCCTGACGGTGGGGGTGGGGAGTGCGCCGTCAGCGACCGGACAATTGATCGTGCTGGGGGAACTCGTCTGTCACTACCAGAGCCCCCCATCCTGTCGATCCCATCCAGGAGGCTGGGGAGTCCCCTCGGGGGGCTCCCAGAAGTTCTGCCGGGCTGCCATTTTCTTGTAGCACATGTGCTAAGATTGGCGGCCATGTTTGTGTAGCCTGGCGGCCATTTTGCGGTATATTCCCATTGAAAATCAATGGCGGCCATGTTTTTTGAGTCCCTAGAGGCATTTTTTTGGCGGTGAAGCCCCTGACACTCTGGTTTCCTTCTGCACGCAGATCGCTGCAGACACGTGTTGTACAAACACCCTGGGCCTTCCTGGTGCATCTCTGGTGCGGGTGGTGAGTCTGGGGTAGGGCTGAACGATAGTCGATGTGATATCGACTATCGTTCTGCGGGCGTGGGCAATATTTATATCGCCGAAGACACGATTATTTAGCATTAGGCAGGGAGAAGTCGGGACTCGGGGGGGAGGAGGAGGACTCGCAGTGATTTCAGCCGACACATCCGTCCCACACGTTCAGCGGTGAGCAGCGTGCCGTGAGCAGCTGCACAGCTAACCAATCACACGTGCCTGCACACCTGATTGGTTGTCCGTGTAGCTACTCACGTGATTGGTTCGCTGGGCCACGCTCACCGCTCGGTCAAGAGAACTAGCTCCAGGGCGGCAGACTGAACGTGTGGGACAGATGTCATGTCGGGCTGTGTTCTTCTACCTCCTACCACCACTGTGAGTCCCGACTCTGCCTAATCCACACTGTCAGTGTATTCCACCCAGTTCAATATCGCGATATATATCGTTGAAAAACAAATATCGCAATGTACTTTTTTTCCCAATATCGTGCATACCTAGTCTGGGGGTCTCTCTCTGCTGGGGGTCTTCAGTGTTTTGTGCTTGACCCTTTGGGGGGCGCTATAGCGTAATGGGATGTTCCAGTGTTTTTTCTTTTCAAATTTTTACCTGCGGGTTCCCCTGGTGCGATATGGACCCTGTGGGACACGTTTCCCTACCTGACCCAGAGGCAGCAGGGTCCTGGAATCTTTTGTGTCCTGGGTGGAGGTGGCCTTTAAGGGGCGAAGTGCCAAAAAAAATGCCCCCCTGCCTCAACTGATGTGTCCGATTTCTAAATCGGATTCAACCACCGCAGACGTGGGTCTCCCTGCTGGGTCTACTACCTCGCGCCCGGTTTCCTCTGATAGAGAGGATGACATCTCTCCCTCCGCCACCGTGCGAGAAAAGGTGCTGGAGGACGCCCTGGTTTTATCTGTGCGTGAGACCCTAAAAATGGAGAACGCGACTGAGGCGCAGGTTACTTTTGGCACTCACAAGCCATCCAGAGCGGCAAAGGTTTTTCCCTTTCCCGCGTATTTTGACAACATGGTAAAAAAAAGAGTGGGACCGCCCAAAGCGTCCCCCTGGGGTGCCTAAGCAGATTGCTAGATACTACCCCTTTGAGGAGTCCCCTATTAAAAAGTGAACTGTGCCACCGATGGTGGACCCTCCGATCTCCAGATTGAATAAAGCTACCATGATTCCAGTGGAGGATTCCCTGTTCTTTAAGGATCCGGCGGATAGAAAGGCGGAGTCTGTGGCCCGCAATATGTACTCCCTGGCGGGGTCTGCACTAAGACCAGTGTTTACTGTTGCCCTTGTGTCTCAAACCTTGACTGAATGGGCTAAGTTACTATGCCGTGACCTGAAGGGGGAACAACTACACCCTGCCTTTGCGGAACTGGCAGACCAGTTGGTTCAGGGATTGCAATTTCTTTGCGATACCTTGCTGGATGCGGCTGCACTCTATATAGCCCTACTGTTGGTTTTGGCAGTGGTCATCCGGGGCATACTTTGGTTAAAATGCTGGTCTGCGGATCGGACCTCAAAGAAGGCCTTGTCTGATCTACCTTTTCAAGGTGATCGCCTGTTTGGGGATACCCTTGATGACATTATCAAAGGTCTTACAGGGGGTAAGAGTACCTTTCTCCCACAGGCTAACAAGGGTAAGGACCCTCGTCGTAGACGGAGTCCCTCCTTTTCAGCACACAAGTTTTTTTTTTTTTGTCCCTCAGGGTCATTTGAAAAGGGATCGTCCTTCAAGGCCCCCTTGGGTGGCTCCAAGTGACCCTGGTCTGGCAAACAGAAACCGGGTTTCTCCAGACCTGCGGATAAGACCCCTTCGGCCTGGAGGTGCGCCCTCACCCATATCTGGGGTGGGAGGACATATTTGCTTGTTCCTGGACCTGTGGCTATCCTGGATACAAAACAAATGGTTTCACGAGGTCATACGGTCTGGTTACAAGATCGTGTTTCGTTACGTCCCTCTGGTAAGGTTCTTCCCTTCTAATGTGCGACTGTCCCCGGACCGCTTACAGGCACTCTTTGGGGCGGTACAGGACCTGTAACAACAATAGTAATAGTTCTATATTTGGAACGCTTTCAGGGCTTTTACTGAAACCTGTTTACGGTCCCCAGAGAGGAAGGCATGGTGTGTCCGATTCTGGACCTAAAGGCACTGAATTGCTATGTGAGAGTTCAAAAATTCAAGATGGGAGTCCGTTCGCATAGTGGTGGCTTCCCTGCGTCAGAGGGATTTCATGGCCTCCATAGACATCAAAGATGCCTACCTTCACATCCCAATATGTGCAGGACATCAATGGTTTCTGCGTTTTTGCCATGGGAAAGGATCACTATCAGTTTGTGGTGTTACCCTTTGATCTCGCCTCTGCTGCTCGGGTCTTCACAAAGGTGTTGGCTCCAGTTCTGGCGTTGTTACGCCAGCTGGGGATAGCGGTACTGGGTTACCTGGACGATCTGCTTCTCCGTGCAGAGTTTCCCACGGTGCTGGTGACAAACTTAGCGGTCACCATGAGAAGTCTGGAGGAGCTTTGTCCGGATCCGCCCTTCCTTCCGAAGGTGGTTTCCAGTTTCCACTTAAATTAGGACATTGTGCTACCTTGTGTTCCAAGCCTAAACAACCTAAGGAAATTGCACTACATACTGTGGTTGAGGCAATCGGGGTGTACTTGGCAACTACTGAATCTTTTCAAAAGTCAGATTTGCTCTTTCTACTCACGGATGGACCAAAGAAAGGGCTGCCTGCGTCTGCTACGACTATTTCCAGATGGATTAGGCAGACAGTTGTGGAGGCTTATTCAATTTAAGGGTCAATTTCCACCTTTCCCTATTAAGGCGCAGTCTACTCGGGCGCTTAGTGCTTCCTGGGCCTTTCGCCATGAGGCATCTGTGGTTAAGGTTTGCAAGGCAGCTACCTGGTCGTCTGTTCATACCTTCACAAAGTTTTATTAGGTGGATATGCTTGCGTCTGCAGATGCCTCCTTTGGCCGCAAAGTTTTTCAGGCTGCCATTTAAGGGGGCCTTGAGGGTGTTTAAAGTTTTTCAGGCGGGTCTCATCTTGTTGTTTTGATGAGCTCTATGTTGCCTGGTTGGCTATGGTTCAGCCTTGGGGAATTATTTTCTGCTGTTCCCACCCCTCATGTTTTATGGCACTGCTATGGGACGTCCCTACTGTTGAGAAGAACAGAGATTGCGGCCGTCAATGAACGATAGAGAAAATTGGATTTTTGTCTTACTGTAAAATCCTTTTCTCTGAAGTTCATTGACGGACGCAGTACCCGCCCCTCTTTTTTGAAGTTGTATTTGTATTTTCTCTGAGACCGTTTTGTTACAAAACTGACATCCTATAGCAGAGAAAGGGGAGTATACCTCCTGGGACTGCCCATAGGCCTAGCCAGAACTTTTTCTGCCTAGTGTCCTACTCCTGTAGGGGGCAGTATAACCCTACTGTAATGAAGAACAGAGACTGTCTGTCTGTCAGTGAACTTCAGAGAAAAGTATTTTACGGTAAGACAAAAAAAAAAAAGTTATTTCCCAGCGCTGATGAAGGTGAGGTTTTGAGCCCCAAAAATTTTTCTCTTTTTCCGTGCAATCCAGGCCTACTAGACTCATACCAGTTTTGTGGCGCTGTAATCATTTCTACCTTCTTTACTGTGCAATATAGGTCAGAGACCATAAATGCCATTAAAATCTGTGTGGGACTGGTTAGGTCCTCTGCAATGAGTGATGACGATGCTTCCAGCCATCAGAAAAACTGGTCATCACTAGGGGTGCACCGATCTGACTTTTCTTGACCCGATACCGATACCTGGCATTGTGTATCTGCCGATACCGATCCGGAACTACACACTTACACAATATGTATGCGGCTGCAGTACAGAGCAAAGCCGCTGCTTCATGTGTATGGCTCCTCCATTCACAGGCGGAGTGCATCTGATATCACTCCGCCTGTGAGCCGGACCTATACAGAAAGTAGCGGCTCCCATCCCATACTACTACTACACCAAGTAAGGGACGGCTGAGCCAGGACTCAGCAAAACCGGATTGGCCCATGGATCGGCGGCTCCGTACAAGTAAGGGACCACTGAGCCGGGACTCATCAAAACCGGATCGGCCCATGCATCGGTTAATTTTACCGATTCCCCCTGATCCAGCTATTGTGGCAGTATCGGCGCCGATAGCCGATCCTAATATCAGATTGGTGCATCCCTAGTCATCACAGCTTTTGCCGCTTGCTGGTATTTTCTTTCCTATTTTCTATGGGAAAATTGTAACAAAAAATTATTTAAACCCTAAGGCTAAGTTCACAGATGTGCTGTGCAAACTGAAGCTCTGTTTTCACAGCTAATTGACAAAGTAGTTGGTCAGCGTTTCAGGTCTGTTTTTGATCAGGATCAGGTCAGGATTGCATCAGGTTAGGGTTTTATCCTGTTCACAACTGAATCACATGTGCGATTCAGAAGTGTTCCAATAGAAGTTAACGGGCTTAAATTTGCACCTGAGCCGGTCCGGCAGGACTCTTTTTTTCAATTTGCACTGAATCTGCACTTCTGCTGCACAGGACATATGTGAACAGGCACAATAGAAATTCACATATCTTGTGAATTAGATCCAGTTCAAAATGTATCCAATTTGCAGCCTACGGTTCACATACATGCGTATTGGATGCGTTTTGAACTGCATCCGCTTACATAAGAACCGAACCGGCTTTCGATGTAGCTGGCTCACATATGTCCGGGCCGACCGCAATTGATTTTTTTTTCAAGTAAAAATTTGAACCTGAAACAGTGAACAAAACTGCCCCAGGACTCCTTTTTAAAATTCACACTGAAACCGCGGCCGGACATATGTGAACCGAGCCTAAAACAAAAAATGTCATATATTGTGGCCTATTGGTCTTTAGATGTGATGGCTGCATTCATTTTTTTTTTTTTTTTTTTTTTCTGGCTTTTTTTCTTTTTCTTTTCATCTGGTTATTTCGCCATTAACACACTCATTGCCATAGGGTGACAACACCTAACCATTGAATTATACATATGGAGGAGCAGCTTTGCCGCGTAGACCACCCCCCTCCCTTCATCTGTCCTACATTTAGGCGAGTTCACAGAAGAGAACTGGGAAAGATACATTTTCAGTTCAAGGCAAAGGAAATTACAAGCGCACTGGATATCTGGCAGGATCAGCTTGTAGTTTTCTGTACCTGAAAAAAGAAAACGAATGCAGCCACCACATCTAAGATGGGATGAAATGTATTAAATATTGTTCTTGGGTATAGATAAACTTGAATTGTGCATGCTGCAGAATTGTTCCTTCCAGAACGTATTCGCTATAGACCCACAATTTATATTACCTTTTTCAAACTAATAAAACTAAGGACTTGGCTAAGCAGAATATTGCTTAATTGGGGGGGGGGCACATTTTTACACTGAGAGACATACATTTTAAAAACCATCTAATACTCCCTATTGACTTTATTATAACACCTGCAAGCATTAAATGTAATACAGTTTTTCATCTGTGGTTAGGGGGACAGAGAACATTTTTCCAAAATTCTTAATACTGTTGGGAAACCCAGGCTTTAGGAGCTATGGAGATATTTGGGGCCTCAGTCAGGATTTGGAGAAATAGTAACAGCCACACGTGGCCAATAAAACAACAGTTTAACATGCCTGATTCATATAATAGGATGAAAAGCCATCATAAAGTTGCAGTCTTACCTCCTGGAGCTATGTGGACATAGTCCAGCTCGGTCTCAGACACTACGTTGCCTTTCCAGAACACGCTTGGCCGTGGAGCCATGTCCTTGGGCATAGGCCGGTAGGAAGCCGTGGCATGGCGGATGAGGGAGTGAAACATATTGGATCTTCTTTATGCCCACTGCAGTTCATACAAATAAACTCCAAGCTCTCGTCTCAAAGAGCAGAAATGCTTTTTGTGTTCAGTAGCATTTGGCTGGAGCCCCCATGTCTCAGATATTGAGCCAGCTGAGTTGTCTGTAATCTCCTTCTCTAGATTTGTAGCTTCCTCTGCCCCCTGCACAGCTCCAGTCCTGTCTAGTGGAGTTTTACTGATTGTGACTTGCAGGGAGATTGACTTTGTCTGACTGTCACTCAGCCACTTCACAGCGTCACATATGCTCCTGCATTTTGTCTCCATCACCAGTAGCACCGATAGAAGCTCTCTTGTTGGAGAGAGAAGAGTTTGATAGCGGTGTCCTACAGGGCAAAGACCACTGGCCTAGCCCAATCAGATTGGCTCTTAGCATAGCAAATGTAGATATCTTGCCAGGTGTTTTGGTCACTATATGTGTCACCCTTATCGAAATGACACAGGGGACAAAAATACAACAGTGTTACAGTCAGAAAAAGTGGCAAACTAGTTAAAATATTTAACCACTTCAGCCCCAGAAGGTTTTACCCCCTTAATGACCAGGCCATTTTTCGTGATGTGGCACTGCGTTGCTTTAACTGACCATTGTGTGGTCGTGCGACACTACTCAAATACAATTAATGTCCTTTTTTTTCCCCACAAATAGAGCTTTCTTTTGGTGGTCTTTGATCCCCTCTGCGGTTTTTATTTTTTGCGCTATAAACCAAAAAAGAGCGACAATTTTGAAAAAAATATATATATATTTTTTACTTTCTGCTATAAAACATATCCAATGTAAAAAAAAAAAATCTAATTTCTTCATAAATTTAGACCAATGTGTATTCTGCAACATATTTTTGGTAAAATCCCAAAAAGCGTATATTGATTGGTTTGTGCAAAAGCTTTGATTGGTTTGTCCAAAAGCTTTAGCGTCTACAATCTATGGGGTCGATTTATGGACTTTTTATTTTGTTTGTTTTTATTAGTAATGGCGGCAATCAGTGATTCTTAGCGGGACTGCGACATTGCGGCAGACCAATCTGACACCAAGTGACACTTTTGGGACCAGCGATCAGTGCTAACAAAATGCACTGTCACTGTATAAATGACACTGGCAGGCAAGGGGTTAACATCAGGGGCAATCAAAGGGCTAAGAGTGCTCCAAGGGAGTGCTTTCTAACTGTGTGGAAGGACTGACTGCACAAAGAGATCTGTGTTCCTGATTAGATCGAGTCTCCTACATTTTCTGGCTTGGGGATGTCCAGCATCCCGCCCTTTTTTTATTCGTTGGTTTTCAGTTTTTTTCAATCTTGGAGACCTTGCTTCAAATATGGGTTCTACTTAGGGCAGAAAAAAGTGTGTGTGTGTATGTGTACCCGCGCTATGGTGCTATAAACAGTTACTAAGTAATGTATCTGTGTGTGAACCAAAATTGTGATGTTTGAAAAGCTGTTGCTACAGTAAGAAGGATGTGATATCTCATGTGAGAATGCAAAAAATTAAATAAACTAGCGCTGCTTCCACGTATAAAACAGCTAGTAAATCGTACATAAACAGTGCTAAAATAAAGTGCTGGTGCATTAAATAAAGTCCATAAGTGCCATCAAAGTGCCAGTGCTTGATGAGTTCTTGTGAATTCAGAGTGCCACTCCGTTCTCCCCTCCTGAAATCCCCACTCACCAACAGTATGATTCAAAACGGCATGTATTGCTTCCTAAAGCAAAGTATATAAAGTATATAGATCCTTCTCCTCCGATCTCAAGGCTCTCATCAAGATGTTTTTATGGAAATAAAAGAGGTTCCCGTAGCCTAATATTGTCTAATTTATTCAAAGGTTAAAAGCAAACACACTTACAAATTTAAAAGCATTTCCAAACTGAAGTAAATGTAATGAATGCCCCTGCTGCGTGCTTTACAAATGCTGGATCTGATGTCGCTCTGTGGTCCCACGCTTTACACGTTTCGCCCCTACCACTGGGCGTCTTCAGATTTTAGGAGGGGAGCACGGAGTGGCACTCTAAATTCACTAGAAGAACCCATCAAACACTGGCACTGATGGCACCTATGGACTTTATTTAATGCACCAGCACTTTATTTTAGCACTGTTTATGTACTATTTACTAGATGTTTTGTATGTGGAAGCAGCGCTAGTTTATTTAATTTTTAGCATTTACTTAGGTCATTCTGCATGCAAGTAAATCCTGTCTATGGATGCCTGCTCCTCCAGACTGAACAACCATCCATCAGCATATGTTTATTTCAGTATGTTTTATTGGAAAAAAGACAAGAGTATAATTTGTCGTAGCATACATAGTAACAGTAGTGTTCATTTTTATATTGGACCTTTCATAACCATGAATAGCCTGATGAAGGAATTTTGATATTTGCATAATTCCTCCCAAGAGCCAGCCCACTGCTTGTATCAGAACTGAGGACTCTTGATAGGAGTACTTTGGCAGGGTGCTGTGATGGTTTTCAGAAACACCATGCTGGCCCCTCATAGCAGCCATGATCTGCCTGCATTGCATAGAGAAGCACGAAAACCCATGAAGGACCTCATTCTGTCTAAAATAAGATGTGCAATAAAAACAAATTTTATTTAAAAAAAAATGTGTAAACGAAAGTGGAGGAAGAAAGTAAAATCTAGGCAGATTAAACTTCAGCTTTAAGTGCCAGTTCACATTTGTGCGACGCGGGAACGCTGCGAATATGCAGCGTGATCCCGCATCGCATCCGTTCCTCTGGCAGTTCACACTGCCATATGCGATACGCAGGGGGTGTCAATTTAAGTTAACGACACTCCCAGTTGCGATTGCATATCGCAGTGTGATCTGCAAGTTCGCACAGAATCGGATCGCACTAGTGTGAACCACTATGCGATCCGATTCTGCTGCGGATAAAAAAAAGCCTCGTGCGAGTTTAGTGCGAATTCAGCCATACAAAGTGTATGGCTGAAATTTGCACCACACATGAGATCGCGTGTAATTTAGGAGCAGTGCGCCCTAAATTACAAGCGATCTCTGTGATCGCACTAATGTGAACTGGGGCTAAATTGGGGAAATTTCCCTGTACTTTCTGTCTGTACCAGAATAACCACCAATAAAAAAAAAAAAAAAATTGTTTATAATATGTTATAACCCCGCTATAGTAAAAATGTGTTTTTTGTTTTTTCTGTCTGTGTCCTCATTTTGAGAGATTTCCATTACTTCTTGTCCTAAGAGGAAGTGAGCAGAAAACCCCCCCCGTAGAAGCACAAACAATAATAATGTGTTCTTAATCCTAATGCTTCTACACTCCATTTGAAACCAAATAAAGTTTGGGCTGGAGATGGACTGTCGGGTACTAAATGGCTGTGTTTAAAGATATGTATCATAATAGGGATTTATCGTATGTTTTGAATTAAGGCCAGTGGTTCCAATACCTTGAATGGTGGCCGCGGTGCTTCCGGCACGATTCAACTCGCTGCTGTCCTGTGATTGGTTGCTTAATGTACTTATGGGTGAAGTCAGCACGCCGCCCGCATCCCCATTGAAGTCTTTTCAGACAAGCGCGTAGGGTACGGCGTGCTGACGTCACTACGCTGCCCGGAGGAACGGGCTGTACGAGAGCCGACCGGCTTTACATGTTTGACAAGCGTTTTTTTCTATAATTATGTGAGTATGTTTTTAATGTTTACTGAATAAAGAGTCTGAACGATATCACACTATCCAGTCCCCCTTTTTTCTTGCACATGCACTGAGTCCTACTCTGTGAACGCTATTGGTATCATCATCATTCTGGCTATCTGGAGGCTCTGGCTGTTGTGATCTTGCCTGAGGAGCGCTGTGTGGAATATAATTGTATGCTTAATCATTTCTTCCATCTGGTTAGGAGATAAGTGTGGTAACTGTGTGCAGCACTGAGGTGTTAACCCATTGGATTTCCTTTCTTCACCATTTTGGGCATTCCTTTCTGGGACGTTACCTACCTCAGAATTAAGAACTTTACGTTCTTTGACCTATATGACATATATTTCCATTGCAACATTCATATTTATTGTAATATCTCTGCTTATGTATGGACTTAATTTGCTAAGCTGATGGTGTATCCTATTTACATGTGTTGCTACATGTGTGAATGACTTCACCTTAGGTACCTATTTGTAATTGTTTTTTTTAGAGACTATCATTTTTAGTTTCTTGTTTTGGGTCATTAGCGCGGCTTTTTTTTCTATTTGTCGGGTACTAAAACTGGTCCTGCTAAAGTGCAGGCAACATGGGTTGTCTGCAGAAGCTTGTGATAGTAGCCCCCAAGTTCAAGGGACTCTGTCGTGTGAGAATCATGGAGGCTGCCATTGCTGAACTCTACTTTTGAAAATGCTAGGGGGTTGCTATGCTTATGTATTGGCATCAATGCTTTCTAGGTCACTGACCCAGAACAAGCATAGAGATGAGGAATTTGAATGCTGATTTGTCAGAATGCTTGTTCTGCGTCTGTGGCTCAAAAAAACTTACAAAGACATTTTTATCCTGTTTATGCTGGGCTGAGTGAGAGTGCCTCTTTAAAGACACTGGTGCTTCTATTTTCCTTCTAAGTTCCAATTCCTAGTGCCCTCAAAGTGCTTTTTGCACATGAGAGCTCAGCTGCCTATCCATGGCCTAGTCCTATTCATCCATTCCAAATAATTTGGTGAAACTGGACTTCTTTTTAGGATTTGGTACCATCCACCTCCCTATTCTTCAGGGCTGTTTACTGAGGGTGTCTAGCTTTCTGTCTTGCAGTTATCATTATATGGATTTGAAACGACTATTATCCAGGAAAGTTACTAAGACATACTTCCTTAGATGCCCATTCCCAGAGTTCTGGAGATAAACCGTTTATGTTGCTGTAGTTCTCGGTGGCCAGCAGTTAATACATCTGTTTTTCACACTTGTTATCCGAGCGCAAATGAAATTCTTCCTCCAGTGACTGGGCTGTGAGCTCTTTCCAAACGCCTGGTTCCCTGAGTGTGTCAGAAATGGAACAGCTTTATTTTTGTCTGGCTTGGCACAGGGTCAAGGGTGCAGATCTGATATAAAATGGCCCAGGAGAGGATGTTGAAAATATTTGACGAGTTACCGTTGTTTACAGATGACTGAGAACTGCTATACAAAGGCACATGTGATGTACTGATACCTCTATTCCGCAAATGCTCCAGGTAACATGGTGGGGCCTTTTTGTGCAAATACGGCCCTTTATTGGTAGCCATAGTCTATGCTGCCAAGTTAGGGTAAAAATATGATGTAAAAAATTTTAGGAAAAAATATGATTTAAAATATTTTAGGCAATCTTTAACTTGTTAATGAACCTTCAAAAAAAAGTTTTTTTTTTTTTTTATTATTATTTTCCAGTCTGCAGATTTCATTAAAATAAATCCTGGTGGCCCTGCAATAAATATACTTTTTCAGGCACGTCCTGTTAGAAGATGACCATGCTCTTGCCTCTGTCTCCTGATCTCTACAGACGACTTCAGATCCACGCATTTAAGGGCAATACACACTATAAGATTTTCTGAAGACTTTTTCCTTCAGATTTACCTTTTCTATGTAGTGCAAGGGCCTGCCAGATTGCATACAAATTGAAAGTGTTTAGCTTGTTTAGCTTTGACCTCCATATTATCTGGTTTTGGTAAATCTAAAGGAAAAAGTCTTCAGAAAATCTTAGTGTGTATGGCCCATTACAGATGGCTATAATATTGCGTTGGCCCACCCTTTCAGCTATAGCAGCTTCAACTTTTCTGGGAATGCTGTCCACAAGGTTTAGGAGGGTGTCTTTGGGAATGTTTGACCATTCTTCCAGAAACGCATTTGTGAGGTCAGACACTGATGTTGGACAAGAAGGCTTGACTTGCAGTCTCCGTGCTAATTCAACCCAAAAGAGTTCGGTCAGGTTGAGATCAGGAATCTGTGCAGGCCAGTCAAGTTCCTCTACCCCAAAGTCGCTCACCCATGTCTTTATGGACTTTGCTTTGTGCACTGGTCCAAATCATTTGGTGGAGGGGGGATTACGGTGTGGGGTTGTCTTTCAGGGGTTGGGCTTGGCCCCTTGGTTCCAGTAAAAGGAACTCTTAAGGCGTCCGCATACCAAGACTTTGGACAATTTCATGCTCCCAACTTTGTGAGAACAGTTTGGAGATGGCCCCCTTCCTGTTCCAGCATAACCGCACCAGTGCACAAAGCAAGGTCCATAAAGATATGGATGAGTGAGTTTTGGGTTGGAGTAACCTGACTGGCCTGCACAAAGTCCTTACCTCAACCTGATAGAACACCTTTGGGATAAATTAGAGCGGAGACTGAGCCAGGCCTTCTCATCCAATATCAGTGCTCAACCTCACAAATGCGCTTCTGGAAGAATGGTCAAACATTCTCATAGACACCCTCTTAAACCTTATGCACAGCCTTCCCAGAAGAGTTGAAGCTGTTATAGCTGCAAAGGGTGGGCCAACGCAATAATAAACCCTACGGATTAAGGCTGGGATGCCATTCCATTAAAGTTCATGTGCGTGTAAAGGCAGGTGTCCCAATACTTTTGACAATAGTGTGTGTGTGTGTGTGTGTGTGTGTAATTGATCAAATATAAATATATTTATATATAATTTTATTTTTTAAAGGCTAATGAAAATCTAAACCAAAGGTTTCAAAGGTTGTTTTCGGTCTTGTTAAATCTGCAAATTTATAAAAATAATCCCAGGTGATCCTGTCAGTAACAGCATACCTATTTCAAACTAAAAACACTAAGGCCTCATTCACACGTGCGAAATGAGGCCACGGGTAATCATTGCATGTGTGTAGCTGCGAATAGCTGTGGACATGGTCATGGTCCCATTGCACTCAGAGGTGATTCCCACGTGCTCCTGTTCGCATGAATCCCAGATGAGTCTCCTGCTTGTAATTTCAAATGACCCCATTCGCATGTGTAAATGGGGTGCCCTAACTATTACCTCTTAATTTGCAACAGCACTGTTGCGTTCAAGCTTCTTCACTTGGCTGTTGTGCTGCATGTCCGATAGAATGGATAGGCAGTCCAAAAGCAAACTGAAGGCCCTCTCATAGCAGACTGACAACACTACTAATGGGGCAGTGGCTTACAGTTGCAACTGTGTAATTCAAGGCTGGGTTAATCTTTAGTAACATGTTACACCTGTGTTTAAAGTGTAACATGTTAATATGCTGCATCCCATCTAACCCCCCGAGACAACAGGCAGGGGTCACAGCTTATAATTCTTAATGGACTGTGAGGGTGCTGATGAGAGCCCTTGTAGTCCATTCACTCTACCTCTAGCTTTGTAACTAAAAGCCTGTACAAAGGTACGGGCAAAAAGCTGGAGCGAGAGTGTGCAGGAGCCTGACATTACATCTGCGATCATTGGATATCTGCAAGCTCCTGAGAAAAAAAGGTAATACGCATTTTTTTTTTAACTGCAAAAATGTGTGCATTTTTTTTTTTAAAGATAACCTTATCCTTTAAGAAAGCTGTAAACAGTGGGGTGTGATTTTGGGTTTACAGTACTTTAAAATGCTATCTAAAGTCGAAGCCAGGTAAACCACTATAAATACATCTGGCACCATCACTAAGTGTTTTGCCCCATTTTAATAATAAACCTTCAGTGACCTTTTTATTAGGCCTTATGCATGGTCACCCGACTGCTCGGTTCCCTCTTTTCCTCACAACTTGCAGGGCTGGGAATAGAGACTGCAAAAGACACTTTGCGGCTTCTACCAACATCACAGGTTGGGGAAAACGTCACTCTAACAAGGATGATTGACATCCCTTAAAAATTCCTGACTACTGTAGTCTGAAAAACATCCAAGATGGGAACTTGCTATCATTCACACTGGTAAGGACAGCCCAGTCCTCACCAGTATGATTGACAGCGGTGATTGACATCCTGCCCAATGGGACAGGAGGAGCCACTGCCAGTCAAAAACTGTTATCCACCTAGTCCGGCTCCCAGCTGCGTATGTCACTAAATCGCCAACGGCACTACTGGATGTGGTGGCTCCTGAAAAGGCACACAATGTTATACAGATCTTTTGTGGAGACTATAATGGGTGCTTTTTTGGTTTTGCTGACACTTTTAACATGTTTTCTGTTTTCATTGCAGTTTATATCTATGGGATTTGGTTCTATGACAAAGAAGAATGCCAAAGAATAGCAGAACTTATGAAAAAGTAAGAAAAGCACTATGCTTTTTCATCTTCATCTTGGGGGGGGGGGGGGGGGGTAAAAAATATCATAGAATTGCTCACTAGATTTTTGCTTCCCTGAGATACACCAAAGTGATAATTTCCGGTTTGTTGAAACTGTTGTCAGTGGAACAGGAAGTGAGGGGAAGTCCTTCTAATGGTTTCTCAGCTAGCAGTAAAACCAGACGTGGTTTCCACCTTTTTCCTGTTTTAAATTCAAAATGAAAAAAATGTATGGCTGGATATACACTTGTTAGGTTTTTCCATGTTTCCCAGTTTTATCTTTTTTTTTTTTTTTTTTTTGCATATCTTGTATGGTATACTATATCGTAAAGTTGCACATTGCAATTCCCATGCTAAGTTTGTGTCTCTGTTGAAAATTATCTTCATTTCCTGTATTAGTGACACCCAGGCATTGCTATGAATGACCTGTTTCCCATCTTTTGAATTTATTTTTTTAAATGTCCATGTAGAGATTTCGCAGGGGATTGGAGCCATACGAAGCAGAAAGTTAAAGTGTAAACTCTGAATTTTTAAAACACCTGGTCACCTTGTTTGCTGAGTCTTCTCCTTTTTAAAAGCCTACCTTTGTTTTTGACTGAGTCGGTGTAAGGTTCACTGACCCAGGTTTCCTCTTCTCAGGTGGCTCCATTCCCTTCCAGGGTCCTATAGAGCCACCGTTTAATGCACACTCCCTGGAGAAAGACTACCTATATTATGAGACATGCACGGCGAGAAAACTTTAGTTCCTGTGTGATAAATGCAGCCCGAGGACTAGAAGGGGTGCATTGCGCAGACAGCCAGAGGACTTGAAAGGGCCCTCAGAATAATAGGACATGTAGTTCGAAGGAGGGGGAGGGATCAGTGGGCTGTTTTTTTTTTTTTTTTTTTTTTTTTTTTACAGTTAGCCTCCGCTCACATATATGCAAATTGAATGCATTTATTCGCATGACGTGAACCAAACTGACTTTCTATGGAGCCAGTTCAAATCTATGCGGTGCAGCGGTAGAGCGATAGAGTCCTGTGCTTTTCTGAGAACTGCGGTGCAATTCAAATGCGAATTCCAGGCTCATTGACTTGGGGAATGCATCTGAATCACTCATCCTATTTATTTTAAAAACAAATTTACGGGGGTACAATGTATTTTTAAAACGGATGAGATGTGCAATTCAGATGCATTCCCATAGAAGGCAATGAGCCTGGAATTCGCATTTGAATCGCACATGTCATCCGTTTTAATAAAATTTAATAAGAAAAAAAATGCAAGGGGGTCCCCCCCAATCAATACCAGGCTTTTTCGGGTCTGGTATGGATTTAGGGGAACCCCACGCCAACATTAAAAAAAAAAAAAAAACCCTGTCCGAGCATGCAGCCTGACAAGCCAGGAAAGGGGGGTGCCTTTCCTGGGCCCCAGGGGTACCTCCTGGGAGCCTCATGGAGCCACGTGGGGCAGCCATTTTGTTGTAGGCTTTATTGTGTTAGGCCAGCAGCCATGTTTGGGTAGTCTGGCGGCCATTTTCCGTTGATCCAGTGTTCTGCCAAAAACTCAAAAACTCCAACTTGCCGAGAACTCCAATCACGTCACATCCGGTGACTTTACATCCGAGGGATGGAAAAACTTCTTGTAAGCCGAGAAGGATGGGCCACGTCTACAACGAGGCTCCTTACCAGCCTGCCCAAGAAAAATACTCTTCCCCCCCCTGTGAGACTCATAATGAGGTCATCCAGGGTAGCCCCAAACAGGCGATCTCCCTAAAAAGGTTGATCAGTTAAAGCCTTTAGAGGTCTGGTTCGCAGACCAAAACTTAAGCCAATCACCCAAAAGCCACCTTCACCCGCGATGCAAAGGACTCCAGGACCAACCCAGTGAATCAATGAGAGGAGGTCAGGTGGGGAAACGTGCTCCAAAGACTGCATGAGTAAATAGGGGGACCCCCACAAAAAGTGTAAAAACACTGCTAACGGACATCCCCATCGCACTGGTAACACCACCAGGACACCAGCAACAGAGCACCCCACGATCCTGCAGCAGAGAGAGTGAGGACCCCACCAGACTTACCACACCACCAGACAGGCACTGGCAGCACCAGGATAAACTGCACTCCACGTGTGGCGTCAAGGGAAAGAAGCAGGGGCGGACATACAGGGGTCGCCATGGCGACCGGGCCCCATGCTGCAGGGGGCCCGAGAGGGCCCCCTGTAGCTATAGAAAGGATGAGCGGCAAGCGCAGCTGAAACCGGGACTCCCCGATCCTCAGCGAGTTACACACAGGGCAGCTATTGCCAGCTTGTCTCTCTCCCCAGCTGCGGCTGCCTACATGGTGAGAGCAGAGACGAGCACTGAACCCGCCCCTCCCCCTTCCTGTGTGTTTCCTGTACAGCACACAGAGGAGAGGAGGCGGGACCAGCTCTCTCCACTCTGCAGAGTTTGCAACAGCGCCGATCTGAGGTCTGTGATATGTATAACTAATAATACTAACTTGCAAGGGGGGGTGGAGGTGTATGGTGCTAGGGGGTGAAGATGGAGGGGGCGGGGGGGTGTATGTAAAACTCCTACCACGCTAGGGGGTGAAGATGGAGGGGGGAGGGTGCATGTGAAACTCCTACCACGCTAGGGGGTGAAGATGGAGGGGGGGGGGGTGTATGTAAAACTCCTACCACGCTAGGGGGTGAAGATGGAGGGGGGGGGTGTATGTAAAACTCCTACCACGCTAGGGGGTGAAGATGGAGGGGGGGGTGTATGTAAAACTCCTACCACGCTAGGGGGTGAAGATGGAGGGGGGGTGTATGGAGATGGAGGGGTGTATGTAAAACTCCTACCACCCCACCCCACCCCCTGTGATCTTCATCCCCACTGTCCTCTTTCTACCATCCCATCCCTGTCATCTTCATCCCCACTGTCCTCTTCCTACCATCCCACCCCCTGTCATCTTCATCCCCACTGTCATCTTCCTACCATCCCATCCCTGTCATCTTCATCCCCACTGTCCTCTTCCTACCATCCCTGTCATCTTCATCCCCACTGTCCTCTTCCTACCATCCCATCCCCTGTCATCTTCATCCCCACTGTCCTCTTCCTACCATCCCACCCCTGTCATCTTCATCCCCACTGTCCTCTTCCTACCATCCCACCCCTGTCATCTTCATCCCCACTGTCCTCTTCCTACCATCCCATCCCTGTCATCTTCATCCCCAATGTCCTCTTCCTACCATCCCATCCCTGTCATCTTCATCCCCAATGTTCTCTTCCTACCATACCATCCCTGTCATCTTCATCCCTACTGTCCTCTTCCTACCATACCATCCCTGTCATCTTCATCCCCACTGTCCTCTTCCTACCATCCCACCCCCTGTCATCTTCATCCCCACTGTCCTCTTCCTACCATCCCACCCCTGTCATCTTCATCCCCACTGTCCTCTTCCTACCATCCCACCCCTGTCATCTTCATCCCCACTGTCCTCTTCCTATAGAATAGAGCAAATGCTAGAAAAATTTAATTAAAATAAAAAACTACTGACACCAATGGCAGAACTACCACACAAACATTGCACTTGCGACCGGCCCTGGCGTTTCGCCACCAGGCTGGGAGGGAAGGGCCCCGTCCGGGGGGCCCTTTATGGTTTCTTGCATCGGGGCCCTGGAGGTTTTAGTTGCGCCACTGGAAAGAAGAGACCCAGGAGTCAGCACCAGGGGACAAGGAGGGGCTCCCACAGCCGAAATCGCCACCCAGAGGCTCCTTTGTAATGGCAGCCACTTATTCATATGACGGTGTTCTGTCAAAAACTTCAACAAGGTTACTTCCGGTGAGTGTACACCAGAAATAATTGGAGATTTCGACCACTTGGTGTTTCCACAGAACACCGGCAGCCTTTACAGTACTTCTGATACATGCTATATTGAGTGGATATTGTTAGTCCGCTAGTTGTCGCTGCCTTGGAGACGGCCATGTTTATGGTTACTAGCGGGCGAACAAACAATGTTCACTTATTGTTTGTTCATGATGTAAAGTCACCGGATGCATCCCTATGGGGCATCGGATGTCAGCGTGGCCTTGCCCATCTTGGTACAAAGACCTGATGCGGCTGGACGCTTACGTACCTTGGAGACTGCCTCTCAGGGAGGATCTGTTGTCCTAAGGGCCAATCTTCCATCCTGCTTCAGTCGCTGGCTTTGATGGCTTGGCAGTTAAGAGCCAGGTGCTGAAGGATAGAGGTTTGCCTGGGTCGGTGATTCCGACACTGCTGAAAGCTAGGAAGTCTACCTCCTAGGAAGATCTACCAACGTACATGGAAAGCGTACATTTCATGGTGTGAGTCGCTTGGTGTTAACTTCTTGCTCCTTTTTTTTGGTGGTTTTGGTCTTGACCTTCCTTCAATGAGAGGTTGAGCAGAAGCTGACCTTGAGTACCATCAAGGGCCGTCAATGATCCCTGGTGCGTACCTTTTTTATTCAGGGGTTCAACATTTGACTCCACCAGTGCGGTCTCCTCTACCGCTGTGGGATCTGAACTTGATGCTTTCAGTCCTCCAAAAGCCTTCTTTTGAAAAGATTCAGGAGATTCCCCTGCTTATGCTGTGCCAGAAAGGGGGCCTTTTGGTGGCGATCACCTCTGCTTGCAGTGTGACAGAATTGTTGGAGTTATCTTGTTGCACCCCCGTGGTCCACAAAGATAGGTGGTTCTTCGCCCCTGTCCGTCGTTCCTTCCTAAAGTAGTCTCTGATTTCCATTTGAATGAAGATCCTGTGTTCCCTTCCTGTGTCCCAGGCCAAAACATCCTAAGGAAATTGCATTGCATGCCCTGTATGTGGTTTGGGCGAATCGGGTGTGCCTGGCAGCTACAGAGTCTTTTCAGGAGTCAGATTTACTATTTGTGCTCACTGATGGGCCGAGAAAAGAACTGTCAGCTTCTTCTGCGACCATTTCAAGATGGATCAGACAGACGGTGACTCGGGCCTATTTGATCAAGGGTCAGGTTCCTCCTTTCCCTGTAAAGAAGCACTATACTCGGGCGCTTAGTGCTTTTTGGGCCTTCCTTCATCCGGCATCAGTGGATGTGTTTTGGCCGCAAGGTTTTGCAGGCTGCTGTTTAGAGGGTCTGTTCCCTCTTTGGGGGGAGTATTGTTCAGGTGGGCTCTATTTTTTTTATTTATTTTTTTTTGAGCTCCTGTTACTTGGTTGGCAAAGGTTTAGCCTTGTGATTTTTTTTTGCTGTTCCCACCCCTCATTATTGACACTGCTTTGGGGCGTCCCAATGGTCAAGAATCCTATGGAGCTGTGTCCGTCAATCAATGAAAGAGAAAATGGGATTTTTTACTTACCATAAAATCCATTTATCTGTGTTCATTGACGGACACGGCATCTGCCCCTCTATGGAGTTGTAATACTTCTGACACTGCTTGTAACAAAGCTGAGTACCTATAGCAGAGATGGAGTATACCTCCTGGGACTGCCCATAGGCATAGTCAAGTTATTTTTATGACTAGTGTCCTCCTCCTGTAGGGGACCGTATAACCCAATGGTCAGGAATCCTAAGGAGTCGTGTACGTCAATGAACACAGAGAAATACGTAAAAAATCCCATTATTTATTTAATGTATTCCTCAATAGTCACAAAGCATATATATCCACTCCGTGTGCCTTTTGCCAACCTGGATATTGCCTTGTAAAATGTTTTTGTGAAATGTATCACTGGTCTGTAGAAAGCCTGTGGAGAGAGTAGAAGTGTGTTAAGCCTGGTACACTCGGGCCGAATATTGGCCTGTGTGTACAGCAGCCTGTCCAACAGAAGCCAACTTAACGTCCGGCTTCTGTTGAATGGGCATAGTGGAAAAACTGCTGCCGAACAGCGCTCGCAGCCAATGGCCACAAGCGCTAGCGGGGAGGTGGTCCCCCTGTCAGAACACAGTAGCTAAGTGGGGATATTGCTGTACTAACAATACATAGTTAGTACAGCAATCGCCTCTGTTTTTTTTCATTCAGCCCGCAGTGTTGAACATAAAAAAAAACTGCCTGTGTATGCCAGGCTTTAGGGACCCAGCAGGCCCGCGCACTACAGACTGCCTGCAGAAAACTACTGGAGAGGAGCGTAGATAAGTCCAGTCACCTCGTACTAAGAGAGGGCAACATTGACCGGTCTTTATTACATGAAGCTCATGCACAATAGCAGAGTTTTACACTGGATTACTGCTTAGATCTGGAAAACCTAAACAAAGGGGACTAACATTCCAATATGAATACTCATGCCTTGTATTTAGACAATATTTGCTTACCTGAAGTTCAAGGATTTCCCCACAAGAATCCTGATCATAATATGTATTATTCTTTAGTTTAACCCAACAGGAGCAGCTAAAGGCACAACATGCAGCCAACATTGGGGCATCTCCCATGATTCTTTACTCAGATGGAAAGGACGTGGACATCTTGCAGATGTTAAACAAGGCAAAAGATGAATATGCAAAGGTGTGTAGTGGTAAAAGCCTTCTTAGTGGCCCTGTAATCTATTTTTCATAAAGTATTTTTTGTTTTTTCTGCAGCCTTGTAATGTCCTCGGTGAGCTCCCGAACCTCTCCTTTTCCTCACACTTCTGTTTGTTTGCAACAAGCAATGCACATTAGCTGCAGTCCACGGTGCACTGCTATATGCATACTACAAAACCCATAACCTATAGTCCCTAGTCTATCTCTGGAACAAAAGAGAGGGGGCTGCGTTTTTACATACAATGGGACTGTGGAGAGCGAATGTAGCCACCCTCTACCAGGAAGACGGATCAGAGCAGCAAAAATAAAAGGCTTTTGAAGGAGGCTGAAATCCAATAGAAAGTACTTTTGAGTCAAGAATACATACCTAAATAGACTTTATTTTTGTAACCATAGCACTCAAAGCTTCCTTAAAGGGGTTATTACCTTTCTGAAGAATGTCACTGGCAGCCCCCCCCCTTTTTTATCCAGGCATAACACACTGTAAGTGTTTTTGTAAAACAAAGCCTCTAAATACCTTTTTTTTTTTTCTTCAAATATATTTACGCCAGTCACATTACTCCTGGCCGCTCTCCTACTCCGATCCATGGCTACAGTGGGAGGGGCCGAGATCTCCCTCTGACGTCAGCCAGGGTGGTCACATGGCCGCTCGGCCCCTCCCGCTGTAGCCCTGGATCGAAGCAGGAGAGTGGCTGGGAGTCACGTGACCGGCCTGAATATATATATATATATATATATTAAAAAAAAAAAAAAAAAAAAAAAAAAAGGTGTTTAGAGACTTCGCTTTAAAAAAACACAGAGTGCGTTATGCCTGGATAGAACAGAGAGAGGCTGCCAGTGACAATTTTTTATTTATTTATTTTTTTTTTTAACTACTAAGAGCGGCAGGAGGGGCCAGAGACACAGACACATGGAGCTGACACGCAGGGAGGGAGGCATGAGAGGGGGAGAGAGAGGAGAGCTGCGGATGACGGAGGCACGTAAACTGACCACGGTAATCTGGGCTCAGCAACCATGATTATTGTAGAGTACACAGGGGTGGGACACAGGTACTTGCAGGGTCAGCCATGTTTGTTACAGCTTAGAGAGGGGCAGGTTAGACAGCACAAGCATTATGCTGTTTTTGTTTTGTTTTTTGTTTTTTTTAATCAGAAAGCAAGTTTATTTTGTATATTATTTGAAGAAAGAACAAGGTACAAAAACGCATAAACATATGATTTGCTTAGCAAAGTACACAGCGAGTCATAACACGTGAAATAAGTAAATACATGCACTATGCAGTATGAGAGGAAATGAGACATAACAACACATCTGTTCTAAAAGGTGGTGTGGCAGCCATGCAGTATAACATTTCGTACCTGCCCACAAAAGACAGGGGGTGGGAGCCTACAGCCAAACCCCGGCTACACCACGATACCCAGCCCCCAAGAAACTAAAGGAACAGATCAACAAAAGGCCTAGGCATTACATGTCCGTGTACTCTCCAGCCACCGACTCCATATTTTGTCATATTTATTAGGGCACCCTCTGTTTGTATATCAACCTTTTGTACCGAAGGGTAGAATTAACCTCAGCGATCCAGTCCTGAAGGGTGGGAGTATGCACTCGCATCCACATTCTGGCTATAAGTTTACGGGCACTAAAAAGAGTCTCATGAAGGAAGGTAGTGAAGAATTTATCAATGTCATCGTCGGGTAAGAGACCCAATACACAGGGTAGGACGTCCAGCTGTAAGGGAGAACCCATATGGTCGTGCAGAAACGTAATGACTTGTGCCCAGTATGACTGGATGTCCAGGAAGGACCAGATGAGATGTATGAATGTACCCAGTTGTAATGGGCAACGAGGGCAGCAAGAGTTGTAAGAACGCCTGTATGTCGAAATTCTGATTGTACATCTTGCACAGAGCCTATCTCACCCCAGCTGGGTCACACGTTCCGAGAGTTTGGGTGAGGACAGCCTAGGGCCATCTAAAATATCGCCCCAGTCTGTCTCATCCAGGGAACCCGCGGCGGCCAGCCACCAAGACTGCAGACGCACCACCTGTCGGTCAACCTCAACACTGCGCAATTCAGCATAAAGCATTGAGATGAGACCCTCCTTGTGTGTCACTCATCAGCACCTTCAGCAGAGGGATATCTTGCAAGGTGGGGAGTTGTGTGGGGAATTGTGCACGTAGCGCGTGACATAACTGCATGTATCGGAAAAACATGTGTGGGGGGAGATCGTGTTCTGATTTTAGCAGGTGGAAGGAGCGGATACCTGAGATCACAGATCACCTGGCCTAAATACAATATGCCCCTATCCACCCATAGATGACAATCAGGGATAGAAAGTAGCTCTCTCAGACGAGGATTATGCCAAAGAGGGGTCTTGGTGTGTACCTGTGGGCAGTTCAGTTTTTTAGCAGCTATTGCCCAAACTTTCCTGTGATGTACCAATAGGCTATCCCTTACAGAGGCTTGGGATAGAGGACCGCAACCTCTTAGGAGCACCTGCATGGGGGTAAAGGCAGGATGTGGTGGTCCCTGGCAGACCAGTGTTTGATATCTAGGTGCCTCCAATTTATGAAAATAGAAAAAAATGCGAGAGTTGCGACGCTAGATAATAATAAGAGTGAAAATCCGGAAAACAGCTACCCACCCTCTAGTCGTTGGGTTTTTAAGCGTGGTCCAGGGCAGCTTATGATGCTCGGGACCCCAGACAAATGAATTCAAAATGTGATCAATGATCTTAAACAGTTTTAGGGGGATCGGGACAGGGGAGTGCCAGAAGACATAGAGAAATTTGGGCAGCATAATCATTCTTAATAAGGTTCACCCTGCCCATAAGTCCCAACGGCAATCTAGCCCAAGTCTGAGTACGTTGTTTAAGCATATCAAAAGGTGGTTCAACATTGTCCTTTAGGTAATCCGAGGGAAATTTAGTAATCGTGACACCCAGATAACGGATCGCCGCGACTCGTTGTAATGGAAGGGAAGTGGAGGCGCTAGTGGGGGGAGAAGGGTCGAGAGGCAATATCTGGGATTTTTAATCCCGAGTGAGACCCAAACTGTTCTATGGTGCGCAACGCAGTATGAAGAGAGTCATCCGTGTCTTCCAAATATAAGAGCATGTCGTCTGTGTTTCAGTCAGGGCCGAATGACACAGACCGTGGACGTGGGGATGGGCACGAAGCAACAACGCCAATGGCTGCATTGGAAGAGCATACAGCAGGGGGGGACAGAGGGCATCCCTGTCTAGTTCCGCGACCCAGGGGGAAGGAATCCGAAGTCCACCTGTTGACCGACACTTTGGCCACAGGTTTGTAGTAGAGTGCCCAGACCCGACCAAGAAAGGTCGGACCAAACCCAAAGGCTCGCAGACACTCCCATAGATAACTCCATTCCACTGAGTCAAAAGCCTTATCGGCGTCTAACGCCACCACTGCCCTGGTACCAACTCTGTCATGGTCATCCTGTAGATTCATATACAGACGCCGTATATTCATGGCGGTATTTTTACCCGGCATGAAACCAGTCTGATCAGGGTGTATTAACGAGAGTATAATCCTATTCAGACGGAGCGCTAGGAGTTTAGCTAAAATCCTTGTCTGCCTGGAGCAGCGAGATGGGGCGATACGATTCTGGATATAGGGGGTCTTTACCGGGTTTGGGAAGAATTATAATATTAGCCTCTCTCATGGAGTCTGGCCGCTGGCCAGCATCATGAATGTGGGTATACAGGGACAACAGTTCCGGGGAGATGGTTTCAGAGAAGGTCGCATAAAAATCAAGAGGTAAACCGTCAGGCCCAGGGGCCTTAGCCATGGCCAGGGAGGCAATGGCGGAGGCAATTTCATCAGCCGACAAAGGGGCACCCAGCTCCGCACGTTGAGCATCTGACAGCTGAGGAAGGGACACGTTAGACAGAAAGTCGTTGGTCTCCTGGGCAGTAACTGTCGTCTGGGAGGCATACAGCTGGGCATAGAAGGAGCGAAATTCAGCAGCTACCAACGGTGGCTCAGAAATAATAGTCCCGTCGGAGCCCCGGAGTTGAACCACCACCAGAGTCTTAGTATCCTGATGGGCTAGGTAAGCCAACAGCCTGCCTGCCCGTTCGCCTTGTTCAAATACCCGCTGTTTGCAGAAAAACTGTTTCTGTTTGGCCTTCTCATAAAGCAATTGGTCGACTAATCTGGTCTGTGATTTGAGCGCTAGGACATTGTCGGGTGAGGGGTCATTGGAACAGCTATCAGTCAGGGAAGTCAGATGCGCTTGCGCATTAGCCAGAACAGAGCCAGAGGACCGCTTAAGGCGATTGATGCGTCTGGCGAGGGTAGCCTGAGCGTGAAGCTTAAAAGCCTCCCACACCAGCGCCACACATCCGCTGAGCCCTTGTTAGTAGTGAAAAAATAAGACCATTCCCGGGTCAGACCCTCCTGGTCCGCTATAGCAGTGAGCCAGAAGGGATGGAGGCGCCATGGACGAGGAATCGCCTGTGGGACTATACAAAATAGGGCCCAACAGGGCACGTGATCAGACAAGGAGTGGGGTTCAAACCCTGAGTCCTGAAGCAGGGTAAGTAAAGGGTTGGAGACTATAATGAAATCTATGCGTGACATCGTAGAGTGAGTGGCCGAGAAACATGAATAGGAACGAAGGTCAGGGTGTTGATAACGCCAGGTAACCGTCAGGGCAAAGTCACGGAACAATCGACCCAGACGTGTAAGGGGCTGAGACCCATGAGCAGTTGGGGAATGTTGACGGTCAAGAGTCGGGGCCAATACCATATTAAAGTCCCCCATCCAGACAGCCGAAACATTAGGGTGCTGAGCCATAAAGGACACGCCTTCCTGGATCACCTCCGAGCTGTATGGAGGGGGGACATTAGCCAGAAGCAAATATTGCCTAGTATATAGTGTAACATGCAGAAAAACAAACCTGCCCTGGGGGTCCGAACGAACAGAAATAATGGAAAAATGCACGTTTTGAAATTAGGATGGAGACACCTCGGGAAGCATTGGCGTATGTAGCATGGTATGTCCAGCCAATCCAGGGGCGTTTAAGGGTTAGCTGGAGTTGGCCCGTGACATGCGTCTCCATCAAAACCACAATGTCAGCCCTGTAAGACTTGAGGCAACCAAAAATGGCAGAACGCTTCACCTTATCCCGGAGAACCCGGACATTCCACGTGAGGAATTTCACGGTGGCCATCGCGGTGCGAAGAGGGAGTAAAAAAGGATAAGCGTGCGGGGAGTCCCCAAGGACGGTTCTCGCAAATCATAACATAACAGAAGCGTGTAATTCTTTAAAAGGTTATCGTACCTGTGAAACAACCACAACCAACATGCAGCATATAATATGAACAAAACAAACCCACAAAAAAACCCAGAAACCCACCCCTCCCCCCCCCCCCCACCCCGCTTTCCGCGTCCCCAACTGTGCGGGAGCATAACACCAAAACCCCATGAAGAGTAGTCAGTCATGACCAAAAATAAGGAGGGCCATAAACATGGCTCAAGCCCATAAGTGAACAAAAAATAAGGCCATTTCTCCAGGACAGCCAGTGGCATTGCGAAGCGAGCAAACACTGGATTGTACCGGAACGGTAGTAGGACACATGGTATTACACATGTGCAGATGGAGATAGAGCCAAAGAGCATTGCTACTGTAACAAGGTTCCATGTCCTGAACACAGCGGAAAAAATCCAAAAGGAGAAAAAGAAACCAGGAAAAAAATGAAAAAAAAAAAACAAAACGTAAATAAGGAGTTAATGACAGGGAATGTTCAGGAGTGGTATCCTATAGCAAAGTCAACATTGTAACGTGGTGCCCTCCAGAGTTCACAGTGCAGTTCCATGTACTGGGCAGGGACACCCAATACCTCATAGACAATACTGTAGGGGAGACAACCAAGGGAATAGAACTGAGTGTAGCACCACAGCCAAGGAGGCCAACATAATAAACAGAGGTGCGTTAAATCCAACATAGATGCCAACCACACTCTCCAGATTTGGCAGGTGGAGCGAAGAAATGACAACCGGCAGGTGCGGGAAACTGGATAGGTGCGGAAAACCCCCCGTCAGATTTGCGACCAGTATACTCAGGCGGGTCGTTTGCGGTCTGCTTCAAGTTGGTCCAGCCAATCTGAAGCTAGGGTCGGGTCTTCAAAGAAGATTGCTCTGTCGTCACACACCACACGCAGACGGGCTGGAAATAGCATGGCATATTTCAAGTGTTGCACGCGTAGTCGCCTTTTGACGTCTGTAAAATGGGACTGTAGCTTTTGGACTTCCGCCGAGAAGTCTGGGAAAGCTGCGATGCGGCCATTTTGAAAGGGAATATTGCCGCGTTCGCGGGTTAAACGTAATACAGCATCTTGGTCCCGATAATTAAGGAGTTTTGCAATAAATGTACGGGGTGGTGATCCCTCAGGCGGGCGGCGGGCAGGCACACGGTGGGCTCTTTCCACAGCAAAGGTGGCAGAAAAGGCTTCTCTGCTAAAGTGCGTGATTAATAAAGTCTCCAGAAACTTGGCTAAATCAGACCCCTCAGACCCCTCTGGCAGCCCAATAAACCGTAGATTACAGCAGCGTGCCCTGTTCTCCAGGTCATCTTGCTTCTGTGCCAACTGCTGAATCTGATGCTGCATTGAGTCTGCTGTGTGCTGGAGGGGGTTTAGAATATCTTCAGCCCTACTAATCCTGACCTATGTCTCCGCCACCCTGTCCCTGAGTTTAGCCATATCCTGCCTAATAAGAGAAATGTCCACCTTTTACCTCCTCAATCTTCGTGGTGAGCGTGGTCTGGCAGTTAGATATGGCCTCCAGGACTCTGGTGGTATCGGCCGCGGGAGTCTCAGACGGAGCGGCGCCATCTTGGGCCTCCATGTCCCGGTCCTGACAGCGGAACTTATCGAGTTGCTGTGCGGCCGTAGCGGCCTTTCGCGGCGGCGACATGTCCCTTGGGTCGGCGGGAGTTTCCCCACAGGTTGTAAGCAAAAGATAATCTGTTTGGGTCACCCAGGATGAGAGAGCAGGATATTGCAGGAGCGGAGCTCAGCTTAATGTGCGTCCTACACCATTGCCGTCCAGGCCACGCCCCCCGCATTGTGCTGTTTAACCTGCTATAGGGAACAGGAGCTCTCCCTTTTTAATTTTTTTTTTTTTAGGCTACAAACATTTTAACCACTTCAGCCCTTGAAGGTTTTACCCCCTTAATGACCAGGCCATTTTTTGCGATACGGCACTGCGTTATTTTAACTGGCTGCGATGCTATACCCAAATAAAAATTATGTTTTTCCCACAAATAGAGCTTTCTTTTGGTGGTATTTGATTGCCTCTGCAGTTTTTTATTTTTTGTGCCTTAAACAAAAAAAAAAAGAACAACAATTTTGAAAAAAAAAAAACAATATTTTTTACTTTCTGCTATAATACATATCCGAAGAAAACAAAAAAAGGAAAAAATTGAATTTCTTCATCAACCTAGGCCAATATGTATTCTGCTACATATTTTTAGCAAAAAAAAAAAAAAAAAAAATCCCAGTGAGCGTATATTGATTGGTTTGCGGAAAAAACTTATCGCGTCTATAAACTATGGGATATTTTTATTTATTTATGTTTACTAGTAATGGCGGCGATCAGCCACTTTTAGCGGGACTGCGACATTGCAGCGGACAGATCGGACACCTAACTGGCACTTTTGACACTTTTTTTGGGAACCAGTGACATTATTGCAGTGTTCGGTGCTAAAAATATGCACTGTTACTGTAATAATGACACTGGCAGGGAAGGCGTTAACATCAGGGGCGATCAAAGGGTTAAGTGTGCTCCTAGCTGTTGCTTGCTAACTATGGGGGGCCGGGGGGGGGGGGGTCTGACTGGATGAAGACAGAGATGTCCTTGTTTACATAGGCAGATCTCTGTTCTGCCTCTCTGGGGAACAATCGCGGTTGGCCAGCGGACATCGGGTCCGCCTGAGCCGGTTATTGACATCCCTGTTAGGCAATCACGGCGCGATTGCTCCTCCGGCGGGGCGATCGCACCATCTAGTGGCTATTGCACAAAATGACGTACAGGTACGTGACTTTGCGCAATAGAGCTGACCTGCCACAATGAATGTATGTTAGGCGGTCAGCAAGTGGTTAAAGTAAATCTGTGCTTTGCCAGTGCAGTACAAAGCAACCGGGTAATTTCATTCAGACCTCTGCAGATGCATATGCTTAACTTCCTTTCGCTCCTCGTCACTCATTTCAGCCTCCGGGAATGAAGGAAAGTCCTGTGTAAACCATCGGAATCAGAAACACAAGACTCCTAATCAGCAGTGTCAGATGGGGGATGAGTCCCATGCTCCTCACTATTCAGAAGTATCAGGTATTTCCGTTGACACCCAAAATTGATCAGAGTGGCAGGGAAATGAAGGGAAGGTAATTATATGCTGGAGTATATGGGGGATTATAGCAAACGCATTGCTTTGTACGGAATGGGCTAATTACTGATTTGCTTTAAATCACTCCCGACATGGCATTAGTCTGCTGCGCTGTAAAGCGTCCAGGAGATTTATTCTGAAGACCCTTGCCAAAGGTGGTTGTGAACTTCCTTTACCTGGCTCATTTGTTTGTTAGCATTGTTTGAATTGGCCTCATCTCTAGAGAACATCTGTTCATGGATAGACATTTTTCTTTCAGTTGATATGCGTTTGATCATAATGAGAATGTGTTGAAAGTTAAAGCTAAAGTTTAATCTGCTTATATTTTGCCTTCCCTACTCGTCCCCCCCCCCCCCCCCCCATCATCATGCTATGAAAATTGTTAAATGAAACCTTTTGTTCTTTGTTCTACAAACATCATTGTAGATGCGGTGGCGAGCAGTAGGTTGGCCCTTCCCTAGGAAGGGAAATATGCCATTATTAAGGTTCCTTGATTGGTGGAAGTCTAGAGGATTGGGCGTTTTTTGCATGCAAGTTGCCCGAGGTAATGCCCACATGTGCTATTGTATCTCCATGATTGAAAGAACTCAAATCGAATAAATGAAAGCAACCAAGGTAATTTAGGCTCGGAAGAGAGGAGCTTAGAGGATGCTGGGCATCCTCTAGGCACAGAATAAGGTGGGCGCTATGTGACTTGCTGCAGATTCTAATGCACATTCTGAGAACCTCACAGTGTGCAGCGAATGCTGAGTAAGCTTTCTCAGTACAGCAGAGAAGCCTGTACCACTGTGCAAGGTTTAAGAGAAAAGATTAAAAGATGGTCAAAGGCAAATATGTATAAATTGCAGCTGAATGTTTGTTGTTCTTTGATTGTGTATAGAACAATCGATTTTTTTAAATAAAAATGCAAGGGCATGTTTGACAACATCACAAGTGAACAGTTATTACAAAATAAAATTGGTGTTGCTTTTAGCGCATGCTCGCTCCTGATTGACTATTTGTTTTCTGTCTGTTCCCTTTTGCAGTGCAAGCCTTGTCCTGAGCCTAAAGCAATAACTAGTTCCTCTGCCATCCACAATAATCCCAACTTAATCAAACCCATTGCAGTGAAACCCACCGACTCATCACAGCATGTGAACAGCACACAGGAAAGCAAGGTGATGTACAAATATGAATCTGCCATTTCCAGACTCTCCCATCATGCCTTATGAGCTAATTACATTTCTGATATGTGCTGGATTCATGAATGAACTTCTAGTAAGGTCTGTAAGGATTACTGTATCTTTGAATATGCTTTTTGCAGTTCATTATCTCTCATGTGAAGCAGAAGTGTTTGGTCTACCATGCTGACCTGTAAGGTGTCCACATGCCAGCTAAAGAAAGTTCTTTAGCGCTGCACAAGAGAGGTGATGGTTTTAATGGAAACAGAGGGGTCCGGGTTTTTCTCAGGTTTGTGCCTGGCATCCACCATATCTTCTTCCTCCTTACAGGAACCACTCCTTCTAAAGTACCTGTGATATTTTATCTTGCTGTCTTCCTTGATAACTGATGAGAACTGCGGCTGAAATCGCTTAAAGCTGAAGTTTAAACTGCTTCTAGTTTGCTTTCTCTGGTTCCTCATTTCCTCTCTCATCAGCATGATAAATCATTTTTAAAATAAGGCAGGCCATAGACAGTTCAGATTTCTTACCTGCAACCATGGGTTGCTGGAGCAGACGGTGGAACCCGTCCCCCCTGGGAAAAGACAGTGAATATCGCCAGCAGCTATAGCAGCTGCTGGCGATAATCGCAAGCAAATCTGACTGGCTGGTTGTACTGAAGTTGATCTATTTGGTCAACTTGGCACATGTAGCCTGCCCACTAATGGTTTAAGTCTCGAACCTTGTATGGCCGGCCTAAGTCTTTTCCATTTTCATTACATACTTGTTTTAGATTTGGTGATGTCATGAGTGGATCTCCTGTGATTAGCTATGTAATGCAGACATCATGACTGGTAAGAGGTGCTGGCAGAGTTTCCTGAAAACCTATCTGTGCCCTGCCTCAGTACTCCTCTTAAGAGCCTTTGGGCAGTCCCGGAGGTACACCCTCTCTCTTCCTGCATAGGATTTCAGTTTTGTATCAAAGCAGTGTCAGAGAAGTAACACCAACCCAACTCAAAAAAGTGGGGCGGGTACTGCGTCCGTCAATGAACTTAAGAGAAAAGGATTCAAAAATCCAGTTTTCTCTATCATTCATTGATGGACGCAATCCTCTAATGCATATCAGTAGGGACGTCCCAAAGCAGTACCCAAATGAGGGGTGGGAACAGCTGAACAAAAACAGCCCCCAAGGTTAAACTTAGCCAACCAGGCCACATAGGTCTCATCAGAACAGCAAGATGAGGCCTACCTGAAACAAAACAGAAACACCCCCCAAGGAAGGCCAAAAGCCCTCCAAACAGCAGCCAGCAAAACTTTGCGGCCAAAGGAAGCATTTGCAGATACCAGCACATTCACCTCATAAATTTCGGTAAAGGTGTGAACAACAGACGACCAGGTCGCCGCCTTTAAACCTGAAGCACAGACGCCTGATGGCGAAAAACCCAGGAAACACTAAGCGCCCTAGTAGAACGTGCCGAAACAGGGAAAGGTAGAACCTGACCCTTAATTGAATAAGCCTGCACCACTGTCTGTCTGATCCATCTGGAAATAGTCACAGCAGACACAGGCAGCCCTTTTCTCGGCCTTCCAAGAGGACAGAGAGCGAATCTGACCTACAAAAAGACTCGGTAGTCGCCAAGTACACCTTGATTGCCCAAACTCTATCCAGAGTATTCGTTATGTATTCAGAGTATGCAGTGTATATTCCTTAGGATGTTTGGGCTTAGGACACAAAGATGGTAACACAATGTCCTCGTTCAAGTGAACACTAGAAAAACCACCTTCGAAGGAAGGATCCGGACGAGTACCACTTGTCTCCATGAACCAACATATAGGGAGAACGACAGGACAATGTTGCCAGTGCCGACACCCTGTGTGCAGAAGTGATAGCCACCAAGAAGGCCACTTTTATTTTTTTATTTTTTATGTGGACTTTCATAATCTCAGGGTTGCAGTGTATTTATTCCACAGTTAAATCTGTTAGAAATAATGTACTGTAGTCACTAATTTAATGTACTTTTTTTTTTCCATGTAATTTTGTGCAGTATTTTGCTCCTCCTCTCCCCTCTCTTCTCCTTGCGTAATGCACACTGGTAGGAATTTACTGAGACTGGAACAGATGTGCATGGCAACCAGTCAGCTTCTAGTTTTATTCTACTGAACAATTTTGAAGATAGAAACTGATTGGTTATTATGTACAGCTGCTCCTGGATTCTGTCTCCTCCAGTTTTAATAAAAAAGTTTTTGGATCTTTTTGTCAGAAGTTACTATGATATGAAGTATAATTGCATGCATTTCATAAGTGTCAAAGGATTTTATTGCCAATTACATTAGGTTTATGCTAAGAGTCAATATTTGCAGTTGCCCCTTCTTCCAGAGCAGGTAAGTTATAATAGGTTTATTTATTTTTTTTTTTTTTAATTCTCCTTTTAACCACTTCTGGACCGGAAGGATTTGCCCCCTTATTGAACAGGCCATTTTATGCAATTTACCACTGCGTTACTTTAACAGACAATTTTGCGGCCGTGCGACGCTGTACCCTAATAAAATTGATGTCCTTTTTTCCCCCCACAGATAGAGCTTTCTTTTGGTGGTATTTGATCACCTTTGAAATTTTTTTTTCTTTTTTTGTGCTATAAACAAAAAAAGAGCAACAATTCTAAAAAAAAAAAAAATATATATTTTTCAATTTCTGCTATATACCATTCCGTAAAAATCGAATTTTTCCATCCTTTGTACTCTGCTACATATGTTTGGTAAAAATAAAATCCCAATAAGCGTATTTTGATTGTAGACGCGATAACTTTTGTGCAAACAAAACTAGGGGAAAGATTTATGTCATTTACATTTTTTTATTTTTACTAGTAATGGCGGCGATCTGCGATTTTTAGTGGGACTGCGACTTTGCAGCAGACAGATCGGACCCCTAACTGACATTTTTTACACTTTTGGGGGGACCAGTGACATTACTACAGTAATCAGTGCTAAAAATATGCACTGTTACTGTAATGACACTGGCAGGGAAGGGGTTAACCTAGGGGTGATCAAAGGGTTAAGTGTCAGGCTAGGGGAGTGTTATGGGGGGGGTTTATACTCCTGGTCAGACCCTGAGGAAAGGTAGGTTAGATCACTTTTGAGCAGCGTCCCCGGGCTCTGGGCTACGTTCCTGGCCTACATTATTAATACGACAGCACCAGAGATCCTCCTTCCAGAGGACAAGGTAGCCAAACTAAACAACACGGCAGATCAGCTAAGAACCGCAAAACAGGGGACAAAAAGAGCCATTATGTCCCTTTTGAGGCTCATGTCTGCCTCAATCCCAGTGATACGATGGGGCCAGCTACACATGAGGGCCTTACAGTGCCACCTGTTAAACAACTGGGACAGCAGCATGAACACGTTGGAGGTACTGTAACAATTCCCATTCCCAGAGCCATCAGAAAGTCTTTAACATGGTGGACAGAAAGATACCCTGAAGAAAGGCAAACTTTGGCTCCCGGCGACTCAAGTCCGAGTTACCACAGACGCGAGTGCGTCTGGATGGGGGGCTCATATTGGACAACAGGTTGGACAAGGAAACTGGGAACCAGAAATGTCAGAAGTATCCTCCAACTTAAGGGAACTGACGGCGATACTGAAAGTGCTATATGCATTCCAGGAGGAAGTAGAAAGGAAGCATGTACAGATTCTATCAGACAATGTCACTACAATGACATACATCAACCGACAAGGGGGTACCAGATCGAGGCCCCTCATAAGAACCGCACATGTACTTCTCTCATGGGCAGAGGTTCTTTTACTATCACTTACGGTGGTACACATCAAGGGTACTCACAATTCCCTAGTGGACCTCTTGAGCTGAAGACCGCTGTATCCAGCAAAATGGGAACTGAACCAAATAATCTTTTCAATACTTGTCTCGAAGTGGGGCCTTCCGGAAGGCGATATCTTTGCCTCTGCAAAGAACAATAAGGTGACGAAGTATTTCTCTCTAAGGAGAGAGGATGACTCACTGGGGGTAGACTCCCTGGGGTTTCCATGGAGGTTCAATCTGGGGGTACAACTGCACCCCAGGACGATCAAAAAGATCCATATGGAGAAGGCGAGGGTGATCCTACTAGCACCCTTTTGGCTAAAAAGATCCTGGTTTACAGGGCTAAAAAAGATGGCAGAAGAAGATCCTTGGACTTTACCGAACCAGGACAACCTCCTACTGCAGTCCGGAGCATGCCACTCGCAACTTCAGAGTTTGAAATTGACAGCATGAATCTTGAACGGTGCATGTTACTGAAAAAAGGTCTACCTGCTAAAGTAGTAGAGACGCTCCTACAAAGTAGAAAACCAATAACAAGAAAAATATATACAGGAAAATCTGGAAAAAGTATTTAGCAAACATACTCGACTTTCTTCTTGAAGGAGCAGAAGCTGGCTTAGCGGTAAGCACTCCCAAAGTACACGCCACAGCACTGTCAGTTTTTTTGGATACAAAGCTAAGAGAGAAAGTTCTGGTCAAACGATTCTTCAAGATCATTTCAAGTAAAGGACAGAGCGAAAGCATTAAGCTGGCCCCTTGGGACCTTTCCCTGGTTCTTAGGGCTCTAACTAAAGCACCTTTTGGGCCACTTTCGGAAACTTCATTGAAATACCTGACACTCAAATCAGCCTTCCTAGTCGCTGTTACATCAGCTAGACGAGTTAGCGAACTTCAGGCCCTCTTTATAAAAGAACCTTTTTTCATAGTCTTTCCAGACCAACTAGTCCTCAGAACAGACCCACTGTTTCTCCCCAAAGTTGCCTCAGCATTCCACCGGTCACAAGAAGTCATCTTCGCATCCTTCTGCCAAAATCTACACAACCAAGGAGAGGAAGTGTTACTCTATAAAATGCATCCTCCATTATCTGGACGCCACTAAACAATTTAGGAAAGCTACAAAACCTTTTCAATTTGTTGGCCGACATTCACGAAGGGAAGTCAGCATCTAAAAATTCCAGAAGTAGATGGATCAGAACAGTGATAAAAACAGCTTCCGTTGCCCAAAAACAAGCCAGCCCACAAAACTCCAAAGTGTACTCCACATGCGCAATTGCTACTTCCTGGGCAGAGAAAGCTGGAGCCTCCATCGATCAAATCTATCGAGCAGCCATCTGGTCCAGTGATTCCACCTTTTTGTGAAGTACTACAGGATCGATTTGGTCTCCATCCAAGATCTGACCTTTGTTTGAAAGGTCCTGCAGGCAGTAGTCCCACCCTAGGTACGAATCTTTGGGCTCTCATTTACCCGTCCTGAGGATGGCTAGGGAAAGCTAGAGTCATTACCTGATAACTCCTTTTCCAGGATTCCTCCAGAACTGTAGACCCCCACCCTTGCTATTGAAAAATATTAGGTACATATATCAGAGCGTTAGTATTTGGCAGCAAGGCGATCTTTGTACAACTGAAGGGGAAGCCTAGGGCGGCCTTTTTTAAACTTGTGTGTGCTTGTGTTTCATGCAGAAGGTGGAGCCTATCTCTCATGTGACTGTCCTGTAGGATTCCTGGAAAAGGAGTTATCAGGTAATGGCTAACTGGCAACTTTCGGCCTAGGGGGCAATTACTAATCAGAGGCCCATGGTGCAGCGACTCAGCCCCCCTCCTTCTCTCCCTCTTCTCCGCCTCCTCCTGACCCTCATTCCAGGCTGAATCTCTGCTCCAGGTACTCTCTACTCACTGGCCGAATCCGGGTTCCTGACCAGGCCAGCAGGGGGCAGTTGGGAGGGAGCTGGGAAAGTTTGACATGGAACCGGCCTCTGCTCAGTGCTCAGATACAGTTTACACCATCCATGCAAGGGGGGAGGCCTGCACTCTGTCCTTGTCTTCATCCCGCACTCAGTGGATCCGCAGTGGGGACTCTTCACCAGGAATCCTTTGGTCATGTCTGTGGCAGAAGCGGTGCAGCATTTTACAGGGCATCAGAGCGGCCTGGGAGGCAATTGCCCCCCTGCCCAATATCCCAGCCCTCCCCTGTCGGGAAAGAACTCTAGCTTTCAGTGCTACAAGGGATATGTCAATGAGGTTTTTTACATCCCCTTGAAATTTTGATACCTGGGGTGTTTAACCCTTTCTCTGCAAGAACAGTTTTTCTATTTTTTGCACATATGTATAAAAAAATCATTTTAGGCCTGAAAATCACATAATCCCCCCCCCCCCCCAACATTATATATTTTCTGAAAGCAGACACCCTAGAGAATAAAATAATGGTAGCTCCAATTCTTTTATGTCAGACAATATTAGCGCAACAGTTTAGGAAATGCAAAATTTCAGTAAAAAAATGCACTAAAGTTAATTTTAGGGCACACAAAATAATTTACTCAATTATTTGGTAAAACCTAAAAGATGAGGTTGCGCTGGTTAAATAGATACCCAACATGTCAAACTTTAAAACTGCGTGCGCCCGTGAAATAGCTGCAAACGTCAGTATCCTATATTTTCCGAAGGTGACAATTTAATAGCCCCTATAGGTCATCAGTTTAGAGTTACCTAGGAGCTCTAATGCTAGAATTATTGCTCTCATGACACATGAATTTACGTTCATATGTGCGTGTATAAGTGGGTAGGGGGCCTCAAAATTTCTCCCCAGCCATACAGGCTAGGGAAAGGGACACGGAGACCCAGAAGTGATGTTTTACAAGTTGCTACTAGGTCAGTAACAGAAAGGATGACCATGAAAAGGGATGTTCACTGGGCTGTCTGCCATCAACCCAGCAGCACCCGCCATGCCCGTCTCAGGCACACAGAGCCCCGGAAGCATTGTGGGGGTGGGGGGAGGGGTGTGAGTGTGGAAGCGATTGGGTGACGGCAGAGCTGGCCGATAGCTTCCATCTGACAGCCAGCAGTCGGCGTGTCCGATATACACACTGTGTGTGTGTGTGTGTGTGTGTGTGTGTGTGTGTGTAAAACTCCTACTGCAACTGACAATGATTTTATGTTCAACTATGAACAGAATATGTAGTCATGGACTTTGTGTGGACACATAGAAGAGAAACTGAGTACCATAAAAACAACTTTATTATGTACCATTAAAAATCTATTACACAACATTAAAAATGACTCTCCACATAGGGGTTCACAACATGCTAAGATTCCGATTACAGTTCACGTGTAGATTCTATGCGTTTTGGGAATCCTTCAGGAGCACATGTGACAGAATCTGTACACTAGAACCCAGTCCTAATCTTCAATAGAGTAATATCAGCCAGTAGGGTAGACTGGAATTATTAGCATGTGCTGTTGCCCATAGAAGTACAAATGAGTAAGCCAAGGTGAAGCCTGCCTCTTGGGTGGAAATTCTGGTACATTCATTAGACATGTACACATAATCCTAAAATAAAAGGAGCAACTTCCCAATGGAAACCATCTAGACCCAATGTGAGTAAGTCAACATAAAGAGAGCATAGTAGTCAAAGTAGTGATATGGGGCTTATGATGGGTATTTTAGGAACCAACTCAGTTCACATGAATCCAGCCTGTATGAATCTATATCTAAATCCTTTGTTTTGGGATTAGAACCCCTGTCATTATTTTTATTTTTTGCTGTCTGTGTCCAAGCTGGGGAGGAGACTAAAAGATATGGGGAAAATTAAATTTTTACATTTGTCACCAGAACATAGGACATCTTTCAATGGGAGCACCTCTTCTGGGGACAGTTGTCTAGCAGCAAATTTCCCCACATTTTAAAGAGATTTCATGACAATTCCTGTTGAATCTTCCCTCTCTATCAAAGCGACAAAAAAAGTATTCTGTTTAGGTTTGCTTAAGGTTTCTTTAACACGGAGCGGGCCGTATTGCGATCAGCTCCGGCACTTTTTTTTTTCCACGGATACGGATGACACTTGTGTCATCCGCTCCGTATGTCCGCATATCATCCCATCCGTTTGCGGATGATTTACGGACATAATGTATGTCTATGGGCATTGCGGATGTCAGCGGATGACACCGCTGACATCCGATTTTGCATCCGTTCTGTTTTTTAAACGGAACAAAAATAGGGTTCTGTTCCGTTCCAAAAAACGTAACAGAACTGAAAGGACGAAAATCGGATGTCAGCGGATGGTCATCCGCTGACATCCGCAATCCCATTGACATTCATTATGTCCGTATATCCCCCCGCAAACGGATGGGGTGATTTACGGACATATGGAACGTCCGTGTGAAAGAGCCCTTTTTCCATACACCTGTGAGAATGTCGATTTTTTTTTTTTTTTTTGTTTTGTATAACAACCAGAAAACAGTATGCGACGTTTGTGTTTTTCTTTCATAGTCTGGAGATCCAGGACCTCATCACCTGTCACTGACTACTCTGTTTGGAAAAGCAGAAAAGACCTTCATGGAGAGTCACGAATATAAAGACCCCTCCAAGATCCGTCCGGCAGTGGTTCGCTCCTTGTCATACGAAGAGCCAGATCGATTATCTGACTCCAGAGAAAAGCAGCTGTGCCCAGCTATCCAGAAGCTGATGGTGCGTGGTGCTGACTTGATACCAGTTTCAGAGACCCCAGAGAACCAGCATAGCCAGATTGGGAGCTCCCATCCCCCTGGAGACGTCTTCAGCAGCCTCTTCCTACCCATAGAAGACGTCTCCCCTTTTCCTGCACAAGAGCCTGATGGTGGAGAAAGCCTTCTGCACAAACTTGCCACCACCCACTCCACAGTTCTCCACTCTGAACCTGGTCTTACTCCCTCAAACCATTATTACAGTGGTCCCATGCCCAGCATCACAACCAGCACCCAGGGGAAAAATACAGCCAGTGCCCCACATCACTTTTATGAGGGCGCACAGCAGAGCCAAAGGACTTCGTCAAATCTCTCTGCAATGCCTCTCTCCTCCCAGCTGCCGCCTCCAACTGGAACCATCTCTCCTCATGAGCTGCTGAAAAAACTGAACCTTGTGCGTCAGGACCAACAGTATCAGGCCAGCACCAAACCATCCCTGGCTGCCAAGTTCCCGCATGTCTCTCAGCCAGCAATAAAACAGACCTGGGCAGAGAAGTTGCCAGTGGGAGAGAAGTCCAATCCACTGCTTCAGGTATACTCTGCAGCATGTTTTCTTGGTGATATCACTGTTTTGTTTATATTCAATTTTTTGTTTTTTAGAATTTGTAGAAACACTGTGTAGCTCGTGCCTATGTGAAGTCAGTTTCTTCTAATCAGCTAGCTAACACTTGTATTAGGTTTTAATCTGTTGCTCCCAATATATTGGCAGATCTGTAGCCACCCACACACCCATTGTTAAAAGTTTAAAGCTGCACCCACAACTAATACCTACATTTGGTAAAGAAATTAATGGAAATGCTCCAATCTGCAGTTGCGTGACTCTCCAGCGGAGATGTACTAAAACTGTAGCAGCTCTGCATAGAAACCAATTAGCTTCTAGGTATTTTTGTCAAAGCTTCATGAACAAGCTGAATGTAGAAACTGGTTGTCTATCTTGCACAGCTGCACCAGATTCTGATTTCTCCAGTTTTGGTAAATCAACCCCCCCCCTCTTTTGAGTTGTCTTTGGGTGTCCTCCTCACTGCCTGGGTGACATGGACAATTCCAGTTGACTGTCATCAGTGGGGTCCTCAGAAGACAGGTGCAGAGGGAAGATGTTAAGAAGAAGAAACTGCTCCACTGCAGTGCTGGTTCCACCGATCATGACTTCTGGGAGCGGT
Source organism: Pelophylax lessonae (assembly GCF_965119305.1). Classification (NCBI taxonomy): domain Eukaryota; kingdom Metazoa; phylum Chordata; class Amphibia; order Anura; family Ranidae; genus Pelophylax; species Pelophylax lessonae. Next base: position 496,189,513 of record NC_138771.1, read on the forward strand.
GACATGGATGGTGGATTTAGGTGAGTTTTCAAAAAGATCGAAAGGTATCCCAGTAAAGCTGGCTATACATCAGTAGATACCACAAAATTAAAACCAGTCAACACCTACGCTACCACTAATAAATGTGTGCAAACCAATCAGTGAAAAAATAAAAACAAATTAGTAAATAAATGTAGTATTTCGCTGCTGCAAACACCAAAATGTGTTCCCACAGAAATAGACAATATAATGAAAAAAGTGCTGTGCTGCTGACCAACTTAAAAGTTAAACGGAGCACTGCAAAATTAACAATATGTAATCCAAATACAACATGTAAATCAATAATTTGTTAGTCCATCAGTAATATAAACCAGTCTGGTTAATAAACATGTGTAAAACAATAAAAAAAAAAATAATGAATGAAACCTTTTTCATCAACATAATGTTTTTTCAGTGCTCATTAAGTCCCACACCTCATTGGCACGTTTAACTGCTTCTAACTAAAGCAACGCATGCCACCTGTGTGCTCACCAAACTCTCACCTTCATACATCACAAAATGCGCCAAATAATCATCATCTGTCAGTTTGCTGTTATCAGGTGATTGCCAGACCTCCTGTCCTTCAGGGACCCTCCAGACGTCATTACAAATACTACTATTATAATTGGGTTCTGGTGCCTTTAAGACTCTGGATCACTCATGCAATCTTATGCATGTTAGGAAAAAGCTTATAAAAATCCTCCCATGGTGTGCAGTATTTACATATGTACTGAATTTTTTCAATAGAATTTGCACTTGCAATGTACAAACTCAAAAAGGCCACAAAAGTACTGGTGCAAAAGACAAAATGCTCTCTCTTACAATAACTGCCTCCAACACGCCCTACATGTTACGTCATGAACACGTGTTTGTGTTTCTAAACTCCACAAAAAAAAAAAAAGTCATGGAATTGGACCCAGCCTTTTTCTTGAAACTATCTACTGAGACAACGGGAACCAAACTAACTGCAGCCAGTGACTGGATAGTGAAGAAGCAGTAGTGCACTTGTAAGGACATCACTCTTGTCTCATTCTGAACGGAAGCTTCTAGTGTTCTACAGACAGAAGTGTGCTTGCTGTGTTGCTCTTTATTATCAGTCTCAGGAGTTTGTAGAAGAAAACTTGTAAATACATAACTGAAATACACATAATGTTTACCTGTTAAAGGATTTGTAATTCTGAACAGCCAGTTTTGTGATTTTTTTTTTTTTTTGTGTAGGTTATATCCCCACAGCGGATTCCAGCCACTGTGTCACCATCTGTCCTCCTGTCTCCTTTGGTTTTCACAAAAGCAAGCACACAGATGTCAGTCGATCTGACAAAACCAACGCTGTCTGATAGTGACACGACCACAAATCTACTCCTTCCTCTCTCACTCACAGACACACCCATTAGCAGCGTCAGCAATCACAGCAGCGTACTGACCAAGAGCCAGCTCCGTGACACCCTTCTGCATCTTATAAAGGTGAGTGGACATCAGTAGACTCCTGTACGCTATCTGCTTGTAACAGAAAGTTTGCATACTTACAAGAGAAGTGCGGGAATTAAAATGACAATCAATCATACTAATTTAGATGGCTGCAGCACCTATCCCGGCTGCAGCACCTATTCCAGCCGCAGCTTTTCCCTGCCAGCTTTACACTGAGAACGGAGCAATCAAACACCGCTGATCACTCAGTTCTCGGGTCCACTCTGAGTACAGAGCAGTAACTGCCAGTTACCACTCTGTGCTCTGCCCTTCTAGTGCTTACTAGAGCACCATGCTCTGGAGGGGCCAGGAGTGCCTGGCTCAGGCATCTGGGCAAATCCCGGCATTTTTGTCAGGATTCCTCCAGAGGCTGGACCAGTACTGTGATGTCAGCCAACAGCAGACTTTAGCCCACTGTCGGCTGAATCTAAGACAGATGAGTTCAGAACTAAGCACTCTGTGACCCAGAGAACAAGTAAGGCCAAAAGTGCTTTGGCACTACATCTCCTCCTTTAACATCCGGAAAGTTGAATATCTGCTTTCTGCTGCATTAAAGCTGATGTTTTATCTGCTTATATCGATGACTCCCCTGTGTTTATCTTTGCAATGCAGGCCCATCATAGCTGGTTGGAGGGACCTGAAAACATCCCAGCACCCTGCCTCAGTACTTCTCTGAAGCGCCCTTAGTGCTGATGCAAGCAGTGGGATTGCCCTTGATAGGAGTTATGCAGTTATCAAAATGCCTTTACAGTGGGTATGAATGTCCCCCCTTAAAATCACATTTTGTTCTTTTGCAGCCTGAAATAAAGACAGACACATTTTTTGTTTTTATCCAGCTGTATTTACTCAGTACAGGTGAAAGATATAACCCCAACCACCAGCATGTCAGAAAAAGAGTTGGAAAAAGGATCACCCTCTTGTGTCAGTATTTTGTTGAACCACCTTTTTCTTTACCACTTGAAAACCAAGCCTATTTCTAAAATGTGTTGCTTACAAGTTAAATCAGTATTTTTTGCTAGAAAATTACTTAGAACCCTCAAACATTTATATGTATTTCTTTTTAAGCAGAGACCCTAGAGAATAAAATGGTGGTCAGTGCATAATTTTATGTCACACTGTATTTGCACAGCGGTCTTTCAAACGCAATTTTTTAGGAAAAAATACACTTCAATGAATAATAAAAACAACACCATAAAGTTTGCCCAATTTGTATAATGTGAAAGATGATGTTATGCTGAGTAAATGGATACCTAACATGTCACGCTTTAATATTCCCCATGCTTGTGGAATGGTGTCAAACTACTGTACTTAAAAATCTCCATAGGCGATGCTTTAAAAAATATTAACGGTTACCTGTTTAGAGTTACAGAAGAGGTCTTGCACTAGAATTCTTGTTCTCACTCGAACGATTGAGGCGATACCTCACATGTGTGGTTTGAACATTGTTTGTTCGGTGCGCGAGCACAGAGGAATGGGGTGTTTTTATTTATTCATTTATTTTACACTGTCCTTTCAACCACTTGCCGACCAGCCGCCGTAGTTTTACTGTGGTGGGTCAGCTCTGTTACACAAAATGACCTACCTGTACGTCTCTTCGTGTAACAGATAGTGGGGGCGCTGCCGGAGGTGCGCACATGCGCCGATTGGCTAGAGGGGGAGCCAATCAGTGGGTCCGGCGGACGCGATGTCTGCCGGGCACCTGCGATCGCTCCCCGTGAAGGGAGAACGGCAGTCTACCGATGTAGAATAAATTCCTGCACATGCTTGAGTTGCTGTAGGACTCTTTGTTGGCATTAGATCACTCCCAGTGAAGTATAGACTTGGTAAACTGCCTCAGGTGCACCACAAGTCTCAGCGGGCCCGGAGATTACTCTGAACAAAGAGACATCCGAAGCCTATAATTGCTCAAAGTCATCTGACGCTTTATTCATTCCATACAGTTTATATGAGAACAATGCATACACAGTTACACCTCCCCTTGGTCATCTGAAATGTTCCTACAAAAATACATTGTTTCATTATGACTTTATGTAGAGAGACAAAATCCAGTTGTGTCTGGGAACTGTACAGCTATTGCTTGGGAAGATAAGGGGAATAATAAAGAACACTGAGACCTAACTAGATTTTGTTCTCAGCAAAATACATGAGAAATACACTTATTATTTCAACGTTCATAAAATGTCGGCTAGAAAATCAAAATGGTTGAACTATTGCTCAGAAAAACTAATAAAGAAGAACTCTTGCTAAAATTCTTCTTTCAATCCCCTCTTGAAAATCATTACATTTATTTACAATGATTTTCTCTTAACCTTTATAGTCTAAGGAATGGGGTGAAGTGTGATGTAAGAGGGTGGTTAGATCTAGTCCTACAACATTACCGTTATACATGAATAAATTGTCTATACCTTTGTTAAGCATTTTCTTAAAGCAGGGTACCACACAAAGCATGATGGTACCGATTTATAATAATAATTCCTAGCTATACCAAAGCTTGCTTCCAACTATTACATCACCTAAAATATTGATCCCAAGAGTTGTCAATGCCAAAATTCTTCTTCAGTTTCACAGAATGGCCAGAGTGACCTTACCCTTAGGGCCAGCATTATCAGGAATGTAAATGCAACATCCATCTACTTTATCAATATATACATAAGTATCACCTTTTTGTACAAGGATCATATCCAGAGCCATTCTATTCTGGAATGTCATCTGGGAGGTAGCTTCTAGTTGTTCTTAAAACATGAACATGTTTCCCTATAAAGCAATATCTCTTCCATGGCGTCTAGTCTGTAAGTATTGCATATACATATGAGGAGTGGGTGTAACACATTTTGCTAAGCATACCATAGCGCTCTTGACAAATGCATACAAGAATAAAATGAAAACTACCACCAAGACTATGCTGGTAGCGATCCCCTTTAACCATCCAAAAATACCTGATCCCAAGAAAAACTCATCCCATGGATTAGTAAGGCCTGAATTCTTCTTAAGCTCAACCGACAAACTCTCTAGCTTTCAGATAGCTAATGTGACCTTTCCATTGGGACCAGTATTACTGGGGATGTATGTGCAGCATGTACCTATTTTCTCTATCATGTGACAGACTCCTCCTTGCTCTGCAAGCATCATATCTAATGCTACCCGATTCTGAAAAGTCATTTGTGAGGTGGACTCTAATTGTTCTGCTATTCCCTGGAGGGCATCTCGTGTGTAATTAACAAACCTCTGTTGATTATAATAAATGTAATTTATCCAATCTACATTCTTATTAATTGTAACTATGGGAAACAATGATTCAAATCCAGCCGCTACTTTATCTCCGGCCTTAAACTAATGTGGGACCCCTCTTGGAACACCTAAGGCATCTATATAAACATGTGGGTCAAAACTACCCATGGGTACCTCTCTCTTTTGTTTCCCTGTATTTCTAGTGTTCTCCTTAAGCTGATGTGTGTTTTCGTCATTCTCAGTGAATATGTGTAGGGGCATTATTGCTTTAGCAAGGGCACACTCTCCTGTCCACTTCAAAGGCAACCTAGTCCTTATTTTCATATCTCCACATATCCAATATATGTCTCTCAAAGACATTATTTGATTCTCTATAACAGTAGACCTGTAGGTGGAGCAATAACCTTCTGTAAAATTTCCTAAAAATCTACCCCCACCACGGTGTCTGGAATAACATGTGTAGCTACCTGGGTAAATGGTGATAGATCCAGTGGGCCTAGATTCTTTAGTTATAATGTGATATTCCTTTTTTCATGTTTCACAATTAGAATGGTTACTAGAGGTATTGGTAAAACAAGTTTCTACATTCTCAGGGATGTTAAGGGGCACTGTACCTAGGTGCGGCCTAGCTCCTCCACAGACATAACAATCTGACATGTTATGTGAGCTAGCACTATACCTCATCCATTCTAACCATAAGTTTACATCAGAGAACCCTGTCTCCACGGCAGTGCCTCCCAACCCCGGTCCCCAGGGCACACCAACAGGCCAGGTCTGCAAGAAAACTGAAACGCATCACAGGTGACATAATCGGCCTCTTAGCGACTGCAGCACTCCAGTCCGCATCTCCCCAAGGCAATACTTAAAATCTGGCCTGCTAGTGCACCCCGAGAAACACCGCTCTACGGCCACGGTATCCTCAAAAGTGGGGTCTGCTATAGCTATCATTTCTCCCAAAGTCTGTACACGGGGCCTTAAAGGATTGGTCTCTTGTACCTGTGATGGCCACTCAGGAGAGCCATACATATCTCTTAGCTGAAAAGGCTTTCTGAAGCTAGTGTACCCTGATCTCCACCAGGTACCCAAAACGTAAGTTCCAGTATCTTCTGGACTAGATTTTTCCTATGGTCAGTCTAAATTGCTCGGGAACATGTTTAACAATTGTCATTCTGCTTATAAGTGTTTTGCTAGTAGTAGGTTTGTACTCCTAATCGTCTCCCGTGTTCCAACCCACTAATCCCCAGTGTCCACATTCATTCCCCCAGTATTCATCCGTGACACACACATAGATATCCCTAGACTCTGGAATGTCCTTACACCAGTGATATAGCCAAGCAGGGTCAAATGGACAAGGTGCTATGTCACAATACTCAAAAATGAAAGTGGCTACTTGAATGTTTGAAGAATTATACCAAAATATGGTTACATCGCCTGTTTTCTTAATAGCTATCTGGGGATATTTGGAAGGGGCTGACGCAGCTCTTTTCCTCCTAACAAGTCTCTGTGCTACAGGGATCTTTGTTTCTTCATTCCCCTCTTCGGCAGAGGGTGTGCTGTTCTGGCCTCCACACAGTCCTTCAAGGGGGCCTAAGTCCTCTGGGTGATATATACAGTTAGTTATGATCCAAGTTGGAGTGAACACTAGTTCCTTGCTATGAATACAGTCATTTTGCTAATTTTCAGAGACTAGAACACCGGCTTCACTCGCTCTTCGAGGATTTTCAACACCTGCTTCTCCTCCTTTATCTGTGTCTTTATCTTTGCCTTGCTTCGCACAATCCACCTTACTCGACTGGCATGGATCCAGGCCTGTTGGTTCTCCACAAGGACAGCGATTCTGGTCACAGCGACTACCTTTGTCTTTTGGTCCAAAACTAAATCCAGCCTTGGTCTTGTGATGTGGCGACAGCTTGATCACTACTTCATCTCCTTCCTTCAAGTGATGGGTTGATACCTGTGAAAAGAAAAGACAGGTGCGAGCAACTTTTCCGTTCCACTTGATTCAAAATTCCAATGACTTTTTCTCAACTCGTCTTTGATTGTCCTATTTATCCTTTCCACTATACCTGAATTCTGTGGATGACAATCTATTTTCAGGATTTTAACTAGTTCCTGACATTCTTTTTAATATTAAAGCTGAACCATTATTAGAACTTATTCAAAGCAGGCATCCCTATCCAGGAATAATCTCCTGATTGAGGATGCGCGCCACTGTGTGGGCATCTCCCTTTTGTGGCCCTAAGAGCTTCCACTCATCTGCTGAACATGTCCACTATTAACTCTGGTTTCTACCCTGTGTTGGGCTTATGTGTGAAATCTATTTGTAGATGTTCATGTTTGGCCTTATGTGTTTGTTTGTGTTGTTCCTAATACAGGTGATGCATCTAGCAACATATGCTTTCACTAATTTAGGCCTGTAAATAGACATATGCTTTCACTAATTTAGGCCTGTAAATGCAAAAAAAACTTCAGTAATACTTCATATGTTCTTTCCCACTCCCTGTGTCCTATTCCATCATACTAGGCAATAGACAGTGGGGCGTTAGCTGCGGGGATACTAGATCTCCCCTCTTTTAGAAAAAGGCTATTCTCAACTTTTTCTAAACCATCACCTAATTCCTTAAACCTGTTCTGTAGCATGCGTTTGTAGCTCTAACAATGTGTGATCTTTTGGCCTGGCACAGGAACCATCTACAAAAACATCCTCTGTTCCCTCTATGGCTGTCCTGATATATTATGCTATACAATCATGTTGTGGTGTAACACACCTTTTAATCCCAGTAACCCATTTAAAACTGGGGCCTACCTAGGGCAAATGATGTGGCCATCCCCATTACCATCTCACAAGATGCTATGCTTGGAGTCACTTCAGGCATGCCTTAGGCCTGGACTGCGACCATCTTTGGACAAAAACTATAGGGCAAAGTCTACCACCATACACCTGGGCAAGTACACCTGTCATGGTCTTACAATTGTCCCTCGCATAAACACAAAACATTTTTCCATAATTTGGGAGGCCCAGTGCAGGCGCTACAACCCTAGCATTTTTCAGATACATAAACGCATTCAACATTACTTGTGACATTTCTGGACCTGTGGCTTGTCTCAAAATGTTGTCATAAAATAGGAGCAGTCGGATCCATTGCAATCAATGATCCTGGTTTTGTGGGCGGGCAAGACCCACTGTGGGCTGGCAAGACCCACGTGACTGACTCTCCTTTTCTCCCTCTGTGAGAACAAAACCAAGGTAAACAACACTTTCCTGACACCATTGTCATTATTCCTGTGACACTTTGTGTCCACATACATGTACATTTCTCAATAAACTCACTCGCTCTGACTGGCCTCCACAGAGTGACTACATATGTTATCCACATATTGTAGCGGGACTGACCCATGAGCAGGTGTCCATCCCCTCTTGTGTGGTCTGTAGAACTATAGAGCAGACAACTAAAACTGTCTACTTAGCCCTGAGGCATTTCTACACCAGATCAGTTACCTGGACTGAAAAACAAAACAAGAAACAAAGATGGCTGTGCCTCCTCGTCCACTAGGACGCTAAAAAAAATGCATTACTTCAACCAATCACTGTAAAGTGGGTAGCATCGGATGGTATGGCTATGAGTAGAGATGGCACATCAGATACCACTTGCATACTACATACTACAGTCAGATAAAACTAAAACTTTTTTTTGGCCTTCTGCCAATCTAACAAAAACCTGTCCAGAGGTTCCCCTCCCTCAATAGATGACACCCCTAAAATATCACCCAAAAACTGAAATCAGATAAAAAGTTAATCTGATTTGAAACTTTTGGCTCGGTGCCAATAGGGTCCAATGGTCACACTAACCCTTTCTTGGCAAGTAGCCAATTTTCAAAATTTTGCACCAGAGCTCCCTTTTACATTTAGGGACACAGGGGACCTATTTGTAAAATGTAATTTCTCATTATCTATAATTCTATAAAAAAATAACCTCAAAATATCTTGCCGACTACGGAGAACTATGTTTTGCCTGATAAAAACTGTCTTTGTTCGCTATTATTACTCTTCCCAGAGGTTCCTATGCTTTATGCACAAATGTATAAATGGAAAAAGTCCAAAAATTCCATAAAAAAAATAATTGCATATGTGTGGCTCTGCGCAAGAAGTGACCCCCCCCCTCCCTAGGAATGTGGGAACCACCTCTCCCTAGAAATGTACCAACGTCAAAGCCAACATCGCAGTTTCAAACAATTATGTATGTCTAGCTTGGAAAATGAATATTCAGAACAACAAAAAACAGGGGTGCCATGTTATCTTGTGAGGTAATACTATTTTAGCTGTACCTTCGGCCAAGAGTCTGTCTAATGTATGCCTGACTCCATCCTCCCTAACAAACTAAGTGGGCACCTATGTATTATTCTGAAACTGTGCCAAATGATTGAATACTCTCCTGACTCATTTACAATTGGTAAATGGGGGTTTCTAAATGTCTTGGTGGGGATCCCATTAATTCCCATTGAAGGTTCGGCTTCCAATGTCTCTCCATTCCAGAATTCTTGTGATATGGAGCTGAAAGTCGCTCCACAATCCACGAGAATTGGAAGATTCATGCCGTCTACACAAAGTGAAATCATAGGCAGTTGTTGATAATTGAGAGACACACTGGGAAATGCCGAGTCCCCATCTTCTGGGCACCATCATTGTTGCGGATGTTGGGGCTGCCAGTTAATGTTAAACTTAACTCTAGGCTTCTGTTGCTGTGGCTGGTCAGCTGCAGGTGAATCACCGACACAACGGTCCTCATAAGGGCAGTCCCATTTGAAGTGATTTGGATCCCCACAGCTGAAACAACCATTCCTTTGCAGAAATCTACAGTATTATTAAAAGGGGGCCTATTCTGAGAATGCCCTGCTCTGCCCCTGAATCCCCCCTTGCCTCTTCCACTTTGATAGCGTCCCTGAAAGGGTGTCTGAAAATATGTAGCAACGGCTGTTTCTCTCTGGGGAGATCAAAACATCCCGCTGCATCCTTTTCTGTTATGGCTTCCTGGAAACCATCCATGTCTTTGTTTGTCCAGTCTGAAACTTGCTGTTTCACAATTAACATGTATTGGGACTTTAAATTATTGATAAATGTCTGAATCATGAGGCTGTAACATTCCTTGGTGACACTTAAACCGGCCTCATGATTCCAGACATTTCTAAACCTTGTTCAAAACTCCAGGACAGTTTCACCTGACTTCTGCTTACAAGCAATTGGACTTACTCTTAAAAGCCCTAGTTAACTCTTTATTATTCTTATTACTTTTCAGCCTTCTAGCCTTCTCAACTGTTTTATTATTCTACAAGGGGGCATAAGTTAACCAGTTTTCATCTCCCCTTATCCCATTGTGGATTACCCAGGAAATATGGGAAAGCTTGTCTATCTTCTAAGCATAATTCTTTAATCATAATACACTTAAAACCTTCAGTATAATTCACATATACAATATACATTAATTCTTAACACTTTAACTTTAGGTAGACCATTCTTCTACCTTAATTTACTTCCAGGAATATTATTCACCAAATATTCCCGGCCATTTACATAACAAGACAATAAACAAATACCAATATTCTCTCACTCATTAAGACATGTCTCTATGATTTACACATTCACATAATCACTTGTTACCATGGTAACCCTTTATGGTTTCAAAACCCTCCTTCAAGCCACTGATGTATATAAATTAAACCCTTATACTTTTGGACTCGAGTGTCCCTTCTAGGACAAAAAAGAAAAAAAACCCTTTCCGAGTCTTGACCAATACCTTCCAGGTACAGTGGATATCAAGAAAGTTTTCCTACCATTATAGACAAACAATACACATATTATCTTATACTTCTATGCGACAGAAAGAAGAAGCAAAAGGAAGAAAAGGATCTGAGTCTCGTGGATTACAACCGGTCAGTCAATTTTCACAGTACTGTTTATAATATTTCAATATCTCATAGATCAATATCTCATAGATCCCATCTATGTCTATAGGTTTCCACAACCTATCAGGTCACTCGGGACCTGGGACCCTCCCAGGGCCTCTTTAGTGTTCCCCGAACACTTGGATCTATGTCTCTAGGTTTCAGGTCACTCAGGACCTGGGACCCTCCCAGGGTCTCTTTAGTGTTCCCCGAACACTTATCAAGTCTATACAACCAACAGGTATTACTCTAGACTATATGGTCGTGGACTCGGAGGTCACGGTAAGGCAGAGAAAAATTTCAACACTTACTGGACATGGGCGTTGTTGACCATCTCGGTGTGGGACCTCCAAAACTGTTGGCATTAGATCACTCCCAGTGAAGTATAGACTTGATAGACTGCCTCAGGTGCACCACAAGTCTCAGCGGGCCCGGAGATTACTCTGAACAAAGAGACATCCGAAGCCTATAATTGCTCAAAGTCATCTGACGCTTTATTCATTCCATACAGTTTATATGAGAACAATGCATACACAGTTACATCTCCCCTTGGTCATCTGAAATGTTCCTACAAAAATACATTGTTTCATTATGACTTTATGTAGAGAGACAAAATCCAGTTGTGTCTGGGAACTGTACAGTTATTGCTTGGGAAGAACAAGATAAGGGGAATAATAAAGAACACTGAGACCTAACTAGATTTTGTTCTCAGCAAAATACATGAGAAATACACTTATTATTTCAACGTTCATAAAATGTCGGCTAGAAAATCAAAATGGTTGAACTATTGCTCAGAAAAACTAATAAAGAAGAACTCTTGCTAAAATTCTTCTTTCACTCTTGGTAGCCTCTCTGACCAGTTTCCTCCTGGCTCTTTCATTCTGTTTGGAGCGACTCCTGATCCAGGGAGGGTTTGTACTGTACCAAATAACCTTCCACTACTTATTAACAGACTTCACTGTGCTTCTAGGTGTTAATAAAGCCTTTGAATTTTTGTATCCATCTCCTGACTTGTGCATGTCCAAAACTTTTATCCCAGAGATTTTTTGACAGTGCCTTGCCACCCATAGTTGTTTGGGTCAGCTGCAATACCAGGGACTGCAATGCTCCAGGAAAGCTTTTTTCATGCTGAACTAATCAAAATGACCACAGCTGATCACAGTTGAAAATCAGGTGATTAGTTACACCTGATTTGAGTTTACAAATCATTTTTTAGGAGGGGGGGGGGGGTGATCTTTTTTGCAACTGAGTGATTCTGTTTTTGATTTTTTTTTTTGTGACATGGTGTTATATCTTTCAAATACAGTAAATACAGCTGGACAAAACAAAAACTGCCTGTCTTCATTTCAGGCTGCAAAGCAAATAAAGTGATTTTAAACATTATACATTGTATATGGGTGGATTTCAGTCTGTGAGAAGCTCAGTGTGCAGTGAAATCAGAGCAAGCATTTTCAGCACAGGAGAGGAGCCTGTACAACTGTGCAAGACTAAACGGAAGGCTGGAGTTTTAATTTTCAAACCTATGCAAAAATCCTCTGTACAAAATACAGTACAGTGTACTGCGAAATATGTTGGACCTATATAAATAGTGTGTGACTTGCGGGACAATGGCATGTAAGCTCCTCTGATGCAGAGACTGATGTGACTAGCGGAGTGTTTTCTGTACAGTGCAGAATATGTCAGAGCTAATAATGCATGTAATAAAGTGGAATTTCTGTTTTGATGTCTTTTTTTTTTTTTTTTTTCAGAATGATGAGAGCTTTTTGAACACCATCTACGAGGGATACCTCTCAGTCTTGAACAGAAGGGCTGCTCCGGCTGGAATGCTTTGAAGCCTTTTCATTGGTTCCTGTATTGTTGTGTATTGAGGTGGGCTGCAGTCAGTGTGATCAGATTTTATTTCCATCTTTCTATCAATCTTTTCCATGATAGTGCACCCATCTTCAATAGCAACATTGGAGATTGGACCAATATTTCAGAAAGTTAGACCAATAGGCCAAATATATTGTTCCTACTATTTTGCCTGGGAGACGGCTACTCTTAAAGGATGACTTTGCATAAAGCGATTTCAGGAAAAATCATTGTTTGAACTCAAAACTGATTTTTTTTTTTTTTTTTTTTTTGAGAGGACACATGGAGCTAAAAATGTTTTATCTATTTTTCTGCAGCTGTGATTAAATTGTACAGTTGTTTTTAACACTTTATCCACATCAGTAAGAGCAACAAGGATGTGCAGGAACCAATTGCAGCTCATTTTATTGTACATTGATTAGCTGCTAGATTATTGCTGATTGGTTGCTATAAGCTGCTGCCTTGTCAAGTAGTCCTGTGTACCTGATACATGGGGTCTGCTGAGGAAAATTTTGTGCACCTGCCACAACAGATTCTCAGGTTAGTCTTTCAAGATTATTCTGACAATGTATTAAAACAGAGGACAGGAACTGTTATACCCAATGTGATCGGAGGACCTTTTTAATTGTCGAATCCACAATACAAAAATTGCAGCTGGATTTAACTTGAGCTTGTGGGTGGGTGGGGCCTCATCAATTTGCTGAGCTTTAACGGATAAGTGCACCTTTTTTTGCTTCCTTCCCCTGACCTAACCTCATCCACCCTCCCCATATACACATGCATCATTACCTCAATCTGACAGCTGCAGATCCGCTGTTTGTTTACATCCAGTTTTGGACGTTTTCACTGACCTGGCCCGGAGCATTACGGCTGCATGGACGTATATGGGGCTGTCTCTGATTGTCTTTGGCCTCCAAACTTTCTAAACAAAGGGCCGGGTTGCTGTCCTTCAGAGTTTAGGGGGGCCGGACTGTGGCCATCCGGAGTAGAAAATGTCCCAGAATCAGTTGGAGTAAACAATGCCCCATCATTGGTGTCATTGGTAGGAATTGTGTCCCATCATTGCTGTCATTGGGCCCCATCATTGGTTTCATTGCTAGGAATTGTGCCACGTCATTGGAGTCATTGGGAGGAATTGTGCCCTATCATTGGTGTCATTTGGAGGAATTGTGCCCTATTGTTGGTGTCATTGGGAGGAATTGTGCCTCATCGTTTGCTTAATTGGGAGGAATATTGCCCAAGTATTGGTGTCATTGGGAGGAATTGTGCCCCATCATTATTGTAATTGGGCTCCATCGTTCGTGTCATTGGTAGGAATTGAGGCCCTTCATTGGTGTCATTGGGAGGAAATGTGCCCCATCTTTGGTGTCAATTAATGAAATGGTGCCTCAAGGGCCAGATAAAAGCAGGCAAAGGGCCACATCCGGCCCCTGGGCCGCAGTTTGAAGATCCCTGCAATAGAGGTTCGTGGGGCACTAACACGCAGATGTGGCCAAGACCATAAAGACTTGCACCGCTGGAGGTAAACAAATAGTGGTAATGCAGCCATAAGATCACATTACCTATGCATCTGAGGAGGGGGAAGGGGAAAAAATAATTATAATAACTTTGTTTAAAAGTAAACTTCTCTTTTAAGCTGAATCTGACAGTATTGTCCACTTCAATGGTGAGACGAAGAGGTATTTTAGAAAAGGCTTGACTAATTCTAAGCCTTTATAAAAGTTTTCCAGGGAAGAGTTTAACTTCTTCCATTTACTCTGAGGGGGCTGCTTATTACAGTTCTCAGGACATTAACTTATGTAGAAATGACAAGGAGTCTGAGAAGCCTGAGCCCTGTCCTGAGATGGACAGATTTATAGGAAGAGTGCTACAAAAGGTAATGCTGGAGCTGAGTAGGTATATATGGCAGTGTTTTTGCTAGCAACAAGTCCATCATCTCACCATGGGTGATTTCCGATATATAACCTTAAACATCACACAGCTCTTGGCTTCGGTGGAAGTTGAGCTGGGTGCTATAAACCCCTCACTCCCATTGCCTTTTACCAAAAAGAAAACCCAATAATACTTTTTTTTTTTTCCTGCAGTTTTTTATGCCAGCCCAAAAATGGCAGCAGTACTTCCCCTGCACAGCAGCAGGAATTATTTTAAGACTAAGCGGTGGTCACATAAAGGATCTATGCATGCCGCTCAGTCCCGGAGAACTGTGAGCCCAGTCTGTGCGATGTGCTTCGTAGGGGGCATTTAAACGAAAGGCTTTGCTCACTGGAAATGAGCAGAACAATATTGTCATTCTGCCTGCAGAGGATTACTGGCACTGAACTGAGAAGAAAGTCAGGGACAGCGCTTAAACATGGAGAGGGTAGGTTGAAATTGGGGAACATCTTCTGACTATGGGCGTCTTCGTTGGACGGTGCGGGATCGCATCACTGCCTGCATGCGCAAGAGTGCAGTCAACCCGGCACACAGGTGCTGTGCTAGAATGTAAATTGAGCTGTGTTTGTACAGCTTAGTGTCCATTCCAAAAAAGGCCATGAGCAGGCAGGTAGGTTTATTTTATTGCAGAAGTGACATTGCATATGTCTTCTGCCAAAAAGAACCTGCCTGGTTGCAGGTTTTGAAAACAAGACTTTAGTTCTGCTTTAGGTTTTTACTGAAAATACTCTACGTGCTGCGCTAAAACATTAAGATTCTCACATCTAATTTTAAAGAGTCCTTAATGCATTGAGTTCATCCCAACGTGAATCCAAAAGAGGTGCTCAGGAGAAACCTTTATAAAGCTGTAAAGCTGAATGCTCCAAAGGGATGAAGAGACCACCACCGTCACCCAATCACACTGCTTCTTACCATCCACCATAGACCCTCACAACAAGGTCAAATGAGCAATATGGTAGCACTCCTGAGCAGATCCATTGTAAAGTTCATCTGCCACTTGCCTCTAGGACTCCCTAATGTCCCCTCCAAGGACTCACCAATAGCATAAGAAGGAACAGAGAACACTGCTCAGTGTATAAATCACAACCCAGTTTATTACTTAAAAAATACTTCACTCCCATTTAATATAAAGAAAAACCACATGTCTGTAAACAACTCCTGCCTTCCCAACCAGCAAGATGGCCCCCGCATCCCAATGCACGATGACGTCACGTGTCTCGGGACGCGGCCATCTTGCTGGTTGGGAACGCCGGAATTGTTTGTAAACATGCGTTTTTTATTTATATTTAATGTGAGTGCAATACTTTTTAAGTAATAAAATGAGTTGGGATTTCTACACTAGGAGAAGTGTTCTCTGTTTCTTCTTATGCTATTGGTGAGTCCTTGGAGGAGACCTTCAGGAGTACTAGAGGCAAGTGGCAGATGATCTTTACGACATACCTGCTCAGGAGTGCTACCATGTTGCACATTTGACCTTCGTTGTGAGGGTCTATGGTGGATGGTAAGAGGCAGTGTGATCGGGCTACGATGGTGGTCTCTTCATCCCCTTTGAAGCACTCTGCTTTACAGCTTTAGAATTGTTTCTCCTGAGCACCTCTTGTGGATTTATGTGGGGATTGACTCCTAATGCATTAAGGACTCTTTAAAATTGATGTGAGAACCTTATAATGTTTTAATACTGCAGCTAGATGGTTTTAAAAAAAATGATGTTGTTCAGCAATATTGTGCTATCAGCTATTTTTTAGGTATTATTCATAGTGGTTTATGGTTTTACAGCTAGCGCAGCTGATTGTGTCAACTTACTATAAGTTTTTATTGAAAGCAGGCGGATTAAATCGGCCACCAGTTACATATAGTCCTTTGTTGACTCCAGCAGTGAGATCTTGGCACTTGAGTTCTTAACTTCCCTCATCTACCTGAGCAATCAAAAGTGGCCTCCACTTTCACCAGTAGATTCTTCATTATGGAGAATCGAAGAAGTGAGACTTTATTTCTTCTCTTAATGAAAGGTCAACTTAGGAAATTACCAGTGAGATCCAGCTTGCTGGATTCCATGAGAGGTTAGAGAAGTTGCTGTTTGTTGTAGCGTGCCCTTTTAATGGAGCCAGATGTAATGTGTTTACATGGAAAGAATGCTAAACTTGTATTTTTATAATGCCAAGAGTTATAAAAGATATTTTTTCACAAGAATCCCAGATCATATAAGTACTTTATTTTTTTTTTTTATCGAATATCCCAGTCTTTGGAGAAATGGCAGTTGTGTGTAGTTCAGACAGTGGCCTGTAGGTGCCATCATCTGCTCAGTGTATCACTAGTGAGGCAGTGATGTGTAGTTCTGAGCCTCTGGTGGCCTCCAGGTGGTGCTAGCCACTCAATTTATAACCAGTGAGGAGCCTTTCTGTAGCTTCTAGCAGTTGGGTTAATGGAAAGATAAAGCACTGATTCTGTAAAGTCACCTGAACAGTGTGGGAGAAGGAAGTACTTTACTGATCCTGCTCCTCTTGTGTTTGTATTATGGAATATGTCTAAAAACTGCACATATATTACCAACATCCACCTCAACCCAATATTTCAGTTATATGTGGAGCATTGTAGGCTGGCTTTTTATATTTTTGGGGTATTTTATCAGCTGGATGGTTGTTCAGAAGCCAAGTATTTTGCTCCTTAAGCTGAATCTTCGTGAAATGCAAATCTAACAGAGACCCACAGGTAATTGTCAATGTGGTTAAGGGGAGCTGGGAAATTATAAATCTCTGCAATCTCTGAAAAATATAAGAAGCCTGCAAATGACTGTTCATGAAATTCGTTTTTGTTTTTTTGTTTTTTCCAAGGAAACTACAAAGTTTGCTGTCTGCAATAAACTTTTCATTTCCCGATTCATTGTCTGTCTGGCTCTATTTTCTGACTGTCCCTGAGCTGTTACCTAGCAACATTAGATTTGATGTTCTGGAAAACAAAATCAGATAATCTGATTTTTATATTTAATATTGGCCAGCAGTTAAAATGTGTATTTACAAGGTTGTTTGGTGAATCAGATTGTATTTGCACACAAAATATGATGCTGTGTTGAATAGATTGCCAGTTTGAAAGACAAACAGCCCAATCACAGCAAGTGCATTATGAACACACGCCAGCTATTGTGGCATCAGGTTTTCATAAGGCCCAGTACAGCAAAGCTCAGGCTAGGAGAGGGAGGGGGGCAGCATTATGGCTCAATCAAGGGTGCCCCCTGCACATATACTGACAAAAGGTGAGAGCAGAGAGCTTTAGTGGTGACCAACTTTCTTGATATAGTGAGTCTCGGGTTCGGCCCCTGGCCAAAGGGCTGTACAGACGTGCTAAAAGATGATCAGAGACTACATGTATGCTACAGAACATGGTCAGAGCCTGCAGATAAACTATAAAAGATAGCCAGAGCCTGCAGAAATACTACAGGAGATGATGGTTTAAAACTGCAAATAAACTACATGAGACAGGCGGAGACTGCAGACATGCTACACGAGATAGAGACTGCACCCATGATACAGCAGTTGTTGAGAGACAGAAAACGTATTACAAGAGACAGTCGGACTGTGGTCTGAGACTGCAGACATACAACCCCTATTCCAAAAAGTTTTAGACGCTGTGTAAAATATACATAAAAACAAGATGCAATGATTCGCACATCTCATAAACCCATATTTCTCTTACGTCCTCCGACAGTCGCCGCCCCCTCACAAGTCTTCACCAATGGGGTATTGACCTTTGCTCCGCAGGAGTAGCTAGGCACAAGATTTGTTAGTAACAAAGGCTTTTAGCATAGACACACCCCTAGGGGCTGTCCCACTAGTCAATACCTCCCTGCACTAGCATTCCCAACTCAGTTTGATCTTGCCTAGCTTAGGAGTAGCAGGCTTTCCTGTGCTGGGGCTTCAGTCTCAGCCTTCTACCCTTCTTTTGATTTTATTTCAAAGTGTTTTTTCTTTACTTTACTAGCTGTTATTTTACCAGCTCTTAGATAGGGATCTTCGGATGAAGATGATCATGCGGAGCTGGGTCTCGGACTGGCCGCCCTGGATCCCAGGGCTGAGGGCCAGATGGATCCCCAGCCTGCCATCGAGCGTTCAGCTATGGTTCGCCCTGGCGCCATGAACGACCCATCCCTGTTCGCTGCAGGGATGCTGCCTGTGAGGTGGCTACCTCACTGGACGCTTTCTGCGGTTTTGTGCTGCCTGCGTCCCGGCTACGGGCACTCCCTGTCATATGAGGACAGCGGTTTTCCGTTTATGAAGGCTACCCCACGCCATCCGGTACGGTAAGCACCTTTTCTATGTGGGGGCCTCTGTCTGGGGTGTCAGTCTGCTGTACTGTGTGTCCCCTCATGTCTGTGTCGTGGGCTCCCTGATGTATCCCTGCGGGGTTAATATTTATTCACTGTAGTGAGATGGGGACCCCTCTCTTTCATATGTCACCTTGTGTGTTCTGAGTGCAGACATGTATGTGCGGCGACCGCTACGGCTGAGCGCCGCGCGGTCCGCCATTTTCACTGTGAGTGGCATGTTGGCTTCACCCTGGGCTTTGTGCAGGGTTGCAGTGCGGTGCTTTTGGCGCCGATCGCCGCCATTTTTTGGTGTGTGGCGGGCCGCTCGATCCGAGCACGTCGGCGGCCATTTTCTAGAAGCCTCCATTGATTCCTATGGGAAGCCATTTTCCCTGAGCCAGCAGCAGTGTTTATAGTTCAGCCTATCTCTGGAACAGCGATCAGTGGCAACGCTCTGCGAGCTCTTCAGGTGATCTCTCCATGCCTTCCTAATTCAGCTGTTTTCTGCCCCTGTGGGGATTGGTGCTTGTTGTGGGCTTTGCGGTGGGCTGCGCTCGCCGCAGCGCTTAAAGGGCCAGTACCTTTTTTATTCCACACTTGTTTATTGACATGGATTCTCTGGATAGCTGGTTCCCCCAGCCTGGTGGGGGACCCTGGGTCTGCTGAACCCCCGCTGTGCCTTACTTGGCCGCTGTACTGACATTTTTGGTGTCATGGATGGGGGTGCGGATGGCTGAACGTTCTGCATAGTAGCGGGCCAGGTTATCTATCTCCTCTGTTTCAGACGGTGATGTGGCTGCTGTGACTGGCTTACCCTTTTCAGGGTCTCGCTCATCTCTGGACCTTTTGGGGTCTGGAGGGGAGGCAGAGGTTGAAGGGGTTGATATGTCTCTCCCAGGCTCGCCTGAAGAGCTTGCGCTCATGGATGTGCTGCTCCCTCCCATAAAAGATCATCCTTTAGGATACATGAAACCCGCTAGTTGGCGCAGGTTTTTTCCCTGCCCTGCTGCATTCCATCACGCTGTGATTGAACAATGGCGCACTTAAAAAAAAAAAAAAAGCCCTTTACGGTGCCTGGTCATTTTACACTGCTTTACCCTGTTGCGCCCTCCACGGAGGAGCGCTTGTGTGTGGCACCCCAGGGGATCACGCTGGGACCGTGTTGGCCAGGGTTTCCACTGAAGGATACCCCGGTTTTCCGGGATCCTACGGTTGGGAGGTTGGGGTCTCTTGCCCGCCATGCTTATATGGTGGCGCGCTCTATGCTCGAACCTATTTCGCCTGGATTGAGGGGCTCTGGCGCACCCTTGTGTCTGCTGCTGCACCGCCAGCTGCGCTGGCTATGGTAGTCCTGCTCCATCAGGGGGTCATGTACTTTTGCGATGCGGCCTGCATGAGGCCCCTTTCGCTGCACGCCTGTCTAGTGTCGCGGTGCCTACCGTCGACTGATCTGGCTGAAGTGTTGGTCGACTGACCAATTGTCGCGGAAACCGGTGGATGGTTTTCTCTGTGCTGGGTCTCGCCTTTTTTGGCGAGGCTTTGGATACTCTGGTGAATGGAGTCACTGGGGGCGAGAGCACTCTGTTGCCCCAGAATCCGAAGAACACGTCCTTTCGCGGCGAGCGGGGCCCCACATTTGGACCCTCTCAGGGGTCCTTTTCGTGCCTTTAAGTCGCAGTCCAAGGGTAGACCCTTCGTAAGGCCAAGGTGGCCTGAAGGAGCCCTGGGCGGGTAGCGAGAGTCCGGCTGCGCCGGCTCTGCGCCCCATTCCGCTTCTGCCTGAAGGGACGCCCTCACCCGCTTCTGGGGTGGGGGAACGTTTGTGCGTTTTTTTCCTCCAGCCTTGGCTGTCCCGCCTCGGGACAGGTGGGTTCAGGAAATCGTTCGAACGAGATACAAGATCGGACAGGTTTTTTCCTCAATTCTTCGGCTGTCTCCTGGGCACATGCAGGATCTCCTGGCCCAGGGGGTGGTGGTCCCGGTGCCTCACCGGGACAGGTTTTGGGGGTTTTTACGCCGATTTGCTCACTGTGCCCAGTAAGGTGGGCAAAGTACGTCGGATCCTGGACTTATGAGCTCTGAACCGCTTCATGCATGTTCGGGAGTTTTGCATGGAATCCCTGCGCTCGGTGGGGTTGCCCTGAGCCCGGGGGGATTCCTGGCCTTTGTCGACCTGTAGGAATGCGTGCCTGCGCATCCCCAATTTCGAAGGTCGCCAGAGGTGCCTTCGGTTCGCCATTACGGAGGACCGTTGCCGGTTCGTGGCGTTGCCTTTCGGTCTCGCTTCGGCTCCACGGGTTCTTAACAAAGTGCTGGCACCTGTTCTGGGCCTGTTGAGAGCCCAGGGCGTTGCGGTCTTGGGTTATCTGGATGATCTCCTGTTTAGATCGAGTGTCAGTCAGAGCCTGCTGAACGCCCTGTCCACTACGGTACAGGCCTTTCGGGAGTTCAGTTGGACCATCAAAAATCCGAAGTCGACGCTGTCTCCTTCGTTTCGCTTTCCCTATCGGGGAATGGTTCTGGACTCTGCTCATGCTAGAGTGTTCCTGCCGGAGGGAGAACTCCGGACTATTCAGGATGAGGTCAGGTCCCTCCGGGACACCCGTTCCTTCTCTCTCAGGACCTGTATGCGGTGCCTGGGGTTAGTGGTCTCGGCCTTTGGGGCGATTCCCTTTTGATCGGGTTTCACACGCGGTCTCCCCAAGTGGAGATTCTGGCCAAGTGGAAAAAGTCTTGGGATCTGAGGGTTTCGTTGTGCGCCGAACCAGAAGAGATCTTCTGTGGTGGCTCCAGTTCCCGGCTGTGTCGGGGGGCAAGTCTTTTCGTCCGTTGCTGTGGACGGTGATCGCCACGGCTGCCAGTCTGTCGGGCTGGGGTGGTGTTCTGGGCAACCTGTTTGCCCAGGGAACTTGGTAGGAGGAGGGATCCTCCTTTCCGATCAGCATTCTGGACTTGGGAGCGATATAGCTTTGCCATTCTCCAGTGGTCGGAACGACTTCAGGGCCGTATGGTTCAGGTTCAGACGGACAATGCCACCGCGGTGGCTTACGTCGACCACCAAGGGGGCACCAGGTGTGCCCGATCGGCCAGGGAAGTGACCGACATTCTGTCCTGGGCCGGAACTCACGTCCCGGCGTTCACGACAGTTCTCATTCCGGGGGTGGGGCACTGGCAGGTCGATTATCTGAGCCGCCAGACCCTGGACCAGGGGGATTGGCCCCTACACCCGGAAATCTTTCAGATGCTGTGCGCGAGGTGAGGATCCCCGGTTGTGGATCTGTTTCGTGTCTCGGCTGAACAAACTGGGGGAAAGGTTTGTGGCAAGCACGCGCGATCCTCGGGCGGCCACCTCGGACGCGTTAGTGGCACCTTGGCATCAGTATCGGCTGATGTATGCCTTTCCTCCACTTCAGTTGCGATCCAGGCTCCTTCACAGGTTGGCCTGAAAACCGCACGTGGTGTTTCTGATGGCACCGGACTGGCCTCGCCGGTCCTGGCACACGGACATCGTTCATCTGGCTGTCGTGCCTCCGTGGCGCCTGCCACTGCGGGAAGCCCTTCTGTCTCGTTGACCGATCTTCCTTCCTGCTTTACAGTCGCTGGCTGTAACGTCCTGGCTGTTGGAAGCCAGGTCCTGTGGACGGGGGTCTCTCCCCTGAGGTCCTTCCTTCTCTACTCACGGCTTAACGGCCTTGTCTGGTAACGTTTATTACCGTGCTTGGAAAGCGTACTTTGCCTGGTATGTGTCCAGGGGGTTCTCCCCTCGCTCATGCTCGGTGTCGAGAGTGTTGGCTTTCCTTCAGACTGGTGTGGTCCAGCTTTTGGCGCTGGCCATGATAACGGACAAGCTCTCTGCGCTGGCTGTTCTTTTTCGGCGCCCTATGGCGTCTCATTCCTCATTCGCACCTTTGTTCGAGGTGTGCGTCTTTTGGCCCCTCCTCGGAGGGGGCCCTTACCTCCGTGGGACTTGGACTTGGTTCTGTCCAAGTTGCAGCGTGTCCCCTTTGACGACTTCAAGGGGATATCGTTTGTCTCTGCGGTCTGAAAAGATTGCCTTTTTTAGTGGCGATCGCTTCGGCTCGCAGGGTGTCAGAGTTGGCGGCGTTGTCCTGCCGTTCTCCCTACTCGGTGGTTCACAAGGGTAAGGTGGTCTTGCGACCTCACCCGTCCTTCCTCCCTAAGGTGGCTCTGGCTTTCACCTTGGTAAGGACATTGTCGTGCCTTCGCTCTGTGCGAAGCCCGTGCATCCTAGGGGGTTGCTTTGCATTCCTTGGATGTTGTCAGGACGCTCAGGGTTTCCCCTGTCGTCCGCTATTTCTTTTCGCGAGTCGGATTCCCTCCTTGTCCTTCCTGAGGGTCCTCGGAAGGGCATGGTGGCGTCTGCGGCGACCGTTGCCAAATGGATCTGACAGTCCATTGTTCTGGCCTATACTTGCAGGAACGGGTTTCACCCTCCCCTGTGAAGGCGCTCTCTTCCAGATATCTGAGTACGTCTTGGGCCTTCCGGCTTCGGGCCTTGGTGGCCCAGGTGTGCAAGGCTGCGACTTAGTCGTCCGTGCACACTTTCTCCACTTTTTATAAGATGGGTGTTTGGGCATCGGCCGATGCCTCCTTTTGGCCGCAAGTTCTCTGTGCGGCAGTGCTATAGGGACCCTTGTTTATGGGTCTTTGGCTGTGGGGGTGTTTCACCCCTGGGTTGCTTGTTTTCCTGGGTTGTTGCTCATGTTGAGCACTTTCCTGTTGCCCAACTGGTTCTCTTACTGTGCGTAAGGTTCCTTTCTCTGATGTGGGTACTGCGTTGCTGTTTCTGCGGCTGCGTCTCCCACCCCTCATGTCTACACTGCTTTGGGACATCCCATTGGTGAAGACTTGTGAGGGGGCGGCGACTGTCGGAGGACGCAAGAGAAAACTGAATTTTTGTAAAATCTTACCGTAAAATTCCTTTCTCTGAGTCCTCCGACAGTCGCCGCCCCCCGCCCCTCTTTTGGGGTTTTTGTGTACTCTTACTGCTATGCTACCAAACTGAGTTGGGAATGCTGGTGCAGGGAGGTATTGACTAGTGGGACAGCCCCTAGGGGTGTGTCTATGCTAAAAGCTTTTGTTACTAACAAATCTTGTGTCTAGCTACTCCTGCAGAGCAAAGGTCAATACCCCATTGGTGAAGACTTGTGAGGGGGCGGCGACTGTCGGAGGACTCAGAGAAAGGAATTTTACGGTAAGATTTTACAAAAATTCCGTTTTTTTTCACAATAGAAAGCATATAAAATGTTTAAACAGAGAAAATGTACCGTTATAAGAAAAAAAAAAATGGTAACTTTGAAGTTGATGGCAGCAGCAAGTCTCAAAAAAGGTTGGGACAGGGCCAGGTTTACCACGATGTAGCATCCCCTCTTCTTTTAACAATACTCTGTAAACGTCTGGGAACTGAGGAGACTGGTTCCTGGAGTTTTTGGAGAGGAATGCTGTCCAGCTTTTGCCTGATATAGGATTCTAACTGCTCAACAGCCCTGGGTTGTCTGTCATATTATTTTTTGCCAAATATATTCAGTTGGTGAAAGGTGTGGACAGCAAGCAGGCCAGTTAAGCACCTGGACTCTATTCTAATACGAAGTCATGCTTTTGTCATAGATGCAGTATGCGGTTTAGCATTGTCCTGTTCAAATGAAAAAAGACATTGTCTGGATGGGAGCATATTCTGCTCTAAAAACCTAGATATATCTTTCGGTATTAACGGTACCTTTCCAGAAGTGCAAGCTGTCCATTCCATTTGCACGAATGCACCCCCATGCCATCCGAGATGCATACTTTTGAACGGAGTGCTGATAACCAGCTGGAAAGTCCCTCTCCACCTTAGTTTGGAGGACGCAGCACCCATGGTTACCAAAAAGAATGTCAAATTTCAAATCGTCTTACCACAGAACCCTTTTAAATGACCTTTGGCTCAGAGAAGACAGCAGTGTTTCTGGATCAAGTTCAGATATGGATTCTTTGCATGATAGAGTTTTACCTTGCATTTTTGGATGACACTGCGACACACAGGCGGTAAATCTTTAGACTTATTCCCGAGCCCATGCAATGATGTTCATCACAGAATTATGTCCGTTTTCAATGCAGTGCTGTCTGAGGGCCTGAAGATCATAGGCATCCAATATTGCATTTCAGCCTAGTGCGCAGAGATTTTTCCAGATTCTCGGAATCTTGGTGATATTGTGTACTGTAGATGATAATATATTCAAATTCTTTGAAATTTTACGTTGAATAATATTTTGAAATTATTACAAGCCGCTTTTGACAGATTGGTGAACCTCTGCCCATCTTTACTTCTGAGACACTCTAAATCTCTAATATGCTCTTTCCATACCCAGTTGTGTTACGGACCTGTTGCCAATTACTCTAATTAGTTGTAAAATGGTTTTTACAGCTTTTTCTTGTTAGTATCACCTTTTTTTTTTTTTTCCTTTTAAAATTGTACATTTTCTCAGATTAAACATTAGATATGTTTTCTATTGTAAATAAAAGATGGGTTTATGAGATTTGCTAATCATTGCTTTCTGTTTTTATGTAGATTTTACACCGCATCCCAACTATTTTGGAACTGGGGGTTGTACTACAACCCAAAAGTGCTTTTTTAACACTATTATTCCTTTATATTGCCTTTTGGAATTTACAAATGCAGCAATTTTGAAATTGGATGAAAGGTTTAGCACTGGGAAACACTTTCTGATGGATAAATAGTGCATTTTTTATACAGCTATATAGATCAGACCGAAATGAGGAGGAAAAAGGAACCTTCCCTAAAAATCAGGGACAGTTAGGAGCTATGCTGTAGGTATGGCAAGGGAGTCGAACGCCCTTTCATCATGGGTCACATCAGCAGTATGGTTGCCCTCAAAGGGCCAGTTATATCTGGTGTGCTCTACGTACAGTGCAGTTCCAGGGGTGAGCGAAGTACAGAGTGCAGGATTTAGGAGTGCGTTACCTACAGCGTTTCAAGGTTCAGGGGTGAACTACATACAGAGTGCAGGATTGAGGAGTGCATTACGTACAGAGTTCAGGGGTGTGTTGTGTACAGAGTGCAGTGTTTTGAGATGCACTATGCACAGTGTGCAACCCCAACCCCCCTGAAAGCTTCCTACCATATTTTTCTCCAACCTGTCTTGGCTCTAGTATGTCCCTGTAGAGGTGGCTTCCTTGCAAGGAGATTGTTCTCTCGCTCAGGTTCTGGAGATCTGTCCCTACCGTGAGTACCTGCAGCAATCTGTTCGCTCCAGGAGCTGCTCAGAGCAAAGCGTCCCCTTGTAATCACAGAAGGCTTCTGTGTTTAGAAGTGACAGTGGGGAGCGGGGTGTGAGAGCTGCAGGTGGCAAACTGGAGTTCCACCAAGTTGCAGCTGCAAAACTGGGTGTGAGGGCAACATGACAAGGCCTGTGGGGCCAGATTTAGCCCACGGGCCTTGTGTTGGACATGTGTGAGGTATGGTATGTGAGATGGCCAGAGACTGCAAACACATTACAGAAGATGGTCAGAGACTGCAATCATGCTACAAAAATTTTGGACAATTGGGGACATGCTTCAGGAGGCCATAATAAACTGACGACAGATTACATGAGACAGCTAGAGCTCACAAGCCCTTTTACAAATAAATTATTCCACATTTGTACTCACTACAGCCCCCTTACAGGTTACCTGTGTCCTATTTCCTATTGCCCTCTGCAAGATCCATTAAAAAAGATAAGACCGGGGAAAAAAAAACCATAAAAAGAGAAAAAAGTTGGAGAATACAGAAGAAAGTAAGACAGCGTTGAGAAAATAAACTGAATCTATAATTCCTGGAAGTTGGTCCAAAGAAAATCTTTCCATCACTTACCTGAGGACCTGACCTAATGAACCTTGGGAATGAAAACACAAATCACTGTCTGCAGGGTCTCTGAGGAACACAATATGTGCAGAAGGGATGCAGGTTAGGCATCAAGGGGGCTAACAGCTGCTGCCCCTTCACTGTCCAATCACTGGCTGGAGGTCTGAATGTGACCACGCTTTTATTTATCTTCAGAAGAGAAAGGTCGGGGTCACTAAACTGCTTTTACAATCTGTTGGAGCTGCATAAATCTTAGAACTGGACTGACAGAATTACAAATCCTTTGGTAAGTAAAACCTCTCCTGTATCTCATCTTTAGCTGTTTTCCTAGAGTTTCTAGAATATTCATGTAGATGAGGCCTGCAGGTGCTCCATGATATTATGAGTCGTCTTTGCTGTGACATCACGGAAAACAATGACACATCATTTGATGTGTTCAGGATGTTTGTCATGGAGAACTTAGTGTGATCCAGAACACTGCAGTGATTTCATTTTTCCTGGATGGCTCAATCCTGACAGTTCTGATGAGGATTAACACAAGGCCAAAATGGGCTACACACAAACTGTACTGTCTTGCTGGGTGCCAACCTGATAGAGGTAGGGGTGCCACATGAATATTAGCAGCTCTTTTACCCCTTGTATATGTCCCATTCATGTACATTTGCATGCCTCTAGTGAGACCCGCCCCTCAAGGGGTTCAGGTGGGAGCTCCTTTTAAAAATGCTATATGCCTGGCTATGCCTTTTAAACTAGCTTGGACAAGACACCTAGGGATAAAAGTCAGATTTGTTTACTTGTTCTAAGTCAGTGGCTCAGAAAGTATGGAAGCCTTGGGATTGACAGCAGAGCAACTAGCACTTCCAGAAGGGTGTTAGCCACGGCAAGTTTGCTATAAAGCTGAACCCTTCCTTGCATAAGCAAAACATTTCTAAATACAAAAGGCATGTAGAATCGTTCTTGAATCTTGGTGTGCTTTGTACAGTTAGGTCCATATATATATATAATATTTGGACACATGCACAATTTTCATACTTTTTGCTCTGCATGCTACCAGAATGAAATTACAGTAAAACAATCCAAATTAATTTGAACTGCAGACGGTCAGCTTTAAAGTGGTTGTAAAGTCAGAAGGTTTTTTATTTGCACTCTATGCATTAAGATAAAAAGATTTCTGTGTGCAGCAGCCCCCCTAATAATTACCTGAAGTCACTCTTTGTCCAGCGATGTCCACGAGTGTCTCAGCCGTCCTAGATTCTTCCTCCTGATTGGCTGAGACACAGCAGCGGCAGCATTGGCTTCCGCGGCGGTTAGTCACCTAGCCAATCGGGGGAGAAATGGGCGGGGCCAGGTCAGGGCTCTGTGTCTGAATGGACACAGGGAGCTGTGACTTGGCACGGGTGACCCCATAGAAAGCTACATGCTGTGGGAGAACAGGTGGGAGGGGCCAGAATCACAGAAGAGGAGGATCTGGGCTGCTCTGTGCAAATCCACTGCAACAGAGCAGGTAAGTATGACATGTTTATTACTTTTATAGGGGAAAAAAAACGAGACTTTACAATCACTTGAATTCAAGGGGTTGAATGTAAATATCAAGTACAAATTTTAGGAACTACAACTATTGTTATACACCGTCCCCCTATTTTCATGGGCTCAAATGTAATTGGACAAATATAATCATAAATAAAATGTTCCTTTTTAAAATTTTGTTCAGAATCCTTTACTGGCAATGACTGTCTGAAGTCTGGAAACCATGGACATTTCCAAAGACTGTGTTTCTTCCTTTCTGATGCTTTGCCAGGCTCTAACTGCAGCTGTCTTCAGTTCTTTGTGGGTCTTTTTGCCGTTAGTTTTGCCTTCAGCAAGTGAAATGCATTCTCAATTGGGTTGAGATCAGGGGATTGACTCGGCCATTGCAGAATTTTCCACTTCTTTTCCTTCAAAAGCTCTTGGGTTGCTTTTGCAGTGTGTTTGGGATCATTGTCAATCTGTACTGTGAAGCGCCCTCCAATCACCTTGGCTGCATTTGGCTGAATCTGGGCTGACGGTATATCTCTAAACACTCCAGAATTCAGCCGTCTGCTTCTGTCTTCTGTCGCATCCTCAATAAACACCAATGATCCAGTGCCACTGGAATCCAGGCATGCCCATGCCATCACACTGCCTCCACCATGTTTTACAGATGACGTTGTGTGCTTTGGATCATGAGCTGTTCCAAGCCTTCTCCACACTTTTTTTCTTCCCATCGTTCTGGTACAGATTAATCTTGGTTTCATCCGTCCAAAGAATGCTTTTCCAGAACTGGTCTGGCTTTTCTAGATGTTTTTTTTTTTTGGCAAAGTCTAATCTGGCTTTTCTATTATTCAGGTTTATGAATGGTTTGTACCTTGTAGTGAACCCTCTGTATTTGCTCTTGTGAAGTCTTCTCTTAATTGTAGACTTTGTCAATGATACGCCCACCTTCTGGAAAGTGTCCTTCACTTGTCTGGATGTTGTGAATGGGTTTTTCTTCACCATAGAGAGGATTCTGCGATCATCCACCACTGTTGTCTTCCGTGGACGTCCAGGACTTTTTATGTTGCTGAGCTCACCAGTGCATTCTTCTTTCCTCAGAATGTACCAGCCTGTTGAATTGACCACTCCTGATAATAATAATGCTACTATCTCTGATGGATTTGTTTCATTTTTGAAGCCTTACAATGGCCTATTTCGCTTGCATGGACAGCTGCTTTGATTCCAAATGCAAATACCACACTCCAGACCTTTTACCTGCTTAATTGATGGAGACAACAAAGGAGTAGCCCACACCTGGCCATAAAACGGCTTTTGATTCAATTGTCCAATTACTTTTGGTCCCTTGAAAAAAGGGGGAATGGCTAATCTTAAGGGCTGTAATTCCTAAACCCTTCCTCCAATTTGGATGTACATACCCTCAAATTAAACCGGAGCGTGTGCACTTTCAGCCCATATCCATTATATAACTATAGCTTGAATATGTTTTGGTAAATACCTGAAAAAAATACAATTGTGCCTGTATCCAAATATATATTGACCTAACTGTGTATATTTCTTCCAGATCTGTGCAGTAATCCAGTGTGAAACTTTATCCCTGTGCAGGAACTTCCTTTAAATAAGACCAGTCACTGCTGATCTTCTTGTGTAGAGTGACTGGTCTGGTCTCCGCCTCCTCTTCTAGTTTTCAACAGGCAGCCTGTAGTAGGTGAGGCCTGCTCGGTACACCTCCTACAGCTCTGCTCTGTGTAAAGACCATGTATAGTACAATGATGATGCCACTGATAATTTTACAAGGTAACATCTCGGTTTGTAAAGGCATTTGGTGTGCACAAAATGGATTTATATCCTTTGTTGCTATTGAGGAATATATTTACATTAAAGTTTTTGTTTCTGGAGATCGACTTTACCACTGAGTAGTGGAAATACGCAGTGTTTGGAGTGCAGTTTGTATCAGATTCTCAGACCTGCAATGCAGCATGCGGACTCCGGGACGCTGACTGTTAATTTCTACAACTTAATTTATACACAGACAGAAAGTGGGCAGAGCTGGAGGTAGAGTGTTTATTTATTTCCTGCTAGAACAATCTGCATTCTCCAGTCGGGGAGAAATAATGAAAAACAAACGGCTACAAATTATCTGAAATGTTACCTATAAGCACTCATCACAGCGACACCTAAAATCCAAAAGTTGGATAATTCTGAGTATTAGGAATAGTAAAGACCTGCAACAATCTGTAATAACTGATCTAATTTATAGTGAGCTCCTACAAATTAGCATTATTAATTTCCTGATATGTCCCATGTCATCAGTCTGCTGCAGGGAAGCATTTCCTCAGTCTCCTCTCTCACAATGGTCAGACTGTAACAAGTCATAAGGTGAAAGGGCTGATCTGTGTCAGAAATTTGGGAATACAGCCAACACCTGCACAGGCACCATGATTTACATGATTGTGTCTTTTCTGAGCCAGCATCTCAGTACAGGGAGTAGATGATGATCCTAGCCTAGATGATGCCTAAACAAAACATGGTGCCATCCTCCTGGAGAGAAAAGCAGATAAAGACATTGTCAGGGGGAGTAGTGTGAGCTCTGTGAGAGGTAATAAATATCTAAAGTGCTGCGCCAACAGCATTTACTGTACTGCAATTACCATGAAATAAACATTGTGTACATCTGATGACAGGTCCGCTTTAAGTAGTTGACTATAGGCCAAGTAATCAAAGCTCTTTTTTTGATTTATTGAACAGTCAACAAGTTTAAATATTGTCTGTCTAAATGTTTTATCGCAAATCTTTTCACAAATCGCCTGAACTGCAGGCAAGCAGTTAATTTTAAAAGTGACAAGAATATTTGTGAACCATTTTATCTGGCAAAAGATTTATTATTCTGTTTAGCTAGTCTTGTGACCCAAGGTACCTCTCCCAGACTAAATACCAGGTCATTGAGATAATTTTCTCCACTCTAGTTCAGCAGCGCGTTATTCACCAAACCACCCTTTATAATCCTTCTTTATATGGAAACGCCATTCGCTCCTGTAGATTTGCTGACATCTCTAATCAGGCTGAAATTGAAGGCGAAAAGAATTGTGGTTGAAACATAAAAAGGTTCTAGAAAGAATGATTGAGTAAAGAAAACTGTTCCATTCGGTCTCTACACTCTGACAGTCTAGTGTGTGGCTATGGGGACGCAGTAAAGTGTAAGCTCCTTTTGGGTCAAAAACTGATCTGAATAACTATGTACACTGGAAAGGTCTGTGAAATATATCATCACTATTTAAATATGGGTAATCATTTTTTTTGTTTGGACCAAAGTCTCTACCTGGGGAAATATCATGCCAAGCTGCTGGCTTGTAGATGGCCAGCGTGGCAAGAGTTAAGTAGAAACTAATTGTGGAGCCTAATTTCCCATCGGATCTGAGTGAAGCGCAGTTCATTAATTCCGGGGTTGCTGACTCCGTTCCCCAAATAATCAATGGATGCCATTAATTCAACTCCAGCTGGGGGGACATGAAAGCGAGTGTTTAAAGAGAATTATGTTCTGCTTCCACTCATTTCACCGGACCGAAGAATAAATATTTGACTCTTCAGTAAGAACAAAGTAACCAGAGCTAATGTCTGTTCAAACAATCATATTTGTCTTTGTTAGAGCAGGGCGGAGTCCTGGAGAGGTCTCGGGCCAATCAGTAACTGTCCCATTCCATTATTTTATACATTTTGTATCTCTTCACTTTATTATTTTCTTTTTTTTTTTTGATTGACTGATATCGTTTTTTTAATGCCGATATCTATATTTTGGTCATCGGATATCGGCCGATTTATTTTTGGACATGTAAAAAAAAATTTTTTTTATTTATTTATTTTTTTCAAAAGGTACTCCTTGTGGAGGGATCTGGGAGTCTAAAAGACCCCAAACCCCTCCTCGGCATTGAAAAGCATTCAAGTTTGGCTGTTTTGAATGCTGTGTTTGTTTAATGCGGCGCTGAGTACCCGGAAATTATGTCATGACATCACTTCCGGGTTTTTTACATGGAGACCCGATCAGAGCCAAATGCGGCTTTGATCGGGTCTTCTCTTCGGCGGTACTGGAGGTAGGATGCCTGGGACTCCCAGTGGGACGGGAGACCCGGGCGAGCCGCAGAAGGGCGGCGGGAGAGGGGTGATGGTTGTTATTACAAGTCAGCCAACCGTTGGCAGACACCGGTACCGGGGTGATGCCTCTAGCTGCAGGCATCACTCCGGTGCAAGCACTTTCCCGAAATATCGGCAATATCGGTAACCTCGGGCCGATTCTGATATATCACGGAAAGTGCACATCAGCCCCCTATATATCGGTGTTGCCGATAATCGGTCGATCCCTAATTTCATTCTCCTCCTTCTCTTCTCAATTCTTCTTCTACCCCCCTTCTCTTTCCTTTTCTCCTCTATCTTTCTAAATGTTCTCTTTTTCTTTCTCTTCTCTTTTCATTCCCCTCTCTTCTCTGTTTTCTCTTTCTCACTTCTCTTTTATCTTTTCTCATTTCTGCATAAAAAAAAAAAGCTTTGGCAGGCCAAATACCTTTTTAGCATTGACAAAGCAATTTCACAGGGTATTTATGGATTGGAGGAAGGGGTATATCCCGGGACATTATAGGTAAATAACATTAAGGGAATAGCTCTCAGTCTGTGACATGCTCTATTGGTTGAGATTTACTAAAATGGTAGCATGCAAAATCTAGTGTAGCTCTGCATAGAAACCAATCGGCTTTCAGGTTTTATTGTCAAAGCTTAATTGAAGAAGTTGAAGTTAGAAGCTGATTGGCTACCAATGCACATCTGCACCGGATTCTGAGTGCACCAGTTTTAGTAAATTTCCCCTATTGCGCAGCTATTTTCATAGTTGGCTCCTCTTCTCCAAGTAGAATGTAGAGTTTCCTCTTCTCTTGTATAGAAGTATACGGTATAATTAATCTTCTCTTATTCCTCTGTTATATCTCTTGCTTACTCTCCCTTCAACCTTTTTTTTCTGTTTTCTCCCTCTTTCTTCTTTCCTCTGTCTTTTATCTCCGTTGGCTGCAGTTTTTAAACAACTTTTTGCACTTTTTTTTTCCAGCTGTAAACTTTCTATTGGCTGATGTTTCTGTTTATTAGAAGGAAGAGAAAGTTTGCCAGTCTTCCTTCCTGCCTTTCATGGTGATGTAGAGTGGACTAAACTTCAGTCACTAAATTCCTTCTAATTGCTGCTAGTGGTGATCCCTGCTTCGGTCTTTTATCATTTAACATGCCAAGAATCTGAGAAGTACAACCATTTCATCCATCCAGAGTCTGGACACAAACTTTACAAATTTCACAATCTAAAGCCTTGTACATAGGGCCTGAAATCGCCCGGTTTGCTAGGAAATGGCCGACTTTTGGCCAGTATGTACAGCTGTCTGTTCTGCAGAAGCCAGTCTCAAGACCGGCTTTTGTCAAATAGGAATGCTGGAAAACCAGCAACCGACCAGCATCCGACCTGCATCTGTATAGCGCTGGCTGGCAGCCAATGGCTGCAATTGCTGATCAGTGTGATCTGATGGGGGGGGGGGGGGGGGTTGTGTCCGCTGTTAGTGATTTTAGTGTGTTTTTAATGAAAATATTGTTTTGATATTTTCGGGGGCTACGGCTGGTCAGGTAGGCTGTGATTTATAAATTATAACAGCAGTCCTGCCTCGTACACACGCAACGATTGTTGGCCGTGAATGTTCGGCCAACGTCCGATCGGCCGATTGTCGGCTTGTTAGTATGATGCTTCCGACAACCGACTGCGACTTTTTGGCCGAACAAAATCTGGTGTGCATGCTATAAAATTTTTGTTGGCCGTCAACAGAACGGCCGATTTTCCGTTAGTCAGTACAGATTTCGGCAGACAAAAATGTGATGAGCAAGACTGGGCATGCTCAGAGAAGAAAAAACACACGAAAAGTAAACCAGAACTTGACATCACTTCTGAAGTTGGTTTTTGTTGGCCGATAAAATTTGTGTGCAGTCTAGAGCACATTTCAACCGACACAACAACACTGGACAAAAGACGGCCGATCGGTCGGCCAACAATCGTTGCGTGTGTACGAGGTTTAAGACTGGGATGCCATTAAAGTTCATGTGTGTGTAAAGGCAGGTGTCCCAATACTTTTGGTAATCTAGTGTATTCATCTTACTGTTAAAATTCACAATAAAGTTTATTTATAATAAAATATCAAATATTGTTTACCAAAAACAATAAAATAGAACAATAGGATATATA
Organism: Pelophylax lessonae; assembly: GCF_965119305.1. NCBI lineage: Eukaryota > Metazoa > Chordata > Amphibia > Anura > Ranidae > Pelophylax > Pelophylax lessonae. The sequence goes on from NC_138771.1 coordinate 496,223,872, forward strand.
TAGCCCTGGGCTTCATTGTTGGTGAGAATCAAAAACAATAATGTAAAAAAAAAAGAAAGTCTGGGTTAGGGCGAATTCACATCAGAACACAGTAAGGAAAACTGCTCTGAGCACGTTTCCCGCACTGCGTTCAAAATGCACTGTACTTGTGATCTGGGGCGGGTGTCGGTGTTAACTTAGTGTTTGTAAAGACTGAAGGTTTTTTTACCTTCATGCATTCTCTGCATTCGGTGCTGCATATTCACTGCTTTTGTTGTGGTCTAGCACAAGTTCAGTCCATTCAAATGAATGAGCTGAAATCACACTGCACCCGGATAAAATGAGAATCGCACAGGAACACATGGCACATTCCTGTGCAATTCATGGTGTGAACCGGCCCTATCAATAACCCCAATGTATAATAAATATTTGAATGATTGTTATGACTATTATGTCAAGGTTTTCTATAGGTTTTTAAAAGTGGGTTTGACACCATATGTACCATATGAAAAACCGGCAATAAACATAATTGAATGAAAAAAGTTGGACAACAAAAAAAAAAAAAGACGGAATACTGTATATTAAGTTACCTTAATAAATATTTTATTTGGCAGAATGTTAGTAATCCTTATCTGGAAGGGATTAAGAAGATAGTACTGATTTACATCCAAAACAGGTTAGATTTATTTTTACATTTTTTTAATCCGTAAAAGAAAGCAAGGATTGATCAGCAATTTTTAAGAAGTAAGGAGAAATTTTCCAGTAGGGGCACCTGTGGTGGTGTCTCCTGTGCACAACATAGTAATGTCCTGTACTCACGATCCGAAAATCAGACAAAAAATCCCGCTTTTAAAGCGATCCTATGATAATCTGATCGTTAATACAGAGCTTCCGAGAGCCGATCACGACAGTTCCTCAGATATTATCCAATTGGACAAGCAGGAAATTTCTCGTACGATACCAGATCATACAATTTCGGTTTAATCAGTACAGTTGTCAGAAAATATAATACAAATACACTACAACACACACTACATCACTTCCGATTTTATTTTTATGTTATACGGGAATTTTCATAACTTTGGTAATCTCTTCATTTTCAATATGTGACTATCAGGCAAAGAAAAACGAGCAATCTGCCGTCCGATTTTCAGTTCATGTGTACATGCCATAAGAGGGTTTCCTCTCACTTCCTATTGTGCCTGTGGGATAGGAAGTAAAGGGAAATCTCTTCAAAGGGACACAGATAGCCAGGGCCATCTTACTGCATATTTACGCTGGGCAGTTGCCCGGGGGGCCCCATCTACCCAGCACCAGCCAAGCATTAGCAGACTTCCCAGGTCTATGCAGGCTGCGGCTCCCTGACACCCGCAAGTGCCGTGTGATACCCTGGCTGTCTATGACAGAATGGAGCCAATGCTTCCTGTATAGTTCTGGCTCTGTCCTCTCACAGGCAGAGTGATATCAAATGCACTCCTGTCTGTGAAAGGAGAGATACAGAAAGCATCGGCTCTGCATGCTTCCTGCAGCGCCGCTCCTCACACTCTGCCAGCAGTACCAGCCAGCAGTAACCGCCAGCAGTAAGTCACATATATGCTAGGGGTGCAACTAGCCCCAGCACATAATTTTAAATATCCCAACATGTGCAGTGTTTCCGACTCCTACCACCATGACCACTTCAAATCACTGAAGTGTTCATGGTGGTTAGAGTGTTCCTTTATTAGTGGAGTGATATCGAACGCACTCCGCCTGTGAGAGGAGAGATACAGGAAGCATCAGCTCTGCATGCTTTCTCCAGCACCGATCCTCACACTCTCCGCCAGCAGTACCAGCCAGCAATACCCACCAGCAGTACCAGCCAGCAGTATGTCACATGTGCTAGGGGTGCAACTAGCCCCCAGCATATAATTGTAAATATCCCATGTGCAGTGTTTCTGACTCCTACCACCATGACCACTTCAAATCATTGAAGTGGTCATGGAGGTTAGAGTGTTCCTTTAATATCACCCAGAAAAAGTAAACCTCCGTATACTGATTGCATTTCATTTGATCATCCTCTAGTTGTGTTAAATTGGTGCAAAATTGCTGCAAAAATGAGTTTTTGCAGGTTTGGATGTCTGTGGCAAGCGCCTGTCGGCCCTGCGCTGCTGTCAGGCCACTTGGGCCGTGGAGGGGGAGCCCACAACTGCAGGAATGCCTGTCCGCCGCCACGGGAACAGGCACACACAGGACAGTCAAGTCTGACACCCGTCCATGTGTGTGTGTGTATGTTCACTGGACCCAGCCGCCGAACTTGGAAGCTGTCATTAGCCTGGCACTGCTGTCAGGCTAATCAGGTCATGGAGAGGTGCCCACAGCAGCAGGAGTGCCTGCCTGCTTCCAAGGTCTGCCGGGAGACAGGCACACACCAGGACAGCCGCAGCACAAGCCACAGGGGCGGGGGCACTGCTGTAGAAGCCTAAAGTGGAAGCCAGCATGGCAGAAAGGAAAGAAAGACCGAAAGGGTAAGTACTAACTTTTTTTTGTGTAGAAATTTAATATTGTCTTTGTATGTTCAGAAAGCAAATACATCTGCATGTCACTTTTATTTTGTATACAATTGATGCCCAAATTAATAAGGATATCAGGGCATTTTATTTTTTTATTTTTTTTAAAAACGGTTTATTAATTTTTAATGTTTAAACACTGTTTTTGTTGGAGGTACCAATAAATATAGCTTTATTGATAATTTGCATTTTTATTCTAGTGGATGATTGTGTAGGCAGGGCCCCAGTGCACTGCATTGCCCGGGGGCCTATAATGCTCTTAAGATGGCACTGACGACAGCAGGAAACAACCTGGAGGATTTTAACTCCAAAACTAGAACAAAAGCATGGACTATACACATACCTTAAAGATGTCAAAAGATTAATACTGCAGTGACTTCACAGGTGCCATGAGATATCCTAAGGTGACTGTACCCAGCCAGATCTATTTATAACAACGGGCAAAATAAATGCTTTTTTATTTCAGTCTCAACTGCAGAAAAGAGAAGAACAAAACCATCACGACCCATGTGAAGACAAGGGAGCATATGACAAGCTAGTCTGATAGTGAAAGTACTGAATTAACCTTTTGCACACTGCTATACCCTTTAGTGCCTGTTCACATTTGTGCGATCACAGAGATCGCATGTAATTCGGAGCGCACTGCTCCTAAAATTACATCCGATCTCTGTGCAGTTCAAATTCAGCCATACCGTTTTGTATGGCTGAATTCGCACCGCAATTGCACCTAACTTGCACAGGACCCTTTTTTTTGTCCGCAGCAGAATCGGATCGCATGGTGGTTCACACTAGTGCGATCCGATTCTGTGCGAAATTTCAGATCGCACTGCGATATGCGATATGATCTGGGGGTGTCGTTAACTTTTAGTTGACACCCCCAGTATATCGCATATGGCAGTGTGAACTGCCAGGGGTGCGGATGCAATGCGGGAACACGCTGTATATTCGCAGCGTTCCTGCATCGCAGAAATGTGAACTGCCACTTAATGTCTTGTTCACACTTGCGTTTGGAGGGTGCAGGTAAAACGTGCAGTTGAGCTGCATTTCTACCGTCCCAACCACTCCCCCTTAGATACATAAAGAGGTGTACACATGCCACAACTGTGATGCTTTTAAAAAAAATAAATAAAACATGCCAAACATGATACATTATCCACTTGCCGACCAGCCGCCGTACTTGTACATGTACGTCATTGCGTGGGACAGCTAGTGGGGCGCACGCACCAATTGGCCACAGGTGGAGCCAATCAGCGGGTCCAGTGGCCACGATGTCCGCCAGGCACCGTGATCGCTCCTCTTGGGGACAGAACGGCAGTCTGCCGATGTAAACACAGCAGACCGCTGTTATGTCAGTAACGAACACAGGGATCCTGTGTTCCTCCTATTTAGGAACACAGGTCTCTGTGTTCATCCAGTGAGCCCATTCCCAAACACAATAAGAAAGCACCACCTAGGGACACATTTAGCCCTTTGATAGGCCCTGGTGTTAACCCCTTCCCTTCCAGTGTCTTTAGTACAGTAACAGTGCATATTTTTAGCACTGATTACTGTAGAAATGTCACTGGTCCCCCCAAAACTGTCCGTTAGGTGCCCGATCTGTCTGCTGCAATGTCGCAGTCCTGCTAAAAATCACTAATCACCGTCATTACTAGTAAAAAAATAACTCAATAAATAAAAATGACATAAAACTTTCCCCTACTTTTGTAGACGCAATAAGTTTTGCGCAAACCAATCAATATACACTTATTAGGAATTTTTTTTACCAAAAATATGTAGTAAAATATATAATGGCCTAAAATAATGAAAAAAATTGATTTTTTAAATTTTTTTTATTGGGAATGTTTTATAGCCGAAAGTAAAAAAAATGTTTTTTTTTTTTTTTTTTTTTTTTTTCCAGAATTGTTGCTCTGATTTTGTTTATAGTGCAAAAAAAAAAAATTGCACAGGTGATCAAATACCACCAAAAGAAAGCTCTATTTATGGGAAAAAAAAGGACATCAATTTTATTTGGGTACATCGTCGCACAACTGGGCAATTGTTAGTTAAAATAACGCAGTGCTGTATCGCAAAAAATGGCCTGGTCATTAAGGGGAAAAAACCTGCCGGTCCAGAAGTGGTTAACTGAATCACATCAGCCCCGCAGTTGCGTGCAATGCACATGGTCGCAGCGTGGTGATTCAGGCTTTTAGGGGTTAAAACAGGCAACAAGGAGGTGACATAACGCCTTTCCAAACAACCCCTAAAGCAGTGCACCATGGATCACTGTTCAGAGAGTGACACCATTGTAAATGAGCCCTTATTATAGCAAACATTTTTGCAAAAAAAAATCCAAAAAACTTTCATATACACTGTATATAACACATTAAGTGCTAATGAGATGTGTCCATATGTTAACCCTAAGAATTCTGTTAACCCTTTGCACCCTGCTATATCTCATTTTTTTAGCTAAATTTTGCATAAAAACAAGGATTTTCTGATTGCATATATTGCAATACATGTTCAGACTGGCAAACTATGTCATCCTTCCCTGACCAGTTCATCTGCAAAATGCTAAATAATAAAATGATTGTAAAGGATTTTTTATTTTAAATAACAAACCTGTTATACTTACCTGCTCTGTACAATGATTTTGCACAGAGCAGCCCAATCCTCCTCTTCTGCGATCCCCTGTTGGCACTCTTGGCTCCTCCCCACTGCCAAATGCCCTGTTGCTATGGGGTTTGGTTCTTGAGCTGGCTCTGTGTATCCATAGACAAACAGAGTGCAGCTCGGCCCTGTCTCCCACACCCTCCCCACTAGCTATGATTGACGGTTCTCATTGCTGTCTCTGAGAACAGAGAGAGCTGAGAAAGCCTCTGCTGTTATGCTCAGCACTGGATTGAGATCGGGCTCAGGTAAGTATAAGGGGGAAGCTGCATGCAGAAGGTTTTTTACCTTAATCTAATCGTGTGTACGAGGCTTTATCAGACAAATTTTCGTCCGTTTGTTTTGTGGCATGCTAGTCTCCTATGGAAAGTGCAGAGGTTACTCAACATACGAAAATTCTCTTACGACAGAATTCAACTTCAGAAGTGATGTCATTTGTTGAATTGTTTTGTATGTGTTCTTTCGTTTCTGAGCATGTCTAGTCTAGCTCTTACTATTTTTTTTGCATGAAAACTGTACTAATTAGACGAAAATCGGACGTTGCGTTCACGTACGATAAAAAATGTGTAGCCTGCACACCCAGTTTTTGTCATCTGAAAATTCGTAATCGGCTGTCGAAAGAACTATACTAACGATCCGAAAATCAGCAGAACTTTCTGCCTTTAGAACAACTTCACAAGTCCACCCTAACACTAAAATCTCTAAATCTACAGGCATTCACAATCTAACACTAACCTATCTAGCCTTGTAAAGAAGAAATCGCTATACATACCTTTTTATGAAGCCGATCATGTCTCCAGCGGTGGAAGCTCTGCAGAAGAGGCAGCCAATAACGACTGGGAAATAAATGAGAAGTGACGTCACCCATAGACTTACTATGGGGCTTCCGTTGTCAGCTGCCTCCTCTGTACCCGCCTCCACAGTGAAGCCCCCACTGACAGGTGAGCGTGGGACTGGACCAGAGCAGCTTTACAAAAAGTACTGTATGTATAGCGATTTTTGCTTTACAGAGCTAGATAGGTTAGTATTAAGGCCCGTACACACGATAAGAAAATTGGAAGTTAAATTTCGTCCGACGAACGATCTGCCGATTTTCGGATCCTTAGTATTGTGCTTTCGACAGCCGATTACGAATTTTCGGATAAAAACTGGATGTGCAGGCTGTAAAATGTTTATCGTATGTGAACACAACGTCCGATTTTCGTTTAAATAGTACAGTTTTCGTCTGAAAAAAATCGTAAGAGCAAGACTAGGCATGCTCAGAAACGAAAGAACACATACAAAGCAATCCAACACATGACATCACTTCTGAAGTTGAATTCTGTCGTACGAGAATTTTCGTATGAAAGTAACCTCTTTACTTTCCATATGAGACTAGCATGCAACAAAAAAAATAAAGAAAATGCGTCCAATAATCTGATCGTATGTACGAGGCTTTAGCTCGTGGATGTCTGTAGATTTAAAAATTTTAGGGTAAAGCCTCGTACACACGATCAGATTATCGGACAAAATTTCGTCCGTTTTTACTTTTCTTATTGTGTGTACAGGCTTTTAGGGTGGACTTCTACTTTAAGTATGTAGCTCTCCTCCAGCTGTATCTGTCTGCTCTATATTAACAAAATCACTGGAATTCATTAAGACTGGTGCAGACATATTTTGCAAAAGCGTCTCTCGTGTCCTAAAAGTGGTGCAGAATGTGCCAAATTCATGTACCTGTCTAGAACTGGTACTGGAATTCAGAGCACGCTGTGCAACGTTTTAGAATGGGTGTGAGACACTTTCGCTAAATCTGTCTGAGCCAGTTTCTCTCTGTACCCCAAAAGAGAGTTGGTCCTAATTAGCTCCACTTTCACAAGATACAATCTGTTGGTATTTTACTTTGACTGTGGTGCATTCATTGCGCCACAATGTAAAATTGGTGTATTTTAGAACTACCTGAATTTGGTGCACGTGTCTGAGTCAAAAGTGTTGAATTTGCTTCATGAAAGAGGAGTTTATGGGCTGTTGTCTGAATGCCCTAAGGCAGGGGTCTTCAAACTATGACCCTCCAGTTGTTCAGGAACTACAATTTCCATCATGCCTAGTCATATCTGTGAATGTCAGAGTTTTACAATGCCTCTTGGGTAGTGACCAGATTTTTAAAATTAAAACCGGGAACATATTTCTTTTTTATTGGCAAATGGTAAACTATTTTATAAGCATATTTTCCACATATTATATATGCAGTGTATGTGTTTATGCAATGATTGTATGATATATACGTTATGTCTCACATTTCGTCCATGAGATAAAAAAAAAAAAGATACTTCTTGGAATTTTTTCTAGATATGACTACCAAATGTTATGAAGATAAGATAGAGAAAAAACAGAGTGCAGAGTTCAGGAGTGCATTAAATAAAGAATACAGGGCTAAGTAGCACTCAGGAGTGCGCTACATAAAGAATGTAGGGCTAAGGAGTACGCTACATAAAGAATGCAGGGCTCAGGAGCGTGCTACATAAAGAATGCAGGGCTCAGGAGCGCGCTACATAAAGAATGCAGGGCTCAGGAGCGCGCTACATAAAGAATGCAGGGCTCAGGAGCGCGCTACATAAAGAATGCAGGGCTCAGGAGCGCGCTACATAAAGAATGCAGGGCTCAGGAGCGCGCTACATAAAGAATGCAGGGCTCAGGAGCGCGCTACATAAAGAATGCAGGGCTCAGGAGCGCGCTACATAAAGAATGCAGGGCTCAGGAGCGCGCTACATAAAGAATGCAGGGCTCAGGAGCGCGCTACATAGAGAATGCAGGGCTCAGGAGCGCGCTACATAAAGAATGCAGGCTCAGGAGCGCGCTACATAAAGAATGCAGGGCTCAGGAGTGCGCTACATAAAGAATGCAGGGCTAAGTAGCGCTCAGGAGCGTGCTACATAAAGAATGCAGGGCTCAGGAGTGCGCTACATAAAGAATGCGATTTTAGGGCATTCAGACAGCTGCTCATAAACTCCCCTGCTGATAAACTGCTAAAAACGTCACATAGGATAACATAGAGGCTAGTTTAACCACTCAAGCCCCGGAAGATTTTACCCCCTTCCTGACCAGGGTTTTTTTTGCTATTTTTTACTGCGTGACTTTAACGGACAATTGCGCGGTCGTGCGGCGCTGTACCTAAACGAATTTCACGTCCTTTTTTTCCCACAAACAGAGCTTTCTTTTGGTGGTATTTGAGCACCTGTGCGATTTTTTTTGATCATGCGCTATAAACAAAAAAAGAGCGTAATTTTTGCAAAAATAACAATATTTTTCACTTTTTTTTATATGAAATCCCCCCCAAAAAATTTAAAAATCAAAATTTTTTAACATTTTCAGCCAATTTGTTTTATACTACATATGTTTGGTAAAAAAAATCGCGAAAAGCGTATTTTGATTGGTTTGCGCAAAAGTTATCGCGTTTACTAACAAAGGGAAAGATTTTTGTCATTTTTGGTGTTTTTTTTTTTAACGAGTAATGGCGGCGATCTGCGATTTTTTTGCGGTACTGCGACATTGCGGCGGACAGATCGGACCTTTGACTGACATTTTTGACACTTTTGGGGGTACCAGTGACATTACTGCAGTAATCAGTGCTATATATATGCACTGTTACTGCAAAAATGACACTGGCAGGGAAGGGGTTAACTGTATTGGACAGGGAGGGGTTAAGTGTGTCCTAGGGGCGTGCTTCTAACTGTAGTGGGACATTGCTATTGGTGTAAAAACAAAGATCAACGGTTCTACATAGTAGAACCGTCTGATCTTTATTTTTACACAGGGAGAACTGACAGACGGCTTGTTTACATAAGCCGCTCTGTCTTTCTCCCGCTGTACCGGCGATCGTAGTGTGACCGGCGGACATCGGGTCCGCCAGTCACACTCCCGCACTCCTCCGTGAACGAGCCGAGGCGGGCGCGCGCTCGCCCGCTATTGGCTCTAAAAGGAGTGATAGGCGAGCGACGTAGATCTACGTCACTCTGCCTGGCCGGGGCTGACTGCCGCAGTAAATATACTGTGAGCAGTCGGCAACCGGTTAATGGCAGTTCAAAAGAAAAAAAAAAAGCCAAAACTTACAAAAATATGATTAACTTAACGAATAAAAACTGAAACTAAACAATTTTTTCGGCTGTGCCCATCTCTAGTTCTGACTTCATACCCAACTCTGGCCAAATATTTATAAATACTCCCCAAGAAAGTTCTTAAGTGCTGGTTCACATTGATCCGACTTGTCAGGGGACTTGGTCGCCTGACAAGTAGCGCTCCATGCTGTGCAATGGAACTGTTCTAATCAGAATGACTCAAGTTGCTCCGACTTAGAAAAAGGTTCCTGCACTATTTTTTTGCAAAGTCGGAGCGACTTGCATTGACTTCCATTATTCCATTAGTCGGGGCAGCTTCGAGTCGGATCAGTGTGAACCGACACTTAGGCTCCATTCACACCTGAACGTATAGTTTTCAGATGGTTTTTGGGCATTTTTTCAGGCGTTTTTTGCAGGAGTTTGGAGGCAGACATTTTAACAAAAATACATGTAATCTGCCAAAAAAGAAGCTCATTTACTCTTTTGAGCTTCAGGCAGCAAAATGCTTATATGTGAACAGGGGTAAATTGAAATGAATGGGACTTTGCTTGTTGGGTGTTTTGAGACTTCAGAGATGAGCGTTTTATGAGCTGAAAAGAAAAAATATCCTCTGGCTCTGGTGCATGAAAATTTGATTGGCTTCCTGATTGGCTGGAGGGGAAATTAGTGTGATAATAGCGAATATTCATTCGCTATTGTCATACAACTGTGTGGGCTCAGGGCGCAGTGCTCTGCGCCCCGAGCCCACCCTTTTTTGAAGCCTATTAGAGCCTCTGGCTCTAATCATGTGCTTAAAAAAAAAAATCCCTGCATGTAGATTAGGGGGGCTGGACGTGTGGATAGGGGGGACGGCGCCCCTGCGCCCCTAATGGATGGGCCGCCACTGCCCTGGCTGTAGAAATTCATCCCCCCTTTCCCCGCAGCTTTACAGGTCCCATAATGCTGCAGGACCATTCACAAAGCCCAGCACAGCTCGTACATGTGCAGTGGGAAGCCATCTGTGAAGCTGCAAGGAGTCACAGCCGGCCTCCCACTGTGAATTGCCAGTGCTGGAGACCCGAAGACAGATAAAGAGCAAGCCTAGGTGAGGATGGTGCTGGATCCCTGGACAGGAAAGTGTCTTTTTATTCAGTCAGCAGCTACAGTATTTGTAACTGCTGACTTTTAATGTTTTTTTTCTAGGGTGAAGATCCTCTTTAAAGAGAGGAGAGTTAGGTAGAGAAGTGCAGAGTATTTCAGGAGAGGAGAGTTCGATAGAGAAGTGCAGAGTATTTCAGGAAAGGAGAGTTAGAGGACGGAACAGAGTATTTCAGGAAAGAAGAGGTAGGAGCAGAGTCCTTTAGCAGTGCAGAGAATTTTGGGAGAAGAGAAGTAGAGAAGAAGAGTCCTCCTAAAAGTGCAGAGTAATTCAGGAGAGGACAGGTTAAAGGAGGAGAACCAGTCATCCAGCAGTGCAGAGTATTTCAGGACAAAAGTGGAGCACAGAAGGCCACAGATGAGGGAAATTGATATGTATATAGCCGACAGACTACTATCTTTCAAGAATGTTCTGCTGAGTCGGGTAGCCTTCTCTAGAGTTCTCTCCCCGCTGGAGAATCTTGCTGAGTAGCTCTGGGCTGTTTGTCTATCACTGTCACATTAATTGATCCATTGGAGACAGGTGAAATTTTACAAGGAATGCAGCCTTAACTCCTTACCAACTTCCACCCACCCTGATAATTTAATGCCACGACCATATAAAAATCCAACAATTTACTAAAGTGAAGTTGCTTCAAACCTTGTCATATGCAGAAGAGCCTGTTCTTCATGATTCCCTGCAGACTGGTACTGAGAGCCACCTCTGTGCTAAGACTGAGCGTAATATAAGAATATGTCAGAAATATAAAAATAAAAGAACTACTGCGCTTAGTCCCGGTTCACACTGGGGCAACTTGTCAGGCGACTTAGCTGCTTGACAAGTCGTGCTCCATTCAGTGCAATGGAACCATTCTAATCAGAGCAACTCAAGTCGCTTCGACTTAGAAAAAGGTTCCTGCACTACTTTGGGGGCAACTTGCATTGACTTCTATTAGAGAAGTCGTTTGCAAGCCCTGCTGAAGTCGCGCTGCATGGAGCGGCTTCAGAGTCGGGCGACTTTGAAGCTGCCCCAGTGTGAACCAAGCCTTATTGAAGAAAATAAACCAGCTGCTGGCACTAAAATACAACATAATTGTTAAAAGTAACTAAAAACATAGACAGTGCCGCGCTAAAAACATGAAAACACTCAGATAGATCTAACATGTATGGTATCTCATAACTGCATTTGAATCATAAAACTGTAAAAAAAAAAAAAAAAATGTAAGGTATCGCATGTTGGCATTTCAATCATAAAATATAATAAAAAAAAATAACTAAAGTGCGTCGTGCAAAACTGTGCAAAGTCTCACAAGGATAAAAATATATATTGTCCAAATCAGAGAGTGAAATCCGTGTTTAAAAGAAAAGTATTCTGTGTTCCAAAATTGAAAAGGGAGAGACCACTGCCAGTGCATCAATCACCGAAAGGGAAAAAATCGGGAGCGCTTACCAGAGATAGTGGACTCTAATGCCGATAGCAAAGAGCATTAGGTTATTAATAAGCCTTGTAAACACCAGATGAAGTCCAGGTGGACGAAACGTACGTCGGGTTGGACTGAGCTCGTCTCCTTATATTGCGTCCATTTGATATTACTTGTGATCACAATTTGAATGCCTGTTATTTACATGGAAAATGTAAGTTCTCTACTTTTTTAATAAATCATTTAGCATTTTGGATGGTATTACTCTATGTGGCGCTTTTCTGTTTTTTGGAGCACCTGAGAGATCGGAGGAGAGACAGGATGCCAAGGGTCGTGTTAACAAGCTTTAATAACCTAATGCTTATACGACTCTTTCCTATCGGCATTAGAGTCCACTATCTCTGGTAAGCTCTCCCGTTTTTTATTTTTTTTTTTGCTTGATTTACACATGTTTCGGTGTGTCACGTCAAAAAATCTCATAGACCAAATTTTCCCAGTGAACCTCGTGTGTTTGGCAATTTGTGTTTTGCTTCAATTTTTGCGTGACAGTCCCAGCAAAATCGCACCATGTTTAGGGTGCCTCAAAGAAATAATAGCACTGCGTTGTGCTTTTCGGCAATTGTGGAATCGCAAGCAAATTAGGGTGTTTCTGCCCATAATTCCGATATGCTTAGATGTGAATGGGGCCTTAGGTCCATCCAGAGCAGAAGCTTTGGCCTGCATTGATCCACGCATGCCAGCACATATACATTGTAAAAGCAATGTATTTCAATAGGAACAGGTCACACCGGTGTGCTGTGCTGATGTGCGCTGCCCTGCACTGAAAATAAGTAGAACGTGCCCAACTTTTTTTCAACGTAAAGCAACGTGTAAATGCGTGTAAGCACACCACAATGTGACCAAATACAAGCCTCAAAACAGTCACTCCATGTTTCCTGTACAGATAAAGCTTAGTGAAGTTTGAAAAGAAATGTTGCAGCACATTTTGAAACACAATGCAGCATGACAATACATGTAAACGCGCACATTCATGGGTGTCCACAAGGGGGGGCAAGTGGAATCTGGGATCGGCAAGGTGTCCGCACACTGACACTGGTCTATGGGGAATCCTGGCCTGACCTGCTCTAAAGGGGGATCTATTGGGACCCTGCTCTAAAGGGGATCTATGGGGGACCCTGGCCTGGCCTGCTCTAAAGGGGGATCTATGGGGGCAAAAAAGGGCGAAGCATGGGTGACCTTAAAACTATGCCCCCCCTGAAAAAAGTTCTCTGAACGCCCATGCGCACATTGTGGTGTGAAGAACCCTAAAGTGGTTGTAAAGCCTAAGGGTTTTTCACCTTAACGTATTCTATGCATTAAGATGAAAAGCCTTCTGTGCTGCAACTTCCCGCCAGACCCTTTTTCTTACCTAAGCTCGATCTGATCCAATGATGTACACCAGTGCAGCGGCTTCAGCCGCAGTCTCTCTCCTCATTGGACCATTGGCTCTTGCTGCTGTCAATCAAATCCTGTGATATGGGGTTGGGCGGATTCCCGCTGTCTGTGTCATTGGACTCCCCCTAGGGAAAGGGGCTTTCCGTTGGGGCACCCGGTGAAGAGGAGGGGCCTGAATCACCGGGGGGGGGGGACCCCAGAAGAGCAGGTACATATAGGCATGTTTGTTATTTTTATTTAAAAAGGTTTACAACCACTTTAATCCTGCCAGAAATCTTGTGAGCTGATGACTTGCTGTGATTTCTGTCTATACTGCACTCGTATCTGTTCTCAGCTAACCCCTTCCCTCTCATGTTATAGGGATAAGAAAAAGGGGAAGGGTTCTGTAGTCCTGTTTTAGGATTACAACCCTGTCCCCCTATAGATACAGTACAGTGAATAGTGTGACCTTTTGATCTCATGACAAACCATACAGATTCCAGTAAGTGTTCCTGTGGCCAGTGACATCAGTGACACTCTGCACGGGGCGCTGCAGTTCCCACGCCAAACCTTCACCGCCTGCACAGATTTTCAGCTCGGCGTCCTATCTCTGATTGGCTGCATTTCCTGCACTTTATATTCATTTCAGATAAAATGTCAGACTTCCTTCTACTGGAAAAAGCTGTCAAGAAACTAGGAAAACACAGAGAAATTGGCACTCAGCTGGGCGAGGAATGTTTTCTTCAACAATCAATTTCTGAAGTGGATACTGACCAAAGGAGAAAGAAAATATCAGTTCTGTTCTTGCTTTGCCCATGTTGTATTTCTGTATGTCAGATATTCTGCCGGATCGGTCTGAAAAACTTTGGAGAACTCTGCAGGTGGTCACTGCTGACCTTCATCTGAAAAATAGTAGTTGCCTGGACGCCATAGTCATCCCCTGGCTTCATTAAAGTGTTTTTATACTTACATTTTCTAGATGTCCTCAGGCTGGTTGAGTGACACGTGGAGTTCTCTTCCTCTTTAGATCTTCTGGTGGTGGGTGGTCCTCAGATAACTGCAAAAGGGCCGGTCCAGGGCGCCCTATACTTACAATATGTCCTCAGTCTTCAGGATGAATAATGCTTGGCGTCCCCGAGGAATGAAATCAGAGGCGTAACAAGAACCTTCAGGGCCCCGGTGCAAGAAACCATGAAGGCCCCCCGGACCCCTGGCTGGGGCCCTTCCCTTCAAGCCTGGGGCTCTTCCCACTGATCCTGGGCCCTTTTTCTGTCGTTGCGGGGCCATTTATTACAGTCCCTCAGCGGGACCTTTTCACAAGTTCTGCGGTGGGCCCCCTCCCTGCCATCTTGGGGCCTCCCCACGGTGGTGGAATGCCAGGGCTCGGTCGCAAGTGTGACTTTTGCAATCCTGGAAGTTCACCCACTGGTGTCAGTAGATTTTATATTTTGGTATTTTAATTGTATTATTTTTTATCATTTTATTTTATTTTTTTACAGTGTCACTGACTATTACTTTGTCCGTTCAGAAAAGGAAGGAGCTGGTGAATTACATATTTACCGACCCCTTCCTGGTTCTCTATTGGGACACATCCCCTACAGCAGCCGGCAGGAGAGGGGAGGGAGGAAACCGGCAGCACAATGGGGGGAGGGGGGACCAGGGGAGCACACAGGGGCCCAGAGACAGCAGACTGGAACTGCAGTAATTTCATTCAGGGGCGTAACTACAGGGGTTGCAATAGCAACCGGGCCCTATGCTCCAGGGGGGCTGTGTAGCTCCTCTGTACTCCTGGATAGGAGGAACAGTGGGGGCAGCATACAGAGGAACCAATCTCCTCCATTTTCCTCCTGCAGCTACGGGAGGAAAAAGGAGGACAGTGATTTCTCTACATGCTGCCCCCACCACCCCTCCTATCCAGGAGTACAGAGGAGCTACACAGCCCCCCTGGAGCATAGGGCCCGGTTGCTATTTCAACCCCTGTAGTTACGCCCCTGAATGAAATTACTGCAGGGGACAGCTCTGGAGAGGAGCAGAGCATGGCAGCCAAAGCTTATTTTTTATAATAACCACTTCTGGACCGGAAGGTGTTACCACCTTAATGACCATGTCATTTTTTGCGATTCGGCACTACTTTAACTGAGAACTGCAGAGTCGTTTGATGTCCTTTTTTCCCCACAAATAGAGCTTTCTTTTGGTGGTATTTGATCACCTCTGCAATTTTTTTTTTTTTTTTGTGCTATAAACAATAAAAGAGTGACAATTCTGTTCTGCTATAAAACATTCCCAATACAGTAAAACCTTGGTTTGAGAGTAACTTGGTTTAAGAGCGCTTTGCAAGACAAGCAAAATTTTCAAATAAATTTTGACTTGGTTTACAAGCGATGTCTTGATATACAAGTAGCTTCAAGTCACAGCTGAGTATAAAAGAGAAGAGAGGCGCCTCTAAGTGTAGCAATATGGTTACATTTAATGAAGGTACAACATTTAGCAACTCACATGGTTGATGATTGGAACAGGCAAATCTAAGTATGCAGGCATCCAGGCTAAAGCTGTCCACATAGACCATCCTCTGCACCGCCATCTACGTCATTCCTTCCATGCTGCCCCTCGCTTTTAGATCCCTTTACTGCAGGGTGGTCTTCCCGGTCAGGATTACAGACTGGCAGTTGGCGGTGCAGAAGATAGTCCATGTGGACAGCTTTACCCCGGATGCCTGCATACTTAGATGTGCCTGTTTTATTCATCAAACATGTGAGTTGCTAAATGTTATACCTTCATTAAATGGAACCATATTGCTACACTTAGAGGCGCCTTTCTTCTCTTTGATACTCTGTAGCTCCTACTGGTTTTTGCTTCTTATCCCCTTGTGGAAGGGGCTATTTGTGGAAGGGGCTATTTGTGGATGGACATTTTATGGTTATATAACCTATCGCAATGCTATAATCTTTTTATATGGACTATAAACTGAAGGACTTATGAATAAATGGTTGTGGAACGAATCATCTGATTTTCCATTATTTCTTATGGGGAAATTTGCTTTGATATAAGAGTGCTTTGGATTACAAGCATGCTTCCGGAACGAATTATGCTCGCAATCCAAGGTTTTACTGTATAAAAAATTTAAAAATCAAATTTTTTCATCATTTTAGGCCAATATTTATTCTGCTACATATTTTTGGTAAAAAAATACCCCAATAAGTGTATATTGATTGGTTTGCATAAAAGTTTTTGTGTCTACAAACTTGGGGAAAAATTTGTCATTTTCCTTTTTTTTATTTTTTTTACTAGTAATGGTGGCGATCAGCGATTTTTAGCAGGACTGCGACATTGCGGCGGACAGATCGGACACCTAACTGATATTTTTGACACTTTTGGGGGGACCAGTGATATTACTACAGTAATCAGTGCTACAAATATGCACTTTTACTGTAATGATGACACTGGCAGGGAAGAGGTTAACACCAGGGGCAATCAAAGGGTTAAATGTGTCCCTGGGGGTTGCTTTCTATCTGTGTGGGGGAGATTTGCTTGCTGCATGAACACAGAGACCCGTGTTCTTATGTAAGAGGAACACAGGATCCCTGTGTTCATTACAGAAAGAACAGTGGTCTGCTGTGTTTACAACGGCAGACCGCCGTTCTGTCTCCACTGGGAGCGATCGCGGGTGCCCATCCGGACATTGCGGCCGCCGGCCCCCCTGTAGCCAATCGGTGCGCGCGCACCCCCACTAGCAGTTCCACAAAGCGATGTACAGGTACGTTGTTTCACGGGACGACCTGCTGCTGGAAACTACGGCTCCTGGTCGGCAAGTGATTAAGCACCTTCTTGGGGATTATATAGAAATCTTGGGGTTTGAAGTTGGAGCTCCTGATCTGCATGTTTGTTCTGGCTCAGTGACACCCCATATATTTTTCTTTCTTCCCTGACCTCTTTCTGAAAATGCTCTTTGCTTGGTTGTCTCTGACTTCAATCAAAACCCTGATGGTGGTGTGATTGCACCTTTAAAGAGGATCAGCAGTTACAAATACTGGGGCTTCTGACTGTTCATAAAAGGACTCTTTTATCCAGGATCCAGTGCCATCCTTACCTGGGCCGGTTCTTCATTGGTCTTCGGCACACTGCGCATGTGTGAGTTACGCTGCACTTTGTGAATGGTCCTGCAGCCTCCTGGGACCTGTGACGTGTCCCAGAAGGTTGCGGGCAAAGAGGGGGGTGGGGGCTGAACTTCCGCTCAGATCACCTAGGCAACCTGAACTGTAGAGAGAGCTGGTGCCTATCAAAACTAGGTAGCCGTTTACCCCCCGCCCCCAAAAAAAATATGCTCAAAAGTGGGTTTGGAGGGGTTTAAAAAAAAAAGTAGTATTTCCACTTGTAGGGGATTCCCCATTCTAAATCGACACAGGAACATTATTCTACATACAAGCTATAGTAACCCTTAGCAGCCAATTAGAATTGACTGAAACTGCACAACTACCTGATGGATTCTGATTGGCCGGCACTTCCTTACTTTTTCATTTCTTTGTATATAATCATTTTAACTAATAAAATGCACCCAGAAGATTTACATTTTGTAGAGAGACATAAAAAATGTGTCTAATATTTAAAGCTGAAATATCATTGTACAGGACTGAAGGGGAGGTGAGGTTCTGCTTTAAGCTGAATTCCAGGTATGGCTTTTACTGCAGTTACATTTGTGCAGCTTCAAGTCTGCATTTGCCATATCTGTGGGATCCTGTTCAATCTGGAAATCACTGTAGTAGTCGCCGCACAGTTAACGCAGGGGGTCGCCTGCTCGGCAAGGGCCCCATTTACAGAACACTTTTTTTATCTTTTTACAATAAATGCAGCTCTCTGGTTGGACAAGGTGTAGAGGCAGGGCAGTGATGTCATGATCTCCACCTCGTCCAGAGAGTGCTTTGTATTTATCTACAAAAATGCAAGCCGCCTGTGCTGAGTAAGTGACCTCCTGTGTTCACTATGCAGCGCCCAGGATCCAGGATCGCCAAACTCCTGCAGCATTTATTAAATGAAAAATCATGGAAAATTTACTGACGGAGCACATTTTTTACTGACAACCTGAAAAATAACAGAACTCCTATTGAAAACGAACACAATAATATTTAAACAGTATAAAAACGATATGGAAACATTGACAATACCCATAACAAGTCATTTGTCTGATTTACACTTAAAAGTGGTTGTAAAAGCAGAAGGATTTTTATCTTAATGCATTCTATGCATTAAGATAAAAAGCCTTCTGTGTGTAGCAGCCCCCCTAATACTTACCTGATTCCCCCTCTCTATCCAGCAATGTCCACGAGTACGATCTGGGACTCTCTCTCCTGATTGGCTGAGACACAGCAGTGGCACCATTGGCTACTGTCAATCAAACTCAGCCAATCAGGAGAATGGACAGGGCGAACAGCAGCTCCGTATCTGAATAGAATGGATACACTAAGCTGCAGCTTAGCTTGGGTACCCCCAATAGCAAGCTGCTTGCAGTGGGGGCACTCAATAGGAGGGAAGGGCCAGGATCACAGAAGAGGGACCCGAGAAGAGGAGGATCGGGGCTGCCCTGTACAAATCTACTGCACAGAGGAGGTAAGTATGACATGTTTGGTATTTTATTAGAAAAAAAAAACGAGACTTTATAATCACTTTAAGCGCCGGTTCACATTGCAGCGACGCTACTCGGAGGTCGCGGTGCGAGCAGCGCGCCGCGACCTTGGAGCGGCCGCCACGGACTTCATAACATTGAAGTCTATGGCGGTCGCCTCCGGGTCGCCCCAAAGAAGCTCCGGACCCTTTTTCTAGGTCGGAGCGACTTGTGTCGCTCCTATTAGAATGGGTCCGCAGCTTCCCTATGGGAGGCGACCTGTGAGGCGACCTGTGAGGCGACCAGGTCGCCTCACAGGTCGCCCTAGTGTGAACCGACACTAAGAGCCCATTCACACTAGCGCGACTTGTGAGGCAACTTGTGTTGCCCCAGGTAGCTTGACATAACAAAAGCAATGTTAATCAATCAGTGACGTCTTAATTGGCACTACTGAAGTCGCTCCGACTTCAGAAAAGGGTCCTATACTACTTTGAGGCGACCTGTGATCCAACTGTCTCATATACTTCAATGGGAGTTGCCTCCTTATCTTAATTGACACGACTTGTTATCAAACTTTCCAGGAAGAAGAAAGAGATTAGCCAGGCATTCCCCACAGACAAAGTCGCCTGTCTCTTCAAAGTAGTGCACAAGTCTCTTCCAAGTCTCTAAACAAGTCTCTTCAAGTCACGGGGCGACTTTCTGGTAGTGGTAGTGTGAACCGGCTCTAAGTGTCCATTCACACAGGTACGACTTGTCAGGCGACTGGTCAGCCTGACAAGTCGCGGTCCATGCAGTTCTACGGGAACTGTTCTAATAGGAGCAACTCAAGTCTCTCCGACTTAGAAAGTAGTTCCTGTACTACTTCGGGGCAACATCGGAGCGACTTGCATTGACATTCATTATATGAAGTCCATGCAAGTCGCGCCGAAGTCGCGGTGCACGTGACTTCACAGGTCGCCCCCGAAGTCGTGCCGCGGTAGTGTGCGTCAGTTAGCGCAAATATGCACAAATGCGTGCAAATATGCACATATGAGCATAAATATTAATGAATTTTTCCTAGGAATATATTGTACATGCAAATACTTGCAAAACAAAAGCCTGAAATTACATTAAAAAAAAGCAGATGCTCAAACATCAGCACTGTGTGCAAGAGGCCAAAAGGTCAACACCACATTACAAATTATCAGCCCCTGATATTTACTGACAGTTGTAAAAAATCACAGATTTTTACAAACTGTCTATAAATTTACTAATGGTTGGCAATCCTGCCAGGATCAGAAGATACTGAGGACCACTATAGTAGCAGTGACTACTACAGTCATTTTCAGCTTCCATAGAGATCCCACAGGTGTAGCTGGACCAGTGTAACTGCTGCTGTCTCTCCGCCCCCTCCTATAGTTTTCTGCAAACAACCTATAGTGGATGGGCCTGCTGGGCCCCTCCCACAGCTCTGCTCATGTACAGCACAGTGATGTCACTGATACTTTTACAAGATGATATCTGGGTTTGCAAAGCCATTTGGTGAAAGCGTCTTTCTATCTTTTCTGGTTATTGAGGAATTTACATAATTTTTTTTTTCTGCGCCTGGTGTTAATCTATAACTGTAGAAATAGCCTACTTCTAGAGATAGATGCCTGAGCGGGGGGTGTACACTGTGACTTTAGTTGCACCTGCTCTATCTATATTTATATAGATTTGTCCTAGATTAGAAGAACGCACAGTTCAGCCCTGATTATCATTCATAACTCCAGCTGGGTTACAAATATTTGCTAAGATGTGTGTCTAGAAAGCAGGCAGGACATGCTGAGACTTGTAGTTTCATACAGCAGTAAAATACCAATATTTTGACTCAGTTCTGCAGGTACAGGGGGCGCTGCGCTGTGTTTTTTTAAGGTGTAATGTGGCAACATTCAAATCACAATGCTCAGCTGGGAAGCTGGCCCTAAAAACAGGAGGGATCTTTTGGGAAACATTGTCGCAC
Organism: Pelophylax lessonae; assembly: GCF_965119305.1. NCBI lineage: Eukaryota > Metazoa > Chordata > Amphibia > Anura > Ranidae > Pelophylax > Pelophylax lessonae. The sequence continues at coordinate 496,244,661 of NC_138771.1, forward strand.
AAATCGGGCGTACTGGTAATTCCCTGTTGATCCGGGGAATATCCGATTGCCTCTCAGGGGATCAGGAAGGAATTTTTACCCCTACTGAAGCAAATTGGTTCATACTTTGAGACATGGCTTAAATCAGGAAGTTCATATGGTATGGATTTTGGGGGGGACCCTACGCAGCTTTTTTTTTTTTTTAATTTTGTTATGGGGTTCTCCTTAAAATCCATACCAGACTCGAAGGGCCTGGTATGGACTGGGGGGGGGGGGGGAACCTAAGCCATTTGCTTCATTTTTTTTCATCTGTATTGCCGGTAGCCGAAAATACATTACAGCCGCGAGCAAGTTTAAATGACATTTTTTCCTTTAGTAATATCAGTATTGCTGCAACAGGTTGCATACATCGTACAGATGCGCCAATTTACAGGCACATTAAGGGGACCCCCTCAGGCATGATATTTAAAGGAATTGTTCATTTTTATTGTTTCACTTTAAGTATTATTAAAATCACTTCTCCTTTAACCACTTTACAGCTGCTCACTAGAGCTCTACTGCGGCAAAGTGGCTCGATAACGTCTGGCGACGTAGACCTACGTCGCCAGATATTCCCTCCTCTCGGCGGCGCGCCCCCGATGTATTCAGTCACAGCGGGTGTCGGGCCAGGGGAGGAGCGGCGGAGGAGGGAATGTCTGGCGACGTAGGTCTACGTCGCCAGACGTTATCGAGGCAACTTTGCCGCAGTAGAGCTCTAGTGAGCAGCGGTAAAGTGGTTAAAGGAGAAGTGATTTTAATAATCGTCGGGGAATCGAGTGTGGAGATCCGCCCGCTTCTGTAAACAAAGTGGGCGGATCTCCTAAGTGACAGGCAGGGTCAGATTGCAGGGTTCAGCATCCGCCGCAATGTCGCAGTCCCGCAAAAAAAATCGCAGATCGCCGCCATTACTCGTTAAAAAAAAAAAACACCAAAAATGACAGAAAATCTTTCCCTTAGTTAGTAAACGCAATAACTTTTGCGCAAACCAATCAAAATACGCTTCTTGCGATTTTTTTTTACCAAAAATATGTAGCAGAAAACAAATTGGCCTAAAATGATAAAAAATTTTGATTTTTACATTTTTTTTGGGGGGGAATTTCATATAAAAAAATTTGAAAAATATTGTTATTCTTTCAAAATTGTTGCTCTTTTTTTGTTTATAGCGCAAAAAGTAAAAATTGCACAGGTGATCAAATACCACCAAAAGAAAGCTCTGTTTGTGGGGAAAAAAGGACGTAAATTTCGTTTGGGTATGGCATTGCATGACTGCGCAATTGTCAGTGCCGAATCGCAAAAAGTGGCCCAGACGTAAGACCGCAAAATCCTCCGGTGGTAAAGTGGTTAAAAACAATAGTTTTAAAAACATTTTTTTGCATTGATGCATGTCCCCCACGGCAGTACCCAGGTCCCCATACACTTATTATGGCAATAACTTGCTTATAAGCAATTAATATGAGGACTTTATTTTTAATGTTCATGTTCCATAGACTTTAATAGGGTTTGAAAACTTTGAATGTTCGCTATAATTCTTCCCCTGTTCGAGATGTTCTGGTGGCGAACCGAACCGGGGGGGGGGGTTGTTCGGCCCATCATTAGTGCCAATACTGAACATTTGCACAACTACTCGTACAAATGCTCCGATACCTAAAATAGACACCTTTATGTTGCAATTTGAGCTCACTGCAAAGACTCCTCTGGTCTGACCACATCTGGAGTATTCTGTCCAGTTCTGGTCGCCAGTCCTCAGGAAGGATGTGTTGGAGCTGGAGAGGATCCAGAGAAGGGCAACTAAACTAATTAGGGGTTCGGAGGACCTTAATTATAAAGAGCATCTGCAATCGCTTGATTTATTCTCCCTGGAGAAGAGACGCCTGAGGGGGGACATGATAGCAATTTATAAATATCTCAATGGTGATCTCGGCATAGAAAAAAAGCTATTCAGTCGTAGGTAGTGCATGAGGACTTGAGGGCATACATTGCGATTAGAGGAGAAGCGTTTTAACCTCAGGCAACGTGGGGGGTTGTTTACTGTTAAGGCTACAAGATTGTGGAATTCTCTACCACAAGAGGTGGTTTCTGCAGGAAGTATGGTGGCTTTCAAAAGACTCTTAGACTTACATCTCAAGGATTAGAACATTCAGGGCTATGTGAGATGATTAGGGCCACACACACCTACACAGGTTGAACTGGATGGACTATTGTCTTTATTCAACCTCACCTACTATGTAACTACGTATATGCATGCAATTTGAACAGGAACGTGGTGTGATTCCTGCCTGAATTGCATGCGTTTCCTCCACTGCTCCTGTGTAAACCCAGGCTTGTCATAGTGACTTCAGCCTGGGTTCATACAGGAGCGGTGTGGGAAACCGCATGCGATTCTTTACAGTGTGGTTGGAGCCCATTAGATTTGTATGGGCTCAAGTCGCACCGCAAAGGTATCGTACACGGACACGGTATTGGCAAGTACTTTACCGATAGTATCAATACTCGTACTCGCCTCCGAAAAAACGGTATTGGCGAAAATCTTTTTTTTACTGCTGTCTCCCCTCTGGGAAGATTTACCCACACTATTTGTCACAGCAACCAATACACAGGGAGAATCCAACATTTTGAGTCCCTGGGTAAAGAAAAGAGGGGAAAGCTTCTGATGGGGACACTTCCAGTGACAACAGTCAGAGAGACCTCCTCTCACTTCCTGTTGTGTTTCCGGTACAGGAAATTAAGAAAAATCTCCCCAAAGGGACACAGCAAAAAAAAAAAAAAAAAAAATTGCACACCAGTGGTTAAACAATAAAAAGGAAGAGGACTTGCGTGGCCCTGAAACTTTGCATGTGTCGCCTGTGATGTGATCATTCTTCAATAAAAATTCAATAAAGATTTGGATGTAATTTATGATCGATGGTGTGCTGGCGAATATGTGCATCAGATCAGGAATAGGGGACACTGGTTCTGGTGACATCCAGGGATTTCCTCACTTTGGACGGATTTCCTTGCACTTCCTGCTGTGTCTCTAGGACAGGAAGTGAAGGGAAATCTTCCCAATGGGGCACAGATGGCAAAATATAACCAAACAGGAATTATAACCCCCCCCCCCTTACTCTGTCCAAATGAAAATACATTTTCTGTATTTAGTTGACTTTAAAGAAAATGTAAAAGCAAAAACATTTTAGATAGAGAAGGGAAGAGTTTTTTTGGTCTGTGTCCCATTGGGGTGATTTTCACTTCCTGCCTCCTTTAACAGTCACCAACAGAACAGATGTCCCCGGTGAAAGTTTTCCCTTCACCTCCTATTCTATTGACAACTGGAACATTTTTGATATCCCCTGAGATCTTTTTTTAACCACTTGCCATTTTAATGCGTCAGGTCAGCTCTGATACGCGAAATGACGTACCTGTACGTCGCTTCATGTAATAGATAGTAAAGGAGGCATACATACATGCTCATTGGCCGGAGGGGGAAGCCAATAACCGGCTTGGTGGACTCGATGTCCGCTGGCCACCCGTGATTGCTCCCCATGGAGAGAGAACGGCGGTCTGCTGATGTAAACAAGGCAGACCGCTGTTCTGTCAGATGAACACAGGGATCTTGTGTTGTTCTTATTTAGGAACAGAGGTCTCTGCTCATCCAGTGAGTTGTCCCCCCACACAGTTAGAAAGCACCCCTTAGGAGCACACTCAACCCTTTGATTGCCCCGGTGTTAACCCCTTCCCTGTCAGTGTCAGTACAGTAACAGTGCACATTTTTAGCACTGATTACTGTAGTAATGTCACCGGTCCCCTAAAAAGTGTCAGTTAGGGGTCCGATCTATCCGCCGCAATGTCGCAGTCCCGCTAAAAATCGCTGATCGCTGCCATTAGTAATAAAAAACATAAATAATGAAAATGACATAAATCTTTCCCCTAGTTTGTAGACGCGATAACTTTTGCGCAAACCAATCAAAATACACTTATTGGGATTTTTTTTACCAATAATATGTAGTAGAATACAAATTGGCCTAAATTGATGAAAAAAAAATATTTTTTTAATTGGGAATGTTTTAAAGCAAAAAATAAAAAAAAATATATATATTTTTTTTTTTCAGAATTGTCACTCTTTTTTTTTTTTTGTTTATAGCGCAAAAATAAAAACCACAGAGGTGATCAAAAACCACCAAAAGAAAGCTCTATTTGTGGGAAAAAAAGGACATCAATTTTATTTGGGTACAGCGTTGCAGTTAAAGTAATGCAGTGTCGTATCGCAAAAAATGGCCTGGTCAGTAAGGGGGTAAAAGCTTCCGGTCCTTAAGTGGTAATTTTTATGCTAGGCATGCGCAGTGGGTGTGCCAAATGCACCTGAGCACACCCTAATCACTATGTGTGAAGTTGATTCCCCACCTACTGCCCAGGCGCCCCCCCATCTTGTTCCCCCCCCAACTGCTCTGGAGTGCTGCTGGCTTCCCTCCTCTCCCCTCACCCCTGACTGCTGCTGCATGTGATGTTTTAGGATGGAGAATGGGGGAAGGGGCTAGAAATTATGTAATTTACCCACCCTTCCTTTTCTAAATGAAGACAGTGAATACTCTCGCTCACTGTGTCCATTCATGACTGAAGCATAGTAAACTGTTTACTTTGCTTCATTTTGTGAATGAACAGGATGCCTCATAGCACATAGCACTTCCCATTTATTCACTGTCCTTTGCAGCTCACACTGCAGAGAAAGGCAAGTGTGTTTGAGCTTTGGGGTGCACACCTATGTCTCGATGACAGGATTTTTTGCCAATGCACATTCCATCCAAACCTAAAAAACAACAAAAAAAGTTTTACCTTTAGATACATTGAGATCTGAGAGATTATGTTATCAAAGTGTGAGAAATTCTGAGGTGTGATTGTGGAATGTGTTGTGCACAGATACAGAGGAATGTTACAAAGGAATAGCACAATTATGGAGAAGAATGGTGAATAAAGTAAATAACAGCAATGATAATAACAATAAACAGAAACATTCTGGAATCTAGATGAATACATAGTTCAGCTGGGAAACGTCGCGTATAAAGTAATACAATGTCACACAGAGTACAGAGGATAGAGTGATGATGGTAATAATATTAATAATAATGCACAGAAATATCTATTATATAGGAATACAGAGAGTACAGAGGAGCAGTAATAAAGTGATAATAATTAATAATAATACACAGAAATATATATTCTATATGAATACAGAGTACAGAGGAGTAGTAATAGAGTGATGATGATGATAATTAATAATAATAATATTAATACACAGAAATATATATTCTATATGAATACAGAGTACAGAGGAGTAGTAATATAGTGATGATGATGATAATTAATAATAATAATATTAATACACAGAAATATATATTCTATATGAATACAGAGTACAGAGGAGTAGTAATAGAGTGATGATGAGGATAATTAATAATAATAATATTAATACACAGAAATATCTATTCTATATGAATACAGAGTACAGAGGAGTAGTAATATAGTGATGATGATAATTATTATCATTAATAATAATATAATAATACACAGAAATATCTATTCTATATGAATACAGAGGAGTAGTAATAGAGTGATGATGATGATAATTATTAATAATAATAATAATAATCCACAGAAATATTTATTCTATATGAATACAGAGTACAGCGGAGTAGTAATAGAGTGATGATGATGATGATGATAATTAATAATAATAATACACAAAAATATATATTCTATATGAATAGAGAGTTCAGCTGGGAAGCATCGCATATAAAGTAATACAATGTCACACAGAGTACAGAGGAGCCATGATAACAATACAATGTTATATAGAGAGGAATAGAAGGCAGCAGTATTGTTAGGAATGTCGCACACAGAGAGCAGAGCGCAGTACAGAGGAGCAATGATAATAATACAATGTTATATAGAGAGGAATAGAAGGGAGCAGTAGAGAATGTCGCACACACAGAGCAGAGCGCAGTACAGAGGAGGTGAAGTGACAGGATGTGATCCTACAGAGCGCAGACTTCCAGTATTATTCTGTGCCAGCAGCGGGGGGGGGGATAATGAGAGGGGGGGCGGCCTCACGTTGTGATTGGTCGGCTGTAATCCGGGATCGGATCGTGCAGAGATAATCTGCGACCAGAGAGGGATCGGCAGAAAAGGAGCTGCCCGGAGAAGTCGGGGTGTCTAGTGTCGCCCCCTCATGGCCTGAACCTGCGGGGGGAGCACCATGTGGGGGAGCTGGGCTCTTCTCTACATCCTCCTGCCCGGCTGTGCGGGGCCCGGGGCCCCTTCCACCATCCCACCCGACACGTGAGTCTGCTTTCTGCTACTTACTCTGACTGTCCTGACTATTCAGCATCAATTACTTACCCCCAGGACCCAGGAGTCCCTACCTACTCCCTACTACCATAAGTGCTGTCCCTCCATACCCAGGAGCCTCTACCTACTCCCTACTACCATAAGTGCTGTCCCTCCAGACCAGGAGTCCCTACCTACTACCTACTACCATAAGTGCTGTCCCTCCACACCCAGGAGCCCCTACCTACTCCCTACTCCCTACTACCATATGTACTGTCTCTCCGGACCCAGGAGTCCCTACCTACTCCCTACTACCATAAGTACTGTCCCTCCATACCCAGGAGCCCCTACCTACTCCTTACTACCATAAGTGCTGTCCCTCCACACCCAGGAGCCCCTACCTACTCCCTACTACCATACGTACTGTCTCTCCGGACCCAGGAGTCCCTACCTACTCCCTACTACCATAAGTACTGTCCCTCCGGACCCAGGAGCCCCTACCTGCTCCCTACTACCATAAGTGCTGTCCCTCCGGACCCAGGAGCCCCTACTTACTCCCTACTACCATAAGTGCTGTCCTTCCAGACCCAGGAGTCCCTACCTATTCCCTACTACCATAAGTACTGTCCCTCCGGACCCAGGAACCCTACTACCATAAGTACTGTCCCTCCATACCCAGGAGCCCCTACCTATAGCCTATAACCATAAGTGCTGTCCCTCCGGATCCAGGAGCCCCTACCTACCCCCTACTACCATAAGTACTGTCCCTCCGGACCCAGGAGCCCCTACCTACTCCCTACTACCATAAGTACTGTCCCTCCGGACCCAGGAACCCTACTACCATAAGTACTGTCCCTCCATACCCAGGAGCCCCTACCTATTCCCTATAACCATAAGTGCTGTCCCTCCGGATCCAGGAGCCCCTACCTACCCCCTACTACCATAAGTACTGTCCCTCCGGACCCAAGAGCCCCTACCTACTCCCTACTACCATAAGTACTGTCCCTCCGGACCCAGGAGACCCTACCTGCTCCCTACTACCATAAGTGCTGTCCCTCCGGACCCAGGAGCCCCTACCTACTCGCTACTACCATAAGTGCTGTTTCTCCAGACCCAGGAGTCCCTACCTACTACCATAAGTACTGTCCCTCCAGACCCAGTAGCCCCTACCTACTCCCTACTACCATACGTACTGTCTCTCCGGACCCAGGAGTCCCTACCTACTCTTTACTACCATTAATACTGTCCCTCCGGACCCAGGAGCCCCTACCTATTCCCTACTACCATAAGTACTGTCCCTCCGGACCCAGGAACCCTACTACCATAAGTACTGTCCCTCCATACCCAGGCGCCCCTACCTACTCCCTATTACCATAAGTACTGTCTCTCCGGACCCAGGAGCACCTACCTACTCCCTACTACCATACGTACTGTCTCTCTGGACCCAGGTGCCCCTACCTACTCCCTACTACCATACGTACTGTCTCTCCGGACCCAGGAGTCCCTACCTACTCTCTACTACCATAAGTATTGTCCCTCCAGACCCAGGAGCCCCTACCTATTCCCTACTACCATAAGTACTGTCCCTCCGGACCCAGGAACCCTACTACCATAAGTACTGTCCCTCCATACCCAGGAGCCTCTACCTATTCCCTATAACCATAAGTGCTGTCCCTCCGGATCCAGGAGCCCCTACCTACCCCCTACTACCATAAGTACTGTCCCTCCGGACCCAGGAGCCCCTACCTACTCCCTACTACCATAAGTACTGTCCCTCCGGACCCAGGAGACCCTACCTGCTCCCTACTACCATAAGTGCTGTCCCTCTGGACCCAGGAGCCCCTACCTACTCCCTACTACCATAAGTGCTGTCCCTCCAGACCCAGGAGTCCCTACCTACTACCTACTACCATACGTACTGTCTCTCCGGACCCAGGAGTCCCTACCTACTCTTTACTACCATTAATACTGTCCCTCCGGACCCAGGAGCCCCTACCTATTCCCTACTACCATAAGTACTGTCCCTCCGGACCCAGGAACCCTACTACCATAAGTACTGTCCCTCCATACCCAGGAGCCCCTACCTACTCCCTATTACCATAAGTACTGTCTCTCCGGACCCAGGAGCCCCTACCTACTCCATACTACCATAAGTACTCTCTCTCTGGACCCAGGTGCCCCTACCTACTCCCTACTACCATACGCACAGTTTCTCCGGACCAGGAGCCCCTACCTACTCCCTACTACCCTAAGTACTGTTCCTTCCAGACCAGGAGCCCCTGCCTACTCCCTACTACCATAAGTGCAGTCCCTCCGGGCCCAGGAGAACCTACCTACTCCCTACTACCATAAGTACTGTCCCTCCAGACCAAGAAGCCCTACCTACTCCCTACTATCATAAGTAATGTCCCTCCGAACCTAGGAGTCCTTACCTACTACCACGAGTACTCTCTCTCTCCGGACCTAGGAGTCCTACCTACTCCCTACTATCATAAGTACTGTTCCTCCAGACCCAGGAGTCCTACCTACTCTCTACTATCATAAGTACTGTTCCTCCGGACCCAGGAGCCCCTACCTACTCCCTACTACCTTAAGTACTGCCCCTCCGGACCAGGAGCCTCTACCTACTCCCTACTACCATAAGTGCTGTCCCTCCAGGCCCAGGAGAACCTACCTACTCCCTACTACCGTAAGTACTGTCCCTCCAGACCAAGGATCCCTACCTACTCCCTACTATCATAAGTAATGTCCCTCCAAACCCAGGAGCACCTACCTACTCTCTACTACCATGAGTACTGTCCTTCCGGACCCAGGAGCCCATACCTACTCACTGCTACCATGAGTACTGTCCTTCCGGACCCAGGAGCCCCTACCTACTCCCTGCTACCATAAGTACTGTCCCTCCGGACCCAGGAGCCCTACCTACTCCCTATTACCATAAGTACTATCTTTCTGACCCAGGAGCCCCTACCTAATCCCTACTACTAAAAGTACTGTCCCTCCCGACCCAGGAGCCCCTATCTGATCCCTACTACCATAAGTACTGTCCCTCCAGACCCAGGAGCCACTACCTACTCCCTTCTACTATAAATACTGTCCCCCAGGACCCAGGAGCCCCTACCTACTCCCTAATACCATAAGTACTGGCCCTCCGGACCCGGAGCCCCTACCTACTCCCTTATATTATAAGTACTGTCCCTTCAGACCTGGAAGCCCCTACTTACTCCCTACTACTATAAGTACTGTCCCTCCAGACCAGGAGCCCCTACCTACTCCCTTCCATCATAAGTATTGTCCCTCCGGACCCAGGAGATCCTACCTACTCACTATTGCCAAAAGTACTGTCCCTCCGGACCCAGGAGCCCCTACCTACTCCCTACTACCATAAGTACTGTCCCTCCGAACCAGGAACCCCTACCTACACCCTTATAACATAAGTACATACTCCTTCTGTACCCTGTAGCCCCTACTTACTCCCTACTACCATAAGTACTGTCCCTCCAGACCAGGAGCCCCTACATACGTCCTCATGCCATAAGTACGGTTATTCCAGACCCAGGGGCCCCTACCTATTCCCTTCTACCATAAGTACTGTCCCTCTGGACCAAGGAGCCCCTACCTTCTGCCTACTACCCTAAGTACTGTCCCTCTGGACCAGGAGCCCCTACCTACTCCCCTCTATCATAAGTACTGTCCCTCCGGACCCAGAAGAACCTATCTACCCCCTACCACCATAAGTACTGTCCCTCCAAACTCAGGAGCCCCTACCTACTCCCTACTACCATAAGTACTGTCCCTCCGGACCAGGAGACCCTACCTACTCCCCTCTACCATAAGTACTGTCCCTCCGGACCCAGGAGAAACTACCCACTCCCTACTACCCTAAGTACTGCCGTTCCAGACCCAGAAGCGCCTACCCACTCCCTACTACCATAAGTACTGTCCCTCCGGACCCAGGAGCCCCTACCTATACCCTACTACCATCAATACTGTCCCTCCAGGTCCAGAAACCCCTACTGACCCCCTACTATCATAAGTACTGCCCCTCAGTATTAGCCCCTTCCTAAACATTACTTTCATATCTACTGCCCCTTCAGACCACCTACCCCCTACTACAGTAATTAATGCCACTTCTGACCGAAGAACCCCTACCTACACATTACTACCATAATCACTGCCCTTCCAAATCCAGGAGTCTTTACCTCTCCACACTACCAAAAGTACTTTCTTTCGAACCCTGGAGCCCCTACCTACTCCCTACTACTATAAGTACTGCCCTTCCAAACCTGGAAGCCCCTAGCTACCCCTTACTACCATAAGTACTGCCCCTCTGGATCCAAGAATCCCTACCCACCACCTAGTACTATAAGAACTGCCACTCTGGACCCCTTAACTACCACCTACCCATTCCAGACCCAGGAGTCCTTCTTACCCCTACTGCAACCATTACCACTCCAGACCTAGGAGCTCCTACCTATCCTCTATTATAATGAGTGCCCCTGTGGACCCAGAAGCCTTAACTAATGCCAATCCCTTTGCTGGAATATTACCCCAATCTCTGTCCCACCACACTTAGGAAACCCTACCTACTCTCTACCCTGAAACTACCTCCCCACATTACCTGTGAGTCACCTTTCTACTAGTCACTGAGACTGTTACCCTAATTTCACTCAACTCTAGAGTCACTGGCCTTTCTATACTGAATGTTTGTCTACCTACTTTTACTACCCACCTATCACCCTCAGCAGCCATCCATCAGAAGCTACCCACCTACCCTAACTATTTACACCACTGTTATCTACCCACCAGCTTTTAATTGCTGCTGCCATTTACCCTACCTACCTGACCTATCTGATGGTACTTATTGTGTTTCTGTTGCTATGTATACAGTGGACAGTAACAAAATCAAATGTCACCATCCTACCAGGTTTAGTTATTGTTTGGTATATTTGCATACAAACTTTGTATTTCTTTTCCTTTTTCTGAAATGTATCTGTTGTTGGTGAATCAGGAGAGCAGTACCCTGTCCACCTCCCTATTGTCTGGTGTATCCACACACCTCTACTGTCTAGTGCCACCTACTACCCACTGCACACACTATCTATACACCCTATCTGCTGTGCTAACTGCCTTTTTACAATTCCACACCACCCTGACTTCTAGAGCCTCAGCCTGTGCTCATCCTCCCTGGCAGACATCTACCCAACTACTTACCTGCCAACAGCTTTCCACCCCTACCTGTCTGTTGTGCCATCCAGCCTTCTGGCTATCTAGCTCTCCAAAGCTTTCTCCTTAACCCACTTACCTACTCCTTCTAGTGCAGACTGGACAACCTACAGACACCCAGATTTTGTAGAACGACAATTTCCAGCTTGTCCCATACCTGCCAAGGCTGTGGAGGGATAGTTTTCTTTTGTTCGTACTACCAAAAGCTGACATATGTTTTATAAGGTATCAATGTTTGGATGATGATACAGCTTCAGAAACAAGTTATATATAATCTGTTATATCCATTTCCTTATAGTAACAGAAGGATATACTGTTTGGTGATTTATTGTTTAGTTCACCTACAGTAGAGTTAATATTTTCATGGTTTTAGGATGCTGAAAAGTAAAATGTTCTGGTTTAAGGGGGCTATTGGTTAGATCCCTGTGTGTTCTGGGGTCTGCACACCGTCTGTGTCCATCACAAGGGATTTCCACCATCCCTGTGCTGAGTTCCTGGGTCTGCAGACCTGCTGTGCCTATAGTGAGGGGTTCCCACCATCCCTTTGCTGAAATCCGGGGTCTGCACTCTGCACACCTGCTGCGCCCATTATGAGAGGTTCCCACCTTACTTGCACTGAAATCCTGGGTCTGCACATCTGCTGTTTCCATTATGAGGGGTTCCCACCATCACTGTGCTGAGTTCCTGCCTCTGCACACCTGCTGTGCCTATAATGAGTGGTTCCCACCATCCATGTGCTGAGTTCCTAGGTCTGCTCACCTGCTGTGCCTATTATGAGGATTTCCCACCATCCCTATGCTGAGTTATGGGTCTGCACACCTGCTGCGCCCATTATGAGGGGTTCTCACCATCCCTGTGCTGAGTTCCTGGGTCTGCACAGCTGCTGTGCCCATTAAGAGTGGTCCCCACCATCCATGTGCTTAGTTCCTGGGTCTGCACACCTGATGTGCCTATTATGAGGGGTTCCCACCATCCCTGTGCTGAGTTCCTGGGTCTGCACAGCTGCTGTGCCCATTAACAGTGGTCCCCATCATCCATGTGCTTAGTTCCTGGGTCTGCACACCTGCTGTGCCTATTATGAGGGGTTCCCACCATCACTGTGCTGAGTTCATGGGTCTGCACAGCTGCTGTGCCCATTATGAGTTTTCCCCACCATCCATGTGCTGAGTTCCTGGGTCTGCACACCTGCTGTGCCTATAATGAGGAGTTCCCAGCATCCCTGTGCTGAGTTCCTGGCTCTGCACACCTGCTGTGCCCATTGTGAGGGGTCCCCACCATCCCTGTTCTGGATTCCTATTTATTTTAAAGGAGGATCTGAAACACATGAAGGTAGTCCGTAACCTTCAAGACTCCCAGGTTGACCAGAACAAACCTGGCAATTATGGCAGGGAGCTCTCACTGTTGGAATAACCAAGACATAAGAAGCAGTGTTGGGGTAGTTACTCAAAAAATGTAACTAGTTACTAGTTACTTCTGTAAATTGTAATGAGATTACTTTACTAGTTACTGCATTTGAAAAGTAACTTCACTACTTATTACTTTACTTTCCTCTTTCTTAATTGACCGTGTAGAAGAAGATACATGACACTCTTTCTGCATAGAGTTTATTGTATAAACACAGGCTTTGGGAAACATGAGAACAAAACCTGAAAAAACAGAATAAAACATAAAGTGCAACAAAAAGTCATAAACTTCATCCCTCTCTATTCTTCAAAATAACGATTATATCGCACGGCTTGGGTAACGCAGGAGAGCGCGTTCCTATAGCCTAGTAAAGTAGTGTAGTTACCTCCTATAGCCTAGTAAAGTAGTGTAGTTACCTCCTATAGCCTAGTAAATTAGTGTAGTTACCTCCTATAGCCTAGTAAAGTAGTGTAGTTACTTCCTATAGCCTAGTAAAGTAGTGTAGTTACCTCCTATAGCCTAGTAAAGTAGTGTAGTTACTTCCTATAGCCTAGTAAAGTAGTGTAGTTACTTCCTATAGCCTAGTAAAGTAGTGTAGTTACCTCCTATAGCCTAGTAAAGTAGTGTAGTTACTTCCTATAGCCTAGTAAAGTAGTGTAGTTACCTCCTATAGCCTAGTAAAGTAGTGTAGTTACCTTCTATAGCCTAGTAAAGTAGTGTAGTTACTTCCTATAGCCTAGTAAAGTAGTGTAGTTACCTCCTATAGCCTAGTAAAGTAGTGTAGTTACCTCCTATAGCCTAGTAAAGTAGTGTAGTTACTTCCTATAGCCTAGTAAAGTAGTGTAGTTACTTCCTATAGCCTAGTAAAGTAGTGTAGTTACCTCCTATAGCCTAGTAAAGTAGTGTAGTTACCTCCTATAGCCTAGTAAAGTAGAGTAGTTACCTCCTATAGCCTAGTAAAGTAGTGTAGTTACCAATATTAGTATTGGAACTAGTTACATTACTTAGTTACCAAAAAAAGTAATGTAGTTACTGTAATCAGTTACTTTGTAACTAGTTACCCCCAACACTGATAAGAAGCTAGGGGCTGACTTCGCCCACCAAGCTTCATATTATCCTTAAAGTGGTTGTAAACCTTTTTTCTTTTTATAAAATAAGTTCTACTTACCTGCTCTCTGCAAAGGTATTGCACAGAGCGGCCTTTTGCCTCCTTCTGAGTTCCCACATCGCTGCCATATGCTCCTCCTCTTTTGCTTGTACCCCCATAGCAAGTTGTATGCTATGGGGGCAAATGTGCAAAAGTGCTCCTAGGTTGGCCTGTGTGTGTCCATAGACACACATTATGGCTCAGCCACGCCCCCCGCTCACAATGTCTCCTGCTGTTATCAGTGCAGCCTGTGAGAGCAGAAAGAGGGCAGAGAAAAACTGCAGCCAGGCACAGCGCTGGTTTGATGTAGGACTCAGGTAGTGGAGGGTTTTTTACCTAAAAGTGCTTGTAAACCTCTGACATGAAATCTAAACAAAGCATATGATTCTGTAGTGTGTACTTGTAATAATTAAGAGCACCAAGTGTAATTTCTGTCTGCTGCTTCATTCCTCTGCTAGCATGAGTCACTTCTGACAAGTTTTCCTGACACCAAGAGAAAAATTGTGATGGGAGGGCACAGTCTGTGATTGACAGCCTCGGCTCTGTTCCTGTGTGCTATATGAAGGGGGTATGCCTCTTCCCTCCAATCAGCTCTCAGAGCTTTCCTCACTGATGTAACTTTCCACCCACTGCTTTTCAGAGCTCAGAGATTCTATATAAATTCTGCACTTTGAATAGATATAGGGAAAAGATGTCCGTAGATAAACGGGTACAACTTATGTAGGAGGATTCGTTTTTATCTCCATGTATCTCATGAGGCCAGTCACTTCACTGAGTATATGTAAAAGCTTACAACCACTTTAATGCAGATAATACATTAAGGTTAAAAACCTTTACAGTTTAGAACCACTTCATAACATCAGTTTTGGATGGAGTGCTATTTAACCACTTCCAGTTGTCGCTGGACTTTCGGTGGTTATACCAGGATGATGCAAGTATATTGTATATTGTTTTCTTAGAGCTGGCAGCCGGCTTTCTTGTAATAGCAATCGGAGTGGCTAACTATCTGCTCCATTGCTATTACAAGCAGTGGGAGGGAACGTCGCCCCCCCCCCTTAGACCACACCCCCGCCGCTTTCTGCAGCTTGATCGGGCTTTCTCTTACCACCGGGAGACTAGTGCTACCAGCTTGCAAGACAGCCAAGCAAAGCTGGGATCGGCTTTGATCGACTGTTCATGAAAGTAACACAGAAGCAATGACATGACATTACTTACAGGTACGGTTTACTAAACAATCGGCGCAATTTTTTCAAAAGCATTTGAAAACACTGATGGTGTTTTGAATGCTTTTAAGTGCAGAGGAGAGATTTGGGAGCTTATAGACCCCAGATCTCTCCATAAAGAGTACCTGTCACATGCCTATTGCAGTCACAAGGATGTTTACATTCCTTATGAAAGCAATAAAAGTAATCATAAAAAAAGTAAAGCAACAGTGTTGAAAAAACAAAAACAAATTTAAAAGTGCTCCGGTTAACTAGTGCATCAGTCCCATAGACACGCAAACAGCAATCGTCTCACACATCACCGCAAACATCAGATCACGGGAAAGAATTCTAGCACCAGACCTTCTCTGTAAATCTAAAGTGGTAACCTGTAAAGGCTTTTAAAGCGTCGCCTATGGATAGTAAAATTTACATTGTTTGTCGCTGATGCACGGGCGGCAAAATTTTACCCCTTGGAGACTAAACCTTTTTCTGACACCTGTTGCTTACAAGTTAAAAAACTGTGTTTTTTTGCTATAAAATTACTTAGAACCCCTAAACATTATATATATATATATATATATATATATATATATATATATATATATATTTTTTTTTTTTTTTTCTTTTTAGCAGAGACCCTAGACAATAAAATGGCGGTCCTTGCAATATTTTATGTCACACTGTATTTGCGCAGTGGTCTTTCAAATGCAATTGTTTTGGAAAAAATACAATTTAATGAATTAGAAAAAAAAAAAACAGTAGCAAAATTTTTTGTATAATGTGAAAGATGATGTTACGCTGAGTAAATACTGTAGATGTCATGCTTTAAAATTGCGCACTCTCGTGGAATGGTGACAAACTACGGGACTTAAAAATCTCTATAGACGATGCTTTAAAATATTTTAACTGTTACCAGTTTGGAGTTACAGAGAAGTGCTAGGATTATTGCTCTCTCTCTAACGATTGTGGCGATACCTCACATGTGTGGTTTGGACAATGTTTACGTTTGCAGGCATGACCTACGAATGCGTTCGCTTCTGTGCGCAAGCACAGAGGGATGGGGCGCTTGAATTTTTTTTTCTTATTTATTTTACTTTATATTTTTTATTTTTACGCTGTCCTAGTAAAAAAATTTTTTATCACTTTTATTTCTGTCACAAGGAATATAAAGATCCCTTGTGACAGTGCAGTGACAGGTTCTCTTTATGGAGGGATCTGGGGTCTATAAGATCCCAAACCCCTCCTCTGCACTTGAAAGTATTCAAAACGCCAAAATCGCATTTTTGAATAATTTCTATTTTTTAAAACCTGGCGCCTTTAAGTCTCCAGTAAACCGGAATGATGTTGTGACGTCACTTCCAGGTTACTCGATCTGAGACCCAATCAAAGCTGATTCCAGTTTTGTTTGGATGTCCAGCCAGCGGACGTGCCGGCTGGTCGTTTAGGTCTCTCGGTAGGACGGGAGACCCAGGAGGAGTGGCGGGAGGGGGCGTCCCCTCCCGCTGCTTGTAATAACAGTTGAGCGGCTGCTTAGCCACATCAGTTGTTATTACAGCAGCTGCAGGCATCATCCATGGTACAACCAATTGAAGAAGAAGACCTCCTATTTGCGTTACGTCAACATGAAGGGGGTTAAAGCAGGACATGTTTGGTATCTATTTACTTGGCATAACATCGTCTTTTATATTTTACAAAAAAATGGGTTATGTTTTGTGTTTTTTTTGCTTTAAAATTTTAAAAAGTGTATTTTTCCTAAAAAAATTGCGTTTGAAAAACTGCTGCGCAAATACCGTGTGACATAAAAAATTGCACCAATTTATTCTCCAGGGCCTCTGCTTTAAGAAAATATATAACGTTTGGGGGTTAGTAGTTTTCTAGCAAAAAATACTGATTGTTATATGTGAACAAAAAGTGCCAGAAAAGGCCCGGACTGGAGGTGGTTAAAGCTGAACTCCAGGTATGGTTTTTATTGCATAGTGGCTTTGATCCACCAATGTAAGTATACATTTTCCATATCTGTGGGATTGGAGGACCACTGCAGTAGTCAGTGCTACTGCAGTGAATGCAGCGGTTGTCCAGGACCTGTGCCAAGCAGCCCGTAAGACCATGGTGATCACTGCAGTAGCACGCCATGCGCCAGAGGAGTAGCTAGAACCTTCAGGGCCCCAGTGCAAGAAACCATGAAGGGCCCCCCGGACCCCTGGCCAGGGCCCTTCCCTTCAAGACTGGGGCTTTTTCCACTGATCCTGGGGCCCTTTACTCTCATTGCGGGGCCCTTTATTACAGTCCCGCAGCGGGACCCTTTCACAAGTTCTGCAGTGGGCCCCCTTCCTGCCATCTTGGGGCCTCCCCATGGACCCCTGGCCAGGGCCCTTCCCTTCAAGACTGGGGCTTTTTCCACTGATCCTGGGGCCCTTTACTCTCATTGCGGGGCCCTTTATTACAGTCCCGCAGCAGGACCCTTTCACAAGTTCTGCAGCGGGCCCCCTTCCTGCCATCTTGGGGCCTCCCCACGGTGTTGGAATGCCAGGGCCCGGTCGCAAGCAAGTGTGACCTTTGTGATCCTGGAAGTTCACCCACTGGTGTCAGTAGTTTTTATTTTTTGGTATTTTAATTGTATTATTTTTTATCATTTTGTTTTATTTTTTTTTACAATGTCACTGACTATGACTCTGTCCAGAAAAGGAAGGAGCTGGTAAATACATATTTGCCGACCCCTTCCTGGTTCTCTATTGTGACACATTGCCTGCAGCATCAGGCAGGAAAGGGAAGGGTGCACAGTGGGGGGGGGGGGGGGACCAGGGGAGCACACAGGGGCACAGAGACAGCAGAACACAAGTGAACTGGATAGGAGGAGTGGCGGGGGCAGCAGACAGAGGAACCAATCTCCTCCATTTTCCTCCTGCGGCTACAGGAGGAAAAGGGAGGACAGTGATTTCTCTACATGCTGCCCCCACCTATCCAGGTGTACAGGGGAGCCACACAGGCCCCCTGGAGCATGGGGCCCGGTTGCAATTGCAAAAAAACTTAACGGTTACCTGTTTACAGTTAGAGGAGATATTAATTTTCTTTGGCGTGTGAGCACGGAGGAATGGGGCTCTTTAAAAAAAAATGTATTTTCCTTAATTATTTAAATTTTTTTTATTTTTACACTGTCCCTTTAAACAGGCACTCTTTATGGAGGGATCTGGGATCCACAAAGACCCCAAAACCCTCCCCTGCACTTAAAAGTATGCAAGTAGGGCAGGATCGGCGTTTTTGAACACTGTCATTTTTTTTTAAAATCAATGATTGCTTCCGGGTTTCTACATCGGAGGCCCAATCAAAGCTGAAACTGTCTTTTTCAGGACTCCGGCCAGCCAGAGGACGCATCGGCTGGTGGCTTGGGTCCCCTGGTGGGAGCGGTGGAAGGCGGTGGGATGGGGGGGATGTCCACTCCCACTACTTGTAAGAACAGCCGAGCGGCTGATTAGCTGCATCAGTTGATATTGCTAGAAAGCAGCTCTAAAAAATGGTACCGGTACAACCACTTCAGCAAAATGACGTATAGGTATGTGATTTTGCGGGAAGTGGTTAACCACTTGCCGACTGCCTCACGCAGATTTACTGCAGCAGGGCGGCTCGGCTGCGCATAATCACATAGATCTCGCGCTCCCGCTGTGGTTAGACACAGTGGAAGCCAGACCGCGGGAGGACCGGGTGCGATCGCCGCTGGCCTCCCGCAATCTTCAGATAAACTGACAGGAGAGCTGTCTGCCTATGTAAACAAGGCAGGAGGCTCTCCTGTCAGACAGGCACAATGAGCTCCTGTGTCTCAGCTAAGCTCAAACACCTATCTCTATGTACCTTTCACAGAGCCCCCCCCCCCCCACAGTTAGTAAGCACAATTTAGGAGCACACTTAACCCCTTGATCACCCCCAGTGTTAACCCCTTCCCTGCCAGTGTCATTTATACAGTAACAGTGCATATTATTTAGCACTGATCACTGTATTGGTGTCACTGGTCCCCAAAAAGTGTCACTTAGTGTCAGTTTTGTTCGCTGCAATGTGGCTGATTGCAGCCATTACTAATAAAAACAACAAAGAAAGTAAAAAGTCCAAAAATCTATCCCATAGTTTGTAAATGCTATAACTTTTGTGCAAACCAATTAATATACGCTTTTTTGGGGATTTTTTTGCTAAAAATATGTAGCAGAATACAAATTGGCCTAAACTGATAAAAAAAAAGATTTTTTCAATTTTTTTATTGGGAATGTTGTATAGCAGAAAGTAAAAAATATTGTTTTTTTTTTTTTTGGTTTTTTTTTCGCCCAAAATTGCTGCTCTTTTTTGTTTATAGTGCAAAATCTAAAAACTGCAGAGGTGATCAAATACCACCACAAGAAAGCTCTATTTGTGGGAAAAAAAGGACATCAATTGTGTTTGGGTACAGCGCAATTGTTAGTTAAAGCAACGCAGTGCCGTATCGCAAAAAAATGGAATGGTCATTAAGGGGGTGAAACCTTTCCGGGGCTGAAGTAGTTAAAGTGCACTGGTGACATTTGCTGAGCTCACCATATGAAAATACCCTTTGCCTGGTAATGTTTTGATTAGTGTACTGTTTTTTTTGTTGGGGGCCCTTATAAAGTGAACCTGTTCTTGATTTACACTTTTATTAGTAAATATCTTGGCAAAGATTATGCCTCCTGAATGCCTTTTTTCTTTTTTAATTTTACATTCCATTTCAATGCCGCAACCTCCATAGCCGTGTTTTTAATAAAAAAAAATTATAGGAAAAAAAATTGCCAGACCTTGAAGCATTGCAGCTGCGGCAATGTAAACAGACCTGAGCAGCTTCCATGTCCACTTGTAGGTGAGCAGTAAAAAGGCGGATCAACTGTCTGTTTTTACTGCACAACCCCCCTCCCCCCTCCCCACCCCAACATCCCCTGGCAGTCCATGTGAACTTAGCCTTAAAGTGGATGTAAACCCTCACATATACCCAGTTAAGCGAACAACCTCAGATGATACACAGAGATGAAACAAATCTCCCTAGATACGTTTTATTTGTATATCTGCTGTCTTCGGCTTTCTAAATTCTTTAGAAAGTGAAGATCATGTTACAAAATGTTCTTCCTGTTCCAGCAGTGGGTGTGGAGTCTAGACATACACTGTGTGTGAGCTGATTGGAGGAAAGGCACCTCTCTCCTCCTCCACATAGGCAGAGGAATGAAGAAACATGCAGAGCTGCAGTTTGAATAGACCAGCTCTACCTCTAAGCTCCCTCCCCGACACAAATTTCCAGCTGCTTTTATCTCATGTGTCGGAGAGCTCATCAGAAGTTATCATGCTGATAACAGAGGAACAGAGCAGCAGAAAGGCACGGCACTCAGAGCTTTAGAGAGAGATAAGTAAACACTACAGATATCTGTGCCCAGGTCAGATTTGAATGAGGTTTACAACCAAATTAAAGCTGAAAATGTTCTTTAGCAAGGAACATACAGTGCATCCGGAAAGCATTTACAGCGCTTCTCGTTTTCTACATTTTATGATGTTACAGCCTTATTCCAAAATGGATTAAATTAGTTATTTTTCTCAAAATTCTACAAACAATACACCATAATGACAATGTAAAATAATTTTTTTTTTAAATCTTTGCAAATTTATTCACAGCCTTTGCCATGACACTCAAAATTGAGCTCAGGTTCATCCTGTTTCCACTGATCATCGTTGACATGTTTCTACGACTTGGAGTCCCCCTGTGGTAAATACAGTTGATTAGACTTGATTTGGGAAGGCATGCACCTGTTCTATTTAAGGTCCCACAGTTAACAGTCCCTGTCAGAGCACAAACCAAGCCATGAAGCCATGAAGTCCAAGGAATTTTCTGTAGATCTTTGAGACAGGATTGTATCGAGGCACAGTACTGGGGAAGCGTACAGAAACATTTCTACAGAATTGAAGGTCCCAATTAGCACAGCGGCCTCCTTCATTCGTCAATGGAAGAAGTTTGGAACCATCAGGGCTCTTCTAGAGTGGGCCACCTGGCCAAACTGAGTGATCGGGGGAGAAGGGCCTTAGTCAGTGAGGTGACCAAGAACCCGATGGTCACTCTGTCAGAGCTCCAGTGTTTCTCTGTGGAGAGAGGAGAACCTTCCAGAAGAACAACCAACAATGCAGCACTCCACCAATCAGGCCTGTATAGTAGAGTGGCCTGATGGAAGCCACTTCTCAGTAAAAGGCCCATGACGCATAGCTCCCAACTGTCCCTGATTTTGAGGGACTGTCCCTGATTTGGAACAAAGCCCCTCTGTCCCTCTTTCCTTCTAATGTGTCCCTCATTTTGGTCTGATCTATATAGTTTTATATAAAATGCAATTTTTATCTTTCAAAAAGTTTTTCCCAGTGCTAAACCTTTCATCTAATTTATAAATTGTTGCATTTGTAAATCTCAAAAGCCAATATAAAACAATTGTGGGCTTACATAATCATTTTTTTTTTTATAATTCCCCTTTAAGGGGGCATGGCAGGGGGATGTGTCATATGTCTACAAACATTTGTTAACAGGTGTCCCTCATTCTCATCTCAAAACGTTGGGAAATATGCATGACAGTCCACCTGGAGTTTGTCAAATGTAATGGCTGCAAGCACTGATAAAATGTGGTTCTCCAGCTGGGCCGTTCAACAAAATCTGCTTAAAACCCCTTTCAGTTTTATTTTGCTGCGTGTGCCCCTATTAGGGAGATTCACCCTCTCTATTTGTCCTGATGACCATTATCACTGAAAGTGAAAGTCCCAAATTATGGGTTGTCACCAGAACAGGAAATAAGGGGAAATGTTCTCATGGGGACACTAGTTCTGGTGACTGGGGGTGGTAGGAATATACTCCTTGGTGCTTCTGAACATTCTATTCATTACACGGAGATCTCGATGCTTGGTGGACTTTTTCATTACTCTCTCTAGTGATTTTTAGAACTACATGGATTTTAATTTAATATTGTGCTGCACTTTTCATGTTATATGTTGAAGGTAGTATGGAATATACCTTTGGTGTTCCCGCTGGCAATATTTGTTTTTTATTTTTTTTATCAAGAATGGGGTTTTTATTTAATGTTATTTTGTACATGTGTTTGCGCTGATTATGTTTTGAGACCCTTGTGACAAACATGGAATTCCCTATTATGTTGGGATTTCCTCTCACTTCCTGTTTGCTATGGGACAGGAAATTAAGGGAAATCTCCCCAATGGGACACAGATGGCAGGAGTTAACCATTTTTTATACTATTCAAAATAAAAAAAGGTAAAAACTTTAAATCTGCAGCATTTTATTTAAAGCGGTTCTAAAGGCAGATTTATTTTATCTTAATACATTGTATGCATTAAGATAAAAAATCTATTGTGTGCAGCATCCTCCCTCAGCCCCCCCTAATACTTACCTAAACCCCTTTTCGATCCAGCGATGTTGCACGAGAGCCTTGGCTGTCCGGGACTCTCCCTTCTGATTGGCTGAGACACAGTAGCGGTGCCATTGGCTCCCGCTGCTGTCAGTCAAAGTCAATGAGCCAATATGGGGAGAGAGAGAGAGGGAGGGCCGAGTAACGGCTCCATGTCTGAATTGATACAGAGAGCACCGACTCAGCTCAGGTGCCCCCTTAGCAGGCTGTTGCTGTGGGGGCACTCGGCAGGAGGGAGGGACCAGGAGCACCAACGAGGGACCAGAGAAGAGGAGGATCGGGGCTGCTCTGTGCAAAACCAACTACACAGAGCAGGTAAGTATAACATGTTTATTATTTTTAAACTGAAAAAAAAAAAAACAAGACTTTAATATCACTTGTTAAAATTTCTACTTATCCTGCCAAGATGGCTTTGTTCAGGAATTTTCCTTTTATAGGATGTCAACGCTCTGTCCTTATCTCTCAATCAAGCATCTGCGTTGTCACCCTGGCTTTCTAATGGAGATCACAAATGGAAACTTCAACAAACATTACACAGATTTATCCCACTGTTGTCACCATCAGGAAACCCACCCTGAGAAATGCCATGCAGCCATTACTGGAGTGAATTTAGGCAGGAAGTGTCTGCAAAGTGGAGGCAGAGGATTAGCAGGACTGAGGTGTCATCCAGTTAGGTTTTAAACCTGCTGTAACACGCTTATAATGTGCGGTACTGAAAAGTAACATTATACTGCTCTCCGCTGCCATTCATTTTGAGTGGCAATCTAACGCACTAAGCTAAGGCATTACACCTATGTTGTAGAACACCACAACGCGTTGTATTGCAGAGTGTTGTGTTACAAAATAAGGGTCATTTTTCCCTTGTTAAGGCCCGTACACACGTACCGATCGTCGGCATACAAACGTCGGTGGACGAAGGATCTGCCGATTGTACGCGTGTTAGTATGGTGCCTCCGACAGATGTCTGCGCACAATCCGCGGACAAAAGTCTTTCGTGCAAACATGAAAATATTTGTATGCCGACACCAGAACGGACGATTGTTCGCCTGTCAGTACACAATTCGGCCGACAGACCGCAGATTTGCAAGACTGGGCATGCTCAGAAAATAGAAAACACAGGGAAAGTTAACCATTACATGACATCACTTCTGCAGTCGGCGGACAAAATTCTTGTGCTGTCCTTGTGCTGTCTTTGCACTTTTCAGCAGACACCGACATCCCGGGGAGAAAAGAGGAACATTTGTAAGCCGACCATCGGTACGTGTGTACGGGGCTTTAGGGTGCATTGGCAGCCCATTTCTTTTCAGTAGACTGTCTTAATGCAACACATGTGAACGCACCACAAAGAAAGGAATGGGTCCCAATACTTTTTCTTCTCCTTCCTTTTATTACAAATGTTCGCTCAGATGGAAGGAAGGATTTGGAATGTTCCTGTTGCTGTAGCTCACACTTTTAGAATCTGTTATGCCGAGTTACGCTCTTTGCAGCACTCGGGGGTACCGAATGGCTGTCAAGCTCATCAGGGTGTTAATCTTGCCATCCTGCATTGTTAATCGCTGACAATAAACAGAAAGGCAGAGTTCCCTCTTGCAAACAATCAGGCTGGCGTATACAGAAAAACTGGCTATACCCTAGCAGATTTTTTAATGAATGTTCACACGAACGTTTATATAAAAGTTTGTAAGAAAATTTTCAGTACATTCAATGACTCGACAAATGTCGTTCAAAATCTTGTTTGCTTCTAGCATTTGATTTTGGAATGAATGGACTTTCCTGAATGAAAAGCACATAGGCTGTTGGAAATTCATTCGTCATGAAAAATTTTCCATCCTGCTCCTTTGAATTTTCCCAAAACAACAAACGTTGATTTTACCCAACTAGTAATTAGAGGCAGAGAAAGGTATGAGGATGCAGATTCCTCGGTCCCTTTCAGCTGATGGAGAGGAATGAATTGGAAACACTCTGAGGCTTCCTGTTCGTTCACAAACAGAAGTGTAGAAAACTATGTTCACTATGCTTCAGTGATGAATGGACACAGGAGTGATCAGTACCGATCACTCACTGTGTTTATTCAGGAAACGAAGGGGCCAGTAGATAGGATATAGTTAGCAGCAGTGTTCCCTTTAGCCTGCGCGCATGCGCGGGCGCGCAGTGTGAATGAAGGTCCCGCGCAAGCACCTATTCAAACCGCGCAGCCGCAGACGTGGCGGCCGTGTAGCAGAGCGTGCGCCGCGAGAGCACGCCCATTGTGTGACAATAGCGAATGAAAATTCGCTATTGTCACACGGATCCTCCTCCTGGCCAATCAGGGAGCGGGTCCTCCCGCTTCCTGATTGGCCGAAAGGCCAACTTCATGCCATTGGCCGAGGAAGAGGCGCCGGGACTCGGGGAGTCAGGAGGACTGAGGAGAGGCAGGAAGCCGGGGAATGAACTGAAGAGAAGCTGCCGCCCGTGACCATGAGGTAAGTGCACGGGGGGGGGGGAACACTGGCATCTCTACATTGATTTGGGGACAATGCTGTGGGCACTCTGCATTAATTAAAAACTGAAAAAATGGCAGAACCATTACTAGACTCGGGACTGAAGAGTCTCTACATTGAAAGGGGGCACACTGGCATCTCTACATTGAAAGGGGGCACACTGGCATCTCTACATTGAAAGGTGGCACGCTGGCATCTCTACATTGAAAGGGGGCACACTGGCATCTCTACATTGAAAGGGGGCACACTGGCATCTCTACATTGAAAGGTGGCACACTGGCATCTCTACATTGAAAGGTGGCACACTGGCATCTCTACATTGAAAGGGGGCACACTGGCACCTCTACATTGAAAAGGGGCACGCTGGCATCTCTACATTGATTGGGGGCAATGCTGTAGTACTCTGCATTGATTGGGGGCAATGCTGTAGTACTCTGCATTGATTGGGGGCAATGCTATGGCACTCTGCATTGATTGGGGGCAATGCTGTGGGCACTCTGCATTGATTGGGGGCAATGCTGTGGGCACTCTGCATTGATTGGGGGCCACAGAAAAATGATCAAACGTTGACCGGTCCGCGGCGATAAAAAGGTTGGGGAGCACTGCGCTCAGAAATTTTTTTATTTGCTCAGCCCAGTAAAAAATTAGAGGGAACATTGGTTAGCAGTCCAGGAGTAATGAACGTTGAGCGCTTTAGAGGGGAAGAATCATAGGACAGTGGCATAAAAAGAGAAAACCAAATGGTACTTAGTTCATACATGTAAATAAAAGTTTGATTAGGTTAAAATATGAAAAGTCCATGTGCTCTAGTAAGAAGCACTGTGGGAAGCACTGTGGTAGAGGAGCAGCCAGCTGTCAGAGTTAGAAGCAGCTCTGTAGAAATTGGAAGATAAAACACACAAGGGGCGCCACTCTAAGTGCAGCATATTAGAAGGAATACACGTTTAATGTAGATACACACATTGTTGCGAAGGAGAAAAGGCGTATAGATATATTGAGCCGCGTGGTGCCAGAGTCCAGGTGAGTCTTCAGGCCTGAAGAAGGAGCATGCATGCTCTGATCGTGAACCATCTTGATCACGCCTACCGCTGCCCCTCGATCGGGTGATACCAGGCTGACTGTATCTCCGCCCACTGCCCTGGAGGCCCGGACACCACTGGCGCGGCCGGTAACGCATGACCCCGCAGATAACAGCTCCTCACCCAGACTCTGGCACCACGTGGATCGATATATATACAGTATGTATTTTCTCCTTCACAACAATGAGTGTATCTACATTAAACGTGTATTCCTTCTAATATGCTGCACCTAGGGTGGCGCCACTTGTTTGTTTTATCTTCTTATAGTTAGCTGTCCCCTGCTCTCCATCCAGAAACATCCCCCTGTGTGTCCGCAGCAGCTGCTGGCAGGAGAGGAGAGAAGGAAAGTCGGCACCGCTGCAGGGGAGGGGGGCACATGGGGGGGCGTAGGTAGTGGAGCTGATCCTCCTGCACCAAACCAGCGGTGCAGGGGGAGAAAAAAGAGCATTGTGTCAGCAGTAAGTTGGTACAGCTTGCTCTCCTGCTCAGCAGGTGCCCGGGCCTAGTACAGGAGGACCGGCTGTACTGGCTTATCAGTGGCCCTGCTGATGTATGAACACCGGATCTTCCTGGAACAAAAGTTCCTGCACAAAACAGGGGAGTATCGTCCTTCTAGTGCATGCGTTTACATGTGTATATGCGCTTAAAAATTCTCCCAGAATGCCAAATATTCAAATATTATAATCTGCTATTCAAGGGAGGTGTGATTTATGCTTATTTTTGCACGTACATTCGTAAATACTGACCAGTAACGCAGAACTTTGTATTTTTTCTTGTTGATCTAAGCACGGTACATGTTTACTGATATTTCTGCACCTGTATCTATAAAAGCAATTTAAAAAAAAGAAAATGCCTAAAAGCATTTTTGGTGCCCATGTGCAGGAGTCCCTAAAGTGAACCTGTCAATTCTCATGCATAAAAATCAGTAATATGCATGCATTACCAAATTCCATTAAAGTGTTACTAAACCCACAACAGTAAAATCAGTCTGTTTATGCAGTAAAGCATGCTTGTTACACTCACTGTGGAACCTAAGGGGTTAATCCTCTGCATTGTGTAAAAAGGCTGTTTGATCCTGCCTTCTCTGATCCTCCCTTTCTTGCACTGTCACCAATTCATCTACTGATAGAACAGAGGCTAAGAGGCACTCTGCACAGGCTCAGTTTGGTGAGTATTGCTAGAGTTTATTTTTTTTTCTTGGAAGTGCATATGATCAGCTCAGGGCCAATCAGCACTGTCCAGACAGAGGGTCAGGGGTCCAGCAGCCTCCTAGGACAGTCAGAATAGAATGAAAACTCGGTTCCTACAAGCTTTAACCAGACACTGATAGAAGTCACAAGACTGCTATATACTGCTGATAAGAAAATGTATTCAGCAGTTTATATTTACTATAATAATTGCATTTCCATGTTCTGAGTACTGCAGGAGATCAGATCTAGTGAATACAGGGTCCTGGGTTTAGTAACACTTTAATATTAATTTTATGAAAATAAAAAGGTCTGTTTCTTAACATGAAAATTGTTGCTCTAGAGCTCCAAAAGCCAAACTCTCAAGGTTTCTGTCTACCGGGAGCTTTGTGAGTGGTTCATGTCAGTAGAAGACTGCAGAGTCTATTGTTTTCAGTCAGACAGACCCAGTTATGGAGAGTTGCAGTCAGAACAAAAGGGTGATGGGACACAACCAATGTGCAGCACTACTAAACAGGAAAAGGTTGCCAGGATATGTATATATATGTGCAAACTAGAGATAGAAACACAGTTTTTAATATACACTGATAAGATTGTTCCCATTTTTGGTAAAAAAAAAAAAAAGACTATGGATCTTCTTTAGGGTGCCCATGGAACTCAAGCATATGCATTTAAAGTGGATATAAACCCTAACTGGATGTTATGTGTGTATCATAAACAATTGCCATTTAAACTGTTTTCACCTTTTATTTGATCCTTTTCTGAATCTGTGTCGTTGATCTCCTGCGTCCTCTTTGCAGTCATTTTTCATCTACACTCCAGCAATAGCTGAATGGCGTTTTCCAGGACAGGTTTCCTGATAAAGTGTCAAAAGTAAAAACGGCCTTTGGAAGCCCATGAGAAAAGAGTGACAATGCAGGACCACCATTGGAAGACAGGGAGAGAGCGTTGTCACTCCCTAACAGGAAGTGTCCAAAGAATGACCTTCATGACAAGATTACCAGGCTTTTTTTTTTTTTATTTGTATGCATTCTTTATTTATAGACCAAACCATCCATGTACCAAGGGTACCATTAGGATACCAACCAGGCATTATTTTAAGGAAAAACAACAACAAGGGAAGGGCGCACCAACCTTGTGCATTAGCACTAAAATAGTTTATTAAATTCCAAAAAAGGCAGCATACATTCTATTGACAATCGCATGATAATTGCACGCATGTAAGGAAATTGGAACCAGTTCCCTCCAGGACTACCAGGATTCTCCTATGGTGCTGGATGACGTGATGGTATCTGCATATATCTGTCTGACGTGTTTCGAGGGAGACCCCTCTTCTTCAGAGCCAAAAGAACTACTAACCCATTATCAAAGATAGGTGGTGTCTGCACAGACCACTTACCTTCTCGCATACCACAGGAGAGACACTGCTTTGGAATTATTTTAATGAAAGCTGACTTTTGAAAAGACATTGCCACGGCTAAACTTCTATGAGATGATTGGGTGTACATCTACTTTAATACACACTAATAAGATTGTTCACCTTAATCTCCTTCATGTATTTGGGTAAATAAAGATCAATCATGAGTTTTTAAAATTCAAACCTTAACATAATAATAAGCAATACTCCATGGTGGGGGTGGAATGTGAACATCCCTATAAGAAGATTTCTTCTATGTCTATAAATTAGAAACTCGCAGGTTTCATGATTTGACATATTGCATTTTGTGCGCGATGCACTTCCCCCTCTCCGCAATGTTTCCTTCACTTGTTTTTCAGGGAATTTTTTTTTTATTAATGTATCTGAGTAAAAACACAATTTGGCAGCTGAGATGAGAACCGACTGTTTACTGCCTACACTCTGCGAATCCTCAGCGCAGTGTACAGAGTCTGCGGGAAGAGTGACAGATAGGGAGAGAGAGTCTGGAGGCTGGGAGGGAGGGGGGGGCACTCCCAACTGGAGCTGTTGGCTCACACTGGTGTGTCGGGGACATCAAGCAGCAACACACGGCAATCAGTAGATGAGGGAAATGCAATTTTTACGCCCTTATCTGCAGCTTGTTCATGGCTTCATCATTGGGGCGTAACTACCATTTCTGGGACTCCATAGCAAGATTTTACCAGGCCCCCTCCATCCACCTCTCTCTCTGTGACACCCTGGCAATATCAGTTGGGACAATAGTGTGTCTAAGGCTAGGGTCACACTGGCCCACACGGTAAACACCAATGTTTTACCATGCAGGCCAATAATAATTCCGGGAAGGTTTCAGAGCAATGCACGGCTTACTTGTTTTTTTCCCTATTGTTTTTCTTAACTTCTTTCGAAATGCCATGGAGTGACACTTCATTTTTGTCCCTGCACAGCAGCATGGTGCATAGCCTTGCTGTGTGGTGACATGCAGTGCCACGTTGCATTTTATGGCAGCTCCCCACACCTCACATCACATCTTCACATTCTCTATGTGTCCTAGAGTTAACCTGTGTTTTTCCAAAGTGGGAAAGTGCAGGTCACTGCTGATGAAGTAAATGAGTCCTAAATTAGACTGGCAGCAGGAGAGTTGTTAGCATAGTCCATACATAGTCTATACTAAGGACCATGCTGTGGATGGAGAAGGGGAGCAGTGCAGAGAATTCACTTTTTAACCTTGGTGGTCCAAGTAAGTAAGGGCCCATCTTTGGTGCCCCTCTCAATAAACGATCTGCAGTGGATTGCTTTTCAGAGGCATTTAACAGGTGGCTCAGAAGTGATACGTCATCTTCTCACTGCCTGCTTTAAACCTTAAAAGGCTGTAAAACTACCCCTCAACCTCCTTTGTTACCGGACCCCTGCCACCCATGTAAAACATTTTTTAGCAACAACTGTTCTTTTTGAACTTGGGCAGCAAGGAAATACATTTTAGGCTGTGGCGCTGCTAAGCCCCCTTTATCCTTAGGAAATTGAAGAATTGTCAGTGTAATTCTTGGCTGTTGTTTCTTCCATATAAGGTCCCTAAACTGGTACTCCACACGTCGGAACCAACACTGTGGAATCCACATAGGAGAATTGTGGAATATATACAATAGCTGTGGTGCCCATATCATTTTTATTAGATTCACTCTACCTACTACAGATAGAGCTTACACCAACTGCGACATTTTGTACGTTGCTTATCCAGGAAAGGCACCAAGATAATTTCAGATATTGTGTGAGGTCCAGCACTCCTAGATATTTAAATGTGTTAGCTACGTAGATTTGTCCCTCTTCAGATTGAAGTGGTGCAACTAGGGGTTCAAGTGGCATAATAAGAATGGATTTATCTCAATTAATTGTGAATCCTGATAGTGTCCCAAACTCATCAATAGTTTGCATTAGGGTTCACAGGGAACCAGAAGTATCCCCCAGGAACAGCAGCACATCATATAAGGATATCTTTTCCTCTAGCCCTTTTCTACGAAATCCCACTATCGTTGGCGTGTTCCTGATAAGGACAGCCAAAAGCTCAATTGCATGGGCAAACAGGAGGGAGACAGGGGCACCCCTGTCTGGTTCCCCTGTATAAGGAAAATAAAAGGGAGACTTCCTTATTCACCCGAATACCGTCTCGTCGAGACCTTGCACCCAACAAATAAATTCACTCCCCAGACCAAATATTGACAGTACCTCCCACAGGTACACTGGGCCACTCCACACTATCAAATGCTCTGGCTGCATCCAGTGACAGGATGACCCTACCCCCAGGATTGTCCACTGGAACCTGTAAATTAAAAAAGAGACGCCTCATATTGTGTGCTGTGGATCTCCCAGGAATAAATACCGATTGACCTGAATGAATCAATTTAGTTATAACCTTGGACAGCATATTAGTGAGTATTCGAGCTAGGAGCTTCACATCTGTCGTTAGCAGTGATATAGGTCTGTAGGAGTCTGTTAGGAGTGTATCTTTCCCCGGCTTAGGCAGTACTATCACTATGGCTTCCCGCATAGAGTCCGGCAAAGTCAGTTACATGTAATTTCCTGTATAGCGGCCAGGAGAGCTGGTAATATAACCTTGCCATATTTCTTATACACCTCGGCCGGCAGGCGATCTGCACCGGGTGCTTTTTTGGGGGGTGCCGAAGCCAGGGCTTCTGTAAGCTCCTCCATGGTAATAGGAGCATTAAGAGCCACCACTGCCAGCGGGTCCAACTGTGGGAGAGGACAACGAAATTATCCAACAGGGAAGAGATATCAGATAATAGAACTGGTGAAAGGTCTCAACCATATCTGCTGTAGAGGTGGCTATCACTCCCAAACTGGTCCTAATTGCAGCTATAGTCCCCTGTTCCTGCTGCGCCCTAGCTACCATAGCAAGCATATGACCTGTATTTTCACCCTCTTCGAAAATGGTTTGTTACAGAAAGCATTTCTTCTTTTCTGTCGCAGAGAGGACTACAGAATTGTACAGTGCCTGGGCTTCTAACCACAACCTATGAGTGGAGGGGTTTGGGTCTGCTACCTGAGCCCCCTTTCTACGCTGCATTTCTCCCCGCACAGTGTCCTCCCAAGCCCCAGATCTACACTTAACCCTGTTTATTTCTCTGATAATTAGCCCTCTTAAAAAGGCCTTCCAGGGTCTCCAATAGGGTAATCACCGGGGCGGTGCCCTTATTACATTATAGGAAATCATTGAGAGCACTGAGAATGGGGTCTGGTTCAGGAAATAGCATTAACCAAAATGGGTTGACCCGCCAAAGAGGGCCAACTACAGACAAACTTACCCAGAAAGGAGCATGATCAGACACCAAGCAGGGTTCGTATGCTGAGTCCTCTACATACGGATACATTGCATCATTACCCAGGGCCATGTCTATGCGGGATAGTCCTCTGTGAGTAGCTGAGTAACAAGAATAGCATTTAAGCTCTCTCCATACCTACCCCTCCATACATCTCTGAGACCCAGCTCCTGTAATAGTTTAGCAAAAGCCGTAGGGGTAATGAGGGAGGGGGGTCGTGCCCTCCTGCCCTGTGTTGGACTGAATTTACCTAAGGCTTTATTAAGGTAGTTATTATAATCCCCCAGTGCCAATACTGGGATATTTGGGAGAGGAGCCATAAATTGCGCCGACAACTTCAAAGTCTCATGAGAGAAGGGTGGAGGGATATACACCGATGCCAATATACACATAAATCCATTGATCTTACATAGCAAAAACTCATAACGCCCATTTTCATCCAACTGCTGTTGTATGCAGACCAACGTCACCTCCTTGGACACTAAAATGCTGACTCCCCTGGAAAAAGGAGGAGAAAGTAGAGTGATATTGGAGAGGATAGTCCCTGGATCGCAGCAGTTGGATGGTAGAAGTAGTCAAGTGAGTTTCCTGTATGCATATTAACGAGGGATGTAACCTTCTAAAGTAGCTAAATACCGCTTTCCTCTTAATCCCGTCCCCTAATCCCCGAACATTCCACGTTAGCATTAGTAGTTTGGAATTTTGGGTCGCCATTCATATACTAAATGTGAATACACCTGTATCTCCCCAGAGGGCGCTCCATAAGGACTACCCCCCGAGAGGTACAAATAATATAACATTACCCTCCTGCGGGGTGTTTAAAGAGGTGTTGGTTGTCACCAGTGAGGTAGTGTCCCCTCCGTCACCATCAGTAACTCATGTCCATGCAGAGATAGTTTGTTGTACTCAAGTGAGTGAGCAGTCAGCCAAGTATTGTGTTTAAAAGAAAAACAAAATGGTGTCCAAAAATTGTATAACAACATATGGATATATGGGTGGGAATGTGCAAACAAAGTCCATTTCTCTTTAAGTGTCCATGCTTGATCAAACAAATAGGTGCTCGACAATAAAGAAAAATCTCCAACTTCAGTGCAGCCCACCACCAGGTGAAATTCCTCCTTACCAGACGGAAAATAAGGTGTGCACGAATTAAACAATATGTTTCACTGCAACCGTGGATAAATCACTCCCCGCGTGAATCACCCAAAATGGTCTCTTACCAGAAGTGATAATAAAGAACGCGGAGTAATAGATTCAAAAATCCCCTTCCACTTCCTCTGTGTATATGATACACCTTGGTGCCTTTTCAGTCAGCCACTGGAAAGTAATCTGGTTCCAAAGATCTCATCAATGCTTCCTTCACCTTTAAACCCGTGTCCAGGAGACGGTGACCAAAGGCCAATGCTCTCCAGGGAACGGGGTGCAAAAAATAAGGGTCGCAATAGTGTGATATCTTCTCAACCAGTTTAATTAAAACAAGGGTTACACTTACAGTTATGCAGATGGAAACAGCTTGATAAAACGTAGGGCAGAATTTCTAATGGAAATGGTCTAGGATCCGGCTGCAGCACGGGCTCCGAGCGGTGGTACGTGACGGTAACGCCTCCTCTCTGACGCGTTTCTTCCTATTGGACGTCTACCCAGATAGGAGTGGCTCGCGCACCGTCACTTCCGCCTCTTTATTTGCATGCGAACTCATTACATCACTTCCGGTGTCTGCAGAGGATGTGTTACACTTTACATCTCTTTTAACTGAGGATAGATCGTGTGACCAATACCCTAGGGGGTTTTACTGCCAAATGCTTGGGTAGCTCCATGAAAGTATACAGTTAGTGCTCTGTATATACCTCACCAGGTGAAGTATTATGGGCCCAGGGAATTATGTTGGCGCATTATGCGCCAAATTACGTTCCTCTCTGTCCAACCAGTGCATCGCTAAGGATAGGTTGTCAAAGAACTGCGTGGAACCATTTGCAATTATCTTCAATTTAGCAGGGTACAGCATAAAATATTGGACATTGAAATTGTGCAATCTTTTCTTGATATCCAGGAATTTCGCTCGTCGTCGTTGCACCTCCGCTGAGAAATCAGGGTATAGGGAGACACGGGCATTGCCCACTGATAAATCCGCAGTTGTTCTAGCTTTATGCAGAATCGCATTCCCTGTCCTTATAAATGAGGAGTTTGAACAGAAAGGGCATGGATGGTGCTCCAGCTGGAGGGGGCCTCGCAGGAACGCGATGTGCTTGCTCGACCGCGAACCTGGGGGAGAAGGCATCCCTACCAAATGTATCAATAAGCCAGGATTCAATAAAAGTCATCAGGTTTTTCCCCTCTGCCCTCTCAGGAATTCCAACCGCCCTTACGTTGTTCCTACGGAGGCGATTTTCAAGATCCTCCAGTTTAGCTGCATTAGCAGATGATATGGATTGAATATAACGCACATCACGCTGTAATGGTTGCCAGTCATCCTCAATAGAGCTAACACAGCCTTCCAGGGCTGCAGTGCGGTCCCTGAGTTTTTGCATGTCTTGGCGGACAAGGGAGAGTTCCACTTTCATCTCTTTCACCTTCCCTGCCAGTTCAGCAATA
Organism: Pelophylax lessonae; assembly: GCF_965119305.1. Classification (NCBI taxonomy): domain Eukaryota; kingdom Metazoa; phylum Chordata; class Amphibia; order Anura; family Ranidae; genus Pelophylax; species Pelophylax lessonae. The sequence goes on from NC_138771.1 coordinate 496,279,478, forward strand.
GTAGAATTCCCCGTTGTCACAGCAGAAAGGATCTTCCTCAACGTGGGCTCCGGGTCTGAGTCAGAAGGGTGGGATGCAGGCAGCATGCGGATAGTGTACTGCACAATATTGTCAGCTAAGGCCCTGCCAGTAGACTCAGGGGGGTTCCTCCGCCCTCCACATCCCCCAGAGGTAGCTCAATGTCACTGGCGCAGATTGCGAGTGTAGGGGCTGATCTATACCTTGTGGCTTAGAGAATAGTCTCTGGGCTGTCTCCTTCTGCTTCTCCTTCGCCGATCGAGCCACGGATCCACCATCTTTAATCCCTGAATCCGGCGTTAGGCTGGTGCTCGGCCCCTTCTAGACATCTCCAGGACAGGCAATACACACCCGAATTGCAAGCAGGGGTTGCGGGGATTCTGCCTAGGTTGTTCTGGAGCTTGTGTGGGAAAGGATGGAGGTGATTTACAGGAGATTGAACAGGATACCGGCGTAGCTGCTGTGTAGCATGTCTTCTCACATCACACGCCGGCCACGCCCCCATCAACTGGTCTTTGTCTATAGCAGTGGTCTCCAAACTGCAGCCCTGGGGCCAGATGTGGCCCTTTGCTTGCTTTTTCTGGCCCTTGGGGCATTATTCCCCCCACTTTCAGCAATAGTGGGGAATAGTTCTTGCCACTGACACCGACAATGGGGCACTATTCTTCCCACTAACACCAATGATGGAGCACTATTCCTCGCACTAACACTAACTATGGGGCGCTATTCCTTCCACTGACATCAACAAAGGGGCTCTATTCCTCCTATCGATACCAATGATTAGGCACTATTCCTCCCACTGACACGAACGATGGGGCTCTATTCCTCCCATTGATACCAATATTGAGGCACTAGTCCTCCCACTGACCCCAATAATGGGATCTTATTCCTCCCGCTGACACCAATAAAGTGGCACTATTCCTCCTACTGACACCAGCAATGGGGCACTATTCCTCCCATTGATACCAATGATGAGGCACTATTCCTCCCACTGACACCAACGGAATCTTATTCCTCCCACTGACACAGATAATGGGGACTATTCCTCCTACTAACATCAATAATGGGGCACTTTTCCTCCCATTGATACCAATGATGAGGCACTATTCCTCCCACTGACACCAAATGGATCTTATTATTCCTCCTACTGACACCAATAATGGGGCACTATTCCTCCTACTACTGTAGCACCAAACAATGGGACACTATACCTCCCACTGATACCAATGATGGGGCACTATTCCTCCCTATGACACCAACAATGGGTTAATATTCCTCCCATTGACACCAAAGACGGGGGAATTATTTCTCCTACTGACACCAATAATGTGGCACTATTCCTCCTACTGACACCAATAATGGAGCACTATTCCTTCCATTGATACCAATGATGAGGCACTATTCCACCCACTGACATCAACAATGGGATCTCATACCTTCCACTGACACCAATAAAGGGCCACTATTCCTCCTACTGTCACCAACAATAGGGCACTGTTCCTCCCATTAAAACCAATAATGAGGCACTATTCCTCCCACTGACACCAACGGGATCTTATTCTTCCCACTGACAACAATAATGGGGCACTATTATTCCCACTGACACTAATAATGGGGCACTACTCCTCCTAATGACACCAAATAATGGGGCACTACTACTCCCGTTGATACCAATGATGAGGCACTATTCCTCCCACTGACACCAACAGGATCTTTTTCCTCCTACTAACACCAAAAATGGGGCACTATACCTCCCACTGATACTAATGATGGGGCACTATTCCTCCCTATGACACCAACAATTGGTCAATATTCCTCCCACTGACACCAAAGACTGGGCACTACATATCCCACTAACACCAATGATGGGGCTGTATTGCTCCCATGGACACTATGGGGTTTTATTACTAAAGGCAAATCCACTGTGCACTACAAGTGCACTTGGAAGTGCAGTTGCTGTAGATCTGAGGGGGACATGCAAGGAAAATTAAAAACAGCATTTTTGCTTGCACATGATTTGATGATAGAAATCTGCAGAGCTTCCCCTCATTTCAGATATTCCTCTCGGATCTACAGTGACTGCACTTCCAAGTGCACTTGCAGTGTAATTTCAGTGCACAGTGGATTTGCCTTTAGTAAATTAACCCCTATACCTCCTATTGATACCAGTAATGAGGCACTATTATTCCTCCTCGTAATACCAGTTATGGGACATTTTCTTCTCCCACTGTCCAGCCCCCCTAAACCTTGAAGGACTGTAAACTGGCCCTTTGTTTATAAAGTTTGGAGCCCTTGGTCTAAAGTATAAAATCTTGGGCCTTTGGTGTAAATTTGAAGCCCTCCTACCCTTTTACCACCCCCAGGGCCACTGTTAGAAATTACGGGGCCCCATTTAGCCTACCTAACGGCCCCACCCCGCTCACCTAGAAAAAATGCAGCCTTGTCTTAAAGTAATATTTGTTTTTCTCCTGCCTGTTATATATTTGATTAGACTAGGCTTCAAACACACCTGAGCTTATTCCTTTTAATAAGAATGCTGCAGCTGACTTGAAGGCCTACATTTTCTTTAAGCCAGAGGCCCCTTTCACACATGGAGACCGTTCAGATCCACCTGTCAGTTTTTTTGGCGGATCTGAACGGACGCCCCATGCATCTCTATGGGGCATCGAAGGTCAGCGGAGACATGTCCGCTGACATGCGATATGTCAAAACCGGACGGATGGAAACCCTATTTTCTATCCGACTGGCGGATCGGATGAGAACGGACAGACGGTCCGTTCCCATCCGATTCCCCCATAGAGATGCATGGGGACCTGACAGCTGTGTCTCCGCACACAGCGCAGAGACACAGCTGTCATCCGCCTGCTCAGCGGGGGATCGGCGGGTGGCAGGTGGCGAGGAGGCATTGTATTCACCACTTCAAAATCCTGATAAAAGTTGAATGGGATCGTGGTCAGCAGGCAACATGGTGGGATGCGGTTGTGGCATATGTACTTTTTGGAACTGAACAGGCTCAGAGGTAGGCAGATGTACAGTAAACAGACAGAGGTCCATTTACATCCACACTCCCGTAGACCTACATAAAGGTCTGCACAAAAAATTGACCGTGGATCTAAGTGGAAAGCTTGGGCAAAAGGTTCTTAAAGGGGAGTGGTTTAGGGCCTTAAAAACACAGCCATGCGTTTTTATTGCCCCCCCCAAACACAAGTGTAACCAAGCATCTCATGATTAAGATCATCATTATTATGGCACTGTGGAAAGAAGGTACACTCCCCACTGTGTTCCTATGGTCATTATGATGATCAGAGCACAGCAGCTGCATTATGGTTCTGTCACACGGCTGTTGGGTGATGACTTTGTTATGGCTGTACTGTGTTACAATCTGACAGTCAGAACCGAACAGCCATGTGAAACTGTAACAGAGCAATACAGCACCTGTAACCTTTTTATTTATTTAGGCAGAAAGAACTACAGAGCTGCACGGGCCCCCATGCTGAGGTGATGGAGCCCGGGCCTGGTACAACAGGGCTGGTTGTACTGCCTTATCAGCAGCCCTGACTACCCCAGCCAGCATGGGTTGAACAATGTAGTGTAGTATTCTGCAAAACCAAGAAAACATTTTATATTATTACAAATTTGTTAGTGGTCCTATGCACCCATGTAAAAGGTAGTGCAAACTTTTCTAAGGGCTGGTTAAAACTATCTGACGTGGTAAATGAAGCTAAAACAGTAATAAATCTACTTACAGAAGATCTGTGAAGTGTGATCCTGAGCATCTGATCTTGCCTCTGAAATGGAGACACCAAGCAGCCTCCATAGTGGGGCCCTCTTTCCAGCCTTGGGCTCCATAGCAGCTGTATGGGCTAGTATGTCTATAGGTACACCCAGGGCCCCGTACAGACTACCTGGCAGGGCCCCCCCAAGAAAATATTAAAGATATATTTAGCTAAAATTACAACAAAATCACTATTAGCAGACACAAATATAGCATAAGAAATAAATATGTGGGTAATTGGCGCTGCCTATATTAGGTATTACCTAATATAGGCAGCGCCAATTACCCACATATTTATTTCTTCAGTTTATACAGTCTCTTGACTGTAGTTCAGGGTAGGCTGCAGCCTAAATCACATTCTCACACGCCTTAGATATCTTTAGCGAGTTCATTCCTTTACAAATATAGCATAACTCGCATAATTCCTGCTAAACCTAAAAAAAAAAACTATGTTAAAGCGGAGTTCCGCAGTTCGATTTTGGGCCATCCGCTTGCTTTTGGTCACCTGAAAAATAAATGGATAGTTACGATTTTTTTTTTGTTTACTTACCTTGTTATTGAAGAAAATTATACTCACCTTTCTTCCACTTCCTCCCTCTGCGGCCGCGGCCCGCGCCTCACTTCCTCTTTGCATTGATTCCTGGGAGCTGAACGTCATCGCTCCCAGGAATCAATGTACTTGCACCGGCCCCGCTCGTCAGTTCCGGTGCGGGCGCGTCATTCCCTGCTAAACAGCTTCATGCGCAGAAGCTGTGGAGGAATGCGGCGCTGCACCGGAAGTGACGAGCGGGGCCAGTGCAGGCGCATTCTGGGAGAAGAGGACACGGAAGAGGAAGCAGAAGAGGACGCGCTGGCTTCAGCTGCCCACATCCGAGATGGCAGCACTGGAGAAGAATTTTTCAAGGTAAGTATTTCTTCTAAAAGTGCGACCCGGGGCAGTACAGAGGCTATCCATTGTGGAATGTACTAGCCCTGACTGTCCCGGGGGTGTTTTTAGTGAAAAAACATTTTCGTGGCCGGAACTCCGCTTTAAATAAAAAAGATGAGATGAGAAAAATATACAGGCTGGGCAGTTGGAGCTCAGTGATCAGGGAGACAGAGAGAGAGAGAAACAAAGTTACAATTTACAAATAAACTCCTGAGCAGAGATAAGTGCTGGGAGGGGGGCCCACACAAGGGAGGGGGATTAGTGAGGGACAACTGTCTCTTTCTCAACAGATAAAAGCTGATAGCAGGTAGAGGGACAGATCAGATTCAGGTGCTGGAGGACGATTTCTGTATTTGTTGTCCTTCACTAATCCCCCTCTCCGTGTGGGCCCCCCTGTGTGCACGGGCCCCCTACAAGAGGGCTGGTGGTCCCCCCTATCAGCGGCCCTGGATACACCACTGCTTGTCATGGTTTAGCCTGCAGTTTACTGCTTGTAAAATTCTTACCTCCTTGTTGCAGTGATTCTGCTGGACCTGTGGCTTTACTCACATGTGCTGCTGGCTTCTGTGTTCACCTATGGGTGTTGTCTGCTCTACTGTGGATTCCCTTTCTCTTCTATCACTTCCTGGTCCGCCTCCCAGTATGCTTCTCTATCTATAGGCATGCTCAGTGCAGCTCGCGTTGCCAGAGCAACTTCCCAGTTTCTCTGTGCTCCTGCTTTCCCACTTAATACTTGTAGTCTGTGTCTGACTTCTCGTGCACTGACCCCAGCTTCGTCTACCGTTTTGCTGTGCCGTGAGCTCATTTACCAGATCCTCTTCGGTCTCCTGCTATCTGTAATCTGCACACGCAAGTGGTCTCCACATCTTCAGCTGGCTCCACTATGAGGGGCCCTGGTGAATATGCAGGCTGGGGGCTTAGACTCCGTGCCCTGAGGAACCCCGAGTTAGCCTTCTACAAGGGCTCACTACCATAGGAACCTGACACTTCTGCTCCATCATCCTCTTTTTCTTAGTTCCTGTACAGAATTTCTAAATTACAGGGCAGATTAAAGTGTATCTATATGTTTGCTTTGTATAGGATTAGCTACAAATGTACATTAAATGGGCAAAAGCTGGTGGACACCTGATGATCACACATATATGATCTTGCTGGACATCTCATTCCAAAATCACAGCCTTTAATATGGAGTTGCCCACTTTGTGGGTATACCAAGCTCCACTCTTCTGGGAAGCTTTTCACAAGATTTTAGAGTGCAAAAACAAAATACAGAAAAAGTAGGGGTTTTATGGCCAGTTGGGAGAAGGAAGACCAGGAAGCGACCACTTAAAATTAATCAATTTATTAATGTATATAAAAGAGTTTAGTGTATAGGTGAGGGATACACAGACAAGAAAAATAAATCCCTCATATATTCACCAATATGTTAAAAACAGCAGCACAGAAATACAGTAAAACCTTGGATTGCGAGCATAATTCGTTCCGGAAGCATGCTTGTAATCCAAAGCACTCTTATATCAAAGCAAATTTCCCCATAAGAAATAATGGAAAATCAGATGATTCGTTCCACAACCATTTATTCATAAGTCCTTCAGTTTATAGTCCATATAAAAAGATTATAGCATTGCGATAGGTTATATAACCATAAAATGTCCATCCACAAATAGCCCCTTCCACAAATAGCCCCTTCCACAAGGGGATAAGAAGCAAAAACCAGTAGGAGCTACAGAGTATCAAAGAGAAGAAAGGCGCCTCTAAGTGTAGCAATATGGTTCCATTTAATGAAGGTATAACATTTAGCAACTCACATGTTTGATGAATAAAACAGGCACATCTAAGTATGCAGGCATCCGGGGTAAAGCTGTCCACATGGACTATCTTCTGCACCGCCAACTGCCAGTCTGTAATCCTGACCGGGAAGACCACCCTGCAGTAAAGGGATCTAAAAGCGAGGGGCAGCATGGAAGGAATGACGTAGATGGCGGTGCAGAGGATGGTCTATGTGGACAGCTTTAGCCTGGATGCCTGCATACTTAGATTTGCCTGTTCCAATCATCAACCATGTGAGTTGCTAAATGTTGTACCTTCATTAAATGTAACCATATTGCTACACTTAGAGGCGCCTCTCTTCTCTTTTATACTCAGCTGTGACTTGAAGCTACTTGTATATCAAGACATCGCTTGTAAACCAAGTCAAAATTTATTTGAAAATTTTGCTTGTCTTGCAAAGCGCTCTTAAACCAAGTTACTCTCAAACCAAGGTTTTACTGTATATCCCTAGTGAGGGAATAATACATCCTTCAAGCTGATGTTGATGCAAGAAGTCTTTGGTGATATTCGGTTTGAAGGTCCCAATGAGCCATCGCGTTTCGCATCAGGCTTCGTCAGGGCCAGAGAGACTGAGCAATAACGATATTTCTCGCTGCGTGTGGAGATATTAATAGCAGGCAGGAAAACCAAGTCCCTATGACAGAGTGTATGATTGTGGTGACGGCTGTGGGTGTAGAACAGTATCCGTAATATTTCCTCAAATGATATAGAGCCCCCGTCTCGTAGTAGCAATCGCTAGAGTATATACCTCTGTAGAGGTTTCTCCCCCTTTCCCGACTCAAGAGGCCAAAGGGACACAGTAATAGGGCTCATTCGCTTTATAGTCCGTTTTGGTGCCCTAAGATGCAATCATCCAACCCATATTTGGAGTCCACCTTATTAAGGGATAGAGGACCTGCCAAACAGTGCAGGAATATACTTCAATATAGTCCAAAAGGGTATAGAGGCAGGATAATGAATGGTTCAGGTTAGAAACCATTCCACGCCATGAAATCCATTCATGACCCTAGGGGTAACCTTAGTGCTGGTGGTTCTCCGTGTGTCTGTGGGCATGTGGGCCCAATTGTGAGGTAAGGTACTGATGTTGAAAGAGAAGACCTGGTTTACGATTGGCATTCCATTTTATTCCAAAGGTGTTCAGTAGGGTTGGGGTCAGGGCTTGAGGTTCTCCACACCAAACTGACCAAACCGCGTCTTTATGGAACTGGCTTTGTACATGGGTACAGTAATATTAGAATAAAAAAAGGACCTTCCCCAGAGTGTTACCACAAGGTTGGAAGAGTACAGATATCTTTGTATGCTGTTTTATTCACAGTACCCTTCATTTTAAACTCATGAACTCAATCATTGAGAGCAGGGTCCACATGCTTTTGGCCATCTAGTGTACATGAGTTGATAAAGGCACATTGAGTTGAGTCTAGGGCTGGGCGATAAATCGATAACGATATGTATCGCGATAGACACGTGATCGATATTAAGTACTATTTTTTTTTTCAAACTCGTTTTTTGTACAATTGTTTTTTTCGCCTTTTTCCGCTTGTGCAGCCAGCCCCCCGCGTAACTACACACACCCTGGGGCTCCAGCCAGCTCGTAGTCCGCCGCACAGGAACCGAACTCCCCAGTAACGGACCACCGCCGCGCCTGGATGTGACGTCAGCTGCGGGCGGTGCGTCTGTACAGGGGCTGCGGCGCGCTGTGATAGGTACAGAGAACTATCACAGCCCCTGGCCTGTACAGATGCACCGCCCGCTTCCTCTCCCGGCAGCTGACGTCACATCCAGGCGGGGGAGTTCTCTGTACCTATCACAGCGCGCCGCAGCCCCTGTACAGACGCACCGCCCGCAGCTGACGTCACATCCAGGTGCGGCGGTGGTCCGTTACTGGGGAGTTCGGTTCCTGTGCGGCGGACTACGAGCTGGCTGGAGCCCCAGGGTGTGTGTAGTTACGCGGGGGCTGGCTGCACAAGCGGAAAAAGGCGAAAAAAACAATTGTACAAAAAACGAGTTTGAAAAAAAAAATAGTACTTTCAATTTAAACTAAAAAAGGTGGCCGGTTACTGGGGAGTTCTGTTCTCTGTTCCTATCACAGCGCAGCCCCTGTACAGCCCGCAGCTGACGTCACATCCAGGCGCGGCGGTGGTCCGTCAGAGTCAGAGTGTCAGACACACATATACAGCGCTTCTCCTCCTCAGTCCTCCCTCCACACAGTGAGCTCTCCTCCCTCCCCGCCCAGCCCTAGTTGCTAGATTATGATCAGAGGAAGGTTAAGTTTAAAATAAAAATGTTTAAATGTAACATTTTTCTCCTGGTCCTTATTTTAAATGGGTAATAAAAAATATCAATAATTATCGATATCGACCGATATGAAACACTGATATCGTGATACAGTTTTCAGCCATATCGCCCAGCCCTAGTTGAGTCAAAAGACAAAACTGAATAAATTAAACTTGCATCCTCGGAACCATAAACCTGCAGTTGATCCAAATGACAAACAACCCTTATAAAGTGTGGACCAAATTGCTCCAGCAGAGAAAAAAAAAATCTCTCCTGACCCTGTAAGGCAGTCGGATACTCCCTGGATTAACGTTCTGCAGAGTCACTATAAATATTAGTAGATGTTTATATTTTGTGCATTTTGAAAAATACCCAGCAATCTAAGGGCTTATTTATACAGGAGCTTAGTTTCTCTGCCAGCAAGAATCTGTGATTGAGAAACATAGACCCAATGTACTGTATGTGTTGTGTGTGTGTGAACAGCCATGCCAGATTTGAACAGTTGCATGTGAATGGAGCCTCTGGCCAGCCCTGGATGCAGACAGTTTGGGGGGGACTTACTAAAACTGGGTGCAAAATCTGGTGCAGCTGTGCATGGTAGCCAATCAGCTTCTAATTTCAGATTGTTCATATAAGGCTTGACCATAAAACCTGGAAGCTGATTCATTTCTCTGCAGAGCTGCACCAGATTTTGCACTCTCCACTTTTAGTAAATCAACCCCTTTGCGTCCGGGGGCCAGCATATAAACTGACTGTAGCTAAATATCCAGTGTGCATGCGGCCATAATACAGAGTTTTGCTGAGTCCAGCTCTTTCTGAACACACCAAGTTTAATATATGGATCATGTATTTATTTTTACATTTCTATTTCTACGAGGTGATGCAATGCTGTAGTTTTGTTTTGTTTATTTGTTCTGAACTTGTCTTGTTGGAGAACATTGTTCTTTGGTAAAAAGAAATCCCCTCTTTACGGCCAATTTTCTTCTTTGTTGTGCGTTATTGTGCATTCTGTGTTGATGTGCATTTTCGGTGAGGCAATGCACAGGAATGTACTACCATGAATTGCAGCAAGCTACACCACTCAGTGCATTGAGGTGCCATTCAAAATGAATAGATTGTAGTTTGTATCAGAAGCCCATGTTACAGGGTGACAACCCAGGAGCACAATTGGTAGACAGGACCCAAGCGTTGCCACCCTATAAAAAGAAGTGCCTGAACAAAAACCTTCATTGTAGGATCACCACGGATTATGTAATTATTACAATGAAAGCTGCAGGTTTAAAAACATTGAAAATGACTTCTGAAATTAAAATAACATGATAAAGCTTATATGAAATTATAGTTTACTTCTACATTCTTTTGAAAAAACAAATCAGCAAGAAGCTTAAAGCGGAGTTCCGGGCACAGAAAAAGATTTTCACTGAACATACCCCCAGGACAGTCAGGGCTAGTACATTCCACAATGGCTAGCCTCTGATCTGTCCCGGTTCGCACTTACCTTTTAGAAGAAATACTCACTTATAAAATTTCTTCCACAGCGTTTCCATCTCTCTTGTGGGCAGCTGAAGCCGGCGCGATCCTCTTCGGCGTCCTCTTCCGTGTCTTCTTCTCCCAGAATGCGCCTGCACCGGCCCCTCTCGTCACTTCCGGTGCGGCGCTGCATTCCTCCACAGCTTCTGGGCATGCCCAGAAGCTGTTTAGCAGGGAATGCGGCGTCGCCCCGGAAGTGACGAGTGGGGCCGGTGCCGTCGCATTGATTCCTGGGAGCGATGACGTTCAGCTCCCAGGAATCATCGCAAGACAGGAAGTGACGGCGGAGCTGCGGCGCTGAGGGAGGAAGTGAAGAATATGTGAGTATATTCGATCAACAATTACAAGGTAAGTTTAAAAAAAAAAAAAAAAAAAAAAAAAAAAAATACCTAACTATCCAATTCCTTTTCAGGTTAAGGAGACCAAGCGGACGGGCACAAAAAAAAAGGTCGATTTTGTGCCCGGAACTCTGCTTTAAAGTGATTGTAAAGGCAGAAGGTTTTAGGCATTCTCTGCATTAGGATTAAAAGTCTTCTGTGTGCAGCAGCCCCTCTTAGCCCCCCTAATACTTACCTGAGCTCATCTCTATCCAGCGATGTTGCAGGAGTGTCTTGGCTGCCAGAGACTCTCCCTCCTCATTGGCTGAGAGAGCAGCGTGGCGCCATTGGCTCCCACTGCTGTCATTCAAAGTCAGTCAGCCAATGAGGAGAGAACTGGGGCGGGGCCAGGCCGCAGCTCCTTGTCTGAATGAACACAGGGAGCTGCGACTCAGCTAGGGTGCCCCCGTAGCAATCTGCTTGCTGTGGGGGCACTGAACTGGAGGGAAGGGCCAGGAGCACAGAAGAGGGACCCGAGAAGAGGAGGATCCAGGCTGCAGTGCTCAGTGCAAAACCAACTGCACAGAGGAGGTAGGTATAACATGTTTGTTATTTTTAACTAAAAAAAACAAGGCTTTACAATCACTTTAAGGTCCCTTTAAAACTTGTGCGACTTAAAAGTCACGTGATTTTGCTGCAATTGGGGGCACCTGGGGGCACCTGAGCCGAAGCGTAGCTCTGTGTGATTATTTAGACATGGAGCTGCTGTTTGGCCCCACCCCTCTCTCTCCTGTATGGCTAACTGACTTTGATTGACAGCAGCGGGAGCAAATGGTGCCGCTGCTGTGCCTCAGCCAATCAGAAGGGAGCGCCCCGGACGGCCAAGACACTCGTGGACCGAGAGGGGGCTCAGGTAAGTATGAGGGAAGCTGCTGCACACAGAAAGTTTTTGTTATCTAAATGCATAGAATGCATTAAGATAAACAAAAAAAACCTTCTGCCTTTACAATCCCTTTAAGGTAAAAAAACCTTTCAGGTGCAGCTCCACCCCCCCCTCCCAAATGCTTACTTGAGCCAGTCTCAATCCAGTGCTGTGTCAGATTGCAGTGGCTCTGTTTACTCTCTCTCTCCCTCCTGACTGAGGGATTCAGTGACAAGGGAGTGGGGGGCGGGGGTGAGCCGCACTGCGTGTGTCAATAGACGCACACAGTGAGGCTTGGGATCAAGCTCACATGAATGCACCCCTAGCAAGCGGCTTGCAAGGGAGCAGTCAAAAGGTAGGAGGAGGGGGAAAGAGACAGCAGGGGACCCCAGAAGGAAAGGATTGGGGCTGCTTTGTGCAAAACCGGTAACTACGACAGGTTTAATATTTAAGAATTAAAAAAAAGATCCTTTACAATTACTTTAGGGCTTATGCACACTTGGCCTTATAAACTACTTTCTTCTGACGGGCAAAGCCGCATTAACAAATTTGTCTAAAGTCGCATTTTCAGTTTAGGCGCAATAAGCGTTTGGGTGTTTATTAGCTTAATTGGCCTGAATATTATTCTGGCCATTAAAATAAGTACACTCTCAATTGCTAAATGCGCCTTATGTTTAGGCCCGTCTAAACGCATTTAGGTGTGTCAGGTGGGGTTTTATTTGGCCCAAACGCTCCTCTCCTGAACATATTTCTGTGCGTTTAGATTTCTGAACCTAAACGCCCCTGCCTGTAAATGCCCATAAATGATTATATGTGCACGGCGGCATAGGCTAACCCAGAGGGGCATAAAAAAAAATAAAAAAAACAGTCATATTCTTGTAAAATGTGCATTTCACAGCTGCAGTGTTCATGGAGCCTTAAGACCCGTACACACGATAAGAAAATCTGAAGGGAAATTTCGTCCGACGACCGACCTGACGATTTTCGGATTGTTATTATGGTGCTTTTGACAGCCGACTCCGATTTTTCGGCCGAAAAAATCCTGATGTGCAGGCTATAAAATTTTTATCGTTCGGCGTCAACACAACATCCGATTTTCGTCTCATTAGTACAGTTTTCGACGGAAAAAAATCTTAAGAGCAAGACTAGGCATGCTCAGAGACGAAAGAACACATACAAAAAAATCCAACACATGACATCACTTCTGGAGTAGAATTCTGTCGTACGGGAAAATTTGTATGAAAATAACCTCTTCACTTTCTACATCAGACTAGCATGCCACAAAAAACGGACGACAGATCGTTCGATAATCTGATCGTGTGTACGGGGCTTTACTCCACAGGGAAAGTTTGTGTGTGTGTGTGTGTGTGTGTGTGTATTTGGAGGGCGAGCTGTGGTTCACAAAGTGTAGAAAGTTCCCATTAAAGGAAAACTATTTTTCATTCAAATTTTTATGACATCCCTTTCTCTTCCTAGTCCGAAAACTGTTTGCTAAACTGTGATAATCTAGTTGAGGATTACCAGTTGCTCAGAGTGACAAGGTTCTTCTTGCATAGTGCGTCATATGTATATGCATTCTTTCTAGAATTTCAAGTTTGGGGCTTCAGTAAGTGTGAAGTGTGCATGTGTTCAGTGACAGTGTACAAATGCAAATAGGTGAGTGTGCTAGGCTACTGGAGTCACAGTGCCACATCCCAAAAATATACAACAAAGAAAACAAAGAAGTCCCACAGGGATTTTTAAGGCCTAGGCCAACAAGATAAGGAAGTAGTAATGAGAGTAATAGACAGTATATACCGTAGGGGTTTAGTTCAGGCGGCTTTGAAAAATATTTACGAACAAGCATTATTTTTTTTTTTTTAATTTGCCCTCTCGCTTTCCCTTTTTCCTTGATTCTGGACTTTTGACTCTATTTCTGTTTCTGTTTGTTTTTTGTTGCATATTTAGGTCTGGATATACAGTATCTCACAAAAGTGAGTACACCCCTCACATTTTTGTAAATATTTTATTATATCTTTTCATGTGACAACACTGAAGAAATGACACTTTGCTACAATGTAATGTAGTGGGTGTACAGCTTGTATAAGCCCCCGTTCACACTGGGGCGACCTGTGAGGCGACCTGGTCGCCTCACAGGTCGCCGCAGGTCGCCTCCCATAGGGAAGCTGCGGACCCGTTCTGATAGGAGCGACACAAGTCGCTCCGACTCAGAAAAAGGGTCCGGAGCTTCTTTGGGGCGACCAGGAGGCGACCGCCATAGACTTCAATGTTATGAAGTCCGTGGCGGCCGCTCCGAGGTCGCGGCGCGCTGCTCGCACCGCGACCTCGGAGGTCGCGGTCCAAAGTAGCGTCGCCCCAGTGTGAACGGGGGCTTACAGTGTACATTTGTTGTCCGCTCAAAATAACTCAACACACAACCATTAATGTCTAAACTGCTGGCAACAAAAGTGAGTACACTCCTAAGTGAAATATGTCCAAATTGGGCCAAAAGTGTCAATATTTTGTGTAGCCACCATTATTTTCCAGGATTACCTTAACCCTCTTGGGTATGGAGTTCACCAGAGCTTCACAGGATGCCACTGGAGTCCTCTTCCACTCCTCCATGACGACATCACGGAGCTGGTGGATGTTAGAGACCTTGCGCTCCTCAACCTTCCGTTTGAGGATGCCCCACAGATGCTCAATAGGGCACACACGCTTGACACCATCTGAACCAAATAAGTTTATCTTGGCCTCATCAGACCACAGGACATGGTTCCAGTAATCCATGTCCTTATGCCCCATACACACGTGCAGATTATCTGCAGACTTTTGTCTGCAGACTTACCAAAACCATATAATATGAGGTCAAACCTAACCACTTTCAATTTGTATGCAATCCGGCAGGCCCTTGCACTACATAGAAAAGGTAAGTCTGCAGACAAAAGTCTGCAGATAATCTGCACGTGTGTATGGGGCATTAGTCTGCTTGACTTCAGCAAACTGTTTGCGGGCTTTCTTGTGCATCATCTTTAGAAGAGGCTTCCTTGTGGGACGACAGCCATGCAGACCAATTTGATGCGGTGTGCAGCATATGGTCTGAACACTGACAGGCTGACCCCCCAGCCCTTCAACCTTTTTAGCAATGCTGGCAGCACTCATATGTCTATTTCCCAAAGACAACCTCTGGATGTGATGCTGAGCACATGCACTCAACTTCTTTGTTCAACCATGACAAGGCCTGTTCTGAGTGGAACCTGTCCTGTTAAACCTCTGTATGGTCATGGCCACCCTGCTGCAGCTCAGTTTCAGGGTCTTTGCAATCTTCTTATAGTCTAGGCCATCTTTATGTAGGGCAACAATTCTTTTTTTCAGATCCTCAGAGAGTACTTTGCCATGAGGTGCCATGTTGAACTTCCAGTGACCAGTATGAGAGAATGAGAGTGATAACACCAAATTGAACACACCTGCTCCCCATTCACACCTTAGACCTTGTAACACTAATGAGTCACATGACATCGGGGAGCGAAAATGGCTAGTTGGGCCCAATTTGGACATTTTTACTTAGGGGTGTACTCGCTTTTGTTGCCAGCGATTTAGACATCAATGGCGGTGTGTTGAATTATTTTGAGGGGACAGAAAATTTACACTGTTATACAAGCTATACACTCACTACTTTACATTGTAGCAAAGTGTAATTTCTTCAGTGTTGTCAGTCACATGAAAAGATATAATAACATATTTACAAAAATATTAGGGGTGTACTCACTTTTGTGAGATACTGTAGTTGTGCAAAAAAAAAAAAATCCACACCTGGAATTTAACTTTAAAGTGTATCTGAAACCTAAACAAATGTAATATTTTTCAGCTTAACAGTCCCTAAATGTTGTGGTCACATTACTTGTATTTTTTTCCAGGCTTTCTCCCTGTATTTGCAAATTATATACTTCCTGTCCTATGGTGACAACACTCACTCACTGCATTGTACAGGTGCATCTAAAAAAAATGAATATCATTAGAAAAGTTCATTTATTTCAGTAATTCAATTCAAAAAGTGAAACTCTTATATTCTTTAGGATTATTACACATAGAATGATACATTTTAAGCACTTATTTCTTTTAATTTTGATGATTATGGCTTACAGCTAGTGAAAACCCAGAATTCAGTATCTCAGAAAATCAGAATATTACATAAGACCAATAAATAAAAAAAAAAAAAAGGATTTTTAATACAGAAATGTTGGTTTACTGAAAAGTATGTCCATTTACAGTATAGTATACACTCAATACTTGGTTAGGGATCCTTTTGCATGAATTACTGCATCAATGCGGCGTGGCATGGAGGCGATCAGCCTGTGGCACTGCTGAGCTGTTATGGAAGCCCTGGTTGCTTTGATAGCGGCCTTCAGCTCGTCTGCATTGTTGGGTCTGGTGTCTCTCATCTTCCTCTTGATAATACCCCACAGATTCTCTATGGAGTTTAGGTCAGAGGAGTTTACTGGCCAATCAAGCATAGTGATACCATGATCATTAAACCAGGTATTGGTACCTTTGGCAGTGCTTGCAGGTGGCAAGTTCTGCTGGAAAATGAAATCAGCATCTCCATAAAGCTGGTCAGCAGAGGGAAGCATGAAGTGCTCTAGAACTTCCTGGTAGAGGTTTGCGCTTGTGCACCTTTTTCTACTGCGCTTTTTCCTTCCACTCAACTTTCCATTAATATGCTTACAACACTCTGTGAACAGACAGCTTCTTTAGCAATTACCTTTTGTGACTTACCCTTCTTGTGGAGGGTGTCAATGACTGTCTTCTGGACAACTGTCAAGGCAGCAGTCTTCATCAGTCTTCCCCATGATTGTGTAACCTACTGAAACCTTTGCAGGTGTTTTGAGTTAATTAGCTGATTAGAGTGTGACACCATGAGTCTACAATATTGAACATTTTCACAATATTCTAAGTTTCTGAGATTCTACATTTTGGGGTTTCATTAGCTGTAAGCCATAATCATCAAAGAAAGAAATAATTGAAATATACTGCTCAAAAACATTAGAGGAACACCTTTTTAAACACAGTATAGTATCACATCAATTAAACTCCTGGGATGTTGATCTGGTTAGTTAAGTAGCAGAGGGGGTTGTTAATCAGTTTCAGCTGCTTTGGTGTTAATGAAATTAACAGGTGCACTAGATAGGCAACAATGAGACAACCTTCAAAACAGAATGGTTTTAGAGGTGGAGGCCACTGACAGTTTTGTCCCTACTCATCTTTTCTCACTGTTTTTCACTAGTTTTGCATTTGGCTAGGGTCAGTGTCCCTTCTGGTAGCATGATGCGATACATGGACCCTGTAGAGGTTGCACAGGCAGTCCATCTCCTCCAAGAATGCACATAAATTGCCAGAAGCTTTGCTTTGTCTCCCAGCACAGTCTCAAGAGCATGGAGGAGATTCCAGCAGACAGGCAGTTACTCTAGGAGAGCTGGACAGGGCCGTAAAAGGTCCTTAACCCATCAACAGGACCAGTATCTGCAAGGAGGTACAGATTGAGTGCTGCCAGAGCCCTACAAAATGACCTCCAGCAGGCCACTGGTGTGATGGTCTCTGACCTAAAAATCAGAAACAGACTTCATGAGGGTGGCCTGAGGGCCCAACGTCCTCTAGTGGGCCCTTTGCTCACTGCCTGGCACCATGGAGTTCAATTGGCATTTGCCATTGAACACCATACTTGGCAGATCTGCCACTGGCACCCTGTGCTTTTCACAGATGAGAGCAGATTCACCTTAAACACATGTGACAGATGTGAAAGGGTCTGGAGAAGCCATGGTGAATGTTGTGCTGCCTGGCACATATTTCAAGCAGACTGGTTTGGTGGTGGGTCAGTGATGGTCCGGGACAGACCCCTAAAGGCTAGACAATGGCACCTTGACTGCCATTAGGTATCGGGATGAAATCTTGGGACCCATTGTCAGACCCTACGCTGGTGCAGTGGGTCCTAGGTTCCTCCTGGTGCATGACAATGCCCTGCCCCATGTGGGGAGAGTATGTAACTAGTTCCTGGAGGATGAAGGAATTGAGACCATTGAATGCCCCCCACGCTCGCCTGTCCTAAATCCAATAGGACACCTCTGGGACATTATGTTTCGGTTCATCCGATGCCGCCAGGTTGCACCTCAGTCTGTTCAGAAGCTTAGTGATGCCCCGGTCCAGATCTGGGAGGAAATACCCCAGGACACCATCTGTCGTCTCATTAGGAGCATGCCGAGACATTGTCAGGCATGTATACAAGCACGTGGGGGCCATACAAACTACTTTTTGAGTTGCTGCAATGAAATTTCAGCAAAATGGACTAGCCTGCTGCATCATTTTTTCACTTTGATTTTCAGGGTGTTTTTGAATTCAGCCCTCAGTAGGTCTGTAGGTTGATCATTTTCATTTTACATCAAATGATGTGGCATCCTTTTGTTCCGAAGACATTACCCAGTCCATACCAGTATAGATATCCAGCATGAGATTTTTCCACATTGAGATCCGATGTGTTTTCAAATTGTTCCTTAATTAGTTTGAGCAGTGTATATCACTCTGTGTGCAATGAATTTGTATAATTTAGGAGTTTCCCTTTTTGAATTGAATAACTGAAATAACTGACTACAAACATGTCTTCTTCTCTTCATCTCCATTATGTGAGGTGAGGGAACATTAGTAGTTTACAGAGAATAGTCACCACATGCGTAAGCGGCAATATATTCCATTTTCGTTCTTAGGTTTAGATCTCCTTTAGGTGGAGTGTTCCTTTATGGTGTCCATGCCTGTTCTGTGGACTATTTGACTTTTTTTGTACTGGGGAAGTGGTGATGTCTTGTGTCTGGCAGGGCTCATGGTGATTACCGTTTCCTAATGCCATTATTGCTGGTGTCTGGCAGCAACAGGTCAAGAATAATTTCAATAATTTTTTCCAAGTTCACAAAAAAGTAATGCACGCTTTTGCAGTAAAGCATTACAAAGAACGATGGTGTGAAATATCATAAACACCGCAGCCAATCAGTTAAAGTAGAACTCTGGCCTCCCATAATAAACATCTATGTTGCAACAAATATTTATAGGAGCACTTCTAGCTTTTTTTTAGTCCCCATGCAAGGTCTCACAAATACCTATTCATCCTGTCAGTGAAGTCCACCTAATGCAGCTTCCACATGGTGTGACAACGATGCTGCATTGCTCCTGAGATCGGAAGAGTTGCCACCCTCATGTAGGCTGTGCCTGTTTGCACTACAGTGGGAGGAGATGATGTTGCAGGGGGTGTGGCTATCAGCATTGTCACTGGTGTCACCGGTGCCTGTAGCTTGCCAGTCAGTATCTGGCCACACCTAGTCCTGCCCACTGTCTGGTTTGCTAAAGCACTCCCGCTGTGAGCTGCAGTGTCTAGGAGGGGGAGCATGTGAGACACAAATGAAGGCGGATTAGGGCTTGTTTATACATGCTTTCCCCTCTGAAGAGTGATCCGCAGTGGATTGCTTTTCAGACAGAGATTGATAGGGGGGGGGGGGTGGCATTATGTCATCTCCTCACCGCCTGTTTTAACCCATAAAAACCCACACTGCATCCACATGCGGTGCACATCAGTTGTGCGGTGGGTGTGGTGCAACCCTATTCAGTTGAATTGGTCGAGTTAAGTGGGTGGTGATAGACCAGGATAATTTTACCCACAATGTAAAGGATTCCAGTTATGAAGTGTACACCCCCGTCCACCGCCTTTGCAGATTGGGGGAGGGGGAGGGGGAGGTAAAATCGCTTCCCAAACCAACCACAAGTGTTACCAAAGCCTTATGTGTAGTTGTACTTTATTGACAATCCTATTACTGACATGACGTGAAAATAAAAAAAGATGAATTCTGATTGGCTTACTGATAGGGGGTTACTTTACTCCATACATTGCTCTTTGTAAATCCAATTATTCAGATCAGTTTTTCAGACTCAGACTTGTTTCATTTGGGACATACATACACTCACCCCTTTTCTGCCTTTTCTTATAGGGTGAAGGTCTGGGCGGACACCTTGGGCAGCGAGATGTACTCCATCCTCACCAAGTATTCCGGCTCCCTCCTGCTACAAAAGGTACTCACGCGGCATTTCATTCATGCTCCCCATGTAACCGGCTGCTCCGGGCAATGTGTAAATGAAAGTCCAACTCAGGTTAAGGCTCCGTACACATCTAGGGATGGCAGAGTGTCGCGGTTTTAGCGCATTTTTGTTTTATGGCCTGTTTTTGTGGGTTTTTCTAATAGTCTGCTCTCTGTTCCAAAAGAACAGTTTATGAGCAATAGGTGCGTGTTTGGTTGTGCTTTAAATGCTGTTTCTTTTGCGCATTTGGGGTGCCATTTTACCGCGTTCTAGTATTGCGCAATTCTGCCAGCGATTCAAAAACTCCTAAATGTGAACAGGATCTAAGTCGGTTAAATTGAGCATTCATTTTTTTTTAGCATGTTAAGCATAGCTCCCAACTGTCCCTGATTTTGAGGCACTGTCCCAGGTTTGGAACAAAGTCCCTCTGTCTCTCTTTGCTCCTCATTTGTCCCTCATTTTGGTCTGATATATACACCTGTATTATAAATGCACTATTTATCTAGCAAAAAGTGTTTTACAGTGTTAAACCTTTCATCCACTTTCTAAATGGTTGCATTTGTACATTTCAAAAGTATAAAGGAATAGTAGTGGTTAAAAAAAAGCACTTGGTGTGTCCTATGAATACTTTTGCTTATAGGTGTCTCTCATTCCCATCTCAGAAAGTTGGGAGGTATGTGTTAAAGTGTAACTCCACTTTTGTTGAGAAAAAATCATTTCCCTCTGGGTGATCTCTGTACATTGCAAGGATTTTAACAATGTTTTTTTGTTCCTCTGTGCTTCTGTGTTGAGTTGGTCAAATGGGAGTGGTTTCATAAGTATCTATCAGCTGTGGCAGCTGCAGGGCACTAATGAGGAAAGCTGCTGTGCCTGCATCCCTTTAGACGTGCTCCTATTGGTGAGCCAATCACACAAGCAGGAAATTATGTTTCCGGGTGTGGTCAGTATACATTCTGTGTACAGAATAGCTCCAGGTAGCCATATTGTATTGCATTTTACAGAAAATTACAACAGCTACAAATTGAAAAAGAAAGGTCATTTTGAATAACATTCAATTACAATACGATTTGTGTCACAATTGTTTACGCTATATTGTTTTTTCTTTATTTGCTGATTTTTTTCCCCACAAAAGTAGTTACCCTTTAAGTAATGTGTTAGTGTAACATATGCAGGTATTAACTACCTCTCCTAGAGATCACAGTACTCCACCTGACAGTGCCAGCATCTACTTTCTTTTCTCTGCAGAAGGACAACGCCATTTTTGTTCAGGCATCATTCAGGTTCACCATCTGCTTCCTGGACTGAGATGTCAACTCAAAGAGATGAAAGTCATGTAAATCCGTGTGCCTGTCCAGTTTCTGACACAGATCATTCTCTGCTTCAGCTTTTAGCCCCCGTTTACACTGGTGCAACTTGTTGTGCGATTTTGACAGTTCCAAATGACAAGTTGCAGCCTATTTTCGGCAAAGGAATCGTTCATATTGCCGCAAGTCATGTTGCAGCAACTATGAAAAAGGTTCCTGCACTAATACATGCATAGACTTCTGTTAAGCCCTTAAGGACTGCACCACGGCAGGGCAACCCTCCTGCGCAAAATCACGCACCTGCAAGTGATTTCCTGCAGTGGGTCTGGGGCCTGCATGCGTGCTGCCGGCGACTCTTTCCCACTGTGATTGGACACAGCAGGAGCCAATCAGCGAGTCTGGCTGGCGCCATTCCCAGGACCTGGCGATCATTCTCAGGAGAGGCAGAGTGGCAGTCTCCCTATGTAAACAAGGTAGACCACCGTTCTGTGAGAGGGGAAGACAGAGATCTTCTGTTTCTGCTAAGCAGGAACACAGATTTCTGTCTTCCTCCAGTCAAAGCACCCCCCCCCCCACTCACAGTTAGGAGCACAATTAACCTTTTTATCTCCCCTGTTGTTAACCCCTTCCCTGCTAGTGTCATTAGTACAGTGACAGTGCATTTTTTTTAGCAATGATCACTGTAATAATGTCACTGGTCCCCAAAAGGTGTCAAAAGTGTCAAGTGTCCAATTTGTCTGCCGCAATGCCACAGCGCCGCTAAAAATCGCTGATCACTGCCATTACTAGTAAAAAAAAAAAAAAAGTCCATGTATCCCATAGTTTGTAGATGCTATAACTTTTGTCAAAGCAATCAATTTACGCCTATTAGGATTTATTTTAACAAAAATATGTAGCAGAATACATATTACCCTTAATTTATGAAGAAATTCGGATTTTTTCCATTTTTAAATTTTTGTTGGATATGTATTCAAGCAGAAAGTAAAAAATATAGTTTTTTTTTTTTTTTTTAAATATTGGGTTTTTTTTTTATTTATAGCACAAAAATAAAAACCGTAGAAGTGATCAAATACCACCAACAGAAAGCTCTATTTGTGGGAAAAAGGACATACATTTTATTTCGGTACAGCATTGCATGACTGTGCAATTGTCAGTTAAAGTAACGCAGTGCCGTATTGCAAAAAATGTCCTGGTTATGAAGCAGGGTAAACCTTCTGGGGCTGAAGTGGTTAACCACCTCCCTACCGGCCACTGTATATATACGTCCTGCATTTAAACTTAAATACCGGTGTTATGGCAGCAGATAGCTGCCATAACCCTGGTATTTTTTTAAACTGCAGGCGATTGGCTTTCCGATAAGGGTGGTCCCAGCGGCGGATTAGTCGCGGGATCACCCTTCCGGGATGGCGGAAGAGGTGCCCCCTCCCGCCGCGTCCCGGTCCTTTTCCCCGCTGACCGGACCCGCCGGCAGCGGGGAAAAATGATCGGGTCCCGGTGTTCCGTGAGAATAACCTACCCCGTGAGAAATGCCTACCCTCGTCACTTCCTGTCAGGAACAGCTGAGCAGCGCAGCAGTGCGCATGCTCACAGCCCCGGATACGTAATGGAACAGCTGAGGAGCTGACTAGTGCGCATGCACGGAGGGTATGAAATGATCATGGCAGTGTGTGTAACGCGGCGGTTACATTAAAACAGCTGTGCTGCAATATGAGTCATCTCCACTCCTGTCCCTGGCACTTCCCTGATCTTGGCTAGTAAATATAAAAGCGGCGGCGGGTGTATGAAATCCAAGATCTCGGCTCCGTGATTTATCTTTTCATACACCCGCCGCCGCTTTTATATTTACTAGCCCAGATCAGGGAAGTGACAGGGGTAGGAGTGGAGATGACTCATATTTCAGCCGAGCTGTTTTAATGTAACCACCGCGTTACACACACTGCCGTGATAATTTCATACCCTCCGTGCATGCGCACTAGTCAGCTCCTCAGCTGTTCAATGACGTAGTGGTGACGTAGGTGCACCGGAAGTGACGAGGGTAGGCATTTCTCACAGGTAGGTTTTTTTCACGGAACACCGGATCCTCACAGACAGGATGTCAAGTGAGGGCAAGCTTGCCCTCACTCGACTCTATGGTCTTGGAGGACCGGAGCGACGGCAAACGTCGTTGCCTAGCAACCAGCTTAAAAGTCCCTTTTTTTTTTTTCTATCTTTTAGTGTACTTGTGAGATCTGAGGACTTTTTGACCCCAGATCTCACAAAAAAGAGGTCCTGTCGTGCCTATTTCTATTACAAGGAATGTTTACATTCCTTGTAATAGTAATAAAAATTATCAATTTAAAAAAAAAAAAAAAAAAAAACGGTGTAAAAATTAAAAATAATAAATAAAATAAATAGTAAAAAAAAAAAATGAAAGCGCCCTGTCCCCGTTAGCTCGCGCGCAGAAGCGAACGCATACGGAAACCCCGCCCACATATGTAAACGGTGTTCAAACCACACATGTGAGGTATGGCCGCGATCGTTAGAGCAAGAGCAATAATTTGAGCCCTAGACCTCCTCTCTAACTCTAAAGCCCCGTACACACGTACCGATCGTTGGCCGAACGATCGGCCGTCTTTTGTCCAGGGCTGTCGGTGTCTGTTGAAAAGTGCAAAAGACTGCACAAGAATTTCGTCTGCCGACTACAGCTGACTGCAGAAGTGATGTCATGTAATGGTTAACTTTCCCTGTGTTTTTCCTTTTCTGAGCATGCCCAGTCTTGCAAATCTGCGGTCTCTCGGCCGAATTCTGTACTGACTGGCGAACAATCGGCCGCTCTGGTGTCGGCATACAAAAATTGTAATGCTTGCATGACAGATTCTTTTCAGCCGAATGTGTGCTGTCGGCTGTCGGAGGCATCATACTAACAAGCCTACAATCGGCAGATCGGTCGTCGGCCGAAGCTTTTCGGCCGACGATCGGTACGTGTGTACGGGCCTTTAGATAGCAACCTGTAGAAATGTTTAAAATGTTGCCTATGGGGATTTTTAAGTACCAAAGTTTGTCGCCATTCCGCGAGCGTGCGCAATTTTGAAGCATGACATGTTGGGTATCTATTTACTCGGCATAACATTATGTTTCACATTATGGAAAAAAATTGGGCTAACTTTACTGAATTCTTATTTTTTAATTAAAAAAAGTTAATTTTTTCCAAAGAAATTGCGTTTGGAAGACTGCTGCGCAAATACGGTGTGATAAAAAATATTGCAATAATCTCCATTTTATTCTCTAGGGTCTCTGCTAAAAAAAAATATATAATGTTTGGGGGTTCTAAGTAGTTTTCTAGCAAAAACAACTGATTTTAGCTTGTAAACACCAAATGTCAAAAACAGGCCTAATAGGCAAGTGGTTAAATAAAGTCTCAAGACACATTTAAATCATCAGTGCAAATTGCACTAATGAGCAGCTTTAAAATAGTTTTCAAAGCCGCACTGGTGTGAACCGGGACTTAACCTTGTGACTTACCACAATGGCTGATAGGGGGTGGGGGGGAGAATAGCCTGAGTATTAAAGGGCCCATTCACACCAGCCTGGTCTGCTGTGGTGGGTAAAAGGCCTATTGTATCATGCGTTAATGTGCGTTGTTAAGGCAGCCTATTAATTTGAACACACTAAAAATTCAGCATACTGCGTTGCACCAACATAGGTAATGTGCATTACTGTAAATCTTTTGAGTGAATGGGTCCTAACTCGTTTTAGGTTAAGATGGACTCGGCTGAAAATACTATAAGCATCCTTCTCGTAGTTTGTTAGCTTTTGTGTGTTGAGCCTTTTGTCTGCAACGTGCTCTGGTGTACAAAAATATAATGTAATTAATGTATTTAAAAAAAAAAATCCTTTCAAGTTTACCTGTAATGAGAAGTCAATCATTTTGAAAGCTGCGCTAATATTACAAAGTATAAACGCAGCATAGGTGTGCGCAGCCTATTGCATTAGGGTGTGCACCCCAAAGTTTAAATACACATGCATGTGTTTGCCTACATGTATATGGCCCCGGTACATTACTCTCCCTGCTGGCAAAGTGAAATAGAAGTGTGTGGCACTTCTCTTATGGCAGAGCAGGTCCGAGGGAGATCTTTCCCATCTCCTCACTGGCAAACAGAGCGATAATGCTAATGTGCCCTAGGTGATTAGGGTGTGCCCAGGCACACCCGGCACACCCTGTGCGCACGCCTATGAAACGCAGACAGGGCTTTTCTTCAGCCAGGACTGGCTGGAACGGCGTTCCGGAACCTCTGGCAGCCCTCTCCTCTTCAACCTGTCATGTAACACTGAAGCCAGTAGAGGAAGTTTTCTGCAAAGCTCACTTCCTCTACTGGCTGCTCTGTACTGAGCGCTGGGCACTCAGGGCTGCTGCCCACGAGCCAGAGGTGTAACTAGAACCTTCAGGGCCCCGGTGCAAGAAACCATGCAGGGTCCCCCGGACATCCCTTCCCTTCAAGCCCGGGGCTCCTCCCACTTATCCTGGGGCCCTTCACTCTCGTTGCAGGGCCCTTTATTACGGTCCCGCAGTGGGACCCTTTCACAAGTTCTGCAGTGGGCCCAGTGGGGGGGGGGGGACCAGGGGAGCACACAGGGGCCCAGAGGCAGCAGAACACAAGTGAACTGGATAGGAGGAGCGGTGGGGGCAGCATACAGAGGAACCAATCTCCTCCATTTTCCTCCTGCAGCTACAGTAGGAAAAAGGAGGGCAGTGATTTCTCTACATGCTGCTCCGCCGCCCCTCCTATCCAGGTATACAGTGGAGCTGCACGGGCCCCCTGGGGCATGGGGCCCGTTTGCAATTGCAACCCCTGCAACTCCTGTAGTTACGCTCCTGCCACGAGCCCTAGTGAATGTTGGCAATAATTCAAACTCAGAAATGCTTAGAAGACCCTTGGCATCAAAGTTCCTTCAGGTACTTGGAAGCATTCAGTCACACACAGAAACTGCAGGCAAAAGAATGCTCCTTTAATTCAAAAGGTGAACTGGTTTTTATAGCCAAAAGGGAAAAGCCCCTTTTCCAGTATTATACATAAAATTATACATCAAATAGTTTCAGTAATTTTCCATTACGTGCTTCCATTCATGTACTTGTATGCAAGATAAGATATAATTGACATAAAGTCAAGCGTGTTCTCAGGGTCTTCTTGACCGCAAAAACTGTTCTGTTGAATAACTTTCAAGGACATTTGCTTAGATAGGCTTTTTAATTAGGCCTAGGGTTTTAATCACAAGATGGAGTTGAGGGAATAAAATGGAGGATAGATATTCCTTCAGTGAGTGCTTCAGGTCCCAGGTACCAACCTACAGCAGCTGCTGCAGTGATTTGGGAGGAAGCTTCTGTCCCTTCTTGCCGCCGCTACTCAGACTTTGTAGCATGGAGCTGAGGAGCCATGAAACACCTCCTAAGCTCTGTGCTACAGTAGGGGGAGCTCTCCGATCCACAGTACTGGGCTGGAATAAAAAGCCTGCACATACCACAGAGACCAGTGACCACAGAAGAGGTGAGGGATCTGTCACTGTGGATGAAAAGAGGGGGAGAGCTTTCCAGGGACTGAATTGGTTCAGAGAGAAGTGTGCGGGGGAGGGGGTATATGTGCAGAGAGGGAAAGTAAGTGTGTGTGTGTGTGTGTGTGTGTGTGGGGGGGGGGGGGGGGGGTTAGCAGAGAGAAGAGGAAGGGATTTGTGATGAGAGAAGAGGTGGGGGGGATTTTTCATGGGAGAAGAGGGGGGGGGGAGATTTGTGATGAGGGAAGAGCTGGTGAGGGAGATTTGTGATGAGGGAAGAGCTGGTGAGGGAGATTTGTGATGAGAGAAGAGCTGGGGGGATTTGTGATGAGAGAAGAGCTGGGGGGATTTTAGCAGAGAGGAGAACCGGGGTGAGGAAGGGCAGAAGGCAGGTTGTGTGTGTGTGTGTTTGGGGGGGGGGGGGTAGCAGAGAGAAGAGGTTTGTGATGAGAGAAGAGCTGGGGAGATTTGTGGTGAGAGAAGAGCTGGGGGATTTATGATGAGAGAAGAGGTGAGGATTTGTGATGAGAGAAGAGCTGGGGGGATTTGTGGTGAGAGAAGAGCTGGGGGATTTATGATGAGAGAAGAGGTGAGGATTTGTGATGAGAGAAGAGCTGGGGGAGATTTGTGGTGAGAGAAGAGCTGGGGGATTTATGATGAGAGAAGAGGTGAGGATTTGTGATGAGAGAAGAGCTGGGGGGATTTGTGATGAGAGAAGAGCTGGGGGGATTTGTGATGAGAGAAGAGCTGGGGAGATTTGTGAAGAGAGAAGAGCTGGGGAGATTTGTGATGAGAGAAGAGCTGGGGGGATTTGTGATGAGAGAAGAGCTGGGGGGATTTGTGATGAGAGAAGAGCTGGGGAGATTTGTGAAGAGAGAAGAGCTGGGGGGATTTGTGATGAGAGAAGAGCTGGGGAGATTTGTGAAGAGAGAAGAGCTGGGGAGATTTGTGATGAGAGAAGAGCTGAGGGGATTTGTGATGAGAGAAGAGCTGGGGGGATTTGTGATGAGAGAAGAGGTGGGGGAATTTGTGATGAGAAAAGAGGTGGGGGAATTTGTTTTGAGAGAAGAGCTGGGGGATTTTTGATGAGAGAAGAGCTGGGGGGATTTGTGATGAGAGAAGAGGTGGGGGGGGATTTGTGATGAGAGAAGAGGTGGGGATTTGTGATGAGAGAAGAGCTGGGGGATTTGTGATGAGAGAAGAGCTGGGGGAGATTTGTGATGAGAGAAGAGCTGGGGAGATTTGTGATGAGAGAAGAGCTGAGGGGATTTGTGATGAGAGGAGAGCTGGGGGTTTTGTGATGAGAGAAGAGCTGGGGGGATTTGTGATGAGAGAAGAGCTGGGGGGATTTGTGATGAGAGAAGAGGTGGGGGGGGGGATTTGTGACGAGAGAAGAGCTGGGGGGATTTGTGAAGAGAGAAGAGCTGGGGAGATTTGTGATGAGAGAAGAGCTGAGGGGATTTGTGATGAGAGAAGAGGTGGGGATTTGTGATGAGAGAAGAGCTGGGGGATTTGTGATGAGAGGAGAGCTGGGGGTTTTGTGATGAGAGAAGAGCTGGGGGGATTTGTGATGAGAGAAGAGCTGGGGGGATTTGTGATGAGAGAAGAGCTGGGGGGATTTGTGATGAGAGAAGAGGTGGGGGGGGGGGGGATTTGTGACGAGAGAAGAGCTGGGGGGATTTGTGAAGAGAGAAGAGCTGGGGAGATTTGTGATGAGAGAAGAGCTGAGGGGATTTGTGATGAGAGAAGAGGTGGGGGAATTTGTGATGAGAAAAGAGGTGGGGGAATTTGTTTTGAGAGAAGAGCTGGGGGATTTGTGATGAGAGAAGAGCTGGGGGGATTTGTGATGAGAGAAGAGGTGGGGGGGGGGATTTGTGATGAGAGAAGAGGTGGGGATTTGTGATGAGAGAAGAGCTGGGGGGATTTGTGATGAGAGAAGAGCTGGGGGAATTTGTGATGAGAGAAGAGGTGGGGGGGGGGATTTGTGATGAGAGAAGAGGTGGGGATTTGTGATGAGAGAAGAGCTGGGGGATTTGTGATGAGAGAAGAGCTGGGGGAGATTTGTGATGAGAGAAGAGCTGGGGAGATTTGTGATGAGAGAAGAACCGAGGGGATTTGTGATGAGAGAAGAGCTGGGGGGATTTGTGATGAGAGAAGAGCTGGGGGAATTTGTGATGAGAGGAGAGCTGGGGGAATTTGTGATGAGAGAAGAGGTGGGGAGATTTGTGATGAGAGAAGAGCTGGGGAGATTTGTGATGAGAGAAGAGCTGGGGGAATTTGTTATGAGAGGAGAGCTGGGGGGATTTGTGATGAGAGAAGAGCTGGGGGAATTTGTGATGAGAGGAGAGCTGGGGGAATTTGTGATGAGAGAAGAGGTGGGGAGATTTGTGATGAGAGAAGAGCTGGGGAGATTTGTGATGAGAGAAGAGCTGGGGGGATTTGTGATGAGAGAAGAGCTGGGGGAATTTGTGATGAGAGGAGAGCTGGGGGAATTTGTGATGAGAGAAGAGCTGGGGGAATTTGTGATGAGAGAAGAGCTGGGGGAATTTGTGATGAGAGGAGAACTGGGGGAATTTGTGATGAGAGGAGAACTGGGGGAATTTGTGATGAGAGAAGAGCTGGGGGAATTTGTGATGAGAGGAGAACTGGGGGAATTTGTGATGAGAGGAGAACTGGGGGAATTTGTGATGAGAGGAGAACTGGGGGGGGGATTTTAGCAGAGAGGAGAACCGGGGTGAGGAAGGGCAGAAGGCAGGTTGTGCAAAGTGAGATATGTGGAGGGTGGGGCAGGTTGTGCAGAGGTGAGAGCTGTGGGGGAAGCTGGGGGTTTAGAGGTGAAACATGGGGGGTGGCAAAGGTGAAAGCTGTGGATTGGGGTGAGCTTTAGATAGGGGTGCAGAAGGGGGCAGAGATAATGTGGATGGGGTGCAGAGGTGAGTTGTGGCTTGGGGGTGTAAGCTGTGGGGGGGTTTTTGCTTGGGGAAGACCAGTGAAATTTGCTGGAGAACAGTTAAGCATACAGAGAGTTCAGTGACAAAGATGTATGGCACAGCATGCAGGGTGCAGTGGTGAGAATTTTGTACCACCTTGTACATTACATACTCGGAACTACTATACTCTCCATGCTGTGCTGTTTGTTACATATTAACCACTTGCCCACCAGCCGCCGTAGATTTACCGCGGTAGGTTGGCTCTGTTACTCGAATCGACCTACATGTACGTCGCCTTCGTGTAGCACTTAGTGTGGGAGCGCGTGCCGCTGGTGGCGGGGAAGCCAATCAGCGGGTCCCATGGCCGCGATGTCCGCCGAGCCCCCGCGATCGCTCCACATGGAGACAGAACGGCACTCTGTGTGTTCTGCCAGTGATGAACACAGGGATCCTGTGTTCCTCCTATTTAGAAACACAGGTCTCTGTGTTCATCCAGTGAGCCCACACAGTTAGAAAGCATCCCCTAGGCACACATTTAACCCTTTGCTCACCCCTAGTTTTAACCCCTTCCCTGCCAGTGTAATCAGTACAGTAACAGAGCATATTTTTAGCACTGATTACTGTAGTAATGTCACTGGTCCCCCCAAAAGTGTCAACAGTGTCAGTTAGGTGTCCGATCTGTCCGCTGCAATGACGTAGTCCCGCTAAAAATTACTAATAGCCGCCATTGCTAGTAAAAAATAAATAAAATAAATTAAAATGACATAAATCTTTCCTCTAGTTTGTAGATGTGCAAACCAAGCAATACACACCTATTGGGATTTTTTTTACCAAAAATATGTAGCAGAACACAAATTCACCTAAAATGATGAAAAAACTTGATTTTTAATTTTTTTTTTATTGTGAATGTTTTATAGCAAAATGTAAAAAATATTGTTTTTTTTTTTCAGAATTGTCGCTCTTTTTTATGTTTATAGTGCAAAAAATAAAAATCGCACAGGTGATCAAATACCACCAGAAGAAAGCTCAACTTTGAGGAAAAAAAGTACATAAATTTTATTAGGGTACATTGTCGCATGACCGCGCAATTGTCAGTTAAAGTAACGCAATGCCGTATCGCAGAAAATGGCCTGGTCATTAAGGGGGTAAAACCTTCTGGTCCTTAAGTGGTTAAAGGATTTGGGATGGGACTCCTGAATGCTGTACTCTGTACAGTTTTGCATTACATACTCCTGAGCCCTGCATTCTGTATGCCGGACTGCATATTACATACGCTTTACCACTGCATTCTGTGTGATGGCCTCTGTGTTTGATATTCCTGACCCCTGCACTCTGTACACAGGGCTATATATTGCATATTCCTGAGCACAAGGGATGCTTAGCACTGAATAAGTAATCATTGAATGTAAGTACTATCCCTTTTGCTGATTTTTGTTTTCTGCACCCTGTGTGATACGCTCTTCTCACAACTGCACAATACTCACTCCTGAGCCCTGTGTGTTATGAACTCCTGAGTCTTGTACTTTGTGTGTTACACATTCCTGAACCATACCCCTTATGTGATACACAGTTCTACTCTCCACTGTACTTCTCTCCTCTAAGGTGTGGCTGGGGGTGGGGTTTGAGTGTGATTGAGGCGGGGTTTGGGCGTGGTTGGGGCGGAGAGTTGGGCATAGAGGGTGAGTTCCTGCACCTATTCTCTGAGAATAAAGCCCTAAATGCAGGTATGCCAGTGTTCTATCAGAATACCGCTACCTATCAGATTCTGCAATCGGAGAAAAACGTATGCGTTCCAACATGCCCGCTATGCATTCCAATAGGTTTACTAATGTGAGAGAACACGAAGCAGCTGCGGACATCTTCTTACACCCACGCAAGTCTTCAGTTTTAAATTTATTTTAGCTGTAAACTCACCTTATAGACTGAATACCAGTATTATATTTCTATTATTGTTGTAATATAGTAAATATAGCGAGAAACCTGCAGGTAGAAGGTGGCGACGGCCATCTTGGTACACCCCGCACTGCTCAGCAACAAACTGATTAAATAGTGAAACAGATTATTTCACTCGGTCGTGGGGGAATAGTCTATTTCAGTATATAAGGTGAGTTTACTGCTAAAATCAGTCTGAAATTCAAGACTTTCATGGGTGTAAGAAGATATCCGCTGCTGCTTTGTGTTCTGTCACATTGGGAAAGCTATTGGAAAGCATAGCGGCCATGTTGGAGCGCATGGCGCATGCGCAGTAAGTTTTCTTGTCCGAACGTCACATACAGTTGCAGAATCTGACAGGTAGCGGCAGTGGCTGCTGATACTCCATGGGCCGGAGGGGGAGGTGGGGGGGAGAAGCGTCAGACGGACCACACCATACCCCCCCCCCACCCCAGACCACACCAACTCCAGCCCGCACACCATACCCCCCCCCCCCCCTCCCGGTCGCTGGCTCCCTCACCTTGGACTGACATGTGGAGGGCAGGCAGTGGCGGTAGCAGCATCCCCATCAGTCTCCTCCGTGGGTCGGGCTTCCCCTCCTCCTCCTCCTCGGCCAATAGCATGGCTTCTCCTTTTGACTAATCGGGAAACAGGTCTCAGGACCCGCTTCCTGATTGGCCAGGAGGAGAATCCGTGTAACAATAGCAAATATCCATTTGCTATTGTCACACAACTGGATGGGCTCAAGGCGCAGTGCTCTGCACCCTGAGCCCGCCCTTTTTTGAAGCCTATTCGAGCCTCTGGCTCTAATTACGTGCTTCAAAAAAAAAAAAAAACCCCATTGGAATCCATGCGTCCGGCACCCTGCATGTAGATTAAGGGGCCGGACGCATGGACAGGGGTGGGGGGCGGCGCCCCTGCGCCCCCAATGGACCAGCCGCCACTGGGTAGCGGTATTCTGATAGAACATCATGCCTCCATAATGTCAGTGCTGCATAATCAGTATATTTGTGTGCGACCCCCAAATGTTCAAACACTTGTTTGCAGGTTACAAGTTCTCTTTGTAGACAGAACCATGTGTGTCAGCTGTGGGTTTTGTTTCTTTGTCTTGTTGGTTGCTCAGATCCCACTTCAGAGACCAGCTGTGTTCTGGATCCAGACAGAGTTTGTGCTGCAGGTTCATCGGTCTGCGCTGGTCACATGTCATGGAATTAAACAGGTCATATGACCTCTATGAGGACAGCTAGCCAGGAAAGATTAAGGCAAGTGCTGAGATTAGTCTAACAGACACGTGCCACGTACAAGCAAGGAACTGACACATAGCAGGAAATAGAGGTCCTGTCATAAAACAGGCCAAAACGGCATGTGGGATCAATCGGTCCTATTTTCTTTAAGATATTAACCACTTTTGGACCGGAAGATATTCTCCCTTAATGACCAGGCCATTTTGTGCGATTCTGCACTGCGTTATTTAACTGACAATTGCGCAGTCGTGCAACGCTATACCCAAACAAAATTGATGTCCATTCTTTCACACAAATAAAAGATTCTTTTAATGGTATTTTATCACCTTGGCGATTTTAATTTTTTGCGCTATAAACAAAAAAAGAGAGACAATTCTGAAAAGAAAACTATATTTTTCACTTTCTGCTATGTAACATTCCCAATATGTTTTCATCATTTTGGGGCCAATTTGTATTTTGCTACATATTTTTGGTAAAAAAAATTGCAAAAAGCGTATTTTGATTGGTTTGTGCAAAAGTTATCGCGTCTACAAACCAGGGGAAATATTTATGTAATTTGCAGCAATTTTTAGCAGAACTGCAACATTGCGGCAGACAGATCGGACACCTAACTGACATTTTTTACACTTTTGGGGGGACCAGTGACAATACTACAGTATTCAGTGCTAACAATATGCACTGTTACTGTAATAATGACATTGGCAGGTAAGGGGTTAACCCAGGGGCGATCAAGGGGTTTAATGTGAGCCTAGGGGGTATTTTCTAACTGTAAGGGGGATGGGCTTATGAAATCAACACAGAGACCTGTGTTACTAAATAAGAGGATCACAGGCGCTCTGTGCTGATTCCTGAGAGAATAAGGGTCTGCTGTGTTTCCAACAGCAGACCACCGTTCTCTCTCCACAGGGAGCGATCGCGGGTGCCCAGCGGCAATCGCGGCCACTGGCCCCATGAATCAGCTTCCCCGCTGGCAAATGGGGCCACGTGCGCGCCCCCAGGATCGCTTCCTTAAACCGCCGTACAGGTAAGACGATTCACCGTATATTCGACGGCGGCTGGTCGGCAAGTGGTTAAGTACTGTAATTAGCGGGAGTGTTTTATTAATTACCAGAGCAGATTTATAAAATTTGTGTCTGATATATATTTTTTACATTTATTTTAAATCCGCTGTTGCCTGGGATTTTGTTGTGTCGGCATAACCTCAGAAGAGACTCGTGCAGATAGCAGAGCAAAAAGATAGAGCAGATAGGAACCACATTAGGTTCCTTTGATTAAAGTAGAACTATAGGCATTTTTTTTTTTGTATCGAGTAAAGGAGTGTTATAACCCCTGTCAGATTTTTTTCTGTTATCTTTGTCCCATTGTGGAGATTTCCCTTCACTACCTGTTCCATAGAGAAACAGGAAGTGAGAGAAAATCCTTGCAAAAAAAAAAAAAGGGAATTCTTTGGGGACCCCCAGGCCACCAGAACTTCTGCATTTCCCTACAATTACTTTTTGGGGACAACCCAAAATTTGGGATTTTCTTATACTTTCATCTTCAATAATGAAGGTAAACAGAACAAATAGAGAGGGTGAATCCCCGTAATTGGGCCACAGACAGCAATAAAAACTGACAGGGGTTCTAATCCCTCTATTCTATACAAAATGGGAAAAAAGTGTTGCTTTTAGTTATACTTTATAGAGGTTGTAAACCTCAGAAAAAAAAAAACATGAAAGATGAAGGCATAATGAGCTAGTATGCATCGCATACTAGCTCATTATGAATGACGTACCTTAGAATGAAGCCCCGCAGTGCCGCCGCTCACCGGTAACACGGCCGACATGTTCAGTCGTCTTAATGCATCAACTGGCCATCTGATTGGCCGGATCTGCAATGATGTCACTCCCACGCATGGACGCAGGAGCCGCCGTTACGGCACAGGGCTCTGAGGGCACGGCATGGGTGGCCGTTCCTTCAGAGCGCATGCGCCGATGACGTCATCGGCTGCCTGCAATGTAAATATCTTCTAAACGGTGCAAGTTTAGGAGATAGTTCAAGTACCTATAGGTAAGCCTTATCATAGGCTTTACCTATAGGTACAAACACTACCGGGGGGTTTACAACCTCTTTAAGGCTAATGCACACTATAAAAGTGTCTTTGCTCATTTTTCATTTCAGAGATTTACAACCACTTTAAAGCGGAGTTCCGGCCACAAAAACAAAATTTCAATGAACATACCCCGGGGACAGTCAGGGCTAGTACATTCCACAATGGCTAGCCTCTGATCTGTCCCGGTTCGCACTTACCTGCAAGAAGAAATACTCACTTTTAAAATTTCTTCTCCAGCGTTGCCATCTCTGTTGTGGGCAGCTGAAGCCAGCGCGATCCTCTTCGGCGTCCTCTTCCGTGTCTTCTCCCAGAATGCGCCTTCACCGGCCCCTCTCGTCACTTCCGGTGCGGCGCCGCATTCCTCCACAGCTTCTGGGCATGCCCAGAAGCTGTTTAGCAGGGAATGCGGCGTCGCACCGGAAGTGACGAACGGGGCCGGTGCCGTCGAATTGATTCCTGGGAGCGATGACGTTCAGCTCCCAGGAATCATTGCAAACCGGAAGTGATGGCGCGGGCCGCGGCCGCCGAGGGAGGAAGTGGAAGAAAGGTGAGTATTTCTTTCTACAATTACAAGGTAAGTAAAAAATAAAAAAAAAATCCTAACTATCCAATTCCTTTTCAGGTGAAGAAAAGCAAGCGGATGGCCACAAAATCGACTATGTCACATTGAGTCTCAGGTGAAGGTGAAGAAAAGCAAGCGGATGGCCACAAAATCGACTATGTCACGGATGGCCACATGATTTCGACTATGTCAAAATCGACTATGTCGATTTTGTGGCCGGAACTCCGCTTTAATTGAACTAGACCAATCCTCTGCTAATCTAGTATAAGAAACAATAACAATGTATCAGTTGGTGATTGTCTTGAGTATAAGGCCTCTTACACACGATACTCCTGTTTGAGCATCTCCTTTTTCAGCCGTAATATTTGTCTTATTAAAAAGCGCGCATTTGCGTGTATTTTCGCGCATTTGCGTTCACGAAAATTCGCGTAAATTCGCGCCTCTGAATATGCAATTTTTTTTCCAGATCAACAGTATGATCGTGTGCGTTCATTTGATCGCATTTGCGTGTATTTGCGCGTATTTGCGCGCATTAGGCGTAAATTACTGTCCAAAAATGCAGATTTTTCTATTTTGTTCTTAAGAATACGCGGCGCTCATTTACGCGGCTGTGTGCATAGGCACATTAGAATGAATGGGCTCTATTTTAGCTCATAAAAAAAAGCTGTACTGAGCATTTTTAAGCTGCAGTGTGCAAGGGGCCTAAATAACTTCATTCATAGTCCAGTAGTGGCAGAGATACTCTATAATAATATAGCTCTACATACTCATAATCATGATTACATCTGCATAGCTCACAGATTTAGCTGAAAAGATTCCTCTCTATGGCGATCCATCCGGTTGCTTCAAGTGATGCCAAGAGTTGAAGAGCTAAAGGTGCGGGTAAAAATCCTATAGGACTCAAATGTAAAAAAAAGGAGGCAGTGATGCTGAAAAGTCATTCAAGTGCAATAAACTGTCAAAGTCCCGCTCAGTGGCAAAACCACAGGTGGGGGGCTGTGTGAAAGTTCTAACCACTCTATGGGAAACTGGCTTTCAGTAGGTCCAATTACATGAGAAATGTGGACAGACCAATAAAACACATCAAATGTGACGCTGTGAAGTTAAATTACTTCTTGTAGACTGGTGTCACCAGAACAGGTTCCCCCATTGGAAGATCCCCCCCCCCCCTATTATTTTGATTACAATTGACAATGGTCACCAGGAGAAACAGGACAAATGAAAATGAACCTACCCAGAGGGGACACAGGATAAAAAAATGACTTCATATAGGGTCCAGCTCTTTCTGTTACCTAAAACGAAGGGAAAAAAAAGTTTTGACTATAATACATTTTATAGTCAAAAAACTGGTTATACGATTATAAAGACATTGCGCTAACAACACCCATTGAATTCTTGTTGCAGCCATTGTTCCGGGTGTTTCAATATGTCTGTGCGATCCTGGGCTGCTGTTAGAAATCACGGGGCCCCGTAAACAGTGGTGTATTTAGGTTTTGTGCTGCCCTAGGCCTGATTAAACTTGTGCACCCCCTAATTTAAATATTGCCCGCCCCTTCCTGTAAAGGCCACATCCCTTCCTGTTTCTGGCACGTTCTGCCATCTGTAAACTACAGACCACAGCCACAGAATATCAGTGCCCATCAGCGTAGCCTCATTAGTTCCCATAAGTTCAGCCTCATTGGTGCCAATCAGTGCAGCATATCAGTGTAGCCCCATCAGTGGCCATCAGTACAGCCCCATCAGTGGCCATTAGTGCAGCCTAAGATATTTGGACTTGTGTTTGCTGCCAGTGATTGTAATTATAGGAATATTTCACTTATTTGTATAATGATTAGGAAGTTCATAGTCATTTTATAAATAAGTGGAATAATCAGTGGCAGCAAACACAAGTCCAAATATCTTATAAGAAAGGAGTAATCTTACTAATCCAGTGACATATTGCGATAGTACATATGGGGGGAGCAGGTCCAAAATATTATTGCAATCATATACAGTCTTGTATATGATGGAATTCAGTATTCTCGCTCAAGGACAAGGATGTTTGAAGAAATGAAATTATATTATTGACATGATGCCTGCCATACCTGGGGACGGAGGAGGGTAGGTGGAGCATTAGGCTGCAGTGCCACACTTATTAGCATTGGGGGCCGTCGGGCTAGTTGTATTAAGTGTGGTCGGCGGTCTGTCCGAATGTCCTCACCTGCTGGTATTATCATACCTGCAGGTAGCAGTGTGAGTGCTTTATGTGGATGCCAGACTTATTTGCCTCCTGGACCCTGCCCTCTGGCCCAATTCGCTCCATAAGACTGGCACTATACTAAAAGTGTAGCGCAAGCCGGCGGGGACCCTTTTCGTGCGGGAGCAGGGAGGAGGCTGTGTTTTTTTTTTTTTTGTGCGGGTTGAAGCTTTTTTGCTGCCCCCCTGCAAAGTGTCGCCCTAGGCCTGGGCCTTGTTGGCCTAGGCCAGGCATGTCCAACCTGCGGCCCGGAACCACAGGCAATGCGGCCCACTGCCCCCTGACAATTTTTTTTTTTGCTGGGGAGGAAGAAAGTTGAGACCACAGCAGCTTCCAACTAACTGTAGGCAGAGGCTGCCTTGGAGGGGGGGGGGGGGGGGCGAGTGTGGCCGGATTACAAACAGAGCGGGATCTCCTGTTTATCCGGCGGCTGCTGTCATACGAAGCCCCACCTCCTGGACCGGCTCCTATGATAGACAGCACATTGGTGACGTCTATCATAGGAGCTGGTCCAGGAGGCAGGACTTTGTATGACAGCGGTCGCCGGGTAAGCGGGAGTTTCCCGCTTTGTGTAATTTTGCGGCTCTCCTCTCTCTTCATTGCAGACTGCATTGGATGGGCTTGCACTGGTAAGGCTGCATTGGATGGGCACTGATCAGGCTGCATTGGTTGGGCACGCACTGGTGAAGCCGCATTGTATGGGCACTGTTTAGGCTGCATTGTATGGGCACTGTTTAGGCTGCATTGGATGGGCATGCACTAGGCTGCAAGTGCCGTGCAATCTCCCGGCTTCTGCGGGAGACTTAGGATGTCTGCAGTCAGTGACAGAGCCTCTGCTTCCTGTATAATTCTGTCTCTGTCACAGGCGGAGTGATATGAAATGCACTCCGCCTGTGACAGGAACCATACAGGAAGCAGCGGCTCTGCTCTCTACTGCAGTCGCTGCTTCCTCCAGCAGTACCCGCATGACCAGCATTACCCGCCAGCAGTCTCCAAAATAAGTAGAAAAGGTATGTGCATTAGTGTGTGTAAATTGTTGCAATATGTTTTTAATAACCAGTTGTGTTTTGTCATAGTATGTCATGTCCTTGTTCATACTTGTATGAATAAGGACATGACATTTTCTGGCTGCCTATGTCACATGTGCTAGGGGTGCAACTATCCCCCAGCACATAACTGTAAATATCCCAGCATGTGCAGTGTTTCTGACTTCTAGCACCATGACCACTTCAAATCACCGAAGTGGTCATGAAGGTTAGAGTGTTCCTTTAATATCTCTCAGAAGAAGTAAACCTCTGTATACTGATTCCATTTCATTTCATCATCCTCTAGTTGTGTTAAATTAGTGCTGGGGGATGGGGCGTGGTGGCACAGGATGGGCACAGCAGCATTTTATTATTTATATACCTTAACTATAGTATATATTTTATATGCGGCCCGAGAAAATTTCTCTACACTCAATGTGGCCCAGAGAGGCCAAAAGGTTGGACACCCATGGCCTAGGCCAAGATACAGCACTGCCCGTAAAGCCTACCTGACCGGGACCCCCCTGAATATATCAAGACAATATTTTCACAAAAAATACACTAAAATCATTATTTAGCAGACACAAACATAACAGAGAACTTGTGTAAATTTGCCCTTTTGAATTGTTTTTTACATTAAAAAAAAAAATGATATATATTTTTTTTAAATGTTAAAAATGTTTACAATTATTTTATTGTACAATTTTTTAAAATTATTCATTAGAATGTTTAATTATTATTATAATTTTTTTATTATACATTGTTATTTTTTTACAGGACAGGGAAGCCTGCAGCGCTGGGGGGGGGGCACACAAGAAGGGGGGGGGGGATCAGAAGCAGGCAGAACAGAGAGGGGAATCAGTATCAGAGAAGCAATTACAGGAATGATGCCCTGTGTCTGTTTCTCTCCCGGCAGCAGCTGAAAGCTGGCAGGAGGGGGAGAAGATGGCATTAAGCTGCTGCAGAGAGCCACACAGGGCTTTCTTCTGTAATTCCCCTCTGCCCGACCGCACAGATTCCATGTGCTGTTGGGGCCCCCCTGTGTGCCCGGGCCCCCTACAGGAGGACTGGTGGTCCCTCCCTATCAGTGGCCCTGGTGCAATCTGATAGGCTCCAGAGGTATGCCTCGTACACATGATCAGATAATTGGACGACTTAGTGTTCGCATTTTGTTGCCTGATACTAGTATCGAATTCAACAATACGTACTATATGTATGATTTTTTTTTTTTGTACGATTTTGGAAAAGCTTCCTGGTTACGTAGCTACGTATTGGATGGGGCATATCAAAAACAATGACAGCCAGGCTTTTTCCGGGTTATTTTCGTGTTTCTGATTATGCGCGGTCTTTGTCTTTCGATTTTTAGCGAACACATACTGTACTGATTAAATGATTGTCGTTCGCTAGGCTTTCGTACGACAAAAGTTTTTGTGTTTGTCCCTTCTGATTTTGTTGGACGAAATATTGTGATCGACTGTCAAAAGCTGTGTACTAACGATCAGATTATGGTGCGATCAATTCGAAAGCGATTATTTTGTACGATTATCTGATCGTGTGTACGAGGCATTAGGCCCTGTGCACTCAGTAATCATCACTCAGTGAAAGACCTGGTCAGACACACCCCTTCTCCTACTCTCAGTACAAGTCTGTGTGAGGAGGCTTCTGCTAGGGGGTGTGGCTGTTACTCAGCTCTGCAGAGAGAGAGCACTGCAGTGTGAGGTAGTAATAAAAAAGCAGAACTCGAGTTAAAAATAACAAGATAAAATAACAAAACCAGCTTCTGCTGCTATATTCACCTTCAGTCGATCCAGGGATTTACCCCACATGACATTTTTTTTCTGATGCTACATATCCTCATTTTGATGGCCAGCATCATTCATCCCACTTCCTCTAAGCCCCCCAACCCCCATCCCTAGGCCAGGAATGCACTAAGCTTATACCAGGTCATATTTATGCACTTACACTGTTCACATTTACAAAACACCTTTTAATGATGTATTAATGGACAGAAATGTGGGAAGGGGGAGGGGGGTTACTGACCACACACAGAATCTCTAAATAGAATTGCTACCAGTAATTTTGTTCCTCAGAAACAGCAGCAGCTTTTCTAACGCTATACCGGGGTTGTGTTCTCTAAGCATTTTTACAAATACTGCTGACCAGAGTTTGTTTTTCTCTATGAAGCCCAATTTAAAATTTCCTCCCATCTTTCGGTAGTGTCTGGTGGTGCAAGGGTTAATGCGGCCCTCCATGTTAGATGCGGGGAGGGTCGGCCCTCGTCTCTCTATTGTAAGGGGATTAAGAGGTCACCAGCATTTTGTATAATCTACAAGCGGTGACTTCAACGTCTGCCGAGTGTCATTCCATAATCCCCTGCCGTGCAGCCAGGAAATTCACTGCCTCTTATAATGGCAGACTTGTGCTGCTGCCTCTGCTCTCATCACCTGACCATCCTTTTATTGCGTTTAATATAAAATGTATCACTGAGGGAGAGGGGCCGAGAGAGTGACGGGGGGGGGGGGGGAACAGGAATTAAATGTGTGGGAGCCCCCCCTCCCCCCTGCCGGACCCCCCTCATCACACACAACGTACAGTTCAGTTTTAGAACAGACTGATGAGAATTTAAAGGAAGACACATAAATCTAGGGCATTGCGTTCAAAGCAGTGTTTTTGTGTACGCATGTTTAAAAATCATTTTAGGCCTAAGGATTATGACATACACTATATTGTCAAAGTATTGGGCTGCCTGCCTTTACACGCACATAAACTTTAATGGCATCCCAGTCTTAGTCCGTAGGGTTCAATATTGAGTTGGCCCACCCTTTGCAGCTATAACAGCTTCAACTCTTCTGGTAAGGCTGTCCACAAGGTTTAGGAGTGTGTCTATGGGAATGTTTGACCATTCTTCCAGAAACGCATTTGTGAGGTCAGGCGCTGATATTGGATGAGAAGGCCTGGCTCGCAGTCTCTGCTCCCAAAGGTGTTCTATGGGGTTGAGGTCAGGACTCTGTGCAGGCCAGCCAAGTTCCTCCACCTTAAACTCGCTCATCCATGTCTTTATGGACTTTGCTTTGTGCAGTGGTGCGCAGTCATGTGGGAACAGGAAGGGCCATCCCCAAACTGTTCCTACAAAGTTGGGAGCATGAAATTGTTCAAAATGTCTTGTTAGGCTGATGCCTTAAGAGTTCCCATCACTGGAACTAAGGGGCCAAGCCCATCCGCTGAAAGACAACCCCACACCATAATCCCCCCTCCACAAAATGATTTGGACCAGCGCACAAAGCAAGGTTCATAAGGACATGAAAGAGCGAGTTTGGGGTGTCAGAGTCCTGACCTCAACCCGACAGGACACCTTTGGGATGAATTAGAGCGCAGACTGCGAGCCTGACTTGCTCATCCAACATCAGTGCCTGACCTCACAAATGCGCTTCAGGAAGAATGGTCAAACATTCCCATAGACACACTCCTAAACCTTGTGGACAGCCTTCCCAGAAGAGTTGAAGCTGTTATAGCTGCAAAGGGTGGGCCAACTCAATATTGAACCCAACGGACTAAAACTGGGATGCCATTAAATTTTATGTGTGTGTGTAAAGGCAGGCGTCTCAATACTTTTGACAATATAGTGTATGTCATAATCCTCAGGCCTAAAATGCTTACACAAAAAAACTGCATTGTGCGTTCATGTGCGAGTAAAGACAGGTGTCCCAATACTT
This sequence comes from Pelophylax lessonae, assembly GCF_965119305.1. NCBI lineage: Eukaryota > Metazoa > Chordata > Amphibia > Anura > Ranidae > Pelophylax > Pelophylax lessonae. The sequence goes on from NC_138771.1 coordinate 496,321,727, forward strand.
TTGACAATATAGTGTATGTCTGAAAGCAGACACCCTGGAAAAAAAAATGTCAGTACCGTAAATTTTCCATAGGCAATGTTTTAAAAGCCCCCACCGGTAATCAGTTTAGCGTTAACTCTAAAAATCGGGACTAGGATTATTTCAGTTACTGGTGAGCATGGCAATGTACCAAGTTTAGAGCAGTCAATGCCCCCAGCACTGCGTTTACATATGTGTGTATGTGGGGGACTTTCTTTTTTTTATTATTTTGGGGTGGGGTGGGTTAAAGAAATGGTAAACCGCAGCAAAAAATAAAATTGGGTGGCGGGCACTGCATACTAGCACATTATGACTAACTTGATATTCTTACCTCCTTTTCCGGAATCTCCTGCTAGCGCACTCCAGACTCTGCAGAATAACGTGTTCCTTTTTTTATGTCGCACGCTATTGGGGCAAAGGGGAAATTTCCAGTAAAAAATGCACTTAACACAAGGTAACTTTAGTGCACACACAATACTCACAATATTTTAACTAGTTATATTTGTATAACCTAAAAGATGATCAAACATGTCAAGCCCCTAAACTTGTCAGCACCAATGAAACAGCGACAAACTTAGGTACTCAACAATCTCCAATGATGGCCTCTTGATCCCTATAGGGAAAGAGAGCCTTGACTGATGGGGGCATGGCCAGGGGGCTTGGTTATAGCAGGAGGCTATGTGGGAAAAAGGATTGGATGGAATTTTGGGCAAGGGGTTGGGCCTGAGCTCAGTTAAATATACCTTACCCAGGGAATTCTGGGTCTTTGAAGAAGAAACGTGGTTGAAGAGCTGAAGAGCTGCAGTTTGTAAGAGCTGGACTTTTGGAGTTTTTAGGCCTTTTCTTCATGGACCCTGAATTTTTACTTAACAGGGCCCGGGAGCTCATGGACCAGGGTCAGGCTGATTGGATTGCTTCCCTCCTTTCCCCTGCTCTATAACCCCCCCCCCCCCCTCACTGCCCCTCCACCTGCTGCCCCTGAGGAGTTAATTGCGGCCTCCGAAGCACGGAGGCGATCCTGTCCCCCATCCCGTTTGAGCCCCAGTCCTCCTCGGGCTCGTCGTGGAGCGGGGGGCCCCTGCCTGAACAATAGCGCCACTGGCCCTGCTGGGTCTGGCGTTGCCCGGCACCTGTCTTCTGTTCATCTACCCGCCGTCAGCGGGGCTCCTCCCGGCGTGCCCCCATAAGACCTGGGGCTGTAGGGGCTGTAAATGCTGTCGGCCTACCCCGCAATCGATCCGCCTGCTCACGGAGGCCCAGGTCCCCCCCCCCCCCCCCGCTAGCCCGGATACCTGCGGATGTCGGGTCTGTGCACACTAATGGGGCAAAGGGGAAATTTCCAGTAAAAAATGCACTTATCACAAGGTAACTTTAGTGCACACACAATACTCAAAATATTTTAACTAGTTATATTTGTATAACCTAAAATATGGTCACACATGTCGGCGCCCCTAAACTTGTGAGCACCAATGAAACAGCGACAAACTTAGGTACTCAACATTCTCCAATGATGATATTTAAAGCCCTTACAGATCATCAGTTTATAATTAAACCTTAATATCTGCTAACCCTAAAATTATCGGTGTGCGAGGTGATATATGGCATATGAAGCACAATTGACTTTTTAAAGGATGTGTTTCCATATGTATGCACTTGTATAAGAGGGGCAGGGGAGCTAAAAAAGCATTTTCAGGTTTTTTTTTTTCTTTGACACCGCAGTAGTCACCTATGTGATAGCATTTTTACAGTGACTAGTTATCTTTATTGAGACATCAGGGGTCTGTTAGACAAAGTAACATACAGTAACACACACTGCTTCCTCTGCCTGTTCAGTTAGGCTGGGTTCACACTTGTGTGATCAGACATCGCATGTCACTCACACCACATTGCTGTGCAGATCACATGCGATGTCTGTGCAATGCGAATTCAGCTGTACAAACTGTATGGCTAAAATCGCATCTCATTCACACCAAAATAGTGCAGGACCCTTTTTTGGTCTGCACTGGAATCGGATCGCATGGGTGTGATTCCTGCATCATTTGACAGTTTGCACTGCAATCTGCGAACTGATCTGGGGGTGTCATTAATTTTACATTGATACCCCCAGCAGTTTGCAGATGTCGGTGTGACCCAGTGTGCGATTCAGGTGTGATCCGGGAATCGGCACTGAATCTCAGGGTTTCCCACACCGCAGCAGTGTGAACCAAGAATGAAGCCTTGAAAATGAAAGATAGAAGCTGATTAGTTGGCATTACCAGCTGCTCCAATTTGAATAAATTCCTATCCATTGTTAAATGCACTTTTAGTTTGGTTGTAAAGGCTCAGTGCCGGTTCACACATATGCGGTGCAGGAACCCTGTGAATCCATTGCGGGTTCCCGCATAGCACTCGGGTTGCAGGCAGTTTTTCACTGCCATATGCAAATCTCTGGGGGATGTCAATACAAAGTTAATGACACCCCCAGATCAGTTGGCATATCACAGTGTGAACTGTCAGTTCGGACATGAATCGGATCGCATAGGTGTGAACACCCATGTGAGCCGATTCTTGTGCAGACCCTAAAAAAAGGGTCCTTTGCGACTTTGGTCTGAATGGAATGTGAATTCAGCCATAAATCTGTATGGCTGAATTTGCAACGCACAGACATCGCATGTGATTTGCAGTGCAGTCCGCTGCAAATCACATGCGATGTCTGACATCCCATATCTGTGAACCGGCACGCAATGTTTTTTACCTTCTATGCATAAGGGTAAGTGCCGGTTCACACTCTTGCGGCTGCGGCGATCGCATGTAATATCGGAGCGCACTGCTTCTTCATTACATGCGATCGGCTGTGCGGTGCGAATTCAGCCATACACTTTGTATGGCTAAATTCGCACTGCACCCGTACTAAAGTCGCACATGACCCTTTTTTTCAGCCGCATCAGGATCGGATCGCACAGTGGTTCACACTTGTGCGATCCGATCCTGTGCGTACTGTAAGTGTCGGGTCACACTTATGCGATGCGGGAAGGCTGTGAATTCGCAGCCTGTTCCCGCATCGCAAACGCACTCTTGGCAGTTCACACTGCCATATGCGATACACTGGGGGTGTCAATGAAATGTTAACGACACCCCCAGTTTGATCGCATATCGCAGTGCGATGTTTACAGTTCGCACAGGATCGGATCGCACAAGTGTGAACCACTGTGCGATCCGATCCTGATGCGGCTGAAAAAAAGGGTCCTGTGCGACTTTAGTGCAGGTGCAGTGCGAATTTAGCCATACAAAGTGTATGGCTGAATTCGCACCGCACGGCCGATCGCATGTAATGAAGGAGCAGTGCGATCGCCGCAGCCGCAAGAGTGTGAACCGGCACTAAAGATCGCACTGCAATATGCGATCAAACTGGGGGTGTCGTTAACATTTCATTGACACCCCCAGCGTATCACATATGGCAGTGTGAACTGCCAAGGGTGCGTTTGCGATGCAGGAACAGGCTGCGAATTCGCAGCCTTCCCGCATCGCATAAGTGTGACCCGACACTAAAAGTCCATCTGTGTGCAGCAGCCCCCTCGCCTCGACCCCCCCCAATACTTACCTGAGCCACATCATGATAGAATGATGTGCATGAGAGGCTAGGCTCTCCAGGCACTCTCCCTCTGTATTGGCTGAGACAGCAGCAGGAGCCATTGGCCACAGCCAGTGAGCCAATGAGGAGTGACAGGGGGCGGGATCAAGCTACGGCTCTGTGTGTTTGAATGGACATGCAGAACAGCGGCTTGGGAGACTGGGCAGGATGGAGGGGCCAGGAGCACCGGTGTAGTGTATTAACACAGACAGGCTGTTCAGGTTGCTTCTTTATTCACTGCACATCAGCATGCAACTAACTTCAGCCACACCCAGCTCCCAGACATATACATAATTGTAACATTTTGCAGACAGCAACTTAACCCGTTGCTTACCATACTACATTCCCTCCTCTCTTTGAATAAAACATAACATGCACAACGTATTAATAAGATTAACAAAATGCATGGATGAACAACTAAAAATTTAACCTATAAACTCCTGACTATACACATAGTCCTTAAGGTAGGCCGGTGGATTTGTTGCTCGTTTTTCTCTTGGCCATTCCGATGTGGATGGTTGTGGATTGAAGTCTGGATCACTGGCAGTATCATCACTACTCTTTGCCTGTTCGCCATCTTCCGATACTTGACCTTCTGACTCAATAAATTTCTTCACAAATGAGGAATTACGCACTTTTGTGTGTCCATCTAAATCCTCTAAAACCACTTGAGTACCTCTTTTCTCCTTAACAACATAAGGCTCAGGTTCAAAGGACGGAGCCAGTTTGTTAAACCGATCATTTTGAAGCAACACCTTATCACCCTGTTGAAGGCCACTAGGTTGACAATGGCGGCGGTGGTTTGCATACTGTTCAGCCCGGATCTTACTTTCCTCATCAATATGCCGAAAAGGTTTCTGACTTGTAGGAGGACCCCCAATGTCTGGCAATTTTGTCCTGAATTTGCGACCACAAAGAAGTTCCGCAGGACTAATGCCAGTGACAGTATGCGGAGTTGTGCGATAAGCCAAAAGAAAACGCCACAGTTCCTTTTTCCAGTCTCTTCTCTCTAAATGAGCAATCCGCAAAGCTTTCAGCAAGGTTCGATTCTGGCGTTCCACTTCCCCGTTAGCCTGTGGCCAGTATGGAGTTGTACGATGATGTTCAATAGCATTTGATTTCAGATAATCCTGAAATTCCTGAGAAGTAAATTGGGCACCATTATCACTCACAATCCGTTTAGGCAACCCATGAGATGCAAAAATGCTCTCCAACCCCTCAATTACAGTTGATGATGTAGCTTTAGTGAGAACTACCACCTCTTGCCACCTTGAATAATAGTCCACAACAACTAAAAGATGGTGTGCAGATGGAATGTCGCACAGATCAATGGCTAAATCTTCCCATGGTCCCTCAGGTAGAACAGTGTGAGTTACTGGTTCTGGTTTAGGTTTGCTGCCCACCAACTGACATGCTCGACATGAAGAAACCAAACGTTCCACATCCTTGTCAATTCCTGGCCACCAGACTTTCTCACGTAATCTTTGTTTGGTGCGTACAATGCCTTGATGGCCCTCATGGGCTAAATGTAATGTACGTTTCCGTAAATCTTTAGGCATCACAATACGATTGCCACGTAGAACTAGTTGTCCTGCAATACTCGGCTCTTGTTTGATTCTGTGATAGCTTGGGTCACAATCCACCCAAACCCCTTGTCTTACACATTTTCTCAACCGAGCAATTTCCGGATCCACAGATGACAATTCTTCAACCTCCCGCGGTGTCAATGCCTGAGGCATGGCGTTAGTAGCCACAAAACGAATGTACTCTTCTGCCAGGTTATGAACAGGTGCAGAAGACTGGAATCTGGAAAGTGCATCTGCCGCATTAGTCGGTCCAGGTCTGTACCGCACTGTAAAGCGATATGGTAACAATCTGAGAACCCATCTCTCAATTCTGGCGGATGGTTTTGAGCGTGGCGAATATATCACTTCCAGAGGCTTGTGGTCTGTGATGATGTCAAAATCAAGGCCGTAGAGATAGGTGTGAAACCTTTCACATCCCCAAACAACAGCCAAAGCTTCTTTCTCGGTCTGAGAATAACATCTCTCTACATCAGTGAGGGATCTGCTTGCATACTGAATAGGCCTGTAATCGCCTGTGCATTGTCTCTGAACCAAGATGGCGCCTAACCCCACAGGGCTAGCATCGACAATAACTTGGGTGTGTGCAGTAGGATTGAAATAAGCCAAAGTTGTGGCGCAAGTCAGCCGTCTCTTAAGTTCATCAGATGCACCTTGTTCCAAAAAGCCCCACTTCCACGGGACTGCTTTGCGAGTCAACACTCTCAAAGGTTCACTGACAGTCGCCATATCTGGAATAAACTTGGCACAGTAATTCACTAGCCCAAGAAAACTGCGTACTTCTGCAGGGTTTTCAGGATTTCTGGCATCAGACACAGCTTTAATTTTACAGTCCTCCGGACCAATGCCCCTGTCAGACAGCACATGGCCCATAAAAGTCATTTTATTCATTTGAAATGTGCATTTCTTCTCATTTAATGTTAACCCTTTCTCCTTCAAGCGATTTAGCACTGCACGGAGACGTTCGTCGCGCTCCTGTGTGTTTGTTCCCCACACAATTATATCTTTAAATTCCTCTTTCAATGCAGAAATAGCAGGAGACACCATATTCACTCTTGCGCTGCCTTCATCACGGCCAATCTTTAACACCCCTAGTGCCATTGCGGTTTGACGACCAAGCAGAGGCGACCCTGTGCCATCTACAACATAGAATTCGGTCTGCAATGGAGGACCAGTCTCATGTGTTTGAACAGAGGTATAAAATTTGCCTTTAAGTTGCAGTGGTGTACTGGAGCCATAAGTATAAATCTGTTTAGTGGTGTTACACAATTTAAGGTGATTTTCTCTGCCATTAAGACTGTGCCAAGAAGCCACGTCCATAACATTGCATGTAGCTCCAGAGTCAATCAGCACTGACACATCTGTATTTCCAATCTTAATGGTTAATGTCCCAGCTTGCAGAGAACACAGGGAGAATATAAATTCACAGTCAAGAGCACTCTCTTTATCCTCAGCTATAACATTTACTTGTGCAGATTGTCCTTTGGTTTTGTTATCTCTGGTTGTACTTCTACACACAGCTGCAAAATGACCTGTCTTTCCACAAGCAAAGCACATTTTATTCTGTACCACAGTGCAGTCCTGACTTGTGTGTCCCGCCCTGCCACATTTATTGCAGGTGATATGTAAAGTCCTCTTTGGAAAACTCTCTTTCCTACTCCAGATATTCCTATTATTATAGGTAGGTTTGGAGACTGTATTGACAGATGCAGTGTTCTTGGTTTCAATATGCAGAGCCTGGAGCTCAGACAGTTCAATGGCTCTTGCAATCTCCTGCAGACTAGTAAGTGTGAGACTAGGTTCTCTCAATAATCTCCTCCTGAGGTGCACAGATGTGCATTTCTCTATGACCTGATCTCTGATTATCTCCTCAGTTACAGTCCCAAAATCACAAGACTTTGCCAGATATTTCAGCCTAGTCACATAACTGTCTGTGGTTTCTCCCAGTTCTTGCACAGCCTGTCTAAACTTATATCTTTCATAGGGAATATTTTTCTTTGGCTCAAAGTACTCACTCAGTCTATTCATGGCTGTCTCATAGTCTGAATCTTCCCCTGTTGCTCCCAGGGTTTCAAAAATGTCCTGAACTTGAGGTCCAGCTAGATGCAGCAGCATGGCTCTCTTCTGAGCAGGTGCAGTCACTCCTGTGGCTATAACATAGAGCTGAAATCCCTTCTTCCACTTGTCCCAGCGCTGTGAGAGACTAGTGTGGTCTCCAGACACATCAAACAGTCCGATAGCCGGTAAATCCAGAAAGCTAGCCATCCTCGTCGCCAAAATGTAGTGTATTAACACAGACAGGCTGTTCAGGTTGCTTCTTTATTCACTGCACATCAGCATGCAACTAACTTCAGCCACACCCAGCTCCCAGACATATACATAATTGTAACATTTTGCAGACAGCAACTTAACCCGTTGCTTACCATACTACAACCGGTAGGTGACCCTAGAAGAGGAGGATCCCGGCTGCTCTGTGCAAAACACACTGCACAGAGCAGGTAAGTAGAACATGTTTATTATTTATAAAAAGAAAAAAGTCGCCTTATTATCACTTTGGGCCTATTATGCATTTACACCTGAGCAGAGGGCATTCCTGGTGCTTTTGTAGCGTTTATTTTTGGGTGTTTTGCAGATATCTTACAAGTGATTTACAAGCTTTGTGCAAGTGTAAACTTCAGACATTTTTTTTTTGAGGCTGGGGAGAGAAGAGGAATTTTGTAGGTGTCTATTTGTTAAAGTCTATGGGGGCAAAATGCTGAAATTTACTGCTAAAAAAAAAAAGTGTTTTATTTTCTGTAACCCACTAAACACAGTTAATCAAGTTTCCCCTCTATAAGAAATCAAAGCACTGATAAGAGAATTCTAGCATGTTCTGTTTCTGCGTTGAAAAAGACAATACAATAATACAATGTATAATCCCCCTTTTGTCTTGTGTCTCTACATCTGTAAAATGATTTTCGATATTTCATGTCCCTTATTCCTTATCCATTATGTACCTACCACCCCAGGAAGCACAGCCTGTCCACGATGCACCCAGACCTGATTCTACAATCTAATTAGAGTATAATAATTAGACTGAATCCAATTACAAAATACTAAACATTGCAGTAGTATTGATGCGGAGGGGGCAGGGCTGCAATGTAACTTTAAATAGTGCCAAAAAATCCTTAAAGTGGACATGGCACTAATGTTAAAATTCTGCATGAGTAAATTCCTGATATGTCACAATATACAGGAACAGCACATTTGTTTTTGTTTTTTTTGCAAAAGCTCCACCTTTTATCCTTTAAAAAGTTGTTTCTGAGTGCCTGGATTGAGATGATATCCTCAGTTTGTTGCAGGAAGCATTTACACCCCCAGTGTTCAGATTGCAACATTGTAACTAGTCACAAGGTGAGGGGCTGTAGCCAGGGCTGATCTGTGTCAGACATTTGCGAACACAGCCAAGAACTGCGCAGCACCAGGGTTTACATGATTGTGTCATCTTTGAGCCGGCATCTCAGTCCAGAAAGTAGTTGGTGACCCTGGATTATACCTAAACAAAGATGGTACCAACCTTCTAGAGAAAAAAAACAGATGAAGGCCTTTTCAGAGGTAGTAGTGTGATCTCTGTGAGAGGTAATAATTACCTGGACATGTTACACTGACCTATTACTTAGCATGCATGTACACTAATAGGCCAAATGTGCAGTATGTGGATGTAACTTTGATTGAGTTCTGGTGTTTCCAGTGAAGGGAACTGTTAATACTACAGCATTTCTAGTTCCAGTCTGGAGAGGCCCTTTTCTGTTCCACCATGACTATACCCCGTGTGCAAACCAGCTCCATAAAGACTTGCTTGGACCAGTTTGGTGGGAAAGAACTAAATGTTTCCAATATGGAAATGCAAGTGCTTGGGGGTGTTTTTGTCTTTGGGCAAAAATCCACTGCTGTGGTGGCTCCCAGGCACCACAACTACAGCTATAAATGACTCTACGCCCATAGTTATGCCCTAAAGCAGGGCTTCCCAAACTTTTTTTGGTCCAAGACCCACTTCTGAATACAGTTTTTTTTTTCGGGACCCACTTGCTTTTAAATTAAATATTGTAAAGCGCTACAGAATTTGTTGGCGCTATATAAATGCAAATAATAATAATAATAATAATAATACATATTTTAAAAGGGAGGGGGATGTTAAATTAAAAATATCAATTTACTACTTTTCAATTTATTATTGAATACACTTGCCAGATGTTCTAAGAGAGGCGGTCATAAACCTGTGGCATGTGTGGCATATAAGCGGAGTTGTAAGTAATCAGCACCCTCATAGACAGTATAAGGCAGGCAGAGGACAGAAATCAACCACCCCAGGACAGTGATCAGCAGGCTATATGGCACTCACCCTCCTTCCTCTCCCAGCGGTCCACAGTGAAGGTGAAGCCCCTGTTTGCCCTCTCCAGGGCCCAGCACACCTCACCCAGAGTCTCCATGATGAGGAGCTCTATGCTGGTCTTGGTGTCCTGGTTCTTTTCCTTCAGATCCTCTACTGAGGTCACAGAAGCTGCCATGAACTCCTGACACTGCCAGGCCACCTGGCCCTCTATGACACCGAGGCTGCCGTCTCTGCCCGCTATAGCTGAGAGAGTCTCGCAGCCAGTCTAGCCACCACCGCTGCCACCAGCAGGAACGAGGAGCTGGCTCGGCACCCCATGAACATATCCTACATAACAGCCCACATACGTACTCACTGATGCAAGTATTCTCCTCGTGGGAAATACAGACCAGCCTCCGTAAACTGCGTAGGCGGGGTCCTGAATCCATTGCGATTGGACTGCTCTGGCTCTCTGTAATTTGCGCTGGCTTGCACAGCACAATTTAACTGGGTCCGCTCTCAGTGATTTCCGGCTCAGCGCGACCTACTCAAACACAGCTCGTGACCCACCAGTGGGTCCCGACCCACAGTTTGGGAACTCCTGCCCTAAAGTAATGCTTTGTGAATGAGAACATGTAACAAAAATAAAGTAAGTGTTATCCCAAGTTGAATGCAAAATGGAAAATATAAAGTATCACTGCATGATAAATGCTTATTAACCACTTAAGGACCGGCCTATTTCTGACACTTGTTTACAAGTTAAAATATTTTTTTTTTTTGCTAAAAAATTACTTAGAACAGCCAAAATTATATATTTTTTTAACAGAGACCCTAGAGAATAAAATGGAGATCATTGCAATATTTTTTTATCACACTGTATTTTCACAGGGGTCTTGCAAATGCATTTTTTTTTTTAAAAAAATACACTTTTCTGAATTAAAAAATTAAAAAACAGTAAAGATAGCCCATTGTTTTTCTATAATGTGAAAGATAATGTTACGCCGAGTAAATACACAACATGTCATGCTTCAAAATTGCGAACGCTCGTGGAATGGCGACAAACATTGCTACTTAAAAGTCCCCATAGGCAACATTTTAAAAATTTCTACAGGTAAGTTAGAGGAGGTCTAAAGCTAAAATTATTGCTCTCGCTCTAAGGATCGTGGCGATACATCACGTGTGTGGTTTCATCACTGTTTACATATGTGGGTGAGACGTGCGAATGCCTTCGCTTCTGCGCGCGAGCTAACGGGGACGGGCGCTTTAATTATTTTAATTATTTTTTTTCCTATTTCGTTTATCTTTTTTCATTTATTTTTACACTGCCCTTTAAAAAAAAAAAATTGATCACTTATATTCCTACTACAAGGAATGTAAACATCCCCTGTAATAGAAATAAGCAGGACAGGATCTCTTTAATCTGAGATCTGGGGTAAAAAAAGACCTCAGATCCCACATCTACACTAAAAAGCAAAAAAAAAAGGTATTTTTCTTTTCATTCCCTGTTGCTAGGAAGTGACGTATGACATTGCTCCGGTCCTCCAAGGTCATAGAGTCGAGTGGGGGCCATCTTGCCCTCACTCAACTTCCTGCCTAAGAGGAGAGCGGACTGGATTGTTTTCCCCACTACGGACGGCCCTGGTATGCGGGGAAAATGACTGGGAAGCAGCGGGAAGGGGTTTAACGGGACAGGTTGCACTCAGAACAGGCCTCGCCATGGTCGACCAAAGTAGTTGAGTGCACGTACTCAGCATCACATCCAGAGGTTGTCTTTGGAAAATAGACGTATGAGTGCTCAGACTAGAGGTGAAACAACTAATCCACTAAGTTGATAATAATCGATAATGAAAATCGTTGTCAACGATTTTCATTATTGATTAGTTGGTCTGCATATAACGCTCTCCTCCCTGCCTGTCAGCTCCGTCCCCTATGTACAAGCCGCTGTGTACACTGTGTCTCAGAGCGCCGCTCTGCGCTCACGTGACTGCCCACCTCTCTCCTCCTTTCCTCTCTGCCTTCTTGCTGATGTCAGTGAGGGATTCTCTGCCCCCCGTTTGCAGTCAGATCGAGAAAGGAGAGAAGCAGCAGTCGATCACTTGAGCGCCAAGCTGCGCTATATAATACAGTATATAGCGGCTTGCTTTTTAAAATAAAATCAGTTAAGGTACAATAGTACTGGGAGCATTCTGTGCATGCCCTGCTACAAATGTTACTTTGTATGATTTTATTACCAAACTTGCTCAAGGATTCCAAAGCCCATGAAAATGGGGATTAAGGGTGGCTCTACAGGTTGATCATAGCTAGAAACAACTGGGGTTTGCAAGAATCAGCAAAGAAAAAAAAAAGTTGAGCATTTGGAATAACAGAAGTGAAACATAGTGCCCCATCATTGCTGTTCCCGGGGGGGAATAGTGCCCCATCATTGGTGTTCCCGGGGTAAATAGTGCACCATCATTGGTGTTCCCGGGGGGGAATAGTGTCCCATCATTGGTGTTCCCGAGGGAAATAGTGTCCCATCATTGGTGTTCCGGGGGGAATAGTGCTTCATCATTGGTGTTACTGGGGGGGTAATAGTGTCCCGTCATTAGTTTTCCCGGGGGAATAGTCCCCCATCATTGGTGTTCCTGGGGGGAATAGTGCCCCATCATTGGTGTTCCCGGGGGGAATAGTGCCCCATCATTGGTGTTCCCAGGGGGAATAGTGCCCCATCATTAGTGTTCCCAGGGGGTTATGGTGCTCCATCATTGGTGTTACCGGGCGGAACAGTGCCCCATCATTGGTGTTTCAGGTGGAAATAGTGCCCCATCATTGGTGGGGAATAGTGCCCCATCATTGGTGTTCCCGGGGGAATAGTCCCCCATCATTGGTGTTCCCGGGGGGGAATAGTACCCCATCATTGGTGTTCCTGGGAGGAATAGTGCCCCATCATTGGTGTTCCCGGGGAAATAGTGCCCCATCATTAGTGTTTTAGGTGGAAATAGTGTTCCATCATTGGTGTTTCCAGGGAGGACAGTGCCCCATCATCCCATCATTGTTGTTCCTGGGGGAATAGAGCTCCATGATGGTGTTACCGGGTGGAACAGTGCCCCATCATTGGTGTTCCCGGGGGAACAGTGCCCCATCATTGGTGTTCCCGGGGGGAACAGTGCCCCATCATTGGTGTTCCCAGAGGAAATAGTGCTCCATCATTGGTGTTGCCTGGGGGAACAGTGCCCCATCATTGGTGTTCCCAGGGGGAACAGTGCCCCATCATTGGTGTTCCCGGGGGGAACAGTGCCTCATCATCGATGTTCCCGGGGGGAATAGTGCCCCATCATTGGTGTTCCCGGGGGGGAATAGTGCCCCATCATTGGTGTTCCTGGGGGGGGAATAGTGCCCCATCATTGGTGTTCTGGGGGGGGAAGTGCCCCATCATTGGTGTTCCCGGGGGAATAGTGCCCCATCATTGGTGTTCCCGGGGGGAACAGTGCCCCATCATTGGTGTTCCCGGGGGGAATAGTGCCCCATCATTGGTGTTCCCGGGGGGAATAGTGCCCCATCATTGGTGTTCCCGGGGGGATTAGTGCCCCATCATTGGTGTTCCTGGGGGGGGAATAGTGCCCCATCATTGGTGTTCCGGGGGGGGGGAAGTGCCCCATCATTGGTGTTCCTGGGGGGAACAGTGCCCCATCATCGGTGTTCCCAGGGGGAGAAGTGCCCCATCATTGGTGTTCCCGGGGGGGGAATAGTGCCCCATCATTGGTGTTCCTGGGGGGGGAATAGTGCCCCATCATTGGTATTCCGGGGGGGAGAAGTGCCCCATCATTGGTGTTCCCGGGGGAATAGTGCCCCATCATTGGTGTTCCCGGGGGGAACAGTGCCCCATCATCGGTGTTCCCGGGGGGAATAGTGCCCCATCATTGGTGTTCCCGGGGAGAATAGTGCCCCATCATTGGTGTTCCTGGGGGGGGAATAGTGCCCCATCATTGGTGTTCCTGGGGGGGGGGGAGTGCCCCATCATTGGTGTTCCCGGGGGAATAGTGCCCCATCATTGGAATTCCCGGGGGGAAAAGTGCCCCATCATTGGTGTTCCTGGGGGGGAATAGAGCCCCATCATTGGTTTTCCCAGGGGGAAAAGTGCCCCATCATTGGTATTCCCGGGGGAATAGTGCCCCATCATTGGTATTCCCCGGGGGGAATAGTGTCCCATCATTGGTATTCCCGGGGGGAATAGTGCCCCATCATTGGTGTTACGGGGGGGAATAGTGCCCCATCATTGGTGTTCCAGGGGGGAATAGTGCCCCATCATTGGTGTTACGGGGGGGAATAATGGTGTATCATTAGTGTTCCGGGGAGGGGGGGGGACAGTGCCCCATCATTGGTGGGGAATAGTGCCCCATCATTGGTGTTCAAAGTGGAATGGTGCCCCATCATTGGTGTTCCCGGGGGATATATATTTATATATGTTTTTATCACGCTTGAACAAGTAATCTTGTTTGTGAGTATGATGTACAGAAATTCCTTTTTATAATAAATTGTTGCAAAGGTAATGCGCTAGAATGATGAGCCCTCTGTATTCCTTTCAAGTTCATCTAAGTCTGAGAACCTGCACTGAACAGTTCTAGGCGATGGAGGGTCTGAGATCAGAGTCATTACTTCGGCTCACCACTCCTTAGCCTCCAGGCTTTATTGGGAAACACTTGCAGTTTCAAGCTTGGTCCATATGGATCCCACTGATCACCTGGAGCCTAAGAACTTTGGGATTAGGTTACAAGGCACATGATTTAACCAAGAGACCCTTCATACCACTGCCATGTCAACAGATCCTCATTTACTAGGACAACCACCTATCCACTCCTGTAGAGAGATACATCTTGGCTTTACCCCCATAGTTTAAGCTGCATCGCAGGTGTTTCACTTCTTTCCAAACCAGGGCCCTACCTACCTAACTCCTCCCGAAATCACCCACCTATACCCTTGGGTAAAAGGTGCCAGACCCTGCCACACTCCTGGCTGCCACAGAAGCAGAAACTATCTAATCAGCACTGCAGATAGATCACACTGGCAGTTCTGAATGATCATTAACTAGTGCATAGTGTGTTGCGAATAGTCATTACTGGCAAAGCAAGCTGGCGCAATTCACAAAATTATTTTTACAGAAAGAGGGGCAAGTGGCTAAAGGGTTGACTGTACCACCTACATAGGATTGGCTACAAAATGGGCTTTAGCATGGGGAGGATCTACAGTCAGCACAGACAGCAATAACAATTGTTTTTTATTCCACAACGGGATCACAGTGCTAGATGTACTTGGTCCCCTGGGGATCTTTCTTCTTTTTTATTTATTTTATTTTATATTTTGCTGTAATAGTTTTTCTTCTTTAACATGAAATACTTCCGATGATACTAGGTCTGGTCCAGTTCAACTCTTTATTTTGCCAGGAAAACCACAGAGTCTGAATTACAATATGTTTGGTTAGGCTTAGTTGTAGAAATGTACTAAATGTGACTGGGTCTCTCTCTCTCTCTCTGCTAGAAATACAAAGACGTAGAGCCCACCCTGAGCATTGAGGAGGTGGATGGGTTGGAGTTGGTGAAGAAGTTTTCAGAAGAGATGGAGAGTATGCTGCGTAGGAAAGTAGAAGCTGTAGAGGTAATGACAATTTTACTCCAATGCAATATCTATAGGCCTCACTGTGTGGTCCTGACAGGTTAAATAAGCTTTAAAGTCCTTCTATTCCTTTAAGTGTTCTGTCGGAGATAGCAAAAAAAATCTGACAGGGTGGCTAATCCTTCCCCACTACACCCAAAACTAGAAAAACAGTTTAGGCTGGTCCTACACTTTAATGTACTATGCATTCGAGCTAATTAATTTTTGTTCCCATTTTTATTTTCTCTCTTCAGAGATTGGTGGAGGCTGCGGAAGAGGCAGATTTAAATCACGAGTTTAATGAATCTATGGTGGTGAGAATAATATTTTAACATAGAATGTTAGAGAGAATGATTTCTGTAGTACAATCCTTCAGTATATTGGAAATCTGCCATGTATATACAGCAATGTTTTGTGCGTTGTTTAGGATCTTACATAAAACAGTAGCAATTGTTTCTAGCTTACTCCTAGACATCAGTCTTTAGGACTGCGGTCTAATAAATACTCCTTTATTTTCAGCCAGTACGGGTTCTTTCACCCCAATTCACAACAATGATTTCTCTATTTAATATTTTTTCATCTTCTCCCCTTGGATAAATCCAAAAAAATCAACTCCAGCCTGTGTATATTGTCCAAGAAAAAGTACACTTCCTTCCACCTTATTTTAGCCAATGGATTGTAAACTAGAGTATACACTTCTTGTTGTAGCAGATTCCCTGGATCAGGGTTTTTAAGCCAGGGTTCTGTAAAACTCTAGGGTC
Organism: Pelophylax lessonae; assembly: GCF_965119305.1. NCBI lineage: Eukaryota > Metazoa > Chordata > Amphibia > Anura > Ranidae > Pelophylax > Pelophylax lessonae. The sequence continues at coordinate 496,337,678 of NC_138771.1, forward strand.
AGGGCCAGCCTTTGGGGTGTGCGAGCTGTGCGGCTGCACAGGGCGCAATGGGCAACAGGGGCGCCATGCGGTCATCACAGCTCGCAGATGATCAGGCCGCACAGCGGGAGGTAAGCGGCGATCGCGGCCTGGAGGTTCAGTGTGGTGGTCTCTGATGTAAGGGGGGCTCTGTGTGGGGGGGTCTCTGATGTAAGGGAAGCTCTGTGTGGGGGTCTCTGGTGTAAGGGGGGCTCTGTGTGGGGGGGTCTCTGATGTAAGGGGGGCTCTGTGGGGGGAGTCTCTGATGTAAGGGGGGCTCTGTGGGGGTCTCTAATGTAAGGGGGTCTTTGATGTAAGGGTGGGGCTCTGTGGGGATCTCTAATGTAAAGGGGTATTTGATGTAAGGGGAGCTCTGTGATGGGTCTCTAATGTAAGGGGGGCTAAGTTATTAGTGATCATAAAAAGTCAAATAAAGTGCAAAAAAGTGCAAGAAAATGTGCGGGGGTCACGCGCGGTGGGGGGCGCCACAGGATTAGCTCGCACAGGGCGCCTGAACACCTAAGGCCGGCCCTGCCTAGGGTTCCTCCAATGGTTGCTAGGGGTTCCTTGAGCAGTAAGCAATTTTCGCCTCTTGGAGTAGTAACGATTGACAGCAATGATCTTTTTTAACTATCTGTAAGGAGGGATTCTTCCTAATGACCACAGGTGTAAGGCTCATCCTTCCCACTTTCACACTAATGTAATGTGAGCTGTAAATATAATAATCATTACCAGAAGTTCCCTGAAGTCAGAACGTTTTTTGAAGGGTTCCTCCAAGTTAAAAAGGTTGACAAAGGCTGCCCTGGATGGTAAAGCCATTGTGATGCAAAGGTTAAGGTGGGCTTTGTGGTTTCACTGAGCAGCATCTTGGACGATATAGTCAGGCTGGAGTTGATTTTTTAGATTTCTCCAAGAGGTCTCCCTTGGTCCTGAAGCCTGACCAATATAATTGATCTTGATCTTTGCAGTGAAGGTCAGAAGTAAAGGTGAATGTTTACCCTTATGGGGCTGGTGGAGGCTTTCTTTCGAGGAGCACGTATACTCGTTGCATAATGGGAACACCTGTTCTGATAAATTGTCTAAAGCTCCCCCAGGGTACACAGAAAGCAAAATAGAAAAATGGGAGGAGTTTTAACCATTTCCTTTTCTTTCTAAAAGGAATCAAAAATATTTTAGATTTACATTCACTTTTATAAACCACCCATTTTAACCACTTAAGCCCCGGAAGATTTTACTCCCTTCCTGACCAGGGCCTACTTTGCGATTCGGCACTGCGTGACTTTAACGGACAATTGCGCGGTCGTGCGACGCTGTACCTAAACAAATTTGACGTCCTTTTTTTCCCACAAACAGAGCTTTCTTTTGGTGGTATTTGATCACCTGTGCGATTTTTTTGATCATGCGCTATAAACAAAAAAAGAGCGACAATTTTGCAAAAATAACAATATTTTTCACATTTTTTTATATGAATTTCCCCCCCAAAAAAATGTAAACTAAATTTTTTAACATTTTTGGCCAGTTTGTTTTCTGCTACCTATGTTTGGTAAAAAAAAAATCACAATAAGTGTATTTTGATTGGTTTGCGCAAAAGTTATTGCGTTTACTAACTAAGGGAAAGATTTTTGTCATTTTTGTTTTTGTAACGAGTAATGGCGGCGATCTGCGATTTTTTTTTGCGGGACTGCGACATTGCGGCGGACAGATCGGACCCTTGACTGACATTTTTGACACTTTTGGGGGTACCAGTGACATTACTACAGTAAACAGTGCTATACATATGCACTGTTACTGTAAAAATGACACTGGCAGGGAAGGGGTTAAATTTATTGGGGAAGGAGGGGTTACGTGTGTCCCTAGGGGCGTGTTTCTAACTGTGCAGGGATGTGGCTTTACATGTAACAGCAGAGATCTACGGTCCTACATAGCAGGATCGTTAGATCTCTGCTGTTACACAGGAAAGAATGACAGGCGGCTTTGTTTACACCAGCCGCCTGCCTTTCTCCCTTCACAGCGGACAATCGCGAGTGACCGGCGGACATCGGGCCCGCCGGTCACACGCGGGGACTTGGTAGGGAACGAGCCGGAGCGGGAGCGTGCCTCCGGCGGTGCGCGCGCTCGCCCGCTATTGGCTCACAGGCTAGTGACGTACCGATACGTCACTTTGCCTGGCCGGGGCTGACCGCCGCAGTATATGTACTTGCGGCGGTCGGCAAGCGGTTAAAGCTAAACTCCAGGCACAAAAACTTCAAATATACAGGTGCATCTCATAAAATTAGAATATCATCAAAAAGTTAATTTATTTCAGTAATTCAATCCAAAAACTCATATTTTATATAGATGTGTTACACACACAGTGATATATTTTAAGAATGTATTTCTTTTAATTTTGATGATTATGACAGCTAGTGAAAACCCCAAATTCAGTATCTCAGAAAATTAGAATATTACATAAGACCAATAAAAAAAAAAAGATTTTTAATACAGAAATGTTGGCTTATTGAAAAGTATGTCCATGTACAGTATAGTATGTACTCAATACTTGGTCGGGGCTCATTTTGTTTGAATTACTGCATCAATGCAGCGTGGCATGGAGGCGATCAGCTTGTAGCACTGCTGAGGTGTTATGGGAAGCCCAGGTTGCTTTGATAGGGGCTTTCAGTTTGTTTGCATTGTTGGGTCTGGTGTCTCATGTTCCTCTTGACAATACCCCACAGATTCTTGATGGGGTTTAGGTCAGGAGAGTTTGCTGGCCAATTAAGCACTGTGATACCATGATCATTAAACCAGGTATTGGTACTTTTGGCGGTGTGGGCAGGTGCCAAGTCCTGTTGGAAAATGAAATCAGCATCTTCATAAAGCTGGTCAACAGGGGGAAGCATGAAGTGCTCTAGAATTTCCTGGTAAAGGGCTGGGCTCACTTTGGACTTGATAAAACACAGTGGACCAACACCAGTAGATGACATGGCTGCCCAAATCATCACTGACTGTGGAAACTTCACACTGGACCTCATACAACTTGGATTCTGAGCCTCTCCACTCTTCCTCCAGACTCTGGGAACTTGATTTCCAAATGAAATGGTACATTTTCCACAGTCAGTGATGATTTAGGGAGCTAATCATTTTAGTCATTATATAAATATATGATATGCATCATATAAAGTGTCTGTGTTTACTGTGCCTGTAACTTCTCTGCAGTTCGAATACTACAATTCAGTGCGAATTAACGAAAAGGATGAAGATGATAATTATGTGGAGCTGGGGAATGAATTTATTTTGGAGCATAATGAGCACTTTAATAATCTGATGGTGAACACAACACTTAGCAACATTCAGCTTCCTACTAATGTGTACAACAAAGGTGAGTTCCAGGGAACTGCTACAGGGATCATAGAAGCCGATGGTGAGAAATGAGCTGCTTTTTCAATGGCTCCTTCGTCTGGGAGGAAGAACATAAACTGTTTCCTAAATGTGTATAAATAATTCCCTATCCAAATAAAATAACTGATTGACTGATGATAAGGATTGAAGTAGCTTGTCTTTTTCATAGTATAGTTGACAGAACTGGCTTGCGTTCAGCTGTATCAACTGTGTGACTAACTACTTTACAATGAAGTCATCCAGGCTTCGGAGAAAGTTAAATTCTGGCCAAACTACTAAATACCTAATACATTTACTTAAATGTAAACTTTCTAATTTCCTAACGGATTTGTAATTCTGTTTACTGAGACTGGTTGAAAGTTGTTTACAGACCAGTCCTCACAGAGTGCTCATTCCAAAGTTTCAATTAGAGAAAGAGAACTTCAAAGCAAGCTGTTCTATTTTCCTTTGCTTACTCATATTGCTCTACGAGCACTCTCATGTGGTAAATCTTTATTTGTAAAACAAACATTGTGTATATACTGTGCATAGTAAAAAGACAAAAAATAACAACTTAAAGCGGAGTTCCACACATTGTTACATGTTGGAAAGAAAGCCCACCCGCAGTACAGTTATAAATAGATATCCTTTATGTTTTCTTAATACCTTTTATTCCTGTATACAGTACAGATGGCACTTCCGGTCCTGGCCATCTAGGCAATTTTGTCATTAACCGATTCCTAAAGGGCTCATGGGATATCGGCGTCATCTATCCCAGGAGTCCTCAGGAAGCCTTAATAGTGAAATCTCGCAGTATTTCGAGACCAAACATGACATGATCGGGAGGAGTTAGGCACCATTTTTGAGAAACAGGATCTGCTGGGAGGAAGTACAGAAGCTGCGTTTGGGACACTGCCAGATTAATTGATTGACAGGTTGCCATAACAATGGGATGGGAACTTCTGCCGCTGCAGCCATCACTATGGCAATCTGTAGTCAAGACAGTACACTGCGCAGTGCCATCACTACGCATGTGCAAAATCAGTAGGTGCATGCTGGGTAGGCAGCTGCACTGAAACCCGCAAACAAATAGGAGAGGGCTTCAGATGCCCACATCATAAATGTGTGCCCCCTGCCTGTGAGTAATAACAGATTTATAAGTAAAAAGAATTATTACATTTGTAATAGTATTCTAATTTGATTGTACAAGTACAGAGAATAACCACGGTGCTTTTTTAAAAAAAAAATTCCAGAGACTGGAGCTTCGCTTTAAAAACATATAAACATGTATAGAAAAACAAAAATAAAATTGACCAAAAACACTATAGTTTCCCTTTAAAGCATACATGTGAGCTGTCTTGATGTCTTTACACTCCTCCCTAATGGAATATATCCCCAACCTCTGGCCCCATTCAAAAATGCCAAGCATAGTGTCCTTACAAGTTATCAACATACCCCAGGCTTGTCACGTGGGTTGAATGGTGCCTAAAGCTAGCTATAGATGGACAGAAATTCGGCTGGTTTTGCAGAGACCATTTGTGGCTGTTCTTATTCCAAAGGAGTCGATCACTAGGTGAATGTTGGTATGGGAATGTTCGAAAATTTGTTTTCGATCAGAGCATGCCAGTCAGCTGCAGCTCTGATCTGAGTCCCCGCTGTCAAAATACAATCTCGCAGCAGGGAGGATTCCGTTCAGGTTTTTTCGCTCATCTAACTTGCTGGCATGCGAATAATAACTTTTTTAGGAAGTTGCTCTTTGCAGAATCCGGTAGGACCTTAGATGGTATCTGTTTATATTAGAAATTTTTATTCATATCACCCACCTTATTAATACTGCTTGCTGTTTTATAACATGCATACTTTGATTCAAACTTTTCTCGTAATTTCTAAATGAATGATTTTTTTGCAGATGCAGACATTCTCAATGGCGTGTACATGTCTGAAGCCCTGAATCCTGTCTTCGTGGAAAACTTCCAAAGGGATCCCACATTAACCTGGCAGTATTTTGGAAGCTCCACAGGGTTTTTCCGGCTTTACCCAGGTAAATGTCCTTTCAGTAGAGTAGCTTATACAGTTTTTGAATACTAAGTGTGGAGTAATTCATTTCTACATTTCTGCTCACTTTGGATTCTTGTTGGGTGCTTTTAAAGTTTTCCTCAAAAATCCAGATTTTTTTTCATCAGTTTATGTTGATCTGGTGATTTCTTTTATTCTTCTCTTAGGTATAAAATGGATGCCAGATGAGAACGGCGTCATCTCGTTTGATTGTAGAAACCGTGGATGGTGAGGATTATCCCTAGTTACACATGCGGTGCCGGGAACGTGCTACAGAATGTTTATGGCACAAGACTTAAAATTAAAACTCAGAAAATATGCACATTAAGCATGAACAAGAGTAAATACATGAGTCAGAATGTCCATCAGACAAAAAATAAACAAAAAACAACCAAAGTCATTGAGACTAATACCAGTAGTACATTCAGGATATCACAAAATCAGTATCCTAGCATGCTATAAAAATTAAACAGGACACTCAGAACCGGATGCAGTACAATATTTAAAATATAATCTCTATTCTTGAGACGTGTGGAAGTAAGAAATAAACATAGAGCAATAAAACAGTGCAGAGCAACATCTGCATATGTAAACTTCAGACAAGTGTAACCCTACATAGGCCATATTGTTAAAACATTTTCCATCATCCAGTAAATTGCACAGATCAGAAAAATAGTGCAGTGGCAACTGAGCTTTCTACGCCATATCGAAAGTTTAGAACAATCCAAAACTTGACCACAGATCAGAACTAACATAGCATTACCTGTGTCTTGAGTGTCTAGCCATGGGCCCCATATCTCAATAAACTTTCAAGCGCATCCCCTTGTCTCCTATGTTATTTATAGATTGGCAGTGCTAATTTTTTCATCTTAACCTGACCCTAACACTTAACCTGACCCTAACACTTTGTATAATTAAAGTTAATATTTAACATTTCTGGATGTAAACCAACCAATAAAATCTTGCACAAGCTGCAACATATATTATTTAATGTTGGCTGCATATTGATATGTATTACATGTTTCCTCCCAGCCCCAACACCCCTTTAAAAAGGTTTCACATGTTCATGAGGTAGGACAGACTTCTCAATCACGTGGCCGCTGTGATTGGCTGTCACAGTGGTTACATGATTGGTAGCTTCTCCTGCTGGCTCCAGATCATGACTATAGACCAGAAGCAGTCTATGAGAGCTGAGTCACTGTGCTGGGAGCACACATTGATTGTGCTCTCTTCTTGGAAACCTTGACCATCCATGGACCCATATGTGAGCTGCGTGGACAGTAAAGCCTGTCCTGTTTGCCACAGCACATATGGATTACATGGGCAACAAGAGTTTAAGAAGTAACACTTTACATTCTTGATCCACTAAGTGACCAGATGCCTTTGGGGATTACAAAAAGGATTTTACATTGTTCGATGAAAAACTGGTTAAACTTTTATAAGGGTTTCTTCCTTCCCTCAGGATTAACTGCTGATTTACAGTTTTTTGTCTTTTTTTTGTCTTTGAGTTGAATGCATTGTAAATGTAATTTCCAAATTTCTTTCCAGTCTATCTAATTCTACAGCTTTTTAAAAAAAAAAACACTTGGTGATTCTGACATGGAGGTTCTTGTTCAGACAATTCCTATGGTGTGTGGTGACAAATTGTCTCCCAGTTGTGCTCCTGCATTATCACTCTATTACAAGCTTTCCTGGCATAGGCTAGCAAACTAATATCATCCAGTTAGGGTTCCATCTAACACCTAATTCTATAAACTCAACCCCCTAAAAGGAAACGCTTCCTCATTATGATATGCTGTCTGGGTTAGGTTGAACTGTTGCTTTCATATTATGTTATGGTAACACTCACAAGTGCCTAGTTAAGATTTGGAGATGCATATACCAGAAGTGTCCTGCTTTTGTTCACTCTAATCTCCTATTTTAGATTTGCAATGTCTGCTACTCTTTTCTTTTTCTTTGTGGAAATCACGATATAGACCCTGGTGTGTAACCATGTTAATGCTTATGTTACTAGTGCCGTGCGCAGCACCTTATATTTTCCACTTCCGATTTTTTTATTTCTTTTCTCTGTAATAATGGAAAATATACTACTTTCAATAAATAAAATCTGATTTAAAAAGAACTAAACCCTATAAGCCCAAAACGTAACTGAGAAGAGCGGAAATAGAAAACAACAAACATACATACTCACATCCGTGCTGCAGTATCAGTATCGGTGCAGTACTGCAATTGTCCCCCTTGGCTTGAGAATTGAGCAGTAGTCGCTACGTTCTCAGTTCACTTAGAGCAGTGACTGTCAGTTACCGCTCTCCATTCTGCCCATCCAGCACCACTAGAGCGCCAGTCTGTGGAGGGGGCAGGAGCAGCTGGGTCTGAGTTTCAGTCACGTGCTGAGAGGCTGAGTCAGCTGCTGATCAGGCACCTGGGTGGATCCCAGCATTATTGTTGGCATCCTGCCAGAAGCTAAAGCAACTCTGTGATGTCAGCCAACAGCAGACGGCTGATTCTGGGTTACAGGAAAGCACAAGTAAGTGCACTTCTGTGACCCAGACAAGCAGTATAGCCAAAAACTTTGGCCATACTTCTCTTTAAAACCTTATCAGTATCAAAAGCTAATGCTTTACTTAAGTCCTTAAAGTAAATCAACTCTAAAGCTAGACACTTACCTGTATGATGGTGATCAATGATAATCATATTATCTGTTCAGTTGTGTCTGACACTTGACAATTTTGTTGGCCAACTCTCTCCACATTTTTTATTCTTGAACTGCTTCCTTTAGTTGTTTCTTATTCTGGTGCCAGACCTTATGATGTTTAATCATTGGGTTCTTTGGCGGCCTGTCTTCCTTTCTTCCGCTAACCAATCTGAGAAAAGTGAGTTCAGTCACATTACATGTCTGAAATAGAGCCTAAATTTTATCATTTTGGACATCCAATGACTTGTCTGGTTTTATGCGCTGCGGTATCTGATTGTTTGTTATCTTTGCTGGCCATGTAATGTGCAAGAGTTTTCATGGTCCAACTTTCACAACTGAAGGTAGATATGAAAAACACAATAGTGTGGGCTAATCTGCATTTGGTTCCCAGTAGGGCTGCAACTAACGATTAATTTGTCTGTCGACTAATCTATTGATTATTTTTACGATTAGTCGACTAATCTAACGATTATTTTTATTTTATTTTTTTTGCTTAATTGAGTGTTTTTTTGATTAGCTAATTAATCCTGTAATTAATACAGACCCCTCAGTAAGCCCCCTCCCAGTACAGACCCTACAGTAAGCCCTCCCACCTAGTACAGACCACTTAGTAAGCCCCCCTCCCAGTACAGACCCCTCAGTAAGCCCTCCCACCTAGTACAGACCACTTAGTAAGCCCCCCCTCCCAGTACAGACCCGTCAGTAAGCCCTCCCACCTAGTACAGACCACTTACTAAGCCCCCCTCCCAGTACAGACCCCTCAGTAAGCCCTCCCACCTAGTACAGACCACTTAGTAAGCCCCCCCTCCCAGTACAGACCCCTCTGTAAGCCCTCCCACCTAGTACAGACCACTTAGTAAGCCCCCCCTCCCAGTGCAGACCCCTCAGTAAGCCCTCCCACCTAGTACAGACCACTTAGTAAGCCCCCCTCCCAGTGCAGACCCCTCAGTAAGCCCTCCCACCTAGTACAGTATGTACTAGGTGGGAGGGCTTACTGAGGGGTCTGTACTGGGAGGGGGGGCTTACTAAGTGGTATGTACTAGGTGGGAGGGCTTACTGAGGGGTCTGTACTGGAAGGGGGGCTTACTAAGGGGTCTGTACTGTACAGACCACTTAGTAAGCCCCCCTCCCAATACACTAGTACAGACCACTCAGTAAGCCCTCCAACCTAGTACAAACCCCTTAGTAAGCCCCCCCTCCCAGTGCAGACCCCTCAGTAAGCCCTCCCACCTAGTACAGACTGTACTAGGTGGGAGGGCTTACTGAGGGGTCTGCACTGGGAGGGGGGGCTTACTAAGGGGTCTGTACTAGGTGGGAGGGCTTACTGAGGGGTCTGTACTGGGAGGGGGGCTTACTAAGTGGTCTGTACTGTACAGACCACTTAGTAAGCCCCCCTCCCAGTACAGACCCCCCAGTAAGCCCTCCCACCTAGAACAGGCCATTACAAGCCGCCACAGTACAGTACAAGCCGGTGTAGGGCCGCACATGTGACATCTCTAAGTAGGGGTGATCGGGGAGGATGGCGTTGCGGCAGAAGCTGTGGCGGAGTACAGGGGTGCTGGAGCTCACCTCGTCTCCGACATCGGTGTGGACGGAGCCCGGCGAGGGAATTTCAAGTGGCGCGGCGGCCGGCCAGAGGGCGTGTGACGTCACGCGTTGACGCGTCAACGCTTTTCACGCACGTCGAAGATTTTTTGTAGTCGACGCGCCGTGGCAGCCCTAGTTCCCAGGCTAACATCCTTGCTTTTCCATGCTCAGTTCATGCTCATCATTGCAATTTGGTCCCAGTGCGATTCGGTGCATTATTTGTGGACTGCATTCATCACTTCTGTTTAATCTGCCACCCCAGAAAAATGTAATCCTGCACATATTCAATTTCCTCACTGTCAATTGCTATTTTGATATACTGTATTCTTTCCTTGCAGTGATCATGATCTTGGTCTTCTTGAGGTTCAGTGAGAGGTCAAATGGCTCAAGATCTCACTTTCTTCTTTGATCCTTTTGACCAGATGTTTCAGACCATCTTCAGTTTCTAAAGCGGAGGGTCATGTCATTGACAAATTTAAGATTATTGATGTCCTTTCCTCCAATCTTCACTTCTTTTTCTAATTATTCTGGCTCTAGCTTCTTTATGATCTTTTCTGCATACAGGTTAAACAAGAATGGAGAAAGAAAGAAACTTGCCATACCCCCCCCCCCCCCCATCCTATCGTAAACCAATCAATGTCCCCATGGTGTTCCGGCAGTGGCTTTTTGGTGTTGTTGTATACCAACTTAGCGCTTGTAGGGCTCTCCACAACTTGTCATGAATGACAAAGTTGAAAGCTTAAGAAAAAGTAAGGTCCACCCTAAAGGCATTTATAAATGGAATCTACCACTGCGCCTCAGAACTACCAATATGTCAGCAGAGGAGTAGGTACAATAAAAAAACTCCACAACAATAACAAAATAAATGAATTAATAAAGCTGCCACTTTCTAAAATAGAAATAAAAAACAAGTCTACCTCCTATAGCGGTAAAAAGAGGGTAAACAGTGGCGCATGACATAAAAAACACCCGTGATCAAGAGTGGATAAATCAATAATAAATACTGGAGTTCATAATAAAGGTAAAAATTAGTTGAAGTTCATATACAGTAGGTGACAATCCTGATGTTATCCGTTCACCAAGTGACACCGCTCCCTATAGGTAATTCACTCACCAGATAACTGGCATATATTTGCATATCCAGCAAGATGGGAGAAAAGCTTTAGACAGATATAGTATCTGTATGAGATTTCACCAGCTCATTAGCACTCCATAACAACGGTTAAATGGAGAAAAAAATGGAAAAAAACATAGCATGATACCGTAGTGGAAAATGTATTCAAATAAAAAATCTTCATATATAAACTCACATTTCATAGAGGATCAAACAAGCAGAATAGATACACAAATGACGCTTATCATCTCATGGTAGCGGTGGATACCAGTGAAGTGATCTCAATGTTTCTGCTCATAGTCTCCGAACTCCGTAATGTCACTTCCGGTTTGGACGTCACTAAACAAATCTAGTTGCCCTGCAGCCACGTCCCGATGCATTTCGTCATCATGACTTTGTCCTGGGATTGGCTAGGGGTAAAGGTCTTATATCCAATTTATATAGGTTTTGTATTGCAATCTGTTTCTCCGATCCCCTTCCTTACATGAGCAGATGGGGAATTGCAACACACTTTGAAGACTTAGGCACTAGTATTTAATATTAATTTATCCACTCTTGATCATGGGTATTTTTCATGTCATGCGCCCCTGTTTACCCTCTTTTTACTGCTATAGGAGGTAGACATTTTTTTTAAAGTTGAAAGCTTGTAGTCAGTAAAGCACATGTGGAGGCCACAGCCTCAATGGAATACGGCTCGAACTTCTGGTATTTCTCTTTCAAGGGTTGATGCCAGATGTTGTATGATTTTAAGGAGAATCTTACTAGCATGGGGGGTTGAGGGCAATTGTTTTAAAATTGAAGCAGTCCTTGCAATCACTCTTTTTTTTATATAGTTTCCAGTTCTTTTGCCATGTGTTGGTTTCCCAGATTTTCTGGTAAAGGGCTGTGATTGTTTTGGGTGGGACAGGCCTCAGAAATTCTGTGTGTATAGTATTGATGCTTGGGGCCTTATTATTTGGCAGTTGGCAGATCTCTCAAGCGACTTCATCCTTAAAGATAGCTGGCTCAATTTCCAGTCACTTTCCTCACCTTTCTGAGATGGTGCTGAATCTTGTTGTTGCTGGCGTACAGCTCTTCTGTATATTCTTGCCATCTGTTCTCGACAAATTGTGGTCAGACAGTGCTCTCACTTGTTTATCTTTGATTATGCCTTTGCGAGCAGTTAATGGTGTTGAAATCCTTTTGACTTGCACAAATACATTCCTGGTGTGGCACCCTCATGCCATCCCTTTTCTAGCTGCTTTCAATGCTGGATCCTTCTGTGTTCTATCTCCTTGCATCCTTCTGTATATCTGCTGCTTTGGCTGTTTGTTTTGGCTCGGCTATTTATACAGCCACTTGCATCTTTTCTCTGGCTTTTTTATATGGTATGTGAATTCTGTATTAATGATGGTCAGTTGTATTTCCTGGCACAGCTTGTCTGGTCTCTTCTTAGCACAGTCCAGTAGTTCTAAGATATTTTTCATTTCAAAGGCAAGTGTAGAAGGGATTTTGGTCATTTTGGATTTTCTGTCATTATCCCTGACAACTTTTGTCTGGAAGCCTGCTTTAATGAGTCCAGTGTGCTGTGTTGCCCGTCTCTCTAAAAGTTACTGGATAGATGTGGATCCAGTTGTAGCTTATAGTGTCAGAGGACACATGCTCCATATTGGAGAATGTCTGATCTGAGGTCTGTCTTTACTTTATAAGGTATATGGAAGGCCTGGGGGAGCACTTTAATCTTTGATATTGCCCCTATCCTTTAACATAAATATTTCACCTGTGTATTTGATATGAATAAATAATGGCAAACACATTGAATACAAGCAATGTTGACAGCTGCTTTAATCGGGGATTTAGTCTCTAAAGACCTGGAGCAGTACTAGAACAGCAATACAGATCCCATTCTAGTGTATTTAAAATGCCACCGAAATTCAAAAACTCCCTAAAGAATAGACTTCATATTTGAGTCCCCTCTCTTTATCCATTTTGATATGAATACACCTTCAACAACCTTCCAGTTCTTATTTTCTATCATTCTCTGTTTCTCGCTGTCTGTGTGAAACTGCCTGATCGATTTGATTGCAATATGTTTTTCTTTGCATAATTCATGTGTATTTTCTTGGCTTGAAAATTCTTCACATGATTCTTCTGTTTATTTTTGGATCTTGCATGTATCTGTTTGCTAAATGGATTTCCAGTGGAGTACCTTGACACATCTGAGCCCCAGTCCTAAGTAGACATCTAAGATCTATTTTCTTTTTTATTCCAGTACCCCCTTCTCTAAGACTTACCATTTGCAAACCCTTACCTACCCCTGCAGCCAACATACCCACCCACTTACCTCCTGTAGCTGAACCAAAGGACTCCATTTCTGCCCCTACTCGTTTCCTAAACTCTTAGATCTTCTCCCTCCAAACTTGGTGTCTCCAATAATAATATGTATTGTAACTCTAATTCCCCTTTTATACCTAAGCCCCCATCTTGTAATCCCCTCCACCTTGGTCGGTACATCCCCCGTCTCCAGGAGAGACAATTTAGCCACCTTTTTCCCCAAATATTTGTGATAGAGCCCTGGTGTTTAGAGATAGTAGACCCTAAAAGCATGCCAGGAAGGGGGACCTGGTTAATCCAAAACTTTTGCTAACCCTTTTTATACCCAGATATGTTTTGCCTGAAAATTCGAAAAATTTTGGAAATGAAAATGTTTTACAATCAGTACTCTTCTAGAATCTAAATTGACTTGAGATACTGTTACGCCTGTTGGTAAAATGTGTTTGTCCTGATTTTGCACTATGGGTCAAGCAAATCACTTTCAGCTTGCAACGAGGCATTGTGAGACTTGAGGTCTATGAGCTTGTAGCTGGATTTCTCAAAATGTTCTCTTTGTTTCTGACAACCTAGGTACATCCAGGCCGCCACATCTCCAAAAGACATCGTGATCGTGGTGGACATCAGTGGCAGCATGAAGGGGCTGAGAATGACCATTGCTAAACACACAATCAACACACTGCTTGACACTCTGGGCGAGAATGACTTTGTCAACATTATTGCAGTCAGTCTTCACTAGTCTCATTAGTGATTAAGGAAAACCAGTATGCAGACTACCATTAATGACCCATTCTTTAAACATACTAGTCATTTGACTTTTATGCTAATCTAATGGCTTTAAAACTTTGAATAACTGATAAAGGAGAAGTATGTACATTAGACCTTCTGACTTCATTCTGATTTTCCTGAACTGCATGTTTGTTTTGTTCAGTATTTCGAAAAACTGAAAAATGAATCATACGGCATTTTTAGATGAAGGGCATCGGTTGCAGATTCAGTTGTACCTTCTTTTCTGCTTTATTTTAGCCTGGGTGGGAAGGGAAAGTACTTTAGTGGGTTTACAGGATAAAGAGAGTGCAGAGTGGGTGGTCTCTGTATGTTAACATCCACTAGTAACCCATAGAGCAGGCAGGAGGTGGGGCAGTAGCAAAGCCTTTGCAGGCTCTGGAAAAGGGATCCATTTTTTTGGCTTAAGTTTTTATCTTTAAATGTCCAGTAGAGTTGGAAAAAATATTTGTTAGAAATTTACAGCGAACAAAAAAGCAGCATGTTCTAACTTCATGTCCCATGTAATTGATCATCATTTTTTTTTCTTTTTTCTTTTTTTGATTCTGTCTTCCAGTACAATGATTACGTCCATTATATTGAGCCGTGTTTTAAGGGGATCCTAGTTCAGGCTGACAGAGATAATAGAGAGGTGAGTTGTGTACTGATCATTCTGCTTGTATTATTATTATTGTTATGTTTATGAGCCATTTACATCAGTCTCTGCAGCGGAGGAGCTTATACCCTAATGTCCTCACCGCAGTCACCCACTATTATTATTATACATTTATTTTCTTTTTGAAAATTATTTTTATGTTTTTCTTTTCAACATAATATAAGCATGGCCGTGTCAGGAATCAACACAAAAAATAAAAAAACACAAAACATAAATGATTAATACATCAACACAGCAGAAAATACGAATCTATGTCAGGGTAAGAGCCCACAACAATTTCACATAAAGAATTAGTATTTTCCCACAATAATATCATATGTAACCAACTACGTTATCCAGATATACACTGTTCAAACAAATTAAAGAAACACTTTTTAATCAGAGTATAGCATCCAGACAATAAAACTCCTGGTATATTGATCTGGTCAGTTAGGTAGCAGAGGGGGTTGTTAATCTGTTTTAGCTGTATTGGTGTTAATGAAATTAGCAACAGGTGCACTAAATGGGCAACAATGAGACAACCTCCAAAACAGGAATGGTTATACAGGTGGAGGCCACTGAAATTTGTTTTCCCTACTCATCTTTTTTGACTGTTTTTCACTAGTTTTGCATTTGGCTAGGGTCAGTGTCACTACTGGTAGCATTAGGCGATACCTGGACCCTATAGAGGTTGACAAATGAAGAGAGATAACACCGCTCGGGCCAGTCAAGGTCCACGATTCAAGGTGGGTGCTGAATCTCGGCTCGCCACTGGGAGAAGTATAAAAGAAGAAAATGGTCGCACACCACCACAGAATCCAATGAAGAAAAGTTCCTTTATTTACATAAGTGGTACAAGGTACAGCAGGGTAGGACAGTAGACGCGTTTCACACGACTGCTACGTGTTTGTTCACTACCCCTATAGAGGTTGCAAAGGCAGTTCAACTCCTCCAGGATGGCACATCAATACTTGCCACTGCAAGAAGGTTTGCTGTGTCTCCCAGTTTCATGAGCATGGAGGAGATTCCAGGAGACAGGCAGTTACTCTAGGAGAACTGGACAGGGCCGTAGAAGGTCCTTAACCCATCAACAGGACCTGTATCTGCTCCTTTGTGCATGAAGGAACAGGATGAGCACTCCCAGAGCCCTACAAAATTACCTCCAGCAGGCCACTGGTGTGAATGTCTCTGACCAAACAATCAAAAGACTTCATGAGGGTGGCCTGAGGGCTCGACGTCCTCTAGTGGGCCTTTAGCTCACTGCCTGGCACCGTGGAGCTCGATTGGTATTTGCCATTGAACAGCACTGGCACCCTGTGCTTTTCACAGATGAGAGCAGATTTACCCTGAGCACATGTGACAGATGTAAAAGGGTCTGGAGCAGCCATGGAGAATGTTATGCTGCCTGTAACATCATTCAGCATGACCAGATTAGTGGTGGGTCAGTAAAGGTCTGGGGAGGCATATCCATGAAAGGGAGGCACAGACCTCTACAGGCTAGGCAATGGCACTCTGACTGCATTTAGGTATCAGGATGAAATCCTTGGACTCATTTTCAGACCCTACGCTGGTGCAGTGGGTCCTGGGTTCCTCCCGATGCATGACAATGCGTGGCCTCATGTGCTGAGAGTATGCAGCCAGTTCAGGAGTAGGGTTGAGCGAACCCGGACTGTATTGTTCGCAATCGTACCGGACTTTTGGGTATTCGGTACCCGGACATGGACCTGAACATTTCACTGTATGTTCGGGATACAGTCCGTTGTTCGGTAATGTTATTTCATGTTTTGGTGCAGTTTTAATGGCGCGGTTTCAACAGCTGCAAGGCAGCCAATCAGCAAGCGTTTAACTAATGTGCCCTTAGAAGCCATCACAGCCATGCCTACTAATGGCATGGCTGTGATTGGCCAGTGCAGCATGTGACCCAGCCTCTATATAAGCTAGAGTGACATAGCGCCGCACGTCACTCTGCTCTAACTATACTAGGGACAGATTCCTCATGCTGCTGAGGGAGAGATAGGAGATTATTGTAGGGGCAGGCTGGAGATTGCTTTCAGGGAAAGAATAGGAAGAATCTTCTTTAATCAGACAGCGATCTACATTGATTTTATTGTGTGGGGGTGCAGTGCACAATCTTTTTGCCCTGACCTGAGCCCAGTGAGGAGGAGGGAGAACAAAAAACTTTTATCAGTCTGTTAGGTGGGCGACGTGCAGCGGCCATGTAATGCAAGTTCAGTGCATATGTGTCTGCTTAATCTGGATTTAAAAAAGAAAAAAACTTTTTTCCTTTATATTTTACTTTGACATACAGTGTTTAGACACTGCTTTTCTAATCTGCTCTTCAAAAAGCACCAATGTAAGGGAAAAATAATTATTTTTCAGTTTTTAGGGAAAAATAATTATTTTTCAGTTTTTCATTAAAATGTTTTTTTTTTTATTCAATAGCGGAATAGAACAACAACAGTATCCAACCTGTTAGGCGTGCGGCGTGTATAAGCCATGTAATGCAAGCTCAGTGCATATGTGTCTGCTTAGTCTAGATTTAAAAAAGGAAAAACCTTTTCTCCTTCATATTTTACTTTGATATACAGTGTTTAGACACTGCTTTTCTAATCTGCTCTTCAAAAAGCACCAATGTAAGGGAAAAATAATTCTTTTTCAGTTTTTAGGGGAAAAAAAATATTTTTCAGTTTTTCATTCAAATGGGTTTTTTTTATTCAATAGCGGAATAGAACAACAACAGTATCCAACCTGTTAGGCATGCGGCGTGTAGCGGCCATGTAATGCAAGCTCAGTGCATATGTGTCTGCTTAATCTGGATTTAAAAAAAAAAAAACTTTTTTCCTTCATATTTTACTGTGACTTACAGCGTTTAGACACTGCAGTTCTAATCTGCTATTCAACAAGCACCAATTAAGGGGACAATTATTTTTCAGTTTTTCATTCATACTTTACTGTGACACTGTCATACAGCGTTTAGACACTGCTGTTCAAATCTGCTCTTCAAAAATCACCAATTAAAGGGAAAAATAAAACATTTTCAATCATACGTTACAGTGAGATTCACCCATTGGATACTGCTGTTGTATTCCGCTTTGCAATACAAACCCATTTAGGGGAAAAAAATTTAATTGCAGCCTAGTCTGCATATGTTATAGTTAGATACACCCATTGGATACTGTTGTTCTATTCTGCTTATAAATAAAAACCCATTTAGGGGAAAAAAATTAATTGCAGCCTAGTCTGCATATGTTACAGTGAGATACACCCATTGGATACTGTTGTTGTATTCTGCTTATCAATAAAAACCCATTTAGGGGGAAAAATGTAATTGCGGGCTAGTCTGCATATGTTACATTGAGATACACCCATTGGATACTGTTGTTCTATTCCGCTTATCAATAAAAACCCATTTAGGGGAAAAAAAATAAATTGCAGCCTAGTCTGCATATGTTACAGTGAGATACACCCATTGGATACTGTTATTGTATTCCGGTTATCAATAAAAACCCATTTAGGGGAAAAAATGTAATTGCGGGCTAATCTGCATATGTTACAGTGAGATACACCCATTGTATATTGTTGTTCTATTCCACTTATCAATAAAAACCCATTTAGGGGAAAAAAAAAAATTGCGGCCTAGTCTGCATATGTTACAGTGTGATACACCCATTGGATATTGTTGTTGTATTCTGCTTATCAATAAAAACCCATTTAGGGGAAAAAAAATTAATTGCGGGCTAGTCTGCATATGTTACAGTGAGATACACCCATTGGATACTGTTGTTCTATTCCGCTTATCAATAAATAAGTCAATAAGTCAATCAATAAGTCTGGCCAGCATGTGCAAGGTGGAGTTCCACCTTGTGGGCATGTCACATATGAGGCGGTGAGCGGGAAGGCCGAAGTTACGCTGCAGAGCTGACAGGGCGAGCAGCAGCAGGGTGAGAACGCCAAACGTGCGCACAGATGGTCCGCACTTTCTGCAGCAGCTCTGACATATCGGGGTAATTTTTAAGGAAGCTCTGTTACCACCAAATTCAGCACATGCGCCAGGCAAGGGATGTGGGTCAAACCCGCTATGCCCAGAGCTGCTACGAGATTTCGACCATTATCGCACACCACCAGGCCGGGCTTGAGGCTCACTGGCACCAACCACTCATCGCTCTGCTGTTCCATGCTCCTCCACAACTCCTGCGCCGTGTGGGGTTTTTCCCCCAAACAGGCAAGTTTTAAAACTGCCTGCTGTTGTTTACCCCTGGCTGTGCTGAAGTTGGTGGTGAAGGTGTTACGCTGACCGGATGAGGAGGCGGTAGAGGATGAGGAAGTGGAGTAGAAGGAGTTAGGAACAGGAGGCAAACTGAAGCGCCCTGCAATCCTCGGTGGTGGAAGGACATGCGCCAAACTGCTATGCGCCTCAGGCCGAGCGGCCACTGCATTTACCCAGTGTGCTGTTAGGGAGATATAACGTCCCTGACCGTGCTTACTGGTCCACGTATCCATAGTTAGGTGGACCTTGGCACAGATGGTGTTATGTAGTGCACACCTGATTTTGTTACCCACTTGGTTGTGCAGGGAAGGGATGGCTTGCCTGGAAAAGTAGTGGCGGCTGGTCACGACATACTGTGGGACAGCCACCGCCATAAGGCTTTTAAAACTCTGCGTCTCCACCAGACGGAATGACAGCATTTCAAAGGCCAGGAATTTTAAGATGCTGGCATTCAGGGCCAGGGATCGTGGGTGGGTAGGGGGGTACTTCTTCTTCCACTCCAGTGTTTGGGAGATAGAAAGCTGAACACTTCCACGGGACATTGAGGAGATGGTTGTTGGTGACCCAGGTGGTGGTGTTGCTGTCAGATCCTCTGTTTGCGGGGTGGCAGGTGCCACTGTCACTACAGAGGTGGATGAAGAGGCCGAGACTGCAGCAGCAGAAGAGTAAGCAGGAGGAGCCAGAGACCTTTCTTGGTTTTTGAGGTGTCTACTCCACTGCAGCTCGTGCTTTGCACTTAGATGCCTGGTCATGCAGGTTGTGCTCAGGTTGAGAAGGTTTATGCCTTGCTTCAGGCTCTGATTGCACAGCGTTCAAACCACTCGTATCCTGTCATCATCACATTGTCTGAAGAACTGCCAAGCTAGGGAACTCCTTTGAGCTGGCTTTGGTGTGCTCGGTCCCTTGCTGCGTTGGGCAGTAGCAGGCGTAGTGTCTAGGGCACGGCTGCTCCGCTTTTGCACCCTGCTCCCTCTTCTGCTGTGCTGGTGGCTCTGTGCGACCACTGCCTCTTCCTCCAAACTACTCAGGTCACCTGCATGACGTTCATTCCATGTGGGGTCGAGGACATCATCGTCCTCCACATCATCTTCCACACAGTCTTCACCCCTGCCCTCCTTGTCGGTCTCCACAATTCAGAATTCCGCAGCAGTTGGCACCTGTGTTTCGTCATCATCCGAGACGTGCTGCGATGGTCCTCCCATGTACTCATCTTGAGACATAAGTGGTTAGGCATCGGTGCACTCAATCTCTTCCACTTCTGGGGCAGGGCTAGGTGAATGGCCCTGGGAAACCATGCTAACAGAGTCATCAAAAAGAAGAAGAGACTGCTGCATTACTTGGGGCTCAGACTGCTTGGCTGATTTGCACGGGGGTGAGGTGAAAGATTGATGGACATCGGCTGCAGGTGCCAACTCTGACCTTTCAGCAGAAGACTGGGTGGGAGACAATGTGAAGGAACTGGAGGCACTGTCAGCAACCCAATCTACTATCACCTGTACATGTTCTGGCCTCAACATTTGTAGAGGCGCATTAGGCCTTGCCAAATACTGCTGCAGGTTCTGTCGCCTACTCGCAGCTGAGAAAGGTGTTTCACTTTTGCGTGTAGCTCGCACAGATCGACCACGTCCTCTCCTTGCAACAGGAGCTCAGCCAGCAGCGCCATGACCCAGCACTAACATGGTGGAGCAGTACGTGTGCACACGCCTAGACATACTGAATGATGGGTCTGCCCCTTCAACTTCTGGGTCTCCAAGTTGGGCACATGGCCAGAGCTTGCCCTTTACGCCTTGGAGGTACTGGCCTGCCCTTCAGCCAGTGTATTACCTGAACGTGTATTTAGCACGGCTGGGGGCGTTATCACAGAGAAGTGCAGCCGCCTGTCCAGAGCCAATGTGGACAAGCTCACGTTCATTAAAATTAACCAGGCATGGATCCCACAGGACTTGTCCGTACCTTGTGCAGAAAAGACATGTATACCGGCCTTACCAAGCCATTGTTGTATTTGGTCTTTCTTACTCTTTTGGGGTGTACCCTCATATAAAAAAAAATTAAATTAAAAACCAAAACCAGTGTTGGCTACCTCGTCCTCCTCCTCCACCGCCGCCGCCGCTTCCACCTACACCGCCATATCCGCCTCGTCCTCCTCCTACATCATTTAAGATTATTATTTTTTATTTTTATGTATTTTATGTTATTTTAAGTTATTTCCCTATCCACATTTGTTTGCAGAACACTTACCATGCTATTGAGAAGATTGTGCTGCCATTTGCAGCCCTCTAGCCCTTTCCATGTGTTTTTTAGAGCCATTTTAGTGCTCAAAAGTTTGGGTCTCCATTGACTTTAATGGGGTTCAGGAACGGGGTCAAGTTCGGGTTAAGTCCGAGTCATGAACCCAGACTTTTTTTTCAAGTTCGGCCGGACCCGCCGAACCCGGACATCCAGGTGTTCGCTCAACTCTATTCAGGAGCTCAGTAATGCCCTGATCCAGAACAGGGAGGAAATCCCCCAGGACACCATCCGTTGTCTCATTAGGAGCATGCCCTGACATTGTCAGGCATGCGTACAGGCATGTGGGGGCCATATAAACTACTGACTACCATTTTGACTTGCTGCAATGAAATTTCAGCAAAATGGACTAGCTTGCTGCATCATTTTTTCACTTTGATTTTTGGGGGATATCTTTGAATTCAGCCCTTTGTAAGTTGATCATTTTCATTTCCATCAAACGATGTGGCATCCTTTTATTCCTAACACATTACCCAGTCCATATCAGTATAAATATCCAGCGTGATATTTTTCCCCAATGAGATCTCATGTGTTTTCAGTGTTCATTTAATTTTTTTGAGCAGTTTATAATTAACCCTTCACAGATGGAACTCACAATTTATACTAACTGATAGCAAACCCTATCACATCGTAACAAAAAAGCGCTATACATTTATATATTTTTTACATATTCTGCAGTGCTGTACAGAGGCTGTTCACATCAGTCTGTGGACCAGAGGAACCTATACCCTAATGTTCTCACCACAGTCACATACTATACTTATATGTTTATTTAGCTATGACATATTCTGCAGTGTTGTACAGAGACTATTCATATAAGTCAGTGCACCAGAGGAGCTTACACCTCAATGTTCCCACCACATTCACATACTATTATTATACATTTATTTAGCTATGACATATTCTACAGTGCTGGACAGGTAACACTGAGCCATTCACATCAGATTTTACAAAAGAGGAGCTTACACTGTAGTGTCCCCACCATAGTCACACTTTTATTATTATACCTTTTATAAATCTGACAAATGACACAGTGCTATAAAGAACACCAAGCCAGTCACATCAGGCTTTGCTGCAAAGGAGCTTAAACTCTTACAGTATGTCCCATCCACAGTCAAACATACTGGGCTAGTTTTTTGCATACTGGTTGCAGGGAACATACTCCGAATATTGAAGCCAAAGGTTAAGTATAATAGCCAGGTAGTTACCATTTTCAGAAAAAGTTAGCAATGGCAGCTTTGTGTTTTTTTCCAAGACTGGTTTCCTTTAAGCCACCAGTATATATTTGGATTGTGGGAGAAAACTGGAACATTGGAGAAATCCCACACAAAGACGGGGAAAGCCTACATACTCCATACAGACAGTTCTCGTAGCGTAAAACCTGGTGCTGTAGATGAAGTTATGATCTGCTGTACTTGGCATAGACAGAGCTTGTGATTTGAGTCAGGAAGTGGCAGCCAGGAAGATCTGAAACTGTCACTGGAGTTATTTTCTGCCTGTTGCTATGGGGGTTTTATCTCCTGGCTGCAGCACAAATTTTAGCTTCAGGAGGATGTCCTTTATATTCTAGATCATCTTGAATTGTCCTACTCCTTTCCTAGATGCAGCGGCAAAATTCTCTGGCTGTGGTGCTAATGTGATGGAGGGTGTGTGTTGGTTTTAGAGGGGTGATGGTTTTATATTGCATTAAAGGTATGTCTTACTGCCTTTGGCAATGTAAGTGGATGCAAACTTTATTTTACTGCTATGTTTTTGGACTGTATTGTTGCCTGTTTTCCTGATTTAAAAAAGTATGTCTAAGCAATACCTAATTTACCCCCAAATCTTCCTCTTAATGCTGGAACATGATCTAGGGGTTATTTTTTTAAAGGGCAGCTGGTGTGAGCTCAGTTCCTATTTACATAGTCATAACCTAAAAACTACATTTCCTAGTAGCCATCTCCTACGCATGATCTCACCCTTTAATGTAAGCATGTGGAGAGGGACAGAGAATGGTGAAGATAGGAAGGGAGAAGGATAGAAAGGAGTAGAAGTAGGCAGAAATTTGAAGTCCAGCAGACAGGGCGGACAACACTGCTTGGGATTTCGCTGACTGTGTTGTCAGCCCAAATAAGAATTTCCTATAGGAAATAGGAATGTTCTTTTTTATTATATCCTTACATACACTTGAATCCTAGTGATGAAGAGTTAAGTTTGCAAAAAAAAGTTGTGTAGTTCTGAATCCGTGATTACACCATAAATGGATTACTGCAGAATGGCTGACATATTCTCCCAGATGTTTATAAACGTACAATATGTAACGCCTAGTTTACACATTTCTGGGGGGCAGTAAAAATGTGCAGTTCAGATGCATTTTTTTTTTACAACCCCCCAACTTCTTTACTTTAAGCTGCAATGAAGGGGGTGTATATATGCCATGGGGCGACAAAAATGAGCCTTGCTGTTGCATTCGGTGGGCAGTACCACTTGCCAAGCATGACCTGTTCAACCTTAATGGGGGCGCCCTGCAACCACGTGCAATTTTATTGGTGTGGAGATAATATAATGCTTTTTCGCTGCCTGTCAAAAGCCCTCCAACGTGATCCAACGTGGATTGCTCTTTAAAGGGCAGCATAAGTGTAAATGAGGCCTAACTTATAACACAGGTTGGGACCCCTGAACACCTAGTGAGCTGCTACTGATTACCAATGAACTGTGGTGAATAGGGATGAACAAAACTGAAAGCTTACTATTTCCTGAAATGTCAACAAAAAGCAGAAATTATCACCCTTGCACTGTTGCTGAACATTTATTAGTCATCTGTTGTGAACCAGGTTAATCTCTCTTCTTCCTTTCTTCCTTCTTTCCAGCATTTCAAGCAGTTGGTGGATGAGCTGCAGGCGAAAGGCGTTGGAACCGTCAACAAAGCTCTTATCGAGGCCTTTAAAATCCTGAAAGAGGTAAGGTAAATTTAGCTTCAAAGGTTGTCTGACACCATTTTTTACTTTGTCAATGTGGGTTTTAATGTGTCTTTAGAGTCAAACTTAAGGCATATACAGTATAATAGACCACTGTTCCATACAGTATTAAAAAAAAAAAAAAAAAAGGATTCAACTAATTTATCCTTAACCTGTTTCTCTCCTGGTAGCTGAACGTGGACCAGGAGTAGGAGGTTTAGGTTTAGCAGTGTAAGCCAGTCAGAATTTACTACATTTCACACTGCCATCAATCTAACATTGGTAGCTTGGTAAATGGAGGAGAGATTATAATAGGATTTTTTACACTGATGATGCTTCTTTACTGCCCGTGTTCTATCAGAATACCACTACCTATCAGATTCTGCAACCAGAAGTGACGTTCAGATGAGAACAACTTACTGCGCATGCGATATGCGTTCCAACATGGCCGATATGCGTTCCAATAGGTTTCCTAATGTGACAGAACACGAAGCAGCAGTGGACATCTTCTTACACCCACGCAAGCCTTGAATTTTACATTTATTTTAGCAGTAAACTCACCTTATATACTGAAATGGACTATTTCACCACGACTGAGTGAAATAGTCTATTTCACTATATAATCAGTTTGTCACTGAGAATTGCAGGGTGTACCAAGATGGCCGTCGCCACCTTCTACCTGCAGGTTTCTCGCTATATTTATTATATTACAATAATAATGGAAATGTAATACTGTTATTCTGTCTATAATGTGAGTTTGCTGCTAAAATAAATGTAAAATTCAAGACTTGCATGGTTGTAAGAAGATGCCCACTGCTGCTTCGTGTTCTGTCACATTAGGAAACCTATTGGAACGCATATCGGCCATGTTGGAACGCATATTGCATGCGCAGTAAGTTGATCTCATCCGAACGTCACTTCCGATTTGCAGAATCTGATAGGTAGCACTATTCTGATATTCTGATTGCCGCCTGAAATGAAGATAGATACAGTTTTTGTTTTATCAAGTTTAGTTAAATTTGTGGTGACCAAGTAATTCCACAGATTTTCAGTTGGGTTTAAACCTTTCGCTGCCAGAGCCATTTTTGTATTTTTTTGCACACGTTTAAAAAAATAATTGTAGGCCTAAAGATTACACAAACCCCCCAAAAATTACATATTTTCTGAAAGCAGACACCCTAGAGAATAAAATAGTGGTAGTTCAAATTGGAATCAAAAATGTCACACGATATTACCGCAAAATTTCAGTAAAAACACACTAAAGTAAATTTTAGGGCACACACACAAACACAATAAACTACCCACATTTTTGAGGCTGTACCGAGTAAATAGATACCCAACATGTCACAACTTAAATTTGCGTGCGCCTGTGAAATGGTGACAAACTGGAGTACCCTATATTTTAGGTGACTTTTCAAAAACCCCTATAGGTCATCAGTTTAGTGTTACGAAGGAGGTCTTGTGCTATAATTATTGCTCTCAATTTGGTGATTTGTAACATGTGTTGAAATCGTTTTCACGTGTAGGCGCCCCCCGACGTATGCGTTTCCGTTTGTAAATGCATATATGTGGGGGTGGGGCGGCCTCAAAATTTTGGGGGGGGGGGGGATTTTATGTGCTTGGGTGTAACTATTTTTTGTGCGTCTGCTCTCCTCCCTCTCCTTCATTCGCCGGCACCAGCCATTTTGGTCCCGGGCCCGCAGATGGGCAAGTGGAGTCCTGAAAACAAGGCGGTGGGGGGGCTGGTACTGGAGGTGTGTGTGAGCAATCGGATGGAAGCACAACCACCCCAATGATTTCACCTGACAGACAGGAGTCTGCCTGTCAGCTTCACACACAGTCCCAGTGGCTGCAGCCATCGGATTGTGCGTGAAACCCCCCAATGCCAGGTTTGTACGACGTACGGACCTGGCAGTGAAAGGGTTAAAGTGGTTGTAAACCCCTACATATACCCAGGGAAGTGAACAGACTCAAATGTTTTACAGAGAATAAAGAAATCCTCCTACATACGTTTTACTTGTTTATCTGCAGCCCTCTCTTCCCTACACTTCTTCAAAGGGGCAGAAAAGTGTTAAATCCTTCTTCATATGTTAGTATTACAGAGGAGGGGCGAAGAGGCTGCAGTAAAATTGTGTGAGAGCTTATTGGAAGAAATCAGAAGTGACTCAAGCTGATAACAGAGGAGCAAAGCATGAGAGAGAAATGACACTTAGAGCTTTGGAGAGAGATAAGTAAACAGATTTAATGACTGGGGTTTATAACCACTTTAAGCCTGGACTTTGACTAGGCCATGCAGGGACATTCACCTTTTTCTCCTTTAACCACTCCGTGGTCATTTTTGCTGTGTGCTATGGGCCATTGTCATGTTGGAAGGTAAACCTTCTTCCCATTGACAATTTTCTGGCAGACAGCAGCAGATTTTTCATAAGAATTTGACAGTCTTTTGCTCCATCCATTTTTCTTCTACCCTGACAAGTGCTCCAGTCCCTGCTACAGAGAAACACCCCCATGCCAGGATCTTACTACCTCCATGCTTTACTGTAGGAATGGTGTTATTTGGATGGTGAGCTGTACTGGATTTCCGCCAGACATATCGTTTGGTGTTAAGGCCAAATAATTCCATTTTAGTCTCATCTGACCATAGAGCTGGATAGAACAAAATCTGTATCTGTCTTCATTCCAGGCTGCAAAGCAAAATATGTGATTATTATTGGGGGGGGGGGGGGGTGATTCTTTCCTATACCCACTGTACATGCCTAGTTTGCCGTTGGATGATTGCATCTTCCATCCCAGCCTTTCAAATAAAAAGGCAAGAGTCCATTTTCAGCATTGGAAGTGGTCTAAAATGAGCTTCTCATGTAGGAAATCTTCATTTTCAAGGTCTCCTGTATATTGTCATCTACAGATTTTAGTCTCGTTTTTACTTTGACTTTACGGCATTTGTGCATTTTCAGTTCCGAGAAGCTGGTCAGGGAGGTCTGTGTAATCAGGCAATCATGCTTATAACAGATGGAGCTGTGGAAGAGTATGAGCCTGTCTTTGAGAAATACAACTGGCCTGAAAAAAGAGTGAGTACCAATATTAAAGAGGAACTTAAGTCACTAAGCATTTAGACTGGCATTGATATATTAACCTTTTCCATGCTCATTGCACATTTATTGTTCTTTGAACACTGATTGCTGACCCCTTGAAAGATACGTACCATGCTGATCATGCATGATTCCATGATGTGCAATATTTTTGTATACAGTTCTGTATGTTTCTACCTAGGATAACCAGTCATCCTGCCTGATGTATGTAATTATCCAACCTTTTTTCTCAGTTAAAATAGTGAATGAGAAAAAGGAACTTCAGAAATGTTAAAAAAAAATAAGTCACCGGCTACAACTACTGTAGCTGCTCACATTTAATAAACAGACACTTTAGCTGACCAAAGGTTGTTAGAATTTTAAATGAAAATTCTTAGGGAAAGAAGTTTTTTTCGCTTTTCTAATCATTAGTGGAGTCGAATCAATGTTTTTTTTTCAATAGCAGTGAAGAGAAAATGCGAAGGAACGGGTTGGAAACATTTTCTCGAACAAACAATTTTAAACAGTGTACATGGTTTTCATTTGGTAAAGTCCATTCATTCCAAAATCAAATTTTAAAAGCAAACCAAATCTTTTAAATTACTCTTCTGAGAATTTCGCATGAATGTTCTTGCTGAACGTCTGCAATTCTTGTATAGGTGAGAAATGAGGAAGTGGGGGCAGGTATCTGTCAATCAAAGATACCTGCTACCATAAAAAAATCAATAATAGTAGATGAGGAAGGAAGGCGGAGGAAGAGGGGAACTTTTAAAGGTTCTGCTTTAAATATCTCTTGTCCTATCCATTTATTGAACTTACCAATGACTGCTACAATGCAAGAGATTGGCATAATACATTGCTTGACAAGAGCCAGTGCACTGAAATATTGTTACCATTTAAATGCTTTGTTTGGCAGTGTGCAACTTGCATGACCTGGGATGTTGGCAGAGCCCATTGCGGTACCCAAATTTAAGAATACATTGTTCTGTAAAGGTGTAAAGGTGAGGCACCCACCTGTAGGGGGGGGGGGGGCACAGAGATTGGAGGTGAAATCAAGTTTGCTCACGACCATATTTGAGCACTGGTGATTGGGATTTAATCTCCATACAGAGGAGCATACTTTGTTTGGACACTTATAATTTGGATACCAGGCATAAGGAATTGGACACCAATTCACTGCGTCTCTTTGCATGATTTATATGTGTTTGATTATTCATTGTACGGTTATATTGCATATAGAGAATTATTAATTGTGTTTAAATTGGATTTAATCAGTGCACAACTGTTGATATATACACATATATATTTTTTTTCTATACACAGTGATACAAATTTTTCACTACAAATTCCTTATTTGTTTAAATTAATTTATTATTAATATAAGCTACACTGGTTTGCGCAGCACATATTTATATTACTTCATTCACAACACACTCACAACAAGGGAGTGATCAGTGCCAGCGGCATCCTAAAATTTACACCACCATAGATTGCTTGCAGTCCCATTTAAATTTTTTTGTTCTGTAACTGCTTTTAAAGCCCCTACCACTATTATATCATATTTTTTGCCATTAGTTATAATAACTTTTTTTTGTTTCAGGTCAGGATGTTCACGTACCTCATTGGGAGAGAGGTAACATTTGCACAGAATGTGAAATGGATTGCGTGTAGCAACAAAGGTATGAGACTTTAGCACTTTATGTGTGCCCACCAAGGTGAACATAAAATCAAAAACCACCACTCACCCTTTCCTTATTTACCTCGCTAAACTGAAGTCAGAAAGCAGACTTCATCAAATTTCCTAAACTGTAGAAACTGCTGCTTCAGGAAACCAAGGAAGTTGGTCACTTGACCAAATGCTGAGAGGCATCAATGACATAATCTCTGCTTGGATGGAGCATCAGTAACTCTACCTGATTTTTTTTATCCTGTTTCTCAGAAGGGATCCTGTGATCACTTGTTCAGCATTTGCATATGTGACTAGCTGCTGTGCAATCCCAAAGCAGTATAGGTATTGTAGCTTGTAATAGTAGGGTCTTATTTTTTTTGAAAGGTGTTTATTTAAAGTTTTGCATAACAGTAACAAAAAGAAAACACAAGGGCAACATTGCCCATAAAACAAGTGTAAGGCAAGCATGTAAATTACACAAGGGTATCAGAAGACATCTTAACCTAACACCACAGAAGGGGGGGGGAAGGGGGGGGGGGAATAGAGAGGGGCCTGAAGGCCCAAAACAAGGGGGGGAAGGGGAAAAAATGTGATGCGTACCACAAAGAGCCAGGAGGGCCAAGCAACTGCGAGGCTACACTCCCAACCGGTTGTCACAGAGATGGGGGGGGGGGGGGAGGAGAAAGGAACATACCAACAAGACTAACCATACCATACACACCCACACATCCACATTCACACACCATCCCCTACCTCCAGGTACCCACCCCCCAAGATAAGGGGGGGGGGTATAGAACAAACAACTCATGTAATAAAACAAATATAAACCGCATAACATCCAGGGCTACTCAGACTCAGTCGAGAGATAAGCTGGAGGGCAAAGGGGCATCTGCCCAATACGAGTCTTCCACATCAAGCCAGGGCTGCCAGACATTAGTGAACTTTTTAGGACACCCTCTACTCTTATAAATTAGCTTATAAAGCGGAACATCACTGCGCACCAAAGTATAGAACTCCTGTATGGTAGGCGGTTCAGCCCTCCTCCAATGTAACAAAATAAGTTTCCTGGCATAGAACAGTAAGATGCGGAGCAGGATCCTAGGGCGTACACGATGTACAATGTCATTCAACACACCCAGCAGGCCTACCTCAGGAGTAAGAGGGACCGACAGGTGCAGTTTATTAGTAAAAAAGGCAAAAATAGATGTCCAGTAACCTTTAACATGGGGACAGGACCAGAACATGTGGAGCAAGTCCGCAGCAGGACAGCCGCACCTAGGGCAAGCGGCTCCCGGGGCTACCCCCATACGGACCAACTTCTGGGGTGTATAATGCAGATGATGGATAAATTTAAACTGTATTAACCTATTATTCGAACTAATAAGATCCTGAAAACAAACCTCCGTGGCCTCCTCCCATGTCTCCTCTGTCAGGCCGGGCAAGAGCGCGACCCACCGGCCCATGGCCGTTTTAAACGGGTCAGCACCCGCCGCCTGCAGCCTCATATAAAACGTAGTGACCATTTTATTAATCCCTTCAATAGACAATAACAGCTCCATCGGGGATTCCCCGAGCTCCAGGGTCAGTCCCGCAAACTGTGCACGGGCGGCGTGGCGTAATAACAGGTATTTAAAGAAAAAACGGTTGCTCACACCATGGTGGGCTTTCAGGTCATCAAAGGAAACAAAATGAGACGACCGAAAGACGTGAGAGACATGGGTCACCCCAAGTCCAGACCACCAGCCCGAATCCGGATGACCATAGAGCTCGGGGAAGTTATGATTATCCCATAATGGGGCATTGGGAGACACAGCAGGCGTCCCCACTAACAACTTATTACCAGCATGCCAGGCCAACCACCCTACCTCCATAGGAGAGTTACGGGAGCAGCGTCTAGGGACAGATCTGTGCAGGGCATCCGTAGCCTGTGCCTGCGAGCCATGCATGGCCAATACGAGAATGGTGGAGGAGTTACCCGGAGAATCGCCGAGGCCATCATACAAGTACGTAAGCTGGGACGCAATGAAGTACTTATAAAGGTCTGGACACGCCAGGCCCCCCTGGAATTTGGAGGCCTGGAGAGAGGACCTGGCTATGCGAGGGCGGGAGCCCTGCCAAAAAAAGGAGGTAAGGGCAGAGTCAATTTTGTTGAACAACCGCCTAGGTAGAAAAACTGGGGAAGCCCGAAAAACATAAAGGAATTTAGGTAAGTAAATCATCTTAAAAATGTTAATCCTGCCAATGAGATTCAGTGGCAGTGAAGACCAGGTACGCAACCGAACCTCCATGTGGGCGATAATAGGCTGTACATTCAAAGAGCTATAGACCTGGAGATCCGTGTGTACCCGTATCCCTAAGTATTTAAACGCTGTAGAGAGGGAGACGCCAAAACGCTGTAAAAAACTATAATCCGCGGGTGGGCCAAGCGGAAAAGCCACCGATTTATCCCATCCCACTCTAAGGCCGGACACCCCGCCGAACTCCTCCACCACTCCCAGCAAGGCTTCAAAGGAGGACTCGGTGCCATCCAGATATATGAGGGCATCATCCGCGTACAGCGAAATTTTCTCCTCCAGGCCACCACAAAGGATACCACCCACCGTCACCGTCTGTCGCACCGCCAGAGCCAACGGCTCAATGGCAAGGGCAAACAGTAGCGGCGACAGAGGGCAGCCCTGCCTAGTACCACGGTGGAGGGAAAAGGTCGCAGACACATCCTTATTCGTACAAATTCTGGCTAGCGGCCTTGAGTAGAGCAGACGCACCCATCTGATAAACTGGAGGCCAAACCCCATCTTCGACATAACCTGCCAAAGGAAGTCCCATCTCACAGTATCAAAGGCCTTCCGAATATCGAGAGACAACACCAGGCCACTCCTCGCCTCCTTAGTTGCAGTGTATTGGTGTATATGGAGCCTGCGAATATTATCATACGTGCTCTTCCCAGGCATGAACCCATTCTGATCGGGATGGATAAGGGTAGTTATAGCTTTAGCGAGGCGGGTAGCCAAAAGTTTTGCAAGAATCTTCACATCACTGTTAAGCAGCGAAATGGGTCGATATGAGTCACACAGTAAGCCGTCCTTGTCCGGTTTGGGCAGTACCACGATGAGTGCCTCCCGCATAGATGCCGGGAGTTCACCCTCATCCAGGGCCACCTTATATAGGTCCCGCAATCTACTGGCAAGATCCCCGGGGTACTCCTGGTACCATTCCGCGGGCAAGCCATCGAGTCCTGGTGTCTTATTAGATGGCAGGGAGCCAATAGCCGTCTCGATCTCCTTAGTTGTCAAAGGAGCGTCCAACATCAGCCTGTGGGCATCGGACAACACCGGAAAGACCAACGAGTCCAAAAACCCCACAAGCTCGGTCTCGTCAACCGCCCCCCGCTCCGAATATAAATCAGAGTAAAATGAGCGGAATGTCTCATTAATTCGCAGTGGGTCCGCCACTACCGAACCATCAGTCGTTCTAATCTGGGCAATCGATCGGTCCACGTAATCCGCCCGGGAGAGAAAGGCCAGAAGTTTACCATTCTTCCCACTATGTTCATGCAGTCTAGCAGCAAGATACAGTTGCTGTTTACGAGTCATGTCAATCAAGTGTAGTTTAAGGGCCGTATGAGCCCCAACCAGGGCATCCCGGAGCACCGGAGTAGGGTCGGCAGCGTAACGAGCACGCGCAGTAGCCAGGGAGCCTTCCAGCCCACGCAAAGCAGCCCGGCTGGAACAGCGATGGGCCGCGATGCGGGAGATGTAGGCGCCCCGAGTAGAGGCCTTAAAGGCATCCCAGCGGGACCCCGCGGTAGAGGAGTGAGCATTAAATTCCCAGTAGGAATTCATATCCTGGAGGACCAAGTCCCGCAGTTCAGGCGCAGAGACCCATAAAGGGCTGAGCCTCCACGTCCGAAAAGCGACCCTGTGGCCCAACATCAATTCAACCGTAAGCATAGAATGGTCCGAAAGCGTCTGAGCAACGTAGTCCACAGAGTGAACCAAAGGTGTCATGTCAGAGGAAGTCAGGGCATAGTCAAGCCTGGAAAGAGCATTGTACGTTCTAGATTGGCAAGAATAAACCCTCGCCACCGGGTGGCGCAGGCGCCAGACATCAACATAGTTACCCGAGGCACACCACTGACTGAACAGCCTAGACTCATGTTGGAGGGGCCGCAAGCGGTCCAGGATAGGGTCCAGGACCGAATTAAAGTCCCCCAACAGGAGAGTAGGAACACAGGGAAATTCAGCCAACCCCACACTCAGGTCCGAGAAGAAGGCAGCCGTAACAGGAGGAGACACGTACACCACCACCAGGAGGAGCTGTACCGCATGTATTTGGCAATGTAAAAATATGTAGCGGCCAAACGGGTCCGTGAGCACCCTGGAACACACAAAGGGCAACCCCTTACGGATCAGTATGGAGACCCCCCTAGCGTAATTAGAGTAAGTGGAGTGGTAGGAACTAGAGACCCAATATTTGTGTAGCGCACGGGTGCGAGAGCCAGTCAGGTGCGTCTCCTGCAAACACAGGACATACGGCTTATGGCTCTTCAGGAAATCAAACAACATGGCCCTCTTAAATTTTGAGTTCAGACCCCTCACGTTCCAGGAGACACACGTGACCCGTGACATAGATAAATCAACAAATAAGCAATGAAGGGCTGTAAAACCCAACAAACCAAATCCCCAGGTACTGCAGCGCGATCCCGGAGGCAGAGGAAGGCCACAGAAAAACAGTCACACACATACACCTCATACACACAAACACACACCCAACCAAACAGAAAAGACATAAGACAAGAGGGGGGACAGGGCTCACAAAAAGAACAGCCCCAGCCCCCCAGCACACAAACAATCAGGGAGAAAAAAGGAGGGGGGAGGGGGGAAAAAACAAAATAACCCCTCAGAATCCCCTGCCCGGACGCCCAAAAGAGAAAGAACAAAAAAAACAAACTAGGCGCGGGCTTTATCCCAAAAACTTGTACTGGAAGCGAGAGAACGTGGCCAGCCAGGGTCAGTCGGCTAAGACCAACCTGGGCAATGTCCCCAGCATGTAACCAAAGGAAAGTACACAACTGTAGTGTTCAACAAGTCAAGGGGAAAAAAAAAATGTAGAACAAGGGGGAATCAAAAACAAGGCAGCCCCTAGCTCTAGGAGGGGGAGCTCCCCTCACCAGAAGGGCTGTAAGGCATCCTAACACTCCCAGAAAAAGAGTCCAAGTGGTCCTGGGCGGGAGACGGCCATCACCAAACTGAACCAAAACAGCATCCGAGAAGACAGATCAGGTATCAGGGGCTCGGTGTCCAGACCCCCGGTCTTGGCGAGGCAGGGACTCCAACCAGGAAACAACAGCAGCAGGAGACTGGAAAAAATGTGCTTTATCTTGATAGGTGACTCGAAGGGTAGCAGGAAACATCATGGAGTATTGCATAGCCCTTTCCCGGAGCATCTGCTTGGCTTGTTGATACTTAGCCCGCAGAGTGCGGACCACAGGAGAGTAATCTGGGTAAAGAGAGACCACCGCATTGTTAATCTTCAGGTTCCCTTTAATCCTGGCAGAACGAAGGATAGAGTCCCTGTCCCTGTAGTTCAGGAAGCGAATTATCACTGTGCGGGGGGGGCTGCCCACAGGGAGAGGCCTACCTGGTACCCTGTGAGCCCGCTCAATCACAAAGCATGCGGACAGGGAATTTTGGCCAAATTCCTCCTGGAACCAGCTTTCCAGGAAGGACACAGGGTCAGACCCCTCAACCCGCTCCGGCAGCCCCACCAGCCGTACGTTATTACGGCGTAAACGGTTTTCCAAATCGTCCATCTTGTCCACCACACTTTTAAGCCTCTTCCCGCACTGTCTCAAATCAGGGACCAGGGGGTGTACAGTGTCCTCCAAGTCACTAATGCGACGTTCCGTTTCAGCAACCCGGTCCCGGACTTTGCTCATGTCCTGGCGCATGATAGTAATGTCCAGCTTGAGCTCTGCCACCTTCCCCATAAGATCGGAATGATTTACCTTGAGGGCCTGCAGAACGTCCTTCAGGGTGGGTTCCAGCACCGGATCGTCATCCATCCCATCCGCGCTGGGGGACGTCTGGGAGAGAAGCTCCGGAGGAGCCGAGGCACCCGGTGAATGCGGTGGAGAGGCTCCGGATGCCTCCCCAAACAGATCCGGAGTGGAGGCCGGGGAAGGCAGAGGCATGGTGGAGCGGCGGCCATCTTGGCAGGACCGGGTGGTAACGCTCATCCTGGCCGGAGGCTGCTTTTTCCTCTTGCCCATCCACCGAAATGGCAACCGGAGGCACCCAGAACACTGCACCGAACTCCCGCAGCAAGAAAAAACGAAAAAGGAGCGTAGGATTCCAAGGATGGAGCAGGATTACAGCGAGGGGAGCTCAGAGCCGCCAAAAGCACGTCCGCTCACATGTCCCGCTAGCCACGCCCCCCAGGGTCTTATTTAACTTTACATTTGCTTTATTGGTGTTTTGAAGAAGGGGTTGTACTATAGATACTATTGAGTACTTTACTATAAAATTTAAGGAACAGGTCCAGAAAAACCAGTCTGTGATCTCTTAATGGTGTCTGGGGAAAGTTGAAGCTATACTTAACCACATTATCAGGGCACATTTACCCCCCTCCTGCCCTGGCCAATTTCCAGCTTTTAGCGCTGTTGTACTCTGAATATCAATTGCGCAGTCATGCAACACTGTACCCAAACTAAATGTTTAATCATTTTGTTCACACAACTAGAGCTTTCTTTTGGTGGTATTTAATCACCACTGGGTTTTTTATTGATTATTAAAAAATTTTGGGAAAAAAAACGTGTTTTTCTTTGCTTCTGTCATAAAAGTTTGCAAATAAATAATTGTTCTTCATAAACTTAGGCCAAGATGGCCTATCTCAATCCTTGAGGCCCAAAAGTGCCAGGAAAGTACAAATATTCCCTCAAATGCCCCTTTCTTGGGAAAATAGACAGTCCAAGTTATTTAGTAAAAGGCATGGCGAGTTTTTTTGAAGTTGTAATTTTTTTGTCATTTTTTGGGGGAAAATGAAGAAATAAAAAAAAAAATTCATAATGTGAATTCACCAGTGCAGTACAGCATTATCCCATAACTGGTGTGGCGATAATTATGGACACTGACTGGTCACAGTACAAAAAAAAAGTGTGATATTTTTTTTTTCTTTTTTAATATACAGTATTTTGTTCTTTTTGTTCTTTTTTTTAACACACTGTGACCAGAGTAGTATAATGTTGCCATAGTAACATTGTACTACTCTTGGGGAGTGATCAGGATTTTTTTTTTTTTTACACATTATTGATTGCTTATAGCAGTGTATTTCTGTCAGGAACCATGAATCAGATTGAGAAAGAAAATGCTGTAAAAATTATACCTTTAATAGTAATGTAAAACTAGTACAGATCAGAAACGTAGTCCAAACATAAGCCAGGGTTCAGAAGCCAAAACGGATAATCAGACAGGTCAGTGAACAGGGAGCCAGAAATCAGTGTAGTTAGAAGCAGAAGGTAGTGATTAGGAACCATAACTGACGTCAGGGGGGCAAAGTCTTTAACAGGAACACAGCAAAGACACTCAGGACATTTTGACAAAGCAAAGGCAGGAAAGAAATGAACAAGGCAGCCTAAATAGCCAGAAGGGGATGATTGTAGGCGGGACTGACAAGCAGATAATGATAACCAGGTGAGCCACTGAGGAAACAATGAGTGCTGACAATAAACCGACAGCTGAGCAGCCTGAGCACAGAGAAGAGAGCTGCTGCGAGTGCAGCACTGACAATTTGATTGCTATAAGCAAGCATTTTACTGAATAAAACTGAATTATTCAGTGTGTTTTGTTTTGATTAGCTTTGATTGGCCAGAGCCAATCGCATTGTACAGATGGGCTGTGATTGGCCCTGCCTGTACCATGTGATCACACTGACCAATCACAGCACACAATGGATGTAATGGAAGGAAGCCATCGATTGTGTACAACTGTCATGTGACCTACTGTGATTGGTCACAGCGGTCACATGGTACAGGCAGCGAGCCGGTACACTGATCAGTCATCAGCTTTGTCCAATGGACATATGACGTCCACCTGATCGCAAAAGGCTGTCATTTTGTTATAGGCCGGACGGGAACTGGTTAAGTAAAAAAATTCAGTTTTTCATTCAGCTAAATATTAAATTATATACTTCGTACAGGATAAGCTGACTTTTTGCATTGCTTTTAGGTTAGACTGCTTGATTATGTGCTATGCTTCCCAGCCCCATGTTCATCCAGTTAGTGAGGTAACATTGGGCTCAGAGAAAACATTGCCTGAAGTAGGGAACAGATTGGCTGCACTTGTAAGAAGGTACTTACAGGGATTATGTACAAAATAAAGTTTTCCTGTGTGTGGGGTCACCTGCTATAACCTGTTGTTGTATGTGCCATTTTAAATGCAAGGTGTAGTGGTTCAGCAGGCTGCCCTAAAGTTAGGGAGGGTTTAAAGTTGCCAACTCCCAGGTATTCATGATTGTTGCCAACTATTCATGGTTCTGCCTCTTTTGGTAGCCCATAAATACAAGGAGAGGTATCCTTTCTGGGCTTATTCTTTTGCCTCCTCATTGGAACCAGCAGGAAAGAGTGCTGCAGGATGTGAACTTTACTTAGGGATTTCTCCTCATTGAAAGGGTCCCCAGCCGAGGTGCTGAAGAGGGTCAAGGACTTTTGCGCTAAATAGACATTGATCTGATGTATGGAATGGGGCAGCCTGAATAGGAGAGAGAGCTAGAGTTAGAAAGAATAACTGTATAGAGACTATTTGCTGTATCAACTCATTGCTTCTCAGTTCAAAGCTAACTCAAAGGTGCCTGGTCTGAAGTTCTTACAAAGGGGGTGCATGTAATGTTTTAAAAGAACTAAGGCTTGCACAACCCTCTTGCATTTCCTCTTCAACAGGGGAGGAAGAGGAAATGCAAGAGGGGTCCCATGAAAGGGTTAAACATGTTGTGAAATTGGCGGAAAAAGTGGCCCAGTGCCCTTGCCTTGGTTAACCAGTGAAGTGGCAAAGAATGGTATAGCAGCCAGCCAGCCAGCAGGAAGTTAGTGCCTTGGCATGGAAGACAGTAATCCTGGTAGTGAGGGGGTTGGTGAGCCTGATTCCCCTCCTTAGTGATCAGTACCCCAGACACGGGATTGACATTGTGGCACGGGGAACCTATGGACCTAGCCTGGAGGTGTGGAAAGAGAGAGAGATTGGATCCAAGTAAAGTATTAGGGCTCCGTGCTGTGTGAATGTCAGGATCCTCACATTGTCATTGGGAGTGAGGTAGCAATCATGGCTGTTCTGGTGGAGCGAAACACAGGCTCTGCCGTGTCCCCTCAGAAATGCTGCATTTGCATAGAAGGAGAAGATGTGTGGTTACAGGGGGCGAATGTTCAAGTGGAACTGTGCAAGGCGAGGACTCGCTTCTGAGTTGGGGTGCCGCGCCGCATTAATGCTGATTTTTGCATGGCTGTGGCCCTGTACCTCTGTTCCTGGCCATTAGCGAGCTTGTTTGTGAGGATGCCCTC
Organism: Pelophylax lessonae; assembly: GCF_965119305.1. Lineage (NCBI taxonomy): Eukaryota > Metazoa > Chordata > Amphibia > Anura > Ranidae > Pelophylax > Pelophylax lessonae. Next base: position 496,376,010 of record NC_138771.1, read on the forward strand.
ATTGGGCAATAAGCCCTGCCCACACACTTCTGTAAGTTCAGAGTCAGGGATGGCAGAAAAGGTGAGGATATTGTCAACCACACCTATCAGTGTAGTTGGATGCACAGGATAAATGCAAGGGTTAAAATTACAGCCACTAAGCCATTGTTCCCTAAATTAAATTAAATTAAGTGCAAATTTTTTATGTTTGGTCTGATTAGATCTCTTTCAACACTTTTATCTGTCATTCCGATTTTGATACCCCATATGAGTATATATTTTTTAGCATTAGACAGATACTTTGTTTGCGGAAGGCTCTGCTGTGCTTTGTACTGGTCTAGTAGAGCCTTTGCGCTCCTTAGAAGCCATCCTCACTATAACATGTCTGGTTATAATGTATTGCAGTTTCTATGCTGTAATTATAGTCCTCATCCATCTTACAGGTTATTACACCCAAATCTCTACCCTTGCGGATGTCCAGGAAAATGTCATGGAGTATCTGCATGTGCTGAGTCGGCCTATGGTGATAAACCACGACCATGATATTATATGGACTGAGGCCTACATGGACAGTGCGGTGAGTGACCATCCAGATTTGAGGAATAGTGCTGGAGTTACTCCGTGTGACCAACAAGTGAACCAAGGAACTAGGTCAAAGCCCACCAATCAGAAATAGACCATTTTAAAGTCTAATCTCTTAGTTGACCTCTGCTTCCCACCAATTTCTGTCCTGATGTCTTTCCCACTCTATACATTTTTTTTTCAAAACATATTTGGTTGAAGTTAGGCATCTTCTGTACAGATATTCAATACAAATTACTTTTCATAATCTAGAAGTCTTTTTAGTGTGACAATCTTTCTGTCGGATGCTTTGAGCAAATGTACCTGTTCTTGTTCACATATCACCCCCGTGTCATATTCCTGTATATGTTTGTTGGGCCCTGTTCACATGAGCGCTGAGGCCAATATACTGTGAACGCTGTTTTTTAATTTTCCAATGTCAAATTTCCAGGTGCTATGTGAAGGCAACCTAATAAGCCCAAATCATACATGGCTTTGAAATTGTGCGACTTCATCTGAAATGGCACGATTTCAAAGCCGCATTTTAGTGCGACTGCGAGTTCGACTTGAAAGACCTCTGTGTGGCTTCATACACAGATGTCTATTGAAGTAGCACCCGAAATCGTCAAAAGTAGTGCAGGAACTATTTATCAAACCGGTGTGGCACGGCAAAGCTGATTGGAACGAAGCCATTGCAGGCAATAGTCTGTGACTTGTTATGCGATTTGACCTGTCAAATCGAATGACAAATCGCTTCAATGTGAACGAGGGCTAAAGTTAGGATGCAGCAGCTGCTAAGAACACAGACGCTCATAATGTGACACAGTTCCGGGGTTCTCACTTGCGCCTGTATGCCTGTCACATTAATATGAGTGGCTGTGTCTGTGCAGCTTTTGTTTCCTAATAGACTTCATAGGGTAGCCTGCAAACAGCACCTTGAGGTCTGGGAAAAAATGGTCCATTTATAGTATACAGGCCTCAGCGCCCATGTGAACGGGGCTTTAAATGTCACTTCATTTATCCCAGATGGATATAACACTTTTTGACTAGATGAACCCAATTTTACATGTCCTTGTCGGCCATTATTTTTCTCTCATTGTTCTATCAGCCATATTGTCTCCTCCTTCCTGCACTCCAAGTGATGTAGGTTAAGAAAGTTTAGCTTTTCTCCTGTATGCTTTACTTTTCCTGGTGGCAGAAGAGAATTTGCCAGGGCACAGACAAACTTAAAGTGGTTGTAAACCTCAGACATAAAATATGAACAAAGCGTGTATTCTTGTCTCACCCCAGGGTACTAAGTGCCATTTCTGTCTGCTGCTTCATTCCTCTGCTATCACCATGAGTCACTTCTGACAAGTTTTCCTGACACCAAGAGAAAAATGATGACAAGGGAGGGACCTTCAAATGATTGACAGCCTTAGCTCTGTTCCTGTGTGCTATATGAAGGTGGGGGGTGTCCTAACCCCCCCCCCCCCAATCAGCTCTCAGAGCTCTCCTCACTTTATCTAACTTTAGCTCCCCACCCCCGATTTTTCGGAGCGGTTAGATTCTGTGTAGATTCTGCACTTTGAATGGTTGTAGGGGACAAAACGGTTGTAGATAAACAGGTACACTTTATGTAGAAGGATTTGTATATCTTGATATCTGTGTATCACCTGAGGCCAATCACTTCACTGGGAATATGCAAGAGTTTACAACCACCTTAAAGCAGAGTTCCAGCCATTTCTGTGTTTATTAAAAGTCAGCAGCTACAAAAATTGTAGCTGCTGACTTTTAGTAAGCACACACTCACCTGTCCCATGATCCAGCGATGTGGCCGCCCGAAGCCTCAGTTCTCTCCCTCTCCGCGGCACCAGCATAACTGGTGTGGACACCTGGCGGTGATAGCTTGCGGTTACACAGCTGGGTGCGCACTGCGCTTGCACAAGTTGCGCTGCGTGTCCTGAATGGCGGGGCAATCTTCTGGGACCTATGACGTGTCCCAGAAGATTGCAGGGAGGGAGGGGGAGAGTAGAACGTCCGCTCGAGCCGCCTAGGCGGCCTGAGCGGAATGGGAGCTCGGTGCCTGTCAAACTAAGTACCCCCCCCCCAAAAAAAAATGACATGCCAAATGTGGCATGTCAGGGGGTCAGGAGTCCTTAAAGCGGAAGTTCCACTTTTGGGTGGAACTCCGCTTTAAGTGAACCCCTTTCTGTTGACTTTTATATAATGGAAGCAGCTGCTCGGTAATGAGAATGCATTGTTATTTTAGCACTAATATGGTGATCTATATTAGAAACCAAAGTCGTGTCAGTTCCAGCTGCCACTACAAATTATTATTATTTTTTTTTTTTAGGAAGGCCATACCAGTTCACTTTTTTTTTGTTTTTAGCTTTAAAATATAACAAAAAATGATAAGAGCTTCCCTAATCTTTAGAGGCAAGGTAAAGCCCATTGCATCCTTTAAAAACCACAAACAAAAACACTTTGACCAAAATATCCAGATTTTTGCCTAAGTTTTGGCATAGCGAAAAACTCAATGTTACGCCCCTTTCTCACGGGCGATCTGATCAGCTCCGCCTGTCAGTTTTTCAGATGGACCTTAATGGACTCTCCAGTCTCTTCTATGGAGCGGCAGATGCCAGTGGATACATGTGTGCTGATACCCACTGCCATCCGATCTGATCCTGTCTGACAAAAACAGACGAATGTGGAACCTTTTCCCCATCCGTCTATCGGATCGGATGGTATCGGATGGAAATGGACAGGTGATCTGTTTCCATTTGATTGCCCTATAGATGAGAGCATTCTGTGTCTGTGTCCGCTCTGCATAGCAGAGCTGACACGGACCTGTCATTCACCTGCTCAGCAGGGATCAGCGGAGAGATCCCCCCGATAAGCAAACTAATCTCGCTTAACAGAGGCGCCTGAGTGAAAGGGGCCTAACTCATCTCAAGAAGGTTGGTCATCTGTTGCATAGGACCTTTTGAGAGATAAAGTAATTATTATATTGGGCTGAATCAAAATTCAGTCGGTCATTCCAGGACAGTTAGTGACATCACAGGTTTGGAACATATGTACCTTTGTCCTTTTGATGTCACTAGCCCCTGCCAGATAGACAGGCTGCCTTTTCTTAAAGTGTATTTTAAGTTCAAAGGTTTCCTTTTTGTTTGAGATATCATGGGGAAGGATTAATGCACTTGTCTGTTATTTTTAGTGTTAGATTTGTTCTCACCGCCTGTCATGGTGACAATATTTTTACCAGACAGGAAGTGAGGGATAATCTGCATCAAAAACAGAAAATATCTGACAGGGTATTAATCTTCCTCTGGTTCTTCTAAAAATGTGTTTTTACTTCTGTCTATTTGGAGGTTTGGCCTCACTCCATATCTGGTGGAATATTGTCCGCAGAACAGGAAGTGATACTAAATCTCTTTAATAGAGCCCCAGATTGCAGTAAAATTCTGAAAAGGGTTCTAAATCTTCACCACTCTATCCAAAACTAGAAAAAGAAGAAAAGAAGTCTTGTCTTGATATACACTTTAAGCTTACAAAATATCTGGGGGAATCAAAAATGGAGAAAGATCTGGGAGTCTTATTAGAAGATAGACTAAGCAATAGCATGCAATGTCAAGCTGCAGCTGCCAAAGCCTGCAGAATATTGGCATGCATAAGGAAGGGGATAAAACTATAATCCTACCAATATATAAAACACTGGTCTGACCACATCTGGAGTACTCTGTCTAGTTCTGGTCGCCAGTCTTTAGGAGGGATGTGTTGGAGCTGGATAGAGTCCAGAGAAGGGCAACTAAATTAGGGGATTGGAGGACCTTAAATATGAAGAGCGGTTACAAGCTCTTGATTTATTCTACCTGGAAAAGAGACGCCTGAGAAGGGGACATGATAGCGATTTACAAATACCTCAACGGTGATCTCAGCATAGAAAAAAAACTATTCAGTCGCAACGAAAGCAAGAGGACACAAGGCCATACAATGTGATTAGAGGAGAAGAGATTTAACCTCAGGCTAAGCAGAGGGTTTTTTACAGTAAGGGCTACAATATTGTGGAATTCTCTACCACAAATGGTAGTAACTGCAGGGAGTATGGCTACTTTTAAAAGACTCTTGGACGTACATCTCAAAGATCAAAACATTTCAGGGGTATGGGAAATGATTATGGCCACACACTCCTACACAGGTTGAACTGGATGGATTATCACCTTTATTCAACCTCAACTACTATGTAACTATATCTGCTTTGTACAGAGTGAGTTATGGGGCTGTAGTTTACCCCCTGGGATGGTTCTGATGTATAACACAAACTCCTAACATATATGTGTCTGTACCTTACCAGTTTCATATTCATATGTCTCAATTCATATTTCATCCAATTTTCTCACCCCGGTTCACATCCATCCTCACCCCTTCCTCCATCCGTCTGTCCAAACAGCTGCCACAATCTGAAGAGGTAACTGGTGTTCTCAGTTTTGTGGCCCTGTTGTGTCTCAGTGGTGGTAGTTTGGTGTTTGTAAAAGTGTTCGTGGTGCGCTCAGTGACACTGCAAATTTTGTTTGCTTGCAATGTCGTGATGTGGTAGGAATGCGCCAATAATCATTTATCCATATGTTTGCTGCATGATGCCTGCTCAACATGTGTCAAAGTTTGTATAATTTTATGAGCTTTTGCTGGTGCACAGAAACAGTTTTTAACATATAAATAATGGATATTCCAGAGAAAATAAAAATATAAAAATGGAAGCCTTCTTTTCTTTTTTTTTTTTTCTCCTTCCCTCTGTTCTATCCATTTTGTTTTCTTTTCCTTCTTCCCCTTGCACTCTCTCGTCTCCTTATTCCCTCTTCTTTTCATCTCTTTTTCAATGCCTCTCCGTCTCATTCCCTCTTTCCCATTACCTTTCTCCTCCACTTGCTCTCATATTCCATTCATTATCTCCCTTCTTTTATTTACTCTTCTTCTTTTGATCTCCTCTCCTCTTCCTCTACTATGGTTCCCCTTACTTTCCCATTTCCACTAAAGCAGGCTATAGATGGTTCAAATCTTGGCCGGTTCAGCAAGAACAAGCCGAGATTCGATTCATGTATGGGCAAGTTGATTGAACTCAACTCGTGATCGATAAATGGACTTGGGTACAACCAACATGTTGAATTTCTAGCATGCGATTATTGCTAATGCTAGCAATAATCACTCTGTTCTCCCGGGTTCCCTTCTTCCTCTCCTCTTGGTTCAGCAAGGACAAGCCAAGATTCGATTCATGTATGGGCAAGCTGATTGAACTCAAGTCGTGATCGATAAATGGACTTGGATGCAACCAACATGTCGGATTTCTAGCATGCGATCATTGCTAATGCTAGCAATAATCACTGTGTTCTTCCCGGGTTCCCTTCTTCCTCTCCTCTTTGTCCTCTTTCTTTCTTCTCCTTTTGCTTTCCTTTTTCTTTTCCCATCTTCTCCGCCTGCTCCTCTCTTCCTCCTCTCACCTCACCTCTACTTATCTCTTCCTATCCTTTTCTTTCTGTCCTCCTTCTATTCCTCTCTTCTTTACCTTATACTGTCCCATTTTCTTCCTCTCTTCGACTCCTCCACTCTTTTACTCTGCTTTCCTCTTTCTTTTCCCATCTTCTCCACCTGCTCCTCTCTTCCTCCCCTCCCCTCACCTCACCACACCTCTACTTATCTCTTCCTATCCTTTTCTTTCTGTCCTCCTTCTATTCCGCTCTTCCTCACCTGATACTGTCCCATTTTCTTCCTCTCTTTGTCTCCTCCACTCCTTTACTCTGCTTTCCTCTTCCTCTCCTCACCTCCTTACTTTCCTCTTCTGCCTCCTTCTCTCTTCTACCCTGCTCTCCTATTTCTCTTCTCATTTCTTCTCTGCTTATCTCTCTGTTCTCACCTCCTCCTCTCTTCTCCTCTTTCTTTCCTCCTTCACTTATCTTCTTCTCCCATGCGATTCCTATCACGTGCCCTCTTTTTTTGCTGTCTTTGACATGCTCCCCACCCCATGCCCTCTCACTTTCTTTCTTTTGCGCATTCCCTCTCACTACTTTCTGGATACCTGTAATTTAGAGCATTATTTGTTTTCCCCTGGAACAATGCCCTTGAAATGCCCAGTATTTCCCCTTCCTCTGCTTTGTGGCAGATGTTAGTGACTTTTTTCCATCTGCAATAAAGACAGTTTATTCCTGATTGATGAGTGGAACACGATGGGTCGGTGTGGATAGGTATGGTACAAACAAGGTCACATTGATACTTTTGATAGTTGCCAGGAGCTCAAAAAAGTAATTTGTGACTCTGCTCGGCAACAGGTTGGTTAATGGTTTTATTGTGGGATAATGTCAACAACATTTACTGAGCACCCAGCAACACGCCGGCTGCTGCCTTTTTCACATACCAATCCTCTCTAAAAAGAGATAAAAATAGGGGAAGTTAATCATTTGATCCTGAATGGAAACTAAAAAAAATGTCAGTTATCTTACAAAACAAAAGAAACCCACTTTGAGTCTAGTCCTTATGAATTACAGGGATTGTGTTGTTTAAATATCCCCATATTTTATTAAAGCTGAAATATACACTCACCGGCCTCTTATTAAAGCGGAGTTCCGGCCTCGGGGGTGAAATTTAGATAAAAATACCCCCAGGACAGTCAGGGCTAGTACATTCCACAATGGATAGCCTCTGTACTGTCCCGGGTCGCACTTACCTGTAATAAGAAATACTTACCTTGAAAATTTCTTCTCCAGTGCTGCCATCTCAGGTGTGGGCAGCTGAAGCCAGCGTGTCCTCTTCGGTGACGTCGGAGTCCCAGAATGCCCTGCACTCTCGTCACTTCCGGTGCAGGCGCGATATCCCTCCACAGCTTCTGTGCATGCCCAGAAGCTGTTTAGCAGTGAATGCCGCGCCTGCACCGGAAGTGACGAGCTGGGCTGGTGCAGGCGCATTGACCCCTGGGAGCGATAACGTTCAGCTCCCAGGAGTCATCGCAAGCCGGAAGTGACGGCGCGGGCCGCGGCCGCAGAGGGAGGAAGTGGAAGGAAGGTGAGTATATTTTCTTCTATAACAAGGTAAGTGAAAAAAAATCGGGAGCATCCATTTCTTCTTCAGGTGCACTCAGCAAGCAGATGGCCCAAAATCTATTTTTTTCGATTTTGAGGCCGGAACTCTGCCTTAAGGTACTCCTTGCTAGTACAGGGTTGGACCCCCTTTTGCCTTCAGAACTGCCTTAATTTTTCGTGGAATAGATTCAACAATGTGTTGGAAACATTCCTCAGAGATTTTGGTCCATATTGACATGATCACACAGTTGCTGCAGATTTGTCGGCTGCACATCCATGATGCGACTCTCTCATTCCACCACATCCCGAAGGTGCTCTATTGGATGAGATCTGGTGAGTGTGGAGGCCATTGGAGTACAGTGACCTCATTGTCATGTTCAAGAAACCAGTGGAGAGATGATTGGAGCTTTGTGGCATGGTGCATTATCCTGCTGGAAGGAGCCATCAGAAGATGGGTACACTGTAGTCATAAAAGGATGGACATGGTCAGCAACAATACTCAGGTAGGCCGTGGTGTTTAAGCGATGCTCAATTGGTACTAAGGGGCCAAAGTGTGCCAAGAAAATATCCCCCACACCATTACATCACCACCACCGCCAGCCTGAACCATTGATATCAGGCAGGATGGATCCATGCTTTCATGTTGACACCAAATTCTGACCTTACCATCTGAATGTCGCAGCTGAAATCGAGACTCATTAGACCAGCCAACATTTTTCTAATCTTCTATTGGCCAATTTTGGTGAGCCTGTGCAAATTGTAGCCTCCATTTCCTGTTCTTTGCTGACAGGAGTGGCACCCAGTGTGGTCTTCTGCTGCTGTAACCCATCTGATTTAAGGTTCGATGTGTTGTGCATTCAGAGATGGTATTCTGCATACCTTGATTGTAACGGTTATTTGAGTTACTGCTGCCTTTCTCTCATCTCAAAGAAGTCTGGCCCTTTTCCTCTGACCTCTGACATCAACAAGGCATTTTTGTTTACAAAACTGCCGCTCGCTGGATATTTTCTCTTTTTGGGACCATTCTCTGTAAACCCTAGAGATGGTTGTGCATAAAAATCCCAGTAGATCAGCAGTTTCTGAAATACTCAGACCAGCCTGTCTGGCACCAACAACCATGCCACGTTCCAAGTCACTAAAATCCCCTTTCTTCCCCATTCTGATGCTCAGTTTGAACTTCAGCAGGTCGTCTTCATGACGTCTAGATGCCTAAATGCATTGAGTTGCTGCCATGTGATTGACTGATTAGCAATTTGTGTTACAAAACAATTAAACAGGGGTACCTCATAAAGTGGCCGGTGAGTGTATGTTTTCTGAATTCTAGAGCCATGTGTATTCTTACTGGAATCTTGGTGTCCTTTATTGGTGTATTTTTTTCCAGATCTGCACAATAATTCAGCATGAAACCACTCCTGTACTTTTCCTCTGTGCAGGAGCTCCCAGTAAGAAAGACCAGTCACTGTTACTCTCTCTCCTTGAGCAGGGTGGCTGGTCTTGTGTCTGCCCCCTCCTCTAGTTTTCTGCAGGCAGCCTATAGTGAGTGGACCTTCTGTGTCCCTTCAACAGCTCTGCTCTCTGCACAGTCTATGTACAGCATAGAGATGATGTCACTTCTATTAGGTAAAAACTGGGTTTGCAATGGTAATTATGGGAAATTACCTTGCAAAGGTAATTAATGCACTTAAAGTGGACTTATATCCTTTGTGACTACTGGGGGAAATATTTTAAGAGACCCTGTCACCAGACTGTTCATTACAGCAAAAATCTTCCCATTTGATTTTATGTGCATTTAACATATTATATGCATTTACCTGTAAAAGCATGCCTTGTGTAGATATTCAAAAGCCCCTAGACTGCTCCTGGGTGCCACCATCCTTGATGTGATGTCAGCAGACTCAGAGCTGTCACTCAAGTGACACTCTATAGCAGTGTTTCTCAACTCCGGTCCTCAGGGCACACTAACAGGCCAGATTTTAAGTATTACCTTGGGGAGATGCAGACTAGAATACTGAAATCACTGAGCAGCAAATTATATCACCTGTGATGTATTTCAGTTTTCTTGCAAACCTAGCCTGTTAGTGGGCCCTGAGGACCGGAGTTGAGAAAAACTGCTCTATAGCAGTAATGGCAAACCTTGGCACCCCAGATGTTTTGGAACTACATTTCCCATATTGCTCAGCTGCACCGCAGAGTGCATGAGCATCATGGGAAATAAAGTTCCAAAACATCTGGGGTGCCAAGGTTCTCCATCACTGCTCTAAAGTATTGCACTACACTCCTACCCCCCACATAAAAGGTTACGTAGGGAGGTGAGGGTAGGGATGGAGGAGCTGGGCCAGCACAGAGAATAATTAGACACTCCTAGGTGGGGTGAGGACTATGACATGCAAGGAGAACGGGCCTATGTTAGGAAAACTGACTCTTCCTGGAGTAGTCAAAATTTTAAGCAAGGTCACATTGCAACTGAAAAAAACATACATTGTGACTGCTGTAGACAAAGCCAATCAGATGTTATTATCCTTCTCTTGACAAAAACATAATTGGCTGCCTTCATTTCACGATTTTCTTTCAGCTCTTCGCCTCTCAGGCCCAGAGTCTGCTGCTCATGACCACAGTAGCCATGCCGGTTTTCAGCAAGAAGAATGAGACTGTAAGTTTCTGTGTGGTCATGTGACCTTGGGTGTTTTGGGGTGGATGTATGAAGTTCACAGCAAAAGTTTAGAAGCCAGTCACCCTCTAACCTGTGCTGGGAAAATTAATAAAAAAATTGGGATGTTTAATGAACAGCCCCGCTGTCTGTATAGGGGGACTGCTTAATCTGCCTCCATGTGCAGGTGTTTATTCATCCCAGTGGACAGGCGCATGAGCTGCGTATGCACTGCTTAGTGTACATTTCAAAGGAGACTGCAAACATGCAGGTAAGTTTATATTATTGCAGAAAATACTTTGCATGCGTCTTCTTCTTCTTCAGTAAAAAGTTTAAGTCTAAAATTAAAAAAAATTTAATTTTAGACTTCAGTTCTGCTTTAAAGTGGTATTAAAGTCATCTTTTTTTTAATTTGCTGAGGGTTTTTTTTTTGACAGAAGAGACCCTATTAGTTATTATATATAATAAAGGCAAACATTTATTATATTACAGATTGCTAATTCTTAGATGTGACAGTTGCATTAGTTTTTTTTTTTTTTAGGCTTACCCTTATTTTCACCTTGTGTTGTGACCAGTAAGTCTGTTGTTTTTCAAAAGAACAAACTTTCTTGCAGGTTTTTTTGGTGTATTGAAATGTAGTCGTACACCTAACACCCCCCCCCCCCCCCCGCTAATTTAACATTGCCGCTGTCCAAATGTGCCCCTCTGCTCCTTCGTCCAGAGTGTAGTCACTCCAATACAAGAGGTGTGTTACTGGCCAGATCAGCAGGTGAAAACAGGAGGGAAAAATGCCTAAAAACAAAACTAATGCAGCCACCACTTCTGTTTGGTAAGCTGCAATATAATACATTTTTGGTTTTGAGTTTAATACCGCTTTTATTTTTATGCATATAAAAATGTGTGTGCTGAATAATATCTGAAATAAACCTGTAGTAAACTTAACAAGCTTAATAATTATTATATAGTACAGGTATAATTATTATTATCATCACTGCTGCATTTGCCATGAGCCATTATTATGTAATGATACATTGATTATTGACCAGGCATCTCCCATTCTTGCAGAGATCAGAGGGGATCCTTTTAGGGGTTGTCGGGTCGGATGTCCCCCTACGGGAACTGTTGAAGTTGGCACCCAGGTACAAGGTGAGCTCCTACCTGAACTTCTAATGCCCAGTCATTTATTACATCGTGTCTGCAGCACCACCTGGTGGTGGTATTATTAATGGCATCTCTGTAGCTGTTTGCACTTTGACAATTTTAATTTGAAAGTGGAAATGCCACCTCACCATGTGGCTTATTTAAAATATTAGCTTTAAAAATACAAAGTGAAACTTCTCTTGAGAATAGTAATGACTTTAGAAGTTTTCTTTTCAGCTTGGCGTCCATGGTTATGCCTTTCTGAACACAAACAATGGCTACATACTGTCACACCCTGATTTACGCCCACTGGTGAGTACCTGTGCTTGACCAACAGAGAATTCAAGAATTTATGAAAATATCTATTTATCATTTTTTATCCAGCATACTGGGGAGAAAATTCTTGTAACACTAACCCACTGTCAGTATTCAGTACATAGATTTTGAATGATCACATGATAACATCATCCAGACAGCATTCACTGCATTGGCCCTGAGAGGTTATGTGACCTTATCCAACTTTGGCAGTAAATTCATCACATGACCTCATGACAGTGTATTTTTTAATACATTGGTTCTAAATGATTACTAATGTCATCACATTGGCACTAAGTGAACATTCTGTTTTTAGCACAGTTGCAGTGTATGCTGGATAGTATTAGTAGTTTACTGATGCCTTTTCTCATGCTGTCTGGACCTAATCTTTAATATTAGATTTAACTAAAACACCCATAATTGTCATTTTATATTTATTTTCAAGTATAAAGAGGGCAAAAAACTGAGGCCAAAGCCGAACTACAACAGTGTGGATCTGTCTGAGGTAGAGTGGGAGGATCGAGATGAGAATGTAAGTGATAAAATCACAAAGATTGAATAAAAATAATTATATTTGAGTGTTTAAATGTTATGTGCAGCACAGTGACGAAGTCCATGGGTAACTGGATTTGCATTTGGTGCACACAGAGTGCATTTAAAGATTTACATGGCTTTTAGATTGAAGGATATATTCAAATAATTTTTTTTTTGTTTCCCGTAGTTCAGGTTTAAATATTGATCTATTGCTGGTCTTGCACTCACCTTATGCAAAGTGTATTTTAAGTTTGACTTTTTAAAAAAACCTATGAAAGGATTTTAGTATAGGTATAACCGCCCCCCCCCCCCCATCCCCCAAAGAATTATTTGTGTCCTTTAATTCATTCTTATAGCTAGAAAAAAACTTTTATTACTCTGTGATGTCACCACCAAACCTGTAAAAAATTTTGCAGGGGCAGCAGCTCATAGCTCAGTTTTTATTAACAATGGAATATCCCCAGAACTCCCAGCATACAAGATGTGGGCAGGCTCCTGGAAATCAAGGCAGCAGTAGCAATATTTTGCTGGGAAAGATATTAATGTAAGCGTTTGGAGAGGAACTGAGAGGGTGGGTAGAGTTCTGTAGTCCAGCATGCTGGACTGACAACACTGCCTGTGATTTAGGTGTAGCAGAAGCACTTTGTTGTCAGCCCATACAAGAAATTAGGAGCGCAGTTGATTTCAGGAAGATCAACAGGTATGCTTCTCTTCTTGCAACATTTTTACAGAAATTTTAAAGTGGAAAAAAATGTGCATGCATTGCACAGATGTACTCATTTTTCCCTGAGATGTGGGCAGATGTACTCATTTTTCCCTGAGATGCGGGCAGATGTACTCATTTTTCCCTAAGATCTGGGCAGATGTACTCATTTGTCCCTGAGATGTGGGCAGATGTACTCATTTTTCCCTGAGATCTGGGTTGATGGCTGCATTTTGGCGTGACCTAAATTTTTGTTTTTTTCTCTCACACAGCTTCGAACAGCCATGATAAATGGAGAGACAGGAACTCTCGCCATGGATGTAAAAGTAACCGTTGATAAGGGGGTAAGTGGATCCAAACTCTTTTTGGTGCTTGTGCTTTGGCGTGGACAAGGAACCGTTTACATGCCATGCCTCCACATAGCAATGCTGCTTGTTCTGGAATTTTAGTGTCTGCGATCTTTTAGCACCAGCCAGGTCAAATTCTTTATTGCTGGACAAAGAGGCTGTGGCAGATCTTACCAGTCAAGATGGTGCTGGACACATGGCTGAGGCCTTTTTTGTTTTTTTGGAAAATAACGGGAATTCAGAGACAGAAAATTACGACATAACTACATTGTGCCACTAGAAAACGAATTACATTATAAAAGCAGTAGACAACACTACCACCTAGTGGCTGAATTACTAATGACAGTATAATACAGTATGCGGTAATGGTTGTTGCATTTTTGTCTGTATAAACAGCATGCTAACAGAGAATTCTGGATTTGAGCTGGCAGAGAGCAGCAACGGTGTCAACTCTCAATATAGAAGTCTTTGAAATGCATAATTTCAATAAATGCCACTTGTGCCTTGTCTTTACAGAAGCGTGTCTTGTTTATGACCTGTGACTACTTTTACACAGACATCAGTGAGACTCCTTTCAGGTGAGAAGATATAAACTGTTGTTCATGGATGCTTCAAATTTAGTGGATTCCACTTTCAGCCAATGTATGCAAAACTGATAAAGAAAACATAAATGATCCAGATTTGCTCCCTTTACAGTCTTGGGGTTGTTCTGACTCGAGGACATGGTGAATACATCCTTATCGGAAACACGTCTCTGGAGGAGGGTAAGAAGTCCATGATATAACCATTTTATTGGTGTGTTTTATATGCTTCTAAATGTTTAGAACTGTAACATAGTTTTCATTTTTTAAACCCTATTTAATTTTTTATTAATGCTTGCTCCCTAAACAGACCTAACTAACTTGTTCCTTTCTTTCTTACCTTAAAATGTATGTGAATACAATACAAGAAAAGCACAGAGTTATGCCTGAAGTAGTGTTTGTCTACCATGATTGCATTTAGATGTTTCAAATATAAACTTTTTGTACCTTTTTATTGTAGCACTGTGCCCGTAGGGCTTGCTGTGTGTTGACTTCTTGGGTTTCCCTTTGATTACATGCAGACAGTCACTAGGAGATTTTCACACATCCATCCTTACTCCCAGTGGCTCGTTACTGAATAAACAGTCCAGGGGATTGGGTTTTATATTTATTGTGGGACTTGGATGGAAGATGGGAATAGTGGGATACTCCCAACTGAACTATTCACAGTAGATGAAGACAACTCTCACTCAGCCTCACCCGGTTATTTGTGGAAGCAGACGCACTGCTTTAACCATACTGCCACTTGTATGGAAGAATTAAGTCTTCTTGCTCTCTTCAACAGCAGACTTGATGCAGCTACTTTCTCTAAAGGACTGTCTCTAGCATCCCCCTGACTGACACCCATCCACTGACTCTTCTAGCTGCAGGTATGGCCCTCTTAGAACAGGCCCCATGACACAGATCTGTACTCACTATAGGCAAAATTAGATCCTTTTCAGTGTCTTCCTTCCAGTCAGCTCTGCAGGACATCTTGGTTAAGCTTCTCTCTGACTCTCAGGCCCTCAGGTCGACCACCTGAGGCCGCATGACAACTCTGTAGCTGAAAGACCCCCAAGCACATGTGCCCTTGGCATTTATACAGTATCCCAGCATGCATCCTCTGCCAATCACCGGGGCTGTAACAATGCCTGTGTCCTTACTTGTCAGGTTTCCTCCCACTGTCCACAATGCCTCCCTATTGGACCAGTGTGAGACATTTCAGACAAGCTGAGCTGCATCTGAGCACCATGAGCAGACCCTACCAATGGATCCTGCTCCCTGGTAGGCAAAGAGCAAAATAAATTTACCTTGCATTCTCTCTGCTAAGCAGAAAGACCCACAAACTATACTGTCTCTTCTAGCACCTACCTAGGATGGTGCTACATTATTAATAATATTAGGTGGTCTTGTGACTGCATAGCCTTACTTAAGCTTGCTCTTCTGCACAGTGCGGTCTTGTCAGTTTACAAAGTGGGCGACAAGGTAATTATGTCACACATTGTGGGAAAATACCTTCCCCATCTGTCTTCTTTGCTTCCAGGGCTGGGCAGGGGCTGTGGGGTGCCTAACTGGCCACAAAGTTACAGGCACGCAATGTGTTGCACAGCATCCTGTAAATCTATCTGGGAAGGAGCTGCTATACAACCCGCCCATGCTTGCATGGATCATTGATCATGGGTCAGGATCACCTGAAATTGAAGCAATAAAACATGAAAAGGCTAGAATTACAAACACATCAATGGCAACACAGACACATTTAATAAAAAAAAATAAATGTAGGTGCACTTTATCTGATTTTTAGCATCATATTTTGATTTTGTTTTTTGCCTATACATTGAATAAAAAATATAATTTTTGCACAACAATATTGCCCAAACAAATCTTTGGTAAATATAAGTATTTCTTCAGTATGATAAGTAATAACAAAATTATTAGTAAAGCAATAGGCATGTGCCAGAAATTTGAAAAAAGTAAATATATTTCATAAAGGGTGTAAAGGTGTGAGTGCTGAAAAGGTTAAACATCTGTGTGCACTTATACTTACTGTAAGTACAAATTTTCATTTGATAATGGTTGCCTCAGAGCAGAGATTTCCTAACTGTAGTCTGCGGATCCCTTGAACATATGGTGGTTCTTTGCTCTGTCACAACTCTACTGAAAGATGTCTTGTTATTGTATCACTGGTGGGATCACCAGCAGAAAGAAGGAGGTCCCAGTTCTATTATATAGGTCTTTATTTATCACTAGAGGGAATACTAGCAGGAACAAGGAGGTCCTGATTCCATTATATATGTCTTTAGTTATCACTAGAGCCCTGGTTCCTAACCTGCAGCCCAAGGGCCACATGCAGCCATTTGGTATTTGATGTGCGGCCCTCGAATCTCAGCAGTCTGTAGTGGAACATTGATTAGGGCAATAGTATTGATCTCTACTAGCCTCATGTTCCCAGTTTTGTATTGTCTTCTGCAGGATATCCTCAGCCTACAATAGAGCATGTCCGCACATTCTGACTCTCGATTCCTCTATTCCTCTAATAAGTCTCCAGTTTTTGGCAGTCCTCTCAAGCATTATATATATTGAACATTATGAGCGGCCCTTTGGTGATCCTTTAGCTCATACATTACATTGACAACCACTGCACTAGAGGATCCCCAGCAGGAGGAAGGACATCCTGATTCCCCCATATAGACCCTATAGTCATCACTAGAGGGATCACCAGCAGAAGGAAGATGGTCCTGATTATCTTATATAGAGCTTTTGTCATCACCATGAGATGACAAAAGCTCTATATATAAAGTAATCAGATATATACAGTATCTCACAAAAGTGAGTACAAATATTTTATTATATCTTTTCATGTGACAACACTGAAGAAATTACACTTTGCTACAATGTAAAGTAGTGGGTGTACAGCTTGTGTAACAGTGATAATTTTGCTGTTCTCTCAAAATAACTCAACACACAGCCATTAATGTCTAAACCACTGGCAACAAAAGCGAGTACACTCCTAAGTGACCAATGTCCAAATTGGGCCCAATTAGCCATTTTCCCTCCCCTGTATCATGTGACTCCTTAGTGCTACAAGGTCTCAGGTGTGAATGGGGAGCAGGTGTGTTAAATTTGGTGTTATCGCTGGTCACTGGAAGTTCAACATGGCATCTCATGGCAAAGAACTCTCTGAGGATGTAAAAAAAAAAAGAATTGTTGTTCTACATAAAGATGGCCTAGGCTATAAGAAGATTGCCAAGACCGTACAACTGAGCTGCAGCACGGTGGCCAAGACCATACAGCAGTTTAACAGGACAGGTTCCACTCAGAACAGGCCTAGCCATGGTCGACAAAAGAAGTTAAAGCGGAGTTCCGGCCTCAAAATCTAAAAAATCGATTTTGGGCTATCCGCTTGCTGAGGGTCACCTGAAAAAGAAATGGATGCTCCCAAATTTTTTTGTTCACTTACCTTGTTTTTGAAAAAAGTATACTCACCTTCCTTCCACTTCCTCCCTCTGCGGCAGCGGCCCGCGCTGTCACTTCCGGCTTGCGATGACTCCTGGGAGCTGAACGTCATCGCTTCTAGGAGTCAATGCGCCTGCATTGGCCCTGCTCGTCACAGAAGCTGTGCAGGCATGCCGCGCCTGCACCGGAAGTGACGAGCGGGGCCGGTGCAGGGCATTCTGGGACTCCGACATCACCGAAGAGGCAGAAGAGGACGCGCTGGCTTCAGCTGCCCACACCTGAGATGGCAGCGCTGGAGAAGAAATTTTAAAGGTAAGTATTTCTTCTAAAAGGTAAGTGCGACCCGGAACAGTACAGAGGCTATCCATTATGGATTGCACTAGCCCTGACTGTCCCGGGGGTATTTTTATCTAAAATTCACCCCCGAGGCCGCTTTAAGTGCACGTTGTCCTTGGAAAATAGATGTATGAGTGCTGCCAGCATTGCTGCAGAGGTGGAAGGGGTGGGGGGTCAGCCTGTCAGTGCTCAGACCAAACGCCGCACACTGCATCAAATTGGTTTGCTGAAGCTAAAGACATGGATTTCTGGAACCATGTCCTGTGGTCTGATGAGATCAAGGTAAACTTATTTGGTTCAGATGGTGTCAAGCGTGTGTGGCGGCAACCAGGTGAGGAGTACAAAGACAAGTGTGTCTTGCCTACAGTCAAGCATGGTGATGGGAGTGTCATTGTCTGGGGCACAAGGGAGCTACAGATCATTGAGGGAACAATGAATGCCAACATTTACTGTGACACACTGAAGCAGAGCATGATCCCCTCCCTTCGGAGACTGGGCTGCAGGGCAGTATTCCAACATGATAACGACCCCAAACACACCTCCAAGACGACCACTGCCTTGCTAAAGAAGTAAAGGGTGACTGGTCAAGCATGTCTCCAGACCTAAACCCTTTTGAGCATCTGTGGGGCATCCTCAAACAAAAGGTGGAGGAGCGCAAGGTCTCTAACATCCACCAGCTCAGTGATGTCGTCATGGAGGAGTGGAAGAGGACTCCAGTGGTAACCTGTGAAGCTCTGGTGAACTCCATGTCCAAGAGGGTTGAAGCAGTGCTGGAAAATAATCGTGGCCACACAAAATATTGACACTTTGGGCCCAGTTTGCACTTTTTACTTAGGGGTGTACTCACTTCTTTTTACCAGTGGTTTAGACATTAATAGCTGTGTGTTGTTATTTTGAGGGGACAACAAATTTACACTGTTATACAAACTGTACACTCACTACTTTACATTGTAGCAAAGTGTCATTTCTTTAGTGTTGTCACATGAAAAGATATAATAAAATATTTACAAAAATGTGAGGGGTATGCTCACTTTTTGTTAGATACTGAAAATCTTTAGTTATACTAGAGAGACCCCCAGCAAGAGAAAGGAAGTCCTGGTTTTCCTATTTATCACTAGAGGGATCACCAGCAGGAGGAAGATGGTCCTTAATTACCTTATATAGAGCTTTTGTCATTTCTATGAGGGATCCCCATATACATTTATATATATATATATATATATATATATATACATATAATTTTCATATATAGATTTTTAGTTATGACTACAGGGATCCCCAGTAGGAGGGAGGTTCTGATTCCCTATATAAATCTTTAGTTGTACTAGAGGGACCCCCAGCAAGAGAACGGAGGTCCTGATTTCGCTATATACAGTAGGTCTTTAGGTATGACTAGAGGGATCCCCAGCAGGAGGAAAGAGGTCCTGATTTCCCAACAAAGATCTTGAGTTAGACCTCATTTAGAATACTGTGTCCAGTTCTGGAGACATCACTTACAAAAATATATTGATAAGATAAAATGACCCCAGAGACATGACTGAAACATTTAAACACTTCCAGCAGAGGTAGTAAGTCAATCAATAATCAGGGCTCATTCACACTAGGACACACTGCATTTTTGTACATTGAGGCATATTGGATTAGCCACTGATTTAAAATAAATAGACTGTAATGCACATCAACAGACAACATTTTGGTCATGCTACATCTTTTTTTGCAGTGCAACACAGACAAAAATAAGAAATGGCAGACTTGATGGGCCATGTGCTCTTTTTTTCTGCCTTAACACTTCTGTGTTTATATTAATGACAATTGGAGGTGGGGGTGCTGCTACAGCTTATGCCTGACCCGTCTAAAAACTAAGAATGGCACAACTCTGCACAGCACAGACTAAATGGAGAGAGTGTGGTAATACCAAGAGGAAATAGAGTGCTGCTGGAAAGTGGAAACAAGGCCTCAAGGAGTCCTTGAGAAGAGAAAGCTCTGTAGTGTGTTAATTCCAACATAAGGCACATTTATTTTGGTTCTTTGTTTCACTGCATCTCACTGTTTTTTTTTTATCTTTCAGGACTTCATGACCTCCTCCACCCTGACCTGACCCTGGCCAATGAATGGTGAGTGGAGATTTCGCACAGGGTGACACTGTTACAATATCAACCTAAAGGAAATGCATAGTAGATTTTAAGTCTTCTATATATTCAGAAGGTGGAGCTATAGGCTTTTTCACATTTTTTATCTATTTTCTGGCCACTTGCCCTCTTACAGCCCTCAATAGTTCAAACTGCAATTTGTACACTTGCTAGGCAGTTCCATCTGAGATTTTAACTAGACAAACAGAACATTAAAGCATTCATGTTAATTGATAAGATGAAGATTTATACATTTAGTGCAGGAGTTCCCAAACTGTGGATCGGGACCCACTGGTGGGTCACGAGCTGCATCTGAGTGGGTCGCGCTGAGCCTGAAATAACTGAGAGCTGGCCCGCTTAAATTGTGCTGTTCAAGCCCGCACACATCACAGAGAGCCAGAGCTGTCAAATCGCGATGGATTCAGGACCCCACCCACGCAGTTTATGGAGGCTGGTCGGCATTTCCCACGAGGAGGATACTTGCATCAGTGAGTACGTATGTGGACTGTTCTGTAGGATATGTTCATGGAGTGCAGAGCCAGCTCCGCTGTCCTCTTGGTGGCAGCGGTGTTGGCTAGACTGGCATTGGGATTCTCTCAGCTATAGCGGACAGAGACGAACTGGCTCTGTGGACCGCTGGAAGAGGAAGGAGGGCGAGTGCCATATAGCCTGCTGATAACTGTCCTGGGGTGGTTTATTTCTGTCCTCTGCCTGCCTTATACTGTCTATGAGGGTGCTGATTACTTACAACTCCGCTTATATGCCACACATGCCACAGGTTTCTGACCCCATCACTTAGAACATCTGGTAAGTGTATTCAACAATAAATTGAAAAGTAGTAAATTTATATTTTTAATTTAACATCCCCCTCCCTTTAAAATATGCATTATTATTATTTGCATTTATATAGCGCCAACAAATTCTGTAACGCTTTACAATATTCCATTACAAGCAAGTGTGTCCCGAAAAATAACTGTATTCAGAAGTGGGTCTCGGCCCAAAAAAGTTTGGGAAGACCTGATCTAGTGAACAGATAAAACAAATCTAAAACCTAATTTAAAAAACTTTTTACCTGAAAAAAAAATATATATAAAAAAAGGTGCACATTAGAAATAAAATCCTAGACTTACCTTACCTGCTAACCCATAGTGGGAATTCTTTGTCATGTTTTAAATGTTTATTGGTAAGACAAAGACTTATACATACAGTATAGTAAACAGATGAATCCAATGTAGCACTACTTCCTTGAGAGCTGCTTGAAGCGGATTCCCCTGGGTTACCCTTAGCAACAACCGGCAAAGTCTTAACACTTTAAGTCCTTGGCTCAGTCAGTAAACAGTCCAGGGGTTTTTTTTTTTTTTTTTGTGTATTTTATTTGGAACTGGGATAGGAGAAGGGATGAGTGGGATACTCCAACTATGAACTATGCACAATCTTTGGGACAACTACCTGTAGTGTGTGCGGCAAGGCTGCTGCTTCACCCTGCCACTAAGGGGAAGATGTTTAGAAAAGCTCTTGTTTTGTTACTCTTTTCGGGGTTCTGAAACTGGCACCCCCTTTACTCTCAATGCTGGTGTGCTGACACCTGTCCACTGACTCTAGCTTCTGGAGTGGTCCCCTTCCTGGCAGACCCCTGGGCAAGTTCCTTTGTACTTACGGACACTGTTTTTCCAGTGTCACCGTTGCCTCCAAACTCCTCTTGTCAGCATCCCCTGGATTTCCGCATTCGGCAACACCTTCAGGTTCACCAGGCCGACTGCCTGTGATCACCTTTCCCAGCTGCAGAAGGAGACACAGCCATGCCCTCCTTCTGGGACTTGGCTTCCCGCCCAAAGACCCCCTGTCACATGTCCCCTTGGCTTTTATGGTCAATCCCAGGATGTACCACTGTTGTGCCCTCCCACTGAGACTGCCACAAAAGCCTGTGTGTCACTGGCTAGGTTTCCTCCACTGTCCAACAGGCTCCCCTATTGGATACAGTGGGGATACTCCCTCAGACCAAGTGAATCACACCTGGATACATGTAACAGGCCTAACTAGAAATCCTGCTCCCTGATAGGCAGGAAAGCAACCCAATGCTTTTACCTAGTACCTGACTAGGAGGGTGCTACACCAATATAATAAAACTTTTATTTATTTTAAATTACAAAAAAATGAAAGGTTAATTTTTTTGCCAAACACATTAGAAATAAAATCCTGTACTTACCATCCATGTTGTTCCCCACCACCCCAATCTAGCACAGGCCCACCTCAAACTCCTCTAAGTTCTGACTTTCTAATAAAGTTGCAGTTTACATAGCTACATGTGGCTCCCCCAGATTCAAACCCTGTCCTCATGAGACAAATCTCTGACCCAGCAATTGGCCACTTAGGGACCAAGTGCTATATTGAAGGAGCAGGAGATAGTGAGAAGTCTTATATTCCCCATTACTGGAAATACCATTTTCTTGGGGCTCTGGTGTTAGTTTAGGGAATGCAGTACTGAATGCCTACTGTGCCTGTTATAAAGGGAACCTGGTAATTTACCTTAAAGTAGAACTATAGGCAAAACTTATTTTTGTTTTAATTTTGGATAGATTATGGGAGGGTTATAACTCCTGTCAGATTTTTTTTTCGCCATCTGTGTCCCATTGCAGAGATTTCCCTTAACTTCCTGCCCCATAGCCAAACAGGAAGTGAGAGGAAATCTCTGAAAATTAAGGGACTTTCTTGGGGCCCCCCAGGTCACCCAAACTAGTGTCCCACTAGGCCGCTATCACTAAGTATGTTTTCACTGCATACAAAATTCCATATAATGTCAAAAAAAGTAGCTGCGCCACTTGAAACAATAATGTAAAAAATTATGTGAGTGTAATAATGTAAATATCATATTTATAATGGAAAAAATCCCAAATGATACATGTGTTAAAGAATCACTATAAAGTGCAAGAATTCTGTGCAAAAACAGCAATTACAGTTGGGGTGACTGACGAAGTCAACGGATGATGCAACGTGTATAGGGGCGGAGCCTGCTGTCGGATGCCATTCCATTGTATGCTTCCTACTGAACTGTTTAAGCCCGCACAGCTGAATGTGCCCGCTAATATAAGTGGATGTTTCTATCTTGTTTACAATAAAATAGTGTACAGAGAGCACTAGATTGCTAGATTGTGTCCCCTTCTCTTTACATTGTCCTGGGATCGTTTTTGGATACATCCCGAGTGAGGCCCTGTCTGCAATTGAAGAATTGTCATCCATTGGATCTTTCCCCACTAGGGAACTGCGCTCTGACCCATTGGTAATGCAAGGGTCAGACATGGAGGTGAGCAGCCATCTATTCAATGGTGAAGGGGTGCACTGACGCAAGATAGTTTGTTGAGGCACAGGCACTTTCTTATTCCGATCTGTAGTTTGCACCAATCTTCTTGCACTTTATTGGGATCTATTAATAATGAATTTTATGGGACTATTTTTATTATTAGTATGAATTTTACAATATCACATTGATTCACTTTTTGTAATTGCCATTTTTGCACAGAATTCTTGCACTTTATTGTGATTCTTTAACACATGTATCATTTGGGATTTTTTCCATTATAAATATAATATTTACATTATTACACTCACATCATTTTTGATATTATTGTTTCAAGTGGCGCAGCATTTTTTGACATTATATGGAAGTTTGATAGCATGCAATTAAGCAGCTGATGATCATACTTAAAAGCTAAAGTACACACTATAAAGTGGCCAGCTCCCTCCCTAGAATATGCACATCTAAATGGTTCCAGGGACTTGCTCTTTCACTTTTGCGATTAGAAGGAAGCTGATGTATTACCCCCCCCCCCCCCTCCACCTCATCCCACTGACTGTTATGAAAAGCAGGAATTAGCAGCTACAGCTATGGGGATATCTTAAGGATATGCACACATTTTTAAAGTAATAAAAATATTTAAACAATACTAATAATAATGCTCTTTAATAATATAAATATAATGAACGAAGGTAAAAAATGTTCCTGTACAAATCCACCCCTGCCCCCTGTTCCCATCCCCAAACACCTAATTGCTGTCCTTGTCACAGCTGCCAGGTCTTCCATTAACCATGCCACTCCCAGACACGCACAGCTCCAGTTGAAAGCATGCACATGGGTGTCTCCCTAGGAAATGTCTAGTTAAGGAGATCCCCCACAAACAGGAGAGTAGGGGGGTTTTGGTTTGGGGATGGCCCAGCCCTGGCATCCCTTTAAAAAGTTCAGAATTCTAGGGAGCAGGAAGGATAGGTGATCATGTGACTATTGTGATTGGCTGTCACAGTGGTCAGATGATGGGCAACTGGTCCCACCAGCTACCAATCGTTAGTCCAGACCAACAGCTGTCTTTGACAGCTTGTTCCCTTTGCTTGGAGTGGACAGTGAGAACAGTCTCAGTACAGAAACATTGCCCACCCAGCGATGCAGTGACGTGTGGCCATTTGCCACTGCACATACACTATATTAACATAAAAATTGGGACTCCTGCCTTTATATTCACAAAAAAACTTTAATGGCATCCCAGTCTTAGTCCAAAGGGTTCAATATTGAGTTGGCCCACCCTTTGCAGCTATAACAGCTTCAACCCTTCTGGGAAGGCTGTCCACAAGGTTTAGGAGTGTGTCTATGGGAATGTTTGACCATTCTTCCAGAAGCGCATTTGTGAGGTCAGGCACTGATGTTGGATGAGAAGGCTATGCTCACAGTCTCCTCTCTAATTTATCCCAAAGGTGTTTAACGAGGTTGAGGCCAATCAAGTTCCTCCACCCAAATTTGTTTATCCATGTCTTTATAGACCTTGCTTTGTTGCACTGGTGCCCAATCATGTTGGAACAGGAAGGAGCCAACCCCAAACTGTCCCCACAAAGTTGAGAGCATGAAATTGTCAAAAAATGTCTTGGTACGCTGACACCTTAAGAGTTCCTTTCACTGGAACTAAGGGGCCAAGGCCAACCCCTAAAAACAACCACACACCAGAATCCCCCCTCCAGAAAATGATTTGGACCAGTGCAATGCGCTTCTGGAAGAATGGTCAAACGTTCCCATAGACACACTCCTAAACCTTGTGGACAGCCTTCCCAGAATAGTTGAAGCTGTTATAGCTGCAAAGGGAGGGCCAACTCAATATTGAACCCTAAGGACTGAGACTGGGATGCCAAGTTCATGTGGATGTAAAGGCAGGCGTCCCAATACTTTTCATAATATAGTGTATCTGCTACGTGGGCGGCAACAAGTTAAAAGTATGTACATGGGAGGAAGCATATTTTCATATTTCATATACAGGGTTTACTTTCCAGCTTGACAGTGGTGTCTAATTATTGCAGTTTTACTGTTCTTCCCTTCATGAAGTGATACTCTTTTTAGGTGTAATGAGTTTTATCAAAGCATTTGCTCAGCATATAATGATAACTGCATGAATGTTTGACATAAAGACATCAAAGAGAGAATATCTTTTTAGGTTAACACGATAATGGAAACACAGCAAGCAATTAAAAACATTAAATACCTTAAATATTTTCCAATTTTAACTCGAAATTTACTTTTGCTGAAAATTTTGCTTTTGTTACCAGTATCATTTCCTACTGTTTTTAAGCACCAATAACCTGGCATGTTGTAAATAGGTGTCTTAGCTACTGTAATATGAATGTTTTAAGGTATAGTATTTTCACTGCTAGTTACATAGTTACATAGTTACATAGTTAGTGAGGTTGAAAAAAGACACCAGTCCATCCAGTTCAACCTATGATGTGTGTGTGTGTTTGCTTTTAACCGTACATTGTATACCCCTGTATGTTGTGGTCTCTAAGGTGCCCATCTAACAGTTTTTTGAAACTATCAATGCTCCCTGCTGATACGACTGCTTGTGGAAGAGAATTCCACATCCTTACTGCTCTTACAGTGAAGAACCCCTTACGCATTTTAAGGTTAAACCGCCTTTCCTCTAGTTTTAGTGAGTGGCCACGTGTCTTATTGTATCTCCTTTCTCTGAATAGTTTGTTCCTTATGCTCGGGTCGCCAGTACAGTATTTGTACATTGATATCATATCCCCTCTCAATCGTCTCTTCTCCAGAGAGAATAGGTTCAGTGCTTGTAGTCTTTCCTTATAGCTGATGTCCTCCATTCCCCTAATTATTTTTGTTGCCCTTCTCTGGACTCTCTCCAGTTCCAGCACATCCTTCCTGAGGACCGGTGCCCAGAACTGGACAGCATACTCCAGATGTGGCCGGACCAGAGTCTTGTAGAGAAGGAGAATAATCTCTTTATTTCTTGAGTGAATCCCCTTTTTTATACATCCCAGTATTCTGTTGGCTTTACTTGCAGCGGCTTGGCATTGCATGCCACTGCCAAGCCTGTTGTCTACCAGTACCCCCAAGTCTTTTTCCATCCTAGACTCACCCAGAGGTTCCCCCCCTAGTGAGTAGCTTGCTTTCTGGTTTTTGGCCCCCAAGTGCATTACTTTACATTTTTCAACATTAAACCTCATCTGCCATGTAGTTGCCCACCCCGTTATTTTGTTCAGGTCCGCTTGTAAGGTTTCCACATCCTGCTTAGAAGATATTGGCATGCTTAGTTTAGTATCATCTGCAAATACTGAGATTGTACTAGATATCCCCTCCTCTAAGAGGGGAGTGATCCTCCGCTAGGATCACTGTATTAGTGTTTTCCTTCATAATAATAGTATTTATTGGTGAGGTAGATTACATTTCAACTAAGGTGTAAGCTTTGTTTTAGGGGTTACATTCCGGGTTAGGTTTCAGGATGAAATTTACAGTTCCTTTTGGGTTTAGGGGTTACTTTGAGGTTATTGGTCAGCAAATGACTATTGCTTTTTTGTGTACCAAATAGCAGTTTTTACCTCAAACAAGAATGCTGATTTTTTTTCCAAAACACAGCCACTGCTGCCAATTTAACATCCATGTCACTGAACTCACATTGTCTCCCACATGCACTCGCACCCACACAGATATTAAATTGGGAGCAGCTGCTGCATCCTATTTGACATGAATGGGACTGCTTGTACGCGGATGAATGGAACACCTGTGCATCCCTTGCAGGCAAACACAGCCCTCACATGGCTGTAAGCTTTAAGTGATTGTAAAGTCATTGTTTTTTTAAAAACAAGCATGCTGCCATACTTACCTGCTCTTTGCAATGGTTTTGCACAGAGCAGACCCAAACCTCCTCTTCTCAGGTCCCCTTGCTGCTCTGCTGGCTCTTCCTCTTCAGTGGTTCCCCATAGGAAGCGGCTTACTACTATGGTGTACCACCTGTAGGGCTTTATCCCGAGTTGAGCTGCCTGCATCCATAGACACAGACAGCGTGGCTCAGATTTTAATTGACAGGATTTGACTGACAGCAGTGGGAACCAATGGCTTCCGCTGCCTCAGCCAAGCCAGTAAGAGCAGCGAGAAAAGACAGAGTCGCTACGGAGGGGCACAGCACTGGATCAAGTGAATGCAATAAGGTAGAAAAATGTTTAGGCTTTAGAACCACTTTAAGTACACTTGTGTGAACAAGGCCTTTAAAAGCTGAGAACCAGCATTCTTAAGGCTGCCCTCTAATTTTTTTTAGTTTTTTTCTATATTATTTCAAATTCTCACTCATTGTCTACTTTGTTTTTGTAATGCTGATCACAAGCTTTGTTAATCAATATGAACAAGTTGATATTGCGCTTCCAGCAACAGTAGTTAATATGTCATATGACTGCATCTTCTTCCCCAGGATTTACTGTATTACGGACATTGACCCCGATCACCGGAAACTGAACCAGCTGCAAGCTGTTACCCGTTTCCTGATGGGGGAGGATCCGGACCTGGAGTGTGAGTGACACCTTTCTGTCCTCCTACTGACATCACTAGAACAATATTATTGTAACGCTCCGGCGTTTGTTTAGTGAACTGGATTTGCAGCTGCAGAATTTCCACTCAGTAGTCGTGTAGAGATGTGTTGAATCACCATATCCAACTCTCCAGACTCATCATTGTGGCCCAGCCTGCCTCAGCATGCAAATATACAGGCACTCAGATAAGATGTTCCTGGAGTGATAGGTTGTATACGATAGTATAGAGGTGATGTGCTGAAAGGACAGGCGTGAGTAGTGATAGCAATGATAGGCACTCAATAGTAATGTTCAGGAGTGTTAGCAGATGGTGATAGATAGTATGCAGATAGGTTAGCAATCATGTACAAATAACAGGTGGTAGGGGACAGCAGATGAAGTGTACAGGAATTGCTAACTCAGTGCAAGGATATAGATGGTAGTAGACTCAAGAGCTAGCAATCTATGTAACAGTGCAGATGATAGAAATAGTAATGCATAGATAGCAACAGTCTTTAGTATGCAAGAGTAGATAGTGTAAGTTGATAGGAAGGAATCCCCCGTGGGGTACTTATCACTAGTTGGTTTAGAGAGATGAGGGGTCCTGTAATGAGGTAAGGATCAGGTAGCGAGATACAGGATCAGTAGCGAGATACAGGAAATAGCTGGAGGCTTCGGCAGCGTCAGACAAGGCTGTATAACAAGCGGTAGGATCAGGTAGCGAGATACAAGATCAGAAGGTGAGATACAGGATCAGGTAGCGAGATACAGGATCAAGTAGCGTCAGGTATAGCTGCATACAGGTGGCTTGCACGAACACCTTGTGAGTGAAAGCCGGCGATTGAAATAGCCGCTCAGAGCGGCGCCTAGTGATGACGTCATGAAAATTAAAGGGACAGGTAGCTATATGCGTTCCACCTACCTAAATGGTGGAACGCAATGCGGAAGAAATGGGCTGGAAGGGTACCGAAGGTACCAGAATCTTACAATTATGCAACCTTCTTAGGATGTTTTACATGGGACAATGACTTTATCCCAATATCAAATCGGATCAAAGACTTATGAAGGGGGTCTAGCCATGATGAAGGGATTGGTCTCTTGCCCCTGAAACACATTGGCTCTTGGATCTTTTATTATATTGCAATGGAATTTTATCCATATGATTATTTCTGAGTGTGGTGCCTCAGTCTCTGATCCATTTAGTTACATGCAGGGCTTTTTTCTCAGATAAAACAGTACATGCAGAAACCCAACCACGCCACCCTGCCCCCACCGAATCGCATTGAATGGGGGGTGTGGCTAAATTGCCCTAACAGTGGGGGGGGGGAGTGGTCTTAAAAGGGCATTAAAGCAGGGTTCAGGGATACACTATGTACAGAGTGCAAATTACAGGAGTGTGCTTCTTTACAGAGGTCAGAGTTCAGAAGTGTGCTATGTACAGAGTGTAGCAATTGAGGGTGTGTTATGTATAGAATGCAGCGTTCGGGAGTGTGCCAGGTACAGAGCGCAGGTTTTAGAGTTGTGCTATGTAAGGAGTGCAGGGTTCAGGAGTGCGCTATGTATGGAGGGAAGGTTTCAGGGGTGTACTATGTATAGAGTACAGGTTTCAGGAGTGTGCTAAGTACAGAGTGTAGGGTTCAGGAGTTCGCTATGTACAGAGTGTAGGGTTTAGAAGTTTGCTACACAGAGAGTTAGAGATTGTTAGAGAGTTCAGAGAATTGTTAGAGGATGTTAGAGAGTTCAGGGGTATGCTACATACAGAGTTCAGGTCTCTTTCACAGGATGTCCACCACAACCCCAACCTCTGCACACACATCCTTGCACTGCACTGGGCCTTATTAAAGGAAATATCTAAAAAAAAAATTGGACCGTGTGAAATTAGACAGATGTTTTATTGGTCAAAGAAACTTCCAGCCCCTTGGTTTACCTGGAGCTGGTGATGTTGCTCTGGCAAGGCGGTGCCATGATGTGGTGCTGTCCCCAGCAAATAGAATGGCTGCATTACCTATAAAATGTCAACTGCTTCCTTAACCACTTAAGGACCGGAAGGTTTTAGGCTCTTAATGACCAGGCCATTTTTTGCAATATGACAATGCGTTATCAAGCAAAAGGACTGCGTTACTTTAACTGATAATTGTGTGGTCGTGTGACGCTGTCCCCCAAATAAAATTGATGTCCTTTTTTTCCCACAAATAGAGCTTTCTTTTGGTGGTATTTGATCACCTCTGCAATCTTTTTTTTTTCCGCTATAAACAAAAAAAGAGTGACAATTATGAAAAAAAAAAACAATATTTTTTACTTTCTGCTATAAACATTCCCAATAAAAAAAAATCAAAGTTTTTCATCATTTTAGGCCAATATGTATTCTGCTACATATTTTGGGTAAAAAAGAATCCCAACTAGTGTTTATTGATTGGCTTGTGCAAAGGTTATCGTGTCTACAAACTAGGGGAAAGATTTATGTCATTTTTATTTCATTATTTTTTTTACTTGCAATGGAAGGGTAAGGAAGGATGGATCACTATGGCACATGGAAGGCAGGAAGGATGGAACACTATGGCACATGGAAGGCAGAAACACTATTGCACATGGAAGGCAGGAACACTATGGGGCAGGGAAGGCAGGAATACTATGGGACATGGAAAGCAAGAACGCTATGAGACATGGAAGAAAGAGACAGAGGGGAGAGTTCACTTACCCGAGGCTCAGGCAGACATTGTGTGCTCTGGCTGCTTTAAAATTCCCACCCACACAACTCCTTCACAGGCACAGCATTGGATGTACGCCGGGGGGCTGTGGGCAGGTACAGGAGGACATGAGGAAGAGGTGGAGTAGAACTAGCCTCCCTCCTCCTCTGTTGGTAGAACCGGGGGGTGGGAGAGCATGGGGGAGGTGGGGAGACTGTGCTGCTGAGCACTGATTGAGTCTCAGTCTCGCCAGCTACAGTCTGCAGCGGCACGCACCTGCCAGAGGGATTAGTGGAGTCAAGTGCCACTGCGGGACTCAGCCCAGATTTGTGGGACATCAGAATTTACTTGAAATCTTGGGATGATCCTGGCAAATCCGGGACGGTTGGGAGGTATGATCACTGGGTCTCTGTGCTTCCTTGTGCAATGTAGGCAAATATGGTTAAGGTACCCTGCCTTAGTACTCCTTATAAGTGCTCTCAGCCCTGATGTAGGCAGTAGACTGGCTCTTGGGAGGAGGTATTATAGTATTAAAATACTTTGTTGGGTGGGTGTCAGTTTTGAAGGAGTGTGCATTCTTAAGTAGGATATACTGTATATTTGCATGCAGACAGCCTATGGTAATTTTATTCTGAGCCTTCTTGATTGCAAGAACTGAGATTCAGACTGGGGATAAAAGCACTAGATGATGCTGGATATCCTCCAGCCAGATAATGAGGCAGGTTCTATGTGACTTACTGCAGCTTCTAATGTACATTATGAGAAGCTCACAGAGTGCAGTGAAATCAGAGTAAGCAATTTCAGTACAGAAGAGGGGCATGTACTATTGTGCAAGACTGAGGGTAGGTTCATCTGTAAATGTATTCTTAGATGGAAAAGAAAGGGGTCTTCTCTTATGATGCTCATTTTTCTTCTCTTGCAGGTGATGAGGAGCTAGTAAAGGAAGTTTTGTTTGATGCTGTGGTCACTGCACCACTGGAAGCCTACTGGACGCAGGTGGAGCTTAATACGTCTAAGTGAGTTATAAAAGTTATTGCAAATCTGCACCTAATTCTTAACAACCTGCTGTGGAAAGTATTGCTGTTTCATTGCTGCATTTGCCAAACGTTATTTTCGTATCTGTAACAGAATCTTGTCTTGAGAGAAACCAGGAGATTGCTATGTTGTTCAAGTGACTTCAATACTTTGAGCCCTTGTTTTGAACAAGTACAGAGATAAGAAGCCCTTGTATCCCAACTTTAATTTGCTGCATGTTCATTTCAGTCATTGATTTGAAACTCCTGAAGTCATACACAGCCAGGCAACTGCCATTTCCAGACAAAAAATCAGCAACACCAGCCGTTGTCTTGTAGCAAGTTTGGTTTAAAAAGACCTTGTCAGGTCTCTAAAAAATTAAAATTGGCACACAGATGCAATAGAAGACCGCTCACCTCTCTTGCAACCCATGTTCTTTACCTCCCTTCTGTCTTGAATCTGCAGCCTCCAAAAGCCTTTTTAGCATTCAACACATCCAGGAGTGTCAGATGCCTGTGTCCTCTGCTGTGCACCTTTGTTTTTTCCTCTTATCCACTGTCACTGCTGAGCCCTGCATTGACGTGGAGGGCGGAAGAAAGAACAAGCATATGATGGGGGATGCATAGTGACCCTACTTGGCCTTTAGGCTTCAATGACCTCTTGTCAAGAAAAAGTTAAATCAATCTTGAGAGCACATGCAACTTACTTCGACACTCAGGCAGGTTGAACAAACCTCATCCAGTCACAGACCAATTCAGGGCATCATGGCCCCAACCCCTTTGGCACTGAAATCATAGAACCTCATCGGTGTTAGTGGAATCCAGCCTGGGGAGGGGACTCCCCTCTATTTAGAAAGTACTATAGTATGGACAAGTGGAGAGCACAGTGTCCCTAGAGGGACCCAGATTAGGGAATGCCTCTGCCACATTCTACGAGACAGTTGAAAGACTCAGAAAACCAAATTCATAATTTATTTTGTATTTCCTTTCCCATTTTTTTATGTTTCATGCTTTGTTGCACCTGTTCTCAGTAAGTGCCCACCATCTCTGTTGGAGCTGTTGATGGTTCATTACAGGCTATTGTTTTCCACCTGCTTTACTGTTCAAGCTGTTTCACTCTCCTTTTATTCCCAAATAACTTTTTGTATGTTTTTTATTTTGCTGCAGACAAGAGGATGGAATCGAGGTTGCCTTTCTGGGTACCCGTGCTGGCCTTATTAGGAAAAATTTGTTTGTGGGAGCGGAACAGATGTCAAACAAGTGAGTTGTGTATTGTTTGTGTAGCAATATTTTCAGGCATTGGGCCTGATATGGTTCTGCCATCGTTACCGGTAACCCTTCCAACACATTTAAGTTGAAAACCCAAGCGTGAGAACTGAGACAATGACCATTCTGGCATCTTTGGTTTGTTTTTTTTATTTTGTAATAGGGATGGGAGAAGGGAATGAGTGGGATACTCCTCTGGCTCAACTAGGTTTAACTGGGACCCTGTAAAGAAAAATGCCTGTTAGCGCTGTCTTGACGCCAGCTGAATGCCTAACACTCTGTTTAGCTCAAAAGCCCAGTGAACAGCTCCCTCCAGCCCTTCACTGACTGAGGTAGCTCCTTGTAACTGCTTGTGCTGCTGCAACTCTTAACACTGTACACTTCACACTGTAGACTTAACTCTTCAGGGCCCAACCGCTGGCACCCACTCTACACTTCAGGGTCCTCTTCACTAGGCACCCCCTCTAACACTTCAGGGTCCTCTTCACTAGGCACCCCCCTTGACACTAGCTGGCTCCTGGATCCCGGAGTGGTCCCCTCTACACTTCAGGCAGTCCCTTAGGGGCAATTCACAGTACTCAAAAACTTGGCATGCTTTTCTGGAACTGAACCCCTCTATCTCCACTGGTGCTCTGCACACCGGATCCTCTGTGCAGCTCAGCTCAGCTCTCTCTCTGGACTCTCAGGCAGCAACCTGAGACACCCAATCTGACAGGAGGAGAGACAGCCGTACCCTCCGTCCTGGGACTCTGCTTCCCGCCAAAGACGCTGCATCATGCGTTCCCTTCAAACGTATACCCACTCCCAGAATCCTCTGCGCCAGAATCTGCCTTCTGGGGTAGATACAGGCCTGAATGAGCCACTGATTGGGTTTCCTCCGCTGCCCGATGAAAATCCTCTCATGGAGCCAGTGGGGAGACTCCCCTCTCAGCAGTCACACCAGCTGTTGGACAGCCAAGGCCCATTATGCTTTTACCTAGCACCTACCTTGTAGGGTGCTACATCTGGATTAATAAAGGACAAAGAAGGGAACTTTTTCAGGGCCAGCAGGACATGGGCCCATCAGGAGAATCGCGAGCAACACTAGCTGAATTGGTCAAGATGTTAATGATCTTCTCTTTGTCTCTTATTTTCCTATAAAATCAAGACATTTTTTTACAACTTGGACAGAGTATTCTTTCAAGTTCCATTTCCTGAACCGGTAGAAGGGTTCTTTGGACTACTTGTTGATTCACTGGAACAAATGTTTTCCACCTTGCGCTAGCTGAATTCCATTATCCTGCCTGTCCTGTGTAGTCGGGGGGGGGGGGAGAGGGGGTGTATGGTGCGGTCGGTCTGCCCCCCCCCCCCGGCCCATGGAGCCCCAGCCGCCACTGTCCTTTAACCATCCTTGAGATCCTTTACTATAGTACATGAAGTTATAAAATTGCAGTTTTTACGCATTTTCTTTCAGTACTTATTTTAGAATAAAAAAATGATCTATCTATCTATCTATCTATCTATCTATCTATCTATCTATCTATCTATCTATCTATCTATCTATCTATCTATCTATCTATCTATCTATCTATCTATCTATCTATCTATCTATCCTGCTCAAAATATTAAAGGAACCCTTTGAAACAACATCAGATCTCAATGATGAAGAATCTCATGCTGGATATCTATACTGATATGGACTAGGTAATGTGTTAGGAACGAAAGGATGCCCCATCGTTTCATGGAAATTAAATTTATCAACCTACAGATGGCTGAATTCAAAGACACCCAAAAATCAAAGTGAAAAAATGATGCAGCAGGCTAGTCCATTTTGTTGAAATTTAATTTCAGCAACTCAAAATTGTACTCAGTAGTTTGTATGGCGTGCTTGTATGCATGCCTGACCATGTCAGGGCATGCTCCTAATGAGACGACGGATGGTGTCCTGAGTTATTTCCTCCCAGATCTGGACCAGGGCATTACTGAGCTCCTGAACAGAGGTGCAACCTGTCGGCGTCAGATGGACTGAAACATTTTGTTCAAGAGGTGTTCCATTGGATTTTGGTTAGGTGAGCATAGGGGCCATTCAATAATATCAATTTCTTTATCTGCCAGGAACTGGTTGCATACTCTTGCCACATGAGGCTGGGAATTGACATGCACCAGGAGGAACCCAGGACCCACTGCACCAGCATAGGCTCTAACAATGGGTCCAAGGATTTCATTCCGATACCTAATGGCAGTAAGGGTGCCATTGTCTAGCCTGCAGAGGTCTGTGTCCCTCCATGGATA
Organism: Pelophylax lessonae; assembly: GCF_965119305.1. NCBI lineage: Eukaryota > Metazoa > Chordata > Amphibia > Anura > Ranidae > Pelophylax > Pelophylax lessonae. The sequence continues at coordinate 496,410,830 of NC_138771.1, forward strand.
TGGCTCCCAGACCATCACTGACCCACCACTATACTGGTCAAGCTGAATGATTTTACAGGTAGCATAGCTTCTCTTCTGCTTCTCCAGACCCTTTCATGTCTGTCACATGTGCTTAGAGTGAACCTGCTCTCATCTGTGAAAAGCACAGGGTGCCAGTGGCAGGCCTACCAATTCTGGTGCTTTATGGCAAATGCCAATTGAGCTCCACGGTGCTGGGCAGTGAGCACAGGGCCCACTAGACGACGTCGGGACCTCAGGCCACCCTTATGAAGTCTGTTTCTGATGTTTTGGTCACCGACATTCACACCAGTGGCCTGCTGGAGGTATTTTTGTAGGGCTCTGGCAGTGTTCATCCTGTTCCTCCTTGCACAAAGGAGCAGAAACTGGTCCTGTTGATGGTTTAAGAACCTTCTACAGCCCTGTCCAGCTCTCCTAGAGTAACTGCCTGTCTCCTGGAATCTCCTCCATGCTCTAGAGACTGTGCTGGGAGACACAGCAAACCTTCTGGCAATGGCACGTAAATGAGGTGCGAACCCAGGAGAAGTTGGACTGCCTGTGGAACCTCTATATGGGCCAAGTATCGCCTCATGCTACCAGTAGTGACACTGACCCTAGCCAAATGCAAAACTAGTAAAAAAAGCAGTCAAAAAAGATGAGTAGGGAGAAAAAATCTCAGTGGCCTCCACCTGTAAAACTATTCCTGCTTTGGAGGTTGTCTCATTGTAGCCCCCCTAGTGCACCTGTTGTTAATTTCATTAACACCAAAATAGCTGAAACTGATTAACAACCCCCTCTGCTACTTAAATGATCAGATCAATATCCCAGGAGTTTAATTGACTTGATTAAAAAGTGTTTCTTTAATTTTTTGAGCAGTGTGTATATATATATATTTGAAAAAATGTAATTATTACTTGTTATTCTAATGTTGTCTATCATTTATCAAGTTCTGGTCTCCTTTTCACATCATTAGCATGAGTCGTCACAGCAGTGATCAGACAGCTTAGTATCAGGTTTCAATCAGACAAGGGCAGCTGCAAAGCAAGCCTCCCAATGAGCTGTCTCTTTAGCTAATCCATATAGTGCACTGGGAATCCTTTGTTATGTTTCAAATGCGTATTTTTTAGTAAACTCTCTTGCTCACCAATAGAGATTTGCTCATTACTGGACATAGATCATGCCAACTCTAAGGGATGGCATATTTTCTCAACAAAGTCAACTGCATTTTTCTTACACAAGTAGAAATTTTACATTTTCCCTCAACACTTTATGAGTAAACTTGAGACAGATACTGAAAGAAATAAGATGGCTGCCTTTGCTAAAAATGCTTTTTTTAATTCCTCTACTAAACGTGATGTATAGAGGTGTAAGGGGGGAGGGGGGAATGGGGGGAAAGGGGGACACGTTTAGGATTGAGGGAGTTTCGTTAGGTTCTTAAAGAGCTGGACAGTGTACTGTATCCAGATATGTGAATTGGTTATATATGCTAATCGCAGCAGCTAATTTTGTGAGGATGAAAAATAATCTTGGTTTTTTCATAGGAATACATGGCATGGAGGTCCGTAGGGGTTTTAGGATATATACAGCTCTCAGACACAGAGTCGGAGTACGACACTTCAGACTATGTTGGTGTTTGGTAGCAATGATGATAATCATTTTAAATTGCAAACTGCTATTATAACAGAAAGACACAGCTGTGGAAATATGCTTGTAATGACAATGTTGCCATCTTGTGGTAAAAAGTGAGACTACAGTAGAAGATAACTATACAAATACACCAGGGATTTGCATACCTAGCAGTGTTGCCAACCCCCCGGAGGGAAATTTACTGGCAGAACGTCCAAAATTTACGGACGGCACCAATTTTTTACTGGCAAAAAATCATGAAATTTACTGACCAAGCCGCATTTTTTACGGACACTGAAAAAAGTACCTAAAATAACAATTTTCAGTGCTAAACAGTGCAAATATCAATATTTTAACTATGAACATATAGCTAGTGCTATTAGCAATGTGTTAAAGTTAAACAAAAGTCAAAAAACATATTTCTCAAATGTACATGAAGGTTGGGTTACCATAACCCAGCCAGCACAGAGTTCCCCCTTACATCAGAGTTTGCAGACTCTGGTCAGACACGGTACAGGAGGTGGTCAGACACTGCGGACATGGTACAGGAGGTGGTCAGAGGATGCGGACGGGATACAGGTGGCGGTCAGAGGATGCAGACGGGATACAGGTGGCGGTCAGAGGATGCGGACGGGACACAGGTGGCGGTCAGAGGATGCGGACGGGACACAGGTGGCGGTCAGAGGATGCGGACGGGACACAGGTGGCGGTCAGAGGATGCGGACGGGACACAGGTGGCGGTCAGAGGATGCGGACGGGACACAGGTGGCGGTCAGAGGATGCGGACGGGACACAGGTGGCGGTCAGAGGATGCGGACGGGACACAGGTGGCGGTCAGAGGATGCGGACGGGATACAGGAGGCAGTCAGAGGATACAGAAATGGTACAAGGAATGGTCAGAGGATGCGGACGGGACACAGGTGGCGGTCAGAGGATGCGGACGGGATACAGGTGGCGGTAAGAGGATGCGGACGGGACACAGGTGGCGGTCAGAGGATACAGAAATGGTACAAGGAATGGTGAGAGGATCCCCCGGCATTGGTGGTCATTGGGACTCTGGGAGGAAGACAGCCCCTTACATTGGTATGGAAGTGGAAGTAGGACTGCTCTTTACATACAGTAGATGTCAGTGGGAGAAAGACAGCCATATAGGTTGATGGTCAGTGGGAGCAGAAATTTGCCAGCCTTGTTCACTGTCAGCAGGTATGTACAACAAGCACTAGTGCTCAGTGGTAAGAGGATTGTGCCACCATTGGTAAACAGTAGGAACAGGTATGCCCCAGCACAGCAGTGGTGGTCATTGGGTGCAGGAATGGCAATTGGTATTCAACAAGAGGTCTGCCCCATAAATGAGTGGTCAGTAGGAGTAGAAACACCCCAAGAATTGAGGATTTGTAGGAGCAAAAACTTCCATTAGAAGTCATTGAGAGGAAGATTGGCTCCTGCATTGATTACAGTGGGAGGAAGAATACAGAGCTGGATCGCCCAGAAGGCAGGCTAGGTTTGGGTACCTTTTTACAATACTTGTCAGTGTCACTTGAAGAGATAAAGTTGATAGGGCTCCGTCGGGTTCGCGCTGTCTGTCTTTAGTGCTGCCTGCCAGTCCTTCGGCTCCCCTGCACTGATCACATCAGAACAAGACTCCTCCTCCCTTCAGCCCGCGCCGCGGCTCAGTCAGTCAGTCGGCTCCTGGCATTTAAATTTTTTTAGGCGGGTGTACTGCCGATTGGCGCCTGTGCGGCATGACATAATCAGTGGGTGGCGAGGCCGCGGACTCAAGATTATCGGATTGACTCGGCGATTTCCGGAACTGCGCATGCGCAGTTCTCATCCGAGCCCGTAGCAGCCATTTTTACTGCCACTTACTGCCACTTACGGGCATTTACGGGCAGCCTAAAAGCGCCCTGTTTTTACGGGCTGCCCGTAAATCTACGGGCGGTTGGCAACACTGATACCTAGACAGATGTTCCTCATCTTAAATTTGTAAGCACAAACATGCAAACTATTCTTTTATGTGGCACAATTGCTAGCAGTTCCTGTATTTTTGGGGAACAATAAGACCTCATGCACACCGAACGTTTAGCCGTTTAGCCATCTCTTCTAAATTCCCTTCCTCCTGGCAGCAGCGTTTTGGCAGAAAAAAAAGCGTGAACCTTGTAAATGTGTGTAACACGTTTTGGGTGCGTCAAACACTTGGATGTTAATTAATTTCACTGGGCAGAATAATCTTTTTTTCTGGCAATTGAAATTAATTAACACTGAAACGCTAAACCAGCTAGCTTTAACTATGTTTAGGAGCAATTACACACATCAAGATTTTTTTTCTTTTAAAATGCTTCTTCTCCTGGACACACTGTTTTTTTTTGCCTCTAAACGCCCTTGCCTCTAAACTCCTCTAAATGTCTACACCTTGTGTGCATGGACATAAAGGGCTAACATGCAGGGGTGTTTGGAGGCAGAAAAAAAAAGCCAGAGGCCCCTAACAGCGGCGTTAAAAATGTCCATTGTGTATGAGACCTAATGGGAATTACAGATTCCAGATTTATCCATGGACACTAAGTCATTTTACAGTATGATCTCCCTTCTTTTGAATCATGAATATAACATAAGCTAAAGTGTATATATAGTTTTATGGGTTTTTTATGTATCATGTTTAGAAATAAATAAAATGTGTTTTATTGGAACACAGTTAATTCCCCTAAATGGTCAGACCTTAAAACTTCATTGCTCAAAAAATAAAACATTCAATTACTGTGAAAAAAAAAAAGTCCCAAACTGTTTCCTTTTATGGCAAAGAAACTTGTACTGGAAGAAATATGTAGTCTGGAAGCTGACTGGCTCTCTGGCTTCTTGTGTACAAGACAGGAAGCAAAGGGACATCTCCCTAATAATATAGAAGTGGCAAAAAAAAAAAATGAAAATAAATTGGCATTGTATCCCTTTCCTACTTTATTCAAAATGCAACAGAATGTTTTGAGTTTTTTTTTTAATACTTTTTCCCTTAGCTAAATGCCGATAATGTTATCAGTGTAGGCCAAGGTCCTATGTATAGTTCATTATTATATAGGTTATTATGCTCTGCTTCTGGTTAAGTAGTGCTGCATAAAAATGCTGCCTTGTCCACATTCTCGTCATATTTATTCTATTTTTTGTTTGTTCCAATTAGTAAATTTCTGCAGTATGAAGAAAAGGAAAGCATATTCACCATGGATCACTTTCCCTTGTGGTACCGGCTGGCGGCAGAACATCCTCCGGGGAGCTTTGTCTTCCATGTGCCCACTGACGACAGTCCGGGTAATGTTCCTAAACCTTTAACGATGCAGATGCTCAGCTAATTCTCTTCAGACGATAGCAGTAACCACCAGATGTGTGGCATTGTTAACAAAATATATATAACTAGTTCGTTAGAATTAGACATGGCAAAACATTGTCATCTGTGTGTAACAATCCTTGTGGTTATTTGGTTGTTGGTTGGTTGCAATACTTGATTATTGACTTTAAAAGGCATGCAATGTTGTAGCAATGCATGAGATTCGTTTATTAATAAGGAAATAAGAACTTATAAGAGGAAAACTAATGCAGCCAAAATCCAAAGACTGGTAAACTGCAATATATTACTTTTTTTTTCTTGGGTTTAGATTCTCTTTAAAGTGAACTTCAGACAGATAACAAAATACACATGTCAGTACACGGGTTTACATGGCCTAAGCATAGCTACGCAGGTGACACACACATTTCTGATTCAGCAAATATTTTTTCTGTGCCACCTTGATTAATCAGCCTCATAGTCTATTAGCATGAAGCAGTGCAACCGAATGTAGCTCACTGATCTTCCTGGCTGTGTAATATGGCAGAGGTGTTTAAATTACAAGACGGGTCACACAGAATTACAAATCCTTTGCCTGGTGAAACAGTTGATATATAACATGTGTAGCTGTTTTTCTGTAGTTTCACATTAAGTAGCAACTGGCATTAGGCTAGATTAAAGATAAGTTCCCTGAATGTTTTTTGCAGATCTGTTTCAGACAAAAAAATATGAATGAGTAGTATGGTCACTGGAGGGACTACAAGCCCCCCTATCTCCTGAGTGCTAGGATTTGTATATATTGCACAACTGGAATGACACTGGTGTTTTTTTCTCTTTGGGTCCACTTACATTTCTGCAGTAAAAATGTTTGCATTCATTAAATTATGTTCAGTTCACAAAGCTAACACGCCAAGATAAATAATTATTCTTTCTTTCAGAAATGTGACATTTATTTTCAGTAGAGCACAATGAAATCTGAAAATTACAGTCACATGTCCAAGGCCCTGTTCACATTTAGTGCGGTGACCTGCGTTTTACCACCCTGGATAAACGCAGGTCACTGCTAGAACACACAGAAACAGCAGTTTTCTATGTTTTCTGTTTGAACTGCAAGGCACCCAGGAGGTATGGCGCAGGGAACTGTGATAAAATGCAGACATTCTGCAATTTATCACATCGTATAAGAAGGGATTGCATGCCAAGGTACTGCTGTCACTTTGTGTACTTCAAATAAAATAAAGTTGTCACAAAAAAAAAAGGAACTGTGTGATGCGCTAAAACCCGTATCACACTGACAGCCATCTCACTGGGGCCGGAACAGAGAGCGGCCTGTACACTAAACTGCTGTGGTTTGTTTTGTGGGCAGTGCGAATGGGCCCTGAAAAAAAAGAGTACTTTAGGCTGCTGTTAAAGCTTTGTAAATTGAGCCTAATGTGTTTTATTTTGGTCAGTTTTCTTTTTTTTTTTTTATTACAGTTTTGTTTTTCTTTTTCTTGGGGGTGGGGGTGAACCCAATCCTCGAAATCTCATATAATCTTAAGAGACCATTTACATTTTTGCATGCATTGCATAGTCAGCCCATTGAAAATAAATGGCCTACCAATGCAACAAAAATGTGCACGTTGGGGAAATTTGTAATGTAATGCACTGCAACAGATTATAGAGCGTTGCCATGTGCTGCGGCACAATGTAACGCCTTAGAGGATTGGGGTATCATTTGAAAAGAGTGGCACCACAAAACTTGTGATGTGCATTACTGGGCGTTTCAGTAACATGTGCATTACCACTAAACAAGGATGTTAAAGGTCTTTTAATATGTTAAAATAATTTCAAAAGTAATTTGCAATAATTTTAAATCTGCAGCTTTCTTTAAACATGTAATTCCTGGTGATCCAGCCAAGGAAGGGGGGTCCTTGTTCAGACACTTTCTGTGATGATGTCTGAGCTCTCTTCCAATTGTATTTTGCCTTGTCACCCTGTCACATGTTTCCCTGGTGGAGACTACAAGCCATAGTGCTAAAACACATTGCATAGCCATGGTTCACCGTCTGGAGCAATGATGTGCATCCGATGCTGGAGTGGGTGCATGCAGACAGGAACTGGCTGAAATAGGCGACGAAATGAAAAGAAAGATGAGATGAAAAACGAAGATGTAACAAAGGTGAAGAAATGATTTTTTGGAAAAACAAAAAGACTAAAAAAAAAATTAAATGTTTACTTTTACACCCAGTGATACAAAACTCTCCTTGTGTTTTAGTTAAAAAAAGGAGCATCTAGTGTGCTGAAATGTAAATGGACCCTTGCTTGTGTTAATTCAATCTATGCTTTCTGTATTTTTTAAAACTTTTGTAGGTCATATGCCCTAACAGGTTTTAGGGGAACAGCTATTGAACACCAAAGTTAACTAAATTGTTAAATTGTAATGTAATATTGTTGCGATATGTCTGTGAAGATTCTCATTTATCCAGGTCATGGTATTGCTAGTAGTAGTTAGTCACAATGAACTGGACGTGTTCTGTAATGTGGGGACAGAAAAAAGCCACTTCTTCAGTTCACATGAGTGTCAGGAACAGGGGCAGACTGGTGAACTTCGGCCCAGGGAGCAAGTACAAACCAGAGGCCCATGGTGCAGCAACTTGGCCCCCCTCCCACTCTCCCTCTTCCTGTCCTCCCCTTGACCACCATTCCAGGCTGAATCCCTGCTCCAGATACTCACTGCTCACTGGTGAAATCCAGCCAGGGGGTGGTTGGGGGGAGCTGGAACAGCTTTTTTGGGGCTGCCAGGGGAGGAGAGTCTCCAGTGGAGCAGAGAACTATCCTCTGCTCAGACATAGTTTACACCATCCATACTGGTGTACTGGGGGGGGGGGGGAGGGGTCCTGCGCTCTATCCTTGTCTTCAACCCGCGGTCAGTAGGTCAGCGGCAGGAACTTTTTACTTCTCTTTATCAGGAATCCTTTAGGCATGTCTGTGGCAGAAGCGGTGCAGCCTTTTTACAGGGCATCAGAGCGGCCCAGGAGGCAATTGCCCCCCTGCCCCCTGGCCCAGTCCTCCCCTGGTCAGGAATATACTCCAATTTTTATATTCACATAGGTAGCATTGACACCTTAATCCAATCACCATGACGTGTGTCCAAGAACAGAATGGGAGGTGTGAAAGCTGTGGAATCGCCCTGTTCTAAATGACATAATCTCATGATGTCGGGAAGTATGCAAGGGTGTTAATCCTCAGTGACATGTCTGAAGGTGTGAATTGTTGCCAAACTGTTAGGATAGAGATGGTAAAACAACATTATTTGTGAAAGGCAGATGGTGTTGAAGGTCGCCCCTGTCCTGGGATGCTTGTTCCAGTTTGACATCGATGACTTCTTTCATATGTCTTAGTACCAGTGAGGTGCACATTTTGGACAAAGAAGACAACTGGTTTGCAAGAGGTGTGAAAGAGGTCAAATTGGAAAAATCATCCTTGAAGGGGGTGGGGACATTTGACACCATCTTTCTTCCACATACTGTATAATGGCATTTTAACATGTCTACCCAGACAATTTGAAGATAATTCACACCTTTGATTCAAGGAACTTAACACAAATTCAGACTCCCTGACAACCAAAGATATGGGATTTTGTAATTAGCACAGGGCGGTTCTGCAACTTTAATGCCTCCAATCCTGTTTTTGGACAATCAGCATTTGTCTTGACACCATGGTGATTGGTGTCAGTGCTGCCTGTATGGATATAAATGCTCGGTATCTTTCTGACACTCATTAGAACTAAAGTAGTGGCTTGAAGAAGTTTTAAAACTTATCTAACATTATAGAACAAGTCCAGTTATTGGGACTAATTACTACTAGCCAATGTTGGAAAAACATTTTCCTCTTTCACTGAACAGGCAGCTGTTGCTGTATCGGTCGCACTGCTGTTCTCTGTCAACCTCCTCAATTCCCTCTTCCAGATCATAACCCCAGAGACAATGACATCGCCGAGCCTGCCATCCAGTCGCGTAAATGGGAGGAGCTGATCCCTGAGGGTACCTGAACAGGACTTATGTGCATGAGTGCTGTTCCATAAAATAAAATGCCCATGGTGGCATCTTTTTTATATCATTTAGATTTAGCGTTCCATTGTCACCCTAAAACCCACCTATGACCTTGTTCCATTCACCACTCATGCATTTCATTCACAAGGAGGGAGCACGGCCTGTACCAGCTCTATCATCCAGAGCCATGACATCAAAAGGACATGAGCTTCTGAGCCTTGCTGTTGCTCCGTTGTGATGTCATCATCATGGCTGCTGTCTTGCCAGGCTCATGTAACACATGCATGTTGCATGTTGAGAGGCAAAAAAAATAATTTTTTTTCTTTGTTCCATTCTGCTCTTTCTGACCTTAATTTGAACCGATTGGTTCTTGATTAGAAAGCTGTGTCCCAGATTGTAGCTCGCCAAAAGCAATTAGGCGGTGTCATGCTCTTTTTATATCACTCATCATGATAGAAGCAGCACAAGGATAGCCAATGGTAATTCTTGTAGTTGTATGTCTTACAGTTTTTCATTACTCGCTGTACATAGGTTCAATAGTTTTATTTTGTGAATTTGTTTTATAATTTAGCCTGTGAAACTACCCAACATTATAACAGATTTTCTGGAAAAAAAATTTCGGCAAGTTCAGACAGGTGATTGGGCTGCTTCTTTTTCAGTTGATAAGATGCCCTTTATCTGTCAAGTGAACAAGCATGTGATTGGCGCTGTATAATGTCACCTGACACAGATACATTTGTTCCTTTCAAAAGGAACATTCAGAACTTTCACAGGATGGTTAAGGGTCTGAGTCTAGCTGAAAGGACTAGCCAGTGGCTGCAGCCAGGACTGGTTGCTGACAAGATTGCTTCAATAGATACATATTCAGTTCTTCATTATCTGTGTCAGTGCTCAGCATTCAAAAATTCTGAGCCCTTAACCTAAATCAGCCATGCTGAGATCAGCCTGCTGGCAGAACCACTTCCATAGGTCCCTCTTTGGTTCTTTGAGTACCCGTGGCAGTCTACAGTGATCAGAAGCTTCCTTTTGTTATATTTCAGATGTTTTTAATTCCACCATGGCACACTAGTCTGTATTTACCTCCATCTGTCCTCCCTTCTCTGCAGTCACAATCCCATTTTAATCCCAGTGTTTTAAGTCAGTTTGCGACTTCATGTTTTTTCATGTTGCTCGTTTTGACAGCCATCGGGCTGCCTTGTGATGATAAATCTTTACATGCAGTAATTACCGTATCCTTTGAAGATTACATCTGCAAACATGAATCCACTTTACTGCATCGTGCAGAAGGAGAGGTACCACGTTTCTGTTTATGTAACCGAAAATGTTCAGTTTAAAGCTGCATTTTCAGCAATTTCACATTAAACGCATACTCTCTGCTGATGTAGATGCACGGACATGATAATTACTGTTTTGCTCTGGAGCAATGCTCAGATGAGATGACTTGAGTCCTTACTTGAAGGGAGAAAAGAGTCCCGACATTTTATTCCTGACGGACATATCCTGCAGCACAGCTCAGGACAATTTAGAAAAAAAATACTATCAAATCTTCAGAGGCAAAAGGCACATTATGTTTACAGAACTTTACAGAAGTCATGTCATTGTTAGCAAAATCAGTACCATTTGGCATCAACAGCCTGCCATCAGCATAGGGGTGGGGGAAATGGTGCTGATCTAGAACAAGATGGTCCTATACATCTATCTGGGAGAAGGTATGTGCAGGTTTGAGGCTGGATTCATACTATTGCGAATTGAATGTGGGTTTCCCCGCATCCTTTTCGCATGACAGGAGAGTGTGACCGGCTCTCAATGGAGCCGGTTCACAGATCTCCGTGGCGGCTGCATAACTGATTGCACAGGGGTCCTGTGCATGTTTGGCTCCATTTTAGGTCCGAATTCAGGCATGATTTGTTCCTGAAACAGAGAACAGGGACTCACCTCACCCCTGTTGTGAGCTGAGTCCATATTAACTGTGAACCCAGCCTAAAGGAGCTAACTTAATTGTTAAAGTATAACTAAAGGCAAGTTTTGGATAGAGTGGAGAGGGACTAGGACAGCTGTCAGGTTTTTGTTGCTATCTGTGCCCCTGGTAGGGAGATTTACCCTGTTTACTATTATCACTGAAAGTAAAAGGAAATCCCAAATTTTGGGTTGTCCGCAGAAGAGAAATAGAAGGGAAATCTTCCAATGGGGACGATACTTCTGGTGGCCCTGGTGACAACCAGGGATTCCCTTACATTTAAAGGATTTCCTTTAACTTCCTGTTTTGACTGTTTTGATTGTTGGACAGGAAATAAAGGGACACCCCCCACCCTATTGTGACACAGATGGCAAAAATAAACTTTACAGGGGTTATAACCCTCCCTTACTCTATCCAAATATTTAGGATGAAGTTAAGGTTGGGGTATGGTTTTAGGGTTTTAGGAAGCTAAGTGTTAAGTTTTAGGGTTAGATTGTAAATGTTGACTTAGTCGGATTTTAGGACAAAGATGGTTAAGTGTGGGGTTGGCCTAATTTACCACCAACTATGTAGTGTGAAGGCCTACCTTGGTGTGTATAAATTAAATAGATTGCTAAGGTAGGACTTAAGGTCGTCCTTGGTAAATTAAAAAAATATTGTTCAGATATGATGCCAGCTATACAGTCAGGAGAAGGTTAGGGAGGACAATCTGGAAAGACGACACTTTTTCTCAGCAGAAAAAGAACTTTGCTGAGAGAGGTCAGACACTGAAAACCTACCGATCAGCTCAATGGGATTCTGCAAAAAACAGATATTTCTGAACCACGCTTGTTCTTGTTTATGTAATGCCCAGAGCAAGAAAATGCCATTATGCCTGTAGAGTCAAAAAATAAAAATAAGAATTTAGTATAGTTGGTGTGGGTTTTAGCATGTTGTAGGCCTCAGCGTAACTTTTTTTTTTTGCAGCAGCAGCAATAAGACCTCCTCCCATTAGTGTAGGTAGTTTCCATTTACTTGGCCTTCCTACAAGGCCTCATCTGAGGTGTCCTGTCTCTATCATGTCCTCCATGCAGGTTTCAAATGAAGTTTCCTGTCTCTATTCTGCCCCTCCTATCAAGCCTCGCCTTAGGTTTCTGTCTGCATTTAGACGTCCTTCCAGGCCTCACCTGAGTTTTCCTGTCTCCATTCGTTCCTCAGTTAGGATCTTGTGGCGTCCTGTCTCTTTCTGACCTTCTTGTAGGCTTCACCTAAGGTGTCCTATCTACTTTCTACCCTTCTCAAAGGCCTCATGTGAGGCGTTCTGTCTTTGTTATGCCATCCTAGCAGGCCTCTCAGCCCTGTCTCAATTCTGCCCTCCTATAAGGCCTCACTTGAAGTGTCTTATCTCAATTCTGACCTAGCAGACCTCACCATAGGTGTCTTATCTCCATTCTGCCCTTCTAGTAGGCCTAACTCTATTGTTTGCATTATTACAGCATAGCTATCACGTTTCCATTGCATTTGAGGAGCAGTGAGCACTGTGGAATTCTTATACCTTATCTTTCCTTTCATTTTATTCTCATTTTGCAGTAAAAACTGTCAACAATTGTGCAGCAATCATCAGTTTATACTTGCATTCTTTATAAGATGCAGTGGCAGGAAACATCATGACAAGATGTCAGACAATGCATACCATCTGCCTTTTGTCATACCCTCAACTGGGACTGTACTATATGGTACCTGTTTTTTTTTTTTAGAGGGGCATACTCCATCTAATGTTATCAACTCTCTAGTATATATCGGATATATTGTATAGACTAAAGACCCAATGCTGGTCGGACTGTGAGATCCTCCATCCATCACTTCCCTGCAGTAACCAGTGTGATCCACCACCATTTTACCAAATCTGGCATTTTCCATTTTCCGGAAACCACCTACCAGTGCTCCGATATTTCTCCTAATTACATGTCTGAAATTGAAATCTCATATTTCCTAATGCATAAAAATAAACTCCATGCAGATGAATTACATACATTGAAGCTTATTTACTTGCAAAAGGTAGAGAAGAGCTTATCAGTCTGCTGCTTCTCCTTTCAATGTTCGGTCACAGGCTCAAGAAGAACAAGATCTGTAAGTGTTACTGAACTGCAGCAAAGAAAAATCAGATCTTCTCTCCTGCCATACAAGGCTGTGCTGTGTGGCAGAGCTGTGTAAATCTTATGGATAGACAAATACAAACCTTTTGACAGGTATCACAGCTCCCTTTATGTCTTTCATCTGTGCGTATAGCTATTTGTCTTGAGTTTGACTTTATTTTTGCATAGAGCTAGTATAAGTACCTGAATCTGTCCTCTATCAGCCTCCTGCAATCCCCTGCACAGCAGTACACTGGCTAAGAGAGGGAAGTTCAGTGCTTTGAACCATTAACCTTCTACTGCGTTGTACAGTACTGTCAGTCTAACACATAAACATGTTTACAGGAGGGTCAAGAACAGGAATATCTTCAGTAGGTATATCTGCAGAAGTACAGTAGATCAGTCCTTCTTTATTGTCCAATCACAGGTGGGGGTGGGGGCGGGCCTGGACCAGACTGTGTTGGAGAACTATAGTGTATTCTGAAGGGAGGTCTAGCAGGGGTTACTGTATCATAAGACTAGCTGAACAGAATTGCAAATCCTTTCTGAGTATTTTTGCTCTGCTAGGTAAATGCAAGAGGAACAGAGATTCAGAAGTCATTCCGAGAGCAAGACAAAAAATCTACTTTGCTATTATATGCTAGACATGTCCAAAGGGTTTTCTAGTCAGGTGTTAGGAGATGACTCTTAGATAAAATAATGTCCTAAATCAAATATATAGACTTATAAAATTAACATTTCACCACCTGTAATAGGACTGCCAAAATTGCTGTTACCCATCACAGATGAAGCGCTCCTTCATTGGTGGAATCGCTTCAGCTTATGATGTTGCAAAGGAGAGCACTTCCCCAGAGTTGGATGGGAGCCTCTGCTGTGGCAGCCATTGTGACAGGGCCACTTTAAGCACCTGTATTGCCCGGATAAGGACAGTCAGCTATATCACAACTGTGGCTGATGGTATTTTGCGTTCTTACAGATGCCAGCCCCAAACCGCAAGTCGTGACTGTTAGCACCTCCATCGCTGTCACCGTGCACAACAAGACTGCTGTCGCTGCAGGTAGGATGGTATTTGGATTGTTGGATATCATTTGTGGTGTTTTTTTTTTTTTTTTCAAGTATCAGACCATTTGGGGTTTAAGTGGTATCTTTTATTGGCTAACTTAAAGCTGAACTCCGGGCAGATATATAAGACACAAAATAATTCAGCTCTTTAATCATTAACACATTAATAAATGTATTATTTTTGAATTGACCTGGTGGCAACCTTTTGCAGTCCCCATACAGCAGAGTTAGAGAGTAAAGCTGGATACACACTATACAATTGTCTTTAGATTTTTTCCTTTAGGCCCCTTTCACACAGACGGACCGTTCAGATCCGCCTGTCAGTTTTTTTGGCGGATCTGAACGGTCCCTCCATGCATTCCTATGGGGCATCGGATGTCAGCGGAGACATGTCAGCTGACACCTGATCCGATCCATCAAATCTGGACGGATGGAAACCCTATTTTCCATCCATCCAGCGGGTCGGATGAGAACGGACCGACGGTCCGTTCCCATCCGATTTCCCCATAGAGATGTATGCGGCTCTGACAGCTGTGTCTCCGCACACTGTGTTGAGAACAGCTGTCATCCTCCGCTGAGATCCCCCGCTGAGATAAACGGAGTCCGCCGACAGAGCGGACTGTCTGAAAGAGACCTTAGATTTACCAAAACCATATAATATGACGTCAAACCTAAACCCTTTCAATTTGTATGCAATCAGGCAGGCCCTTGCACTACATAGTTGAAGGTAAATCTAAAGCAAATCAAACAACAAAAGTTGTATAGTGTGTATCCAGCTTAAGAAAAAGAAGCAGTAGAAGGAACCAGTCAGTTCATGTACTGGTGTGGAGCATGCTGAAAGAAAGAGAGAACAGAGAGATAAGCTCATCAGTGGTTTCTCTTTTTACTGTTTTTGGCAAAAGCTAATTTTTTTATTTTTTTTTAATGTGTTACTTATTTTTATCTTGTAATTGTTGCCTGGTGTTTGGCTTTAAGTTGTTAAGATTGCAAGCTTCTGGGACTTGGGTACCTTTCTCGGGCATTATAGAACTGTGTGATGCTTGAGGAAGGGACCCTAAGTCCTACAATGTTAGCCAAACAAAGCATATTGCTTAAACTCCAACCTTTGTGCAATAAATAATGGCTAATATATGTCATAGAAATCCTAACAATGAACTTCTCCTATTTGCTCCTTTATAGTCTGTTAAATATACTATGAGGATGCTTTTGTTTGGGATTAGAGAGCACATTGACAGCCTAATGCCCCGTACACACGTGCAGATTATCTGCAGACTTTTGTCTGCAGACTTACCTTTTCTATGTAGTGCAAGGGCCTGCTGGATTGCATACAAATTGAAAGTGTTTAGGTTTGACCTCATATTATATGGTTTTGGTAAGTCTGCAGACAAATGTCTGCAGATAATCTGCACGTGTGTATGGGGCATTAGGCAGACAGAATCTGGAGCAGCTGTGCATGGCAACCAATCAGCTTCTAACTTTCATTTTTAAAGCCAAACTGAACAAGCTAAATTTACAAGCTGATCAGTGACTGCTGGTGCTCAATTCCCTTGGAGGAGGTGGGGGGGGCGGCCACAAACACCCACCCGTCGCTCAATCGATTGCCGCTTTGCTCGCCCGCCAGGCCCTCCGCCAGCCCTGCACTTACCCCATCCAGGTCACGGCTTTGGCGGCTTCCCCCCTGCCTCTCCTCCCGAGTCCCGATGGTCGCTTTTCCTCCCGGCCAATCGGGTCTCAGGACCTGCTTCCTGATTGGCCGAGAGGAGAAGCAGGAAGACATTAGCGAATATTAATTTGGTAATGTCACACAACTAGATGGGCTCAGGGGCGCAGTGCTCTGCACCCCGAGCCCACCCTTTTTGAAGCCTCACACTCTAACCATGTGCGTCCAAAAAAAAACCCCATTGAAATCCATGCATCCGGCGCCCTGCATGTACATTAGGGGGGCGGCGCCCCTAATGGAGTGGCCCCACTGAAGCTGATTGGATTCATAGTTTCTCCAGATTCTGGCTGCTACAATCTTAGTAAATCAATACATTAGTATTTCTCAACATTTTAAACTCTTTCATGGTAAGGATCCAAGTTGATCAATATTTTTTTAAATAGATCCAAGCAGATTAATATTTTTTTGGAATAGGTAGGGTGTATAACAATTGGAGGAGAACCCACTTGAGGAGATAAGTCTCCCAGAAATACTATAGATGAAATGGGTGTACAGGTTTGGTACTGGGCATCCTAGGGAATTTAATGACAACTTGGGCCTCAATTGCTTCAGAAATACAGACTGAATAGGAAATAATATATAGATATGTGGGATTTATTATTGATCATTTTTACGCTCACACTTGTTATGTATATATTTTAGACATGGCCATTTTAACATTTGTCTTTTGTTTATCTTGATACCATTGCAGAGTTTTTATTTAAAATAAGAGGGTGATGGGAACAGAGGCAGAGATCCTCCTTAAGTGTGTAGTGTTTATATTCAGAGAACCCATAGTGGATAATTAAGGGGGATATAAATAAATACATTGTTTCCCTTGGAGGTTGCTTATATAAGGACTGAAAGTGGTGGTTAATCCGTATAAATACCCAAAGGAGTGACTAGTCTCAGGTGATACACAATGATTAAACAAATGTTCCTACATGAGTTGTACCTGTTTTTCTACAGCCCTCCCTCCTCTACAGCCTTTCAAAATACAGACTTTATACAGCTTGTCTGAGCTGTCAGAAAACATGGGGACAGGGAGCTGAAGTTACACTCTGCAGAGCTCAGTGGGGAGAGCTGAGAGCTGATTGGAGGAAGAGAACACACCCCATTCATACAGCATTCAGGCACAGAGCTGAGGCTGTCATTTACAAGAAGTGTGCTGGAACTTCCTTCCCTGTCACCTTTTTTCCCTTAGTGTTAGGAATACATTTTAGTAACTGGATTGAGGCAAGAACACACGATAGAAGGATATGCTTTGTTTATATGTTGTATTTCATATCAGAAGATTACAACCACTTTAATTATTGAGTTTGGGAATTTTAGCATTTTTATTTGGAGTTTTGATTTGTGACGTGATTAAGGAGGATCAGTAAATGCCATATGTGGAATTCTTTATTTTTTTTTTATACATGTTTTAATAAATACAGTTTAGTGCTATGATGGTCACCCTCTTTCTGTTATGCAACATCTATATATATACCCCAATGGAGTTAATAGAGCGAAAGGACGAAGTGGAGAAACACTCCCTTATATGTGAATATATCCCTAAGTGCAATCAGACCTAATTAATTACAGAGTTCAAAATCATTTGGTGAGTCGATCCCTAAAGGGGTTGGAGTGTGTGGGTGAAGGTTATCAGAGTGGATCTAGGGAAGTGAAAAAGATTGAAAATGTTTTGCGGTGTTTTACTTTATGTAAGATATATCATTTTTTATTTTGCACAAATGAACTGTTTATGAACTTAGCATGGGAAAACATATATGGACTTTATCTGTATTATATGCATTTTGCACTTTATTTATTAGAATTCACTAATGTTATATGTTGGTTATTGTAATTAATGTAAACACATTTTAATAGTATTTATAGTGTCACTTGCAGTTTATAAGCTATTTGTTTATTTAAGGGAGTTACATTTGCAAGCGTGTTCCTATAAAATGTAACTCCCTCTAGATCCCCATAGGTTACTTACAGTACATATACAAGCTATTTAGATTTGAGAACAAATATTCTTTAATTTTCTTTTAATCCATCTCTTGTGAGCAAAGATCCTATGTGGTATTGTATTGTAAATAAACCATTTAAGAAGGTAGTGTTTCATTTTGCCACTAGAGGAAGCAAAACACTAATTTCCACAGTTTTGTATTCCAAGTTGCTGGTCCTAAGTTTTATTGCTGCACACTGAGCAGTGAACTGATTAAAATGACCTTTTATTTACTTTACAAGTCTGCAATAATGCATTTTCTGATAGATTATAATATACAGCAACAATATCATGTTTCAGAAAGCTTTATTAGTTTTATCAGTTTATTAGTTTTATTGGCATAAAGTCATCCTTGGGCTTCAGTCAGTGATTTTTGCCTAGGGTGAGTTGATATCATCTGTCTGCTGCAGAAAAGAGGAAGCATTTCCTCAATATCTTTTTCTCAAAGGCTCAGATTGCAACATTGTAACTTTTCAGCAAGTCACAAGGTGAGAGTCAGCAACAGGAGCTGATCTGTGTAACACAGTTTTGAACACTGCCAAGAACTGTACAGGTGCCAGGTTTTACATGATTGTGCCATCTCCTAACTGACATCTCATTCCAGGAAGTAGATGGCGACCTTGGATGTCACCTAAAAAGAATTGGCTCTGTCCTTTTGTGGGGAAAAGCAGATCCCCGCTGAGCAGGAGGATGGCTAGTCCCTGGCGGCTCCGTGTACGCAGTGTGGACACAGACAGCCCATTTTTCTCTACAGGTGATTAGATGTAAACTGGACCGCCTATCCGTTTACACCCAACTGCCATCCCCATCTCTGTTTTTTAGTGGATTGGATTAGATGTCCACATGACACATGTCCATTCACATCCACTGCTCTGTAGAGGATAATAGAGGGTCCGACTGAAAAACTAATAGGCGGGCCCAATTGGTCCACCCATGTGAAAGGGGTCTAAGGGGTGATAAATACCCAGATATGTTACAATGACCTAAAGTGTTCCTAAACCCAAGAGCCTGCATTCACTATATCTGGTCTCCCACAGTACACAGAACATGAAAATGCAATTATTATAGTAAATATAAACTGCTAAATACCTTTTCTCATCAGCATTATAAAGCAGTCTTGTGACTTCTATCAGCGTCCAGTCAAGCACTGTTTAAAGCTTTTAGGGGGAGTTTTCTGACTGCAAGACCCCTGACTCTCTGTCTGGACAGTGCTAATTGGCCCTGTGCTGATGACATGCACTCTCCCAAGAAAAAAAAAAATAACCTCTCTAGCAATACACACCAAACTGAGCATGTGCATCCTGACTCCATAGACTCTGTGTTATCAGAAAATTATCAGGGGACAGTAGAAGAAGGGAGGATCAGAGAAGCCAGCATCAAACAGCCTTTTTACACAATGTGGAGGAATAACCCCTTAGTGCCGGTTCACACTAATATGACTTGTCAGGCGACTTGGTCAGCCTTGCAAGTCGTGCACCGTCGCGGTCATTGAGTAGTACAGGACCAGTTTTAATAGGAGCGACACAAGTCGCTCCGACTTAGAAAAAGGGTCCTGTACTACTTCGGGGCAACCTGGAGGCGACTTCAATTGACATTAATTTTATGAAGTCCGCGCAAGTCACGCCGAAGTCGTGCTGCACGCCCCCTAAGTCGGAGCGACCTAGTGTGAACCGGCACTTAGGTTCCACAGTGAGTATAACAAGCATGCTTTACTGCATATACAGACTGATTTTACTCTTTTAGGTTTAGTAACACATTAAAGTGCAATATATCTGATTAAATGTCCATTTTAAGGGCAAACTGACATTCAGAGCTGGATGGAGGTATAATGATACCTTCAGCTACTTATACAGGATATGTCAATGCTATCCCTTGTGTACTTTATATTCTTTTTAAAGCTGTAGTTTATTCTGCTTATATTTTGCCCTCCCTGGTTCCTCCCCCACCCATCAGCATGCTAATGAAATTCCTAAATGAAACCTTTCTAATTTCATTACATTACCTGAAGTGGAAAAATTAAAAATGGATGAACAGGTGGGATTTTTAATGCAGAAGAGACATACTTTGTGCCTTCTGCAATAAAAGTGCCTACCTACCTGTCTATCCCATGTGCAGATCACTGTAGAAATTCAGCAATATCAATGCTAATTGAGCTCGTGCGCATACACGTCATAACAGCCCAGCCAACGAAAGTCACAGGCAATCGATTCCCAGAAGCCAAACCTCCTAAAGATGTCAGTGGCCAGCAGGAAGTTCCAGGACGCGGCATCGCTGGACTGAAGGTGATCATAGTTCCGTTGTAATTTAGTCCCATTTATATCATTACTGGGTCTCTGTGCTTCTCTATACAATGCAGACAGATCATGGTTGGTAGGAGGGGCTGACAGGGCTGTATTAAGCTTCCTGAAAACATCACAGCACCCTGTCTCAGTACTCCTCTCAGGATCCCCCAGCCTTGATGCAAGCAGTGGGCTGACTCTTTGGAGGAGTTATGCAAATATCAAAATGCCTTGATGGGTGGATGTCAGTCTGGAGGAGTGAGCATTTCTGAGCAGGCTTCGTTTGCATTCATATCGTTCATATTCCTATCGCACACCTTCCTGGTTTGTAGGCTCGTGTATGTTGGGTGCTGAAGCGATCACCAGTTGGCAACTGGATTAGTTACAAGTAAATACATATTCGCCAGCACACCAAGGATCTTGCAAGAGCAGTCCAAAAACTTTATTCAAGTTACGATCACATCAAAAAAATAGTGCAACGCTTCGGAGCCGCACAGGACCCCTTCGTCAGGCATGTGACACATGCCTGACGAAGGGGTCCTGTGCGGCTCTGAAACATTGCAGGAAAGGAAAGATAATACTGGATGTCCTCCAGCCAGGAAATAAGAGGGGCTCTATCCGGCTTGCTGCAGCTTCTAAAGCCTGGTAAACCCCACTATTTTTTCTTACATTCAACCCAGAGCAATAGCTGCTGTACTAACAATCCGATGTTAATACAGTGATCTCCCCTGCCGTGCTATTGCGTTCTGACAGGGGGTCGTCCCTGTCACTCCGGTCAGCGCTCTCAGCCATTGGCTGGTTGGCAGATCGTTTTTGGTCATTTTTTTTTTTTTAAGCCCGTAGCGTGTGAAACACACTCAAAAGACTTCACCCGGTGCATAAAAAGTGCACACACGCAAACGTGAACACACAAAAACTGCACAGGGTGTGCGAAAATGGTCTGGCCTCCGAAGAGGTTGGACCTATACCTTGATCCCCCGGGGCGCAAGACTCCTGACAGGGACTGAGGTACTTCCTATGGTTTGCCTGGCCGAAACCTGGCAAACCCCGTTCTCCAGGGGGACTGCCGAAACAGCCCACCCCAAGTACTGGGTGGGGCTCCCCCGAAGGGAGACCCCATGAGAGAGGGCGAACGAAGCCAAAAGGCCATGTCCACCCCCTCCCAAGACTTTCAAGGTAGGCCCAGAGACCCACACCGTACTCGTCGTGCAGAGGAAGAAAAAGGTGATAGTGAAGTGACAAAACACTACAAAGAAAAAGCACACACAAACAAAAAGGTGAGGAAAGGGAAGTGGGGAGGTGAATTAGTGCCTTTGTGTAAATACAAGGGCAGGCCTTCCGGCCGGAATAAAAATTCCTCTGGTCGAAGCCAAAAGGCCTTGCCCAAGAGGCAGGTGCTTAAAAAAGTGTGCGTAGGTGCAGTGACCATGGTGCCGAAAAACTCAAGGCGAGCTGCCCCTCACCAGTGAGAATTAAGGCACCCCTGGGCTGCCACCCCAGGGGCACATACACTACAGGCTTTCTCTACCCCGGCCCAAAGGCCAGACCGAGTGTAGCCCTATCCCACCAGGAGGCATCAGAACTTTGGACAGCTTAGGGAGAACCTGCCTTCAACTGGGGACAAGCCTTTTGCAAGGCCAGATTCAACCCAGGAGGAAAGGCTCCCCCACCGCCGTCGCCGTTCCTTACCAATCACATCCAGGAGCAGTACTAACTGGTCACGGTACAACCCAGTTTTCTCGCTCCCTTCAAAATGGTAGGGGCGGACCCATTCAAATCAGGAGGCAATGGACCCCTCCGGCTTTCTCTGATGTGGCTTACTTCCCAGTCCCCCGGTTGTTCCGGAGCACCCTGGTTCATTTCGGCCCCCACCGATACTAACCATCAGGTTCCATACCAACTGATAAGAACAGATGCTACACTTGATCTTAGCCAAAAGGCCGAGAAGATCGTTTTTGGTCATGAGCCTTCTACAGCCTTCTGTTGGACTGGCTGTTGATGCCAGCTGACATTCAGCCCGTGTGTGCTAGGCTTAATGCACATTGTGGGAAGCTTAGAGTGTGCAGTGAAATCAGAGTAAGAAATATCTGTACAGGAGGAGCCTGTACAACTGTGCATGATTGAATGGGCGGCTGGAGTCCAGCTCTAAGTTTTCTACCTTGAGTTTGAAAATCTATGCAATTTCAGTAAGTGGTGAAGACCAGGCTGTCATATTCTGGATAGGGATTTTATTTCGGAGTTGAGCTGGGGACTGTTCCTAGAAGTCATTGACTGTTGTCGACAATTCCTATTTAATAGGCCTCCATATTTATCTTTCTTTTTAAGCTTCTCCCTTGCATGACAAGAACAGAAGAGGATTGTGTCCCCTAAAGTACACATTGGCACACTGAGCCAGCGAGTGACAGGTCGGATCTGGCGGCTCCGAAGGGCAGTGTGTGACTGCATAGGGCGTCCATCATTAGCGACATTGCTGAAGAAGTGTGACAGGTCCCAGACTGAGACGTGACCTTCTGTGTTATTATCCCTGAGAGGGGCTCACACTTCTAGTGATGTCACCATACTGCTTTGTATCGCTGTATATTCGTAACTCAATAAATTTGTTTTCACTATTGCTTATTGACACATTAGAACAGGGATCCTCAAACTACGGCCCTCCAGCTGTTGCAGAACTACACATCCCATGAGCCATTGTAAAACTCATTATTCACAGACATGACTAGGCATGATGGGAATTGTAGTTCCTGAACAACTAGAGCGCCATCGTTTGAAGACCCCTGTATTAGAATGTCTGGACACACTTCCCATATACAGATTAAAGCATAACTCCGACCAAAACATGAAGAAGGGTCACAGACCACAATAAAAAACCCTTATTTCTAACCCCTCCCTATTCTAGTTGTAGTTATAATTGGCCTTTAAAGAGACCCTGTCATTGCACCAATCACCGCCAATCTTCCCATTAGATTATATGAGCATTAAGTTATTTATTGCATGTAATTTACCTGTAAAAACCCTGGAATTGCTGCTGGGTGCCCCATCTTGGATGTCCCAGCAGAGCTGTCACTCAAATGGCACTCTCCTTCATTTTCCACCTACATAAAAGGTTATGTACTGTAGAGAGGTGAGGGGTGGGGGAGCTGGGCCAGCACATACCTAGGCACTACCAGAAGTGAAGATAGCTTTGACATGCGATGAGACAGGTCACTGTGCTAGGGAATCAACTCCTGCAAGGGGGTCAAATTTGCTAGCAAATTCAGAGGAGCATTGCAAGTAAAAGAAAATTGTTTATGTAAAGGGAAAATGCTGCAAGTGAGCATTTGTAATAATTTATCATTCTGTGCTTTTTCTGCCACTTTTCTTTTTGCTGACAGGTTCTCTTTATTATGATAAAGAACTCTTTAATGCAGAGCAATTCCTATTGTACTTGTTCACCTGGGTTTTCGGTAAATAATGGCAGCCTATCTCTCTATCTCCATCTCTCCCATTCTATCACATTCCCTGGCGGCTGAGAACAAATTGGCTAGATTCCAGGCAGGGTTCCTCTAAGCCGTGTCCCAGATGCCGAGGTTAGAGGCCGCCCGGCTGACGGTGTGTGAAATTCCGCTGCCTGGCACAGATAGTTGATGTGATGGCTGAATGCTGGCTGCAGGCTGTGCTGCTCCCACCGCTCTCTGGCTGTCACTTCCTATCAGATACACATTCCTGGCGTGTGCCAGCTTCCCTGCCGCCCTGTATGTGTGTCGTGTCAGGATCAGGCTCAGGAGGGAGAGGAAGTCTTCAGTAGAAGATCATCAGCAGGGGGGCCTCTACCTGTCTCAGGAGCTTAAAGCTGCAGTGCTCAGCCTAGACATGAAACTAGATAGATTGATGCCAATGTCTCACTTCTCTGGGACCCCGAGTGCCCATGCGTCATTCCTCATGATAAACTATATCGCCAAAAATATGTGAACCCACCTTAAACCACTGAGTTCAGGAGTTCTAGGGAAGCTCCCGTTAATTCTATAGTATAGAAAGACATTTTGGACCAGCCTTTCTAAATCAGGGTTCAGTGGAACCCTAGGGTTTAAAAAGCTGCTCTCCTGCGCTCAAATGGTGAACTGAGAGGGGTACAGTGTAGGAATTATTTTTCAGCGCCAGTGGCCTTGCTGCCCCTCAGGATAATGGGTATCCTTATGGACTGCAAAACAACAACAAGAGCAGGGAGCTCTGACCTAGCACATCACCACAATAAATTTTATTTGAGACTAAAAACAACAATTATTATACTCACAAACGCATAGCATGTTATACGCATATCATAGCAAGTGGGACCAATCACCTTCAGGTCTGCTGTTGTCCACCAATAGTGTGGGAAGACCAGGCAACGTCCGTGATTGATGGCTGACGCATTGTAAGGGTGAACCCTCTTCATCAAAGCCAAAGTAGTGAATTGTTTTTCTTCTCAAATAAAATTTATTGTGGTTATGCGCTAGAATCAGTGCACCCTTCTCATGTTATTGCTTTTCTCCAGTGGTTGTTAGGGGTTCCTTGAGCAAACAACAACTTGTGTCTCTTAGATGAGTAACCACTGACACTAATGATCTTTTTAGCTATCTGTAAGGAGGGATTCTTCCCAATGACCACAAATGTAAGGGGCATTCTTCTCATTGACCATCATACTAATGTACTATGAGCTACAGATATACTGTAGTTATCAGCGGGAGTTTCCCTGAGCCTGGAAAGTTAATTCAATGGCTCCTTCATGTTAAAAAGATTGAGAAAGGTAGTTTTAGAAAATGTTATTTTCCAACCCTGGTAACCGTTTGGGGAAAGTCCTTTTCTGATCCAGCATGACTGTACCCCTATGTACAAAGCCAGCTCCATAAAAACATGGTTTGACCAGTTTGGGGTGGATGAACTTGAGAGTCCTGACCTCAGCCCTACTGAACACTTTAGGGATGAATTTGAACACAGATTGTGAAACAGGTCTTCTCGTCCATCATTGGTACCTAACCTCACAAATGGACACCACTTCCGACTGATATAATCCAAAATCTTGTGTATTGTCTTTCCAGGAGTGGAGGATGTTATAGCTGCAATGGGGGCAACTTCATGGCCATGGTTTGGAATGATTTTTTATTATAACCATTCGCTATAGCAATGTACATTATTGCTTGAGAATTCCAGGCATCTTTGGGGTAAATTTACTAAAACTGGTACATACAGAATCTGGTGCTGCTGTGCATAGTAACCAATCAGCTTCTAACTTCAGTTTGGTCAATTAAGCTTTGACAATAAAACCTAAAAGCTGATTGGTTACCATGCACAGCTCCACCAGATTCTGTGTGCACCAGGGTTCATAAATCTCCCCTATTGTGTCATTTTTCTGTATACCAAATATCAGTCCACATTGTTTCAGATCCTAAAGTGTTATAATGCCATAGATCAGAATCCCCAAGCCTAAATTCCCCAAGTGTCTGAGTTTCGATTTTCTGTATCTGAGCGTTATTGTTCTAAATTTTCAAGTGATGGTATTTCCTGGTATCTCAAAGTGACACTATATCCAGTTCTGTAACCCTCAAATGTTAGTGTCATTTTCCTGGGACCCCCAGTTGTCAATGTGACACTGCTCTGTGAACCAGGTGGACCAGAACGAATCTGGAACAGCTGTGCATGGGAACCAATCAGCTTTTATCTTCAGCTTGTTCAATTAGGCTTTGAAAATGAAAGATAAATGTTGATTGGTTGCCATGCACATCTGTTCCAGATTCCGTCTGTTCCAGTTTTCTCCTTAATGTCTATATGTCATTGTTCTATTACCCCTGCTGTCAGTATGTCAGTGTTCTAGGACTTCAATGTATCAATGTGTAACTGTACTGGGACCCCATCATTCTGGAACCCAGATTATCAGTGGTGACATTGGTCTGTGACCCTAAGTGTCAGAATGTCATTGTTTTAGGACCCCAATAGTCAGTGTCATTGTTCTAGAACCCTCAATTGTTAGCATTTAGTCATTATTACCCAAGTATCACTTTGTCACTGTTTTGATACCCCCAAGTGTCAGTGTGTCATTGCTCGAAGTCCCCCCAAGTGTCAGGGAGTCATTGCTGTCTGTCCTCAAGTATCAGTGTGTCATCATGCTGGGTCCCCCAAGAATCACTGTGCCAATGCTCTGCTACTTTAAGTGTCAGTGTGTCATTGCTCCGAGTCTACCAAGTGTCAGTGTGTCATTGCTCGAAGTCCCCCCAAGTGTCAGGGAGTCATTGCTGTCTGACCTCAAATATCAGTGTGTCATCATGCTGGGTCCCCCAAGTGTCACTGTGCAGATGCTCTGTTACTTTAAGTGTCAGTGTGTCATTGCTCCGAGTCTACCTAGTGTCAGTGTGTCTTTCCTCTGGTACCCCCATGTGTCAGTAGGTTGTTGTTCTGTCATTTCAGCTGTCAGGGTGTCATTCTTTTGGAACCCTAGATTGTTAGTGTTACATTGCTCTGTGACCCTCAAGTGTCAGCCTGTCATTTTTACTAAAACTCCTAGGTATCAGTGTGTCATAATTTTGAGACCCCAATTGTTAGTGTGTCCTAAGTCTGTGACCTCAAAGGTCAGCGTGTTATTGTTCTGGGATCCCCAAATGCCAGTGTGCCATTGTTCTGTCACCCCAGCCATCAGTGTGGCATTGTTCTGTCACCCCAGCTATCAGTGTGGTATTGTTCTGGAAGCCTTGCTATCAGGGAATTATTGTTCTGCAACCCCCAAGTGTCAGTGTACCTTTGTTCTATCACCCCAGCCATCAGTGGGCCACTGTTCTGGTGCCCCAATGTATTATTTTGTAATTTTATAAGGATCCCAAGCTTAAAATAGAAGTATGGGAATCAGAGTTATTGCTCATTTATACTTACCTAGGTGCATGCAGCATCTGTCCCCCACCGCCTCTACACCAAGACCTGAGTGATCGAACACTGTTGATCGCTCGGTTCTCACAGCTTCGTGAGCAGAGAGCTGCTGACTGACCTCGCGTACTTGGTTGCTGGGCTGTGGACGGGGTGGGAGTGGCAGGCTCAGGCTCTCAGTAGCTCGCTGAGAGGCTGAGCCGGGTGCCGGTCCAGGCATGTGGGTGGATCCCGACTCTATGGATGCGATCTTGCCTGAGCCTGGACTGGCTCTGGGACGTCAGCACACAGCAAACTTCAGCCCGCTGTGTGCTGAAGACGGGTAACAGGAGTGCAAAACGTACTGCACTCCTGTGATCCATAGGAAAAGTACAGCCAAACGAGCTTTGGCTGTACTTCTCCTTTAAGTAGGTCATTGTTCTGGAACCCTAATGAGTGTGGCATTGCTCTACGACACCAGGCATCAGTATGTCACTGTATTGAGACACCCAGGTGTTAGTGTGTCATTGCTCCATGATCTCAAGGATGACTGTGTCATTCTTCTGCAACCCCCAAATATTAGTGTCACTTTTTTGAGGACCCCCCCTCCAAGTGTCATTCTGCCATTGTTCTGGGTCCACCAAGTATCAGTGTGTCACTGTTTTGGCTCACGGATCAATGATACACTAACTATGCCATTGTTTTGAATCCCTCAATTGTCAGTGTGCCATTGTACTGGGACATCATGTGTCAGTATGTCATTGTACAGGGACCCCCCAAATGTCAGTGTGTCATTGTAGTGGAACATAATGCGTCAGTATGTCAGTATGTCATTGTACTGGGACATCATGTGTTAGTATGTCATTGTAAAGGGACCCCGAAGTGTCAGTATGTCATTGTACAGGGACCCCCAAGTATCAGTGTGTCATTGTACAGGGACGCCCAAGTGTCAGTGTGTCGTTGTACGAGGACCCCCAAGTGTCAGTGTGTCATTGTACAGGGACCCCAAGTGTCAGTGTGTCACTGTACAGGGACCCTCAAGTGTCAGTGTGTCATTGTACAGGGATCCCCAAGTGTCACTGTGTCATTGTACGAGGACCCCAAGTGTCAGTATGTCATTGTACGAGGACCCCCAAATGTCAGTGTGTCATTGTACAGGGACCCCCAAGTGTCACTGTGTCATTGTACGAGGACCCAAAGTGTCAGTGTGTCATTGTACGAGGACCCCCAAATGTCAGTGTGTCATTGTACGAGGACCCCCAAATGTCAGTGTGTCATTGTACAAGGACCCCCAAGTGTCACTGTGTCATTGTACGAGGACCCCAAGTGTCAGTGTGTCATTGTACGAGGACCCCAAGTGTCAGTGTGTCATTGTACAGGGACCCCCAAGTGTCAGTGTGTCATTGTACGAGGACCCCAAGTGTCAGTGTGTCATTGTACAGGGACCCCCAAGTGTCAGTGTGTCATTACAATATGGTGCAATACCATATAGCAAAAATGGTAGGGGCAGGCAGAAATATTGCACCAAATCCTACAAAAAAAAGTTCACACATAAGACAAAAAATATTTGGAGAAATGTATTAAATTGCATCTTGAAGAAAGTCAGAAGTGGTCATGACTGTGTGAGGGGAGAGTGGGAGTACAGCTCGGTAGCATGACTCACTGTAATAATGGTGCTCGGTAGGGGAGTATCGTACTGTTACTGTATACAGGTACTGCATGAAAAACTCAGCACTCCGCCTCCGATTAATGAGAAGTTTTTTGTAACGTGAAGTTGCAGATTGTTTTTTTTTTTTTTTTCTCCTTAACTGGTTCTTAAGAGAAGGTGTAATGTTGGGATGTCTCCCTGGAGGTAATTGTGTGCTTAAGCTGGAGTTTGCATTGTTCATAAGACCAAAACATGCAATTCATTTCACCTGTCTCTGATTCTGTTACATTTATTATGTAACTCCTGGTAGTATCCCACAGCGTGCTATATAGGTAAGGGGCCCCGGGTCATTCATGGCAGCTAATAATCAGAATTACCGACATCATTAGAAAATTGTATATTGTGATCACTTTGTCCTGATGTCTGTGTATTAGGAGGAGAGGAGAGGTCAGTGTGTCCTGATGTCTGTGTATTAGGAGGAGAGGAGAGGTCAGTGTGTCCTGATGTCTGTGTATTAGGAGAGCAGAGGTCAGTGTGTCCTGATGTCTGTGTATTAGGAGAGGAGAGGTCAGTGTGTCCTGATGTCTGTGTATTAGGAGGAGAGGAGAGGTCAGTGTGTCCTGATGTCTGTGTATTAGGAGGAGAGGAGAGGTCAGTGTGTCCTGATGTCTGTGTATTAGGAGGAGAGGAGAGGTCAGTGTGTCCTGATGTCTGTGTATTAGGAGAGCAGAGGTCAGTGTGTCCTGATGTCTGTGTATTAGGAGAGGAGAGGTCAGTGTGTCCTGATGTCTGTGTATTAGGAGGAGAGGAGAGGTCAGTGTGTCCTGATGTCTGTGTATTAGGAGGAGAGGAGAGGTCAGTGTGTCCTGATGTCTGTGTATTAGGAGGAGAGGAGAGGTCAGTGTGTCCTGATGTTTGTGTATTAGGAGGAGAGGAGAGGTCAGTGTGTCCTGATGTCTGCGCATTAGGAGGAGAGGAGATCAGTGTGCCCTGATGTCTGTGTATTAGGAGGAGAGGAGAGGTCAGTGTGTTCTGATGTCTGTGTATTAGGAGGAGGAGAGGTCAGTGTGTCCTGATGTCTGTGTATTAGGAGGAGAGGAGAGGTCAGTGTGTCCTGATGTCTGTGTATTAGGAGGAGAGGAGAGGTCAGTGTGTCCTGATGTCTGTGTATTAGGAGGAGAGGAGATCAGTGTGCCCTGATGTCTGTGTATTAGGAGGAGAGGAGAGGTTGGGGTGTCCTGATGTCTGTCTATTAGGAGGAGAGGTTGGGGTGTCCTGATGTCTGTGTATTAGGAGGAGAGATCAGTGTGTCCTGATGTCTGTGTATTAGAAGGAGAGGAGAGATTGGGGTGTCCTGATGTCTGTGTATTAGGAGGAGAGGAGACTTGGGGTGTCCTGATGTCTGTGTATTAGGAGGGGAGGAGAGGTCAGTGTGTCCTGATGTCTGTGTATTAGGAGGAGAGGAGACTTGGGGTGTCCTGATGTCTGTGTATTAGGAGGAGAGGAGACTTGGGGTGTCCTGATGTCTGTGTATTAGGAGGAGAGGAGAGGTCAGTGTGTCCTGATGTCTGTGTATTAGGAGAGCAGAGGTCAGTGTGTCCTGATGTCTGTGTATTAGGAGAGGAGAGGTCAGTGTGTCCTGATGTCTGTGTATTAGGAGGAGAGGAGAGGTGAGGTCAGTGTGTCCTGATGTTTGTGTATTAGGAGGAGAGGAGAGGTTGGGGTGTCCTGATGTCTGTGTATTAGGAGGAGAGGAGAGGTCAGTGTGTCCTGATGTTTGTGTATTAGGAGGAGAGGAGAGGTTGAGGTGTCCTGATGTCTGTGTATTAGGAGGAGAGGAGAGGTCAGTGTGTCCTGATGTCTGTGTATTAGGAGGAGAGGTCAGTGTGTCCTGATGTCTGTGTATTAGGAGGAGAGGAGAGGTCAGTGTGTCCTGATGTCTGTGTATTAGGAGGAGAGGAGAGGTCAGTGTGTCCTGATGTCTGTGTATTAGGAGGAGAGGTCAGTGTGTCCTGATGTCTGTGTATTAGGAGGAGAGGAGAGGTCAGTGTGTCCTGATGTCTGTGTATTAGGAGAAGGAGAGGAGAGGTCAGTGTGTCCTGATGTCTGTGTATTAGGAGGAGGAGAGGAGAGGTCAGTGTGTCCTGATGTCTGTGTATTAGGAGGAGAGGAGAGGTCAGTGTGTCCTGATGTCTGTGTATTAGGAGGAGAGGAGAGGTTAGTTTGTCCTGATGTCTGTGTATTAGGAGGAGAGGAGAGGTCAGTGTATCCTGATGTCTGTGTATTAGGAGGAGAGGAGAGGTCAGTGTGTCCTGATGTCTGTGTATTAGGAGGAGAGGTCAGTGTGTCCTGATGTCTGTGTATTAGGAGGAGAGGAGAGGTCAGTGTGTCCTGATGTCTGTGTATTAGGAGGAGAGGAGAGGTCAGTGTGTCCTGATGTTTGTGTATTAGGAGGAGAGGAGAGGTCAGTGTGTCCTGATGTCTGCGCATTAGGAGGAGAGGAGATCAGTGTGCCCTGATGTCTGTGTATTAGGAGGAGAGGAGAGGTCAGTGTGTTCTGATGTCTGTGTATTAGGAGGAGGAGAGGTCAGTGTGTCCTGATGTCTGTGTATTAGGAGGAGAGGAGAGGTCAGTGTGTCCTGATGTCTGTGTATTAGGAGGAGAGGAGAGGTCAGTGTGTCCTGATGTCTGTGTATTAGGAGGAGAGGAGATCAGTGTGCCCTGATGTCTGTGTATTAGGAGGAGAGGAGAGGTTGGGGTGTCCTGATGTCTGTCTATTAGGAGGAGAGGTTGGGGTGTCCTGATGTCTGTGTATTAGGAGGAGAGATCAGTGTGTCCTGATGTCTGTGTATTAGAAGGAGAGGAGAGATTGGGGTGTCCTGATGTCTGTGTATTAGGAGGAGAGGAGACTTGGGGTGTCCTGATGTCTGTGTATTAGGAGGGGAGGAGAGGTCAGTGTGTCCTGATGTCTGTGTATTAGGAGGAGAGGAGACTTGGGGTGTCCTGATGTCTGTGTATTAGGAGGAGAGGAGACTTGGGGTGTCCTGATGTCTGTGTATTAGGAGGAGAGGAGAGGTCAGTGTGTCCTGATGTCTGTGTATTAGGAGAGCAGAGGTCAGTGTGTCCTGATGTCTGTGTATTAGGAGAGGAGAGGTCAGTGTGTCCTGATGTCTGTGTATTAGGAGGAGAGGAGAGGTCAGTGTGTCCTGATGTTTGTGTATTAGGAGGAGAGGAGAGGTTGGGGTGTCCTGATGTCTGTGTATTAGGAGGAGAGGAGAGGTCAGTGTGTCCTGATGTCTGTGTATTAGGAGGAGGAGAGGTCAGTGTGTCCTGATGTCTGTGTATTAGGAGGAGAGGAGAGGTCAGTGTGTCCTGATGTTTGTGTATTAGGAGGAGAGGAGAGGTTGGGGTGTCCTGATGTCTGTCTATTAGGAGGAGAGGTTGGGGTGTCCTGATGTCTGTGTATTAGGAGGAGAGATCAGTGTGTCCTGATGTCTGTGTATTAGAAGGAGAGGAGAGATTGGGGTGTCCTGATGTCTGTGTATTAGGAGGAGAGGAGACTTGGGGTGTCCTGATGTCTGTGTATTAGGAGGAGAGGAGAGGTCAGCGTCAGTGTGTCCTGATGTCTGTGTATTAGGGACAGGAGAGGAGAGGTCAGTGTGTCCTGATGTCTGTGTATTAGGAGGAGAGGAGAGGTCAGTGTGTCCTGATGTCTGTGTATTAGGAGGAGAGGTTGGGGTGTCCTGATGTCTGTGTATTAGGAGGAGAGGTTGGGGTGTCCTGATGTCTGTGTATTAGGAGGAGAGGAGAGGTTAGTGTGTCCTGATGTCTGTGTATTAGGAGGAGAGGAGAGGTTGGGGTGTCCTGATGTCTGTGTATTAGGAGGAGAGGTTGGGGTGTCCTGATGTCTGTGTATTAGGAGGAGAGGAGAGGTCAGTGTGTCCTGATGTCTGTGTATTAGGAGGAGGAGAGGTCAGTGTGTCCTGATGTCTGTGTATTAGGAGGAGAGGAGAGGTCAGTGTGTCCTGATGTCTGTGTATTAGGAGGAGAGGAGAGGTCAGTGTGTCCTGATGTCTGTGTATTAGGAGGAGAGGAGAGGTCAGTGTGTCCTGATGTCTGTGTATTAGGAAGAGGAGAGGAGAGGTCAGTGTGTCCTGATGTCTGTGTATTAGGAGGAGGAGAGGAGAGGTCAGTGTGTCCTGATGTCTGTGTATTAGGAGGAGAGGAGAGGTCAGTGTGTCCTGATGTCTGTGTATTAGGAGGAGAGGAGAGGTTAGTTTGTCCTGATGTCTGTGTATTAGGAGGAGAGGAGAGGTCAGTGTGTCCTGATGTCTGTGTATTAGGAGGAGAGGTCAGTGTGTCCTGATGTCTGTGTATTAGGAGGAGAGGAGAGGTCAGTGTGTTCTGATGTCTGTGTATTAGGAGGAGAGGAGAGGTCAGTGTGTCCTGATGTCTGTGTATTAGGAGGAGAGGAGAGGTCAGTGTATCCTGATGTCTGTGTATTAGGAGGAGAGGAGAGGTCAGTGTGTCCTGATGTCTGTGTATTAGGAGGAGAGGTCAGTGTGTCCTGATGTCTGTGTATTAGGAGGAGAGGAGAGGTCAGTGTGTCCTGATGTCTGTGTATTAGGAGGAGAGGAGAAGTCAGCGTGTCCTGATGTCTGTGTATTAGGAGGAGAGAAGAGGTTGGGGTGTCCTGATGTCTGTGTATTAGGAGGAGAGGAGAGGTCAGTGTGTCCTGATGTCTGTGTATTAGGAGGAGAGGAGAGGTTGGGGTGTCCTGATGTCTGTGTATTAGGAGGAGAGGAGAGGTTTGGGTGTCCTGATGTCTGTGTATTAGGAGGAGAGAAGAGGTTGGGGTGTCCTGATGTCTGTGTATTAGGAGGAGAGGAGAGGTTGGGGTGTCCTGATGTCTGTGTATTAGGAGGAGAGGAGAGGTCAGTATGTCCTGATGTCTGTGTATTAGGAGGAGAGGAGAGGTCAGTGTGTCCTGATGTCTGTGTATTAGGAGGAGAAGAGAGGTCAGTGTGTCCTGATGTCTGTGTATTAGGAGGAGGAGAGGAGAGGTCAGTGTGTCCTGATGTCTGTGTATTAGGAGGAGAGGAGAGGTCAGTGTGTCCTGATGTCTGTGTATTAGGAGGAGAGGTCAGTGTGTCCTGATGTCTGTGTATTAGGAGGAGAGGAGAGGTCAGTGTGTCCTGATGTCTGTGTATTAGGAGGAGAGGAGAGGTCAGTGTGTCCTGATGTCTGTGTATTAGGAGGAGAGGTCAGTGTGTCCTGATGTCTGTGTATTAGGAGGAGAGGAGAGGTCAGTGTGTCCTGATGTCTGTGTATTAGGAGGAGAGGAGAGGTCAGTGTGTCCTGATGTCTGTGTATTAGGAGGAGAGGTCAGTGTGTCCTGATGTCTGTGTATTAGGAGGAGAGGTCAGTGTGTCCTGATGTCTGTGTATTAGGAGGAGAGGAGAGGTCAGTGTGTCCTGATGTCTGTGTATTAGGAGGAGAGGTCAGTGTGTCCTGATGTCTGTGTATTAGGAGGAGAGGAGAGGTCAGTGTGTCCTGATGTCTGTGTATTAGGAGGAGAGGAGAGGTCAGTGTGTCCTGATGTCTGTGTATTAGGAGGAGAGGTCAGTGTGTCCTGATGTCTGTGTATTAGGAGGAGAGGAGAGGTCAGTGTGTTCTGATGTCTGTGTATTAGGAGGAGAGGAGAGGTCAGTGTGTCCTGATGTCTGTGTATTAGGGACAGGAGAGGAGAGGTCAGTGTGTCCTGATGTCTGTGTATTAGGAGGAGAGGAGAGGTCAGTGTGTCCTGATGTCTGTGTATTAGGAGGAGAGGAGAGGTCAGTGTGTCCCGATGTCTGTGTATTAGGAGGAGAGGAGAGGTCAGTGTGTCCTGATGTCTGTGTATTAGGAGGAGAGAAGAGGTTGGGGTGTCCTGATGTCTGTGTATTAGGAGGAGAGGAGAGGTCAGTGTGTCCTGATGTCTGTGTATTAGGAGGAGAGGAGAGGTTGGGGTGTCCTGATGTCTGTGTATTAGGAGGAGAGGAGAGGTTGGGGTGTCCTGATGTCTGTGTATTAGGAGGAGAGAAGAGGTTGGGGTGTCCTGATGTCTGTGTATTAGGAGGAGAGGAGAGGTTGGGGTGTCCTGATGTCTGTGTATTAGGAGGAGAGGAGAGTTCAGTGTGTTCTGATGTCTGTGTATTAGGAGGAGAGGTCAGTGTGTCCTGATGTCTGTGTATTAGGAGGAGAGGAGAGGTTGGGGTGTCCTGATGTCTGTGTATTAGGAGGAGAGGAGAGGTCAGTGTGTCCTGATGTCTGTGTATTAGGAGGAGAGGTCAGTGTGTCCTGATGTCTGTGTATTAGGAGGAGAGGAGAGGTCAGTGTGTCCTGATGTCTGTGTATTAGGAGGAGAGGAGAGGTCAGTGTGTCCTGATGTCTGTGTATTAGGAGGAGAGGTCAGTGTGTCCTGATGTCTGTGTATTAGGAGGAGAGGTCAGTGTGTCCTGATGTCTGTGTATTAGGAGGAGAGGAGAGGTCAGTGTGTCCTGATGTCTGTGTATTAGGAGGAGAGGTCAGTGTGTCCTGATGTCTGTGTATTAGGAGGAGAGGAGAGGTCAGTGTGTCCTGATGTCTGTGTATTAGGAGGAGAGGAGAGGTCAGTGTGTCCTGATGTCTGTGTATTAGGAGGAGAGGTCAGTGTGTCCTGATGTCTGTGTATTAGGAGGAGAGGAGAGGTTGGGGTGTCCTGATGTCTGTGTATTAGGAGGAGAGGAGAGGTCAGTGTGTCCTGATGTCTGTGTATTAGGAGGAGAGAAGAGGTTGGGGTGTCCTGATGTCTGTGTATTAGGAGGAGAGGAGAGGTCAGTGTGTCCTGATGTCTGTGTATTAGGAGGAGAGGAGAGGTTGGGGTGTCCTGATGTCTGTGTATTAGGAGGAGAGAAGAGGTTGGGGTGTCCTGATGTCTGTGTATTAGGAGGAGAGGAGAGTTCAGTGTGTTCTGATGTCTGTGTATTAGGAGGAGAGGAGAGGTCAGTGTGTCCTGATGTCTGTGTATTAGGAGGAGAGGAGAGTTCAGTGTGTTCTGATGTCTGTGTATTAGGAGGAGAGGAGAGGTCAGTGTGTCCTGATGTCTGTGTATTAGGAGGAGAGGAGAGGTTGGGGTGTCCTGATGGCTGTGTAATAGTGTGTATTATTCCTATAATAGAACTTGCAACAGGCAGGTCACCCTGAGTTTATCTCAGGTGTCCTATAATATGTATAATATAAATAGAACTGGAGGAAATTCTTATTTTTCCATAGCACTCAGTGATGATTTTTTTCCATGTTTGAAATAATTGTTGCAGCCTGTGGGACTTCTTGGAGCCCCCTTTCCCCTTCCCAACCTGCGCACCATCCAGGCAGATTACTCAGCATAAGACAATGGCGTTCCCCCGTGAATCCTGCACAGCTGAAGTGGGGCAGTCTCCGTGTTGTCATGGTGACGGGCATCTCCTTGCGCCTTCTGTCTGAGTCACTTTCTCGGGGACGATAAGCCAGCTCCTGCTAGCGGCACCTGCACTCCGGGAGTTAACCCTCTCGCTGCTGCGCCAAATGTCAAAAAGGATTATTCTCAGGGCTTCGCTAGCATTGACATGTTTTCGTTAAGTGGTTTTATATGAAAATTATTACGTTTGCTAGCAGAAAATGGTGCTAGTTTGCTAGCATAGAAAATAGAAGCACATTTGTGAGGTCAGGCGCTGATGTGGACAAGAAGGTCTGGCTCACAGTCTCCGCTCTATTTCATCACAAAGGTGTTCTATGGGGTTGAGGCCAGGACTCTGTGCAGACCAGTTAAGTTCCTCCACCCCAAACTCGCTCATCAATGTCTTTATGGACCTTGCTATGTGCCCTGATCCAAATCATTTGGTGGAGGGGGGATTATGGTGTGGGGTTGTTTTTCAGGGGTTTGTCTTAGCCCCTTAGTTGCAGCGACGCGAACTCTTAAGACGTCAGCATACCAAGACATTTTGAATAATTTCAGTTTGGGAATGGCCCCTTCCTTTTCCCACATGACTGCACACCAGTGCACAAAGGGTGGGCCAACTCAATATTGAACCCTACAGACTAAGACTGAGGTGCCAATAAAGTTCATGTGCGTGTAAAGGCAGGCGTCCCAATATTTTTGGCAATATAGTGTATGTGATTAATAGTGTGGGATACCTATAATACTGTGCTGTACTTAAAGTGTTACTAAACCCACAACAGTAAAATCAGTGTGTATATGCAGTAAAGCATGTTTGTTATACTCACTGTGGAACCTAAAGGGTTAATCCTCTGCATTGTGTATCCTGTCTCTCTAATCCTCCACTTCTTTATCTGACCCCAACCCACCCCCTTGTTAAAAACAGAGCATTAGGAGTCAGGCTGCACATGCTCAGTTTGTTGTGTATTGCTGGAGAGTTTTTTTTTTTCTTGGGAGGGAACAAGTGATCAGCACAGGGCCAATCAGCACTGTCCAGACAGAGGATCAGGGGAGAATGAAAACTCCTCCCACAAGCTTCAAGCAGACACTGATAGAAGTCACAAGGCTGCTCTAACTGCTGCGGAGAAAATGGATTAAGCAATTTATATTTATTAAAAGAATTGTATTTCCATATTCTGTGTACTGTGGGGGAGCAGATATAGTGAATGCAGGGTCCTGTAACACTTTAATTCACTCTTTGACCAGAGGTCAGTAAGTGAACAGTGAAAAAGCCCATTCTGACCGGAGGTCACAGAGTAAGGGATGTGCTTTGGGATAGAACGAAGTAATCCCAAATATGGAAAACAGTAGTTGTTTTAATTACTCAAGGGTTACAAGGACTGCTCTAACAGCAAACAATTTGACTTAAAACATGAATGACAAAACCGGAAAGCTTGTCGCCATACTATTTATTTAACCACTTCAATACAGGGCCCTTTCACCCCCTTCCTGCCCAGGCCAATTTTCAGCTTTCAGTGCTGTCACACTTTGAATGACAATTGCGTGGTCATGGTACACTGTACCCATATAAAAATTTTTATCATTTTTTTTCACACATATAAAGCTTTCTTTTGGTGGTATTTAATCACCGCTGGGTTTTTTATTTCTTACTACAAAAAAAAGAAAAAAGACAGAATTTTTTTTTTTTAAAAAAGTTTTTCTTATTTTCTGTTAGTAAATTTTGAAAAAAGGTAATTTTCTCCTTCACTGATGTGCGTTGATGATGCAGCACTGATAGGCTGCACTGATGGGCACTGATGATGTTGCACTTATGGGCACTGATGAGGAGGTACTAATATGCTGCACTGATAGGTGGCACTGATGAGCACTGATGGGCGGCGCTGATGGGCACTGAAAGTCGGCACTGATGGGCACAGATTGGCGGTACTGATGGGCACTTGCGGGCGGCACTGATGGGCACTGGCAGGCGGCACTGATGGGCACTGACAGGCGGCGCCGATGGACACTGATGGGCAGCACTGATGGGCACAGTTTTTTAGGCGGACCTGATCAGACCTTGCAGTCTCCCCTATGGAGCAGCGGATGCTAGTTGTTCAGGCGGACCTGATCGGACCTTGCAGTCTCCCTTATGGAGCAGCGGATGCCAGTTTTTCAGGCGGACCTGATCGGACCTTGCAGTCTCTCCTATGGAGCAGCGGATGTCAGTATTTCAGGCGGACCTGATCGGATCTTGCAGTCTCCCCTATGGAGCAGCGGATGTCAATGGACACCACTATCCGATCTGATCCTACCTCAAAAATCCAGACAGATGGTGGTCCTTTTTTCCATTTGTATGGTGTATCAGATGGGATCGGACAGGCGGTTCGTTTCCAGCCGATCTCCTTATGGAGGCGAGCAGGACTCTGTCCATGACAGGAGCTGTCATCCACCTGCTCAGCAGGGATCAGCGGAGCGATCCCCTGCTGATCAAGAGGATCCCGTTAAGCGGAGATGCTCGTGTGAAAGGGGCCTTAGACTGCTGCTTGGTGCTGCCATCTTCAACCTGATGTCAGCTGTCTCAACAGACACAGAACTGTCACTCAAGTGACACTATAATATTCCCCTTCACTAATCCCCCACAACTACATAAAAGGCAGTGCAGGGAGGTTAGGGGAGGGGCGGAGGAGCTAGGCCAGTACAGACAGTAATTAGACACTTTTAGAGGAGAAAAGGTCTATGACATTCAAGACGCAGGGGACTGTGCTAGGGAAATTACTCTTTCCGATTTGTCAAATTTGCCAGCAAGTTCAGCTGCTCATTGCAAATGAATAAATCATGTATGCAAAGGAAAAACATTGCAAGTAAGCATTTGAAACAGTAGTCAGTCACCCAACCCACTGCCAGTTCCAGATTTTGGAGAGAATTGTTAGCTCATCCTTATGGGGACTGCCATCTGTAATAATAGTTGACTGGCTGTCTCTATCTGAGAACAAGCATGCAGATCAGAAAGGCTGAACTTATTCTCATAGGTCTGACAGGGTACTGCATGGTAGGGTTCTGAAACAGCAGGATGAATTTGACAGCCAGGCAGCTAGCATTTTTAAATGAAGAGGTCAGCATTAGCAGCCCTCATATTCTTCAGGAGCAGGTTGCATTTGAATATATCTTTTGCAGCCTACAGCTGTTAGCAAGTATTCTTATTTCTATAATGGGCATAATTCTAAATAAGTGTTCCCTGGTTCCAGCTCCATCTGCTCTCTGATCCCACTGCAGTTCTACCCACCTGAAATATGTTCTGAGTATCATGTAACAAGAACCTGCAATCCTGCACTATACCACGTGTGCTTTCTAAGTAGGCTTTCTTGTTCTGGTTGCTTTTCAATTTTCATAAAACCTAAAAAAGGTGAACTGAATGAATGAACCAGTCTGTGCGCTCTTTCTGGTAAATGACTCCAGCTGCCACAGATTGGCAGGCGGTAATGGTTCTGCGTCAGGATATCAGAAGGCTGAATGGCCAGGCGGGATGATGATGAACCGTAGCCAAGGCCAAAAAATGTTTTTCACCTCTGTAATGACAAAGGCTCGCATGCCAGCATCCTTTTATTTTGATCATTGTGCAGCGGGATGATAAAATGTGGCACGAGGCTGGCGTAGCTGCGTTATCAGCTTCTTTGAATTGTGGCACAGTGCATAGTGACCCCTGCAGCTGAGTGAATTGTCGCCATGGTGACGAGGATGCGTCTCATCCTGCACGGCGGCTCTCATCCTCTTGAGTATTTAATCTTCTGTATAATCTCCCATCTGTTCCTTTCTGGTGGAAGGGGGTCTCTGTCATGGCCGCTACCTCACCTGATGTTTCTTAAAGCCCACATTTCCCCTTTTTTTATTTTACACATCGTCTGTTGCGTGTGCCGCCTGCTGTTTATCTTCTTCTTAATTGATGAAGTGTTGGTAGAATCCTGCATGATGAAACCAAGCTTAGAATCCAACTCAGTAATATGTCAATGGGGGGTTTCCCTTGGGGTCTCTGGAGTACATTCTAACCCCGATGAAGGGGGGAGTTATGAGCCCCCACTGTGAGCATTTTCAAAATTTCTGTACATCTTTGTCTTTACACTATGATATTGAAATAGAGCCAAGGCAAACTCTTTTAGCCCTCAAGGTCAAAAGGCCCAAGTGCAGCTCCTGCTCCATGAGCTTTGAACTACTTTTTGCACCCCATCCTGTTGATGTGTCCACTGTAGCCTCCTCTTTTGCCTACTTCTTCACCCAGCTCTGTATGGAAGGGTAGAACTCTTGTCTGGTGTTTATCACTGCGTAAGCAGGTGCTTGTTGGGTGTCATTGAGTGTATTTCTGCTGTTGTATTCATTGCACTGTTTAGCTATGCAGACAATCCAGGCTGCCCAGGATGGGAAGGGGTTAACTGTGTCTAGACTCTTTTCCTGGGCTTTTTGAGTCCTGCCACCTGCTGTAAGGCCCCTTTTACGTTTTTCCAGCGACTTGGGACTGAAAAGTCACATGACAAGTCATACTTCATAATTTCCAATGAGTACTGTTCACATCTGTGCAACTTCATTCAAAGCAGTCCCTGCACTACTTTGGTCTGACTTTGATGCGTTTTGAGGTCCGTAGACCTCAAGATTACACAGGCATTTCTTCAAGTCCAGTCAAAATCGTGGCAACCTTTAGGTCGCACAAGTGTCAAAGGGGCCTTAGCC
The DNA here is from genome assembly GCF_965119305.1 of Pelophylax lessonae. Classification (NCBI taxonomy): domain Eukaryota; kingdom Metazoa; phylum Chordata; class Amphibia; order Anura; family Ranidae; genus Pelophylax; species Pelophylax lessonae. The sequence goes on from NC_138771.1 coordinate 496,451,546, forward strand.
ACATAAGCACGCTCTCTTCCACATGGGATTCACAGAGGAAGACTTGCTGCAACATGTAGTTCTACTGTAGCACGTCGCTCCCTTCGGGGTCACCCTGCTGGGATTCTCCCTGGACCAGTAACCTATCATTACTGGACTTTTTCTGAATGTTCTTTGCTTCTCTAGAAGGTATGAACCTGGGCAGCCTCTGCATTAGCTAGGGCTGTTTCATGTACAGCAGTGATGCGGAAACTTGGCGCCCCAGATGTTTTGGAACTACATTTCCATGATGCTCATGCATTTCCATGATGCTCATGCATTTCCATGATGCTCATGCATACCTCCCAACTTTCTGAGATGGGAATGAGGGACTACTATCAGCAAAAATATGTATTCATAGGACACACACCCTGCCACGCCCCCCTTACATGGGGAATTAATACGCAAAAAATGATTGGTTAAACCCACAATTGCTTTTTTTTAACCACTACTATTCCTTTATACTTTCGAAATGTACAAATGCAACAATTTAGAAATTGGTTGAAAGGTTTAACACTGTAAAACACTTTTTGTTAGCTAAATAGTGCATTTATAATACAGGTGTATACATCAGACCAAAATGAGGGACAAATGAGGAGCAAAGAGGGACAGAGGGACTTTGTTCCAATTCAGGGACAGTCCCTCGAAATCAGGGACAGTTGGGAGGTATGCTCATGCGCTCTGCAGTGTAGTTGAAGCATAATGGGAAATTAATTTCCAAAACATCTGGGTACCAAGGTTCCGCATCACTGCTGTACAGTGTGCTGTTGATCTGTGTTGCTGAAACTTTAGTAAAGCTGTTAACTGTCTCATGCCTTGTCTGAAGTTATTTAAAGGGGTGCATGGTGGTACATGGGGTATCAGAAGAACAGGGCCTGTAAAGCACACACACGGGGTACAAAAGAGTACTACAAAAGATGGAGCAGAAGAATAGTTGCCATGGGTAACCATAGACTGGTGGGAATATATAGCAGCAAAGTGTGGTACCTGATGTAGGTGACGGTTCCTCCAGTAGCGAGGGGGTCATTGTTCTTGCTTCCTCCTAATGGTTGGTTCTCCAAAGGCATCTGGGACCGAAACCACAGTACAGAGACCTCATGGTATGGGAGAGAGGAGTTAATTATGCACGCATGAGATCCACGCTAGTGCATGGTGGGACCCCATTCTTTCACTGGGAGACTCGGGAGTGAGGTGGCAGAGATACCCTTGACTGGTGGAGAGGGCATAGGCTCAGCGGTGCCCCTCCTAAATACAACAATCATAAAGCAAGGGTGTGTAGTGACATGGGACAAGACACTTCACAGAGGAATTCTGTATGTTATACTACTGCACACGGTGTACAGTTTTCTAAGCCGGGGTACCACTATAATGCTGACTTTAACATGAGTGCGGTGCCCGCTTTGTCCCGGGCATTGATGAGTGTGTTCACAAGTAAAGCTGGCCATAGATGGAGAGATTTTCTTTGCAGGAAAGAAAATTGCACAATTCTGCCAGTAACACAGTCAGTGTTGACGGGGGAATCTTTTCCGTGGACCCATTATGTTCTCCCAGCTGAAAAAGCTTTCTCCGCTGAGAGGACACAGTGATTATTGCTAGTGGCTATAACAGCCGCTAGAATTAATCTCATGTAAAATCTGGCAGGCTGGTTGTTCCCACGTTGATTGATCAATCAACTTGGGTACATTCACCCTGCCCACACATGGTTTTGAATATCAGCCAGTCCCTGCTGAACCTGCCTGAGATTCATGGCCAGCTTAAAGTTGTAGTAAACTTCCTTTTTTTATTTTTACCTATAGGTAAGCTCATAATAAAGCTTACCTGTAGGTTAAATGAATATCTCTGAAACATGCACCTTTTAGTAGATGTTCTAGTAAGCAGCAGCCAGTGATGTCACCGGCACATGCGCTCTGAAGGAATGGCATACCCATGCCGTTCTTTCAGAGCTCTGCCGCGGTCGTGACTCCCGCACGCATGTACGGGAGAGACATCATCGCAGCTCAACCATTCAAGCGGCCGCAGCCCGCGAACCCGGAAGGAAGACCAGGTGAAGATGGAAGTCTCTGCTGCGGTGACAGCGTGCCGCTAGAGGGCTTCGTTTGAAGGTAAGTCTTTCATTATATGCTAGTATGGGATTTCAGTGAATGAAAGCTAATAAATACCTGGAAGTGTACACGGACACATTACTGAGCCTACTGAAAACAGGTCCACTTAAAAGCTAAAGTGGATTCAACTGTGTGGCTGGAAACGTTGAAATGCCAATAATTATTCTGCAATCCAGTTTATCAAATATGCTGTGATGGGATTACAGCATGCCCAGGCCTTTTAGCGCAGCAGATTAGCAGTGACCTTAGACTGAACACTTCAGAGGCCGCATGTCCCTGGGAATTATTTTGGCGTATTGGCAGAGACGTCCTTTCTCTAGGATCAATTATTGACAGACAAATCTATTTATACGCACAGCTTCAGGTTCGTCTACGCCATGGAGCAACACGAAAGGATGGTGATTAGGGCCGATCGATGTCATGGAGATTGATGGTTGGCTTCCACACTTACCAGGTTTGTCGAGCCACGGCCATTAATCTCCATTGCTGCGGGCTGCAGGGTTCTCGCTGTGTCCCCTCTGATCTTGACATTGCGGAAGCAAAACTAGATTATTACATCATCCAGAAATGAAGACTATCTATGATAGCTGGCCCAAAACATGTTTGGAAATTCTTTGCATATTTAAAGGACAAGTGTGATATTTGTACACACTTCAAGATCTTTTCTAACATTGCCTGAAAGTAAATTTAGATAAGACGTTTGCATGGTTGCTGTACCACATTTCTATCACATAAATACGTTTATAGAATTCTAGTGGCTGTATTTCTGTGAATTGGTTTTGGTCCACTAGAACTGATTGTTAGACCTTCATTATGAGAGCATAATAGTAACGAAAAATGAAATGAAAACACAAAAAATCCCCCCCACCTCAACTATGTAGTGGCAAAGTAGCTCATGGGACATTTTGGCATGTTGCAGGTTATTTTTGTGCATTTTCCTGCATTTGTCGCTCATTTTTTCAATTGGCAAAATGTGTGTTTGCTTCTGTGTTTGGTATGCTGTTTACAATTAATGGCAATGAAAGCGCAACTAGTTAATTTTAAGTGTATAAAGGTGGCCTTACACTATCAATCTGTTTGTACAATCTCTGTATGGTCTCTACATTTATCAGAATTATATAATAGGAGGACACACCATCTATCCTCTGTGTCCAATCAGGCAGACCCTTGCATTACATAGTTGATGGTATATCTAAAGGAGATTGTACAATCAGATTGTAAAGTGTTTTAAACACTTTAAAACTTTAAGGAAGATTTTGTTGCTCAATGACCAGGCCACTTTTTTCAACTTGGCACTGCGTGACTTTAACTGATAATTGCGCGGTCATGCAATGCTGTACCCAAACAAAATTTTCCCCACAAACAGAGCTTTCTTTTGGTGGTATTTGATCACCTCTGCGCTTTTTATTTTTTGCCATATTAATAAAAAAAGAGCGAAAAAAAAAAAAAAACAATATATTAAATTTATGTCAAATATTTAGGCCAAAATGTATTTAGCTACATGTCTTTGACAAAAAAATTCTCAGTGAGCGTATTTTTATCCACTTTAAGATTGGAAGATTTTACCCCCCTTCCTGACCAGGCCATATTTTGCGATTCGGCACTGCGTTACTTTAATGGACACTTGCGCAGTCGTGCGACATTGTACCCAAATTAAATTTATGTCCTTTTTTTCCCCCACAAATAGAGCTTTCTTTTGGTGGTATTTGATCACCTGTGCTATTTTTAATTTTTGAAAAAAAGAGCGACAATTTTGAAAAAAATAAAAAAAACAATATTTTTCACATTCTGATATATAACATTCCCCAAATTTAAAAAAAAAATCACATTTTTTAACATTTTAGGCCAATTTGTTTTCTGCTACATATTTTTGGTAAAAAAAATCGGGAGAGATTTGTCATTTTTATTGTTTTTTCTTTTTTTTTTACTAGTAATGGCGGCGATCTGCGATTTTTTTTGTGGGACTGCGACATTGCGGCGGACAGATCGGACCCCTAACTGACATTTTTGACACTTTTGGGGGGACCAGTGACATTACTACAGTAATCAGTGCTAAAAATATGCACTGTTACTGTAATAATGACACTGGCAGGGAAGGGGTTAACACTGTTGGTTATCAAGGGGTTAAATGTATGCCTCATGCTTACTGATGTGTGTGGGGGGAGGGGGTTCTGTGACAGAGACAGAGATCGCAGGTTCAGCTATGCTGAATCCTGTGATCTCTCCCTGTCTGTCACAGAGAAGATCCGCCTGCTTTGTTTACACAAGCGTGCGGATCTTCTCACACTTTCCCCGACGATTGGGGAAGAGAGAAGGCAATCGCCGCCTCTCCTCCTCCGGCTGCGCCGCCGAGACAGCTAGGTGTCCAGTGACGTAGGTCTACATCGCTGGACCCAGGGCTGCCACGGTGCCGCAGTAGCAGCACAGTGAGCGGTCCTAAAGTTGTTAATGAGCTTTACAGAACCCTGGACATACTCCTGTCTTTAATATTAGAGCTCTATTGCTCAGCTCCTGCACACTCTGCCAAATTAATGATCTATGGCTGTGTATTTAGTGAGAACTATATTCACTGATTGCAGTTGGAAAACGTGCATCTGATGAGGCGTGGTAGTGATCTGCTGGAAGGGGGAGGGTAAATGCAGGGTGTGTGCTAATGAGGTCAGCTGGTAAACTCCGTCCTGTGTCAAGTCCCTAGGTCTGTCCAGGAAATAATGAAGAAGTTTTTTTATACAGTCAGCTGGAAAATAAGGGTGTGTGTAAGATAAATAGAAAGCTTTTTTATTTCTGCTAAAAACAACACTTATAGTATATTGGTACTTTATAACAAAAAAAAAGGTGAACCTTATCCTTTAATGTTCTCATATTTTTTTTATCCTTTAATGTTTTTATAATTTTTTATAAAGAAAACTTTATGATGCAAAAGGCATTCACCTACCCCCTTTAAAATATTGCCCCTCCAATTCCTGCCCTAGGTCTGGGGCCATTGTTAACTTTCGAAAGATCTTGGCAGCTAGAAAGGGCTCTCTGCATGGTGTTTCAGATAATGGCAGCCTTTGATGTCAGTAAACATGGTGTCCCCGGGTTTAATGCTTTGCTGTGAATAGTCTACAGTTTTGCTAGCCCTCAAGCTCAGATTACACACGCAGCTGAACAAGAAGCAAGATATTCCTTTGCGAGAGCCGGAAGTGAATAAAAGGGTTTTGTGGCAGCGCCATCATTTCTCTGTACAGATTTTGTTTTTATGGGGGAGATGTCATTAAATAATATATTTACTTTATAAGAAGAAACACCTTAGAACTTTACAGGTATGCCTGCAAATGCATAATTACCAATAGTATGGTCCTGGATCCCAGAACACAGTTAACCCCGTTTATGGTCCACATTTCATGCGCCAACTTTCTGGGCAGGCACACCCAACCACGTCTACTTTACAGATCGGTCCCATCTCTAATGTGTAGATGGGCTACTCGCAGCCCTGATCCACGAAATGTAATGCCTTTTTTAATTACTGTGTAGGTGCAGTAACTATAATGATAGGGCAAGCCCAGGACACAGCATAAGCAGGACAGAGTGCCAAATATGAAACTATCCAGAAAATCCAAGACAGTTGGCATCTATGCAGAGATGGAAATACAATATTATCTGTATTTACTTATGCAAAGGAAATGGCTGCCTTTTCTGTCATTGGTCATTTCAGGCTAAAGGAGGCTTACTGGTGTCTGCCTGTGGCATCACCTTGCAGGACTACTTAGGTAAGGTCACCTGTGTGTGGGGAAAAATGTATTGTTGAAGAAAAATCACATTTGTTTTCAGTTACTGGATGCTTTAATTGTGTTCAGGAATAACAGGCATCACATTTTTCATCAAATATAAAGTGCATCAGTTACAGAATAGTAGATTCAGTTCAGTTATATACACTGTAAAGAGGGATAGGAAACTGGGAAGCACATTGGATGGGAGGGGGACGTGGATCAGAGGGGGATATAGATTTGGTCCTATGTCATAGAAAAATATATTCTTCCTATGTTACAGATTTTGTATTCCAGAGTCTTTTCAGATTGCTTGACTTTCTTGGGAAAAGTAGAACTGTGACCAGGCTATGGGCATGCAAATATATTTATTTTCTTTACTAGCAGTAAGTAAACTTTTAAAACAACCCTTCAATAACATCGGTAGCTACAGGCACTGTGGAGCAATTCATTCTCAAATTTCAGAAGAGCAGCACTGATATTTTAAAGTTGGGCCTCAGCCTTCTGAACTCTCTTCTTCCTGTGCTACTAATCTGTGTCTAAATTAGGGCTGGAAAGCTGCCATGTTTCTAGTGGAGTCGGAAGCTTGGAGAGCTGATCTATTGAGTCACTGCTGGGAGAAGCAACCAAATGATTTACTGGGAGAAAATTAAAGAGAATTTTTTTCTGCTGTAAAATTTGTTCTACAGTGCCTGCAACTATCAAAGTCAATGAGGGTTTGTTTTAAAGGTTAAGTTCACATTTCCAGGCAGAATTTTACTTTTCATAATAAATAGAAGTGTTTTCTAATATAATTTCTTCCCAAGGCATCCCAATGTGCTTATCTCTCACTCACCTCATCTATAGTAGCTTTGAAATGTAATTTGTCTAATTCAGTTTTAAAAAAATACTTTCTGCTTGCATTACTTCCTGTAGATCATGTGACAACCAGGAAACCTTGAATCCTATTATGCACTGGCTTGCTGCATCACAGAATAGGCATGTATCAGTCTGGACCACACCTCCCTCATTACGATACCACCTCTTGTTTTATTTCCACCCACTTTCTGTGTAATCTGATTATACAATCCTATTTAGATCTATCATCAGCCATGTAGTGCATTTGTCTTATCTGATTTGATACAAATTGAATAGATTGTTCAGGTGGGTCCTCCTATTCCATAGTTTTGGTAAATTTAAAGGAAAATGTACAGAGATTGTACTATTAGATTGAATAGGGTATGGCCAGCTTTATTTGTACATAGGGAGGAGTGGATGGAGACACTCAGCTACCAGGCCCTATCACTGCTTAGCGGGAACTCCTGTTCCCGTACGTGTTTTTTTTTTTTTGGGCGTTTTGGAGCATTTTCGCTCGTCGTTCACTTGCGGGCTGCCCTATGCGTGACAAAGGCTCCAAAGAAGCTCCAGATTTTATTTTGGAGCAAATCGCAGCGTAGCATGCTTTTTGGTGCATTTGCAGCACATTTGTCGTACAGCAAACTCGCGCCTGCCACCTTTGTTTGGGGTGCCATTACCATTTATTGGCAATGCAAATGTAATGTGTATGTGCGCATGCAAAACACACGGCAAACTGCAAATTTTCTTATGCAGTTTGCCATGCGCTCAGAAACACGAAGATGGGAATGGAGCCATATTGTCCTAGTGTAGGCACACCAATTTCATTTTCAGGTCCCATTTACACCTAGCGCACGTTTTTTGGCTCATTTTTTCCACAATACATATAGGGCAGCACATTGATATCAATAGACTGTCTACACATGGGACATTTTTGCCTGTTGCAGTTTGCATGTAATCACTGTGCGTTTTTCTGCCAATTAATGGTCGAAATGGCGACTAAGTAAAGGATAACTTCACCTTTTCAGAAAAAGTAATAAATGCACATTTTTTTTACAGGTAAAAGAATGTGCATTTATTATTTTTGTTGCAGGAGCCTGTAGAGCATTGCACCAGTGATCAACAGATCATTTGTGCCATGTAGGTCTCCTGCAGACCTATCAGTCTACCTCCTATGAAGGTAGTAGACCTATCAGTCTACCTCCTATATGCTTGTACCTCCTGAAGAAGCCGATAAATGCTGACAGGAAGAAGACAGTGCTCACAGCGCTGTGGTAGTTCATTGAAAACTACATGCTGACAGCAGCTAAGGTTGCAGACCCTTGTAGTTTTCCATTCACAGAGCAATGTGAATAAGTGACGCGGCCGGGTGGGCGGAGCTGACACTTGCTGCCACAGCAGAGATCGGGGAGTTGCAGGGGCCGGTGCATTCATAACATGTTACATGTTACACCCCGAATATAGGTGTAACATGTTATAAAAGGTGAACCTATCCTTTAATTTTAGATGTATAAAGGTGGCCATACAATATTCAATGTGATTGTTCAATCCCTGTATTATCACCTTTAGATTTACCAAAACGATATAATAGGAGGACACGCCCATCTATCCAATCACTATGTTTCCAATCAGGCAGGCCCTTGCACTTCATAGTTGATGGTATATCTAAAGGAGATTGTACAGTTAGATTGTTTAATGTATGATAAGCTTTACAGCAGGGACATACTTCTCCTGTTTTTAATACTAAAGCTCTGCTCCACATCACTTAGCTCCTGCACACTCTGCCAAATTAATGATCTATGCAAGATAAATATAGGGTGGAAACAAAATTGATGGCTGTGAATTTAGTGAGAATGGTGATTCCCTAATTGTATTGGAAAAACATGCACACGATCTCCTGGAAAGGGAGGGCAGGTTCAGGGTGGGTCAGCTGGTGAACTCCTTCCTGTGTCTTAAAGTTTTTCCCAATCTAAGGGTCATGCAGGAAGTAATAGGGAAGTTATTTTATACAACAAACAAGAGGCTGATGTCTAGGACAAATAGAAAGCTTTTGCTTTTCTGCAAAAGAGGTATACAGTATTAATGCTCTATTGGTACTCAGGGAAGCTAGAATTGAAAAAGAAAAGTGAACTTAGCCTTTAATGCGCATTTACTGCTTTTGAAGAATATGTTAGTATTTGAACTTCTTATAAAGAAAAAAAAACATTTAAAATATAATACATCAATTCAGCATGTCATTTTCAGAACACTGAAGGCTTGTATGAAGGGGGCTACTTATTAAGCATAATGTGCATGTCTTGGCTGTCCGGGTCAATGCAGACTAACACAGTTGCAGGTTATATTCTAATATCCGGAGGCATGTTTTTAAAACATCAAATTTGTAAGTGCACATGTTCTTCTTTGTGCAAATTAGAGTTTGAGCCTAGACTCCTGCTTTGCATATGGCAGCAATTGTGCCCTGCACCTGGTAACATCATCTTCACTCTGTAGAAAACTGGGATAATCGTTGGTGAGTGATATTGAACACATAGGAATGTATGCAGATTGAGCCCTTTTTGGAATTGTATCTTCTAGACATTAAAGTGGTTGTAAAGGCAGACATTTTTTTTTCCTTAATGCATTCTATGCATTAAAAGAGAAGTATGGGGTTTAAGGTTATTGCACATTAATGCTTACCTAGGTGGATGCAGCATTGGTTTAATACTGCATCTGTCCCCAGTCGCTTCTACACTGAGAACCGAGCGATGGAACACTGCCGATTGCTCGGTTCTCAGCTCCCCGAGCAATCGGCAGTGTTCCATCGCTCGGTTCTCAGTGTAGAAGTGGCTGGGGACAGATGCAGCATTAAACCAATGCTGCATCCACCTAGCTCTGCCCCCTCCTAGCTCATGGAGTGCTGAGCTGTGGAGGGGCAGGGAGCGGCCGGCTTAGGCTCCCAGTGGCTCGCTGAGAGGCTGAGCCAGGTGTCGGTCCAGGCACCTGGCTGTTTCCCGACTCCATTGTCATGATGACGCGGTGCCTGCACCGACACCTGTGACGTCAGCAGAGAGCGAACTTCAGACCGCTCTCTGCTGAAAACGGGTCACAGGAGTGAAAATCTAACTGCACTCCTGTTATCCATAGGTGATGTACAGCTGAATGAGCTTTGGCTGTACATCTCCATAAGGGAAAAAAAAAGCTTCTGTGTGCAGCTTTCCCAGCCCCCTCCCCTTATACTTACCTGAGCCCGATCTCAATCCAGTGCTGTCCAGTGCTGTGCCGGAGAGCAGCGGCTATCTGCTTTTTCTCTCTTTACTGACCATGGAGGCAGCAACGACAACTATTGTTTCCTGCTGCTGTCAATCACAGCCTGTGAGGAGAGGGCGGGGCTGAGACACACACCAGCAGCTTGCTCTGTGGGCACTCAGTGGGGGGGGGGGGAGGGGCCAGGAGCGCTGGTAGGGGGACCCCAAAAGTGTAGTATTGGGGCTGCTCTGTGCAAAACCATTGCACAGAGCAGGTAAGTTTAACATGTTTGTAAACTTTTTTAACTGGTCATTGCCTTCAAAAGCAATGGCTGCTCTGGGCACTTGCCTATTGGATTTCTCTGTTCAGGATACAGATTGCTTTATTCCTTTTTAAGATTTTCTTCCTGTTGGTCTTCATTAGCCATTTACAATCCCAGTTGGAGCACAGTTGGGTATTGAGTAGATAGCAATGGACTTTTTTAATTATGTAGTCTCAAACTCTTTAAGAGTGGCATCAACTGAAAATTTTGAATATCAAAAAAAAAAGGAAATCATTGAGAATAATAGTAAAAGCAATGTTCCATTGCAAAAAAAAATTGCATAGGGGTGGGGAGCACTTTTATGATAACTACAGGGAATATCTGAATTGCAATAGCCAACAAAACTTGCCAGTCAAAACTAATCATCAAAACCAGCAAACCCATTGGTTGATATATAGAATTAAACGTCAATCTTTTAGGCGCCGTGGTCCTTGACTACTTCACCTTGTGGTTGGTGACATGCTGGGGTCATAAGGGGCTCATATCAATGTAAATTGAAATCAAATTTTGTTTTATGTTTGCATGTTTTGGGATTTTGATGAAACTTCATTTTTAAACTGGAACTATTGGCAAAATCAAAAATAAAACATCCCTAGGTTTAACACAGCAGGTTTTGTTCCCCAGTTACAAAGTTTTATTACTTGTTTATCCTGCCAGTAAATCGGATGATTTTACCCTTCCTGTAACAGGGGGACTGTGCTATTTGTTCTACAGTGAAATCTCATAGCAGTGTTGTAATCTTAAACGGTCATTTAGACTTAGGCCCTGTTCACACCTGAGCATTTTTCAGCTTGTAAAACGCTCAGCTCTGAAGCTCCAAAATGTCCAACAATCAAACTCCTATTCATTTAAATGGCCTCTGTTCACATCTGAGCATCCTGTCACCTGAAGAAAAACATCTGAAGCTCAAAAAAAGTACAAGCTTCTTTTTGGCCGATTACAAGCGTTTTTGGCCCCATAGACTTCAATAGAAACGGCTGACTTGTGCAGAAAAACGCTCGTAAAATGCTTGTAAAATGCTCAAATTGCAGCTCTCCACCCCTAATTTCCATTCCATCTCCTCCCCCTAGTGCTTTCTATTGGCTAAACAAAAATGCCTGAAGCTGTAAAACACTTGTAATACACTTTTAAAGCGCTATAAAAAAGCTTGTAAAAAGCTGCAAAAACAGCTTAAAAAAAACGTCCGACAAATGCCAGTAAATCGATACGCTCAGGTGCGAATGGAGCTTTAAATTGTTATTAAACCCAGGACCCTGCATTCACTATATCTGGTCTCATACAATACACGGAACATGGCAATTATTTTCTCATCAGCAGTTATAGCAGTCTTGTGATTTCTATAAGTGCCTGGCCCAGCACTGGTTAAAGGGTATAGAAGGAGTTTTCATTCTCTTCTGACTGTCCTATGAGGCTGCATGACTCCTGACCCTCTGTCTAGACAGTGCTGATTGGCCCTGTCCCGATCAAATGCACCCTCCCCCCCCCCCCCAAAAAAAAGAAAAAGAAATCCTCTGCCAATACACACCAATCTGAGCATGTGCAGAGTGCCTCCTAGGGCTCTGTACTACCAGCAGATGGATTTGGGACTGTGAAAGAAAGGGAGGATCAGAGAAGACAGGATCAAACAGCCTTTTTACACAGTCCTGAGGATTAACCCCTTAGGTTCCACAGTGAGTATAACAAGCATGCTTTACTGCATTTACAGACTGATTTTACTGTTGTGGGTTTAGTAACACTTTAAATTCAATTTAAAACCATACAAACAGGGGAAAGCCCAACCACAGATAACACATTTTAAGCAAAATAACTTTTGTTCTTTTGAAAAAATGCAACATTCTTTGGATTGTCCTATCCCTGTCACTTATGCTGGACCCCTAGGCCTGGGGCAGGAAGTGGAAAATAACAAATTTACTGGCATAAACTATGAAGGAACAACGAAAACCAGAAAAACAAAAACTGCTGTGTTAATGCTACTGACCAACTGCAGCATAGACGTCATTTTTGGATGACAGCTGCAGAGCCAGGATTGGGTTTGCTTTTGAATTGTCCTCTAAGGCCAGGCCCTGCGATGGAATTTTTTATGGAAACATTGTATCTGAAAAATGACTTTTTTACTGCAAATCTCTGCAGCCTCTGAAAATAAAATCTGGAACAAATTTATTATAAAACCTGCTTGTTGGAATCTTACCTTCCTTATGAAAAGAAACTGCAAAAACAATCAGCTGAATCAATCCAAAACAGACATTTTTAAGCACTGTTTTTTTTTTTTTTTTTCAAAAAGTTGAATGCCATGTCTATTTATTGCAATATCAGTGGGAGCGGCAATATTAGTGATCTGATACTCTGTGAACACATCAGTTCTACCAAAAAATAGTCTCCTAAATCCAAATCACAGCAGGCAGTATTCTCACTATACTCCAAAGTACGGTTATATCCAGAGATGTTGAATCAGGAACCAACCAATGCGTCCGCCACGAAAAGTGACTTTTTTGAGCTGTGTTCTTTTTTTACATACTTGTCATTTGCACATGTTGTGCTTTTTTTACTTTTCTTCAAAGAGTTTATGTTTGGTGTCCAAAAATTGTTGTTCAGTGTGTTTAATTTTAGATCTCCTTGTGCTGGTAAATTTGTAAATATACGTTTTGGTTACAACAAAGTTGCTTCTATTTCCTCTGAATAATTGATAGCCAGCTTGTGTCGCTGATGGTAAGTTGTTCTAGAACTTGACTAAGTGCTTTTTGTTTTTGCCCCTTTCCGATGTACCCGAACAGGGCTTTTGTACAACCGCTCTCCTGCCGAACAGGGGTGCGCATGGCAACCTGCGTTGGACCAAATGGATGCTTCTGTATCAGCTGCTTGCATTGGTTTTAGAACCCTGCTCATGCGACTGATGAGATCTGCCGCTGTTCGTCCTGCTCTCCCTCTGTGTCGCCCATCAAGGGCTGTCGCTTCTTTAGCTCTCGATGGTACTTTGCCATTAACGAAGCATAGATGCATCCGTACGCTGCCGCCACTACCATCATGATGCAGACCACGCCGCAAACCACCCCCGCGATGATCACAGTACCAATGGCTCGCCGGACACTGGCAGGGCGGTACCTCTGTTTCTGTGGGCAGTCTGGCCCTGGGTCCGGCTCTGCAAGGGCAGGGCTTGCCTTTGTGCAGGGCAGGGATGGTCTTTCTACTGGTCCAGAGCTGTTTTCATCTTCTAGTTGTAAGCAATAATTGAACATCTCAACTGGAACCATCCGCATGTCCCTTCCGCGCAGGTCCTTGGGGAGGGTGCATTGTAGCTCATCAATTTTACCTCCTGTAGCGGAAGACATTATAAACATTGTCACAATCTTGATAGATATAAATTTGCAAAACTGTTTCATTTTACAATCTTTCAAAAAGGTTTGATTGCATCTTTAAAGGGACAATATCATAAAATGTACATTGCAAAATTATTTTACACACAAGGAAATGTAATTTTATATTGACTTCTTGAGCCACTTAGGGGATGTACTCCACAGACCTAAGACAACTCTACTAAAGCTAAACTCCAGCCTTCCCTTTTCCCAGTTTTCAGCATGTGTACAGGATCCTATTCTGTACTGAAATTGCTTACTCAGATTTCACTGCACACTATGAGATTCTGACGGTGTGCATTAGAATGTGCAGCAAGTCCGATAGCGCCCACCCTATCCCCTGACTGGAGGTCATTCAGTATCCTTTAGCCCTTTGCTCCCCAGTCCACCACTTTCATTCATTGTACTTAAGTAATTCAAATCATGGAGGCTCAGCATCATAAGTGGGTGCTACCTAGGTTGGTCTGCATGCAAATATAGCCTGCCTAAAATCCAGACTGATATCCACTTATCAGAACATTTTGATACACTATATTGTCAAAAGTATTAAGATGCCTGCCTTTACACGCACATGAACTTTAATGGCATCCCAGTCTTAGTCCGTAGGGTTTAGTATTGAGTTGGCCCACCCTTTGCAGCTATAACAGCTTCAACTCTTCTGGAAAGGATGTCCACAAGTTTTAGAAGTGTGTCTATGGGAATGTTTGATCATTCTTCCAGAAGCGCATTTGTGAGATCAGGCACTAATGTGGACGAGAAGACCTGGCTTGCAGTCTCCACTCTAATTCATCCCAAAGGTGTTCTATCAGGTTGAGGTCAGGACTCTGTGCAGGCCAGACAAGTTTCTTCACCCCAAATCCGCTCATCCATGTATTTTTGAACCTTGCTTTGTACGCTGGTCCAAATCATTTGGTGGAGGGGGGGTTATGGTGTGGGGTTGTTTTAGTTCAGTGAAGGGAACGCTTAAGGCGTCAGCATACTAAGAGGTTTTGGACAATTTCATGCTCCCAATTTTGTGGGAACAGTTTGGGGATGGCCCCTTCCTGTCCCAACATGACTGCACACCACTGCACAAAGCAAGGTCTATAAAGACGTGGATAAGGGAGTTTGGGGTGGAGGAACCTAACTGGCCTGCACACCTGCCCTTACCTACTGTTTTCCAAAGTAAAAGAAAAATATGAAAACCTCTATTTCTCATTATTTGCTATTTTATATCACTAGAATTTTTCATCTTCACCTAGGGTGGCTCTTTTCATGCTTTGCGCAGTAAACATGTCATACAGGGGTTAATTTACTGAAGGCAAATAGACTGTGCACTTTGCAAAGTGCAGTTGCACTCTGCAAAGGCAGTTGCTCCAGAGCTTAGTAAATGAGGTAAAACTTTCAGTTTGCATAGAATACCCAATCACATGCAAGGGGAAAAAAAGCAGCATTTTTGCTTGCACATGATTGGATGATGGAAGTCAGCAGAGCTTTTGCTCATTTACTAAACTCTAAAAAGTGTTGTTGCACTTTGCAAAAGCAATTGCTCCAGAGTGCGCAGCCTATGTGCCTTTACTAAATCAACCTCTGACCCAATGTTTATGCCAATTTGAAGCTGCCAATATTTTTTTAAACTAAAAACCCTTGTGATCCTGTGATGTTTGTCTTTGTGGTTCTCAGTCTTTGTGAATTGACCTTTACATACAATTTCTAGAAGAAACAGATAACAGAACCGGGGAAAATTATGCTGATCTGTGCAATGAAGTCTTTCAGTGAACTGAAAAATAAAAAATCAGCTTTGATGAATTGACACTGCTGTGCTTTACGCTAGAGTTCTCTTTTAATTTCTTGGTCAGAATTGTGTTGTCTTTGTGGAGTGTGTTTGTGGCAGATGTAAAAAGCAGTAACAGCCCTCGTTGTGCCAGACTGTGGATAATTATCTTGGAGTTCTGTGACAGCGAACAGGTGCACCGCTTTATTACAAAATCATATTACTACTTAAGATCGCTCTAGTATGGATAGGGTCGATATGTGTACATGGGGAGAGGATGATCCATGCTTTGGAATGTAAAGTGGAACTGCACTGCATCTGAGCACAGCAAACCAAAAACTCTATTTTATTCATTTTTAATATACAAAGCAAACCCCTTCATCCATCCATGTCTCCATGCTTTATTTTGCTGAGACTTTTTTTTATCAATAGCCATCTTAAGTAAGGGCAGATGATTCATGTGGTATTTACTTCCTGGAATCTATCTGCCCTCAGCTCAGGCATTGGCTGAGCTGAGAACCCTCGTTGCTCTTCTAAAGACTCCTGGGTTGTATGACATCATTTGCCTAGGCATGGAAACCAAAAAGTAAGTGAAGAATTGTAAAAAAAAAAGTAAAACAAGTAAATATGATATTCTTTCCTATCTGTATACTAATGTTAACAGTGTAAGGATTAAAAATTGTCTATGTTTACTGAAAGAGTGAAGTTCCGCTTTAAGGAATAGTGCAAAAAGAGACTGCATGCTGTCATAACTTCAAAATTCCAGATCACACACGGACAATGTTTAGGAATTTGGAAAATGGCACTAAAGTGGAGGGACAAACACAGAAATGGAAGGTAGCCTGACACTGTTGGACTTGAGGAATTGATATAAGTACTTCTTGTATAAAGTAGAGCTCCAGCCAGAACGTTTTTGCTGTAGGGCAAAATTAAGCAGTGTTCTAACTACTGCCAGGTTTCCCAATTACAATATATAGTATGTCATATGTATCAGTTTTAAGTCTAGAACCACATGAGATCATCACAGAGGCGTAACTAGAACCTTCAGGGCACTGGTGCAAAAACCATTAGAGCCCCCGACCCACTGGTCCCGAGGCCCTTCCCTCTGAGCCCAGGACCCTTTTAAATGCTCTGCAGTGGGCATTCTTAGAGCCCCCCACATTGGCGAAACAGCAGGGCCGGGTCACAATTGTGACCTTTGCGACCCTGGTAGTTCTGCAACTGGGCGAAATACTCTGCAGTGTCATGGCATGGGTGGAATGCTCTGCAGTGTCAGGGGATGGGTGGAATACTCTGCAGTGTATCATGGGATAGTTTTAATACTCTGCAGTGTGTCATGGAAGGGGTGGAATGCTCTGCACTGTATAATGGTATGGGTGGAAGGCTCTGCAGTGTATCATGGAATGCTCTGCAGTGTATCATTGGATGGATGGGATGCTCTGCAGTGTGTCAGGGGATGGGTTGCATGCTCTGCATTGTCAGGGGATAGGTGGAATGCTCTGCACACTTATACACACATACAAACACATAAAAACACACTCACAATCACACACACATGCGCACACACACACACACACACACATATATATATATATATATATATATATATACACTGCTCAAAATAAGGATACGGAAATAAAGGATACCACATCGTTTGATGGAAATGAAAATGATCAACCTACAGCGGGCTGAATTCAAGGACACCCCGAAAATCAAAGTGAAAAAATTATGCAGCAGGCTAGTTCATTTTGCTGAAATTTCATTGCAGCAACTCAGAATGGTACTCGGTAGTTTGTATGGCCCCCATGTGCTAGTATGCATGCCTGACAATGTCGGGTCTTGCTCCTAATGACACAACGGATGGTGTCCTGGGGTATTTCCTCCCAGATATGGTCCAGGGCATCACTGAGCTCCTGAACAGACTGAGGTGCAACCTGGCAGCGTCTAATGGACCGAAACATAATGTCCCAGAGGTGTTCTATTGGATTTAGGTCAGGCAAGTGTGGGGGCCATTCAATGATATCAATTCCTTCATCCTGCAGGAACTGGCGGCATACTCTCGCCACATGAGGATGGGCATTGTTGTGCACCAGGAGGAAACCAGGACCCACTGCACCAGCGTAGGGTCTGACATTGGGTCCAAGGATTTCATCCTGATACCTAATGGCAGTTAGGGTGCCATTGTCTAGCCTGTAGAGGTCTGTGCGTCCCTCCATGGATGTGCCTCACCAGACCATCACTGACCCACCACCAAACCGGTCATGCTGAACGATGTTACAGGCAGCATAGCATTCTCCACGGCTTTTCCAGACCCTTTCATGTCTGTCACATGTGCTCAGGGTGAACCTGCTCTTATCTGTGAAAGCACAGGGCGCCAGTGGCAAACCTGCCAATTCTGGTGTTCGATTGTAAATGCCAATTGAGCTTCATGGTGCCGGACAGTGAGCACAGGGCCCATTAGAGGACTTTGGGCCCTCAAGCCACACTCATGAAATCTGTTTCTGATTGTTTGGTCAGAGACATTCACACCAATGGCCTGCTGAAGGTAATTTTGTAGGGCTCAGTCAGTGCTCATCCTGTTCCTCCTTGCACAAAGGAGCAGATACAGGTCTTGCTTATGGCTTCAGGACCTTTTACGGCCCTGTAAAGCTCGGCTAGAGTAACAAACTGTGTTCTGGAATCTCTTCTATGCTCTTGAGAGTGTGCTGGGAGACACAGCAAACCTTCTGGCTATGGCACGTATTGTATGCCATCCTGGAGGAGTTGGACTGCCTGTGCAACCTCTATAGGGTCCAGGTATTGCCTCGTGCTACCAGTAGTGTCACGGACCCTAGCCAAATGCAAAACTAGTGGAGAAACAGTCAGAAAAGATGAGTAGGGAAAAAAATGTCAGTGGCCTTCACCTGTAAAAGCATTCCTGTTTTGGAGCTCGTCTCACTGTTGCCCATGTAGTGCACATGTTGTTAATTTCATTAACACCAAAGCAGCTGAAACTGATTAACAACCCCCTCAGCTACTTAACGGACCAGATAAATACCCCAGTAGTTTAATTGACTTGATGCTATACTCTGATTAAAAAGTGTTCTTTTATTTTTTTTTTTAAGCAGTGTGTGTGTGTGTATATATATATATATATATATATATGTGTGTGTACAGCCTTTCAAAAAATCAGCAGTACATTACCTTCAATCACACAGCTGGATACTGCACTGTAGGGGTGGCAGAGAGCACAGCACTCGGGAAGACACCTCTCCGTCCTTTGCTTTCACTTTGCTGAGTGTGTTCACTGTCTGCTGGAGCTCCCAGTGCCGATGCACGATGGGGAGTTTGATCTGACAGCCTCTACGATCCGCACATGCCCCCCCCCCAGGAGCCAGGGCGGGGTCGCCATTGCGACCCCTGCTACCCCTGTTGCTACACCACTGGATAATGCATTTAAAATGTATCAAAAGCCTGTTTTGGATAAAATTGTGAAGGATTAAAACACTTTAATTCTTCTTTTTTATTTGGCTGTCTCTGTCTTGGTGTAGAGAAAGGAGGAAATCTCTTCAAAGTTAAGGAAAATACATTCTCACTTTTCAGTAAAATAGATGTCCCTTATGGAAGATTTTCCTTCAACTGTTTTCCATCATTTACTGTGTGGGTGACAAGACACCTAAAGAGAGTGATCTCTCTAACAGGGACACAAACATCAGTAAAACAGAAAGCAATCAAGAATAACACAGCACAACCTCTGCATAGTGTAATAAATTATTAAAAGCTCATACATTTACTAAGACCAAAAGAATTCCACTCACAAAGGTAATTGAAGTTAGGTGAGTGAGTGCTGCTGTAGTGAAACCACAGGAAGGGAGCCAGCAACATCAGATGGCGATTGCCCAGCCTTGGCCGCAGGCATGGGAAGAAAAATGAAAGCCAAGTTCTGCTGCGGAATTCCTGTGACTGCATACAAATCCCAAAAGTGTGGATGCAGAACCAAGAACCTCCTCAGTCTGACGTCATTCCTTGGATATGAGCACACGGGAATGGGTTTTGACTGAGGTGTCCACACTAGAGCCCTGCGCGGGACTGTTTTCTTAAACCCGCACCCGCCCGCTCCCGCTGAATGTACGACCAGGACCGCCCGCACCCGCAACCTATGTGTTCCACACCCGCCCCCACCCGCAATGTTTGTGTCCACTCCCGCCCGCTCCTGCAGACTTTATCTCAGAGCTTGTGAAAAATGCACACAAATACTCAGACTAAATATTCGTTCAACGTAATATTCAGAATAACAGGCTTTTAACATGATTGCGTTTAAATAAGATGAAGTAACCAATGCACCACACATGACAAAAACATTGGGTATTTTTTTATTAGCGTTATAAAACATTAACCGTCAAAACAAAACCGCAACTAGCGGCACCTCAGTTTTTAAACGCAGGCTATAGGCCTATGCATACACACGCACCAAACGATTAACTAGGAAATACCTTTACCATTAAATAAATAAACACAGAGAACTTTGAAAATAGGCTAGATATAATTTTAACAAATTAAATACAAAACAAAATAAATAGAATGCTTCAAAAAAATCTCACAGATTTCACATTCTCAATAGCTTGCTTAACAGGCTATTGAAAAAAAGTAAACAAATAATACTAAAAAAAATATATAGTTATAATGTAGACTTAACAAACAAATTAATTTGATCACCGTTCCCGCGGGTCTCCCGCAAAATTTTCTGACTGCCCACTTTTGCCTGCAGCAAAGGTAAAACCGACCGCTCCTGCGAGATTTGCGCTGGGTCCCGCGGGTCCTGCGGGTGCCCAAACCCAATACAGCCCTCTAGTCCACACCTCTTCATTAGCAAGGCTTATGTTACTGGCTCCCTTCCCATGGTTTCAATACAGCTTCACTCACCCGCCTAACTTTTTAGTTACCTTTGAGAGTGCAATTCTATTGGTCATAATACATTTAGAGGCTTTTAAGAATTTATTATACTATTCAGAGCTGTTGGCATATCTTACATAGTTAGAAAGGTTTATCTCAATTTAGTTTTGGGCTACCCATGTGTTTCTTGATTGTTTTGTGTTTTTTTTTTTTTTGTGTTACCACTGTTTCACTCTTGATAACGTTCACAGATGGTAGCTGTGGTTGAGCGCTGTTGAGCCTGTGGTATTCCCAGGGGATCGTTAAATTTTCTGCCAATCTGACTATTTCTATCAGTAAAACAGAGGTTCTAACCCTTTCCCCTTGTTTCCATAATTAAAACATTTAGAACTCACATTGGATCGCATTACAGACTTTATCCTGGCCTAAGAAATCTTTATGAAGGGCAGCTGAGAAGTTTTAATTGTTTTCAAGTGTGATGGCCTCATTGGTTCTAATAAAACAGCTGGTCTGCAGAGGATCCAGGAGACTAATTAATAAAGTCTGAATTCTGGATTCAATATAAATGCGTAGTCACCTACCTCTGTATGAGAACCACTCCATCCAGTGTTTGAAGTCTCGTAGGTTGCAATCACACTCCCATGGATTATCACCCAGTTGAATGTTTTCCAGGCTACCTAGAGGCTCAAAAGTCATCCTGTCCAAACTCTGTAGCCGATTGGAGCGCAGCGATAACCAGTGTAGTGTCGATAGGTCATCAAACAATCCCGGAGGTAACTGGGACAAAAAGTTAAGTGACAGGTCCAGTCTACGAAGCTGTGGCAAGCCTTGAAGGAGGTCTCGCCCTATACTGCGAATGCTGTTGTTCCTAAGACGAATTTCTGTGAGGTTTCCCAGATCCGCAAAGAGGCCGGGGGGTAACTGGTCAAGGAAGTTATTGGAGAGATCCAAGCGGTGCAGAGATGTCAAGTTTGAGAAAGGTCCTCCAGCAAGAGAGGTTATGCGGTTGTTGAGCAGTAGAAGGATTCGGATATCCTGAGGGAGATCAGGTGGTATGGATGTGAGTCCTCGACCACTGCAGTCCACCTCCATGCTGTCGGAGTTACAGATACACGGTGAAGGACAGGAGAGAAAGGAGGAGGCCGCACACAAGGACAGCGAGCAGACCAAGACTGAAAGGCAAATGGAGAACATCAAAAGAGTGCAAAAACACACAGCAGTTTAGAAAGACAAATTCAGGTGCCCAAAAGCAAACATACCAGAGAAGAAAATGGAGTTTATTGGGAAAATGTTAATGAGCGAATCCAATAAAAAAAGATGTGACCACAAGAAACAGAGGAAGATAAGGATAGGTAAAGAAAAAAGGAAATAGATTGTTAAAATACATTCTTGAGCAACTGGCAGACTTATTTACTATACATTATGTAGCCAAAGGTTTGGGAATCATCACACCCTACTATATGGGCAAAAATATGTGGACCTACCCCTAAAAGGATTGCATTCATGCGTTTCCTGTGAAAGTTACTGTTAATACCACAGAATTCAAAGACATTTTAGCCAATTGTGCTCTTCCAACCTTGTGTAACAGATTGGGAAAGACCCTTTCTGTTCCAGCATCGCTGCCCTTGTACACAAACCCAACTCCATAAAGACAGGGTTTGACCAGTTTGATGTCAAAGAACTTGACTGGCCTGCTATAACCTGACCCCTATTGACCACCCTATTGATTGCGAGCCAAGTCTAGTCATCCTACATCAGTACCTCACCTCCTCCAATCTTTTGGCCTAATTGTTTAGAAACCTTAATAATGTAATGCATGGTAAAAAGTAGAACTCCCCATTCACTAACCATAATGTAATACATGGTAAAAAGTAGAACTCCCCATTCACTAACCATAATGTAATGCATGGTAAAAAAGTAGAACTCCCCATTCACTAACCAGCATTACAGCAAATATCTGTAATTATAAAAAAATGGACTGGCAAACAAAGCTTCCCTGATTATTCGCTTTTAAAATTTGCTATTAAGGTGTATATTGAGTTAAAACTTTTGCAAAGAAAAGTGAGGTATTTAAGCCATGCCCTACTCCTATAAAAAAAAAAAAAAGAAAACCTGGCATGAAATACACTTGGATATGTGCCATACAAAACTTACATGCTTCATTCCTCCTAAGACACCTTAACCTTGTTTGTTGCTTTCTTTGGTTCAATAATGTCATCTTTTATAGATATTTAAACTTGTGCCGGTCAACATCCTCCTGACACATAGTACTCCTTGATCTTGGAGCTCTTTAATTTTTCCCACGTTAAGCAGGTTATCCTAACAGTCAAGCTCATAAATATCAAACAGAATAGAACATTTGCAGTTGTCTTTTCATTTCTCATTCTAAACCTCTAGTGACTGAGACTGCCTTTTTCCTGCTCATACCTTTATAGACTCTTCTAAATTCACTGTGAAATCTCTACAGCATTTACAGGTCACCAGTGAAGGGGTGATGATAGACTGGCCTTTGGCAGTGTAAAGACTTGAGTTACAAGTGTTTGCATGCCTGGCTGAGGTTCACAATGAAGAGGGAAGCTTACACAGGCCCCACCATACCCATTTGACTTTTGAGTTTGCTGCCTGTCCATTATCAGGATGATAGGGAAGTTGTGCCAACCTTGTATAGGCCAGCCAAAAAGTTCACCAAAAATGTGTCCACTATACTTTCACCACCTAGAGCTTGTGCTTGCTAATTTTCATCATGAGCATTTAGCACCAAAAATATGCAACTTTTGCCATTTCCCAAAAAGATCCCTGTACCTAAATTATCACTAATTACCTTGACCATGGCACTTTACCAGTTATGTAAATCTGAATTCACATGAACCCTAGATGCACAGGAGAACCCTGTTTCCTTGTTGAAGCAGCATTCCAAAGGTTTAGGTTATGTATTACAATTAAGGGTCTTCTTAAACCTTAACTCTAAGCTGTAACCTTAACCACTTGCCTACTGTGCACTTAAACACCCTTCCCATCCAGGCCAATTTTCAGCTTTCAGCGCTGTCACACTTTGACTGACAATTGCGCGGTCATGCTACACTGTACCCATTTGAAATTTTTATCATTTTTTTCACACAAATAGAGCTTTCTTTTGGTGGTATTTAATCATCTCTGGGTTTTTTATTTTTTACAAAAAAAAAGAATAAAGACAGAAAATTTTGAAAAAAAAAAAAAAGTTTTTCTTATTTTCTGTGAGTAAATTTTGAAAATAAATTTTTCTCCTTCACTGAAGGGCGCTGATGAGGCGGCACTGATGGGCACTGATAGGCTGCACTGATGGGCACTGATGAGGTGGCACTTATGGGCACTGATGAGGTGGCACTTATGGGCACTGATGAGGAGGTACTAATATGCCGCAATGATGAGCACTGATAGGCGGCACTGATAGGCGGCACTGATAGGTGGCACTGATAGGCGGCACTGATAGGCGGCACTGATGAGCACTGATAGGCGGCACTGCTGGGCACTGAGAGGTGGCACTGCTGGGCACTGAGGTGGCACTGCTGGGCACTGAGAGGCGGCACTGGTGGGCGGCACTGATGGGCACTGAGAGGCGGCACTGATGGGCACTGGCAGATGGCACTGATGGACACTGACGGGTGGCACTGATGAGCACTAATGGGCAGCACTGATGAGCACTGATGGGCAGCACCATCAGTGCCCACACTCAGTGCCCATAGTGCTGCCAGTCAGTGCTTATCAGTGCCTAGATGAGCAGGCACTGATGGGCACTGACTGGCAGCACTATGGGCACTGATTGTGGGCATTGATGGGGGACACTGATGGCAGGCACTGTGGGCACTGATGGGGGGGGCACTGTGTATGTTTTTTACCTTTTAGTAATCAGGGCACTGGTGATCAGTGCCCTGATTACATGTCTCTTTGTCCCTGGCGCTGTGAGGCTCCCCCTCCTTCCTCACACTGCAGGCTCCGTGTGAGGAAGGAGCGCCGGCGATGAGAGATGATCTCATATGTTTACATATGAGATCATCTCTCATTGGATGATCCGATCACGTGGTGAATGGCCGCTGTGATTGGCCATTCACCACGATCTGTGATCGGCCGTGTCCAAGGGACACGGCCGACACAGATTCTCCCCGCTGCGCGCTCGCGGGAGCGCGCGGGGGGCGTGTCACTGGGAGGCCGTTTAAAAACGGCCCCCCGAAAATTCGAGTCCGCGCTGCAGCCGTATATAGGCTGTAGCGCGGATGGGAACTAGTTAAAACTATCTCTTACCCAGTTAAAAAAAAAAGCAATCTGCACTTAAAGTGTTACTAAACCCAGGACCCTGCATTCACTATATCTGGTCTCCTGCAGTACACAGAATATGTAAATGCAGTAATTTAGGTTAAAATAAACTGCTAAATACCTTTTCTCATCAGCAACATATAGTAGTACTGTGACTTCTATTATTGGTTAAAGCTTGTAGAAGGAGTTTTTATTCTCCCCTGATTGTCCTATGAGGCTACAGGGCTCCTGACCCTCTGTCTGGACAGTGATGATTGGCCCTGTGCTGATCACATGCACTCTCCCAAGAAAAAAAAATCTAGCAATACACACCAAACTGAGTATGTGCAAACTAATACCACTAACTCTGCCTTATCCGGGGAGATGTTTTGGGGACAATGCAAGAAAGGGAGGATCTGTGCATACAGGATCAAACCGCCTTTTTACATAATGGTGAGAAAAAACCCCTTAAGTTCCACAGTGAGTAAAACAAGCATGCTTTACTGCATATACAAGACTGAGAAAAATCTGGTCTTTCTGCCCTGCCAAAGACAGGAGACAAGATAGGTGCAGGTGAAGTGAAAGCAGGAGAGGTTTCAGCGCCCGGCCAACCCATGTCTAGTATACAGTACATTGACTCCTATGTCACAGAGGCCCCTTGTGCAGCTGTAGAAGTTGCACAAATGCCAGGAGTGACAGATGTTCCATGCAGCCACTGCAAGCAGCCTGTTAAAACTCAATGACAGGAGCGGCTGTACAGACCTTTTATACATCTGTGTGTTTACATCCGTACAGGGACATATGCTTGGCCATGGACCCGCTATCTAAGTCCATGTGTCAGTCGCTGTATGAAAAGAAATGCTCAGATGTGCAGGAAGATCCTTACAACCGCTCCTATCATTGATCTTTAACAGGCTGCTGGCGTCGGCTCCACTGAGCACCTATCGCTCCCAGGCACACTGCACAAGCCTCTATGCCTGTGTGAATGAGTCCTTACTGGTGTCAAAAATGGGATTCATGCGTTTCTAGAAGCTATAATACGACACTAAACTGTGGATTCTGAGGTTCACTTGATTGTTGATGGTCAGGAAGGACGGAAGCTGCTCATTATATTTCTGTGTTTCCCAGATCAGCAAAGGTTTCTAAAGAGACTAGATTATTTCCCTTGGATTTGATGGCCATATGTTTTTTTCACCCTAACTATGTACAGTGTCTTTTGTTCTGCCTCCCTCTGCCAAGGCAGCTCATTTACAGGCATACAGACACAGGGCAAGAAAAAAAGACTTCCCATCTCTCTGGAGATTTGTCAGAATGAATTTCAAAAGCGTTTTCAGTGAGGGAACAGACCTGAGGCTGGATATGTGCCGTACAGCCACTTTTGTGCTGCGAGCAACGTCCGCAGTAC
Source organism: Pelophylax lessonae (assembly GCF_965119305.1). Classification (NCBI taxonomy): domain Eukaryota; kingdom Metazoa; phylum Chordata; class Amphibia; order Anura; family Ranidae; genus Pelophylax; species Pelophylax lessonae. Next base: position 496,477,445 of record NC_138771.1, read on the forward strand.
ACTGCATATACAAATAGGCATCCAGCGAGCCCACTTACTTTAAAGGGCATCTTCTTTCTTTTTTTCTGGTGTCTAAAATAAACTTGACATTAAGGTTTTATCCACTTTAACATGGATTTAGGTTCATTTTTTTAAAATAATAAAATAATTGGATTTTTTTTTCTTTTTGGTGCAATCCTCTACCTGTGAGATTTTGAAGCACTTGGACAGATTGTGAGAGGTGAACTGCTTAGTTTTCTCTGTACTGCACTCTGGAATATGTGAGAGACTTATAAAGGCATTTTAATATTAGTGTGTGACTGCGGTGGGATATTGTACAGTGTACATATTTGTTTATTTAAAATCTTGCTTGTTAATAAAATCATAGTTACATATATACAAAAATAAGTAAAATAAATAAATGTACATAAATAAACAAAAACAAACAAGCTTATATCAGGAAGTAACAGAAATTAAAACAGCTTTTTGCCCAAAAAACATAAATAGAACTATATACAAAGAAATATCATTTCATTACCAATAAACTACCAATATATGTAGGATAAAAAGTAAGGATAGAAAGAAAAGCTGCACACCCAGAGACTGACAGACAGTGGGTGCAAAGAGCTGACATTCCTCCACGCTTTTGTCCAGGCCTCTTGCTGCCACCTGCCCTTGTCAAGATCCCAAATATTCCCAACCTTACCCCGAATATTGTGCACCACCACTTTGACAAGAAGGACTTTTTTTGTAAGTGGAAACGTGACACCGTGCATTCCATGTGAAGTAACGGACTACTAAACTGACTAGAAAAAGTTTCTTGAAATCAAAATCCTGGCAAGTCTGCAAAGTCCCATTTGCCCATTCCGCATAACATATGCAGGAAAGAGAAGGGATATCCAGAGGCCCCACCCACCCACTTATAGACTTCTATATTGAAGAGTTACTGAAGCAAGAAATGGTCCATCATCTCCTCCACCCCACCACACGCCACTCTTGGACAACCACGGGTCTCCACAGAGTGTTGCTTCAAGTTGCCCTTCACATAAAACATGCCATGGAACAATCCCCAGGCCAAATTCAGAAACTTTAAAGGAATTTTCTCCAGATTAATCAAAACAGACCCTCCCTGATAACAAGGCCTGGGCAATCCCTTAAGGCTAGTGGTTCGCTAAAGACAGATTCAACAATCCTCCTCTCCAGGACCTTCCTAGAAAAAGAGTTAATTTCTTCCGCTGTCACTTGCCACTGCCAAAGCATTTTCATGCATAGAGCAATGTAAGCCAGAAGCTTACCATGTTGGACCCTTAGGCTTCTCACTGGCACACCATTCTCCCAGATCCGCAAAAGAGGCCTAAACCAGGACAGAAAAATACCAACCCACTCAGGTAATTTCCTCTGCCAGCATGTTAGCAAAATTATATTTAAAATAAAATCAGAGAAAAAACAACCACCAGGTTGACTATACCTAGACCACCCATCCATATCAGAGTGTAAGCCCTTCTAGTGCAGAGACTGATATGAGTAGCTTAGTATTTTGTGTACAGCACTGCAGAATATGGAATATTTCAGAGCTATATAAATGTATAACAACAGTGTGTGACTGTAGATGAAACATTAGAATGTAAGCTTCTCTGGTGCAGAAAATGATGTGAGTACAACACTGTTAGAGCTATATAAATGTCTAAACATAAGTGTGTGTGGTGAGGACATTTGATTGTATGTTTCGCTGGTACATGGAATAATGGGGAATCAAAAGTATAATCGTTAACTTTATAATACAATATATCTGTTCTGTTGTATCTCTGGCATCTGTCTTTAAAGAATCAAATTCTAAATCCTATTTTCTCTCAGCGATTTTAATCGCTGCCCTCATTTCACTTTAGTTCAGCAATATTCTAGGGCTCAAATTCTGGGGAATGGATAAATACCAGACGTCCTTGCAACCTTTTTTTTTTCTGCCATATACTCAGCGGGTTTTGAAGTTGTTCTATTTTTAAGGCTCTCTGAAGTAGTGAACAAGGCTCCCCAAGAGCAGCAGTCAATGCAAACTTAGCTGGAAAGATAATATTTTTTTTTATCTCCTAAACTGTCAATGGTTAGAAAACTGCAGAAATATTTGCTCAGGGCTCAGATCCTCATTAAAGCTGAACTCCAGGCACACAAATGTTAATTTAAAGCAAAACGAAAGTTTCAATTTTGAAGACTGAGAGTAGGGCAGGCTCTTTATCACCGAAGAGACATGCAATGTATTTCTGAAATAAAATAAACCTACCTGCCTGCTCACTATCTTCTTTGGAATGTAAACTGAGCCGCACAAGCACAACTCAGTTTACATTCCTGTGTGCTGGCATGACTGAATTCCAGGGCAGGTGCAGGAGCGATGTCATCCCCAGCTGGCCAATGATGATGGCTGCAACCCGTCACCTGGAGAAAGATGCCAGTGTGGCGAGGAAAGTCTGACCATTGAAAGAAAGGTATCATTGACTTTATTTCACTTTACATAGTAACATAGTTGGTAAGGTTGAAAAAAAAAACACTAGTCCATCCAGGTCAACCTGTGTGGGTGAGGGCATTTTCATGTCAAAAATCACTTCCCATATCCCTGTATACTGTGTTCACTAAAATGGTTGTTCAAGAGTTTTTTAAAACTGTCAATACCTCCTGCTGACACCACCAATTGTGGAAGTGAGTTCCACACCCTTACTGCCCTGACAGTGAAAAACCCCCTATGCAGCTCTTCAGGTTAACCCATTTCTCCAGTTACATTGAGTGGCCCAGTGTCTTCTTACACTCCCTGAGACTGAAAAGATTTTTCCTAGAATGACCATTGAGGTATTTGCATATCGCCATCGTACCTACTCTCAAGCATCTCTTCTTCAGGGAGAATACGTATAATGCTTGTATTCGTTCCTCATAACTGAGGTCCTCCAGTCCCCTTATTCATTTTGTTGCCCTTCTCCAGACTCTTCAGTTCCAGCACATCCTTCCTGAAAATTGGTGACCAGAACTGGATGGCATACTCCAGATGTGACCGCAACAGAGTTTTGTAAAGTAGTAGGATTTTAGTTTAATCTCTTGGGTAAATCCCCTTTTATATGAAATATTCTGCTAGTTTTGCTTGCTGCAGCTTGACACTGCATTCCATTGCTGAATCTGCAATCTACTAGGACCCCCAGATCTTTTCCCATCCTGGATTCCCCCAGAGGTTCTCCCCCTAGCAAGTAACCTGTATTCTTATTTTAGCCCACAAGTGCATTACTTTACATTTTTCAACATTAAACCTAATTTTCCATGTAGTTGCCCACCCCATTATTTTATTGAGGTCTTCTTGTAAAGTTTCTATATACTGCTTAGCTTTGTATCATCAGCAAGCACTGAGATTGAACTTTTTATACCAACCTCTATATCATTTATGAATGAATTAAACAGAATTGGTCCTAAGACACTAGTGTGAGTACACGCTATTTATTACCAGCCTTTGGACGCACCCCTGTAACCGGTTTTCTATCCATGAACAAACCCTAAGGTCCATGCCTACAGACCTCAGTTTGTAAATTAAAGAGGGAACTATATAGAATGCTTTTGGAAAATCCAGATACACCACATTCACAGGCCCTCCTTTTTTAGATGGCATCTCACTTCCTCATAGAATGTTGATTGGTTTGGCAAGAATTACCTTTCGTAAACCCATGCTGATTACTACCAATGATGTGGTTTTCATCAGCAAATTCTTAAATATAGTCCCTTATTATCCCCTCCAATAGTTTACACACTATCGATGTTAGACTGACTGGCCTGGAGTTTCCAGGAATATATCTTTGCCCTTTTTGGAATATTGGTGCCTTTTGCCAATCAGCTTGTACCATTCCTGTCCGTATGCTGACCATAAAAAATATAAAAAGCGGTCTGGCTATAAGCTGACTTCTTTGAGTACTCTCAAGTGTAAGCCATCCAGTCCTGGTGATTTATTTGTGTTAAGCTTTTTTAGTCTTTTTCGGACACTGGCCTCTGTTACCCACAAGGGTACATTCTGTGATGCTTTACTAATGATACAGTCTTGATTACGATACCCCTCTTTTTCCTTTGTAAAATCTGAGGAGAAGAATGCATTTAGTACCTTTGCCTTCTCCTTGTCATTTGTAACCAACTTCACCTAATCATCCTTTATGAGGACAATATGCTCTGACCTAGCTTTTTTATGGTTATTATATTTAAAAAATGTTAGTAATATGAAATAACCATCAAGGATAAAAATCCATTTTGTTTGCTCCAAATGTCTTTTCAAAACTAGTTATATTACTATGTAAAAGTATCACTGTGCTGTGCAGAGAGCAGAGCTGTGGGAGAGACCCAGCAGGCCCCACCCTCTACATGTTGCCAGCAGACAGCTACAGAAGGGGGCAGAGACAAGACCAGTCAACCTGCACAAGGTGAGAGCAGCAGTGACTGGTCTTCATTTCAGTAAGCTCCTACACAAAGGTAAAAATTCACACTGGATAACTGCACAGATCTGGAAGAAATACACAAAGCACAAAAAAAATTAAAACAAAAATACACATGCATCTTTGATCTAAACAGTGTTTTCTTATTCCAGAGTTCAGATTTAACATGTTACAGTCTGATTGTACAATAATTTTGAGGCTTCATTTACACTTGCAAATGGGGTCAACTGTTATTACCTGCCAGACACACAGTGGGATTTCCTGTGAATAGCTGTTGACAGAAAGCCTCATTTAAAACAATAGGAGAATAACAAGTACCCTCAGTTTTTCGTGGCTCTTCACATGTAATGGGTCTTTTAGTGATTACCTGTGTATGATCTGTCCTAGACATAGACTGTCTGACTTCCCACCTGCAGCTATTGGCAGGGAACCCTGCTGAGTTTCTCATGGATAATTGCAATCGGCCCCATTCTGATTGGGACCTTAAATCTACCGACAAGTATGTAGTGCAAGAGCCTGTCTGACTAGATAACAGATTGATTGGTTTGATTAGGTAGATCCTTATATGACATAGTTTTGGTGAATCTAAAGCTGATTGTACAAATGTGTACAGTGACTCCTAAGAGAAATCTGTCAAACAAGGAGGATTAGTCAGACATGTAGCACCCGGGAATTAGATAAAGCAATGGTTTTCTTTTAAAGTTCAATTCTAGAAAAAAGTTTCAAGCTGAAGTCTAGGCAACACTGCAATCTTTTGCTTCTAGCCTTATAATTCAGCAACAAGAGGGCCCCTGAAAATATGATTTCCTGGTCATTCAGAGGTCCCACCACACAGGCTCCTGAAAGAGATAATAAACTAGTGAGCACTTCCACTCACCAGCTTCCACTCAGAACTGAAGTGCCATATCAGAGTGGATTGGCCCTTTAAAATTAGTGATCTTCACGGTCAGGACACTTGGAGTCGTAGTAACGATAAATCAGTTATGACGTGAAAAATCATTCTGAATGCGAGTCAGTGAATTAATGAATCTTATTATTCAGTCTTCCATGATAGTTGTCTCATTCCCCAATGTTATGTCAGCTGATGGAGATTTCCAGCTGGATGGAGCTGGGGGCCAATTCATTGGTAATTTATTTCTAGAAATAGGAGGTTACTGGATGGGAAAGAATTGACATATGTAAAATAATGATATGAAAGCTGAACTGCGAGTGACATTGCCATTGAGGCTTAATGGAATTATATTGAAACACTCTGATGCTGAGTGAGCACACATTTCCTGGGCACACAAAGCTTCCTGATGAGGGCATCACAGGCTGTATTTTTTTTTAGCCATGTTGGCTGATAAGAGGTGACACCAGTGTACAGGTGCTAGATGTACAAATGGATTAAAAGCGGAGTTCCACCCGTTTTTGTGTTTATTAAAAGTCAGCAGCTACAAAAATGTAGCTGCTGACTTTTAATAAACACACACTCACCTGTCCCTCGATCCAGCGATGCGGCCGGCGGGAGCCTCAGTTCTCTCCCTCTTCTCCCCGCGCGCCGGCATCACTATTGTGGGCACCCAGCTGTGACAGCTTGCAGCTTCACAGCCGGGTGCGCACTGCGCATGCGCGATTCACGCTGCGTGTCCTGAGTGGAAGGCCAATTTTCTGGGACCTCTGATGTGTCCCAGAAGATTGCAGGGAGGGAAGGTGGGAGGAGAACTTCAGTTTGGGCTGCCTAGGCGGCCCGAGCAGAAGTGTGAGCGGGTACCTGTCAAATCTAGGTACTCCCCCCCCCCCAAAAAAAAAATTACATGCCAAATGTGGCATGTCAGGAGGTCAGAAGACCTTCTAACTTGTGGTGTGAATTGTTCTTCATCTAAAAATCCTAACACCCATGTTAATGGATCATTGTTCAGTTTTACTTAAAAAGTACTTGTTTATGGTATCAGTAATGAGTTGCCAGTAGCAGACCAGCTTAGGGCCGTGCCAAAATTTTTGTAAGAGATCCACAGAGGAATTACAGCATCTTGGGCAATCCTGACTCTCCCTACGGTTCCCCTGATGGAGGCATTCTATATACCCTGTGTATTATAAATAGTTGGGACAAACATTGCGTAGGCGAAAGAGATACTAGTAAAACTTGCTCCAGCATGACCTGCCAACTCTCCTCAAATTCCCCAAAATCCTTTTCCCACCCTATCCAACAGTGGACATGAAAATTGGACAGAGATTAAACTATCAATGAACTATAGAGTGAGGAAATAAGACCCTTCCTACCTGTGCTAGAAGGTAGGGAATCCATTAGAGGAGTGGGGAAAATTTCCATGTTGGACAATTTGGTCTGTGCTAAAAGAGCATGGCATAGTTGGAGGTACTGAAAAAATCTGTGATAAGAGATATCAAACTCCTTTTGTATGTCCTGAGATGATCTTAATTGATCTTGTGTTAACAGTTGATACGGAAATTGTGCGCCTTGACAATACCAATGATCAAAACTGTAGTTTTTTTTTTCTAAAGATACTCTTTATTGAGCATTTTGAGCTTAGGGTACAAAACAAAGCCTATTGGGCATACCCAGGCTTAAAGTGATTGTAAAGTCTATTTTTTTTGGTTAAAAATAACAAACATGTTATATTTACCTGCTCTGTGAAGTGATTTTGCACAGAGCAGCCTAGATCCTCCACTTCTGGGGTCCCGCTTCATTGCTCCTGGTACCTCCCTCCTGTTGAGTGCCCCCACAGCAAGCAGCTTGCTATGGGGGCATCGGAGCCAAGCCCCCTCTCTATCCTTATTGGCTCACTGAATTTGATTAACAGCAGCGGGAGCCAGTTGCGATGCGCTGCCTACTCAGCCAATGAGGGAGAGTCTCGGGCAACCGAGACACTCCTGCAACATTGCTGGATAGGGATGGGCTCAGGTAAGTATTAGGGGGGCTGAGGGGGGCTGCTACACACAGAAGGCTTTTTATCTTAATGCATAGAAAAACCTTCTGACAAAATGATCTGCTTAGTAACCAAGATGGTGGATTGGGATAAAGCTCCATGGCATAGGCATAATCAAAAATGACACCTCCAAATCAGCTTCTACACTGCAGATGCTCTCAATTGGTCAGTAGAATGAAATCAAGGAGCGGTAACAGATCCCATAAAGGTATCTCCAGAAGGGTTTGTTTCAATGGAGGTAACCCAGATATCCCATGTTTTGGTAAATTTCCCAGGACAATCTCTAGACCCATAAATTAACTTATACAGCAGTATTGTTGAGTTGACCAAAGTGTCCGTGTAGTTTGCTCAAGTCCTCAAAGCATCCTTCCTCCCATATAGGGGTATATTAAGAAACACCCTCATATCCCAGGATTTGTTTAACTTCTCATACTTTATTTATCAAGTTCAGGATGGGATATCGTAAGGAGTTTTTTTCTAGTATGGTGTCCAACACTGTATATGTATATTGCCAGGTCATTGTTTGCGCTTGCTGAGTCCCCCGTCCTCTGAATAACATGGTGTTCTGTGGCGGCTCTCATTCATCGGCGTAATTAATAATGAATTTGGTATAGAAAAGAGAAACGTGTCTTATTGTTTGGAGGATAAAGAAGGAGAGACTTGAGCTACTTCTAAAATTACAAAAGCTTATTATGGATCCAGGGTAACCTAAGGGTCGTTGTCTCCCATGTTATTTACCCCATATAACAAATCATATTTTTAAGGAGTTCTGGCTTTTACACAGTTATTGTTAGTGGGTCAGTCCACCTTGGACTTCATGCGATTGGACCTTGGAATTCAGATTCTGGTGAGCTAAATAACCTGATAGCTCCTTATATCTTTCAGGGAATCAACCGGCAAGAACTTCCTTCCCCAACTACCTTTACCTTTCCAAGAGTTTCACCCCTCCTGCTGCATTCCCCAAGGGCAGGGCTGGAAGGTGCAGCTGAGAACTCAATCCAGTATCCCTGAAATAGGAATCCAGTGGAAGACTCTACCTTCTAGTAGTTTTCCAAACATGTAAACCCTTTTATGCACAGTTCTTCTAAGGCTGTGAAGAGCTGCTCTGCCCATGGCTGGCAGCTTCAATTAAAGGGATTATCTATTTTTCTTTTAGGGTCACACAGATCTCTGTTGAATGTCTTGAAGTTGGGATATAAAAGTTAAATATTTTTTCAGATTGCAGCCTTCTCTGATTTACTTCATTGCAGCTCCTACCCCATTAAACTTTACATTGTTGTATTGTGTGGGTATTCTGCGTATTCAGCCTATTATCTTTTTTTTGCCATCATTTTGAGGGTTTACCAGCAAGAAAATGTGCAGAGTGTGTGTACAGAGCACTGATGACAAGGAATATTTGGAAAAAGGTTGAAAGGTATGTGTGAATAAATTCAGTATCAAAATATACAGCTACATTTAAATGTTTTAGTCCAGTCTACTCCAGTCCTGTGACTTTGCATAAGCTAAGATGATAACGTCATCAGTCTGCTGCAAGCAGGAAGAAGCATTTCCAGAGTCTCCTGTCCCCCAGTGATCAGTATGCAAAACTGTAACTTTGTCACAAGGTGAAAGGCTGCAGCAAAGGCTGATCTGTGTCAGACAGGTACCAGGATTGTGCCATCCTTAAGCTTACACCTCAGTACAGGAAGTAGATGGTGACCCTAGATAATACCTGAAACAAAGATGGTATTGTCTTAAAGCGGAGTTCCGGCCACAAAAAAAAAATTTCAATAAACATACCCCCGGGACAGTCAGGGCTAGTACATTCCACAATGGCTAGCCTCTGATCTGTCCCGGTTTGCACTTACCTGCAAGAAGAAATACTCACTTTTAAAATTTCTTCTCCAGCGTTGCCATCTCTGTTGTGGGCAGCTGAAGCCGGCGCGATCCTCTTCTGCGTCCTCTTCCGTGTCTTCTTCTCCCAGAATGCGCCTTCACCATGCCCAGAAGCTGTTTAGCAGGGAATGCGGCGTCGCACCGAAAGTGACGAGCGGGGCCGGTGCCGTCGCATTGATTCCTGGGAGCGATGACGTTCAGTTCCCAGGAATCATTGCAAACCGGAAGTGACGGCGTGGGCCGCGGCCGCCGAGGGAGGAAGTGCAAAAAAGGTGAGTATTTCTTTCTACAATTACAAGGTAAGTAAAAAAAAAAAAAAATCCTAACTATCCAATTCTGTTTCAGGTGAGAAAAAGCAAGCGGATGGCGATTTTGTGGCCGGAACTCCGCTTTAACAGAAAAACAGATGATGACATTCTCAGGGTTGAATCTCAGAGAGAGATAATAAATACTTGGAAGTGTTACACTGACACATTACCTAGAATCCTAGAATGCTGCACTTGCTTAACTAATTGCCGCCCGCCCGTACTGCAGGCAAGTGGCGGCTGTAGGCAAAGCAATGTACCCACACACCGCTGCCTGCTTCCGGTATTAGGGCGCGTGTATGCGCTCCCCCCCTGTCATTGTACACAGCAGGAGCCTGTCACCAAGTCCTGGCCAATGATTCACGACCGGGACATGCTGGTCGGCTATGTACTTTCACAACCCAGAGCTCTGTGTTGACATTCAACACAGAGCTCTGTACACAGGGAATGGTCTCTGTGTTTCTCTTAACTTAGAGATCAGTTAGTAAAGAAGCACACTTTACACACATTACACATAGTTAGGCACACTTTTAACCTCTTGATTGTCCTAGATGTTAACCCCTTCTCAGCCAGTGTCATTAGTACAGGGACAGTGTATAGTATTTTCACTGATCATTGTATTAATGTCACTGATGTCAGTGGCAGTTCAGTTCCCCTCAGCATCAGTTAGTGTCAGATTGACCACTGCAGTATCGCAGTCCCGTTATAAGTCACTGATTACCACCATTGGTAGGAAAAAAAAAAAAATTCCATTGTATATATTATAGTTTGTAGGCGCTATAACTTTTTTTTGGAAACCAATCAATAAACACTTATTGGGATTTTTTTCTAATCACAAACATGTAGCAGAATATGATTTGGCCAAAATTTATGAAAAACTTTCATTTTTTTATTTTTTTTTTATTGAATATGTCTTATGGCAGAAAGCAAAACATATATATTTTTGTTTTTCAAAACGTTCTGCATTTTTTCGGTTATATAGTAAAATATAAAAAACCCAGTGGTGATCAAATACCATCAAAAGAAGGCTCTATTTGTATGAAGAAAATGATACAAATTTTGTTTCAGTACTGTGTTGCATGACTGCGCAATTACCAGTTAAAGTAGCGCAGTGCAGAATAGCAAAAAATGGCCTGGCCATGAAGTGGGTAAAATCTTCTGGGGGTGAAGTGGATAAACATATATTTATGTGTATATACGGTGTGGTGTGGTGTGTGGTGTGTGTGTGTATATATATATATATATATATATATATATATATAAATATTCTGATTTCCTAGACCAGACAGGGGCCTATATATTTAATATGTAGTGACTGTGACAAACATTCTCTAGTGAAAATCACTCATTAAAAACACATGTACCTGGAGGATTTGCTTTCAAATGAAATGAATGAATTCCCTACTTTATAAATACAGCCTATAATTGCTCTTCGAGGGTGGCTGGGTTCAAGAGATTAGAAGGAGAACATCCCTGGAAGTTATTGTAAAATGCTGGCAGCTGAAAACTGAGCCATGTATGTGAGAAGCGAGCTCTTCCCTCTCCCTTGCGTTGTTCCCTTAAATAATTCACAAAGCAGGAACCGGAGACATTGAGGACGGCTTCGATCCTTAGCGAGCGCTCTCCTCCGGGGGGAAGTGTGTCCCACCACTCACTTCGTGCCTCGGGAGAGCAAACGCGTGAGCGTGCTACTGCTGGGGAGGATGGCAGGGTGTCATTTCACTGTGAAGTTGAATCCAGATGCCTGAGCTATATGTACATAGAGCAGTGCCTTGTTTTTATGTTACTTTAAAGCTAAATACACCGATGAAATGTATGGGCGCTGTTTTATCTGCCAAAGGATTTGTAAATCTGTCTATCCAGTCCTGAGATTTACACAGCTTGACTACACAGCACAGTCCTGTTTGGCAAGGCAGGTGAACTGACTTTTCTCTGCTGCAGTTCAGTAACACAGTCTTGTCCCTCCCCCAATCCGTGATTGGACAGGAGAAACAGCAGATTATTTCTCTGTCACTCTGCTCTCTCCTCCTAACAGCATTATCCTTGTTAGCACAAACGACTGGCTCCTGTGGTACAAGGACTACAAGAGGCTGATCCCTAGTCACATTCAGGTACTTACCAGCTCACATTTAAAAAAAAAAAGCATTTAATAAAGAGTTGCATTCTTTTGTGATTCTTTATGCACCTGGAGATCAGATTTAGGCCTCTTTCACATGGGCAGTAAAAACAGGTGGTTGAGTTGCTTTTGTATCCCTTTCCTTACTTCCCACCTAAACAAAAACATCCATTCAGTGAACTGGTAATTGTATCTGGAAAAGATTGAGAATGAACTAAAATCCGAATGTAACTCAAATTGATCTGCTTTTCTATAACCTATTAAGGCCAACTTGAATTGATGCTTCTAGGTAGATCCACAGTCAACCTGTATTATCAGAAAGGAAGTATTATCAGAAAGGAAGGTCAGCTATCGACGCCTCAACACTTACAACCTTACTTTAACCCCTTCCCACCTGCTGCAGTCCTTACATGTTACCCATTGATGATACACGGAGATTAAACAAATCCCCCTACATACGTTGTGCCTGTTTATCTGCAACCCTCTCTTCTCTAAAGCCTTCTCTAAAGCCTTCTAAAAGGCATGATGAGGCTTGATATCTATAGTCCTTTTTTTTTTTTTTTTTTTTTTTTGCTCTTTAAAAATAGATGGTGCATTGAGAATTATATCAATCACAATTATTCAGTTTCATTCAATCATGTTTAATGCTAGGAAATGTAGTTTAGTTAAAATTTTGAAAAATAACTGTTCTTTTAAATCACACTAGGCTCAGTTCACTAAGCTCTTACTGTTTGATAGAACGATCCTTACAAAAATTGAAAGCCACATGGCACAAAAAAAAAAAGGAGTGTTATGGCAAATTGTACGTGTTCCAGCTAAGTGAATTGAACCTTTAGGGCAGGGGTCTCAAAACTTTTTAAACAAAAGGTCAGTTTACTGTCCTTCCAACTCTAGGGGGGGCCAAAGTGGCCAGTGGAAGTAAAAAATGTCCCAACATCAAATTTCATATTCGTATTTGTGGGGAGCAATAATGGCTAAATGTTTATATCAGTGGGAGGAATAATGCCCCATTGTTGGTGTCATTTGGAGGAATAGTGTCCCATCACTGGCGTCAGTGGAAGGAAAATTGCCCCTTTGTTGGTGTCAGTGAGAGGAGTTGTTCTCCACTGTTGGTATCAGTAGATCGAATGGTGCCCCCTTGTTGGTATCAGTGGAAGGAACAGTGCCCTCTTGTTGGTGTCAGTGAGAGGACTAGTGCCCGAGGGCCAGATAAAGGCAAGCAAAGGGCCAAAAGGCAAACAAAAAGCGTCAGAAGAAGGCCTGGTCCTAAAGTAGATAATGGCTCAATTAAAGTCCCTAGGGAAAATGTAGCTAATACTGTGGATAATAGCTGAAGGTGCTCCTTGGATGTTGTGCCTATCTATGTGTCATGACTGTGTCATGACTGTGAAAGTCTCACACATGTGGTATTGCCAGGAGTAGTAGCAGAATGTGTTTTGGGGTGTAGTTGCAAGTATGCCTATGCCGTGTGTGAGAAATAATTTGTTAATATGACATTTATGTGAGGAAAGAAAATAATTTATTTTCCAAAGAATTGTGGAAAACAAATTACAACTTCAAAAAACTCGCTATACCTCTTACTGAATACCTTGGACCGTCTACTTTCCAAAAATGGTAATTTGGGGGGGTATTTATACTGTCTTGGCATGTTAGGGTCTCAAGAAATGAGATAGGCCATCAGTACATCAGGCATGATCAATTTTCAATGATTGGCACCATAGCTTGTAGACTCTATAACTTTCACACAGACCTAATAATATACACTGATTTGTTTTTTTACTAAAGAAATGTAGCAGTATAGATTTTGATCAAAATTTATGAAGAAAAATTACCTATTTGCAAAATGTAATAACAGAAACTAAGAAAAACGCATTTTTTTCACAATTTTCAGTCTTTTTCCATTTGTAGCTCAAAAAATAAAAAACCCAGTGATGATTAAATCCCAAAAAAAGAAAGCACTATTTGTGTGAAAATAAATTATAAAAATGACATATGGGTATAGTGTTGCCTGACTGAGTAATTCTCATTTAAAGCGCAACATCACTGAAAGCTGAAAATTGGCCTGGGCTGGAAGGGGGTGAAAGTGCCCAGTATTGAGGTGGTTAAGGGTACTCGCACACGCTACTGATGTTTGAACATCTGTATTCCTGGCTGAAATTTCAGGCGTTTATTTTACTTGTATTTACGGGTGTATTTACACATACACACATACAAAAGTAGAATAAATTATAGCCTCTTCAAATTGTCATTTTACGTGCATATGCATGTACACATGAAAAATACTGACCAGCATTTCGGATTTCTGCATTATTTTTTTACTTATCTTTACACAGCATATGTTTATGGATCTACTGTATATGTACAGGCACATTGAAAACAATGGACTGCATTTAGATCGGTAAAAAATAAAAACCTCCTTTATGCCTGAAACTGCATTATTTTGGCAGCAATGTGCAAGAGGCCTTTGATATTTTTAAAGCTATTATAACAAGCCTTCCTTGCCAATATAACCTCTTTCTTTGCTGTACTCTTTCTTTCTCTGTACTTTGAGAGCTGATTTCTGGCCTGGTATTACCAAATCTTCGTTTACATTTGGCTTGTCTGCAGTTTGCACTGATTTATTTAAATAAATGTAAAAATCTGCACTGTGCTTAAACGATAAAAGTAATGAAAAGTAAGAGGCAGCTAGCACCAAAGGCAGTATAGGAGGCCTTAAATGAGCTTATGGATAAAGTGCAGCGCCAACAAATTTAAAGTAACAATTAAATCACAGTACTGATGATTCAACAACAAAGTCCCACAATGTCCATGATAAATCCATGAATAAGAAAAAACTGGTGTGAATACTCCAATAAGTGCAGGTGCAATATTGGAAACTGTGTCCAAGTAACAGTCCACCACCTTTAGGTAAACTGAAAACTCCAGAAAAATGGCTGCCTTGGCAGCAGCATGTATGCCTTTAAACATACATAGAAATCCTCCTGTAAGCGTGGCAAGGTTGCATCTCCACTGGTACCTTGAAGTGAACTCCCACTAAGGATAAATAAAGCCCACCAGGAGCCCAGATGGATTTTCCATAGTGTAGTATGTTTAATTTCAAGTAATATACACATAGAACAATAAAAACACAAGTAAAAAACTCACATAGGTGGCCACTGGCATCCCGGAATCGCTCAGCGGTGTGACATCAGCACCAAATATCCCAGGGGAGTTGTTACACCCATCTTTTCCTATTCATGCACAAATTTATCTTGGACATTGTGGGACTTTGTTGTTGAATCATCAATACTGTGATTTAATTGTCACTTTAAATTTGTTGGCACTGCACTTGATACATATGCTATGATGTATTGTCTTCTCTAGGCAATAACTTTGAACAAAGAAGGCATCAGGGATCCCTTTAGATTTACATTCTGCTTTCCAAAGTTGGCTGCCTGCCCTCAGATGGGACTGCCTGGGCTTAGTTTAACGTCTGAAGAGGCTGCTTTGTTGCAGATGTTTGTGATCTGTTTCTATAGTGATTACAAAAGTGCAGTGCAGCAATTATAATGTATGGCCCCAGGCCTTACAGAATTAAACCAACAGGTCTATAGGAAAGAAATCATCCTTGTTCTCAGTCCTGGTCATGTTGCCCTCTACACTGTTTAGTGAATACTGCAAGCAGGCTGGGTCTACTCTGGATCCAAAGTTTCTAAGTTACAGACTTGAAGCATGCAACAAATACAGGTTGATGGAAAATCTTAAAATATTATCTCTTTAGCATCAGCACACAGCCAGGCAACTAGCCTGGTCAGCAATGGAATCCCCCCATTTTATACTCATGACAAATCTCTGTTAGAAGAGCTAATGCATTTTAAAAGCACAACAGTCCCTTAAGGGCTAAATCACAAAGGCCATTTTAATCACAAGTGATGTTAATCAATCTCAGTTGATTTCAATGAGTTAAATCTCTCAGTTGCCTGAGATTGGAATCGCATGGGCAGCCTAGCCCCGAGGCCACAGGTTGCGCTACTTTTATACACAGAGGCTTCCAGATTCTTGGCTGTGAATTCGCTATTTTGCTTTAAAGCGTCTGCAGCGAGATGTATGAATCTTTCATTAGATAAACGATCGGCTGTTTCTCTTTGCGCTTTGTCTTCCCTCCGGGCCGTTGATAAATGGATCTGACTTGAGAGAGATAGATACAGAGAGGAAACCAATTCCAATAACCGTTACAACATTGTATCAATCGCAGAGCAAATTTTGCTGGCCTGATCAGTTCCTGTCTGTAGCGTGTCTTGGTTATATGTACCATAGAGGCAACAAACATGAAAGCCTGGCCAATATTGCAGCTTGTCAGTTCAGTAGGAACAAATAGGAATAGGAAACCATGTGCCTCATGCTACTATGTTATGTAGATCAGGGATCTCCAAACTACGGCCCTCCAGCTGTTGCTGAACTACATGTCCTATAAAGCATTGTAAAGCTCTGACATTCACAGACATGACTAGGCATGATGGGAATTGTAGTTCCTGAACTGGAGGGCCATAGTTTAGAGACCCCTGATATAGATTAACTGTACATCTTTATGTTTTACCTATGATTATAACTACACATATCTGTACAATTGCTATGAGACCCAAGGCCAGAGAGGTGGAGTGTCCTATGTATAGTGCTGCTTTCAGGAGTGCAAGAGCCATGTGGACAATGTAGTAACTCATTCAGATTCCTTGGCTACAACCTGCTGGTGTTCAATTGCAGAGGCCATCAGACCATAGCTCCCAACTGTCCCAGATTTCTAGCGACTGTCCCTTACTTGGAACAAAGTCCCTCTGTCCCTCTTTTCCCCCACATTTGTCTTTCATTTTGGTCGGACCTATATGGTTGTATATAAAATGCACTACTTATCTTCAAAAAGTGTTTCCCAGTGCTAAACCTGTTATCCAATATCTAATTTGCTGCATTTGAAAGTTTGAAAAGCCAGTAAAAGGAATAGTAGTAGTAAAAAAAAAAGCACTTGTCCTATGCCTACATACTTTTGCTAATAGGTGTTCCTCAATTCCATCTCAAAAAGTTGGGAGGTATGCCAGCCCCACTTCTGATTATCAGTCTTAGTGCATGTATAGCCAAAAATGCAATATTGGATGTCTGTGATCTTTGGGCCCTTAGACGGCAACATATTAAAAACAGGCATGATTCTGTGATAGACATAACTGCATGGGCTCCAAAAATTACTGTCTGTGAACACAGTCCGCTGTGCCATCTAAAAATCTTTCAAAGAAGAGGGCATATCTAAATATGATCCAGAAACCCCGCCGTCTTCTCCGGGTCAAAGCTCATTTAAAATGGTTTGTTGCAAAGTGGAAAACTGTTTTGTGGTCAGACAAACCAACATTTAACATTTTCTTTGGCAACCATGGGCACTGCTGTCTCTGGACTAAAGAGGAGAGGGACCTTCAGTCTTGTTTTCTGTGCCTTATTCAAAAGCCTGCATCTATGATGGTATGGGGTTGCATTAGTCCATATGGAATGGGCAGCTTGCACATCTGGAAAGACACCATCAATGCTGAAAGATATTTCCAGCATATAGCAGCATATTCTCCAAACTAGACAACTTTTGTTTTAGGGAAGGCCTTGCAAATGTCAGCAGGACAATGGTAAACCGCATACTGCATCTAAGACAACAGCATGGCTTTGTAGTAGAAGAGTCCGGGCGCTTAACTGGTCTGCCTGCAGTCCAGACCTTTCACCAACTAAAATTACTTGGTGCATTTTGAAACAAAAATGCAACAAAGAAAACTCAGGACTGTTGATCAGTTATATTTCTATATAAGGCAAGAATGGGACAACTTATGCCACTCAAACCTCCAGCAACTTGCCTCCTCAGTTCCCAGATATTTACAGAGTGTTGTTAAAAGAGGATGGGAAGCTATACCATGGCAGACATGTCCCACGTTTTTTGAGATGTGTTGCTGCCATCAATTTCAAAATTATCTTTTTTTTTTTCTTAAAATTGTACATTTTCTCAGCTTAAACATTTGACATGTTTCTATTTTGTATTGTGATTAAAATACAGGTTTGTGAGATTTGCAAAACTTTGCATTAAATGTCAGCACTATTGTTAAGATTTAAGAATCTGGTGAGCCTGTAGTATATCTGAACTACCACCTTTATGTCTAATGTTTATGGTAAATATACTACTTCTGAGTTCCAGTTCCCCACCACGAATAGGCCAGCATTTGCCCCTTTATGACAGAAAAAATAAGGGATTCCTACTTCTTTGGATTGTCCTAATTGGTCTCCCCAATGAGGCACTCAAAGTGATAAAAAAAATGTAAAAAACTTTACTGATCTAGGACATAGTAATAGCAATATAGCATATTTTAAGACATATTGCCACTAATTTCCTTGGCCAACACATTTCATCATTAGGACTTCATCAGGGATCCATAAGGGTTTATCAGGTAGATGATTACAGAAGCACTTTTTTGTTAAAATAGTTAATGCACAGCATGTCACTGCTGTCACTGCTGATTTCTGTGTGCCAGTTTAACCTTCCTAGCGGTATTCCCGAGCGTGACTCGGGGTTAGATTTTAGAGCCAAAAGCGGTAACCCCTCGGGGTACCGCTAGGAAGATCGCTGGATCCTGGTAGAGGTTTTACTTACCTTTTCTCCGGGATCCAGCGAAGAATGCGGGCGGTATGCGGCGGCGGAGCTTCCTCCCGATCGTCTGCGAGCCCCGGCTTCCGTCTCCGGCGACGTGACGTCCGCCGGGGGGTGGAACCGGCGGCAAATTCAAATGTAAAACACACCAAACACACTGATACCATTCAAAATAAAAAAAATTCACATTACATTGCCCCCCAGTGCCCTTTTCTGCAGTTTTACTGTACTTTTTATGTAAATATATGTATATATATATATATATATATATATATATATATATATATATATATATATACACACATATATATATATATATATATATACAATATATATACATATATATATACAGTATATATACATACATATATATATATATATAAAATATATATATATATATATATATATATACACGTATATGTATATATATATATATATATATATATATATACGTAATTCTTGTGAATGAGCAGCCCAAACCAACCGTATACATTATATATATATATATATATATATATATATATATATATATATAAATAATATATGTATACATAATATATGTATACATACATATATATATATATATATATATATATATATATAATATATATATATATATAATAAATGTATACAGTTGGTTTGGGCTGCTCATTCACAAGAATTACATGCAAAATTATGGTACTGCTTTCAGCACCTTAAATCCAAAAGAATCATACCGCCAGGGAGGTTAAGAGCTATTAGGGAGAAGTATTGTTTGCCCAATTCATTATGTTTTAATCATAGCTTTCTATATATTCTGCTTAAACATTCACCCAAGTTAAATGAGAGGGTGAATAGAAAATGAGAAATGGGAGGGTATCCTTGACCAATTGCACTGAATGTTTGACGCTATGGCGTCTTGTGACAAGAGGCTGCGAGCCTTGCAGTTACTCTTTAAGATGTCTCAATTTTAGTAAATATTCTATGATTCACAATATCCACCCATAATTCTCCTCTTCCTTTGCACCCAGCTGATTCACATTAGGTGATTCTGGAGAATTTAAACTTGGGAATTATCAAGCTGTTTAGTACATTTCTAGTTATTTAGGAGCCTCAGGTTATGTCACATTAACAGCCAGTGGTTATTTTCTTCAGTATGTACTGCTTCTATTGTGGACCTCTTCTTGGTTGCTGGATTAAAGTGGTTCTAAAGACGAAACATTTTTTACCCTAATGCATTCCTTGCATTAAGGTAAAAAATGTTTAGACATTAACATCCCCCCTCACTACTCCCTTTCACTTACCTGAGCCCTCATTTGATCCAGAGCTGTGCACGTCTGCAACTCTTCTCTCACCTCACTTCCTGGTCTCGCTGGCTTTGCTAAGACACCAATGGCTCCTGCTGCTGTCAATAAAAGCCAATGACGAGGGAGCAGGGGGCAGGACCAAACGGCTTGCCATGGGGGCACTGGACAAAGCGGAGGGTCCAGGAGCTCCAGCAGGGGATCCGAGAAGAGGAGGTATGCAGCTGCACAGAGCAGGTATGTATAGACATGTTTGTTATTTTTTTTTTGTTTTTTTTTAATTTCCTTTACAATTACTTTAAGGGTTCTTTCACACGGCCGCTCCGATTTTTTATTCCGCTGCGGCACTTTTTTTTTTTTTTCACGCTCCGTATGTCCGCATATCATTCCATCCGTTTGCGGATGATATACGGACATAATGTATGTCTATGGGGATTGCGGATGTCAGCGGATGACACCGCTGACATCCGATTTTGCGTCCTTTCCGTTTTTTAAACGGAAGAAAAATAGGGTTCTGTTCCATTCCAAAAAACTAAACAGAACTGAAAGGACGCAAATCGGATGTCAGCGGATGGTCATCCGCTGACATCCGCAATCCCATTGCCATGCATTATGTCCGTTTTTCATCTGCAAAAAAATGGGATAAAATACGGACATACGGAGCGCCCGTGTGAAAGAGCCCTAAGGCAGTGTTAATAGTCTTGCTCAGGTGGATAAAAATATTTATCACGGGAGCATAAATACATTTCCTGGAGAACATACTGCTCCAGGCTCCCTGTGGTTACATAGCCAAAAATCTAGCCCTTCAGTCAAAAGCTTTTTGCAAGCAAGGAAAACAATCCAAGTTTATGCAAAGAGTCAATATTTGCAATGTTGACCCTTCTTTTTTGAGACCTCTGCAATTTGCCCTGTTATGCTGTCAATCAACTTCTGTGCCACATCCTGACTGATGGCAGCCCATTCTTGCATAATAAATGCTTGGAGTTTGTCAGAATTTGTGTTTTTTTTTTATTCACCCGCCTCTTGAGGATTGACCACAAGTTCTTAAAGAGGAAGTAAACCCTCCTCAGGAAGTTGTACCTATAGGTAAGCCTATGATAAGGCTTACCTATAGGTACTGTAAATATCTCCTAAACATGTACGGTTTAGGAGATATTTACCTTTAATGCAGCCAGTGACGTCACTGGCGCATGCGCTCTGAAGGAACGGCTGATCGTGCCGTTCCTTCAGAGCCCCGTGCCGTGACCGTCGGCTCCCGCGCGCGTGCGCGGGAGTGACGTCACCGCGGCTCCGGCCAATCAGATGGCCGGATGCCGCGATCCCGGAAGACGGGCGACTGAACATGTCGCTCGTCATACAGGTAAGAGAGCGGCACGGCGGGGGCTCGTTCTAAGGTAAGTATTTCATAATGAGCTAGTATGCGATGCATACTAGCTCATTATGTCTTTCTCTTGCAGGTTGTAAGTAAAAAAAAATTTTTTTGAACGAGTGTACAACCTCTTTAATGGGATTAGGGTAGCGGGACTTTCCAGGCCATGGACCCAAAATGTTTGTTTTGTTCCCCAAGCCACTTAGTTATCACTTTTGCCTTATGCCTCCATCATACTGGAAAAGGCATTGTTCCCCACCAAACTCTTCTTGGATGGTTGGGAGAAGTTGTTCCTGGAGGATGTTTTTGTACCATTATTTAGTCATGGCTGTGTTCTTAGGCAAATATGTGAGTAAGACCACACCCTTCCCTGAGAAGCAACCCCACACATGAATGGTCTCAGGAGGCTTTACTGTTGGCATGACACAGGACTGATGGTAGCGCTCACCTTTTCTTCTCCAGACAAGGTTTTTTCCTGGATACCCAAAACAATCGGAAAGGGGATTCGTCAGAGAAAATGACTTTACCCCAGTCCTTAGCAGTCACATCCCTGTATCTTGTGAAGAACATCAGTCTATCTCTGATGTTTTTTCCTGGAGAGAAATGGCTTCTTTGCTGCCATTCTTGACACCAGGCCATCCTCCAAAAGTATTCGCCTCACTGTGCGTGCAGATGCGGTCGACCGATATCGGTTTTTCGTTGCCGATACCGATATTTTGGCCATTCCATATCAGTATCGGCCGATATTGGCCAATATTTTCATACATTTAAAACATTTATTTATTTTTTTTACTTGACAGGTACTCTTTTGTGGTGGGATCTGGGGGTCTAAAAGACCCCGAACCCCTCCTCTGCACTTAAAAGCATTCAAAACGCCAAGTTTGGCTGTTTTGAATGCTGTCGTTTTTTTTTTTTTTAAATCTGGTGCCAGTACCAGGAAGTGATGTCATGACATCACATCATTGCTTATATCTTTAATTTGTACATATGTGAGTGGCATATTCAATAACATTTGTAAATGCAATATTTGGAATATTTGGAATATTTGGAATATCGGCAATATCGGCCAGTTCGGGGGCTGATACAGATATATCGGCAAAAGTCAATGTCGGCCCTCGATATATCGGCCTTGCCGATAATCGGTCGATCCCTAATACCTGCCTGCTGCCATTCCCGAGCAAGCTCTGCACTGGTGGTGCCCCGATCCCCCGATCCCACAGCTAAATCAGCTGTAGGAGATGGTCCTGGAGCTTGCTGGACCTTCTTGGGCGCCCTGAAGCCTTCTTCACAAATGCAGCAGAAATGTTTTTTTATTTATTTTATTTATTTCAGGTACTTATATAGCGCTGTCAATTTACGCAGCGCTTTACATATACATTGCACATTCACATCAGTCCCTGCCCTCAAGGAGCTTACAATCTAAGGTCCCTAACTCACATTCATACACAGTAGGGCCAATGTTTTTTTTTATACAGGATCCAATTAACCTACCAGCATGTCTTTGGAGTTTTTATGGGATTAAGTTCATTTTTATGACAAAGAGGAACTTTGCAATTAATTGCAATTAATTGCAATTTATCTGATCACTCTTCATAACATTCTGGAGTATATGCAAATTGCCATCATAAAAACTGGAGTTGCAGACTTTGTGAAAATTAATATTTAATTTTATAATTACATTTATATTTATAGTATCTTTTGGTCCTGTGATCAGGATTCAAATGATCCCATACCTGCATGTTTTTGGTGAAAGCAAATTATTGCAGCTCTTCCATTATTTTTTACCAATTCCTTCTAAGAAGATTGTAAATAGAGCTCTTTTTAGTTAGCGTTTAAATGTTAACATTATTAATCTGGAAAAGTGGTTCTTTTTTTAATGTTTAAGGGCATCTGACAATTTGCCAGATAAATTTACCTAAGTAACCACTTGCCGACTGTATACTTTATATATACGTCGGCAGAGTGGCTCTCCCAGACAGAGTCACATATCTTGCCTGGGAGGAGCTAGGGGGCGGGCGCGCTCCCGCCCCCGATCGTCAGCGGGGAAGCTGGCACGTGTGTCAGACAGCTCTGATTGCCGTCTGACACTCTCGATCTCTCCCCGCTGACAGAGAAGGATGGACGGCTGATGTAAATACAGCCTCCCGTCCTTCTGCCTGCAATGATCATAGAGACCATGCGATCCTGCTATATAGAGTCGCATGTCTCTGTGATCATTTAACAAGCCCAACCCCCCCACGGTTAGAATTACTCCCCTAGGCTTACATTTAACCACTTAATCACCTACAGTATACTGTTAACCCCTTCCCTGCCAGTGTCATTATTATCGCTTCTCGGCCTTTTGGCTAAGATCAAGTGTAGTATCTGTTCTTATCAGTTGGTATGGGCCTTAGCTAGTACCAGTATGACCGAAACCCGGAGCGCTCAGAGTATTGAGGTATGGGGAGTAGGTCATCTGGGAAAGCATGTGGGGCCCGCCGCCTTCTGATTCGAATGGGTTGAACTGTCCTAACCAGTTTGAAGGGGGCAGGAAAGCCGGTCTGACTGGGTGGCCGGTGGAACTGCTCCTGGATGTAATGGGCTGAGGAACAGGATGGCGAGGGGAGGGCTTTCTCTCCTGGGTTTTGATCTGGCCTTGCAAAAGGCCTGTCCCCAGTGGTAGGTAAGCTCTCTCTAAGCTGTCCAGGTTCTGATGTCTGTTGGTGGGGATAGGCTACACTCGGTCTGGCCGGGGGCTGAGATTGAAAAAGCCCGTAGTGTAAGTGCCCCTGGGGTGGCAGCCCAGGGATGCCTTAATTTCTCACTGGTGAGGGGCAGCTCGCTGTGAGTTTTTTCGGCACCTTGGTCACTGCACTATGCACACCTTTTTCGCACCTGCCTCTTGGGACAGGCCTTTTGGCTTGCACCAGAGGAATTTTTTATTCCGGCTGGAAGGCCTGCCTTGGTTCCTCACATGGCACCATTGCACTTTCCCCACTTCCCCTTCCCCACTTCTTTGTTTTGTTTGTCTTTTTCTTTGGAATCCGTCACCTGCACTGTCACCTTTGTTTTCTTTATTTGCACGACTGGAGTGTGTGGGTCCTCGGGCCCAGCCTTGAGTCTTGGGAGGGGGTGGATATGGCCTTTTGGCTTAGTTCGCCCTCTCTCATGGGGTCTCCCTTCGTGGGAGCTCCACTTAGTACTTGGGGTGGGCTGTTTCAGCAGTCCCCCTGAAGAACGGGGTCAGTTTGGTTTCGGCCGACTGACCACAAGTACCTTAAATGCCTGTCAGGAGTCTTGCGCCCCGGGGGATCGAGGTTTCGGGTCCTACCTCTTCGGAGGGAAGACCATACGATTTCGCACACCCTGTGCTTTTTTGTGTTCTCACCTTGTGTGTGTGCACTTTTTTATGCACCGGGTGGAGTCTTTTGAGTGTGTTGCACACGCTACGGGCTTTACAAAAAGTGTCATTATTACATTAACAGTGCATATTTTTAGCACTGATTACTGTATTAATGTCACTGGTACCCCCAAAAGTGTCAAAAATGTCAGTTAGGGGTCCGATCTATCCGCCGCAATGTCGCAGTCCCGCAAAAAATCGCAGATCGCCGCCATTACAAGTAAAAAAAAAAAACCAATAAATCGTTCCCGTAGTTAGTAAACACGATAACTTTTGCGTAAATCAATAAAAATACGCTTATTGCAATTTTTTTTTTTTACCAAAAATATGTAGCAGAAAACAAATTGCCCTAAAATGTTAAAAAAATTTGATTTAATTTTTTTTTTTTTTTGGGGGGGGGGGGGGGGGGGAATGTTATATAGCAGAATGTGAAAAATATAGTTTTTTTTTTTCTTTCAAAATTGTCGCTCTTTTTTTTGTTTATAGCGCAAAAAATAAAAATCGCACAGGTGATCAAATACCACCAAAAGAAAGCTCTATTTGTGAGAAAAAAAGGACATCAATTTTATTTTGGTACAACGTCACACTATTGCGCAATTGTTCCTTAAAATAACGCAGTGCCAAATGACAAAACAGGGCCTGGTCATTAAGAGGGGAAAATCCTCCGGTCTGAAAGTGGTTAAAGGCAGATTAAATAAAAAAAAAAATCTTGCTGCAAATATTTAGTTTGATCATTGAACTAAAAAACAGACTCACCCGAATTGCTTCTTTTTCTGTTAGTAGTTACCTTAAAAATTGGGTGTATCTGAAGTTGGTGGACATCCCCTTCTCTCTTTAATGCCTTGTTGCACCAGAATAACAAGTTCTTAAATATTTCTCTTTAAAGTGAACAGTGCATGACACATTTCTCTTTTAAATTGAGTATTTATGTTGTTGTTTGTAGGATGTTTTCATGCTTAACTGGCTACAAATAAGTTGCAAAATAATATGAACCATTATTAGGAAAGATGAAAGTAACACTGGAGAAGATTAATCTGTTTCTCAGCTGTAATTAACTGGCGGAGAGGGAATGAACAGACATACCGTTACTTAAATAATAAGGATGCCTCAGTCTCGGTAATAGCATAATACCCCAAGCCATAGGTTTTCAGTTAAAGCCCAAATTAGCTTTCAGTTTAAATCAACTAACTACATTCCAGGTTCATCAAAATAAAATGTATGCAATGTATTTGGAAAGCAGCTACAGAATATGTAGAGAAGCCAGCATGCTGCAGAGAAGGAACCTTGCTCTCTGGGTGGAAGCAGCGGTCTTTCTGCAAAGGTCTGATACACCCCCTGCTGAGTCAGAGCTAGAGTTTTCCAATCGGCAGGGAAATAAGTTTTCCCAATTGCAGAGCTATACAGGTTTGACTGTTTGGGGGAGTGTCAGAGAGATTACTGGTTTCATACAGATGGCAAGGGTCCTTCTCTGCAGCGTGCTGGCAGGGGACAGGCTTTTCGACTCCCGATGTGGCTGCGTTCTAAAGGAAACTAACTGTAAGGCTATTGTATACATTTTTGTTTTTATGGACTTATAATGTATTTAGCTGATTTTAAACTGAAAGTTCATTTTGGCTTGAAAGTAAATCTTTCTTAAAGTGGAGTTCCACCCTAAATGTATACTTACCTCCATCTTCTCGCTCCGGGTCACCTGAAAAACATATGGATAATCGCATTTTTTTTTTTTTTTTTACTTACCTCGTATAGAAGAAAATATACTTACCTTACTTCCTTCTTCCTCCCCTCGGCGACCACAGCCCGTCGTCACTTCCTGGCTTTGCAATGATTCCTGGGAGCTGAACGTCATCGCTCCCAGGAATCATTGCGCCTGCACCGACCCCGACGTCAGTTCTGGGGCACGCGCGTTCCCTTCTAAACAGCTTCTGGGCATGCCCAGAAGCTGTGGAGGGATGACGCGCGCGCGCACCGGAAGTGACGGCGGGGCTGGTGCAGTGCATCGTGGGACCGAAGAAGACGGAAGAGGACGCAGAAGAGGATCGCGCTGGCTTCAAGCTGCCCACACCTGAGATGGCAGCGCTGGACAATCCTTTTTCAAGGTAAGTATTTCTCCTAAAAGGTAAGTGCAACCCGGGACAGATCAGAGGCTAGCCATTGTGGAATGTACTAGCCCTGACTGTCCCGGGGGTATTTTTATTAAAAAAAGTATTCCCAGGGTGGAACTCCGCTTTAAAGAAATGTGCAGCTGTAGACCCGTAGTTGTTAATCTCCTTCTGAAAATGCTACATTGTATCTCATGACAAAGGAGAGAGGTGGGCAGTTTCCAGGCTGCGGACACCAATAACAGCAAGATTATTGGTGTGTAAATCAGCTTAGGTCCACTACTTGACTCAGACATGGCACAGAAATGGTTTGGGTACCACTGGACCGGAAGGTTTTACTCCGTTGATGATCAGGCCATTTTTTGCGATACAGCACTGTGTTAATTTAACTGACAGTTGCGTGGTCGTGCGACGCTGCAACCAAAAAAAATTGATGTCCTTTTTTTCCCACTAATAGGGCTTTCTTTTAGTGGTATTTGATAATTTGTGCGATTTTTATTTTTTTCCGCTATAAAAAAAAACTTTGACAAAAAAAAACCAATATTTTTTACTTTCTGCTATAAAACATTCCCAATAAAAAAAAAAGTAAAAATCTATTTTTTTCATCATTTTAGGCCAATATGTATTCTGCCACATATTTTGGTAAAAAAAAAAAATCCCAATAGGTGTATATTGATTGGTTTGCGCAAAAGGTATTGTGTCTACAAACTAGGGAAAAGATTTTATACTAGTAATGGCGGCGATCAGCCATTTTTAGCAGGACTGCAGCATTGCGGCGGACAATCTACAAACTAAGGGGAAGGTTTTTTACTAGTAATGGCGGCGTTTAGTGATTTTTAGCGGGACTGCGACATTGTGGTGGACAGATCTGACTCCTAACTGACATTTTTGACACTTTTGGGGGGGACCAGTGACATTACTACAGTAATCAGTTCTAAAAATATGCACAGTTACCATACTAATGACACTGGCAGGAAAAGAGTTAACACCAGAGGCATCAAAGGGTTAAATGTGTCCCTAGGGGGTGCTTTCTAACTGTGTGGGAGATGGACTTGCTGGATGAACCCAGAGACCTGTGTTCCTAAATAGGAGGAAAACAGGATCCCTGTGTTCATCACTGACAGAACAGCGGTGTGCCATGTTTACATCAGCAGACTGCTGTTCTGTCTCCATGGGGAGCAATTGTGGGTGGCCAGCAGACATCGCGTCCGCTGGACCTGCTGATTGGCCCCGCCTGTGCCAATCGATGCGTGCACACACATGCCCCCAATAGCTGTCTCATGAAGTGACGTACAGGTGCGTTGTTTCACAGGACAGAGCTGGGCTGCCATAGTATAAGTACGGCGGCTGGTCGACAAGTAGTGAAATAAACCCACTTTCAGAATGGAATTGTCCATTAATGGAATGTAGACTTACAGAATGCAGTAGGGATGGTGGGAACCTCCCAAGTGGCAGATGTGCAGAGCCAGAAATTCCATGAACCCCTCATAATGTGACAAAAGGGGTACAGACCTGCAGAGAATGTGGGAGCCCCTCATAGTGGGCACAGTAGTGTGCAGACCTAAGAGATCAGCACAGGGATGATGAGAGCCCCTCATAGTTGGCACAGTAGTGTGCAGACCCAGGAGCTCAGCCCGGGGATGGTGAGAGCCCCTCATAGTGGGCACAGTAGTGTGCAGACCCAGGAGCTCAGCACAGGGATGGTGAGAGCCCCTCGTAGTGTGCAGACCCAGGAGCTCAGCACAGGGATGGTGATAGCCCCTCATAGTGGGCACAGTAGTGTGCAGACCCAGGAGCTCAGCACAGGGATGGTGAGAGCCCCTCATACTGAACACAGTAGTGTGAAGACCCAGGAACTAAACACAAGGATGGTGAGAGCCCCTCATAGTGGGCAGAGTAGGTGTGCAGACCTGAGAACTCAGCACAGGGATGGTGAGAGCCCCTCGTAGTGTGCAGACCCAGGAGCTCAGCACAGGGATGGTGATAGCCCCTCATAGTGGGCACAGTAGTGTGCAGACCCAGGAGCTCAGCACAGGGATGGTGAGAGCCCCTCATACTGAACACAGTAGTGTGAAGACCCAGGAACTAAACACAAGGATGGTGAGAGCCCCTCATAGTGGGCAGAGTAGGTGTGCAGACCTAAGAAATCAGCACAAGAATGGTGGGAGCCCCTCCTAATGGGTACAGTAGATGTGCAGGGAAGTGGGAACCCTCATAACCGCTGTGGCAGGTGTGCAGACCCAGAAACTCGTTAACTCTCCAGCATCTATTAAGCACTAAACTAGCATTGGTGGAATGCCTATTTATGCTTGTGATTGTTCTAAATTGCATTGTACTCAGACAAGAGGCACATACTCAGCATGAACACCTGCAGAAAGTACCAGCAACTGCTGATGAGCCAATTTTAAAATGATTTTAAAGAACTTTTCGATCTGCTGACAATTGTTCGGTGCTGTAGGGAGCAATTGAAACAACACTGAAATATTTAGGAATATCATAAAAAGTGATGAACTTGTTTTACCCGATTCCGTCTTCCCTAGCAAGAACTAAAACAAACTGTGGGAGTAACAAGAAACAATGTAACGACTGTGAGATTGCAAATATTCTTTTACTTACGGGGTCCTTGCGCCCATCCAGAGGAGAAGCGCCAGCTTGGCTCCCGCATCCTGCTGTCACGCACTCTGATCGCTGGGTATCTCCACTTTACATTGGTTAGTCTGCAGTGGACACTGCTGACTGGAGTCTGCTGGGATAAAAGCAATGAACACAGTCAGTGTATGGGGACACAACACGAGGAACTGTCAGTGTGTACACAACCCAACCCCGTTCTCCTGTCTGCTCCACCCTCTGCACGCCATTTATTGGATCTCACTCGGTCAGTGTCACATTTCTGGTGCTTTGTACTTGGATTGCACTTTGCGTGTACATTACATGCAATGTTTCCGATGCTGCACTTTTGTTCTATGTCTGCTTTATTGGATTGGGTTACAGGGGCCAACATATCGACAGCTGTGCAGTTTTTTATTTACAATATTTATTTGACTTTCGAGGATATCTAAACCCAAGAACAAAAATAGAATATATTACTGCTTACAAGTCTTTGGATGTGGTGGCTGCTTTAGTTTTCTTTTTTTTTCAGGCTAAGTACAGAACAATAGAAGTTGATCCTGCCAGAAATCCAATGTCGTTTTATCTTCCTGTGCACTGAACTGAAATCTTAAAAAAATGTGATTAATATTCACAGCTTTCTTCTGTCACCTACAAACACCTCCCCTCTATGTATTGGAGGTGGGGGTGTTTGTAGTCCAGATAAGGAGAGTAGCCTTCTCCTTGGATGCTTCCAGCATGCTTCTCCTCCATAGATACAGTACAGTGAGTGAGTTTTGTTACTGTAAAGTGTGTTACTGGCAGGATCACCAGGAAAATATAAAGAAAAAGACAACCTGAGCAAAAAAAAAAAAAAATGAATGCAGCCACTGCATCCCATAAAGCTACAATATACATTTTTTTTAAAATATACAATTGTCTTTTTTTTTTTTTTATTAAGTTAGACACTTTCATTTTTAACTGCAGTCCTTTGATTTGTCTTTTTCTGACTGCTTTTCTAAAAAATGCTCATCACACGTGGTCCAAAAAAAAAACAGTGGCACCACATTGAGGTTATTATAACATACAGTAATTAGGCCCCTTTCACACATGTGGACCGTTCAGATCCGCCTGTCAGTTTTTCAGGCGGATCTGAACGGATGCCCCATGTATCTCTATGGGGCAGCGGATGTCAGCGGAGACATGTCCGCTGACCTCCTATCCGATCCGTCAAATCCGGACAGATGGAAAATCTATTTTCCATCCGTCTGGCGGATCGGATGAGAACGGACAGGCGGTCCGTTCTCATCCGATTGCCCAATAGAGGACAGCGGGGATCTGACAGCACTGTCTCCGCACACAGAGTGGAGACGGAGCTGTCATCCGCCGGTTTAGCGGGGGATCGGCGGATCGATCCCCCGCTGAGCAGAAAACAGAACGGACAGGATCGGACATGTGTGAAAGGGGCCTAACTCTGGTTTAAATGGAAAATCTTTTGATTGGATTGCAGCATGTTTGGAGTAAAGGGAAGCTGTGCCTAACTATGGAACCTTCAGAAACTTTGTCTACATGAATTTCTGAAATATCCAAACAGACAGCAGCCGTGTCATTTCTCAGAAAAGCGTCACCTTTTATCATTAAAAAGAAAGCTCAAATTTGGTGACCTTGCCTAGGCTGAGAAGATGTCATTAGTCTGCTGCAAAGAGGAACAAGTATTTCTTCAGTCTCCTCTCCCGAATGAACAGCATTGTACTTTGTTGCAAGTCACAAAGGCTGCAGCAGGGGCTCATCTGTGTCAGACATTTGTGAACACAAGAACTGTACCGGCCCTAGGATTTACATAATTTTGTCATTTCTGAGCCAGCATCTCAGCCCAGGAAGTAGATGGTGACCCTGGGTGATGCCTTCACAAAGGTGGCACTGTCTTTCTGGAAATAAAAGTAGGTTAAGGCATTGGCAGGGGGAGTACTGTGATTTAATCAACTGAAAGTGACACATTACTAGCATGCCGCACTTAACATGAAAATACGTAACTATTTCTAGGGGCATTTTAATCAGTTTCCAGATTCTTTTTAAGCTATAATGAAAATTCTAGTGTATGACGTAATTCTTTCAGTTTGGTGAAACGGTTCAGTCCTGGCTACAGGTATATTGATGAAGCTGACTTCTGGCGTTAGCCTATTGCTTCAGTAGGTGCTGCTGTCCCTTGCGATAGAGCTGACAGGTTCTCTTTAAGATGTTATGTCATCAGCTTTTTGTGAAAGTCCTCAATCCCCACACAAGATGCTCTAATATAAAAATATGGCTGGCACCACAAATCTGGGATTATCGGATGACTGGCAGGCTGCAAGCAGATTGTGGCAGTCCTCCGGTTTACCCTGTATCTGCCAGCGTGCGGGAGCTTGCTGAACATTCTTCAGATCGCTGGGCAGAACCCAAAATCCTCATAAATATTTAAAAGGAAAATCTGCTTTATGTTTATGAGTGAAGAAAGAAAAAATATTCTCCAAAAACATTCTGCCTACCTGGGTTCCAGTTGATATCTAGACAATGCACACAGTGCAATTCCATTCACAAACCAATGCCTTCTTCCATTCCTAAAATAATATATTATCAGTGAAAGTCTTTCCACAGCTCGTAGTCGGTAAGTGATCACATGTGTGTAGCGTGATGCTGAGTATGTTGGTTTGTCCTGAGGAAACTTGTCCTTTACGGTCCTTTCACACGGGCTTTCCATCCGGCGGACTCCGTTTTGTGCTGAGCAGGCAGATGACAGGTCCGTCTCCGCTTACTTTGCAGAGATGGACCTGTCAGATCCTGCTCTTCTCTATGGGAGATCAGATGATAACGAACCGCCTGTCCGTTTAGGGTTTCCATCCGTCTGGATCTCATGGGCAGGATCAAATCAGATAGCAGTGAGTGTCAGCAGACATGTCACCGCTGACATCTGCTGCCCCATTGGGGTGCATGGAGCATCTGATCAGGTCCACCTGAAAAACTTGACTGGTGGAAATGATCAGAAATCCCGTGTGAAGGGGCCTTAGGCTTTCATCAGTGGTTAATACAGAAATGACTGTGGAGTCTCTCTTGGACTTGTACTTCCAAATTGCCTCTATCTTTCTGGCCTGCATTTTCAGCCCCTCAACCTCGCAAAATAGAACAAATAATTTTTTAAAGCTTTGTACCCATGTGTGGTGGATCTATTGCAAAGGTGATTCCAGTGGCGGTTGTTGCTCAAAATTTGGGCGGGGGGGGGGGGGGCGCAAACAGAAAAATGTAATAGGCTTTGCGGCAAAAAACGCTGTAAAAATTCCGTGACTTTGAGGTCACAAAGTGTGAAAGGGGCATTCAGTAATTAAGGTATAGCGTGCCCCCTTTCAATGCACAGAGTCCAGCGTGCCCCCTTTCAATGCACAGAGACCAGCGGGCCCCCTTTCAATGCAGTATCGGACGCCCTTCCTGATTGGCCAGGAGGAGGATCCGTGTGACAATAGCGGATTTTCATTCGCTATTGTCACACAATGGGTGGGGTCGGGGCGCACTGCTCTGCGCCCTGGGACAACCCTTTTCATCACCCTATTAGAGCCTCTGGCTCTAATCAGGTGATGGAAAAAAAAAAGCCCCATTGAGCTCCATGCGTCCGGCGCCCCTGCATGTAGATTAGGGGGCCTGGACACATGGATGGGGGGGCGGCGCCCCTGCGCCCCCAACACACCGGCCGCCACTGTGTGATTCCCTGCTTCTGTTGCTGTCCTTGTGATGGGACCACCTGTAGTCCCGATAAACCCACAGCATCAGACATGGCATACACACAGCAGTTACTGTCGTGGTGAGACATACCCCCTCAGCCGGCATTCGGGGGCAGTCATGGGGCGAGAAAATGACAGGCGGCATATCTATGTCTCCCAGTTAAAATGCATTCATCTCAGGTAGAAAACAGCCATTATTTTCAGATATATGGAGAAATAAGAATAAAACTAGACATTTTAGCTTCACCGAAATTTGGCAAAATCAAGAGATTTTGCCAAAATGCATGGATGCCAATAGGGAAGTCCAAATGAAGGTGACTTGTAGTAGTTTCGTAGGGTGCAATGGGATTTAAATGGCTTCTGATGGATACAGAGGTTTCTTTCACTGACTTTTTTGTACCTCTTAGAGCTGGGGACATGGAGTTATATACTGAGGAACATTGTATGCAAACTCTGATGCTAAACCTGACCCTTTATTTATTAACTAACACATGAGATCACCATATCAGTACTGACATGGTGTCCATTTGGCTTTATTGATTAAGGCTTAATAGCTTTAAGGCTAATGTTTGCATTAGGGTTAGTTTGAGGCTGGGTTCACATATATGCAAATTAGATGCGGGTTTCCCCTCATCCAAGCAGATTTCAAAAGGGTCCTGTGTGTCTTTGTCTCCGATTCAGGTGAAAATTCTCACCTTAACTGGGGAACAGGGACGCACCGGACCCCGGCCATGATCCCATGGTGGCACATATGTGAACCTAGCCTTTATAGTTAGTGCTGGGGTTAGGATTAGTGTCCACTTCAAGGATAATGTTAGTATTTGTGTTAGGGTTAGGGCTATAATTAGTGTTAGCATTAGGGCTAATGTTAACTATAGGAGGGTTAATGCTAACATTAGAGATAGTGGTAGCTTTAGTGTTAGGGTTTTGATTAGTGTCTGCTTCAGGGTTAATGTTAGCATTTGCATTAGTGTTAGGACTATAATTAGTGTTAGCATTAGGGCTAATGTTAACTATAGAAGGGTTAATGCTAGCATTAAAGATAGCGTTAACTTTAGGATTAGTGTCCGCTTCAGGGTTAATGTTAGCATTTGTGTTAGTGTTAGTGCTATGATTAGTGTTAGATCTATGATAAGTGTTAGCATTAGGGCTAATGTTAATTATAGTAGGGGTAATGTTAGCATTAGCGTTAGTGTTAGCTTTTGTGTTAGGGTTAGAATTAGTGTTAGCATTAGGGCTAATGTTAGTTAAAGGAGGGGTAATGTTAGCATTAACGTTAGTGTTAGCTTTTGTGTTAGGGTTAGAATTAGTGTTAGCATTAGGGCTAATGTTAGCTATAGTAGGGGTAATGTTAGCATTAGTGTTAGTGTTAGCTTTCGTTTTAGGGTTATAATTATTGCTAGTATTAGGGTTAATGTTAGCTATAGGAGGGCTAATGTTAGCATTAGAGTTTGTGTTTGCTATAAGGTTAGTGTTAGGATTAGTGTTAGCAGGTTAGTGGTAACGTTAGCATTATGGTTAGGTTGGCTTTGCTTAACAACAAAGCCTTTCTCCACCATATTAGAGCTGATCTGGTGATTACAAGGATTTGGAAGCAAGTATCTATTAGATAAATCAGATCACAACATGAAAAGGCACATTTACCCACTATGGCCAATCACAGTACCAGCCTTGAATGAAATAAAAGCTGATTGCTCCCTTTGGGTTACTGAACTTTTTGCAGCCTTATATCTGAATATGCCTGTGCAGAAGTAAAAGATGCATTTTCCAGTATTTACAGTAAACTGCAGCAGGCAACATCAGGAAAAAAATGGTGTGCTGCAAAAAAACACAAACCACTTTTTAGGAATACTCCCATCTAAAAACAATAGTCAAGCTTACACAAGCGCTGAATTCTCATATTTCTCAGGTATTTTGGTGATGAATTTTCCGCACTGGACTCCCTACTGAAAAAAATAAGCGTGGGGAAATCTCACCCATGGAGATATAAACTGATGGTTGGTCCGGGGTACCGACCCAAAGCTGAATCCCCTTCAAAAGTAATCTCTACTCCTTCAACAGATTTTGTAGATATACAGGTGCATCTCCAAAAATTAGAATATCATCAAAAAGTTAGTTTATTTTGGGAATTCAATTCAAAAAGTGAAACGCATATATTATATGAATTAATTACACACAGAGTGATATATTTCAAGCATTTATTTCTTTTAATGTTGGTGATTATGGCTTACAGCTAGTGATAACCCAAAATTAGGTATCTCAGAAAATTCGGTGTCACATTTGAATCAGCTAATTAACTCAAAACACCTGTAAAGGTTTCCTGAGCCCTTAAATGGTCTCTAAGTCTGGTTTAGTAGGTTACACAATCATGGAGAAGACTGCTGGCTTGACAGTTGTCTACTCTAGAAGACAGTTATTGACACCCTCCACAAGGAGGGAAAGTCACAAAAGGTCATTGCTTTAGAAGCTGGCTGTTCAGAGTGCTGTATCCAAGCATAATATTGGAAAGTTGAGTGGAATGAAAACTTGAGGTAGAAAACAATGCACAAGCAACAGGGAAAACCACAGCCAATGAGAGGATTGTGAAGTAAAGGCCACTCAAGAATTTAGGGGAAATTCACAAGGAGTGGACTACAACTGGTATCAGTGCTTCAAGAGCCACCACACATAGACGTATCCAGGACATGGGCTACAACTGTCCCATTTCTTGTGTCACACCACTCCAGAGACAACATCAGCAGCATCTTACCTGGGCTAAGGACAAAAATGACTGGGCTGTTGCTCAGTGGTCCAAAGTCCTCTTTTCAGATGAAAGTAAATTTTGCATTTCATTTGGAAATCAAGGTCCCAGAGTCTGGAGGAAGAGTGGAAAGGCACAGAATCCAAGTTGCATGAGGTCCAATGTAAAGTTTCCACAGTCCATGATGATTTGGAATGCCATGTCATCTGCTGGTGTTGGTCCACTGTGTTTTACAAAGTCCAAAGTCAGCTCAGCCCTCTACCAGGAAATTCTAGAGCACTTCGTGGTCCTCTCTGCTGACCAGCTTTATGGAGATGCTGATTTCTATTTCCAGCAAGACATGACACCTGCCCACACTGCCAAAACTACCAATACCTGGTTTAATGATCATGGTATCACTGTGCTTGATTGGCCAGCAAACTAGCCTAACCTAAACCCCATAGAGAATCTGTGGGGTATTATCAAGAGGGAGATGAGAGACATTAGACCCAACAATGCAGATGAGCTGAAGGCTGCTATCAAAGCAACCTGGGCTTCCATAATACCTCAGCTGTGCCACAGGCTGATCGCCTCTATGCCACGCCGGATTGATGCAGTAATTCATCCAAAAGGAGCCCCAACCAATTATTGAGTGCATACTATACTGTACATGGACATAGTTTTCAGTAAGCCAACATTTCTGTATTAAAAATCCTTTTTTTTATTGGTCTTATGTAATATTCTAATTTTCTGAGATACTAAATTTTGGGTTTTCACTAGCTGTAAGCCATAATCATCAAAATTAAAAGAAAGAAATGCTTGAAATATATCACTTGGTGTGTAATGAATCTATCTATATGTTATATGAATTTCACTTTTTGAATTGAATTACTGAAATAAATTAACTTTTTGATGATATTCTAATTTTTTGAGACGCACTTGTATATGAAATGTGAGTTACTTAACATCTGTTATCTCTTATATTTTTTAATTATGTTTATACAAGGTTTATATAGCTCTCGAAGTTTGCACATCACTTTACAATATAAGGGGACAGTAAAGTTACAATACAATTTAGGACAAGAGGGTTTGGAGGGCCCTGCTCATGAGAACTCACAATGTAATTTGGGGCTTTATTCAGCTTTTTCTGTGGGAGCAGCTGTGATCATTCTATAGATATGCAATCTCTGCTTCCTTCTCAGTAGTTCTGTACAGCGATCACGCTTTGCTGAAAGGAAAAATGCTGGCAACATTTAATGTGTATATAAACTCTAACAATGAACTTCTCTTATATACTTCCTTAGTGGCTGGTAAATATACCACTCCAATGTTTTGTTATATAGGTGTAATAGAATACTTGTTGATACTGCCAGCAATCTTATGAGCTGATAACTTTCCTTTGCTTTCTACCTGTACTGCATTCTTATCATTTACATTATTCACAGTTAACCCTGTGGGCTGGGAAGCTCCTCCCCCCATGTTATGGCCACAATAAGGTGAAGGTGTTCTATAGTCCTGCCCTAGGGTGAGGACATTGCTCCTCCATAGATACAGCACAGGGAGTAATCGTTGACAGCCAAAGTCAGGAGATGTGTAACTGGCAGGATGGATCAACAGATAATAATAATAAAGGAGAAGAAAGCCTGAAAAGTAAAAAACGAATGCATCCATCACTTCTAAGGACTGGTAAGCTGCAATATATAAATGTTTGGTTGAAAGTTAGTACATTTGTACAGGGAAAGGGAGAGATTTCATTATAGGATCAATAGGGAAATATTTGACCTTGCCCCAGATTCCTTGCCCTCTTGGGTGCTTACCCTGTCCGATCGTTGAGTCCTCTTGGATTATTTTCCTGAATTTTCATCCTCCGCTGCAGCATTGTCACTTCTGTCCCCTCTCCTCCCTTCATCACATTATCATTACTGCTGCACAAGACAGGAAGCAGCTGATTTGAGGTTACTGAGGGACCTGCGTTGGTTTGGGGGGCTTGCGGATCGCCAGTGCCCCAGCTACATATGCTGCGGGTCTAACTGCCCCCTCTCCCCCCCAAGCACAGTACATCTCACAAGGGCAGAGGTGACCTACATAACACAGGAACCTACAGGCATAGCTCAATGAAACCAATTAGCAATGTACTCACGCACACACAACCCCTACAGAGGCACAGCGGGCAATGGGGGGCTAATGTACTGCAAGCTTCTCTCTGTCACTGTATCCACATCCAGCTCCAGCTAAATAGCTAATTTATGTATGTGCTCACTGAAAAACAGGACGGAAGTTTAGGGATTACTGTACAGATACATACTGTATAGAGTAGATGGATATAGACAGAGGCGTAACTAGAGCCTTCAGGGCCCCGATGCAAGAAACCATGAAGGGCCCCCCCAGATCCCCCTTCCCTTCAAGCCCAGGGCTCTTCCCACTAATCCTGGGGCTCTTTATTCTCGTTGCATGGCCTTTTATTACGGTCCCGCAGCAGGATCCTTTCACAAGTTCTGCAGTGGGCTCCCTTCCTGCAATCTTGGGGCCTCCCCACAGTGGTGCAATGCCAGGGCCCGGTCGCAAGTGTGACTTTTGCAATCCTGGAAGTTCACCCACTGGTTTGCTACTGGGCCCCCTGGAGCATGGGGCCCGGTAGCAATCGCAACCCCTGCAACCCCTGTAGTTACGCCCCTGGATATAGAGTTTTACAATTCAGACCCACTGGCCAAATTACATAGTAAGTGAAATAAAATGTTCTTGCATCTATGGGATGGATGGATGGATGGACGGAGAGACAGCACAGTGACTAGGGTCATCAATCTGAACCCCAATCATGACACTACCTGCATGGAGTTTGCATGTTCTCCATGTGATGCATGCGTTTCCTCCCACACTCCAAAGACATGCTGGTAGCTTAAAGTGGTTGTAAACTCGGTTACACCACTTGTACCTATAGGTAAGCCTATAATAACCTGTAGGTACTGTGAATATTTATTTATTTATTTCAGGTTCTTATATAGCACTGTCAATTTACGCAGCGCTTTACATATACATTGCACATTTACATCAGTCCCTACCCTCAAGGAGCTTACAATCTAAGGTGAATATATCTCTTAAACTTGCACAAATGTGAGCCATCAAAATGAATAGGGGGGGGGGGCAGTGCCATAACCCACAGCAACAGTCTGATTGGGCAGTATAAGCTTTATTGAATGGGCCTTTTAGATGTACTCCATGCATTATTCTACCTAGCTATTTGGAGGCACAGAATTCATTTTACAGGTTTTCACTGCTTTAACCAATTGCTGACCACCCCACGCAGATTTATTGCGGCAGGGCGGCTCGGCTGCGCATAATCACGTAGATCTACGTGATTATGTACACGCGGGCACAGCGGGAGGCAGACCGCGGGAGGAGCAGGCGTGATCGTCGCTGGCCTCATGTGATCTTTGGCTACACTGACAGGAGAGCCGTCTGGAATGTAAACAATGCAAGATGGCTCTCCTGTCAGTGAGGCAGGGAAAGATCATGTGATTCAGCTATGCTGAATCACCGATCTCTCTGTGCCTCTGTTGAATCCATCCCCCACACATGTAGGGAACACATTTAACCCCTTGATCACCCCTAGTGTTAACCCCTTCCCTGCCAGTGTCATTTATACAGGAACAGTGCATATTATTTAGCACTGATCACTGTATTAATGTCACTGGTCCCCAAAAAGTGTCACCCCGTGTCAGATTTGTCCACCGCAATGTCGCAGTCCCGATAAAAATCGCTGATCGCCGCCATTACTAATAACAAATAAATAAATAAATAAAAAGTCCAAAAATCTATCCCATAGTTTGTAAACGCTATAACTTTTGCACAAATCAATTATTATACGCTTTTGAGATTTTTTTTTTACCAAAAATATGTAGCAGAATACAAATTGGCCTAAACTGATAAAAAAATTAGATTTTTAAAAAATTTTTTATTGGGATTGTTTTATAGCAGAAAGGCAAAAATATTGTTTTTTTTGTTCAAAACTTTTTATTTATAGCGCAAAAACTAAAATCCGCAGAGGTGATCAAATACCACCAAAAGAAAGTTCTATTTGTGGGAAAAAAAGGACATCAATTTTATTTTGGTACTGCTTCGCTTGACAGCTCTCTATGGAGGGAGGGGGGAGGGGTTCCTCCTTTTTTGTAGAGATTTCCTTTTACTTCCTGTTTTGTCTCTAGGACGAAAAGTATAGGGAAATCATCTCAAGGGGACACGGATGGTGAAAAAATAACCCCATAGAAGTTTTAACCCTTCCTGGTCATCACTTACATTATAATATTACATTTGTCCTGATATTTCCCCTTGGCATTTTTTAAACATGAATTTCCAGCAGCTTGTTGAATAGAAGACTTTATAATACAACTCGATGTATGGTATATACATCTTTCTGCAGAACATGGCGAGTATCTTCCAGTATGTGCACACCCACATGTGTACAGCTGTAAGTATATAATTGCTGCCCTCACTCAGTAGGTAGGAACAGAAAACATGGCAGGCTTTTGCTAACATGTAACTTGGCGCAGCTGGTGGCAATATTTTACTCATACGGCACTTTATGAGCTTAAAAAGTAGTTATTTGCTCGGTTGCTGAGGGAACTAATCTGCTTATATTTTTATATATATAGATAGATATATATTTTTTTTTTGCCAAAAAATAAATAAACATTAATGCAGTAATCAAGTTAAGTGAAATACAGCAAAACGTAACCGTTTTGTTACCACGGAAGAGCTCCGTGGAAGGGAATGCAAAACAAAATTCCAATTAATTTATGCATCTTGTATGTGGTTCTAATTTCTTGGCTTTGCTGCAGATGATTTTCAGATGACAGGACCATGGACTGTAAACATGTCATGGTCATTTTTGTGTGTAACATAATGACAAAATAATTAATGACAAGATATTAAAGTTTAATCTGCTAATATTTTGCTTTCACTGCTTCCTCCCTCATCAACATGCTAAAGAAATGTTTGAATGAAACCATACCATGTTCATTCCATACCTTATTTCAGGCCCAGTGATGTTATCATTGGGTCTCTGTACTTCTCTATGCAATGCAGGCAGATCATGGCTGGTGGGAGGGGTGGCAGGGTGCTGTACATAACTTCCTGAAAACATCACTCTCACCCTACCTCATTACTTCTCTCAAGCTGTCAGCCCTCACGTATTGAAGGGACTCAAATCCAATGAATAAAAAGGTCAGGCAAGAGACAAGCCAGGCTGTGGAGGAAAAGGCTAGATGATGCTATATGTCATGGGTGCTCAACCTGTGGCCCTCCAGCTGTTGTGAAACTACAATTCCCATCATGCCTCAGCCTTTGGGAGTCATGCTTGTAACTGACAGCCTTATAATGCCTCATGGGACTTGTAGTTCTGTAACAGCTGGAGGACCACAAGTTGAACACCCATGCGTATATGTCCTCCAGCCAGGAAATGGGGGTTGGGCTCTGTCTGATTTGCTATAACTTCTAATGCACATTGTGAGGAGCTCACAGTGTGCGGTGGGATCAGAGTAGGCACTTTGAGCACTGTAGAGGAAGCCTATACAGCTCTACAAGTCTGAAGGAAAAGCTGGAGTTCTGCTTTAAAAATTATACAGCTGTCACATGACCCAGCATCTCCCAGCTTGTCTGCAGGGAAACATAAGCAGGAGAAGCTTCTAGTCCTCAGATGCTGGTCACATGTTAACAAAATACATAAATAAATAGATAAATAAAAAAACAGCTTTTGAAATACAGAGTAAAAATAAATAATATCAATAAATTGATTTAAATTGTCATAGAAATATATATTTGAAATCAAATCTTTATTTTCTCTTTCGTTCATTGACAGACACAGCTCCCGATCTTCTTAACTATTGGGTTATACTGCCCCCTACAGGACTCCAGGCAGAAAAAAAGTCTGGTTCTGTCTGTGGGCAGTCCCAGGGGGTATACCCCCTCTCTCTGCTATAGGTACTCTTTTTTTCTGATCTAGTCAGGAGTAAGGATGTAGTTCCTTGCTGGGATCTCTGGTCCTGGCAATTTTTTCTTTTTAGATTTTTTCTCCTGTTTTTTTCCTGTGAGAGCTAAAATCAACTGCCGGACTGGGCGATGGGCTGGATAATCTCAATCCAGTGATCACTCCAGTCTGGCCAGCCTAGCAAAGGCCGAGTGCTCCTTCCTCTGGACAAATTCCAGAAACTGCAGGCTGTAATTCATCTCCTGCTGTCCAGCAGATGGTAATCCCTCCCGACTTGCATGCGGGTGCTGGGCCTGATGGTGTCTAACTTCGAGGCGGTTCCATTTGCACAGTTCCATACGAGGTCTCTTCAAGGGAAATTCTGGCCAAATTGGACAAGAATCCGCAGTCTCTAGACAATCAGATCCGGCTGAGCCGGGAAACGGAAGAGTCCATGATATGGTGGCTTCGTTTTTCAGCGTTTCGGCTGGTCAAATCCTTCCTCCACTTGTATTGGACAGTGATCACCACGAATGCCAGCCTGTCTGGCTCGGGAGGTGTCCTCGGCAAAATTTCTGCTCATTGGGTCTGGAAGAGTCCAGACTACCGATCAATGTCTTGGTATTCCTAGCGATCAGACTGTGCCTGGAACATTAGATGGATCATCTTCAGAGATGTCCAGTGCTCATTCAATCAGACAATGCCATGGTTGTGGCTTTTGTCAATCACCAGGGGGGCACAAAAAGTGTCCTGGCGGCTCTGGAGGTAGCCAGTATTCTAAGGTGGGCAGAACAATTCATTCCAGCCCTCTCTGCCATACACATTCCTAAGGGGGAAAACTGGCGGGCGGATTACCTCAGTCGGCAGGCGTTGGACCAAGTTGAGTGATCCCTCGATCCGTAGGTGTTTCATCAGTTGTGTCTCCAGTGGGGCATTCCCAAGGTGGTTCTGTTGGTGTCCCGGCTCAACAGAAAGGTGCAGAGGTTTGTGGCTCAGTTAAGAGATCCTCTGGCAGATGCCACAAATGCGCTGGTGGCCCCGTGGGGTTAGTATCGTCTGATTTATGCCTTCCCTCTGCCAAGACTTCTATGCAGGATCGAGGCAGAAGGGATTCCAGTCATCTTAGTGGCCCTGGACTGGCCTCCCTGGGCTTGGTACAAGGATCTGGTACGGCTGGTCGCCGACGTTCCTTGGAAGCTTCCTCTCAGGGAGGATCTTCTGTCCCAAGGACCAATCTT
This sequence comes from Pelophylax lessonae, assembly GCF_965119305.1. Classification (NCBI taxonomy): domain Eukaryota; kingdom Metazoa; phylum Chordata; class Amphibia; order Anura; family Ranidae; genus Pelophylax; species Pelophylax lessonae. Next base: position 496,520,119 of record NC_138771.1, read on the forward strand.
CCATCCTGCTTTAGAGTTTCTGGCTTTGACCGCTTGGCTGTTAAACGCTAGGTGCTGATGGATAGAGGTTTGTCTGAGTCAGTGATTCCAACGCTGTTAAAAGCTAGGAAATAAACTTCTAGGAAGATCTACCATCATACGTGGAAGATGTACATTGTGTGGTTTGAGTCTCTTGGGGTTCATCCTCGCTCTTTTTTCAGTGGCTCGGATCTTGACCTTTCTTCAGTGGGGGGGTTGAGCAGAAACTGGCCTTGAGTACTATCAAGGGTCAGGTGTCGGCCTTAGCGTACTTGTCTTCAGGAAGTTAGGCACTTGACCCCTCCAGTGCGGTCTCTGTTGCCACCTTGGGACCTCAATGTGGTGCTCTCAGTTCTTCAGAAGCCTCCTTTTGAGAATCTTCGGGAGATTCCCCTACTTACGCTGTCCCAGAATGTGGCCTTTTTGGTGGCTTTCACCTCTGCGCGTAGGGTGTCGGAATTGGCGGCGTTATCCTGTCGTTCACCTCACTTGGTGGTTCACAGTGATAAGGAGGTTCTTCGCCCCTATCCGTCATTCCTTCCTCAGGTTGTCTCTGATTTTCATTTGAATGCAGACATTGTGTTGTCTTCCCCATGTCCCAGGCCAAAACATCTGAAGGAAATTGCTTTGCATGCCTTGGATGTGGTCTGGGCGATTAGGGTGTACCTGGCAGCTACAGAGTCTTTTAGGAAATCAGATTTACTATTTGTGTTTACGGATGGGCCTTGGAAAGGGTTGTCCGCTTCCTCTGCAACCATTTCCAGGTGGATCAGACAGACAGTGATTCAGGCCTATTCCATCAAGGGTCAGGTTCCTCCTTTCCCTATTTGGGCGCACTCTACTCGGGTGCTCAGTGCCTCCTAGGCCTTCCGTCTTCGGGCGTCAGTGACGCAGGTTAGCATGGCGGCCACCTGCTTGCCGGTGCACACTTTCACAAAGTTCTATAAAGTGGATGTGTTGGCATCTGCGGATGTTTCCTTTGGCCACAAGGTTTTGCGGGCTGCTGTTTAGAGGACCTGATCCTCTTTGAGGGTGTATTGTTTTTTTCAGGTGAGCTCCAGTTGTTTTGGTTGAGCTCCTGTTTACCTGGTTGGCTATACAGTAGTTTGCCTTGGGAATTTATTTTTCGCTGTTCCCATCCCTTATGTTTAATACTGCTTTGGGATGTCCCAATGGTTAAGACGTTCAGGATCTGTGTCTGTCAATGAACGAAAGAGAAAATGGGATTTTTGACTTATCGTAAAATCCATTTCTATGATGTTCATTGACGGACACAGCACCCACCCCTCTGTGGAGTTGTAATTCTTCTGACACTGCTTGTAAGGCTCCATGTACACGGGACGTTGTTAAAAGTCCCTTTGAATGCTGGAATTTTTAGGACGTTTGAAACGTCCGTTCGGTCGCGTTTGTACCCGCGTTTAGTGGGTGTTTAGCGGCGTTTAAGGGCGTTTGCGTTTAGAACTGTTCCTAGAGGTCAAAAAAATTATTCCCCTTTAAAATGGAAAAACGCGAACGCTAAACGCGGGTCATCGCGTTCAGACGCGTTCGGATGCATTCGGACGCATTTGTGCGTTTGAAACGCCGGGAAACATACGTTCGAACGCAAATAATTGCGTTCTAAAGAAAGTCCCTGAATGCAACTGCCTGCAAATGACTGTAAACGACCTTGTGTACATGGACAGATAAGATAAAATTTAGATGGGTCCAGGGGCTTCTGAAAAAAACGCCCAACTGCTCCTAAACGGCCATTTCCAGCGTCCCGTGTACATGGACCCTTACACAACTGAGTACCTATAGCAGAGAGTGGGAGTATACCCCCTGGGACTGCCCATAGGCATAGCCAGACTTTTTTTCTGCCTAGTGTCCTACTCCTGTAGGGGGTAGTATAACCCAATGATTAAGACGATCAGGAGCTGTGCCTTTCAATAAACATCAGAGAAATGGATTTTACGGTAAGTCAAAAATCCCATTATTTTTTGGCAATTCTGCTGTGATAATTCACCGTAAAAGCCGATCTGCGGGTGCCAGGCACTCGATTTTTTCTGACGGGGGGAAGGGATGTATTCTGCAAAGCAGGGACTACAATCCATCTCTACCCTAGTTAAACAGGACACTGTGTACACAAAAACACTGGCTAGGCACACAGTTTGATCTTTGATTGCTCTAGATGTTTAACCCCTTCCCAGCCAGTATCATTAGTACAGCATATTTTTCCATAGTTTGATCTTTGATTGCCCTAGATGTTTAACCCCTTCCCAGCCAGTATCATTAGTACAGCATATTGTGCCATATCGCAAAAAATGGCCTGGTCATGAAGGGGGTGGGGGGGTGGGGGGTGGGGTTAAATTTTCTGGAGGTCAAGGGGTTAAGACTAGGAAAATTAAGAGGAGGACATTAATATTTTTTATTTCTTGTCTTAATGGTAAATACCTTTTTAATTGGTCTACACATTAACATTTGCTTTTTGTAGCATTTTTCATTTGATTGAGTTGCTTGTAGCCGTATTAGTGCACTTGCCACAAAAACAATTAAGTACTGTCTATGGTAATTTTTTTTTTTTTTTTTTGCACTAACGTACAATTTTTCAGGACAAGCTTTTAGGATATGCCCCCTTCATCAAGGTCCGTGCAGTACTACTACTTGGACCTTGATGAAGGGGGACATACCTTGAAAGCTTGTCCTAGAAAATATTATGTTGCAAATAAAAAAAAAGTACCATAGACCGTACTCAATTATTACTGTAAAATGTTATTTCTAGCTCTGTTAGACAGTGTTAGTGGAAGCAGCATGCAAAGTACAGCAAATATGAACAAAGTTACTTGGAGGCACTTTTCCCAGATCCACAACCTGTGCCTTGTATGTGACATGTAGAAAGCCAGAATGTGGATGTCATCTAGAATGTGGATATTTGCATCATTCATCCTTTTGAACATGAATGTTGTTGTTTGAAGGGCTTCAAGAAATCTTTACTGAGAAACTGAAATAAAGTTTGAAGAAATTGCACGTCAGAAAGTTGTTTCTCCAAAATAAAGAGGAAGGCATGTGGTTGAGGCCCTATTCACACCTCAGTGTTTTGCAGCTTGAAGCTCCAAAACCCTGGAGGAAAAAAAAAAACAATTATTCTCTATGGCTTCATCTCCACTACAAGTCGCCTGGAGCCAAACGCCTGAAGCTCAAAAAAGTTCTGGAGCTTTTTTTTTTTTCTGTAGCTTGAATTGGACAGATTTGAGTGTTTTTGGCGCATTTTTATTCCCATAGAGATGAATGGAAATGTGGCATTTGCGTGTTTTTGTGCGCATTTGCGCGTTTTGTCACGTGCTTTCGCACGATTTTCTGCTCAAATTAAAAAATTAAAAAATAAAATTGTAATAATATATGAATAAATTAAATGTAAAATAACACAAATAACTAAAAATGATCTTAAATAAAATAAATGAATAATATGTAATACTACATTAATAAATATTAATGAATCCCTAACCTTAAAAAAAAAAGAAAGTATTTTCAATGATAATAATAAATAATAATAAATAAACACCCAAACCTGAAAGAAAAAAAACATTACTATTATCAATAATAATAATAACAATAATGCATTTATTTATTTTGTGTTAGAGTGTTTAGTTATTATTATTATTTTATTTTTTAAGGGTTAAGGTTAGGGGTTAATTACTTAGTATTAATTTATTTATTATTCATGTATGATTTTTTTTATGTATTTGTGTATTTATTTTACATTCATTTATTATTATTATTATTATTATTAGTAGTAGTAGTAGTATTTGTAGTAACACCCTGACCCAAACGAAAAAAAATTATAATAATTACCCTAACCCTAACTGTAACCTAACCTTAACTCTAACCCCCTTACCCTAATGAAAAAAAAAAATAATATTAAATGAATAATATTAATAAAAAAAAAGAAATAAAATCTAATAGTAAAGCTAAAAAATTTGAAATACCTAGCAACAAATGATGCAACAGATGATAGTTTTCTCTATTGGCTAAAAAAAAAATGCCAAAGCTCAAAAACGCTGTAAGAAATGCGCACACGCCAGAATCGCGCATAACAACGCACACAAAAACACTGGAAGAACGCACAAAGACGCTACGCTCAGATGTGAATGCAGCCTGAGTGGGTTGCCTGAACTTGACTATAAAAAGGGTAATTTATAAATAGTTTAAACACTACAACAAATAAATAAATTCCTCTAACCAAATTTTTGGTTAAAAAAAAAATAAATGAACACAAAGTGGACAAATTTTGGGATTTTGTTGTTGTCCAGTGCACAATGTGAAATAGGTCTATTGTGACACTTAAGTCTTGAATTAAAATGTAACACTGACAGCACTGTGAGCTGTGAGGTCCTCTATTTCCCACCAGAGCTACAATTATATGGAGTTTGTTGTTTCTCCCCGGGTATTAGTGTCCTTCTCTATTTTTCTCTGTCTTCCTATCACTGTATAAAGCATACGGATAGTTTTTTCATGTTCCCCCATAAGTTGCCAATGTGTGTATGTGTATCTTTGGAAATGGTGAACTCGGGGGGCAAGGATGGATGGGAATAGTCCAAGTACCATTTTAATGCTAGGAAAAAAAGATACAAACAACATCTTTGTGGTGAAATGGAGAGATGTGGGTTATAAATTAGGAGAACTGGAAGTTTTTACCTGTGTTGGGATCCCTGCGGGGAGGGTCAGAGAGGGCGCTGTGCAGGTCTGTGATGCTCAGCGGTCTTGTCTGCTTGCAGTCTGTGAGACATGTGAAGGGACTGCGCTCAGCGCTGAGACCACCCTCTGACAGTGCAGGTTTAATTTCCTGCCCGGGGCATAATCTCCTGGCAAAATACGGCTCAAGCCTTAATCTGGCCTTCTCATTTCACAGAAGGGGGGGAGACTGCACACTGTCCCCCTAATCTGCGAGGGGAAAGGGGGCCACCATTAACTCTTACACCACTGCAAAACATTGTAAAGGCCAATCTACCTGATGTCTGTGTATTAGGAGGAGAGGAGAGGTCAGTGTGTCCTGATGTCTGTGTATTAGGAGGAGGAGAGGTCAGTGTGTTCTGATGTCTGTGTATTAGGAGGAGAGGCGAGGTCAGTGTGTTCTGATGTCTGTGTATTAGAAGGAGAGGAGAGGTCAGTGTGTTCTGATGTCTGTGTATTAGGAGGAGAGGAGAGGTCAGTGTGTCCTGATGTCTGTGTATTAGGAGGAGGAGAGGTCAGTGTGTTCTGATGTCTGTGTATTAGGAGGAGAGGAGAGGTCAGTGTGTTCTGATGTCTGTGTATTAGGAGGAGAGGAGAGGTCAGTATGTTCTGATGTCTGTGTATTAGGAGGAGAGGAGAGGTCAGTGTGTCCTGATGTCTGTGTATTAGGGACAGGAGAGGAGAGGTCAGTGTGTCCTGATGTCTGTGTATTAGGAGGAGAGGAGAGGTCAGTGTGTCCTGATGTCTGTGTATTAGGAGGAGGAGAGGTCAGTGTGTCCTGATGTCTGTGTATTAGGAGGAGAGGAGAGGTCAGTGTGTCCTGATGTCTGTGCATTAGGAGGAGAGGAGAGGTCAGTGTGTCCTGATGTCTGTGCATTAGGAGGAGAGGAGAGGTCAGTGTGTCCTGATGTCTGTGTATTAGGAGGAGAGGTCAGTGTGTCCTGATGTCTGTGTATTAGGAGGAGGAGAGGTCAGTGTGTCCTGATGTCTGTGTATTAGGAGGAGGAGAGGTCAGTATGTCCTGATGTCTGTGTATTAGGAGGCAGTGGTGGCTGGTGCTCAAAAAACGCTGTAAAAAATTGCGTGACTTTGAGGTCACAAAAGTGTGAAAAGGGCCTTCAGTAATCAATGTATAGTGTGCCCCCTTCAATGCAGAGTGACCATCGTGCCCCCTTCAATGCAGAAAGACCATCGTGCCCCCTTCAATGCAGAGTGACCAGCGTGCCCCCTTTCAATTCAGAGTGACCAGCGTGCCCCCTTTCAATGCAGAGTGACCAGCCTGCCGTGCCCCCTTTCAATGCAGAGTGACCAGCATGTCCCCTTCAATGCAGAGTGACCATCGTGCCCCCTTCAATGCAGAGTGACCATTGTGCCCCCTTCAATGCAGAGTGACCAGCATGTCCTCTTCAATGCAGAGTGACCAGCATGTCCCCTTCAATGCAGAGTGACCAGCGCGCCCCCTTCAAAGCAGAGTGACCAGCGTGCCGTGCCCCCTTTCAATGCAGAGTGACCAGGGTGCCGTGCCCCCTTCAATGCAGAGTGACCAGCATGCCCCTTTAAATGCAGAGTGACCAGTGTATCCTGATGTCTGTGTATTAGGAGGAGGAGCCAACCCATGATTGCGGGAAAAAAATTAGCTTCATGTATGGCTGGCCTTAGTTGTGTGTGTTATTCTATTTTTCTGCATAGTCTGCTCAGTTTGTGGAATATCGCACATTGTTCAGCTAAGAAGCCACTTTTCCATTCTTCAGGTATTGTCTACCTGAAAGCCATAACTGACAAAAGAGTGACATACAGAGTGCTGATGACCCCACAGTAACCTCTCATTCTCTGTCATCCAGACCAACATTTTCTGTTTTCAGTATCTTCCGGCTGATATTTAATTTATCGACACTCACTATCTAAATTAAATGTCAAAAATCTATCCCCATGGGGCAGCACAATTCCCTGACAGCAGGGCCTGTGTGACGTTTGTACAGTCTCCCTTTGTATGAGTTTCCTCCAATGGTTACCTCTTACTGCCGATGGAATTGAGGAATGTGTGTATTGTTTATTAGTCTGTAAGCTTTTCGGGACCGCCGGACCGGGGATATTAAAAGTGTTGTAGAATTTTTCAGCCCTATTAATATAACAAAATCAAATCCCAACTTCAACCAAAACTTTTCTTTTAGGCTTTGGAGGATATCATGATGTGCACCTGTCATTGATTAGGGGTAAAGTTACAGAGTGGGGCATCATTAATATTTGCCACATATCAGCTTATTCCAGTGACTTTTAATGTTATTTCTACATCTTTCCTCTGTGCTTTACATATTATGCCACCAATATTATATTTGCCGACACCAATTTCTGGTAATGATTTTTTCTTTTCCAATTATGTGACATATCTGTAGACCAGGGGTAGGCAACCTTTTGAGCACAGTGTGCCGAAAAATGTTTTTAAAGAAATTGAGTGTGCCAGCTACGTACAAAAATGTCAACTTCACACTTTCAATCACGAAAAGCAATCTTTAAATAGTAAATGCTGTAAATGACTTGAATAATAGTAAGAAATAAATATTGAGCTTTGTGCCTTAACCCCTCAGATCACCCCATTTTCCACACCTTCACACCTCAGATCACCCCTAATTCCTGCACCTTCAAATCATGGATCAAATCCAGTTCCTGCACCTTCACACCTCAGATTCTGCACCTTCACAAAACAGATCACCCCAATTTCACACCGTCACACCTTCGCACCTTCACAAAACAGATCACACCAATTTCTGCACCTTCACAAAACAGATCACCCCAATTTCTGCACCTTCGCGCCTCAGATCACCCCAATTCCTGCACCTTCACACCTCAGAGAACCCCAATTCCTGCACCTTCACATCTCAGATCATCCCCAATTTCTACACCTCAGATAACCCTAATTCCTGCACCTTCACACCTCAGATGACCCCAATTCATCCACCTTCACACCTCATATCACCCCAATTCCTGCACCTTCACACCTCAGATCTCCCCAATTCCTGCACCTTTACACCTCAGATCACCCCAATTTCTGCCTTTCAGAAAAAAGAAGACCCCAATTTCTGCACCTTTTCGCTTCAGATCACCCCAATTCCTGCACTTTCACACCTCAGAACACCCCAATTCCTGCACCTTCACACCTCAGATCGTCCCAATTCCTGCACCTTCACAAAACAGATTACCCTCAATTTCTGCTCCTTCGCACCTCAGATTACCCCAATTCCTGCACCTTCACACCTTAGATCTCCTCAATTCCTGCACCTTCACACCTCAGATCACCCCAATTTCTGCATCTTCTTAAAACAGAAGACCCCAATTTCTGCACCTTCATGCCTCAGATCACCCCGATTCCTGCACCTTCACACCTAAGAGCACCCCAATTCCTGCACCTTCACACCTCAGATCTCCTAATTCCTGCACCCTCACACCTCATATCTTCTTAATTCCTGCACCTTCACAAAACATATCACCCCAATTTCTGCACCTTAAAAAAACAGATGACCCCAATTTCTGAACCTTCACACCTCAGATCAGCTCCAAATTCCTGCACCTTCAAATCACGGATTAACCCCATTTCCTGCACCTTTACGCCTCAAATCCTTGCAATTCCTGCACCTTTACACCTCAGATCACCCCAGTTCTTGCACCTATACACCTCAGATCACCCCAATTCCTGCACCTTCACAAAACAGATCACCCCAATTTTTGCACCTTCACACCTCGGATCAGCCCTAATTCCTGCACCTTCAAATCATAGATCAACCCCAATTCCTGCAACTTCACGCCTCAGATCCCTGCAATTCCTGCACCTTCACACCTCAGATCGCCCTTAATTCCTTCATCTTCACACTGCAGGTCATCCCAATTTCTGCACCTTCAGATCTTAAATACGCCCTAATGCTTTTACCTTCACACCTCAGATTAGCCAATTTCTTGCACCGTCACCCCATTTTCTGCACCTTCACACCTCAGATCACCCCTAATTCCTGCACCTTCAAATCCAGTTCCTGTACCTTACCACCTCAGATTCTGCACCTTCACAAAAACAGATCACCCCAATTTCGCACCTTCACACCTTCGCACCTTCACAAAACAGATGACACCAATTTCTGCACCTTCACAAAACAGATCACCCCAATTTCTGCACCTTCACGCCTCAGATCACCCCAATTCCTGCACCTTCACACCTCAGAGAACCCCAATTCCTGCACCTTCACATCCCAGATAAGCCCCCATTTCTACACCTCAGATAACCCTAATTCCTGCACCTTCACACCTCAGATGACCCCAATTCATCCACCTTCACACCTCATATCACCCCAATTCCTGCACCTTCACACCTCAGATCTCCCCAATTCCTGCACCTTTACATCTCAGATCACCCCGATTTCTGCCTTTCAGAAAAAAAGAAAACCCCAATTTCTGCGCCTTTTCGCTTCAGATCACCCCAAATCCTGCACCTTCACACCTCAGAGCACCCCAATTCCTGCACCTTCACACCTCGGATCTCCCAAATTCCTGCACCTTCACACCTCGGATCGTCCCAATTCCTGCACCTACACAAAACAGATCACCCCAATTTCTTCACCTTCACAAAATAGATTACCCCCAATTCCTGCACCTTCACACCTCAGATTACCCCAATTCCTGCACCTTCACACCTCAGATCTCCTCAATTCCTGCACCTTCACACCTCAGATCTCCTCAATTCCTGCACCTTCACACCTCAGATCACCCCAATTTTTGCACCTTCACACCTCGGATCAGCCCTAATTCCTGCACCTTCAAATCATAGATCAACCCCAATTCCTGCAACTTCACGCCTCAGATGCCTGCAATTCCTGCACCTTTACACCTCAGATCGCCTTTAATTCCTTCATCTTCACACCGCAGGTCATCCCAATTTCTGCACCTTCTGATCTTAAATACGCCCTATTGCTTTTACTTTCACACCTCAGATTAGGCAATTTCTTGCACCATCACATCTCATATCACCCCATTTCCTGCACCTGTATATTAGTAGTTCCCAGTAGCTAACATGGTACAGCAGTGTAGGGGAAAAGGATCAGCCGGGCAAAGGACAGTGTTCAGCAGGGTGGAGGACAGGGGTCAGCAGGGCAGTGGACTGGAGTCAGCAGGACAGTGGACTGGAGTCAGTGGGGCAAAGGATGGGGTCAACAGGGCAGAGGACGTGGTCAGCAGGGCAGTGTACAGGGGTCAGAGGATGGAATCTGCGGGGCAGTGTACAGGGGTCAGAGAATGGGGTCTGTGCGGCAGTGTACAGGGGTCAGAGGATGGGGTCTGCTGGGCAGTGTATAGGGTTCAGAGGATGGGGTCTGGTGGTCAGTGTACAGGGGTCAGAGGATGGGATCTGCGGGGCAGTGTACAGGGGTCGAAAAATGGGGTCTGTGTGGCATTGTATAGGGTTCAGAGGATGGGGTCTGTGCAGCAGTGTATAGGGTTAAGAGGATGGGGTCTGCTGGGCAGTGTATAGGGGTCAGAGGATGGAGTCTGCTGGGCAGTGTATAGGGGTCAGGGGATCGGGTCTGCTGGGCAGTGTTCAGGGATAAGAGGATGGGGTCTGCGAGGCAGTTTAAAGGGGTCAGAGGATGGGGTTTGCTTGGCAGTGGACATGGGTCAGAGGATGGGGTCTGTGGGGCAGTGAACATGGGTCAGAGGATGGGGTCTGTGGGGCAGTGTACAGGGGTCGGAGGATACGGTCTGCGGGGAAGTGTACATGGGTCAGAGGATGGCGTCTGCGGGGCCAGCGGGCAGAGGACAGGGGTCAGTGCTGGCAGGGCATACAGCACAGCTCCTCTTTATCACACAGCTGAGATCAGATTCTGTTTTTGCACTGTGTGTAGCTGGCTACTCCAGCTTTGCTGCTGTTCGGATGTGGAGATTTCACAGGTCAGAGCAACAACATAGCAGTCAGCTATACAGTGGGTACGGAAAGTATTCAGACCCCCTTAAATTTTTCACTCTTTGTTATATTGCAGCCATTTGCTAAAATCATTTAAGTTCATTCTTCTTCCTCATGAATGTACACATAGCACCCCATACTGACAGAAAAACACAGAATTGTTGACATTGTTGCAGATTTATTAAAAAAGAAAAACTGAAATATCACACTTCATTTGAGTCCAGCTGTGTTTGATTATACTGATTGGACTTGATTAGGAAAGCCACACACCTGTCTATATAAGACCTTCCAGATCACAATGCATGTCAGAGCAAATGAGAATCATGAGGTCAAAGGAACTGCCTGAAGAGCTCAGAGACAGAATTGTGGCAAGGCACAGATCTGGCCAAGGTTACAAAAAGATTTCTGCTGCACTTAAGGTTCCTAAGAGCACAGTGGCCTCCATAATCCTCAAATGGAAGACGTTTGGGACGACCAGAACCCTTCCTAGAGCTGGCCGTCCGGCCAAACTGAGCTATCGGGGGAGAAGAGCCTTGGTGAGAGAGGTAAAGAAGAACCCAAAGATCACTGTGGCTGAGCTCCAGAGATGCAGTCAGGAGATCGGAGAAAGTTGTAGAAAGTCAACCATCACTGCAGCCCTCCACCAGTCGGGGCTTTATGGCAGAGTGGCCCGACGGAAGCCTCTCCTCAGTGTAAGACACATGAAAGCCCGTATGGAGTTTGCTAAAAAACTCCTGAAGGACTCCAAGATGGTGAGAAATAAGATTCTCTGGTCTGATGAGACCAAAATAGACCTTTTTGGCCTTAATTCTAAGCGGTACGTGTGGAGAAAACCAGGCACTGCTCATCACCTGTCCAATACAGTCCCAACAGTGAAGCATGGTGGTGGCAGCATCATGCTGTGGGGGTGTTTTTCAGCTGCAGGGACAGGACGACTGGTTGCAATCGAGGGAAAGATGAATGCGGCCAAGTACAGGGATATCCTGGACAAAAACCTTCTCCAGAGTGCTCTGGACCTCAGACTGGGCCGAAGGTTTACCTTCCAACAAGACAATGACCCTAAGCACACAGCTAAAATAACGAAGGAGTGGCTTCACAACAACTCCGTGACTGTTCTTGAATGGCCCAGCCAGAGCCCTGACTTAAACCCAATTGAGCATCTCTGGAGAGACCTAAAAATGGCTGTCCACCAACGTTTACCATCCAACCTGACAGAACTGGAGAGGATCTGCAAGGAGGAATGGCAGAGGATCCCCAAATCCAGGTGTGAAAGACTTGTTGCATCTTTCCCAAAAAGACTCCTGGCTGTATTAGATCAAAAGGGGGATTTTACTAAATACTGAGCAAAGGGTCTGAATACTTAGGACCATGTGATATTTCAGTTTTTCTTTTTTAATAAATCTGCAACAATGTCAACAATTCTGTGTTTTTCTGTCAGTATGGGGTGCTATGTGTACATTCATGAGGAAGAAGAATGAACTTAAATGATTTTAGCAAATGGCTGCAAAATAACAAAGAGTGGAAAATTTAAGGGGGTCTGAATACTTTCCGTACCCACTGTATACAGTGCAGATTGAGGTTGTGTCTAAAACAATTCGATTTCAGCTATGTGTTGTGTGGGGAGGAGGAGCTGTGCTGTGTGCCCTGTTTGGGGATGGAGGAGCAGAACAGCGGGCCTCATGCAGCATCCATTAAAGGGGGGGGGGGGGGGCGCAGCATACTCCAGGTCCTGCACTAGCCTAGCCTAACACTAGCCTATGTCAGCTAAATTCAGGAAAGCTGAATGAGGTGGGTGGGGCCAGAGGCGGGGAAAGAGGTTGCGGGACTTCCTTGAAGCCAGCTGTGGCAAGCCAAATGAGGTGGGCGAAAACTTAGGTGGGCGGGGAAAGAACTAATGGGACCCCTTTTTCTTGATGTGTAGGGTGTCCCAGGCTTCTTTTACATGCCATCATTAATGTGATTACGTGCCATGTCTGACACGCATGTCGGGGGTTGCCAACCCCTGCTGTAGATGGGCAGATATACTTGAAGCCCCCCCCCCGGCTTGTCACCACATGCATCTGCCTTTTTTTTTTCATGCCCTGTGAAAAAGGACTTTAGTTAAATAATCCTATTTACATACTCTAGCTTTTCACTGCTGTACTAGTACTGTAAAACTCTTGTAAAACTCCCAGAAATAAAAGGAGCAAGGAAGTTGAAGTTCAAGGAAGTTGAAAAAAAATGTCTGGCTGGATCGCAGGGTGAAAATGAAGTAAAAAAAGCCTAAAAATAGAAAACTAATGCCATCACATCTAAGAACTGGTATACTGCAATGTAATCTTTTTTTTTGTTTGTTTTTATATTTAATATAATTTTAACTCCTTCTCGCTTGACCTATAGCAAAATGAAGGCAGGGCACCTCTCTGGGCCAGCCAGTACCATGTGATTGCTGTGACAAATCATAGCAGATCACATGACAATTGTAAACAATGGATAGTTTCTTTTAATGCTATCTGTTCCGTGAGAATTACCTACCCGTGAGAAAAACCTACCCCTCGTCACTTCCGGTACTCGGCACTGTATGTAATGCAGCGGGTACATTAAAACAGCTGTGCTGAAATACGAGTGATCTCCGCTCCTGTCCCGGTCACTTCCCTGCTCTCGGATAGTAAATATAAAAGCGGCGGCGGCTGTATGAAAACATAAATCACTGAGCCGAAAGCCGCTTTTATATTTACTTGCCGAGAGCAGGGAAGTGACCGGGACAGGTGCGGGGATGACTCGTATGTCAGCACAGCTGTTTTAGGTAAGTGCCGCGTCGGTAGGTTTTTTTCACGGTACACCGTGATCGTTTTATACTAGTGCGCATGCGCACTAGTAAGCTCCTCTGTTCTGCCATTAGGTATCCGGCGCTCTGAGCATGCGCACTGCTGCGCTGCTCAGATGCTTCTGGCCGGAAGTGACGAGGGGTAGGTAATTCTCACAGGGTAGGTAATTCTCACGGAACACTATCCATTGTATACAATTGTGTTGCTAGCTGTGATTGGTCACAGTGATCACATGGTACAAACGGCCCAATACAGTCCCTCTGTACCATGTGATTATCTTTGGCCAATCACAGCTAATTACAACAAAAGACACTGACTGAATAGTTTTCATTCTGTAAAAATTGTTGCTTATATCAATAAATTTCCCTGGTATAAGCAATCATAATGTGTTAAGAAAACAAAATCCTGATCACTTCCCCAGAGTAGTGCAGTGTTATTATGGTGACACGGTACTGCTCTGGTCACAGTGTGTTAAAAATAATAATAATAATAAAAAAGAAAGAAAATTATTTTTTTTTTTAAACAAGAGTTAAAGAAAGAAAATATAAAAAAAAAAATTTCTACATACTGTCACCAGTCAGTGTCCCTGATAAACCCCACATAGTTATATGATAATGTTGTATTGTACTATGTACTATGTGTACAGAGTATGTAAAAATGTCTTCATTTTCCAAAACATTGTGACGAAAGATTACAACCTAAAACTCCTACTAAATATCTTGGTTTGTCTACTTTCCAAAAAGGGGTCTCTTGGGGGTATTTGTACTGTCCTTGTGCTATCAGGCCTCAGTAAATGAGATGAGAGGCCGTCAGTACATCAGGATTTGCAAATTTCCAGCTATATATATATATATATATATATATATATACTGTAGTTTGTAGACCCTTTAACTTTACTACAGACTAAATAATAAACACTTATTTGGATTATTTTCACAAAGGGAATGTGCAGTATACTTTTTTCTTTCTTTTTTTTTTTTTTTTTAATTTCAGTATTTTTCGTTTATTTAGCCAAAAAAAAAACCCAGTGGTGATTAAAAACCAGCAACAGAAATGTCTATTTCTGTGAAAAAAAATGATAAAAATTTCCTATGGGTACATTGTTGCATAACTGCGCATATGTAATTTAAAGTGTGACCGTGCTGAAAGCTGAAACTTGGCCTGGGCAGGAAGGGGGTAAAAGTGTCTGGTACTAAAGTGGTTAAGTGTAGCATGCTAAATATTGTGTCAGTGTAGCTGGTATTTAATTCCTCTCACAGAGATCACAGTACTTCCCCTGAGAATGTGACATTATTTTATCTCCAAGGACGACACCACCATTGTTCAGGCATTATCCATGGTCACCATCTACTTCCTAGACTGAGATGACGGTGTTCTGTTGAATAGTGCAGATTGTCGAATAATGCCTCCGACGATCTGCGCATGTGCAGTATGTAATGTTACTGTTGTGACGTCAACACTGCGCATTCGCAGATTGTCAGAGGCATTATCCGACGATAAGCAAAGCGCGGAGGCAGAATCTGATCGTGAGCCTGGCAGGTGTTCTGTCACTGCAGATCGTCGGATAATGCCTCTGATGATCTGCGCATGCACAGTACGTAACGTCACTCCAGCTGATCTCCCGATCAGCTGGCCTTACGTCAACACTGCGCATGCGCAGATTGTCAGAGGCGTTATCCGACGATAAGCCAAGCGCGGAGGCAGAATCTGATTGTGAGCCTGGCCGGCGTTCTGTTACTGCAGATCACCAGATAATGCCTCTGATGATCTGTGCATGCACAGTACGTAACATCACTCCAGCTGATCTCCCGATCAGCTGGCGTTACGTCAACAATGCGCATGCGCAGATCGTCAGAGGCACTATCCGACCAGCTGCACTATTCAACAGAACAGCGGCTCCAAGGTGACACAATCATGTAAATCCTGGTGCCTGTGCTCACAAATGACACAGATCAGCCCCTTCTGCAGCCTCCCCCCTTTTGACTTGCTACAAAGTTACAGTGTTGCAGTCTGGTCACTAGGGGAGGGGGGACAGAGGAAATGTATCCTTCTGCCTGCAGCAAATTGATGACATAATTCTTAGCCTAGTCAGAGTTAGTGGATTGGAGCTCAAGGGCACCTTTTTAATAAGAGTTGGAGCTTTTCAAATGAACTTAAAGAGTATATAAACCCAACACTTCATATTCCTGATATGTGTGTGCTGTATCAAGTACTTGTACGAGAAAGTCTCCTGTTCTCCTTGTATTGCTTCCTTTGTGTGAAATCCCTGGTGTTCCTGCCAGTCCCTCTAATATCCTATTAGAAACTGACCACACTAAGCAGGAGAGCACACAGTGATCAGTTCTATAGCTGTGCTGGGAACTCAGTGTGCTTTTCCTCCAATGATCATTTTAAATCTTTAAACAAATGTTTTTCCTTTTATTTCTATTTTAAACTGAATATGTTGTTTTATAAGATGAACATTTATAATCACTTTAAAAACTTTCCACTTGGCAGTGACTTGATGAGTAGGCCAGGAATCAGTCTTATGGAGCCTTATTGTGTCTAGTGGTTTCTTTATTATGTAGGTTTATTGGGATTTCTTTCTGCAGCCCCACCCCACAAAAATATTCACTTCCTCCAAATAACGATTGACTAAGCAAAAAAAAAAGGAAGCTTGGTGGACCAGAACAAGTAGACCTACCACCTGCCACCACTTGTGGACCAGAACAAGTAGACCTACCACCTGCCACCACTTGTGGACCAGAACAAGTAGACCTACCACCTGCCACCACTTGTGGACCAGAACAAGTAGACCTACCACCTGCCACCACTTGTGGACCAGGACAAGTAGACCTACCACCTGCCACCACTTGTGGACCAGGACAAGTAGACCTACCAACTGCCACCACTTGTGGACCAGGACAAGTAGACCTACCACCTGCCACCACTTGTGGACCAGGACAAGTAGACCTACCACCTGCCACCACTTGTGGACCAGGACAAGTAGACCTACCACCTGCCACCACTTGCCCTATAGCTTTGAGTAGGGGGTGAAATTACACTTTGTATATTTGTATCTGTCACACTCAATAAAGCGATCAGTTAATACCTCCCTTTCTTCTTCTTCCCACTCTTGTCTTAATCCTCTCCCACTCTTATTTTTCAAAGCACTTTGTATGTTTTTTTTCTATTCTCATTTTTCTTCTTGCTGAAACAGTTTATTTTAAGGCACATTTCAAAAATTCACACTGAACTTTTTTCCTGCCAAGGACTGGCATATCATGAAAATCAAAGAGTTAAAGCTGAGGTTTAAAATGTTTATATAACCAAAAGTATTGGGACGCCTGCATTTACATGCACATGAACTTTAATGGCATCCCAGTTTTAGTCCATAGGGTTCAATATTGAGTTGGCCTTCCCTTTTGCTGCTAGAACAGTGTAGCACCCTATAAGGTAGGTGCTAAGTAAAGTATAGTGAGCCTTGTCTGCTTATCAGCAGGGCCATGATTTTCAGATGGGCTGTCATGTCTCCCAGGTGTGGCTGTTGAGATTGGGGAGTTGAGAGGGTTCTCATTGGGCAGTGGAGGTAGCCCAACCAATGGCACACTCAAGCCTGTATCTACCCCACAGAGGCAGATTCTACCGCACAGCATTCTGGGAGTGGGTATAAGTTTGAGGGGAGCACATGACGCAGCGTCTTTGGTGGGGAGCAGAGTCCCAGGAGGGAGAGTGCAGCTGTCTCTCCTCCTGTGAGAGGAATCGGGTGTCCCAGGCGGTTTGCCTAGTGAGAGGGGACAGAAGGCTGAGCTAAGCTGAGCTGCAGAGAGCATTCGGTGCGGAGGACCAGCGGAGCAGAGAGGGGTCAAGTTTCAGGAAAGCATTCCCAGTTTGTGAGTACTGCAAACTGCCCCTGGGGGTCTGCCTAAAGAGAGGGGACCACTCCGGTGAAGCTCATAGGAATCCAGGAGCTAGCTAGCCTGTGCAAGAGCAAGTGTAGATGGGGTGCCTAGTGAGAGGGGACAGAAGGCTGAGCTGAGCTGCAGAGAGGATCCGGTGTGCTGAGGACCAGCAGAGCTGAGAGGGGTCGAGTTTCAGGAAAGCATTCCCTGTTCGTGAGTACTGCAAACTGCCCCTGGGGGTCTGCGTAGAGAGAGGGGACCACTCCGGTGAAGGTCATAGGGATCCAGGATCTAGCTAGCATGAGCAGGAGCAAGTGTAGAGGGGATGCCTAGTGAGAGGACCCTGAAGAGCAAAGAGGGTGCCTAGTGAGAGGACGCTGAAGTACAGAGGGGGCGCCAGCGCTTGGGCCCTGAAGTGTTAAAGTGTACAGTGTGCAGTGTAAAGTGTTAAGAGTTGCAGCAGAAGAAGCAGTATCCAGAGGCTACCTTAGTCAGCAAGTACTGGAGGGAGCAGTGTTCGGGACTTTTGAGTTAACCAGAGCGTTAGAAGTCAGTTCTCAGTATAGTCCGGGACTTTTGCGCTAACCAGAGTGTCAGAAATCAAGTTCAAGTACAGTACAGCAAGTCAGTGTTTTTTAAGCGCCAGCAAGCATTGGTCGGCATCCAGCCGGCGTCAATACAGCGCTGAAAGGCATTTTTCTTCAAGTGTCCCATTTTGTACCTAGTTGAGCCAGAGGAGTATCCCACTCATTCCCTTCTGCCATCCCCAATATAAAATAAACAAAACAAATAAAGATGCCGGACTGGTCTTGGACTCAAATCTCACACTTGAGTATTCAGCTTAAAGGGGCTGCTGGCGTTTCTGGTAACCATGGCAGACCCACATCAGGCCAAATGCCTGGAAATCCTGCTACAACAGCTACAACTCTTCTGGGAAGGCTGTCCACAAGGTTTAGGAGTGTGTCTATGGGAATGTTTGACCATTCTTCCAGAAGCGCATTTGTGAGGTCAGGCACTGATTTTGGAAGAAAAGGCCTGGCTCGCAGTCTCCCCTCTAATTCATCCCAAAGGTGTTCTATTGAGTTGAGGTCAGGACTCTGTGCAGACCAGTCAAGTTCCTCCACCCCAAATTCGCTCATCCTTGTCTTTATGGACCTTGCTTTGTGCACTGGTTCAAATCATTTGGTGGAGTGGGGATCAGGGAATGGGGTTGTTTTTCAGGGGTTGTGCTTGGCCCTTTAGTTTAGTGAAAGGAACTCGTAAGGCGTCAGCATAACAAGACATTTTGGACAATTTCATGCTCCCAAGTTTGTGGGAACAGTTTAGAGATGGCCCTTTCCTATTCCAACATGACTGCGCACCCGTGCACAAAGCAAGGTTCATAAAAATATGGATGAGGGAGTTTGGGGTGGAGGAACTTGACTGGCCTGTACAGAGTCATGACTTCAACCCCATAGAACACCTTTGGGATGAATTAGAGCACAGACTGAGAGCCTGGTCTTCTCATCCGACATCAGTCCCCAACCTCACAAATGCACTTCTAGAAGAATGGTCAAACATTGGCATAGACAAAATATTGCAGCTATACCATTTTTATTGAACCCTAAGACATAGAGCCCTGACATCCGCCGGATAGAACACCTTTGGGATGAATAGGATCGCAGACTGCGAGCAAGGCCTTCTTGTCCAACATCAGTGCCTGACCTCACAAATGGATTTCTGGCAGAATGTTCAAACACTCCCATAGACACTCTCCTAATCCTTGTGGACAGTCTTCCTAGAAGAGTTGAAGCTGTTATAGCTGCAAAGGGTGGGCCAACTCAATATTGAACCCTACGGACTAAGACTGGGATGCCATTAAAGTTCATGTGCGTGTAAAGGCAGGCGTCCTAATACTTCTGGTAATATAGTGTATCTACCTGAAGCTGTAAATATCATCTCACTTCCCTTTGTATCCCCAAGACAGGAAGCCAGGGGAAATCTCTCTGGTGGAACAAAAAACCTAACCCTTCCCAACTCTACCCAAAAGTGGAAAAAAGTTTTACCTATAGATACACTTTTAAGTCTCATGTATATCCCCAAAAAGGAGCATATTTATATCAGTGAATCTGACATTCACCAAACATTCACTTCAGGTGAGTCTAAACGATGCATGCATTTTTCATGACGTTGTGTTGACGTATGATAAAAATGTTATAGCCTGCACACCCAGTTTATGTTGTCCGAAAAAAATCTGTAATCTACTGTCGAAAGCACTGTACTAACAATCTGAAAATCGGCAGATCGTTTGTCGGACAAAATTTTCCTTCTGATTTTCGTATCGTGTGTACGGGCCTTAAGTGTCGGTTCACACATATGCGATGCAATCCACTGCGGGTTCCCGCATCGCACTCAACACGCAGGCAGTTCACACAGCCATATGCGAATCGCTGGGGGTGTCAATACAAAGTTAACAACACCCCCACATCAGTTTGCATATCACAGTGCGAACTGTCAGTTCGGACATGAATCGGATCGCATAGGTGTGAATCCGATTCTGGTGCGGACCAAAAAAAGGGTCCTGCGCGACTTTGGTCTGAATGGAATGTGAATTCATCCATACAATCTGTATGGCTGAATTCGGAACGCACAGATATCGCATGTGCTATGCAGAGCAGTGCGCTCCGAATCTCATGAGATGTCTGACATTGCATATGTGTGAACCGGCACTTACTGCTTTTTAAATATGCCCCTTTGGAATCGATGCGTCTTAGATATCCCAACACACTGTATAGATAGTAGAATCATTGTAGGGGTAGCATTTCATTTTCCTTTCCACTACAGCGTTCCCTTCAGTCCAGCTCATTAGTACAGGCTCCTCCCCTGTACTGAAATGTCATTGTTCACTGTACACTGTAAGCTTCAAACAGTGTGCATTAAAAGCGGCAGCAGGTCATATAGAGCCCACCTCATTTCCTGGCTGGAGGATGTCCAACATCTTCTATCCCTTTCCTCCACACCCGGACTATCACTGCCCCGCCCCTTTCATTCATTGGGTTTCAGTTTTTTCAGTCATAGAGGCTCAACAACAAATTTGGATGTTAGCTGAAAAGGAGGTCTGCAGGCAAATACAGTCTGTTTAGGAACCCCCGCTCCTCTAGATCAGTGTTTCTCAACCTTCTTTCAGTTGTGTCACCCTTAACAATTCTACACAATCTCAAGGCACCCCATTCTAAAATGTAAAAAAAAAAACTAAACTAATAGTTTTACATAAGGCAGCAACATCCATACACATTGGCCATCCAACATTAGAAGTGATTTATTCCTCCACTATTGCAAACTGGTACAGACTAGTATGCTAGGGTATCTTTTCTCCCTCAGTTTCTCTTCTTCTGTTTGCTAATGTGACCCCAGTGATGATGGAGAAGGAATGAGGAGGAGTAAATAAGTATGCTGTGCAAGCACTCGTCATTCTCCTTATCAACCAGTGATGTCACTGGTTGTCAGGGTGCCAGTGGCTTGACCCGCACAGTGCCCAGGGTTGTCAGGGTGCCAGTGGCTTGACCCGCACAGTGCCCAGGGTTGTCAGGGTGCCAGTGGCTTAACCCGCACAGTGCCCAGAGTTGTCAGGGTGCCAGTGGCTTAACCTGCACAGTGCCCATGATTGTCATGGTGCCAGTAGCTTGACCCACACAGTGCCCAGGTTTTGTCAGGGTGCCAGTAGCTTGACTCGCACAGTGCCCAGGGTTGTCAGGGTGCCAGTGGCTTGACCCACACAGTGTCCAGGTTTTGTCAGGGTGCCAGTAGCTTTACCCGCAAAGTGCCCAGGGTTGTCAGGGTGCCAGTAGCTTTACCCGCACAGTGCCCAGGGTTGTCAGGGTGCCAGTGGCTTGACCTGCACAGTGCCCGGATTGTCAGGGTGCCAGTGGCTTGACCCACACAGTGCCCAGGGTTGTCAGGGTGCCAGTGGCTTGACCAACACAGTGCCCAGGGTTGTCAGGGTGCCAGTGGTTTGACCCGCACAGTGCCCAGGATTGTCAGGGTGCCAGTGGCTTGACCAGTACAATGCCCAGAGTTGTAATTCTACAAAGAAAAAACTTGTGTCAATATGTTGCCATTTTGCCTAGACACCCTTGAAGAACCCAGGAGGCACACCAGGATGCCACGGCACCCTGGTTGAAAAAGGCTGCTCTAGACTGACATCCACCCATCAAGGCATTTTGGCATTTGCATAACTTCTCCCAAGAGACTGCTCGCTGCTTGCATCCGGGCTTGAGAGGAGTACTAAGGTCGGGTGCTTAGATGTTTTCAGGAAGTCATTTACAGTACCCCCATCCCACCAGCCATAATCTACCTGTATTGCATAGAGAAGCGCAAAGGCCCTTATTTTGAATCTGCGGATTCAAAGGTATGATTAACTGTTTTTTTTTAAAACATTTCATTAGCATGTTGATGAGCGGGATGCGATAAAAAATATTTGCAGATAAACTTTAGCTGTAAGACTCCTTTCACACATCGCTGTTTTGATGTGGTGCCCTAAAGATTGGTCTGCCAATGTACCACAATGCACCTAAAATCAGACTTTTACTGTTTTTGCTGACACACCACAACTCAAAGTATTTATGCGGAGTAGCCACTAGCATAGTGTATTTGGATGCCCTTGAAAATTAATTAGAGTTCACCGTACTGCAGCATGGCATGCTACCGCTGCACGTAGGCATGAGATCCGCATTAATCCGAAAAAGTTGTAAAAGTTTTACGTGGTTTTTTTTTTTTACGATTTAGATTGATGACATTTTTCTCCATTTTCAAAGCACTTCCAATCCTAAGCCTAAATATATTTATTATTAACTGGACTAGGGTTGCAACGATACCACTTTTTTAAGACCGAGTACAAGTACTGATACTTTTTTTCAAATACTCGCCGATTCTGATTACCGATACTTTTTTTAATTTCATGTGACAGTTTTCAAAGCACAATACAGAATAATTAAATCTTATTTATAATTATGAAGAACTTTAAGTCGAAACATTGTAAAAGATTAAAACAGTTTTATTTGCTTGTCACAAAGTTGTAAAAACGCACTGATGGGTGGCACTGATGGGGTGGCACTGAAGAGCACTGATGGGGTGGCACTGATTAGGAGGCACTAATATGCAGCACAAATGGGTACTGATAGGTGGCACTGGTGGGTACTGCTAGGCGGCACTGATGGGGTGGCACTGAAGAGCGCTGATGGAGTGGCACTGATTAGGAGGCACTAATATGCAGCACTAATGGGCACTGAACTGATAGGTGGCACTGATAGGCAGCACTAATGGGCACTGATAGGTGGCACTGGTGGGTACTGCTAGGCGGCACTGATGGGGTGGCACTGAAGAGCGCTGATGGAGTGGCACTGATTAGGAGGCACTAATATGCAGCACTAATGGGCACTGAACTGATAGGTGGCACTGATAGGCAGCACTAATGGGCACTGATAGGTGGCACTGGTGGGTACTGCTAGGCAGCACTGATGGGCACTGATAGGTGTCATTGATGGGCGGCACTGATGGGTACTGATAGGTGGCACTGATGGGCACTGATAGGTGGCACTGATAGACAGCACTATATAGTGAAATGATTTCACTATATGGGCTGGGTGTAACAAGATGTCCACTGCCGCCTTCTGACTGCAGGCTTACTGCAGCCAAGTGCAGGGTGTACCAAGATGGGTGTTGCAGTGTTCTGACGGAACGTCACTTCCGTTACCGAATCTGACGGGTCGCCAATTCTGACGGAACACCTGGCATTTATCTTGGGAACATAGCAGCTGCGCCCCTGCCCTGGCCAGCTTACCCGCCAGCTTGTTGTTGATTCCCTCTGTCTTCTCTCTGCCCACTGACTTCTGGGAATGAGCAGGTGATGCCTCTTCATTCCTGGAGGTATCCGATTAAGCATAGAGTATTTGCACGAGTACAAGTAGTGCAAATATTCGGTATCGGCACTGATGCTAGTAACAGTGATACCCTAAACTGGACATACTTGGATCCTTTATATTTGCTGGAAATACTGGATGTGATATGGTTTTTCATGGATCGTTTGAGTTGATGCTGTGTGCAGTTTAGGGCCAGGATGAGCTGAGCGTGCAAAATAGGAACTGTTACATGTTAGGAACTTTTAAAAATGCTGTTTGGCTGCCTGTCATGCTGATACTCCCGGCCTTAATATTGCGATATTGCCTTTGACGAAGAATAGGTGTACACAGATACGAATTTCCAACTTCACACCAACTTTCCTGACATACATACCTATTCCAGATCAGTGGTTTGGAAAGTGTAAAGCTAATGAGCAAAAATAGCATTCAGGATTGTCATTAGTACGGAAACCTCAAAATAGAACTACGTTGTGATATGTTATATGTGTGCTGCCCTTTATTGGAAGTGTCACCATCTGGTGCCCAAAAGATGTATTGCAGTCTCTCCTAAACCATCTGTGCTCTGGTACAAACAGTAAAGCTCGCCATACACTATACAATTTTCTTATTACATTTTCTTTTGATTTACCTTCAACTATGTAGTGCAAGGGCCTGCCTGATTGCATACAAACTGAAAGTGTATTGGTCTGACCTCATATTATATAATTTTGGTAAATCTAAAGGAAAGTTGTACAAGAAAATGACCTAATGTATGGCCAGCCTTAGATATGTTCATGGTATTTCTGTCCTCCCTATACCTACAGAAAATTATGGGGGCCTCTATGTCTAACTCTCTTCTCTTGGAATACTCTGTGCTTCTGGAGGACTTTGCTCCTTCCTCTATCTGTCCTCCCCTGAAATGCGTTGGATCTCTGGAACTGCTCTCTTGAAATGATCTGAACTGCTGAAGGGCTCCAGCTCCTTCGCTATCTAAGGCTGGCCGTATATAATACATTTTTCTTGTACAATTTTTCTTTAGATTTACCAAAAACCATATAATATGAGGTCAAACCTAAACAACACTTTCAATTTATATCTAATCAGGCAGGCCCTTGCACTACATAGCTGAAGGTAAATATAAAGGAAATTGTACAAGAAAATTGTATAATGTATGGCTAACTTAACTCTTATCTCCTGAAATACACTGTACTGCTGGAGGTTTTTGCTCATATTCTCTGTCCAGCTCTCCTCTCCTGAAATACTCTGCACAGTTGGGGGACTCTGCTCCTTCCGCTAAATGTCCTCCTCTGAAATACTGTGCTGGAAGACTGTTTTCCAGAAATTCTCTGCACTACTGAAGCAATTCAACCTCTTTCCTATCTAAGTCTCCTCTCCTGGAAATCTGTGTACTGTTCTTGGACTATGCTTCTTCCTCAGACTAGCTCTCCTCTCCTGAAATACTCTGTACTTTTGGAGGACTCTGCTCCTTCCTCTATCTAACCCTCCACTCCTGAAATACTCTGCTCTGCTCCTTCCTCTATCTAATGCTCATCTCCTGAAATACTCTGCACTGCTGGATGACTCTGCTCCTTCCTTTATCCAACCCTCCTCTCCTGAAATACTCTGCTCTGCTGGAGGACTCTGCTCCTTCCTCTATCTAACACTCCTCTCCTGAAATACTTTGCTCTGCTGGAGGACTCTGCTCCTTCCTCTATCTAACCCTCCTGTCCTGAAATACTCTGTACTGCTGGAGGACTCTGCTCCTTCCTCTATCTAACCCTCCTCTCCTGAAATGCTCTGCTCTTCTGGAGAACTCTGCTCCTTCCTCTATCTAACTCTCCTCTCCTGAAATACTCTGTACTACTGGAGGACTCTGCTCCTTCCTCTATCTAACCCTCCTCTCCTGAAATACTCTGTACTACTGGAGGACTCTGCTCCTTCCTCTATCTAACCCTCCTCTCCTGAAATACTCTGCTCTGCTGGAGGACTCTGCTCCTTCCTCTATCTAACTCTTCTCTCCTGAAATACTCTGCACTGCTGGAGGGCTCTGCTCCTTCCTCTATCTAACTTTCCTCTCCTGAAATATACTGCACCATTGGAGGACTCTGCTTCTTCCTTTACCCAACTCTCTTTTCCTGAAATATCCTGGCATTGCTGGAGGATTCTGCACCATTCTTATTTACCGTTCCTCTCCTGAAATTCTTTTTGCACTAAAGGACTGTGTTCCTTCATCTATCTAATGCTGAAATATTCTGCTATGTAGTTACACCGGCTTCTGTTGAGCAGAGAGTGGTACACTTTCACTACGTGTGTACCAGGGTTAACTCCCCCCCCCCCCCCCCCCCCCGAAATACTTTGCACTGCTAGAGGACTTTTACATAGGTAACAGAACCCACTTTGAAAAACTGAAAAAGCCGTAGGGGTTGATTTACTAAAGGCCAATTAACCATGCACTTTGCAAGTGCAACCTTAATGAGCAGGGCTGCTGCTATAAATCAGGAGGCCCCCATACAGCCTACCTGACAGGGCCCCCTCCCCAAATTTTTCAAGACAATATTTTCACTCAAAATACACTAAAATCATTACTAGCAGACACAAACATAACAGAAAACCTGTCTGAATTAGACCTTTTTTATTGTTCTTTACAAACTGTTTTGTTTAATGTTAAAAATATTTACAATTTTATTTTACATTTTTTCTTAATTATTACAATGTTGCGGCACAGTGAAAGGGGGAAACACAGGACACACAGGAAGGGGGGGGGGGAGCTTGTCAAAAACAGGCAGAACAGGGAGGGGGATCGGTGTCGGAGAAGCAATTACAGGAATGATGCCCTGTGTCTGTGTCTCTCCCTGCAGCAGTTGAAAGCTGGCAGGAGGGGGAGAAACTGTCTTTCAGCTACTGCGGAGTACCGTATAGAGCTTCCTTTTGTAATTGCCCCTTCGCCCCCAACCACACCAATTCCACGTGCTGTTGGGGGCCCGTGTGTACCTGGGCCCCCTACAGGAGGACTGGTGGTCCCCCCCTATCAGCGGCCCTGTTAATGAATGAGGGGAAGTTCTGCTGATTTCTCTCATCTAATCATGTGCAAGCAAAAATGCAGTTTTTTAATTTTACTTGCATGTGATTGGGTATTCTTTGCAAAGTGAAGCTTCACGGCATTTACTTAACTCTGAAGCAACTGGGTTTGCAGAGTGCAACTGCACTTCCAAAGTGCACAGTCTATTTCCCTTTAGCAAACGGCCCCATTTCTGGTATAACAAGAGACAGCGTGGGGGAGATTTAATCAAACTTGTTCACACAGAATCTGGTGCAGCTGTGCATAGTAACCAATCAGCTTCTAGGTTTTAGCCTAGGTTCACACTGAATGCAGGTTTGAAATTGTGCGAGTTCAGCTGAACTCACTCGATTTCAAACTGGCATTTCAGTCCGAATTCAGGGGCGATTTGAGAGACACCTGTGCGGGTTCATGTACCGATGTCTATTGAAATTGCCCACAGAGTCGCCAAAGGAAATGCAGGAAATACTTTCGGAAATCGTTGTGGCGCCGCAAAGTTGGCATCGCAGCAATTTGAACGGT
The DNA here is from genome assembly GCF_965119305.1 of Pelophylax lessonae. Lineage (NCBI taxonomy): Eukaryota > Metazoa > Chordata > Amphibia > Anura > Ranidae > Pelophylax > Pelophylax lessonae. The sequence goes on from NC_138771.1 coordinate 496,546,926, forward strand.
GCCGTTGCTGCCAATAGGCTCTGATTTGGCATGCGATTTGACATGTCAAACTGCATGTCAAATCGGCCCAATGTGAACGGGGCTAATTGTCAAAGCTTAATTGAACAGTCTGAAATTCGAAGGGGACTGGTTACTATGCACAGCTGAACCAGATTCTGTGTGCACCCATTTTAGTAAATCTCCCCCACAATGTCTCATGTTATACCAGAAATGGTGCTCAAAGAATGAGCTTGATGTTGGCTGTCAGTGTGCAATGATGATTTGGGGAAGGAGATATAGACCCTCCATCATATGCTTCATTTTAATATTCCTCTTCTGTCTGTCCAAGGGTTTTTGTACATTCAGCCGGGGGCAAATTCATTAAAGCGTGGATTCAAAGTACAGTTTCAGGCATTAATTATCGGGAGGGTTTGCTTTATTACAGAGAGCCTGTTGTGAGTTTCTGATAAAAAAAACATCTTGTTGCTGTAGCAGATTTAATTTATTGGATCAAATCTCTCTTTTTCTATACGTCCAGCTCTGTCTGCAGTCTCTGTAGGCTCAGCAACTGTCTCATCAGCTCTGCTCCAACTGATTTCTGGCTTTTCTCTGTCTCATTTTTCTCTCTGCTTCTTTCTGTCTCCTTCTCCCCTCTCCCTTTCTTTCATGCCTCCCTCTCCTTTCCTTTCTCCTTTTCCCTCTCCCTCCCTCCCTCCCTCCTCTCCATTCTTTCTTTATCCCCTCTTCATTTCTCTCTCTGTCCTTCTCCCCTCTTCATTTCTCCCTCTATCCTTCTCCCGTCTCTATCTCTCCTTCTCCCCTCTCCCTTTCTCCTATTCATCCCTCTCCTTTCCTTTCTCCTTTTCTCCCTCCCTCCTCTCCATTCTTTCTTTATCCCCTCTTAATTTCTCTCTATGTCCTTCTCCCCTCTTCATTTCTCCCTCTATCCTTCTCCCCTCTCCCTTTCTCCTATTTCTCCCTCTCCTTTCCTTTCTCCTTTTCTCCCTCCCTCCTCTCAATTCTTTCTTTATCCCCTCTTCATTTCTCTCTCTGTCCTTCTCCCCTCTTCATTTCTCCCTCTATCCTTCTCCCGTCTCTATCTCTCCTTCTCCCCTCTCCCTTTCTCCTATTCATCTCTCTCCTTTCCTTTCTCCTTTTCTCCCTCCCTCCTCTCCATTCTTTCTTTATCCCCTCTTCATTTCTCTCTATGTCCTTCTCCCCTCTTCATTTCTCCCTCTATCCTTCTCCCGTCTCTATCTCTCCTTCTCCCCTCTCCCTTTCTCCTATTCATCCCTCTCCTTTTCCCTCTCCCTTCCTCCTCTCCATTCTTTCTTTATCCCCTCTTCATTTCTCTCTCTGTCCTTCTCCCCTCTTCATTTCTCCCTCTATCCTTCTCCCGTCTCTATCTCTCCTTCTCCCCTCTCTCTTTCTCCTAGTTCTCCCTCTCCTTTCCTTTCTCCTTTTCTCCCTCCCGCCTTACTCTATATTTTTCTTTATCCCCTCTTCATTTCTCCCTCTGTCCTTCTCCCCTCTTTATTTCTCCTTCTCCCATCTCTGTCTCTTTTTCTCCCCTCTGTTTTCTTCCTTGCTACTTCTCCCCTCTCCTTCTCTCTACTTTACCTCCTTCTCCCCTCTCCTTTTCTTTCTCTCTCTCTTTTTCTGTCCCCTCTCCTTTTAATCCCTCTATTCTTCTTCCCTCTACCTTTCTTTCTCTCTCTTTCATCCCTACACCTCTCCCTTTCTCCTTCTCTCCTGCCCACTTCTCCCACTCTTCCTCTCCTATTCTCCCTCTCTCTTTTTCTCTCTTTCCTCTCTCTCTTTCTGCTTTCCTTTCTCCTTGTCCCCCTTCTCTTTCCCTCTCTCCTTTTGCCCTTTTCATTTCTCCCTCTAACTTTACTTCCACTCCTCTCTACTTTTTCCCTACCCCCTTCTGCCTTTCTTTTCAATCATCTTTATTAAGGTTATATTTCATACAGATATAAATCCAGACAATGCAGTATAGAAAAGTACCGGTTCACAATAACATTAGTGACATACACCATTGGAACCGGTATAACGACATTTTGGGCTATGACTATAATTCTTCTGTTTATAATATTTTTTTATTGAAGTTTTTTCATAAAAGAGAATACAAAAGTTACAACAAAGAATGCGAATCTTCCACAATGTAAACTACATACAGAATGGGTAATAGTCCAAACATTTTTTAACATAAAAGAGCATATAAAAGGTGTTCTTCCAAAGTGAGAAAATTCACAGTCAGTATAGAATGCACTGTCAGTGTGGGGCAACCCCAAGACTTGTCCAAGACTCTTAAGTCAAGCATTAACAAGGCACATTTCAAGCCTACTGTGCACTAAAGGACAGAGCAACTATATATTGCGCTTCCAAACTTAAGGTCAGCTCAATGACCACAATGCCTTGAAAATACGCCTGGTTAAAATTGTATACATTTGTAGAATTCATCTTCACCCTGAGGTAACAGTAGCTTCTCTAAATTTAGAGGGAATAGGCGAGAAGACCTAAGAGATATAATAGCAAAGGAAAAAAAGGGGGAATATTGTGAGGGAAAGTAAGGTATGACCTTGCACTCCGAATCCCACCGTCCTGAAACTACCTGAATCGGGTATAGATCTTGGATCTCCAGTCAGGTACTTGACCCATGGGTCCCACACTTTCTCAAACATCCCCATTTTATTGTTCAAGATTGCTGGCATGCGTTTATTAATCATAATCTTGGAAAGCTTTAGCTTGAGCTGTTCGAATGGCAAAACAGACAATTTCCAAGATTTTGCAATAATAATTTTTGCAGATATGAATATAAAGGTTACGAGATGTTTCTATGGTCTTGAAGCTGACTCCACCTTGCAGTCCACCAGAGCTTGTCTCAGGGATTAGGCAAGGTTTACTTGGGTGAGACTGTAGATTAAATTGTACTCCCTAATCCAGAAACGCCTCACCCTAAAACACTGCCACCATATGTGGTACATCGCTCCTTCGTATCCAAAGCCGCAGAAACACAAGGGAGATGATCCTGAAACATAGGTTGCCAGCCTTGCTGGTACCATGTACCATCATAACTTTAATTCTTAATAACAAAAGGTACATCCTTTAAAGAGGTACTGCATGACCGGGGGACATCCTCATCTAAAATGAGGGATGATCTCAGCTATGAATCGATCACGGTAGCTCGTCTTTATGTTTTGCATACTCAGCCCTGAGATGGGGAGTGCCCCCCCCCCCACACTCCCTTTCTCCCTCTTTCCTATCTTTTTTTCTACATCTTCTCTTCTCATGTTTTCTTTTCCTTACACAGTATATCACAAAAGTGAGTACACCCCTCTCATTTTTGTATATATTTTATTATATCTTTTCATGTGACAACACTGAAGAAATGACACTTTGCTACAATGTAAAGTAGTGAGTGTACAGCTTGTATAACAGTGTAAATTTGCTGTCCCTCAGAATAACTCAACACACAGCCAATAATGTTTAAACCGCTGGCAACAACAGTGAGTACACCCCTAAGTGAAAATATCCAAATTGGGCCAAAAGTGTCAATATTTTGCGTGACCACCATTATTTTCCAGCACTGCCTTAACCCTCTTGGGCATGGAGTTCACCAGAGCTTCACAGGTTTCCACTGGAGTCCTCTTCCACTCCTCCATGATGACATCACGGAGCTGGTGGATGTTGGAGACCTTGCCGCTCCTCCACCTTCCATTTGAGGATGCCCCACAGATGCTCAATAGGGTTTAGGTCTGGAGACATTTTTGGCCAGTCCATCACTTTCTTTAGCAAGGCAGTGGTTGTCTTGGAGCTGTGTTTGTGGTCGTTATCATGTTGGAATATTGCCCTGCGGCCCAGTCTCCGAAGGGAGGAGATCATGCTCTGCTTCAGTATGTCACAGTACATGTTGGCATTCATGGTTCCCTCAATAAACTGTAGCTCCCCAGTGCCGACAGCACTCATGCAGCCCCAGACCATGACACTTTCACCACCATGCTTGACTATAGACAGGACACACTTGTCTTTGTACTCCTCACCTGGTTGCCGCCACACACACTTGATACCATCTGAACCATATAATTTTATCTTGGTCTCATCAGACCACAGGACATGGTTCCAGTAATCCATGTCCTTAGTCTGCTTGTCTTCAGCAAACTGTTTGCGGGTTTTCTTGTGCCTCATCTTTAGAAGAGGCTTCCTTCTGGGACAACAGCCATGTAGACCAGTTTGATGCAGTGTGCGGCGTATGGTCTGAGCACTGACAGGCTGACCCCACCCCAACCCCTTTAACCTCTGAAGCAATGATGGCAGCACTCATATGTCTATTCCCCAAAGATAACCTCTGGATATGACACTGAGCACGTGCACTCAAATTCTTAGGTCAACCATGGTAAGGCCTGTTCTGAGTAGAACCTGTCCTGTTAAACCGCTGTATGGTCTTGGTCACCATGCCGCAGCTCAGTTTCAGGGTCTTGGCAATCTTCTTATAGCCTAGGCCATCTTTATGTAGAGCAACAATTCTTTTTTCAGATCCTCAGAGAGTTCTTTGCCATGAGGTGCCATTTTGAACTTCCAGTGACCAGTATGAGAGAGTGAAAGTGTTAACACCAAATTTAACACACCTGCTCCCCATTCACATGACACCGGGGAGGGAAAATGGCTAATTGGGCACTATTTGGACATTTTCACTTAGGGGAGTGCTTACTTTTGTTGCCAGCGGTTAAGACATTAATGACTGTGTTGAGTTATTTTAAGGGGACAGCAAATTTACACTGTTATACAAGCTGTACACTCACTACTTTTCATTGTAGCAAAGTGTCATTTCTTCAGTGTTGTCACATGAAAAGATACAGTATAATAAAAAAATTACTAAAATGTGAGGGGTGTACTCACTTTTGTGGGATACTGTATCTGTCTTTCTTTCTTTCTATGTCTACCTCTGCCCTAGTCCCTTTCCCAGATTCTTTCTTAAATTCTTTTTTCTTCCCCCCTATGTCTCTGCTTACATTTTCTATCTCCTCCCCCCCCTCTATTTTTATCTATAATCATCTCAGTAATGATGAAATACCGAAGTTTGGTCAAAGGAGTGGAAACTGCAATTTATCATTTCTAAATGCAAAATAGAACTGTGCCTAGTTCTGGAGACCTCTCTTACAAAAATATATTGATAATATAGAATGAGTGCAGAGAACCAGAGATGGGCAACAGAAATGATGACAGGTCTCAGGGAGAAAACATATCAGGAGGAACTGCAGTAACAGAAGATGTAATGTCTAGAGGAAAGAAGGGAAAGGGGGGGACAAGGCTGAAACTTTTATTTACATAGAAGGCACCAATAGCATTCAGGGGGGCAGTGTTTTCAGTATGAAGCTAAGATCAAGAACGCAGGAACAGAACCTCAAACTAGCAGGAGGAAAGTTCAAAACTAACCTTAGGCTTCATGTACACTTGTCTGTCATTTACTGCGGCCACTGTAAAACGCAAAACGTGGCGATTTTGCCATGGGTTTGCTGCATTTTGCGTTTTCCTGCAGCTGGTGGTCAAAATTTTTCCTATCCTGAGCGCGATTCTTCCGCATTCGAGAGAGGGAGGTTGAACCGCAGCAGCTCCTAAACTCTGGTAAAAGCCTATGTGCACATGGACACGTAGGCTTTTATGCAGTTGAGTTTTGGAGCTTAGGCAAAAAAATTCCAAAAGCTCCTAAACTCAAGTTTAGGAGCTGTACTGTACATGAAGCCTAAGAAAGTAATATTTTACCAAAAAAGTAGTGTTTATTTGAAATAGACTTCCAGCAGAAGCAGTGAGTAACAGTAAGTGAATTTAATACTCAGACAAAAACATGAAAAAAAAGGAAGAATAAATACAAAAATGATAAAAGGAGTAGACTCCTTCGACCACTTGGTTGTTTTCTTCTATCACTCTTAAAGGAGTTGTAAAGGCAGAAGGTTTTTTTATCTCAATGCATGGTATTCATTAAGATTAAAAGCCTTCTGTGTGTAGCAGCTGCCCTCAGCCCCCCTAAAACTTACCTGAGCCCCTCAGCCGTTCAGGACTCTCCCTCCTGATTGGCTGAAGCACAGCAGCGGTGCCATTGGCTCCCGCTGATGTCAGCCAATCAGGAGAGAGAGGGGGTGGGGCTGATCGGCCGCTCCATGTTTGAAAAGACACACAGAGCTTCAGCTCAGCTCGGGTGCCCCCATAGCAAGCTGCTTTATTTGGGGGCACTCGACAGGAGGGAGGGGCCAGGAGCTGCGAAGAGGGACCTGACAAGTGGAGAAACCGGGCTGCTTTGTGCACAGAGGAGGTAAGTATAACATGTTTGTTATTTAAAAAAAAAAAAAACACAAGATTTTACAAGCACTTAAAATGTTCTAATGTTTCTAAATGTTATGCTTTTGTTATGCTTTTCATCTGAATCCTTGAGATTTATTCCAGTTAGGATTTTGATAACTAGCATCTTGGTGCCCTGAGATCATTACAGCCCAATCTCATCCAGAACTCTCCTACACTCAGAGAGAAGAAATAAGTTGTTTCACCAGCCCTGTCCTTAAATTTCACCTTTCCACTCCATCTAAAAACCACATCCCTGGCTTTATACAATTATTTACATTATCACCCATAATGGTGGAGTTATGATGCCTATCGCAGCCATCCTCCGACACAAGTCGAGAAGTCGCTGTGACACCGGCAGCGGACCTTGTCATTCATTAATCAGTTCATGCCGGAGGATAAGCCAGCTCCATTGAATTTGTAAGGTTTCAGATAACGAAAGATGGCTTATCTGACTGTACACAGACCCACCAGCATTTCACACAATCTCCCAGTCTGGGGATGAGGTGAAAAGACAACAGACAGAAATATCCGCTGTTTTCTATTCTGGGGTTGGAAAAGATCTAGAAATAGTACAGAGTCATCTTAAAGGTATAATGATGATAACCCATTGGGACTTACTGTACAAGGAGAGATTCATACATGTCTTCCTGAGGAATTCAAACTTAGATGATCTGTGTAACAAGTGAAATTATTTCACCACCAGGTGGCAGAGTTCTACTGGGCGATTATTTTTTATTCTGGTCCAACATTTGAAGAATGGAAATGTAGAAAACCAATGGATTTCTATTTCAGACAATCCAGTTCTAAGGCTTACACACCCCTATCTGTCGGGGTAGAAGAGCTGATTTTTCTTTCCTACTCTTAAAATAACACTTACAGGTCTTATCCCTCCACCAGTCTGATTGGATAGTGAAGGAGAAGCAGCGGAATGATGAGCTCAACTCTCTGTTTGCTTTCTTCCACTGTCAGTATGTTTCTTGTTTGCACATAAGCATTGTAACGCAACTAAATGGCTGCTTGTGCTTCTTCTCCCTCCCGGTCTGGGTTCTGCTGTAGGAGAACTGCTAGAGGCTGATACCAAATCAGATACATATAAAGCTGAACTTCAGGAAAAGGAAAAATGTTATCTTGCAGTGGGGTTGTCCCTGCATTGCAAGGGTAAAAAACTTGTTTAGGTCTGAGGGGCAATCCTCTGCTTTTGCAGGCTCCCTATAGGCTGTAGGACCAGTCCCCTGAGGGACAATCCCCTGCTGTAGTGTAGGCGAAGAGAAGAAAGCGCCAGCTGCCAGGGGGAGCGCAGGATTGGGTAAGGTAAACTGATTTTTGCAACCCCCTGTGGTCAAAAATACAATTGTATACATTCATTTCCAGGTTGTATTTCAACTATTTCTAGCTTACTCCTATTAATCTGAATGGCCTTGAAGTTTGTAAAGTTTGTGAGGGTCCCACATTTACTTCCTTGAACTCTGTGACGTGTATTCACTACGGCCTATGAATAGGCACAGCTGTGTCACACATTTCACAGAGCCTGCCTTCTGAACTACAGAGGTGCTGAGAGGAGGAGTTTCAGGAGGCGGAGTTAGTACAGGAATCACTGCTTGCATTGAAATGCAATTGTAGAGGAGAAGCTCCAAAGCATGCAGGGAATCCAGGAAGTTGTGGTTTGAATTGTCAAATATATAAATATAACTATTTTTCTATTGTATTACATTTATTGCTGATTTTATAAAATTAAAGTTTATGCGGTGATCATAGATCTCCTTTAAAGTGGTTCTAAAGGTAAAAGGTTTTTTACCCTATTGCAGTTTCTGCATTAAGGTAAAATACCTTCTGTGTGCAGCTCTCCTCCAGCCCCACCTGAAATACTTACCTAAACCCAATCTCAATCCAGCGCTCACTGGAGACAGAGGCAGCAGTGGGAGCCGCCGGCTGAGGGGGGAGTCAATAGATACACAGTGCACGGCTCAGGAGCGAGTGCCCCTATAGCAAGCGGCTTGCTATTGAGAAGCCTGGAGTGCCAGTAGGGGACCCCAGAAGAGGAGAATTGAGGCTACTCTGTGCAAAACTATTACACAGAGCAGGTAAGTATAATATATTTACTATTTTTTTATAACGATTTCTTTAGAACTACTTTCAGTCACTGTCCTGATACAAGTGTGTAGATTGATGCGCTGACTTTACTGGCCGTATACTTGTTCTGGGTTAGTGATAGTGAGGCAGCTAGCATTTCATGATGTCATTAGCAACGAAAAGCCCTATGAACAATATCCTGCATTTAAACTGATTCGTAATCTGAACCCCTGAAGGATATTGGGCCTGATAAACTATCAGGAGTGAGACATTAAATAGCGCAGATTGCAACATTTTTACTGGTGCGACAAATATGCAATGATTTACAATGGAAATGAGAAATTAAGACATAAACGTGAAAAGATTGCATGTATTTCGGGGCGCACAGAGTAAGCACAACAGTGCACCAAGCAATAGGTGGTGAAAGACTCGTGAACTATGGTCACTGCGACATAATATATACCAAAAAAGATCTCTTTGCGCTCGGCCTTCATTCAAAAATTAGCTGCTAGCACTATACTTTGGTGAAGTACATCAAGAATAATATAAGAATGTGCAGCGCTGTAAATGATAAAGTGCAAAGTGCATACAAATATGACAATATTATGAGAATTCATACAATATAAAACATTGATTCATGAAAATTCCACATATGACGTGAATAGCAAAAGTCCCAAAAAACCCAGAAGAGATTGAAGTCAGAAACAGTCCTTTGGATGAATAGAAACAGTATTTGCAAACAGCCAGTACCCAATAAAGAGTCAGAGTCCATGTATATGTGGGAATATCACCTGAAATTAAAATGTGAGGGTACCCTGAAAAGCACCCTAAGAAAGGTCACTCCACCTCGTGCTTAAAAGTGGGGAGTTTACCGGACTCCGATTAAGGTGGTCAAAATAGGCCTTAGTAAGCGCGATGGAACATCAATAGCTACATTGCTGGTATGGTTAATGGAAGATGCTTCAGGCACCTCTGCCTGTCATCAGTCAGACATCTGACACAATCCGCCAGGTTATATATCGTATGTATAAAACGGAAAACCGACCATAGCTTAATCCAGTTAAAAATATTTATTAAAGCCAAAAATATTGCACTTGCATGAAACAGTTGTATACGAGCACATACAATGTAGTTACATCAAACAAATCCTCTCGCTTGCCAGTACCCAAGATGGCCACGATTGGCCGCCCATGCATAGTGAATTCCATGTCATACATCCTAGCTCCGCCCTATGCATTTCGTCATACATGACGTCACCAGGAGCATTGACTGCTACATAACATAATAATTTGTCACAATTTGTGACTTTTCTGAGACAAATTATCACATAATTTCCCTGTCATAATTTCTCACTCTAATCCACCAATAGTTTATCAGGTCCACTGTGTCTCCGCCCACCCCATCCAGAGAAAACAGGAAGAAAAACAGGTTTGTTCAACTATGACATGCTGAGGAAGAGGGTGCTCTCTAACAGGTCTTTGTTTTTCAAATTCTTCCACAAATGTCAGTCATGAAGCCCCAATATGTATCAGAAAGGGTTGTTTCTTAAAAACACTAGTTTTAAATCTATATATACTTATAACATGGCATGATATTTTTTTTTAAGTGTATCTAAAACCAAAAGTTTTTTGTTTTTTTTTTGTAGTAGTTTTGGTTAAAATAGGAAAAGCTTAGCACCTCTGTCTGTGTCCTGTGGGGTAAATTTCCCTTCACTTCCTGTCCTAGAGACACAACAGGAACCTAGGTACTTTTGTAATTCAGTGGACGTGAGAATGGGGTTGGGACAGGCTGGAGTAGGAGGTTCGGCGTTAATAGTTTGCTCACCAAAATGTACATAATAATCGTGCCCTTTTCCAATATAGTGCCAGTTGTGGCACACCACAGAGTTTAATAGCGGTGCTTATACTGTCCCACAGTAAAATTTGTGGCTAACAGTGACAAAGGAGGTAATGCCCTGGCATTGGTGGTGTTACTGTAAAGAAAAAATTCCCCCATGTCAGTGGTATCCCTAGAAGGAAACAATGCCACTGCATTGGTGTCGGTGGGAGAGAAAAATGCTGCTGTGCCGGGGATGTCAGTCTGAAGACTGCTTTAGCATATCTGTCAGTGGGATGAAGGAGGAGAGCTGGGGGGGGGGGAGGGGGGTGAGAATTATGGGATGCATCTAAGGGACCCTGTGTGGCTCTAAAGACCCGTACACACAATCAGAAAATCAAACGAAAAATAACACTTTTGAATCAATCATACGATAATCTGATCACGACAATTATCGGATGGGATAAGCACAAAAGTTTCTCATACGATACCAGATCATACAATTTTCGTTTAATCAGGGCAGTTGTCGTCCGAAAATACAATACAAATACATTACATCACTTCTGAATTTTTATTCTGTCGTACAAGAATTTTCGTAATTTTAGTAACCTCTTTATTTCTAGATGAGCATGCAAAAAAAAGGACGATCAGTTGTCCAATAATCTCATGGTGTGTACCAGGCATTAGGCAGGGAGATGAGCTAAAGGGCTATGAGGGAGGTAGTGTGGCTATGAGGCTGTTTGCGCTTTGGGTGGGGGGGTGCTTGGTGCCAGCATGGTGCCATTCTTCCCATCTCCGATAATGTAATATGCCCAGACTGAGAAGGAGATCTGTTTTCAGTGGTCTATTCCTCTTTTCTGCCTAAAGTAGGCTGCCATTGGAGGGAGAGAGAAGAATCCTCCCTCCGGAAGCTATCACAGCCCGTGCTTTGCCATCACTCCTGTAAGTCAGCAGCCAAGCAGAGAACATTGCCTGGAGAGACATTAGCCTAAAGCCTGGTACACACGATGAGACTATCAGACAAATCATCATACGTTTTCTCTTGCATGCTAGTCTCATATTGAAAATGAAGAAGTTACTAAAAATTCTCATATGACAGAATACAAGTGATGTAATGTGTTGTTTTGTATTGTAACGTATTCTTTCTATTAATTTCTGAGCATTTGTGGTCTCCATCTTTCGATTTTTTTCAGATGAATACTATACTGATTAAGGGAAAATCGTTCATTCTTTTATCAGATGAGAAAAGGTTTTGGATAATTTCGCATGATCTGTCGTGATCGGCTCTCGAAAGCTGTGTACGAACAATCAGATTATCGTAGGAATGCTTGGAAAGCGGTATTTTTCCACCGATTTTCTAATCGTGTGTAGTAGGCTTAAGTGCAAATCCAGCATCTTTGGATGAAAACTGGTAAGTTTCCTTGTATGAACAAGACGCGAGAGGACATCTCTCCAAAGTGACAGGGATTCCCCTCTAAGGCAGTTGTCACCGTTGGATGATTTTCCCTCTATTCCTATTTGGGTGACAACTGTATTTGTATTTGTACTTCCTCTGTAGTTAGAAAATATTACCCTTCTGTGTTCCTGTGGCTCGTGTGAGGAGATTTGGGATGCTTGCTGCACTCCTCCTCCACAGTATAGCATAGGAGGATTGAAGAACAATCTAAACTCTTGTGAATGATGCACAGGAACCTTTTTCTCCGGTGAGTTGTGCTTACAATCAGGGTGAACGGAGGTAACATATCATCCAGGCAGATGTCAGGAAACAGACTACCTATTAGCTTCTCTCCTGTTACCAGGAAAGGAAGTATTATTTATAATGAGATGTGTTTTTAATAAACCTGGACTCCAGCTTTCCCATCAGTGCAGGCTCCTATCTTGTATTGAAATTGTTTTCTCTAAATACACTGCACACTGTGAGGGTCTCAAACAGGGGCTGACTGGCAACTTTTGGCCCAGGGGCAAGTACAATCACGAGGCCCATGGTGCAGCGACTACCCCCCCCCCACTCTCCCTCTTCGCGGCCTCCTTCTGACCCCCATTCCAGGCTGAAGCTCCGCTCCTGGTACTCCCTACCCACCGGCCAAATCCGGGTTCCCAACCTGGCCAGCAGGGGGCGTTTGGGGGGAGCTGGGACAGCTCAGTTGGGGTTGGCCAGGGGAGAGTCTCCAGTGGGGCATGGAACTGGCTTCTACTCAGACGCAGTTTACACCATCTATGCTGGGGGGGGGGGGGTTGCGCTCTGACCTTGTCTTCATCCCACACTCAGTAGGTCTTTTTTCTTCTCTTCACCAGGAATCCTTTAGGCATGTCTGTGGAAGAAGCGGTGCAGCCTTTTTAAAGGGCATCAGAGCGGCCTATGGGGCAGTTCCCCCCCCCCCCCGCCCCCTGGCCCAGTCCTTCCCTGGTCTCAAAATGTGCATTAGAAGCTGCAGATAGAGCCTACCCCAATTCCTGGCTGGAGGACATCCAGCATAAGTAGTGCTTTCCTTCCTAACCTTAATTCCCTGGCCTGCCCTTTTCATTTAATGGATTTCAGTTCTGTAGGTGTTGCCTCGGGGGGTCTGCATGCAAATGAGCCTGTCTAAGAACATACACTCCTCCAAAGAGACATCCCTCATCAAGGCATTTTGATATTTGCATAACTCCTCTCAAAAGCCAGGCCATTGCTTGCATCAGGACTCTTGAAATGAATACTGAGATAAGGTGCTGTGATATTTTCAGGAAGCTATGTACAGCATCCCTACTGGCCCTTCTCACCAGCCATGATCTGCATTGCATAGAGAAGCTCAGAGACCCAAAGATTATGTTACTGGGTCTAAAATATGGTACTGTAGCACTCACCCCCAGAGAGGCCACTGAATGTGCACAGGTCTCCCTTGCTAGTATAGAGGCTACCTGCCACAAACACAGTTCTATGCACACCAACAATACAAGCTCGATTTAGGGGATGCTTTTTTAGAATTTAATGCTGAATAACTTGAAACAGGAGAGGGGTTCAGGGATCGGGATACTCCAAACAATAGCAAAACAATAGCAGGAGGACAGCTTCTCACTAATATTTAAGTAGCCTTTTCTGGAGTTAAAAGGGAATGGCCAGTATATATAGGACTCCATACGAAAATGGTCCCCAAACTTTTCAAACAAGGGGCCTGTTTTCTGTCCTTTAGACTTTAGAGGGGGCGAATAGTGGCCACTGGGGTTATAAAATGTCCTGGGCCCAGCACCAGTGAGGATAAACTTAGCCTGAGGGTTGGTGGTCAGGAGGAGGAGGAGTACTGCCCCATCATTGATATCCGTGGAAGAAATGGTGCCCCATTGTTGGTGTCAGGGGAAGGAATAATGCCTCATATCATTTGGAAGAATAGTGCCCCAAGGGCTGGATAAAGGCAACAAAGAGCTGCGTTCGGCCCTCAGGGCACAGTATGGGGACTTCTGCTATAGGAGCAGTTCCAGTCCACATAGCGTCCTCTGGCATTTGGTTCCCTTCTAGCCCTTGCACACCCAAGAGTCAGCAGCAAGGACTTTACTCACAATATCCCAGTAATTGTTTGCCACCCAGCATGCCCAGATAGTTCCTCAGTGAGGGAGAAAAAAGGTCTTCCTCCAGCCCAGGACATCAGGACAGTGCCCTTCAGCAAATATAATCCTTTAGCATTCTTCTCCAGGCATTCAACCCAGCACCTTCTGAGACAAAGACTGCAGTTTCGTGTTCCACTAGTTATCTCCCAGGGGCAGCAGCCCCAGGAGACCTGGAACACCCCCCAGAAAGAAAAGAACACCCGGACAAAATATTAGAAACATTTATTACCTTCCCAGCCACCTTCTGGGTGCCTCCTTTCGGGGATTGGAGGGGCATGATGAATATTCATACTGGTCATTTTACTCTCCCTGTCCTATATTCTGAAAGCTTCTCCCAAAAGCAGGTGAAAAAAAAACTAACACCCAGCTAAGAATCCCAACCAGACAAAAACAATAGATTACTGCTCCACTGACTGCAGTGAAGACAAAAAAATTATTTAGCCTTGCAGCCTAACTAGTGGAGGTCCCTACATCGTGTAATGAAAGCAGGTTTTATTTAATAGTCATTAGCATGACATTACCATCAGGAAAGCAAAATATAAACAGATTCAACTTTCATTTTTTTAGCAGTTTCTATTTTAATACTATATCCCCCTTTTTCTTTTATAATGGAGCTCTTCATCCAACATAGAATTAGAATCTCTTCCATTACAGGCAAATTGAACTGTTCATTAGGTGCCTCCAACATATAATTATATAATTTGCCTTTCGTAAATATCAACTCCCTTTTCAATAATAAGCAGTGACTTGCTGAACGAGATTGGAATATATTGGAATAAATGGATGTTACATGGAATTCTGGGAGTACAACCAAGAGTTAACTAAAGATTTTTACATTCAAAATTTGAACAACCCCCCCTTCCATCCCCTTGCCCCACCTCTTCCCAAATTTTGGGCTCCACCTCTTAGTTGCCATATTGCATTTTGCTGATAATTCCATGCTGCTTTTGTATAATATTGGAGGAGTAGGAGCTTGCATTCAGCTAGACAGACAAACATCAATCTTCCGTGCCTCACGTTTAAAAGCAAGAGTAATCAAGCTTTATGTAGCTTAAAGTGTGTTTAAAGGGTTACTAAACCCAGGACCCTGCATTCACTATATCTGCTCTCCCACAGAACATGGAAATGCAATAATTTCAGTAACTATAAACTGCTAAATAACTTTTCTCATCAGCAGTATATAGCAGCCTTGTGACTTCTATCAGTGTCCGGCTGAGCACTTGTTAAAGCTTCTAGGAGGAGTTTTCATTCTCCTCTGACTATCCTATAAAGGCTGCATGACCCCTGATCCAGCAGTACACACCAAACTGAGCATGTGCAGAGTGCATCAAAGGGCTCTGTGCTATCAGCAAATGGATTGGGGACAGCAAAAAAAGGAGAAGACAGGATCAAACAGCCTTTTTACACAATGTGAAAGATTAACCCTTTAGGTTCCATAGTGAGTGTAACAAGCATACTTTACAGCTTGCACAGATTTTTACTGTTGTGGATTTGTTAACACTTTAAGGCATGCTAAAGTGCCCTCTCAGATTATCAATTGTCATTTTAAAATTCCTTAAGTGATTTTAGTACACCTTAAAGCGGAGTTCCACCCTGGGACATTTTTTTTAATAATACTCCCGGGACAGTCAGGGCTAGTGCATTCCACAATGGCTAGCCTCTGATCTGTCCCGGGTCGCACTTATCTGCAAGAAGAAATACTTACCTTGAAAATGTATTGTCCAGCGCTGCCATCTCAGGTGTGGGCAGCTTGAAGCCAGCGCGATCCTCTTCTACGTCATATTTGCATATTATGGCAGACTAAGGCTGGATTCACACTGATACAAGCCGCAGGTTCGTTCCTGGAGTCCAGTGTGTCCTTGTTCACCATTTTTTGTGCGAATCAGTCCGAATTTTTGCCTGTATTCGCAAATGAAACGGAGTCAAAGACGCACAGGACCCTTTTCCATTGAGAGCCGGTCACACTCTGTCATGCAAATTGGATGTGGAGAAACCCATCTGTGTGAACCCAGCCTTACCTGCCAAAGGGATCCCCTCCAGCGCTGCGCTCCTATCAGTACCACCAATAGGGTCTCTTCTATCATAAAAATCCTACCTGTAGGCATTTTTATTTTTCAGTTCCATTTAACTTTAATTGCCATTTATGTTCAATACTCATGTGAAAAAGATGAGTGGAGAGAGAGTCTAAAAATCTACAGTACAGTAATGGAAATATGGTACAGCAAGCAACAGTTTGAAAGTTAGAGTTAATTACTTTAATAGAAACATTATAATTGTGACTGTAAACATGTACAATAAAACCTTGGGCTGCAACCATAATTAGTTCCGGAAACATGCTTGTAATCCAAAGCACTCTTATATCAAAGCGAATTTCCCCATAAGAAATAATGGAAACTCAGATGATTCGTTCCACAACCATTTATTCATAAATCCTTCAGTTTATAGTCCATATAAAAAATTATAGCAATGTGTAACCATAAAATGTCCATCCACAAATGGCCGATTTAACTAGAGGATTAGAAGCAAAATCCAGCAGGGACTACAGAATATAAGTGTAGCAATATGGTTACATTTAATGAAAGTTCAACATTCAGCAACTGGATGTATAAAAGAGGCACATCTAAGCGGGCATCTATGCAGGCATCCGGGGTAAAGCTGTCCACGTAGACCATTCTCCGGACCGCCGATGTAACGGAAGTGACGTTCTGAGGAAAAAATGCTTACTGCGCATGCGCCATGGGTTCTAACATGGCCGCTATGTGTTCCAATAGGTTTCCTAATCTGACAGGACACAAAGGCATCAACGGACATTTTCTTAGGAAAGTCTTCAATTTCACACTTATTTTAGCAGTGAACTCTCCTTATATAAATAAATATATTAACACAGTAATACATTTTTATTATTATAGTATTCTATTAAATACTGCAACAAGCCTGCAGGCAGAAGGTGGCGACGGCCATCTTGGTACACCCCGCACTGCTCAGTGGCAAACTGATTATAGTATAAAATAGACTATTTCATTTGGTCGCGGTAAAATAGTTTATTTTAGTATATAAGGTGAGTTAACTGTTACAACAAGTGTGAGATTGAAGACTTTTCTAAGTGTAAGAAGATGTCCGCTTCCGCCCTCATGTTCTGTCAGATTAGGAAACCTGTTGAAACGCATATCGGCCATTTTGGAATGCATAGAGCATACACAATAAGCAATTTTGTTCGCAACATCACTTCCATTGCATTTTCTGTTGGGCAGTGGCTCTCACCGCTGTCAGTCTGTAATCATGACTGGGTAGACCAGTAGTTCTCAACTCCGGTCCTCAGGACCCACTAACAGGCCAGATTTTAAGTATTACCTTGGGAAGATGCAGACTACAACACTGCAATCACTGAGCAGCAAAATATATCACCTGGGATGTATTTCAGCTATCTTGCAAACCTGGCCTGTTAGTGGGTCCTAAGGATCTGAGTTGAGAACCACTGGGGAAGACTATCCTGCAGTAGAGCGATCTGAAAGCGAGACTTGAAGCGATCACGGAGACCAGTCTGGAAGGGATGACGTCAATGGCGGTGCGGAGGATGGTCTATGTGGACAGTTTTACCTCGGCTGCCTGCATACTTAGATGTGCCTGTTTTATTCATCAACCATGTACGTTACTAAATGTTGTACCTTTATTAAATCTAACCATATTGCTACACTTAGAGGCGCCTCTCTTCTCTATTATACTCAGTTGTGACATGACACTTCTTGTATATCAAGACATCGCTTATTTATCAAGTCAAAATTTATTACAAATGTTTGCTTGTCTTGCAAAACGCTCTCAAATCAAGTTACTCTCATTCCAAGGTTTTACTGTATATAACATGACTGTATATACTGCATTTCTATATACCTTTTCAGGCTTTTAGTGTAGGATGTTTGTACATTTTAGGTCTTTTTTTAAAAGCTGTTTCAGCTACAGTTCAGCAAATCATCTATTGAGACTGCCATGTGATAGAAACTATTGTGGAGCCTGAAGGTTCTTCATAACCCACTGCCTAGATATCAAGGTGAGGTCTGATTCAATAGTCCAACTTTATAATGGATATTGGAGGTGACATACCACAAGGAATGAATTACAGCAAGGGATGCAACGGATTTAAATGCTGCTTGCAACAATCTTGTAACAAAGACTGAGCTGGCTGACAATAATGCGGGGAAACAGATCAAAGGCAATCATTGGAGACGGTCATAAAATTAGCAGCTAGCTAATTTATGTTCAATACCCATGTGATAGAGATTAGCAGAGAGAGTGAATCTAAAAATCTGCAGTACAGCAGCATTGGAAATATGGAACAGCAAGCCGGTAACAAATTGAAAGTTACAGTCAATCCCTTCTAATGGAAATATTACAATCATGACTGAAGAATATAAATAAAGTGAGTTCTTTATATATTACATTTTTTCAAAATCATTTTTTGTGCTTTCAGTGGATTTTGGTACATCACAGGGATTTATTAGGCGCTGTTTCAGCTACAGAAGTATCGCTATTTCAAAGCATCACAAACTATAACATTGCTCTTCTCATACTGCAACAAAGATACATTTAATGTTAGAAATATAAAACAGCGCTTACTGCATGCCAATTAATTGCCAACAACAAAAATGCAAATAAACAATAACACACCAAGCAGATGGAACACCCCTGGTGCCTTACCTGCAATCCTTTGGTACTTGTGGTAAAGCCCTCAGGCCCTAGTGGGAGTATTGATTTATAAAGGACCGTCTCCTGCAACACTTTTAGAGTTTAAAACCACACTTATAGAATGTCCCCGGTCTCTGACAGTCTCCTGTAGTATGTGCCCTAGCCTTTGATAATCTTCTGTTGTATGTCCCCAGTCACTGACAATCTCCTGTAGTAAGTCCTCAGTCACTGACAATCTCCTGTAGTAAGTCCTCAGTCACTGACAATCTCCTGTAGTAAGTCCCCAGTCACTGACAATTTCCTGTAGTAAGTCCCCAGTCACTGTTAATTTCCTGTAGTAAGTCCCCAGTCACTGACAATTACCTGTAGTAAGTTCCCAGTCACTGATAATTTCCTGTAGTAAGTCCCCAGTCACTGATAATTTCCTGTAGTAAGTCTCCAGTCACTGACAATTTCCTGTAGTAAGTCCCCAGTCACTGACAATTTCCTATAGTAAGTCCCCAGTCACTGACAATCTCCTGTAGTAAGTCCTCAGTCACTGACAATCTCCTGTAGTAAGTCCCCAGTCACTGACAATCTCCTATAGTATGTTCCGAGCCTTTGACAATCTCCTGTAGCAAGTTCCCAGTCACCGACAATTTCCTGTAGCATGTCCCTAGTCACTGACAATCTCCTGTAGTAAGTCCCCAGTCACTGACAATTTCCTGTAGTAAGTCCCCAGTCACTGACAATCTCCTGTAGCATGTCCCCAGTCACTGACAATCTCCTGTAGCAAGTTCCCAGTCACCGACAATTTCCTGTAGCATGTCCCCAGTCACTGACCATTTCCTGTAGCATGTCCCTAGTCACTGACAATCTCCTGTAGTAAGTCCCCAGTCACTGACAATTTCCTATAGTAAGTCCCCATTCACTGACAATCTCCTGTAGTAAGTCCCGAGTCACTGACAATTTCCTGTAGTAAGTCCCCAGTCACTGACAATCTCCTGTAGCTTGTCCCCAGTCACTGACAATTTCCTGTAGTAAGTCCTCAGTCACTTACAATCTCCTGTAGCATGTCCCCAGTCACTGACAATCTCCTGTAACATGTCCCCAGTCACTGAAAATTTCCTGTAGTAAGTCCCCAGTCACTGACAATCTCCTATAGTATGTTCCGAGCCTTTGACAATCTCCTGTAGCAAGTTCCCAGTCACCGACAATTTCCTGTAGCATGTCCCTAGTCACTGACCACTTCCTGTAGCATGTCCCTAGTCACTGACAATCTCCTGTAGTATGCTCCCAGTCATTGTCAATCTACTGTAGTATGTTCCAAGCCTTTGACAATCTCCTGTAGTAAGTTCCCAGTCACTGACAATTTCCTGTAGCATGTCCCTAGTCACTGACAATTTCCTGTAGCATGTCCCCTGTCTCTGACAGTCTGCTATAGTATGACCCCATTTTCATACAATCCCTTGTGGTAATGTTCCCACTCTCTGGCAATCTCGCCTAGTATTTCCCAGGTTTCTGACAATCTCCTGTAGTATGCTCCCACTCATTGTCAATCTACTGTAGAATGTCCCCAGTTCCTGAAACCTTTTGTGCTTTGTCTCCAGTCTCTGATAATCTCAGTAGTATGTCCTCAGTCTCTGACAATCGTCTGTGCTATGTCCCCAGTCTCTGAAAATCTCCTATCGTATCTCTGCAATCTCTGGCAAACTTCTATAGCAGCCTTTCTCAACCTTTTCAACACAGAGGAACCCAGACCTTGAAATTTGCTGCGCTATGTTTCCAGTCTCTGACAGTCTCCTATTTCTCCTATTTCTAAGAATTTCTTGTTGTATGTTTTTAGTCTCTGACAGTATTGCGTGCTATGCCCCAGTCTTAGAAAGTCTTCCACAATATGTCCCCAGTGTATGGCACTCTCTTGTAGTATGTATCCAGTCCCTGACATTGTCCTGTAGTAGGTTTCCAGTCTCTGACAATCTCCTGCATTATGTATTCAGTCTCTGACAATCCTTTATGGCATGTCCTTATGTCCTTAGTCTCTGACAATCTCCTGTAGTAGGTTTCCAGTCTCTGACAATCTCCTGTATTATGTATTCAGTCTCTGACAATCCTTTATGGCATGTCCTTATGTCCTTAGTCTCTGACAATCTCCTGTAGTAGGTTTCCAGTCTCTGACAATCTCCTGTATTATGTATTCAGTCTCTGACAATCCTTTATGGCATGTCCTTATGTCCTTAGTCTCTGACAATCTCCTGTAGTATGTCCAGTGCTGGTCAGGAGCCTCTATAGGTAACATCTGCAGCTTTATATTCATTAGTACATCAGTAAATGTATTTTTTAAGCAGAGTAACTACCTAAACCTGTTTAACTTGGTTTTAGCCTTGCAGCTAATTATTGGGGGAATCGTGCATATTTCATTTTATCTGTTTGCCTGGAGTTTAGCCTTAAGTCAACTATTTACCTAATGGGACTATCCTGCGATATCAACTGTTGTTGTATTTGAAGGTACTGCATAAACCACCATGTAGATATCAAGGTGAGGTCTGATTCAATAGATAAAATTTAAGATGGATATTGGAGGGGACACACCACGAGGAATGCAATTACAACAAGGGATACAACAGATTGAAATGCTGCGTGCATCACTCTTGTAACAAAGGCCGAGTTGGCTGACAATAATGGGGGGACAAATCAAAGGCAATCATTGAAGATGATCGTAAAATTAGCAGCAAGCTGACAAAAGTCAATGGTAATTAACTTTCAAATGGAGAACCTTCTCAATCAGAAGTTTAATTTGTGACTGTAGAACAAATCTTTTGTCCCCCCAGCCCACTCGATTTTTAATGGCACAATTATCAGTCCCTCCCCTTATTCCATGGTGCTAGGTGTATTCCTTGACTCTGACCTGTACTTTCAGACCTGCATCCAATGTCTGTCTAAATCTGGCAACCTTAACCTCCATAACATCTTCAAAATTCACCCCTTCTTAACCAATGACACCACCAACCTACTAATTCTCTTCCTTATTACCTCTCACCTCACCTTGCAACTCCCACTTCAGTGGCCTAACTCTACACATGCTAGCCCCCCTTTAGTCCATCATGAATACTGCTCCCACAATTATCCACCTTACCAAGCTTTCAGTGTCCTCTACCCGCCTCTACCAATCCCTCCACTGGCTTCCATTTACCCAACAACATTTTTTTTTTTAAATACGAACATCATATAAAGCCAACTACAATTCTGCCCTGAGCTACATCACCAACCTCATCTCAAAAAATCACCTAAACTGTCCTCTCTGTTCCTCCCAAGACCTCCTGCTCTCCAGCTCCTTTATTACTTCCCATGCTCACCCCAGATCTTCTCCAAAGCCTCTCTCATCGTCCTCTGTAACTCCTTACCTTAATTTGTCTGACCATCTCGTACTCTGTCTGCCTTGGTGATCCCTGAAAACTCATCCTTTAGGGAAACCTATCCCTCTTAAACCTAATAAACTTTACTTTTACTTTATCCATCAGCTCATCCCACACAGTTCTTACCTTTTATAGCACTAAACCCTCCCTTATAGATTGTAAACTACCACAAGCAGGGTCCTCTAATCCCTCTTGTGTTGATTTGTATTGTAACTGTACTGTACCCTTTATTTTGTAAAGCGCTGCGAAAACTGTTGGTGGTATATAAATCCGGTTTAATAATAATAATACTGAACAAATGCTCTTGAAGTGTATGTCTGCTATGCTGGGATTTCACTTCCCTAAGAGTTGCACAGTGAGCCACAGGTTTTATGTTCTAAGCAAGCCACTGTACTTCGTTATTGTCCAGTCTTCAGGATTCTGAAGAACAAAAATGTAATGTATTGCAGAGTACCAGTCCTTGGATATGGTGGCTGCATTCGTTTTCAGTTTTTCAGGTCGTTTTCTGAAACAAGAGACAAAATCCAGTTGATTCGGCCAGAAATATACTGTCCATGTAACTTCCTGTGCACTCAACTGAAATCTTCTGTGAACTACAGAACATCTCCCCTATGAGGAGAAGGGGGTATTTTTAGTTCAAATCATAAAAGCAGCCTAGGAAGACAACACTGCCCCTCCATAGATAACAGTACAGTGAGTAATGGCTGGAATACACGGGCCGAATATCGCCCAATCAATCGACCACCGACTTATGAAAAAGTGCTCCTTGGTCGAAAACGTTGCCAACATACACAGGCCGAATATCGCCCGACCGTTTGACCGCCGACCATCCAAACAGTGCATGCGTGATGATGTTCTACAGATTTTAAATGAACGACCTTAACACCAACGTATAGAATATCGTTCGTTCGCAAACGAGACGACAGAATTTTTCGTTTTTTTCAAACGGGATTTTTCGTTCACAATATCGATATCGGTCACTGATGGCTGGGCATTAACGAGTAGAATATCGGCCGATCCTTCGCTGAACGGAAATTTTCGGCCGATTTTCTTATTGTGTATTCCGGCCATAAAAGCGTTTGTCACCCTTCGACAGGAAGTGTGTTACTGGCAGTATTATGGGGTGATAATACTCTCTAAATCGAACTAAATAAAGGAAAACCAATAAAGCCTCCACATGTAAGAACTGGTAAGCTGCAGTATATTACGTTTTTGTTCTTGGGTTTAGTCACGCTTTCATTTTTGCCCATGGAGCAAAGCTTTTGTCATCATTGTAGTGTATGTCTGGCTGCTATGCTGGAACCTATGGTCCCTCAACAGTTGCACACTGGGCTACAGGTTATCTGATCTATCCTTAAGCTGCCATACTTGTATCATTCCATTGACGTCCAGTCTTCAAGGCATGGCCGCTTCAGTCTTAAGACTCCATACATTAACAACATTCAATTTAGTAAGCCTGAAAAACCCCGTACATTTCAAGGGGAGATTTAGTGGCCTGTATTGGGCCCTTCAAGACAGGATTTGGACAGTTTTTTTAAAATTTAGAACATATAACACAATAGGTTTGTCCAACTTGATCTTCAAGGTCCATAGTCCTTCCACCAAATTACCCAATTTACCCAATTAATAGATGCTAACGAATTGTGGAACTGTTTACTAAGCCAAAATCCCTGGCCTGACCGTGGCCCTCAAGGACTCTATAAGGACAGCCCCCTGTGTTCATCGGTGCCCTGTTGCTTGACCCCCCCCCAGTGACAGAGACCTGTAGTTCAGGTCGGTTAGAGTTAAAGAAGGAGGCATTGGTTGGCTTCATTCACATCTTATTGTTGACATCAGGTATGCAAAATCTGCCTGCCAGCGTCCTGCCCTCACCTGGCCTGGCACCTGATGCCGTCCACACTCCCCATTCACACTGTACCACAGTTCATTCGCGCCATCCTCCTTACCTTTCCCTCTGGAGGTCTGACGAACCGATGAATGGATGCCAGCCGGGAATGAATGAGCAGGACCCCCACCGTGCAAGCCAGGCATGGACCCCCAAAGAAAATAATGACCCTTCAGTCTGTTGATGTCAGGGAGGAGGAGAGCCCCGACGTTGCTTCAGTTGTCGCTGCTCCAGGGGGAGAATAGATTGGGGGGCAGAGAGGAGGGGGGTGAAATCCAGTGGATGGAGGGGACGCGTATAGATGATTACAGAGACAGAGCAGCAGAGGAGAGACAGGGAAGCCCGGGGAAGGGGGAGTGCGAGGAGAGACGGCTGTGTCTAATGACAGACACACACTGCACTGAGCCTCGCTCTGTCACACTCGTACACGTACAGGCGTGTAAAGCGACTACACCACCTCCGATGAACACAGCTCATTTCCAGCAGCTCCAGAGCCGCTGAACTGTTATCGGATGAACAAGAATGCCACATCACAATGAAATACACATGACAAAGACACTATTGCCCATTGTTGTCACAATTCGTTTTTCCAGCAACTGGACTTAAAAAAGCCACCATTAAGGCTGAAATACATATACAGTATAAGAACTGTTTTGCCTTCCAAAAAAATTGTAAATCTGTTGAACCAGTCATGTGATTCACAAAGCCCCTGCCACACTGCACAGCCAGCATGGTGCTTCCTATGTTACCTGCTTGCTGATTGGAAGGTGAATGGGGATTATTGTATTGCAGAGGTCCTCTTTCTGCTTTTTCTGTGTTCTGCCTAAACACATCCTTCTCTCTGTGCCTGGAACATGTTAGATTGGCAACAATTTGTAATGGATTCATGTCGGCTCACAGTGTGAGACCCCGCAGTCTGGTCTCTGTTGTGCAGATATAGTTGAAATTAAAAAAAAAAAAAAAAAAAATATATATATATATATATATATAGATAGATAGATAGATAGATAGATAGATAGATAGATAGATAGATAGATAGATAGATAGATTCAAAACTAGAGAGAGAAGTAAAGAGACTTCCACTTTAAAGTATAACTCCGACCACAAAAAAATGTTATCTAAATACATTCCTCATTAGCCAATGTATACTAAAAACCATTGCAAACTCAGATATTACCTTGTACAGGTAGCGGTGACATCATCAGTGTGCAGGCCCCACCCACTACAAGGCAGCAGTGACCGGTCTTTATTACAGAAAGCTCCTGCACAGAGGTGATGGTTTCATACTGGATTACTGCACAGAGCACACTAAAGGCCCGTACACACGATAAGAAAATCTGTAGGGAAAATTCGTCCGACGACCGATCTGCCGATTTTCGGATTGTTAGTATGGTGCTTTCGACAGCCGACTCTGACTTTTCGGCTGACAAAATCCTGATGTGCAGGCTATATAATTTTTGTCGTCCGTCAAAACAACATCCGATATTCGTCTCATTAGTACAGATTTCGATGGAAAAAAATTTTAAGAGCAAGACTGGGCATGCTCAGAGACGAAAGAACACATACAAAGCAATCCAATCCATGACATCACTTCTGAAGTAGAATTCTGTCGTACGAGAAAATTCGTATGAAAATAACCTCTTCACTTTCCACATCAGACTAGCATGCCACAAAAAACGGACGACAGATCGTTCGATAATCTGATCGTGCGTACGGGGCTTAAGATTCACGTAAGAATACATGGCTGACAATAATGGACTAACCTGAAGCTCAGCTCTAAATTAAATCTGTTTCCCATTGCTGTAGTCAGAATCTAATGATGGGGATTCCTTTTGAACTATACGTTTCACATGCTCTGATTTCAGTGTTTTTTTGGGTCACTGAGTTGATATGTATGTACTGCTAGTAAAGATAGAACTCTTTATGCTTGACTGGGTCAGTAACGCAAAGTATTAAAGGCAGAGGATTAGGATGACAGTTCATGAAGTGACATCTAAAGAAGGAGGTCAGCGATGGCAGGTCAAGCATATAACCCCAGCACTGCATAAGCACAAGGTATGTACAGTATATGGGCAGGTTATCCGGTGCCGGATACATGTGGATGGATGGGGATGACAGCGCATTAATATACTTATGTTAGGAAATGGCTCCATTTAGCCTCTCTGCTTGCACTCGACTCTCCACACTGTACAGAAATAGGAAGTGTGAACTTGCAAAAGTCACACACACCATCACAAGCAATGACGCACAAGGAGACCCATTCCAGGCTCTGCTCCATTAACACATATTGCAATCCAATTCAGGCAGGTGTGGGCTGTCTGCAAGAACTACAAGTCACAGCCTTCACCTCTTAGTTGTGTACATCTGTGAATGGCCAGTAAAACCCCAATTGCAAACTGGCTGTAGTAAAATAATTAGTCTAATATTCACAAAAATTCATAATACTAATATTTGCAAATGTAAGGAGTCGGTTTTTACAAAACCAATATATTATTGCTTAGTGGATGCTAGAGAGTTAAAGCACTTGACAGCCTCCTGTATCTCACTGGTGCTCAATTGGCATGAAGACCCTTATGGGTCTTCATACCAGCTGTGCCCATTATGAGGGGCTGCTACCATTCTTGTGCTGAGTTCCTTGGCCTGCACATCACCTGTGCCCATTATAAGGGTGATTGCCACCATTTGAGCACTGAGTTTTTGAATCTGCACACCTGCTCTGCCCATTATGAGGGATTCCCACCATCTGAGTTTCTAGATCTGCACGTCTGCTGGGCTCATTATTAGGGGCTCCCACCATTCTTGTGCTGAATTTTTTGGGTCTACACACCACACATGCTCATTGTAAGAGGTTCCCACCACCATTGCACTGATTTTCCAGGTCTGCACATCTGTTGAATCTATTATGAGGGATTCTCACCATTCTTGTGCTGAGTTTTTTTGGTCTGCACACCACACGTGCCCATTATAAGGGGTTCCCACCACCTCTGCACATCTGTTGAATCTATTATAAGGGATTCTCACCATTCTTGTGCTGAGTTCCTGGGTCTGCACACCTCCTGTCCCTATTGAGGGGTTCCCCCCATCACTGTGCTGAGTTTCCGGGTCTGCATGCCTGTTGTGTCCATTATTAGATAATCCCACTACCTGCATGCTGTGTTCCCAGATCTGCACACCTGTTGTGTCCTATATGGGGGGCCCCCACCATCTCTGCATTGAGTCCTTAGGTCTGCACATCTGTTGTGTCCATTATGAGGGGCTCCCACCTTCTGCACTGAGTTCTGAGGTTCGCAAACCTGCTTTGCCCCTATCATCTCTGTGCTGAGTTGCCAAGTCTGCATACCTGCAGTTGTTATTATAAAAGGTTCCTATAATCTCTGCTGGACTTTTGCTTATTTTATATTATGGACAAAGTAACAGAAGGACACAGAAAGGTTGGTGAGAACATCCAAAACTCCAGTGTTAACAAACAGAAATTTGGGTGGGAATGCCACCATGATTTATGTAGTATCACTTTTGGATGGACTGACCCTTTAAACGTTTCCGGAGCTTTTTGAAAAAAAGATTCCTCGCTGCGCACAGCAGACAAACTGTCACTAACAACAACTGATGGGCACTGTGGACTTCTCAGCTGGAAGTGGAGGAGCTATAAGTAGCACTTAGCTGCCCAGCCAATGTAAATAAAATATGAAATGTATTAGATTTTTCTTTAAAACAGGGGCAGTTCATTGGTGGCATTTAGATTTTTGGTCATTTATGTTATTTTTCTTGATCTGGCACTTTCTTCCTCTGTCTGTCTCATCCCTTCTTTCTTCCTGTCACACTCTCTGTCCTTCCTGTCTGCGTCTCTTCCTTTCTTCCTCTGTCTGTCTCATCCCTTCTTTCTTCCTGTCACACTCTCTGTCCTTCCTGTCTGCGTCTCTTCCTTTCTTCCTCTGTCTGTCTCATCCCTTCTTTCTTCCTGTCACACTCTCTGTCCTTCCTGTCTGCGTCTCTTCCTTTCTTCCTCTGTCTGTCTCATCCCTTCTTTCTTCCTGTCACACTCTCTGTCCTTCCTGTCTGCGTCTCTTCCTTTCTTCCTCTGTCTGTCTCATCCCTTCTTTCTTCCTGTCACACTCTCTGTCCTTCCTGTCTGCGTCTCTTCCTTTCTTCCTCTGTCTGT
This sequence comes from Pelophylax lessonae, assembly GCF_965119305.1. Classification (NCBI taxonomy): domain Eukaryota; kingdom Metazoa; phylum Chordata; class Amphibia; order Anura; family Ranidae; genus Pelophylax; species Pelophylax lessonae. The sequence goes on from NC_138771.1 coordinate 496,574,833, forward strand.
CTCATCCCTTCTTTCTTCCTGTCACACTCTCTGTCCTTCCTGTCTGCGTCTCCTTCTTTCTTCCTGTGTCTTTCTCTCCCTCTTATTCTTCTTTTTTTTTCCTCTCCACACAACATCTATAATCTCTTTTAACTTCTCTATCTCTCTTCCACTCCGTTTTCTTATATCTCTTTCCTCCTCTTTCTATCACTTCCTCTCTTTTGGGGTTGATTTACTAAAGGCAAATAGACTGTGCACTTTGCTTGCACATGATTGGATGATGGAAGCCAGCAGAGCTTCTGCTCATTTACTAAGCTCTGGAGCAACTGCACTTTGCAAAGTGCACAGTCTATTTGCTTTTAGTCTTTGCCTTTTCCCCCACTTCTCTCTTTCTCTCCTAATAAGCATATATATTACAAAAAGGGGACTTTAACCACTTGCCCACTGGGCACTTTCACCCCCTTCCTGCCCAGGCCAATTTTTAGCTTTCAGCACTCACATTTTGAATGATAATTACGCAGTCATGCAATGCTCTACACAAATAAAATTTTTATCATTTTTTTTCACATAAATAAAGCTTTCTTTTGGTGGTATTTAATCACTGCTGGGTTTTGATGGGGAGGCACTGATGTGCTGCACTTATAGGCACTGATAGGTGACAATGGTGGGCACTGATAGGTGGCACTGATAGGTGGCTCTAATAGGCACTGAAAGGCAGCACTGATGGGCAGCACTGATAAGCATGCTTTGATGGGCACTGACTGGCATGATTATTGGGCACTGATTGGTGTCACTGATGGGCACTGATTGGTGTCACTGATGGGCACTGCTGGGGCTTTACTGTACTGGTCTCACCTGTGAGGAGATGCCGCTGATCGGCTCTCCTTGCCACACACTCTGTCAGTGTGAGGCGAGCCGATAAAGGGCACTTCTGCATTTACATGTGACCGGCTGTGATTGGACTCAGCCGATAACATGGGTAAGGAGCTACGTCATTGACTCTTTACCAAGATTGGGTCCCCTTTGGGCGCGTGAGAGTGGCCATTTTTTGGGCCCCGTCATATGACGTCGTCCGAGAACGAGAGCTGCACCGCTCTCATTCCCGGATGGGCGTAAAGTAGTTAAAGTGGAAGCTCACTGTAGAAATTCTCTTTCAACATTAGGCAGCCATATAACACATGTACCTTGATAAATGTATAGTACTGTGTGGAGACTGCTGGCGATATAACACGATGCAACTCATGATGTCAGTCACCCCCCCCCCCCCCCGTGCTTTCTATGTCTGACCATAACAGGAGGAAGAGGAAGCATTTTCAGGTAAGGCTTCTTACATATAGGGTGGGCTCTTTTGGAGTCTGCCACTGTCCACTGATCCCAGCTGAGAAGATAGATGGCTTGTCCGTGTCTGCTCTGCTTTTGCATCCTCTATGGGCAGTTGGAATAAAACAGATTCCCCCTGTTGGTTTACATCCGACTGCCATCAGATCCGATCCGTCAAACAGAAAGGGAACAGATCCCCATCCATCTGTTTATAGCAGACAGGATAGGATCGGATCGACTGTCGGCGGGTGTCAACGGACATATGGGTGACTGGAGGTTCCGATTGGGTTCGGCTGAAAAACTGACAGCTGGACTCAGCTGGTCTTCCTGTGTGAAAGGGCCCTAAGGCTTTACAATCACATGGCGTAGATAGCATGAGGGCTTGAGGGGGTTTGAACGACACCATGAGTTGTTGAGGCAAAGATTCTGACCTAATTTGCACCTGAATCAGTGAAACGGGGCAATTTTTTTTATTAAAATAAAAAAAAAAATTATACTCACCTGCTGTGTAATTGTATTGCTCAGAGCAGCCTCAAAACCCCTCTTCTGGGGTCCCCCCACTGGTGATCCTGGCTTCTCCTATTCTGTGTCTGCTCCCATAATAAGCGCTTGCTATGGGGGCAGACATGCGGGAGCATTCCATTGACGTGTGGTGTGCATTCATTGACACACATGCCGCAGGTCGGCCACATCCCCCCCCCTCCCCATTCTCTGCTCACAGGATTCAACTGACAGCAGCAGGAGCCAATGGCCAATGGCTCCTGCTGCTTTCAGCCAAGCTTGTGAGAACAGAGAGAGAAGGCCGGCAGGTGGGCATAGGGCTGGATTGATAGAGAGCTCAGGTAAGTATTTAGGGTAGGGGAAGGGCACAGCAAGTGGCAAAACATTTTTTTAACATAATGCAGGGAATGCATTAAGGGAAAAAAAAGTTTTACCCTTAGAACCACTTTAAAGTCCCGTGTTTTTAATATACTGTATATGTTTAATAGATGGTTATTGGGAATGTGTTATCTGGATCAAAAACCAGTCCAAATATAATCTGTTTCTCTTGTCTGCACCTTCTTGCTTTCATTTTCTTTCTTTCTTTCTTTCTTTCTTTCTCTTTCTTTCTTTCTTTCTTTCTTTCTTTCTTTCTTTCTTTCTTTCTTTCTTTCTTTCTTTCTTTCTTTCTTTCTTTCTTTCTTCCTTTCTTCCTTCCTTCCTTCCTTCCCTCTTACACTCTGTGTCTGATCTTCTGTATATCTGGTAGCGGTTAATCTGCCGCTCTTGTTGTCTGCGTTCTCCTTAATTATCCAAGTTCTTTTATCTGTTCTGTCTTCTTTGTCGCAGTGTTTGTCGTTGTCTCTATTGTTTGCTGGTGTGTATTGGATATTATAACCTTCAGACTGTCACCCCCTCTGTAATTACCATCTCCAGCTCTGACTCCCCATCTGTGCGCACAATGGCATCAACCACCCACCTCTAACATCCAGAGCGGGACCAGAAAACGACTAACAGTCACCAGTAAGACCACAAATGTTACAAATAAAACAGCTCATGGATCAAACCGCCGCTTGTATATTTATTTATAACTTGGATGAACAATCGCTTATTGGCAGACAGAAACATTTTTGCTTATAGAGCAACTGCAAGCATCAAGAACAATCAGCACACTTCTAATTCTGTGCAGGAAAAATGTAGAGTTCACTTCAGCCAAATCCAGCTTTGAGCGGGACTGCAGACTCTTGTCACATGATTTAATGCCATGCGGCCTTTCTGTCTGAGAATTACCAAGGGCAGGGCTTGGAATCAGGGAACACTTCTGCTTATATTTGTAAAACTTTCATGACCATTTAGATCATGGGTCTCCAAATTTCTGAACAAAGGGCCAGTTTACTGTCCTTCGGAATTTAGGGGGGCTGGGAAGTGTCAGTGGAAAGAATAGGCACTGGCAGTGGTGTATTTTGGTTTTGTGCTGCCCTAGGCAAGACTAAAATCGGGCGCCCCCTCTCCCCCTCCTATGTAAATTTGCCGCACTCCTTCCTTTTTAATGGATGTGACTCCCTCCAAAATTGAAGGACTACAAGTTCCAGCATGAACCCCTGAGATCTCACGAGAGGGGGGATGAGAGGGGGTTGGGAGAGAGAGAGGGGGATGGGTGAGGGAGGGAGAGAGAGGGGGGATGAAAGAGAGGGGGGTGATAGAGGGGGAATAAGAGACAGAGAGGGGGGATGAGAGAGAGAGAGGGGGGGATGAGGGAGAGCGAGAGAGAGAGGGGGATGAGAAAGAGAGGGGGTGAGAGAGAGAGAGGAGGGGTTGAGAGAGGGGGGTGAGAGAGAAAGAGAGAGGGGGTGAGAGAGAGGAGGGGTGAGAGAGAGAGAGAGGAGGGGTGAGAGAGAGGAGGGGTGAGAAAGAGAGAGGGGGATGGGATGGGTGAGGGAGGGAGAGAGAGAGAGGGGGGATGAAAGAGAGGGGGGTGAGAGAGAGAGAGGGGGATGAGAGACAGAGAGGGGGGATGAGAGAGAGAGGGGGGATGAGGGAGAGCAAGAGAGAGAGGGATGAGAGAGAGGGGGGATGAGAGAGAGAGAGGGGATGAGAAAGAGAGGGGGTGAGAGAGGAGGGGTTGAGAGAGGGGGGTGAGAGAGAAAGAGAGAGGGGGTGAGAGAGAGGAGGGGTGAGAGAGAGAGAGAGGAGGGGTGAGAGAGAGGAGGGGTGAGAGAGAGAGAGGGGGATGGGTGAGGGAGGGAGAGAGAGAGAGGGGGGGATGAAAGAGAGGGGGGTGAGAGAGAGAGAGGGGGGATGAGAGACAGAGAGGGGGGATGAGAGAGAGAGGGGGGATGAGGGAGAGCAAGAGAGAGAGGGATGAGAGAGAGGGGGGATGAGAGAGAGAGAGGGGATGAGAAAGAGAGGGGGTGAGAGAGAGAGAGGAGGGGTTGAGAGAGGGGGGTGAGAGAGAAAGAGAGAGGGGGTGAGAGAAAGGGGGTGAGAGAGGGGGTGAGAGAGAGAGGAGGGGTGAGAGAGAGAGAGAGGAGGGGTGAGAGAGAGAGGGGGTGAGAGAGAGGAGGGGTGAGAGAGGGGGGGGTGAGTGAGAGAGAGAGGGAGTGAGTGAGAGAGAGGAGGGGGTGAGAGAGATAGGGGGTTGAAAGAGGGGGGGTGAGTGAGTGAGTGAGAGAGAGAGGGGGGGTGAGAGAGGTGGCTCTAGCAACCAGTGGCCAATAGAGTCTCAGGTGGGGGGTGGCTTTTTTGCTGCCCCCCTGCAAAGTGCTGCCCTAGGCCTGGGCCTTGTCGGCCTAGGCCAAAATACAGCACTGGGCACTGGCCTACATATTATCAAGGAAAACTGTTAAACTGCATTACGTTTGTCTTATTTACAACTATATTTGTTTTTATACAGCTCAACTCCATCCAAAAAAAAACTTTTTTTTTTTTTAAATGGGTGAGAACAAGTTTTGGCTGGAGTTCGGCTTTAATAGGTGGTTGTGTTGTAAATGTCATAACTGTTAAAAAATGAGATAGCTGAGGAGCGCTACATCTGTCTCGCATCACGAGGATCTAGAGAAATATGTTGTCATCAATCTTATTGAGTGTCGGTTGTGTAATTAGCGCATCTTATAATCAGCCTATCATGTAATCAGCGTTATTAAATTAGCAGACATGTGTCAGATGGAGAACAGCTAAATGGAGAGGGACCTTCAAATTGCAGGTATCAGACCTGATTCAGCGCACTGAAGTATTTTTCTATGTAGCGGTCTCTATTAACCCCTCAAAGTTTTAATTTCCAAGTGTAACACTGGATTTACAAAGAATGGCGATAAAGCGAACCTGCTCGCCCTTAAAGAGGAACTCCAGACTCCCCCCCAAAATGTAAAGGCAGGAGCTAGAAATACTGTAGCTGCTGACTTTTAATATAAGGACACTTACCTATCGGGATCCAGTGCTGTCCTCTTTCAAGCCAATTCTGCAATGGGTTTTGGGTCCAGGCGCCGGCATCTTAACCTAGGCTAACTGGGTGTAAGGGGAGATTGTTAGAGGACGGGGGGGGGGGCAAAAAAGCAGAACCCCCCTCCACTGCCACATTCGGCACTTTGTGTGGAGGAGCAGGTACCTGGTTTTGACAGGTACCCCCTCCTACTTCAGTCAGATTTCCGCAGCGACGTTCGTCCCCTTCTCCCCCCCCCCCCCCCCTGCTGCCTTCTGGGACACAACACGGGTCCCAAAAGACTGCAGGACCATTCACAAAGCGAAGTGCAGTTCGCACTCTGTTTCCCTTACCTAAGATGCCAGCGCCGGTATTAAAACAATTGACTCAGATGAGGACATCACTGGATCTATGGACAGGTAATTGTGCTTATATTAAAAGTCAGCAGCTACAGTACATGTAGCTGCTGATTTGTCATTTTTTTGGGGGGAGACTGGAGCTCTTTATTAAACACTTGCCTATCGGGGCAATTTTGAAAATTTTCACATGCATGTTAAAGTCTGTATTTTTTGCTACAAAATTACTTAAAACTCCCAAACATTATATATTTTCTGAAAGCAGAAGCCCTGCAGAATAAAATAATGCAATTTTTTTTATATCGCATGTTATTTGTGCAGCTGTTTATCAAACATAAATTTTCAGAAACAAATACATTTAAATGAATTTTGGTGCACACAAATACCCAATTTTTGGTCAACTATAAAAGACGATGTTGCATTGAGTAAATAGATAGCAAACATGTAAAGATTAAGAATTAAAATTGCGCACACCTATTCAACTCAATCCTCCATCTGTTCATACATGGATAAAGATGGTAAACCAAACACTGGCATATGAAAAAGGCTTCTTTTACACGGGCGAACCGCCCGACGGAGTCCGTTCTGCTCAGCCGGGGATCGATCCAACGATCCCCGCTGAGCAGGCGGATGACAGCTCTGTCTCTGCTCTGTGTACAGAGACGGAGCTGTTAGATCCCCGCTGTCCTCTATGGGGAGATCCGATGAGAATGGACCGCCTGTCTGTTCTCATCCGATCCCATCCGATCTGATCCTCCAGAGGGATGGAAAATAGGGTTTCCATCTGTCCAGATTTCACGAACAGGATCGGATCGGAGAGCAGCGGGTGTCAGCGGACATGTCTCCGCTGACATTCGCTGCCCCATAGGGATGCATGGAGCATCCGATCAGGTCCGCTTGAAAAACTGACAGGCGGATCGGAATCTATCACCCGTGTGAAAGGGGCCAAACTTGTATGTGAACACAGGGGGTGCCCAACAAAATATAATAAGATTTGGGATGTGTGGTGTGCATCTTCCCCCTACCGTTTCCACTAATTAAGAAGCCATTGACTCAGACGTATAGTATAATAACCGCTAGGATTCAGACTTCTCAAAGTTGATATCTAATACCTGGGGAAAGAACGGTGACTCATTGTATGCTTTATATCTTTTATTTTGTGATCCAAGAAAGCTGTATATACATTTTTAAATAACTTGATACATGTCAGTTTAACTGTATTTTATTGCTATGGTGCTCATGTTGAGCATTTTGTTGAAATTGTTACTGTAACGCACATTCGTTAATAAAAAGTGTTATAAAAAATATAATTGCGCACACCTGTGAGATGGCAACAAACTACGGTACCTAAAATTAACCATAGGTGATGCTTTAAAAGCCTCTACAAGTTACCAGTTTAGAGTTAAAAACGAGAATTATTGTTGTCACTCCAACTTTCACGGGAATACCTCATGTGTATGGGGCAATCATTGTTTACATATATACTATATAATATATATATATATATATATATATATATATATATATATATATGTTACATATATATGCTGGACCTATGTGCACATTTGCATGTGATCGGGGGGGGGGGGGAGCAGAAGTGCTGTCAAAAAATGTTTATTATTTGTATTTTTTATTTTATTTATATTTCACACTTTTTTATTTCTATTTCTTATTTATGGCTATCACAAGGGGCAAACAAGCTCCCTTGTGATAGCTTTAGGTAGTGGCAGGTATTCTTTATGGAGACATCAGTCTCCCCTGCCCTCCAAGGCAGCTGATCAAACACAGATCGTGTTTAATCGCCTGCTTCCCTGGCATTAATGGCCAGGTCAAAACAGCTCTGAAACCAGAAGTAACAAAATCTTTGTCATTTCCAGCTTCATTTATCACAGAGGAGATGGGGGAATGAATGTTCCCCCATCTTCTCTGTGGACAGTTGTTCTGACCACTGATCGTGGTCTCGGGCTCCCCTGTGGAATAGGAGAGACTGGAAACGACAGTGGTGGAGGGTCTTAAGCCTCCTACACACAATGAGAATATTGGACAAATGATAGTATATTTTTTGCATGCTAGCCTCATATCGAAATTTCTCGTATGAAAGAATACAACTTCAAAAGTGATGTAATGTGTTGTATTGCATTCTTTCATTTCTGAGCATCCCTGGTCTTGCTCTTCAGATTTTTTTGCGGACAAATACTGTACTGATTAAACGAAAATCGTATATTCTTGTATTGAACGAGAAAAATTTTCTGGTTTGTCCCTTTGGGTAATTTCGAATGAACTGTTGTGATCGGCTCTTGAAAGCTGTGTACTAACGATCAGATTATCGCATGATTGCTTCAAAAGCGGTATTTTTTGTCCAATTTTCTGATAGTGTGTACTAAAATTAAAGTGCGCTGTAAAAGTGATCTGCACAGTTTACTGTTAATGATCGCCGGCTTTAAAAAAATTGGTGTTAGGATCATGGTTGAAGCTGCAGCCTTGATCCTGGTATAAACGCTTGCTGCCCAGAACGTTTATAAAAGTGCACTGGGCAGCAAGCGGTTTAAACCTTTAAAATTGAATTTGCTTGTGTTTTGTTTTTCCTCACCAACAAACTAATAGAATTTTTAAATGAAATCTTTCTGTTTTCATTACTGACTTCTGTGGTGCCGTCAGGGTGCTGTACTGAAAATATCATACTTCCCTGCCTTAGTACGCCTCTTAAAGAGGAACTAAAGACTGCTCACATAATTTGTAATAAAAACATCTTTGCCATTCTGAAGCTTCCCTCCAAACACTTTGCATAATATTTTATATATACTGGCATTCTGTACATGCCAAATATGATGAAGAAATCTCCCTCTATGAAGTCTGGCTGCATCCATATTAACTGTGGGCAGCTGAAGCTGCTGCCTGTTCACTTCCTGGATTTGCACAGACACACACTGAGGCACCACACACATATATACAGACACACACACAACTGCTTGCCTGCACATTTCTCCTCTCTCGATGAATAAACACAGGTCTCCGCAGTCTCCTGTTATCTCCACCCTCATCCAGCCCCTCCAGCTCTGCAGTTCTCCCTGGCTTTCCTATGACTCATCCCTCCTCCACTCCCCTGCCCCCACCCTCCCTCCCTTGCTAGCAAACTCTCACGAGAGTTAGAGAGAGAGCTGTGCTTGGTGTCATTAGCCGCCCTAGGCTAATTACCAGACAAGAAAGAGGAAGTGGGCTGTAAAAGGTGTTTACTGGCAGAAAAAAAAATGTTTCCTGAAAGACTCCATGGCAGCATACGTTCGGGTAGGCTCCGCCTCCTCTCCTACCTCATAGGACCCCACTCCCATAAATCTTTGCTCCCTTTCAGCATCAGTGTTCTTTTTTCGTCCTCCTCATACATATGGTTTTTATGTTCCTACTATTTTCAAGTCCTATATCTTGAAGCAGATTGGGTCGTGGAGACTCCGATAAGCCCTGGCTATTAGCAGGGTATGGAGGGGGCAATGGAAGAGACCCTCAGCAGGATCGCTGTGGTCTGGCCGAGAGAGCCCTGCTGCCGCGGGTGGCCTAACTTTGCCTGAAGACACAGTCCGGTGGTGTGCCTCTGGGACCCTTCTCTGCTTGGGCAGGGTGGTAAGCCCTGTGATGGGACCTTTTTTATTTGTTTATTTCTTTTGGTTGTGCCTTTTGTGTGCTAGTCTGAGGTATTGTTTAAGCATATGTCAGGCCGTTTTTACTTACTGCTGCTGTTGTCTGCCGTGTTTTTCTTCTCTGTATAGTCCGGCGGCTCCAGGTCCCGCCGCGGCCGCGATCGCGGGCGCCGCTTTCGGGTTGCGCGGCGCTTCTGCGCATGCGCAGTAGCCGCCGGGCACTAGATTCGGTGCGCATGCGCGGGGGTGACGCGTGACGTCACTCGCGCATGCGCGGTAGCGATCGGCGGCCGCGAGGCGGCATATTTAAATCCCTCAGTATGTCAGAGCTGGTGGGAAGGTCGGCATACACATACAGCCTCCCCCAGACTCTGACTGTCGTCTGAGAGGTAAGAATTTTATTTTAAAACATTTATTGGCAGTTTTTTTGCTTGGGGCTTAAGCTTAGATCTATGTATATTCTTTTTGCTTAGTTGTGAAGAGTCTCTTCGCTCCTTCTGTTGCATCGATATGGACGCCTCTCCACCCCCCAGTGGCCAGCCCGCTCATACCAGGTATGTGCTGGGCATTGAAGGGGGGGGGGGGAGGATTTGTGTGTCTTTCCCTGATTTATCGCTGCATGTGTCTGTCTTCAGCTCTTCCAGGTCTGAACACCAGCCTAGCGCACGCAGCGAAGACAGACATTCTAAGTCGCATCACCGGCACTCCTCGTCTAGGTCCAGGCGCAGCTCCCCCCATAATAGGGGAAGTGATGGCAAATCTTCTGGCTCAACACATCATGGCCGTTCAGAGCACCCGCATGGGAAGAAATGCTGGGGTTGTGGTACCATGGTAACAGATGGCTCCTCTCTGTGTAAACCCTGTTATACCCAAGCCACAGGTGAAAGGGAAAAGTCGGACCATCATATTGAGGAAGTGGTGCGCAGAGTCCTCAAAGACTCCCTAGCTGAGTTACAGAAGCCGAGTACTTCTGCAGGGCCATCCCGCTCTCCGGAAAGAGATCTTCTGGTTCAAGATCCTTTTGAGTCCTCCCAACCTAGCCATCCTTCTATCCTTCCGTCAAAATCCGAATCTGATTCAGATGACTCCGGTTCAGGATTTGAGTTCGGCCTTGTCTCCCCTCTAGTGAAGGCGGTAAGAGAAGCCCTTGAATGGGAAGAACCAGCTGTCTCCTCCCCGAAACAACGAAAATATTTCAAGCAGCTATGCAAGGAGCGCTTGGACTTTCCATTTCTAGGGGAGCTGGGAGATATAATTACAGAAGAGTGGAGCAAAGTGGAAAGGAAAAATTCCCTGACCACAAAAATGGCGAAGTTGTATCCATTTAAACAAGAAAAGGTGAAGTACCTGGAATCTTCCCCAAGTGTGGATGCAGCCGTGATGCGTTTGGTCAAGCATGTCACTCTTCCAATGGAGGATACAGCCTCTTTTAGGGATCCGTTGGATAGGAGGATCGACGCTGACCTTAAACGAGCCTATCTTTCGGCTGGCATGGCCTGTAAGCCAGCCTTGGCTTTGGCTACAATTTCAAAGGCCATGGAAGTCTGGATTAATGCCCTCGAGGGCACTCTTGGAGGAGTTTCGGAAGAAGTGCTCCAGAGCTCCCCAATCCAGGAGCTGAAGATGGCTGCGGGTTTCCTGGGGGAGGCATCTCTAGACACCATTCGCCTTTTGGCTCGAGTTATGCTGGCTTCTGTTACGGCTAAACGCGCCCTTTGGCTTAGGCCTTGGGTTGCTGATGCTGCTTCCAAACAGGCTTGGTGCCGGATTCCCTTTGAGGGTTCTTCCCTCTTTGGGAACAAATTGGATGCAGCCATATCTCGGGCCACGGGTGGAAAATCTGGGTTCCTCCCTCAGGATAAACGCCCAGGCGCTCAGAAGCGCTCCTTCCCGAGAAGACAAACTACCAATCGTTCCAGAGAAGCACGCAGCTACAGACCAGGCAAGTCCTACGGAAGAGGTTGGAAGTCAAGGCAATCCACCTTCCAGAAAGGCTCAAAAGGCTCTTCGTCTGGTGACCGGGAGGCCACCAAATCCTTTTGAGGTTGGGCCCGTCCAGGCCTTCCCGGTAGGGGCCAGGTTGCTCCAATTTCGGGATGTCTGGGCGGCCTCGATCCAGGATCCCTGGGTGTTAAACATTGTGTCCCAGGGACATTCGTGGGCGTTCGACAACGTTCCCAAACCCAGGTTTGTCGCAACCTCACTTCCTTCTTCGGCAGAAAAAAAGAAGGTCCTTCTCGCTTATGTGGATTCCTTACTGGTTCAGCGAGCTGTTGTGCCAGTTCCCGATGCAGAACGAGGTTTGGGAGTCTATTCACCTCTGTTCCTCGTCCAGAAGAAGAACGGCACCTGGCGCCCGGTAATAGACCTCACATATCTCAACAGGTCTATCCATCAAGAAAGGTTCAAAATGGAGTCCCTAGTCACAATACAACATTCGATCCTCCCAGGAGATTGGTTGGCATCGATCGATCTAAAAGACGCGTACTTCCACGTTCCTGTGGCAAGAGAGTACCATCAGTTCCTCCGGTTTGCTGTAGGTCATGCTCACATGCAATTTACGTGTCTTCCCTTCGGGCTCTCAACTTCGCCTCGCACGTTCTCGAAGACCTTGCTGGCAGTTGTGGCTCTCATCAGGACCAGAGGCATCAGATTACATCATTATCTGGACGATCTCCTCCTTCTGTCCCAGGACAGACATCAGTTACTCTTACATCTGGAGCAAGTAATATCGACTCTTCAGGAATTCGGTTGGATTCTGAATCTAGAAAAGAGCCATCTGGTGCCTACGCAGTCGCTGGTGTTTCTCGGGGCACTGTTCAACACGTTGAAGTGCACCATTTCCCTGCCAGAAGAGAAAATTCCTGTAGTTCAGAGCAGGGTGTCTCACGCTCTCGCTGCCTCTCGTCTCACTGCTCGTCAGTGTCTAAAGGTAGTTGGGACGCTCGTAGCCACCTCGCCCATGGTGAAGTGGGCTATGTGGAAGCTGAGACCCTTCCAGAATGGGTTTCTCCAACAGTGGACGACGGAGAATTTGTCACAAGTAATTCACCTGACCCCATTCATGAAGGGATGCCTTCCCTGGTGGTTACGCCGTACAAATCTGACCAACTGCCACTCAATCGCTCCAATTTCCTGGATTACGATAACGTCAGATGCCAGCAGTACCGGTTGGGGAGCCCACTGTCTGTCCGAAGTGGCACAAGGCAGATGGAGCTTTCCAGGTCAAGGAGTGGTGTCCAACATTCTAGAATTACGAGCTGCTCTCAAAGCCCTTCAGGCTTTTCACCATCTAACACAGGGGTCATCAGTGCTGCTAAGGATGGACAACACCACGGCAGTGGCTTATGTCAAGAGGCAGGGAGGTACACGCAGTATGTCTCTCCTCCAAGAAACAGAACCGATCATGACATGGGCTCAGCATCATCTGGCCAATCTTTCAGCGGTCTATGTTCCGGGAGTGTTGAATGTGGAGGCAGACTTCCTATCCCGTTTCCAACTGGACAACAACGAGTGGTCCCTCCATCAGGAGGTGTTCAACTGGGTACTGTCCCTGGGGATTTCGCCCGAAGTGGATCTGTTCGCGAGTCCACGCAACAAGAAGCTTCGGAAGTACTACACGAGATTCAGAGATCCTCGAGCTTTCGGAGTGGATGCCCTCACGGACAGGTGGAACTTCCAGTCTGCTTATGCCTTTCCACCAGTGCCAATAGTACTCCAATTCCTGCGGAGACTGAAGATGGAGGAAGTAGAGATCGTGGCAATAATCCCTTTCTGGCCCAACACACCATGGTTCCCCCTGCTGTCCCTTCTCAGCTTCAGGGATCCAGTCCCTCTACCTCTCAGGTCGGACCTTCTATCTCAGGGTCCTACTCTGCACCCATGCCCTGCACGGCTGCACCTCAGGGCTTGGTTCATGAGAGGGGGAGGTTGGAAGCTCTCGGATGTCCAGAAGAGGTGATTCCGACTCTCATGAGTTCTAGAAGACCCAGCACCAATAGGGTATATGAAAGAATATGGGCCAGGTTCATGAGTCATCAGGCCCAGGGGTCAGGTCCAGTAGGTACACCTACTATTCAGCAGATTCTAAGTTTTTTACAATCTGGTCTGGATCTGTCCCTCTCGGTTAGTTCTCTCCGGGTGCAGGTATCTGCCATTTCAGCCTTCACCGCAATTCAGTGGGCAAGTCATCATCTGATTCAGCAATTTTTTAAGGGCGCAGTCAGGCTTAGGCCTCAGAGAAGGCCGAGATTTCCAAAATGGGATCTTCCATTAGTTTTGGACTTTTTTTCTTCAAAGGATGTTGCTTCTATGTCTATCAAAGAACTTACGTTGAAGACAGCATTTTTGGTGGCCATTTCCTCCGCTAAGAGGGTCTCTGAGATACACAGTTTGGGTCACAAAGAGCCTTTTCTGACCTTTTTTTCAAGACAGGGTGGTCCTTATCCCTATGCTGGGGTCGAATCCAAAAGTGTCCTCTGTTTTTCACGAAAATGCTGAAATAGTTCTTCCCACCTTCAGAACTGATGGGAATTCTTCAATTCATCCTCTAGACGTGGGCAACACTCTAAGTCAATATTTGGAGGCCACATCCTCCTTCCGCCAAACAGATTTCCTTTTTGTTCTGCTCCATGGCAAGAAGAAAGGAATGCGGGCATCTTCTAGAGCGGTGGCTGCGTGGATTGTTCAGGCTATCCAATGGGCGTATAGAGCGAAGGGCTTGGCTCCTCCAGAGGCGATTACAGCTCACTCTACAAGAAGCGTCGCTACGTCTTGGGCAGCTTCCAAACACGTCGCGCCTGACGTGATCTGCAAAGCAGCATCCTGGTCATCTGTTAATAATTTCCTTTCCCATTACTGTATTGAACCTGCTGCTTTATCTTCCGTTAATTTTGGCATACAAGTCTTGTCAGTTGATAGTGCCAATTAAAGTTTTCTTTGTTCAGCATCTTCCCACCCGGGAGTGTATAGCGAGTTATTTCCCGAACGTATGCTGCCATGGAGTCTTTCAGGAAAACGGAAAATTGATATCAAATACTTACCGTAATTTTCCTTTCCTGATGGACTCCATGGCAGCAGGAGTCCCCTCCCAATTCCTGAGTAGGCTAGTTACAGAACACTGATGCTGAAAGGGAGCAAAGATTTATGGGAGTGGGGTCCTATGAGGTAGGAGAGGAGGTGGAGCCTACCCGAACGTATGCTGCCATGGAGTCCATCAGGAAAGGAAAATTACGGTAAGTATTTGATATCAATTTTCCGTTTTTATTATCCAAAGGTAAAAAAAACAAGGGCAAAAGATTTGATAGATGGAAAGATAAAAAAAAAAAATGACTGAAGAGCCGCTTTAAGAGCCCTGAGACCTGATGCAAGCACTAAGCTGGCTCTAGGGAGGAGATATGCAATTATCAGAATACCTGTACAGAAATCACCAGCTCATTCATTTGAATGGGCTACCTTAAAGTAAAACTAAAGGCAAAACTTTTTTTTAAGCTTTGGATTGAGGTGAGAGGGATTAGAATGCTTGTCAGTTTTTATGTTGTCTTTGCCCCATTGGGGAGATTCACCCTCTCTATTTTTCGTGTTTACTATCATCATTGAAAGTGAAAGGTAAAGAAAATCCCAAAATTCTGCGTTTACCCCAGAAAAGTAATAGAGGGGAAAACTTTCAATGGGGACACTAATTTTGGTGACCTGGAATGCCCCAAGAATTTCCCTTAATTTGCAGGGATTTCCTCTCACTTCCTGCTTGGTTATGGGACAGGAAGTAAAGGGAAATCTCCACACAAAAAAAACCTGATAGGGGTTTTTAACCCTATCTTGCTCTATCCAAAATGAAAAAAAAAAGTTTTTCCTATAGTTCTAATATAACTGTATGAAAATACATGACAAAACATGCATTAACACATGTACATTACTGCACCAGCAAAGTGTAAACACAGCCTTAATCCAAGAAGTCCAGAGAGGTTCATATGGACCAGCCCCATGCTCTAATTGGTCATAGACTCGATACATTTAATTCTTATCATTAGAGGTTTCAAATTAATATTCATTTTCGACCGCGGTGATGGGAAAATTTGAAGGAGCAGAATAGAAAATTTTCAGTAAATGCTGTTTTTGTTTGGGAAAGTCCCAAAGTGGGGGAAAGTATTTTGCAGCTATAACAGCTTCAACTCTTCTGGGAAGGCTGTCCACAAGGTTTAGGAGTGTGTCTATGGGAATGTTTGACCATTCTTCCAGAATGTCATTTGTGAGGTTGGGGACTGATGATGGAGAAGAAGACCTGGCTTTCAGTCTGCGCTCTAATTCATCCCAAAGGTGTTCTGTCGGGTTGAGGTCAGGACTCTGTGCAGGCCAGTCAAGTTCCTCCACCCCAAACTCGCTTATCCAGGTGTTTATGGACCTTGCTTTGTACACTGGTGCGTAGTCAAGTTTGAACAGGAAAGGGCCATCCCCAAATTGTTCCCACAAAGTTGGGATCATCAATTGTCCACAAAGTCTTGGTATGCTGACACCTTAAGTGTTCCCTTCTGTGGAACGAAGGATCCAAGCCCAACCCTTAAAAAACAACCCCACACCATAATCCCCCCTCCACCAAATTATTTGAACCAGTGCGCAAAGCAAGGTCCAAAAAAACATGGATGAGCGAGTTTGGGGTGTAGGAACTTGACTGGCCTGCACCAAGTCCTGACCTCAACCCGACAGAACGCCTTTGGGATGAATTAGAGTGGAGTCAGCGAGCCATTACCAATATAGTGTACAGTATTTGAAGATCTACTAGTGTATGGCCAGCCTTATTCTCATTTAAGTTTCTTTTGAGATCTCTGTCATGTTTAGTTTGATAGTAAATGTATTGCGGAGGGATTCTTCTTCCAGTGTCACATGTCTTTGTGCTGTTTCATTCAATAATATATTTAATATTTTGCATTTTTTTGCTCTGGAGGGGAGAAGAGAACCCTTTCTCCTCTAGGCAATACGTTGAAGTGAGTTTTAATTAGTGCTGCACGTAGGCTGACAAGGTGCCCCGTGTTGAACAGGATGGATAAAGAGATTGTGTGTTCCAGGACTGTTATTCTGAAGTTCTCTACGGGGAAGAAGTTTGGGCAGAATCCAAGACAAAAGGAATAATAGCTGTGAGGGAGATCTGTCTTATTCTTTGATGTGTGTGCCCCACAGGCAGCTGCCTAGGGTCAGATAGATGAAGGGGTGCGGAAATTGGATTGTAATAATTGCACACGTTGCTTTCTTCTCTATGTGGTGCTTTACAGGCCTGTGCTTTGGATGTTTAATCAATAAAAAAAAAAAAACAGATGACTTCTTTAAAGCTGAACTCTAGGTTAAAAGCTAAATACACAGATAAAATTCATATATAGGATCTTTTATCTGTCAAAGGAAATGTATTTTTGTTCACCCAGTCCTGAGATTTACACAACTCTGCCAGTCTCACTGGGCCTGATCTTTCTCTGCTGACGTTCAGTAACACTTACTAGTCTTGTCCCTCCCCCAGCCTGTGAATGAACAGTGAAGGATAAGGCAGTAGGCTAATGAGCTCATTTCTTTCTGTCACTCTGCTCTCTACTTCCATCAGCATGCTCTTTGTTAACATACGACAAATACTGCCCAAATGATTGGCCCCTTGTGCTGCTCCCTTTCCTTCCGGTCTGAGCTCTGCTGTACAGGGACTGCAAGAGGCTAATACCAAGACATATTCAAGTACTTACACTGATTGTGTTTACATTTAATAATGGATTATTGAATAAAGAGCTGCAATATTTTGCATCTTTAATATTTTCCTGTAAGTCAGCTTTAAAATGTTATATTATGGGGCTGTTAAATGTGCATATGTGTGTGGGCTTTTATCAATTAAAGCATATCCAAACAAAATAAATAATTATCATTTTGAAGAATTTCTAACCCAGTAACCAGTTACAATGGTCACCTGAATAAACAGAGAGGGTGAATCTCCCCAGCGGGGACACACACAGCAAAAAAAAACCCTTCCGCACTTCATAAAAGTTTTTGGTTTTAGATTAACTTTTACCTTTTTGTTTAAGTATACCTTTAATTTTGGGATCCCAGCCTGTCGACATAAGAGTTTTATTAGGAGTTTCAGATATGACGGCTCTAAAACAATGGCAGACCTATCACATGGGGTCCCCCATAACCCGTACATAGACACCAGAGTATAAATAGAGACACCTTTTGGGTCCCAGTCACTGGATGAGTTATTAACCTGCATGTATTGCTTCATTCCACAATAAAGTTAAAGCTGCATTCCGGGCAGTGAAATATATTCCTCATTAGTCACAAAGGATATAAATCTACTTTGCATCAAATGTCTTACTTTTAAAAGTAGCAGTTACAGTATCTCACAAAAGTGAGTACACCCCTCACATTTTTGTAAATATTTTATTATATCTTTTAATGTGACACCACTGAAGAAATGACACTTTGCTACAATGTAAAGTAGTGAGTGTACAGCTTGTATAACAGTGTAAATTTGCTGTCCCCTCAAAATAACTCAACACACAGCCATTAATGTCTAAACCGCAGGCAACAAAAATGAGTACACCCCTAAGAGGAAATGTCCAAATTGTGCCCAGTGTCAATATTTTGTGTGGCCACCATTATTTTTCAGTACTGCCTTAACCCTCTTGGGCATGGAGTTCACCAGAGCTTCACAGGTTGCCACTGGAGTCCTCTGCTACTCCTCCATGACGACATCACGGAGCTGGTGGATGTTAGAGACCTTGCGCTCCTCCACCTTCCATTTGAGGATGCCCCACAGATGCTCAATAGGGTTTAGGTCTGGAGACATGCTTGGCCAGTCCATCACCTTTACCCTCAGCTTCTTTAGCAAGGCAGTGGTCATCTTGGAGGTGTGTTTGGGGTCGTTACCATGCCCCACAGATGCTCAATGGGGTTTAGGTCTGGAGACATGCTTGGCCAGTCCATCACCTTTACCCTCAGCTTCTTTAGCAAGGCAGTGGTCATCTTGGAGGTGTGTTTGGGGTCGTTACCATGTTGGATTACTGCCCTGCGGCCCAGTCTCTGAAGGGAGGGGATCATGCTCTGCTTCAGTATGTCTCAGTACATGTTGGCATTCACTCACATGTTGGTTCCCTCTATGGACTGTAGCTCCAGGGTGCTGGCAGCATTCATGCAGCCCCAGACCATGACTCTCCCACCACCATGCTTGACTGTAGGCAAGACACACTTGTCTTTGTACTCCTCACTTGGTTGCCGCCACACACTTGAAACCAACTGAACCAAATAAGTTTATCTTGGTCTATTAAGACCACAGGTCATGGTTCTAGTAATCCATGTCCTTTGTTTGTCTTCAGCAAACTGTTTGCAGGCTTTCTTGTGCATCATCTTTAGAAGAGGCTTCCTTCTGGGATGACGCCATGCAGACGAATTTGATGCAGTGTGCGGCGTATGATTTAAGCACTGACAGGCTGACCCCCCCCCCACCCCTTCAACCTCCTGCAGCAATGCTGGCAGCACTCGTATGTCTATTTCCTAAAGACAACCTCTGGATATGACATTGAGCATGTGCACTCTGCTTCTTTGATCGACCATGGTGAAGTCTGTTCTGAGTGGAACCTGTCCTGTTAAACCGCTGTATGGTCTTGGCCACAGTGCTACAGCTCAGTTTCAATGTCTTGGCTATCTTCCTATAGCCTAGGCCAGTGATGGCGAACCTTGGCATCCCAGATGTTTTGGAACTACATTTCTCATGATGCTCATGCACTCTGCAGGGTAGTTAAGCATCATGGGAAATGCAGTTCCAAAACATCTGGGGTGCCAAGGTTTACCACCACTGGCCTAGGCCATCTTTATGTAGAGCAACAATTCTTTTTTTTCAGATCCTCAGAGAGTTCTTTGCCTTGAGGTGCCATGTTGAACTTCCAGTGACCAGTATGGGAGAGTGAGAGCGATAACACCAAATTTAACACACCTTGTAACACCTTGAGACCTTGTAACACTAACGAGTCACATAACACCGGGGAGGGAAAATGGCTAATTGTGCCTAATTTGGACATTTTGACTTAGGGGTGTACTCACTTTTGTTGCCAGCGGTTTAGACATTAATGGCTGTGTGTTGAGTTATTTTGAGGGGACAGCTAATTTACACTGTTATACAAGCTGTACACTCACTACTTTACATTGTAGCAAAGTGTCATTTCTTCAGTGTTGTCATATGAAAAGATGTAATAAAATATTTACAGAAATGTGAGGGGTGTACTCACTTTTGTGACATACTGTACATCAACATATTCAGTAGGGATATTTCCACAAAAACACATGATAAAGTATATAGTGCACAGTCTTTGCTAACTTTTTTCTGTTGTCTTCACAGCCATCGGAGTTCAGATGAAGCTGTCCATGCTGCGGGATATTTTCTGGAAGGTGACGCAGCAGGTCAGTGAAATGGGCACCGTTTATTCGATTGGCTTTTTACTTCTTTGGTTTTCCCACCATGCTTCTGCAATTTCCAGTGTAAATATTTAAATTGGGGCTCGTTTAAATGAGGGGTTTAAGTGTTACTAAACCCAGGACCCTGCATTTACTATATCTGGTCTCCCACAGTACACAGAACATGAAAATATTTTTGTTACCAGTAATATAAAAACTGGGAAATACCTTTTCTCATCAGCATTATAAAGCGGTCTTGTGACTTTTATCAGTGTCTAGTTAAAGCTTGTAGTTTTCATTCTACTCTGACTGTCCTATGAGGCTGCAAGACAGTGCTGATTGTCCCTATGCCAATTACATCTACCCTCCCAAGAAAGAAAAAAAAAACTCTCTAGCAATACACACCAAACTGAGAATGTGCAGAGTGCCCCCAAGGCTATGTACTATCAGGAGATAAATTGGGGACAGTAAAAGAAGGGGAGGATCAGAGGAGACAAGGATCAAACAGCCTTTTTACACAATGCGCAGGATTAACCCCTTAGGTTCCACAGTGAGTATAACAAGCATGCTTTACTGCAAATACCGACTGATTTTCTTGTTGTGGGTTTAGTAACACTTTAACCACTTTAGCCCCGGAGGGTTTGGCTGATCAATGACCAGGCCCTATTTTGCGATTCGCTCTGTGTGATTTTAACGGACAATTGCGCGGGCATGCGACGATGTACCCAAATTAAATTGACGTCTTTTTTTCCCCACAAACAGAGCTTTCTTTTGGTGGTATTTGATCTCCTGTGCAATTTTTATTTTTTGCGCTATAAACAAAAAAAGAGCGACAATTTTGAAAAAAATAACAATATTTTTCAAATTTTTTTACATTTTAGGCCAATTTGTTTTCTGCTACTTATTTTTGGTAAACAAAATCGCAATAAGCATATTTTGATTGGTTTGCGCAAAAGTTATTGCGTTTACTAACTACGGGAAAGATTTATGTCATTTTTATTGTTTTTTTTTTTTAACTAGTAATGGCGGCGATCTGCGATTTTTTTTGCGGGACTGCGACAGATTTAATCCCTAACTGACATCTTTGACACTTTTGGCACTGGCAGGGAAGGGGCTAACTTTACTGGTGATCAAGGGGTTAAGTGTGTCCCTAGGGGCGTGATTCTAACTGTCAGGGGGCGTGGCTTGTGAGATCATCACAGAGACATCCGATCCTATATAGCAGGATCTATAGCAGGATCGCATAGCCTCTGTGATAATCTAAGGGAGAATGACAGATGGCTGTATTTACATCAGCCGTCTGTCTTTCTCCCTCTGCTGTGGGAGATCATGAGTGACCGGCGGCCACACGCGCTGGCTCCCCAGGGAACGAGCGGAGGTGGAAGCGCGCGGCGGAAGCGTTCGCCCCCCACAGGCGACTGAGCGAGCGACGTAGCCCTACGTCGCTTTGCCCAGCAGCGGCAGAGTGCCACAGTAAATGTTGGTGGGCAGGGCTGAAGTGGTTAACAGTTGTTTCGTGCAAGATTCCAGTATGCATGCATGGCACCATGATCTATGGTAACAGGGAGATATAAGAAATAAAGCAGAGGGAACCATGGGGGTTCATCCGCTTACATGGCCCAAGTATGCGGACATCCTTTGAATGACAGGATTCAGGAGTTTCCAATGAAGGGTTCAATTAATGCTACAGCGTACAAGGACATTTTAGACAATTGTGCTCTTCCAATCTCGGGGTAACAGTCTGGGAAAGGTCCTTTTCTGTTCCGGCATGACTGTGCCGATGCGTACAAAGCGAGTTCCATAAAGACATGGTTTGAACAGTTTGATGTGAAGGAACTCAAGTGTCCTGCACAGATCCCTGACCTCAATCCTACTGAACACCCTTGGGATGAATTGTAACACCCAACTGACAAGCCAGTGCCTGACCTCACAAATCCTCTTTTGGTTGAATGGGCCAAATTCCCACAGATACACTCCAAAATCTTGTGGAAAGCCTTTCTAGAAGAGTGGAGACAATTATAGCCACAAAGAGGGTGGTGGGACAACTCTTAATTAATGGTCACGGTTTTGGAAAGGAATGTCCAGCAAGTCATATAAGTGTGATGGTCAGGTGTGCACAAATGTTTGGCCATACGGTATAAGTGAAGTTCTGGTACATATGGGCCTGAGACATCCCCTAGGAACTTCAGAATTGGCTCCATATGTTTGCCTCTGACTCAAGCTGGGTACACATGGGCTGAAAACTGTTGGTTCTTCAGGAAACGGTTGACTTTCCACCAGCGTGTACAGCTCCTGACCCGACAGAAGCCTGTCTCCTGAAAACCAGCATCCAATCAGTGCTTGCAGCGATCACTGTGTTCTGGTGGGTGGAGAGGTGGGGGGGTAGGGGGGGGAGTCAGAACACAATAGCTCAGCGGGAATATCTCCGCACTAACATCTGATGTGTTAGTACGGCGATCTGTATGTTTTTCTTCCATTCAGCCTGCTGGGTTGAATGAAAAAAATCTTCCTGTGTGTACCCAACCTTCCTTCAGTTTGTAACCATCCTACTTGTAGAATACAAAGTTCTTGCAGTTTTCATCAACAGTATATCTCTTTCTTCTTTATCTTTTGTGTGGTGCCCGGTGGTGACCTCTCTCTTCAGCCCAACAACACTGATGTAAGTCTGAATTTCTTCTTTCTCTTCGAGGCTTTGTCAAAGTATTCTTACATGTGACTGCTTAACTCATATTCTTGAAGAAGAAATCCTGCAAAATGTAATATTTTTATTTCAAAGCTCTGAAATTCAGAATTTAAGCATATCTAAAGCCAATTTGTTTTACATTTCGGATCGAGTGTAGACAAGTTAGAAACTCAGTCCAGTTTTTTTGCTCTCTGTGTCCCCACTGGGTAAATTCACCCTCAGGGCCACCTTACCGAATGGGCATGCTGGGCAGTTGCCTGGGGGCCCCACTTGCCCGGGGGGGGCCCCACCTGCCAAGTGACCCAGCCCCAGCCAAGCATTAGTCCCGATTGCCGTGTGCATCCCACCTCCGAACTTAGCATGTGGCAAGCTCCTGTCGGCCCTGCGCTGCTGTCAGGCCACTTGGGCCGAGGAGGGGGAGCCCACAACTGCAGGAATGCCTGTCTGCCTCCACGGGAACAGGCACACACAGACAGGACAGTCGAGTCTGACTCCCGTCCGTGTGTGTGTGTCCACCGGACCCAGCCACCGAACCTGGAAGCTGTCATTAGCCTGGCACTGCTGTACCAATAAATATCGCCTTAATGATAATTTGCATTTTTATTCTCGTGGGAGATTGTGCAGGCAGGGCCTCAGTGCCCTGCATTGCCCTGGGCCCTTTAATGCTTTTAAGATGGCACTGTTCACCCTCTCTGTTTGTCCTGGTGGCCATTGGAACGTGCACCGAAAATGAGAAGAAATGTAACATTCTGAACAGTCAGCAACACAGGAACACAGTAGAAATCTTTCAGTGGGAACACTTGTCCTGGCGACAATCTGAAAAAGGATTTCCCTTATTTGGAGAGGTTTTCTTTTGCTTCCTATTGTTTTTCTGGGTCAGGAAGTGCAGGAAAATCTCTCCAGTGGCAAGCAGGTGGCAGATGGCAAAATAAGAACTTATTGGGAAGCTAAGCCATTCCCTGCTCTATCCAAAAATTAAAATGAAAAAGGCTTTAGATTTTTTTTTTATTTTTTTTTTATTTATTTTTTTCAATTTGTTAGTTCCAGATCTGCTCAACTGCTGGGGATCCTTGTCCTGTACATGGGAGAGCTAAGTGAAGAAAAGTAAAGCTAGTACACTAGTAGAATGTGGTTAGCAATTCTTTATTTTAAGAATGTTTGTTCAATTTTATTTTTGTTAGCGAGGCCAAATCGTTGTTCGTTTTCGGCAGCAGTGACGAGAAAATTTGAGTGAGCAGGATGGAAAGTTTTTCTCAAATGAACACATTGTTAAAAAAGTGAATGTGGATTTCATTCGGGAATGTTCAAAGCAAAAAACATTTTGAAGTACTTTCAAAGGACATTTATCAAATGCGCTAAGAATTTTTATATAAATATTTGAACAGACATTTGTTCGATAATTTACTAATGTATAGCTAATTTAACAACCTCTGTTCACAGTGAAGGTTTTAAAAGTTTATTTTACAAGAGAAGAGTTACGAATTTAAAGCATTGATTGGAGATTAGCACGTACAGAGGTCTTAGCTATGGCAGGTGTACCAGGGATCTGACCTCTTGATCAAACGGGAGGCTCTTCAGTCTTGGACAGTTGCCATGTAAGACCCTCCCAAACTTAAATATGTTTAAATCATTCATTTAGGAAGCACGCAAGCAGCACATCTTTAATTACAAGAGATATTGATTTCTGTTATCTGGGAACATCTTATCAGCTTGACTGACCTCCAGACTCAAATATCTCATAAATAGATCAAATAGATGAGGAAATTCGCTCAGTGGGTGGCCTTCAGCCACCTTTCGCCTGACATCCCTTGATTAAAAAATCAAAGAAGCCAGGTGAAAAATTGTCAGCCAAACAGCAGATGCATCCAGTCCCATGCAGCCTGCGCTTGGATATTTTGTCAGCTGGCAGGGTTGGCTGTCAAAATACAATAGCTGTAGCTGGAGATTTATCCATCCATGCTGCATAGTGTGGAAGGACGAATTGGTTTGATTTTTTTTTTTTTGCAGCCTAAACAAAAAAAATCTATAAGTGTATGGCCATCTTAAAGTAGAAGTCCAACTTAACACTAAAATCCCTGCATCTATAGACCTCCACGCTCTAACACTAACCTATCTAGCCCTTTAAAGAAGAGATCAGTATACATACCTATTTTGAAGCCAATCTGACCCGATCCCACCCTGAGCTGCCAGCCGAGGCTTCGCTGTGGAGTCGGTTGCAGAGGACGCAGCCGACAACAGAAGCCCCATAGTAACTCTATAGGTGAAGTCACTCCCCATTCATGTCCTCTGCAGAGCTTCCGCCGCTGGAGACCGGATCGGATTGTCTTCAAAAAAATGTATGTATACAGATTTCTTTTTTTTTTTTTTTACAAGGCTAGATAGGTTAGTGTTAGATCATGGATGTCAATAGGTGCAGGGATTTTAGTTTTAACCACTTAAGCCCCGGAATATTTTACCCCCTTCCTGACCAGGGGTTTTTTTGCGATTTTTTACTGCGTGACTTTGACGGACAATTGCGCGGTCGTGCGACGCTGTACCTAAACGAATTTCACGTCCTTTTTTTCCCACAAACAGAGCTTTCTTTTGGTGGTATTTGATCACCTGTGCGATTTTTTGATCATGCGCTATAAACAAAAAAAGAGCGTAATTTTTGCAAAAATAACAATATTTTTCACTTTTTTTTATATGAAATTCCCCACCAAAAAAATGTAAAAATCAAAATTTTTTAACATTTTTGGCCAAATTGTTTTACGCTACATATGTTTGGTAAAAAAAATCGCAAAAAGCGTATTTTGATTGGTTTGCGCAAAAGTTATCGCGTTTACTAACAAAGGGAAAGATTGTCATTTTTGGTGTTTTTTTTTTAACGAGTAATGGCGGCGATCTGCGATTTTTTTGCGGTACTGCGACATTGCGGCGGACAGATCGGACCCTTGACTGACATTTTTGACACTTTTGGGGGTACCAGTGACATTACTGCAGTAATCAGTGCTATATATATGCACTGTTACTGCAAAAATGACACTGGCAGGGAAGGGGTTAACTGTATTGGACAGGGAGGGGTTAAGTGTGTCCTAGGGGCGTGATTCTAACTGTAGGGGGACAGGTCTCCTAGTGTAAAAACAAAGATCAACGGTTCTACATAGTAGAACCGTCTGATCTTCATTTTTACACAGGGGAGAATGACAGGCGGCTTGTTTACATAAGCCGCTCTGTCTTTCTCCCGCTGTACCGGCGATCGGCGAGTGACCGGCGGACATCGGGTCCGCCGGTCACACGCCCGCACTCCTCTGTGAACGAGCCGAGGCGGGCGTGCGCTCGCCCGCTATTGGCTCTAAAAGGAGTGACAGGCGAGCGACGTAGACCTACGTCACTCTGCCTGGCCGGGGCTGACTGCCGCAGTAAATATACTGTGAGCAGTTGGCAACCGGTTAAGGTGGACTTACATTTTAACTGTCTCAATGTTCCACAATAAGTATTCCAAGTATACAGAATACAAAACATTTGTTCTGATAACATCTTTCTGCAAAGTCATTTAAGAAAACTAGTCTGTTTTTATATAAAGAACCTAATTGGGCAGCCTGAGAGTCTGAAGTTGTCTTGGAACATCACAAATCACTGTACAATCAATTATGGAGTGTTTATAAAATTGGAATATGAATATGCGATTTGTCAGGGATAAACAACTTTGACAATTTTAATTTTGACAGAATTTAAGCAAAGTGCCCTGAGGTCGATAGGGAAAATGAGGGTGGGTTATCCATTATCATACCCCATCTCAGTGTAACAATAACAAAGCCATATTAGCCATTTACAAACAAAAGCCAATAGTAAAATGAAGACCTACTGATTACATGGCTTTTGTTTGTGAAAAAAAAAACAACCCAAGACATACAGCAATGGGGCTTCAGGGGTAACAGCCACCTTTGCTGCTACCTTTTAAAGATGAACATTTTTGTATGCCAATTTAGCTGCATTGCTGAGTTAAATTACATTTTTTTTTTTTTTTTAACAAAATGTATCTTTTAAGAAAAAGAAATTGCAATTTTCGCCACAAAAGCTTTCTGAAATCAGTCCGTCACAAGTTGGTAATTTATTCTTGGTAGAGAAAAAAGGTAAAAAAATACAAGCTGAATGACTTCTGCTAAAAATAAGGTCACCAAAAGAACAGATGTGTGTAACCAGAGAAAGATAATATTTGTGACAGTTTAATGTAATAATTATATATATGTTCTGCATGTGAAACACTTGACCAAGTTCTCGGTCTTCTCCGCAGTGTAGCGACGTGGATGGGATGTGTCCAATGAGCTGTAAGGATGAGGTAATGTAATTAGTGACATTATACAGTCACGGATCATTAAACATGTACTCTACAAGGACCATATTAATAATAAAGTGTTTAGGAAACCATATATTGCTAGAAACCTGTAAATTGGTTCTAAAATGTTGTCATAGGGTTCCCCTTAACCACTTAAATACATGGCACTTTCACCCCCTTCCTGCCTAGACCAATTTTCAGCTTTCAGTGCTCATCTATCTATGGGAAATTTTGGTCTGCTTGGCATGGCACTGCTCCCTGTCTTTAACATTGGCGTCTATGGGGAATCTTGGTAGGCTTGGCATGGCACTGCTCGCGATTTATAAGTGACTGGGACACAAAACTTGGGGAGCACCGAGAGGGGACCCAGGACTGCAACATATCTATGGATTTTAAAAGTGGGGTATAACTTGTGCACTACACTGACTGCACAAAATTAACTCAACACACTATCCACTAACCTGCCTAATCTCTATTATCACACACTATACACGGCTGCCCTGTCCGCAGCAGCCTTATATAGTATGGGGTGTGGTGTCTCACACTGGCTTTGGCCAATCATGGCTCTGACAGGACATTGTGCTGTGATTGGCCAAAGCATACAGGTCAGGGGCATGCTTAGGCCAATCACAAGCACTTAATGCACTGCAATCATTATTAGACACCCATTGGCAGGTGAACTTGCCGCCGAGAGCCCCGTGTGTTTGGCAAACACACGAACACCTTTGTTTGAGTCGAACAACTTTCATTCAACTCAAACATCCAGCCCATCCCTATTCATGACACATTAGTGTGATGGTCAGTGGGAAGAATGCTCCATAAACTTGTGGTGACTGGGAAGAATTACCCCCTTACAGATAACTAAAAAGGTCAGTGGTGTCAGTGGGAACCTATCTGAGAGGCAGAAATTGTGCAGTGATCAAGGAACCCCTAGGAACCTCTGCAGGAACCCTAGGGTTGCACCAAATCCAGCTCTTTAATGTTCTCCCTCACTTCTCCCCTGGCAGCTACAAAGCTAAAAGGTTATATAGAGAGGTGAAGAGAGGGACAGAAGAGCTAGGCCAGCACAGACGTAAATTAGGCAGACGTAAATTAGGCACTTCCAGAGCAGAGGAGAGGGCTATGACATGCAAGGAGGGAGGAGAATGTGCTAGGGAACAGGCCCTTCTTGCATTAGTCAAATGTTCAAAGTTCAAAGAAAAATTACAAGTGAATAAAACGGAAAATTTATATCAAATACTTACCGTAATTTTCCTTTCCTGATGGACTCCATGGCAGCCTACGTGTGGGTTAGTCCCGCCTCCTCCTACCTCATAGGACCCCACTCCCATAAATTTCACTCTGCCCCAGAGACCATGTTCCATAAAATAGCCTCCTCCGGCAGATGGGTGGGGACTCCGGCTGCCATGGAGTCCATCAGGAAAGGAAAATTACGGTAAGTATTTGATATAAATTTTCAGTTTTCCTGACAGACTCCATGGCAGCCTACGTGTGGGAAATAACTAGCCAAACACACCAGGGTGGGCAATCTGCTGTTCAAAAGAAATTTAATTTGCACCATCAACTGATAGTATCCGCAAACCAAAATCAACAGATGATAAAGAAGCTGGCTCGACACAATAATGAGCCATGAAAGTGTGAATTGAGGACCATGAGGCCGCTTTGCATACAACTTCAGGAGCCACATGACGAAACGCTGCCCAAGAAGTCGACATTCCTCTTGTAGAATGCGCTGTCACCGCCTCCGGGGGTGCCAACCTTTAGCTCTATAGGCCCATTGAATGGACTGGACAATCCAAGATGCGATCGTTCTAGACGAAGCACGCAAGCCTTTATTCTTCCCATAGAACAGGACAAACAAATAATCCGAATGGCGGAAATGAGATGTGGCTTCCAGATATAGTTTCAGAATTTGCCCTACATCCAGTGGATGAGTCGCAGAGTCAGAGGATTTGAATGTTGGCAAGACAATTTCCTGATTTTCATGAAAAATAGAGGATACTTTTGGATGCGAATCCAACATGGGAATCAGAACCACCCAATCCGGGAAAAACTACAAAAAGGGTTCTTTGCATCCCAAAGCTCCTAGCTCAGAGACCCTTTTTGCTGAGGCGACTGCCACCAGTAACGCTACTATAAGAGACAATTCTTTGATGGAGAGTTGAACCAGGTTATCTCATCTGAGGTCTGCAAAGAAATCCAGAACAAGTGGAAGATCCCACTTAGGGAATCTGGGCTTCCTTTGTGGTCTGAGCCTAGAAGCTCCTCTGAAAAATTGCCTCACTAGAGGATGCTTTGCCCAGGATGTTCCTGTGAAAGCCGAGATAGCTGACACTTGAACTCGAAGAGAACTGACTGATAAAGGCAGATCCAGGCCAGATTGTAGAAAACTCAAAATGTGTTGAACCTTTGGAGTGCCTTGCACATCCATATTTCCGGAGATATGAGACATGAACTTCTTCCATATCCTTTCGTAGACTCTATTTGTTCCAGCTCTTCTCGCATTCAACAGTGTGGAGATAGCTCCACTTGGACACCCTAATGCCTCCAGCCTTTCCCTTTCAAAAACCAGACCATCAGGTGCAGATGGGCCGGGCAAGGGTGTAGCACCGTTCCCTGAGACAGGAGATCCTGCCTGGAAGGTAGTGGGACTGGCTCGCGAAAGCTCAGCTGTAGCAGCATCGGAAACCAGGGCCTGTTCGCCCAATATGGGGCTATCACAAGAGCCTCCACTTCTTCCGACCTGAGTCTCGTCAGGAATCGAAGGATGACTGGAACTGGTGGGAAGGCGTAAGCCTTGTGAAACCTCCACTGCTCTGTTAGGGCATCCACCCCGGAAGCTTGTGGGCATTTGAATCTCGTGTAATACTTCTCCAACTTGAAGTTGCACGGGGAAGCGAACAGATCCACTTCCGGAAGGAACCCTAGGGATTTTAGCCACTGAAACACATCGGCATGAAGACTCCACTCGTTGTCCATGGAGACTCGTGATAGAAAATCCGCCTGGATGTTCTGTGTCCCTGGCAGAAAAACCGCAGTGAGGTTGGATAAGTATTTCTGAGCCCAGACCATTATTGGCTCGACTTCTCTCAATAAAGAGTGACTGCGAGTTCCCCCTTGACGCTTTATATACGACACTGCCGTCGTATTGTCCAGCCTCAGGAGGACAGATGTTCCTACTGTAAGGTGATGAAATGCTTGGAGAGCTCGAAACGCTGCTCAAAGCTCCAGGATGTTCGAAACTTCCCTGTGTAACCGAGGATTCCATTTGCCCTGGGCTATCTCTGATAGGCAGTGAGCGCCCCAACCTGTGTTGCTTGCATCCGTGGTTATCGTGACCCAAGAGATGGGAAGGATAGAATGGCAATTGAGTAGATTCCTCTTCTGCAACCACCACAGGAGACTGTGCCGCATTACTGGGGAAATCCAAATCAGATGATCCATGTCGCCTGGGCCATTGGCGAAGAAATCCTGTTTGAAAAGGACGCATCCTCCATTGAGCCCATTTCACCATAGGTGTCATGGCCACCATAGTACCTATTATTTTGAGGCACTGTGAGACCCGGAGATGAGATGTTGACATGGCCAGCTGTACTCTGTCTCTGATAATCAGGATTTTCTCTAGATGCAAGGAGATGGTGCCCTTGACTCTATTGAATTGAGCCCCGAGAAAGATAAGTGCCTGTGTGGGCTCCAGATGGCTCTTTTCCAAGTTTAGCAACCAGCCGAACTCGAGAAGAGTCGCCGTGACTAGATCTCTGTGAACCAGGAGTTGCTCTCGATCTTGCGACAGAAGTAGTAAGTTGTCTAAATAATGGTGAAGACGCACTCCCTTGATTCTGATCAGGGCTACCACAGCCAATAAGAGTTTTGAAAATACTCGAGGAGATGTTGTGAGCCCGAATGGGAGACATGTAAACTGAAGATGGTGTTGATCCACAGCAAACCGCAGGTATTTCTGTAACTCTGTTGCTATAGGCACATGGAAATATGCATCCTTCAAGTCTATTGACACAAGCCAATCTCCTGGCTGAACCGCCTGGCGGATTGTCAATAGTGTCTCCATTTTGAATTTTCCCTTTTTTATAAAGGAGTTTAGATGTGTGAGGTCTATGACCGGTCTCCAGGAGCCGTTCTTCTTCATTACTAAGAAGAGTGGAGAATAGAGGCCTAGAAACCTCTCTTTGGCTGGTACTGGAACTACTGCGCCTTGAAGCAGCAGCGCATCTACGTATGCTGAAAGGATTTGCCTTTCTTCTTCCGACCGTGGAAGAGCTGTGGGAAGGAACTTGAGGATAGGTGGACTGCAGAACGACCAAGTGTGTCCTGTAGAGATTGTCCTGATGACCCAAAAATCTTTTATCGAGGCTGCCCAGACGTGTCGAAACCGGAGAAGGCGAGCACCGACCTGAACCGTCTGGACAGGCCCAACATCAAAAGGACTTAGCCGCTTCCCGGCTACTAGAAGAGGCTCCTTTGGAAGCCTTTTGGTTTGAAGATGGATTTTTCCTCCATGTTTTCCGGAATTCACGACCAGGTTTGTAACTTCGAGCATCCTTCACTCTATCCGAAGATTGTCTGGACTGTGTCCTTCTCTGACCCAGCAGATGACGATCCTGCGGGAGGAACCCCGACTTACGGCCCGTGGCCCGTGAAATAGCGCTCTCCAGCTTGTTCCCGAACAAGGAAGACCCTTCGAATGGAATACGGCACCAAGCCTGCTTGGAGGAAGGATCAGCCAGCCAGGGGCGCAGCCATAGAGCCCGTTTAGCTGTCACTGAAGAGAGCATTGCCTCGGGCCACCAGACGAATATTATCTGGGGAAGCCTCCCCCAGAAAAGAAGCCGCCACTCTGAGCTCATTCACTGCTGAAGCTCTGGCTACTTCTTCTGATACAGGCCTTAGATCCGAATCCACCTCTATTGTCCAGGCCTCCATGGCCTTGGATAAAGCCGCAATGGCTAGGGCTGGCTTACAAGCCATTCCAGCAGACACATAAATCTTCTTAAGGTCAGTGTCGATTCTTCTTTCCAGCCCATCTTTAAAAGACACTGTGTCTTTGAGTGGAAGAGTGACGTGCCTCGCTAATCTCATGAGGGCGGCGTCCACTAGGGGCGCTGACTCCAGGTGCTTCACATCCTCACTCTTGAATGGGTAAATCCTGGAAACTTTGGATACCAGAGAATTTTTCCTCTCTGCACATCCCCACTCATCCGAGATAATTTCACCAAGTTCACCTAAAAAGGGAAAGTTATGGCGCTCTTTCTTTAGGTGCTTGAAGTACCTTCTTTGTTTAGATGGTGACTCTACTGGCTCCTCCCACTTTAGGGCTCCCTTTACTGCCTTAACCAGGGTAGGGACCAAGGCAAAATCAAAGCCTGTGCCAGGAGTATCCGATTCGTCCTCACTATCCGAGGAGTTGAAGCCGGAAATGCTCTGCTGAGAAGAGCCGGGAGTACTGAGGCTATCCCTAACAGGGATGTCTGCCATACCAGCCGAGGGGCTACAGGTGCTGTCAACCTCCAGGTTTTGTAGGGATTCTTGGACCACCCGTCTAACCAGGGATTCCACCTGCTGGTTATCATTCCCCCTTTCTCTAGAGGCATGGGCAAAACATGCATCGCATATTGATTTGCCATCAGAAACACGTGCTGCACAACCCCAGCAAGATCTTCTATCAGGGTGTCTTTGTGCTGATGCAACCGTGGAGCCTTCCCTGTGATGTTTGGTAGTTTGGTAGAAGACTTGTGGCGACTAGTGCCAGGAGAAGTGTGATGACGTTGTGACCTAGTAAGGTCCTTATCTTCGCGTGCTTTAGTTTGTTTATCAGACCTAGAAGGGCTAAGAGAAAAGGGAAAAATTACCCCTACTGCCCTAAATCCGAACCGTACAGGGATAGGTAAAAATAATACCACTCTTACCTGTAGAGTAAGGGTTGGCCACTGGGGGACGGTGAAGTATCCATACTGCTCTTAACAGGAAGACTAATAAACACAGGAATAAGGAAGTGCTGCATACACAGACTGCACACAGACATCCAGCAGGATTAAGCTTACCACTAGCAGAGAACGATCAAACACAGGGAAGCCGCCGCATATGCCCGCAGTACAATCCCAATGTGATCCACTGTGACAGCAGTTTTAAATCTGCCGCCAGATGATGACGTCACCGCCCCCCCCGTGACAGACAGCATCCGTGCGCTGCCATACGTTACCAAGCACGCTCCGAACCACGGTCTGACCTGGGACACGAAAACCTCCAGTGCATCGATTCGGGGTGTATTAATGGGCCTCCCGCTAGTAGCTAGGACGATTGGCCGTATTCAGCTTGCCCGCCAGTGGCCAGGCTTTATGCTTCTCCAATGCATGGGATTGCACACCCGTGTCCTACCCCGCTAGTAGCTAGGGCGTACTCTTCAGGAATTCAGCCTGGAATCGATCGTGTAAATCACCAGGAAATAGACCGAAAATCTTCATGAGGTAAGACTTGATATCCATCCAACAGGAGGAGGACAAAAAATGAACATGGTCTCTGGGGCAGAGTGAAATTTATGGGAGTGGGGTCCTATGAGGTAGGAGAAGGCGGGACTAACCCACACGTAGGCTGCCATGGAGTCTGTCAGGAAAAATAATTTGTAGAAAGTAAAAATATTGCAAGTCATCATTTACCATAGTTGAGTATTCTGCGCTAGAATATTTTATGTTTTAAGTCCAACTTTAGATAAAGCTTCTGTTGGGTTTTTATTAATGTTTGTGACCCCAATACACAGATTTTCCTATACTTTTTGTCCCTGCGACACCACGACAGAAAATGCAGGGCAGGGGGTGCCATATTTAGGAAGGCATGGACAGCAAGAAAAACATTGCCACGGGTAATAAGGCTTCAAGCCTTTCTTGAATTAAAGTGTAGTCAAAGCCTAAACTTTTAGTCTTAAATGGAGTGTTGTGGAGGGGTTATAGCCCATCAGGTTTTTATTGTGTCCATGTCCCTGCTTGGGAGCTTCAACCTCTCTATTTGTCATGGTGATCATTGTCTCAGTTACAGAATGTGATAGGAAAACCAAAATGTTACAGTTGTCACCAGAACAAGAATAGAAAGGAAACTCTCCAATGAGGATACCTGTTTTGGTGACAGCTGAGAGCGGATTTCCCTTACTTCCTGTTGTGTCTACAGAACTATAAGTGAAGAGAAAACTCTACAATCAGAGAGATATGGCAAAAAAAACTGACAGGGGTCCGACTCATAACCCTTCTCCACTGTTTACAAAATGGAAAAAAAAGTTTTGGCTTTACATATAATCTAATGATTTAACCACTTCCTGACCGTCATATAGTAAAATGACGACTGCAAAGTGGTTGTCCCATCCCGGCTGGGCATCATATGATGTCCAACGGGATAGACCGATCTGTGCGCCCCCTTCATCTCCTATGACGTAGGCTCTTTACCATTTGATCAGCTGTGTCCAATCACAGCTGGTCACATAGGGAAGTGCCATTAATCGGCTTTCCTGAGTTTGCGCCTAACAGGCGCAAGTAGAGGAGAGACGATCGGCGGCTCTTCTGACAGGGGGGGTTCTGTGCTGGTAATCAGAGCATTGATTACCAGTGCAGACCCTTGGGGGATGCCACTAGAGCCACCAGGGATTGTCCACACATGGCCACCAAGGATGCCCACCCATGGCCACCAGGGATGCCCACCCATGCCACCAGAGATGCCAATCAGTGCTCAGGGAGCCTGTTAGTGCCCCTCTCATCAGTGCTGCCCATCATTGCCATCTATCAGTGCCACCCACCAGTGCCCATCATTGCCATCTATCAGTACTGCCCATCAGTGCCCATCATTGCCCATCAGTGCTGCCCATCAGTGCCGCCTATCAGTGCCCATCTGTGCCACCTATTAGTGCCCATCAGTGCCACCTATCAGTGCCCATCAATGCTGCATATCAGTGCTACCTATCAGTGCCACATATCAGTGCCCATCTGTGCTGCACATCAGTGCCGCCCATCAGTGCTGCATATTAGTGCCACCCCATCAGTACCTCCTCATCAGTGCCTGCCAGTGCGGCCTCATCAGTGCTCGTCAGTGCAGGAAAAAACGTATTTATTTACAAATTTTATAACATAAACAAAAAAACATATTTTTTTTTTTATTTGTTTAGCAAAAAGAAAAAACCTTGTGGTGATCAAATATCACCAAAGAAAGCTCTATTTGTGGGAAAAAAATTACATAAATTTGGTTTAGGTACAGTGTTGCAATTGTCATTCAAAATGCAACAGCGCTAAAAGCTGAAAATTGGCCTGGGCAGGAAGGGGGTGTAACTGCCCTGTATGGAAGTGGTTAAAGTAAAATAAAAGACCTGCATCTTCCTCAGAGAGGGCTGTGAGTGCCAAAGTAAAAACAAAAGCAGAACCGAACTGTAGGAGTGAATTTGGCGATTTGTCAGTGGAGATTGATTTCATTTATTTTCTCCTCTCTGTTTACTTTGAACTGTCCTGTCTCCAGGTTGCACAGCACTTTGTGCTGCGGTGTCACCTTCCCGCTGTGTGTCCCAGTCTGCAGTCATAGGGAAGAATTATTGATGTGTTTTGGCTGTGCGTTCAAAGTGACATTCAAACATTCTGTCTTACAGGCCCTGAACTGCTTCCTCATAGACAATAATGGCTTTATTGTGGTGGCGAGAGTGCCTGAACAGGTAAGCAAGGGTGAACCTAGGGCATGGGGGGATTAGATGATGGTAATGAGGCTTGGGGGAATTCTACGATTATTCAGCACAGAGACCTGATGGTTCATTAAGTAATCTTGACCAATCATATTTTCTGATTGGTTGTTCTGGGTTATGGCGCTGGGTACATTATTACTGCACAGCCTTAACAATCTTCATGTCACCATTTTAATGGAGGCTGGCAGGCTCAGGGCATCAGGGCAATACAGGAAAGGCGAGGAGCACACATTGAGACTTTCTTCTTTGGCCTCTGACAGTGGGGAGCTTAGATGGATTTTAACGACTTTGATATAATGAGCCGCTGATGCTCCATCTGCATCCCGGCCTGTTCGTCATTAAAAACCCATTAACTGCCAACGTGTACAACTGTACGCACACCTGGAGAGAGGTGAAAGCATGGTGTATATAACATTCTTTTAACCCTGCCTGCTGCTGTCACTCACTCCCGCACCCACCCTTTCATTTTCTCTGTATATCTCCTTCTTGGCTGTATTACTCTCTCTTTTCTCCTTTTCTAACTCCCTTCTCACCCTTTTTTCCTCTACTCTACCCCCCCCTCTCCCCCTTATCTTCAGTCTCCCACCTTCTCTTCTTTCCCTCTGCTCGCTCTTTACCTTCCCCCAGCACCTCCTCTCCCTCATCTTTTTTCCCTACTATGCCTCCTCATTTCCTTTAACACCCCCCCCCCCCTCTTTCCACTTTTTCCTACTCTCAGTCTTCTTTTCCTCCTCTTCTTTAACTCCCTTCTTTTCCACTTCCCCTTCTTCTGTTTCCCAACTCCCTCCCTTTTTTTCCCCTCCCCTGCTTCTTCTTCTCCCCCCCCCCCCCCTCCTTTGCTCTCTCTACTCACCCCACTCCTTGTCTTCCTTTCTTCTCTTCCCCACCTTGTTCCTCTTTGTTCCCTTTAATTTGTTTACTCTCACCTCCCCCCCCCCCCCTTATTGCCCCTCTTCTTCTCCTCTCCTACCTCCTTTCTCCCCCATTTCTATCCCCCTCCCTTGCCTCTTTCCCCTCCATGCCTCCTGTCTCTTATTTTTTTGAGCCTGCGTCCTGATGGGGAAAAAAATCAAACCGATTCCTTTATCTAAGCTCTACAGTGCAGATGGATGAATCTCCCACTGTGGCTGCTATATTTTGACAAAATACCAGAATAGTGCCAACAGTTTTTCCTTCCTTTCCTTTTTTCCTGATTCCTTCAATTTTTTTAAGTGAAGAGTGTCAAATAGGAGGTTGCCCACAAGGCCACCCACTTAGAAAATATTGTCTGGTTCATCAGGAATGTCCGAAATCTGCATAGTGTATGGCCAGCTTTACATAGTGGGATATAATGGGGTAATTTGCTTAAATGTAGTGCTTTCCAGTGAGTTTAGCCTACTCCAGAAAAGCTGCTTAAGGCTTGGTGGCCCACTTTTTTTTACAAGAATGAACAAAAGTTCAAATAGAAAATCAGTTGTCCATGCAGGGGTTTCCATCATCAACGCAAACATAAATGACGTTCAGCATCCTGGCTCTCTTAAGCAGTGCTGCTTCTGGAGCCCTTTGCCTTGGTCTTCCAGACCATCTAACATGGCACCTCTGTTGTCCTGTAGAAACCCTACACCTGACACTTAGCTATCTTGTAGCTCCCTATTGTTCTGCCACGCTCTGACTGCTCTGTGCAGCCTCACTAACCATTGGGGAGGGATATTGGAATCCTCCTGACTCCTATACTGAGACATCCTGCTTCTAAGGTGAAGCATCAAACCATTGTGAGGTCTTACATTATAACAGGTGTGCATACGGTAGCTGTACAATCCGCCTGCTGATCTCTGGTAAGACCTGGAAACTAAGTTGGAGACTTATCCCCACCTAAAGCACTTAGAAGTCCTAGATCTGAAGACCCTGACCCAGGAGTTCCAAAACCCAGAAAAAGCTGCCACTGTGAAAACATAGGAGAAAGCAACACAGCGTTTTCAAGAATACAATTTGAAGGGCTGCAGAATGTCAATTCTGAGCAAAGAAAACTGGATTTTTGTCTTACCATAAAATCCTTTTCTCTTATGTGAATCTTCTTAACCATTCTTTTTTAAACAGATTTTTTCCTCTTTTGTTATTTTCTGTTTCTGTGAGAACTGCTATCAACTGCTGGACTGGGTGACGGACTGATTATTCTAGATACTTACGGTCCCCCCAGTCCGGCCAGCAAGCGCGTGCAGACCTCAGCTCCATGTTAGTTTGGGCGCGACATAGCCCTACTGGATGGGGGCTGGCCTGCGAGTTAAACATCTCGCGAGGACGCATACGACCTGGTCCAGGCCTGAGTTTCAGCGTGCCTCCTGGCCCGCATCACCCCCATTCTGATAGAGATGTGGTCTGCCTGGAGCGGTGCCCATCTGGTTCCATGGTATGGAAAGTAGTGTCCCCCCTTCCCTGGTGGCCTTTTGGACTTGACATTGGCCCCTCCCTGGGATGGTTCCCCTCCCTTCCTGCTAGCCCCTCTAAATTTTGGTCACTGTGCCCCCCCCCCCCGGGTGCAGGTATGAGCTGGCTGTTGCCACATGCTCTTCAGGGGGGCTGGTTGGAGCTGCTCCTGCTGACCAAGTTTTCCTGGTGTGCAACGGGGGGTTAAGCAGGGTTCCCTGCCATCCTGGGGGTTAGTGACAAGGGCAGGGATGTCCTCTGAGCTCCCTGCGACCGTTGATGGGCTGGGGGAGCGGATGATTTACCATCCACAGGTTGTCACCTTACGCGGCCGGATCCAGCCAAAAAGTCAGGCCGGGCTTTGCAGCCTACTCGCTGTCCGGATTGCTGACCGAGCTGCTAAGTGAGCTGCTGACCAAGCTGCTGAACGGGCTGCTGACCGAGCGGCCATCCGAACTGCTGACTGGACTGCTGACCGGAAACCTATGTGAGGCAGCCCCTGTGAAAATGGCTTAAGCCGCTGCCTCCTGCATAGGCATCCACCTTCCCCTCTGTTGCCCTGGGTGTTCGGCTCCGCTGGGGCTCGCGTCCTGGCAGGTGGCGCCCTAACAAATTTAGGCTGAGGCTTGCGGCCTAGTAGGTTA
This sequence comes from Pelophylax lessonae, assembly GCF_965119305.1. NCBI lineage: Eukaryota > Metazoa > Chordata > Amphibia > Anura > Ranidae > Pelophylax > Pelophylax lessonae. The sequence continues at coordinate 496,613,201 of NC_138771.1, forward strand.
TGCGGCCGAGTTGGGCGCTGCTGTTGGTGGGCAGTCTCAGTGAGTCTAGCTGAAGCCCCCAACTCTCCGTTTGGGCATCTGAAGATCCGTGCAATTGCGGCTGGGCCTCCACAAAAATGTAGGCCATGGCTTGTGGCCTGCTGGGCCATATGGTGAGCTTGGCACCTCCCTTGATCTGGGTGGTGCTGTAGGGGTGCTTCTTTTTTAGTGACAGTCTTGCCGCCATTATTGTGTGGGCGAGGGTACCCTGCCTGCGCGTCCGCGTCACAGCGGGTGGCCCCCTTTAGGGGGCTATGTGCTCTATGGAGGGCTCGGAGGGTGACCCCTTTGTTTTTTGCGTGGTCTCATGGGTTGTCCATTTGTGGACAATTGGCCGGCATTCCCTTGCGGGATTGCAGTCGGTGGCCTCCCCTGATTATAATGTTTCGGGGTGAGCTTAGTATGTAGCGACCCTACTGGGTCTGCGTCCACCCACTTTGAGTGCTCTGATAGTGAGGATGATTCCTCTTCTACTACAGCTGCGCATGAAAAGGCGCTGGTGGATGCACTGATTGTATCGGTGCGGTAACTTTAAAAATGGAGGATGCAGCTGCTGCTGTTGCCTCGGAGGCGCCGGTCCCCATTTGGTACCCACAGCTCCTCAAAAGCGGCAAAGGTATTCCCTTTTCCGGCCTACTTTGACAAAATTGTTGCGAGTCAGTGGGGTTGTCCTAAACGTTATATGGTGGTGCCTAAGTATTTTGCTAGATGGTAGCTCTTTGGGGAGTCTCTGTTTAATAAGTGGACAGTCCCACCTGTGGTGGACTATCAGGTTTCAGGCTAAATAAATCCACCCTAATTCCGGTTGAGGAGTCTCCGTCTCTTAAAGATCACTTTGACAGGAGAGCCAAGACTTTGGTCTGCCACATGTTTACTGTGGCCGATTCGGTCCTTAGCCCGGTGTTCACCATTACTTTGATGTCCCAGACTATGTGAGAGTGGGCAAAGATTTTGCGCAAGGATCTGGAGGGGGAACAGCTTCTCCCTGCCTTTGCAGAGCTGGCGGACCAGCTGGACCAGGGGTTGCAGTTCGTCTATGATGACTCTCTGGATGCGGCTCCCTTAGTCTCTAGGCTTTTCATGACAGTAGTGGTCCTTTTGCGCAGGACATGGCTGAAATGCTGGTCTGTGGACCAGACTTCTAAGAAGGCCGTGTCCGATCTTCCCTTTGTGGGGGATCGCCTGGTCCGATCCTCCCTGGATGATATCATTAAGCAGGATCTCAAGACAAGGGATCTAAGTCTATAAGGACCTCCTCCTGAGGTTCCAATAGGACCTGGTCTGGTAAGCCGAGAGCAGGTCCTTCCGGACCCGTGGACCTACCTGATTCAAGTCAGGTGGGTCCACGAGCTGATTTGGTCCGGCTACAAGATGGAGTTTCGGGCTTATCCTCCAGAGAGGTTCTTTCCTTCCAACCTGCGTTTATCCCCAGACTGCCTTAGAGGTGTCTTCGTGGCAGTGCAAGACTTGTTACTACAAGGGGTGAGTGTTCCAGTTCCAGAATCGGAATGCTTTCAAGGGTTTTCTTCAAACCTGTTTACAGTTCCCAGGAAGGAAGACAAGGTACGTTCAATCTTGGACCTTCTGCGGGTACAGAAGTTTCGAACAGAGTCCATTCGTACAGTAGTGGCATCCCTACATCAAGGGGATCTTTCTAGCCTCTATCGATATCAAGGACGCTTACCTTCATATTTCGATATATATCGGTCATCCGCGCTTTCTCCGCTTTCCGTGGGCGAGGAGCATTATCAATTAGTGGCATTACCCTTTGGTCTTGCCTCAGCTCCTTTGGTCTTCATAAAGTGTTGGCCCCAGTGTTGGCATTGTTGTGTCAGCGGGGGACTGCGGTACTGGAGTACCTGGACGAAAATCTTCTGCAAGCAGAGTCTCCAACTACTCTGACAGAGAACATGTAGATTACTGTGCGTACTCTGCAGGAGTTGGGTTGGAAATTGGGTTTCCAGGAATCTGCTCTGGTTCCATCCACCAATTTGGACTATCTGGGTCTGCCTCTGGACTCGGCCTCAGCCAGGGTGTTTCCCTCTTGGGACAAGCTCCCAAAGCTGCAGGATGCAATTCGGCTCCTGTTGTCAAGCAGTCGGTCATCTCTCAGGACTATCATGCGGGTGCTGGGCCTGATGATGTCTACCTTCGAGGCGGTTCTGCTTGCACAGCTCCTTACGAGACCTCTGCAAAGGGAGATTATGGCTAGCTGGAACAAGAATCCACAGTCAGACAATCTGATCCTGTTACCGAGGTACGTGAGGGTCCCTGATTTGGTGGCTTCTCTCTCCGGAGCTTCGGCAGGGAAAGTCTTTCCTTCCCCTGTACTGGACAGTGGTCACCACAATCGGACAAATCCACACCCATGGCTTATGTCAATCACCAAGGGGGACAATGATGTGTCTTGACGGCTTGGGAAGTAGCCGACATTCTAAGGTGGGCAGAAAGCTTCGTTCCAGCCCTCTCTGCTGTGCATATTCCAGGGGTGGAAAATAAGCAGACAAGTTATATCAGTTGTTGGAGCTGGCAGCCTTGTCTTGTCGTTCACCTTGCCTGGTGGTTTAGAGATAAAGTGGTGCTTCGCCCCGTCAGTCTTTCCTTCCTAAGGTTGTTTTCGGTTTCCATCTGCACGAAGACATGGTGTTGCCTTCCCTGTGTCCTAAGCCTAAACCTCCTAAGGAGATTGCCTTTCAGTCTCCGGATGTGGTCCGGGCGATCAGGGTGTACCTAGTGGCTATTGAGTTGTTTAGAAAATCAGACTCACTAATTGTACTTACGGATGGACCCCGAAAAGGGTTGGCTGCTTCTGCCGTGATAATTTTGGGATGGATCAGACAGGCAGAAGTGCAGGCCTGTTCAATTAGGGTCAGGTTCCTCCTTTCCCTGTTAAGGCGTATTTCTACTCGGGCGCTTAGTGCCTCCTGGGCCGCCCTTCATCAGGCGTCAGTGATCCAGGTTTTCACGGCGGCCACCTGGTCGTCTGTGCACACTTTCACAAAATTTTATAAAGTGGATGTTTTGGCATCTGCAAATGCTGCTTTTGGCTGCAAGGTTTTGAAGGCTGCTGTTTTAAAGGGCCTGGTACTCTTTGAGGGTGTATTTTTTTTTCAGATGAGCTGTGTCCATCAATGAACAAAAGAGAAAATTAGATTTTTGTCTTACCATAAAATCCTTTTCTCTGATGTTCATTGACGGACACAGCACCCACCCCTCTATTGAGTTGGGTTATTTTTCTTCTGACACTGCTTGCAATAAAACTGAATGCCTATAGCAGGAAAGGGGAGTATACCTCCTGGGACTGCCCCATAGGCGTGGTAAAGCTTTTTTCTGCCTAGTGTTCAACTCCTGTAGGGGGCAGCATAACTCAATGGTTAAGAAGATTATGTAGCTGTGTCCGTCAATAAACATCAGAGTAAAGGATTTTATGGTAAGGCAAAAATCCAATTTTCTTTGCTCAGAATTGACTTTCTGCGGCCCTTCAAATTATATTCTTGAAAACGCTGTGTTACTTTCTCCTTTTGTTTTCATAGTGGCAGGGCCTCACACTGTCACAATAGCTAAGGCTACAGCAGCAATGAGGGCCGGTGCAAATAGTGGCAGCACACAAAGTGCGTCCAGCAGTGATCACAGCAGGTAATTGTTGGCTGTGCAGAGAGCCGTAAATAGGTACGGCTGCCGGTGATCTATCATTATAGTGAACGGGGCCAGCGGACTGCCGCTACTATTTGCACCGGCCCTAATCGCCATTGTAAATGTAGCCTAAATGGTTAGGGTGGAAAAAACATTGAATAAAAAAAATAAGCGTATAAATAAAAAGAATATCTCTCTATATATAGAACCCTATACCAACAGTTCATCCATAGGAAGCCAAAAATTCTCACATAAAACACGGTCCATTTTGCATTTTGCAACTGGAAAACATTTTCTCCTTGCTCGCCTGAGACAGTTGGATATTTTTTGGATCAACAATCGCCAGTATTATTACTTATACATGTTAGCAGCTAGTCATAATCTGTGCGCTCTGCTTGATTGCCTCCTGCCCAGTTCTGCTGCTACATTTAGCAGCCTTCAGGGGGAGCGGGTACCTGGTTTTGACTTTTCTGCGGCGGACTCAGGTGGAAGTTCGGCCCCCCTGGTCCTTCCTCCGCTGCCGGGCCATTTACAAAGCGCAGCATGCTTTACGCATGCGCAGTAGGAAACCAGCTGTGAATCTGCAAGGCTTCAATGAGAGTTTCCCTTAGCCGAGGTGATGGGGGCAGCACCAGAGAGCCGATTGAAAAAGTGGCGCAGGTGAAGACATCGCTGGATTCGTGGAAAGGTAAGTGTCTTAATATTAAAAGTCAGCAGCTGCAGTATTTGTAACTGCTGACTTTTAGTTTTTTCTGAAGGAGCCCGGGGCTCCGCTTTAAGGACTAAGCTTTTTTTAAAAACAATCAGCTGATCTGGCTAGAACTGGATCCTGAGGAAGTCTATTCCACATCTTCACAACTTTTACTGTGAAGAAGCCTTTCTGTATGCAAAGAAAACACCTTGCTTCCTCCAGATGCAAAGAGTGCCCCGTGAACCTTTACATTGATCTTAAAGTGAAGAACATTGCACAATGGCTATGGATTATTTATGTATTTATACATAATAATTATAGTAATGATCTTATTTCTCCTCCTCTCCCCCCTCTTCCACTTTTTTCTCTCTTACAGACAGGAGTTTTCTTGGGTGAAGTGGACGGCTCCCTGATGACACAGCTTCTTAGTATGGGGGTCTTCAGACAGTGAGTTTCACACATCATAAAAACCCAAAAGAACATAAGTTTTTTTTTTTTATTCCTGCGTGTTTTTTACTAATGTTTTTTTTTTTTAAATTTACTACATAATGTATCACACAGATATTCAGAATTTTCCTCATTTTCTATTATATAATTCATCTCTGCATTAAATATTAATTTACAAAGGTTTTGTGTAGGTGTTTTTGATCCTAAAAATATTGCTATCCTCTGGTGGCATTATGAGTTGTATATTGAGGAGAGTAAGGAAAAGCAGCCTTTTGAAGTCAAGATACAATACAGATTCTTTAGAAATACAAAGATTCAATGCTGATTTCATGTGAAGAAAATGATTGCACATTAAATCAAAATTTATGTTTGTAAATTGAAAATTTTGATGTGAAATAGGTCATAACCTACACATGTAAAATATCTCATGCATCAAGAATTAAAATTATTATCTTTATGTGTGTTTTGTAGCCCTAAAAGCTGAACCCTGGACACAATATATTAATTTACTTTAAAAATAAGTATTTAAAATATTTAATTAACCTCTTGACCTCTTGGTGCCGGGCTGCAAGCAAATATGCGGTCTCTTGGTGGGTGGGCCTTGGCGCTTAGTGGCCGCATATTTGCATGCCGCAAGTGCATATACTGTGGCGGTCAGCCCCGTGCAGGCAAAGTGACGTATGGGTACGTCACTCGCCTGCGAGCCAAAAGGGGGCGAGTGCGCTGCCGGAGGCGCGCTCCCACCCCCGCTCGCTCACTGTGATCCCCGCACGTGTGACCGGCAGACCCGATGTCCACCGGTCACTCGCGATCGTCCGTTACAGAGGGAGAAAGGCAGGCGGCAAATGCACACAAAGCCGCCTGTCATTCTCCCTTGTGTAAGTGCAGAGATCATAGGATCTTACTATGCAGGATCATATATCTCTGTAGTTACACAAACAGCCACATCCCATAACAGTTAGAAGCACGCCCCTAGGGACACACTTAACCCCTCCTTCTCCAATAAAGTTAACCCCTTCCCTGCCAGTGTAATTTTTACAGTAACAGTGCATATGTATAGCACTGATTACTGTAGTAATGTCACTGGTACCCCCAAAAGTCAGTCAAGGGTCCGATCTGTCCGCCGCAATGTCGCAGTCCCGCAAAAAAAAAATCACAGATCGCCGCCATTACTCGTTAAAAAAAAAAACAATAAAAATGACAAAAATCTTTCCCTTAGTTAGTAAACGCAATAACTTTTGCGCAAACCAATCAAAATACGCTTATTGCGATTTTTTTTACCAAACATATGTAGCAGAAAACAAATTGGCCCAAAATGTTAAAAAAATATTGTTATTTTTGCAAAATTGTCGCTCTTTTTTTTGTTGAAGTCCATATTTAACCCATATATAACCCCACACTAGAATAGGGTCCTTAGTGAGTATAGGAAAAGTTTCTCTCCACCAGCATGCAGATGCACTAAACACTCACCAGACTTAATTGACCCCTATTACAGGGAGTCAAATTGCGCATATGGGAAAATTCAACGTATCATACATGAGGTCATAGGAATGATTTCAAACCGCTGCTGTCATCCTATTAATATATATATATATAAATAGCGTATTCAAAGCTCCAGTGTTGCCATAGCGAGAGAGAGGAAGAAACACTCTCATGGTGCAGTATATCAAATAATTTATTTAAAAAAGAAGGTTGTATTGCACTTACATCAAAGAAGACAGGGATCAGCATGTATTGTATAGGAATCGCCGGTTTGCGCTCCACCTGCGTTCAAGCTGACTGAGGTTTGCAGTTGTGCCCTACTCTCCATTTTCAGATGATGGATTGAACAGTGCTCTGTGAGATGTTCAGGGCTTGGGATATTTTCTTTTAACCTAACCCTGCTTTGAACCTCTCAACAACTTTATCCCTGACCTGTCTGAAGAGTTCCTTGGCCTTCATGATGCTGTTTGTTCACTAAGGTTCTCTAACAAACCTCTGAGGACTTCACAGAACAGCTGTACTTATACTGAGATTAAATTACACACAGGTAGACTATTTACTAATTAGGTGACTTCTGAAGGCAATTGGTTCCACTAGATTTTAGTTAGGGGTATCAGAGTAAAGGGGACTGAATACAAATGCACTCCACACTTTTCAGATATTTATTTGTGAAAAAATAGTGAAAACCATTTATCATTGACCTTCCACTTCACAATTATGTGCCACTTTGTGTTGGTCTATCACATAAAATCCCAATACAATACATTTATATTTTTGGTTGTAACATGACAAAATGTGGAAAATTTCAAGGGGTATGAATATTTTTCAAGGCACTGAAGAGTTACTCTCTTATTGCACTCGATACATGCTAGAGGTATTCTGCGTACTTTCTGTCCTAAGATATACGAAAAACATTTGATACAGTCTCCTGCCCGTATCTTTTCTACATTTTGCATGTTTAGGCCTCGGCCCACAATTTTTGAGGTAGATCTCCTTGCTTTAGGAGAAGAAACCTCAGGCATATCTCTGATATGTGGGCTATAAATCTGATTTTTTCTCCTCATAGCTAAGGGAATGAGAAAGGGATATCCCTCTTCCCCTTACTTTTTGCTCTATTGATTGAGCCCTTGGCCCATCTCTTCTCACAACAGCTCAAATATGAGATGTGTCGAGGAAGATGGAGTTTCCCATAAGCTCTGTCTGTTTGCAGACGATATCCTTGGACGATTTTGCAAGTCTCCAGTCTGGAGGTTAAGGTAGTAAATCCAAAGCTTTAGGCTCCGTTCACATGTAGGCGTTTTGGGGTGTTTTTGGAGAGTTTTTCTGCTCTAGGATCAGCTCTCAAAACGCCCAACAAGACAAATCCTATTCATTTCAATGGCCCCTGTTCACATCTGAGCGTTTTGACGCTGTATACAAAACGCCCAACACTCAAAAAAGTACACGAGCTTCTTTTTGGGCAGATTACAGGCGTTTTCCATTGGTATCTATTCAATCTAAAAACGCCTGCACAAAAAACGCCTGTAAAAACGCCTGTAAATCGCGGTAAAATCGCGGTAAAAAACGCCCAAAAACGCTACGCTCAGGTGTGAATGTAGCCTTAAACATAATGCTCCCTGAAGCAGAATATCAGACCCTGTATTCCTCACTTCCCCTCCAGTGGCCGGAATGCCATCTCGTATACCTAGGAATAAAACTCACTAGCCATTCCAACGCCATGTACAGAGAGAATTACCTACCCATGTTAGCCCACCTGATAACCCTTATATCAAGCTGCACTCCTTTACATATCTCATGGTGGGGTAGAATTTCAGCAGTACAACTTACAATATTACCCAAAACCTCTACTTGTTTAGAGTACTCCCAGCCTCCGTACCATCTCATTATTTATAACACTGGGTTTCCAGCTATATCTGGGGTACCCTTAGACCACAGCTTCCAAAGTCTCATCTAATGTGCCCTAAGCTAGAGGGAGGTCTTGGGATTCTCAGTTGTACTAAATAACACTATGCAGCCCAACTTGTGCAGGTGAATAAATACCATGCAACCTGGGAGATCCCTCTGTGGACCTGCTTGGAAGCAACAGACTGTGATCCATTCTGTATTGATAATCTATTGTGCCTTAAGCCATCTGAACGTAAAACACTTTCTAAACTAATCAACCTCCATTCTTTGGCACTGTGGGATAAACTAAAGGGATCCTTGTGCCTCTTATCCCCCATGTCCCACTAACTTTTCTTCCTTAGCCATCCGGCCTTTTATCCAGCCGCCTATGTTTCTCTATCCTCCTTCTGAATTTGGTCCCGATTAAATTTATGAAGACTACATCAACTTACTACTTCGACCTCTATTAAAACATTAGAAAAAAAGGGGAAAACAATTGCGCTAATCCAAGAATAAAATAAAAGCAGCAACCTCAAGTGAGACTAGCACCCAAAAAATGTCCAATATAAAATAAGTTGCGCTGTGGATGATGTATACAGGTTGACTGTATGGTGAAATAGTGAAGAATCCGAATAATGTCCAGAATATGGAAACAAAAACGGGTAACTTGTGCAGGTACCGCTTACCGGAAATAAAATAAACAAAGGCCCATCAACATGTTCAAAATACGTCCTAGGGATGAGGTCCAGGTGGACTACCAGGTTCCGACGCGGATCCCTCAATGGAGTGGTAACATGTGTGATACAAAAAAATACACCGCCATAGCGTAAAACCAAAAAAAATTTATATATGTAAATAAAGGACACCCAAAGTGCATTGAGAACACCACTGCTCCCGTAGTGAAAAATGTGATAAAGGATGCCACAGAACCCCAATAGGTACTCCTTACCGAAATATAGATGAAAAATAGCAGATACACCAAAAAGGGGGGAGAAGGGGGATCACCCCAATAGGACAGCAGCTTACCACAAGGATGAATATGGAGAGCTTATATAAGACTGGATAGGTGTGGTCTGAACAAGCAAGCAAGTGGGGGAAACACCTCTGATGGATAAAACACCCTTACCGACTCCCGATGATAAGGAGGCAGGAGGGATGTGTATGGAACCGATCCGTTGTGTCTCCTCACTCAGATAGGGAACTCAGATGGACGGTATTGGATCGCTGTCAGCCAGTCAGTCCTCCTCTTGCTCACACACCGGGCTGTCCGGGGCCACTTCCTCAACCCTTCTCTCAGTCGACTCAGTCGACTGAGAGAAGGGTTGAGGAAGTGGCCCCGGACAGCCCGGTGTGTGAGCAAGAGGAGGACTGACTGGCTGACAGCGATCCAATACCGTCCATCTGAGTTCCCTATCTGAGTGAGGAGACACAACGGATCGGTTCCATACACATCCCTCCTGCCTCCTTATCATCGGGAGTCGGTAAGGGTGTTTTATCCATCAGAGGTGTTTCCCCCACTTGCTTGCTTGTTCAGACCACACCTATCCAGTCTTATATAAGCTCTCCATATTCATCCTTGTGGTAAGCTGCTGTCCTATTGGGGTGATCCCCCTTCTCCCCCCTTTTTGGTGTATCTGCTATTTTTCATCTATATTTTGGTAAGGAGTACCTATTGGGGTTCTGTGGCATCCTTTATCACATTTTTCACTACGGGAGCAGTGGTGTTCTCAATGCACTTTGGGTGTCCTTTATTTACATATATAAATTTTTTTTGGTTTTACGCTATGGCGGTGTATTTTTTTGTATCACACATGTTACCACTCCATTGAGGGATCCGCGTCGGAACCTGGTAGTCCACCTGGACCTCATCCCTAGGACTTATTTTGAACATGTTGATGGGCCTTTGTTTATTTTATTTCCGGTAAGCGGTACCTGCACAAGTTACCCGTTTTTGTTTCCATATTCTGGACATTATTCGGATTCTTCACTATTTCACCATACAGTCAACCTGTATACATCTATTAAAACATTCCCTGTGTTACTTGAGTAAAATAAGCTCCTACACTCAGAGATGTTTTGTTACCTTCAAGTTCACATTTTTTTCCTATATACGTGTGCATACTGGCAGGGATCAGATGACTATGTTCAAGCGTTTCTGTTCCTCTCATCCACACACAAAAGGTATAATCTCTAGACTCTATCTTCATCTGTTGTCCAACCCACCCACCCCTTTACTATTATATGTTCACAAATGGACCATGGATTTAGAGGTCTCCTTGGAAGTGGTAGACTGGCGCGAAATATGGCAGTCCACCCTTACCGCTTTACAAAACATTTTAGCTTTGGAATTATTTATTAGGTGCTCTCCAGATGGTATCTTGTCCTGGCTAGGATAACCAAGTATGTCTCAAATGATCCCTCCATGTGTTTTCTGGGATGTGGAAACCTCGGAACTAGGGCTGGGCGATAAATCGATTTAATCGATTTATCGATTTTTTAGTTTGGAACGATTTTTTTTTTTTAAACTCGAGATTTTTTTTTTACAATACTTTTTCCTGCCTTGTGCAGCCACCGAACTCCCCAGTAACGGACCTGCGGGGCGGGCGGTGCGTCTGTACAGGCCGGGGCTGCGGCGCGCTGTGATAGGTAAAGTCTCCCCGGCCTGGATGTGACGTCAGCTGCCGGGAGAGGAAGCGGGCAATGCGTCTGTACAGGCCAGGGGCTGTGATAGGATAGGTGCCTATCCTATCACAGCCCCTGGCCTGTACAGACGCACCACCCGCTTCCTCTCCCGGCAGCTGACGTCACATCCAGGCCGGGGAGACTTTACCTATCACAGCGCGCCGCAGCCCCGGTGTTCTAAAATTCAGCGTACCAAACAAATGCTTGCAGTGAGTGCCCAGGATTCCTTTAGCTTTCATTGCCTGTGGGGATTAAAAAAAAAATGACAAGTATTCATATACAATATCTGCTTGTGTACATCTTCTCTTTCTGATTAGCTTGGACGTATTAAGGGTCCTTGTCCAAACCCACCTGAGCGAGCCTGCCAGGAAACTGTCTCCTGTAGTGGGCCAATGGTCTTGGTCAGGGAATTCTCTAAACCACAATTACAGGACCTCGTCACTTCCGGTGATGGGAGTCTCAAGTGCGCATGCGCACAAGACATTATCTTGGTTTGGTAAACTTATAACACATAGCGGGCAGTTGAATGAGAGGAGGCGGGGCTGAGGTGGGACGGAAGACACCACCGCGTCATATGCAGAGCTGAATAGAGGAGGCGGGACGCAGGTGCGGCCGTGTAATAAATGCAGGACTTTAGCGACTCCTTATTATCTTTAGCAATTATCGTATTATTTATCCTTAGGATTTCATAACATTTAGTATTTCTATAATACAAAATAAGAAATACTAAATGTAATGAAATCCTAAGGATAAATAATACGATAATTACTAAAGATAATAAAACAGAAGGAGTCGCTTAAGCCCTGCATTTATTACACGGCCGCACCTCCATCCCGCCTCCTCCGCCAGCTCTGCATATGTGCCTCCGTCCCTAATGTCTCGATGACGCGGCGGTGTCCTACGTCCTCCGTCGCACCTCAGCCCCGCCTCCTCTCAATCAGCTGTCCGCTCTCTGTTATAATTTTTCCAAACCTCGAAAAATGTCTTCTGCGCATGCGCACGGACGACTCCTATCAGCTGTTTTGTGATGCTCTGTCACCGGAAGTGACGAGGTCCGATTTTTTTTTCACGGGTCCGACAAAATTTACAACACCGGCCTGTACAGACGCACCGCCCGCCCCGCAGCTGACGTCACATCCAGGCCGCGGAGACTGTACCTATCACAGCGCGCCGCAGCCCCGGCCTGTACAGACACACCGCCCGCCCCGCAGCTAACGTCACATCCAAGCGCGGCGGTGGTCCGTTACTGGGGAGTTCGGTGGCTGCACAAGGCAGAAAAAAGTATTTTAGAAAAAACTTGAGTTTGAAAAAAAAAATAGTTTCAAAGTCAAACTAAAAAAGGTGGCCGGTTACTGTGGACTCGTTCTCTGGACTGTACCTATCACAGCGCAGCCCCTGTACAGACGCACCGCCCGCAGCTGACGTCACATCCAGGCGCGGCGGTGGTCCGTCAGAGTCAGACACACATATACATCGCTTCTCCTTCTCCTCAGTCCTCCCTCCAGACTCTGCAGTCATTTTTTAAGTGCATTGGAAAAAAAAACGAAAATCGAATCGAAACTCGAATTTTTCTTTAAAAATCGAAGATTTTTTTTTAGGCAAAATCGCCCAGCCCTACTCGGAACTTATCTTCACATTTGGTGAGCTTGCCCTATAGTGGCAACATTCTGGTTTGCATCTTTTTGGAAGTTAACGCAGCTATTTGGTATCACCATTCAACCGGACCCCTAGTGGTGCTTTTGAAAAGGCTCCCTCCTGACTAAACCTTGGCTGAAGTTAAGCTTTTATTCCAAAATAATACGTCATCGAAACAAAAAATTGCTAAAGCCTGGAAAATGCCTATGCTTTGCCTTCCGGCCACTAAACAAAAAAACAAATCAAGCTATAGTACACACAGCACCTTACAGAACAGAATCCTGAAATATTAAAAAATTTGGCACCCAATTTTAATGCTTCTCTCTCGGAACCATGATTTTTAAATACCATCCTTTCACCATGCTCCTGCGCTGGGCACCACCACCACCATCTCTTGGGGTCCCACTCTTTCTTTCCCTACCTAGATCCTGATCCCTTTCTCTCTTTCCCCCCCCCCCCTTCTTTTTTTGTGTTCTTTCCTTTTTTCTTTTCTCTCCCATTCTTTTAAGCCTGTTGTCCTCAGTCTCCCCAACCTGCATAGCAAATTGCTTTTGTGGAGCAAAGTCATTATGTCATATTATCTAGTCATTATGTATTCTGATATTGCACTCAATCTCACTCTCTGTGTAGGGACCATGTCAGTTTTTGCATATGACTCCAAAGCTATGTCTTAATTTCCTGGAAATCTTCAAAAAATGAAAGATAAAAAGCCTTTCATGTGCTCGAGTCCAAGGAATATGCCTAGTGAATTGATGTCATCATTCTGCTGCTGGCAGGAGGAAGCATTTCCCCAGTCTCCTCTCCCTCAGTGATCAGACTGCAACATTGTTACTTGGTAGCAAGTCAAAATTGGGTTTATTTACTAAAGCTAGAGAGGGCAAAATGTGTCACAATGCTGCAGAGAAACCAATCAGCTTCCAGGTTTTAATGCTAAAGCCTAATTAAACAAGCTGAGGCTAGAAGCTAATTGGTTTCTCTGCAGACTTGTGAATAATTTTGCCCTCTCTAACTTTAGTAAATAAACGCCAATGTGAGAGGCTACAGCAGGGGCTGATTTGTGTCAGATATTTGTGAACATAGCCCTGTATGTCCTATAATTGTGGGCAATGCAATACTGTGTTAGGGTGATGTGTCCATACATTTTTGGACTTTTCACAATAGCTGTCTAAGAATAAAAGTATAAACTTGCTGTTTGGCAACCCTGAAGGGAAGACTTGTCCAATGTCTGATTCTTTTCTTACAGGGTGACGTTGTACGATTACCAGGCGATGTGTAAACACCCCTATCTCCATCACAGTGGAGGCCGCACTCTACTTAATGTAAGATGATTTGTAGATGTAGATCCTAATGTAAGATTTGATTTGTATTGCTGGCCACCTAGAAAATTGCTGGGGCAGACATGAACATGGCATGACAATGGCCAATCCATTGAGGAACTACGGGGCCAAATTTACTCTGCCAGTTGCTATGCTGGTACTTGTAGTTCCTCAACCACTGGAGGGATACAGTGGGCCGTAAGCAGTGCAAAGCCACAAAATGCAAGCACAACATGTTTTTACTCATTCTGACCATGATTCTGAATTCAAAGCCATGTTGGATGTACAAGTGCATCTCAAAAAAATAGAATTTCATCAAAAAGTTAATTTATTTCAGTAATCTAATTCAAAAAATGAAACTTATTATATAGATTCATTACACACAGAATGATATATTTCAAGCATTTATTTCTTTTAATTTTGATGATTATGGCTTACAGCTAGTGAAAACCCAAAAATGTAATATCTTATAAAATCAGAACATTACTACATAAGACCAATAAAAAAAAAAGGATTTTTAATACAGAAATGTTGGCTTACTGAAAAGTATGTCCGTGTACAGTATAGTATGAACTCAATATTTGGTCGGGGCTCCTTTTGCATGAATGCGGTGTGGCATAGAGGCGATCAGCCTGTAGCACAGCTGAGGTATTATGGAAGCCCTGGTTGCTTTGATATGGGCCTTCAGCTCATCTGCATTGTTGGGTCTGGTGTCTCTCATCTTCTCCTGGACTATACCCCACAGATTCTCAATGGGGTTTAGGTCAGATGAGTTTGCCTGCCAATCAACCACAGTGATACCATGATCATTAAACCAGGTATTGGTACTTTTGGCAGTGTGGGCAGGTGCCAAGTTGTGCTGGAAAATTAAATCAGCATCTCCATAAAGCTGGTCAGCAGAGGGAAGCATGAAGTGCTCTAGAATTTCCTGAGGGCTGCGCTGACTTTGGACTTGATAAAACACAGCGGACCAACTCCAGCAGATGACATGGCTCTCCAAATCATCATGGACTGTGGAAACTTCACATTGGACCTCATGCAACTTGGCTTCTGTGCCTCTCTACTCTTCCTCCAGACTCTGGGACCTTGATTTCCAAATAAAATGCCAAATTTACTTTCATCCGAAAAGATTACTTTGGACCACTGAGCAACAGTCCAGTCCTTTTTTTGCATAGCCCAGGTAAGACGCTTTTGACATCTCTGGTTCAGTAGTGGCTTGACACAAGGAATGCAACAGTTGTAGCCCATGTCCTGGATACGTCTATGTGTGGTGGCTTTTGAAGCACTTACACCAGCCGTAGTCCACTCTTTGTGAATCTCCCCCAAATTCTTTATTGGCCTTTGTTTCACAATTCTCTCAAGGGTGCGGTTATCCCTCTTGGTTGTGCACTTTTTTCTACCACACTTTTTCCTTCCACTCAACTTTCCTTTAATATGCTTGGACACAGCACTTTGTGAACAGCCAGCTCCTTTAGCAATGAACTTTTGTGATTTACCCTCCTTGTTAAGGATGTTAATGACTGTCGTCTGGACAACTGTCTTCCCCATGATTGTGTAACCTACTGAACCAGACTGAGAGACCATTTAAAGGCTCAGGAAACCTTTACAGGTTTGCGTTACATAGCTGATTAGAGTGTGACACCATGAGTCTACAATATTGAACTTTTTTGCAATATTCTAATTTTCTGAGATACTGAAGTTTGGGTTTGCACTAGCTGTAAGCCATAATCATCAAAATGAAAAGAAAGAAATATATCATATATAATGTATCACTCTGTGCGTAATGAATCTATATAATATGAGTTTCACTTTTGAATTGAATTACTGAAAGAAATTAACTTTTTGATGATATTCAAAATTTTTGAGATGCATCTTTATTTGATCTCTGGAATTTAAGACTTAACCCTGGTACACACGATGAGAATATCGGACTAGTGATCGTTTTTTTTTTTTTTTTTTTGCATGCTAGTCTCATTTTTAAAACGAATAGGTTACTAGAGTTAAGAAAGTTCTCGTAAGCTGGAATACAACTTCCAGTGATGATGTAATGCAATACATCATCACTGGAAGTTGTATTCTGGCTTATCAGAATTTTCTTAACTCTAGTAACCTATTTGTCTTCTATATGAATGTAATAAAATCTTTCATTTACGAGCATGCGCACTCTTGGTCAGTCACTCAATTTTTTACGGATGAATACTGTACTGATGAAATGAAAATTGTTCGTTCTGTTTTCTTACGAGAAACATTTTCATGTTTGTCCCTTTGGAGAGTTTTGCATGAACTGCCTTGATCGGCTCTCAAAAGTACTAACAATCAGATTATCAGATTGCTCCAAAAGCGAGTTTTTCATCCGATTGTCTCATCGTATATACTAGGCATTGTTCATGGCAATTTACTGGGGCTCCTTGGCACTAATCTGATCTTCTTTGTGTCTTTTAGCCTCTTTTTGCATTAATATCGGCTGCCCAATGGCTTCTTAGCAACCTGGTCGTGTAAGTGTCTAATATGTATTTAAACATTCAAGGACTACTGTACATTCACAGTCAAAAATTTATTTTGGAGTTTGTATATCTGTCCCTCCCACAAGGGTGGGATTTCCCTGCTTTTTTTAGTGTCTCTGCCCCTCCCACAATAGTAAAATTTCCCAGCAGTTGTTGATGGCTCTCCAACAAAGCCATTGCTCTGTAGAAGTTGGACATACCTGTGAATTCTGTTAGGGAGATATAGCATGTGATTCAGCTGGTAAACATGCACAGAAAACTAAAAATTTGAATAATGTGGCACACAGCAAATGTTTATTCAGATAAAGAACAATGGGATCTTTACCTTCCTCATTTGCATATTTTGGGTTCTAATGATATAAATCGATTGATTGTGTCTTTATTTAGTCAAAGTAATTAGAAAAATCACATGTTAATTAATGCAGGAATGTTTACAGACACCCCCAGACTGGAATTTTTATTTCTCTTTTGCTCATTGACGGACACAGCTACTGGTGTTCATAACCATTGTGTTATACTGCCCCCTAAAGGAGTAGGACACTGGGCAGAAAATAATTCTGGCTACACCCATGGGCAGCCCCAGGGGGTATTCTCCCCCTCTCTGGTATAGCTACTCAGTTTTTTTCTGCCTAGTCAGGAGTAAGGATCTAGTTCCTTGCTGGGATCTTTGGTCCTGGCAAAATTTTTTAGATAGGACATTTTTTCCTCCTGAATTTTTCCTGTGAGATCTACAATCAACTGCCGGACTGGGCGACGGCTGCATAACTAGATCCAGTGGTCACCCCAGTCTGGCCAGCGAGCGAGCTCCGTGCTAGGTCGGCCGCAACATAGCCCCACTGGACGGGGGCTGGCCTGCGAGTTAAACGCCTTGTGAGGTTGCATATGACCAGGTCTTAGCCCGAGTCGCAGTGTTCCTTCTGACCGACAGCCCCCCAATTTAGTTAGAGAGGGGTTCTGTTTGGAGTGGTGCCTGCCTGGTTCCTGGTATGGTGAGTAGCTATCCCCCCTTTCCCCCTGGAGGGTTTTGGGGTAGATGTGGGCCCCTCCTTGGAGCGGTCGGATCCCCAGGTTCCCCTCCGTCCTGCAGGCACCCCCCCTTGCCGAGTCCCTCATCCTGCACCCCCTTCCACATACGCTGGGGCTTTTTGGGTGGTCTGGCCACTTTCCAGGAGTGGGGGCAGGGAGCTGACTGGCGATGGGAGCCGCCAGCAGCCGGACGGTTGGCTGTGCAGGGGTGGGGGGATTGTACCTGGAGGCGGCTCCTGCCAGGATCTGTCCTTGAGGCCTGGTCTCCCAATCCTGGGTCCTTGTATGCCTCGTAGTGCCACGTGGGGCCGCAAATTTGTTGTAGCCTGTGTGTTCTATACACAGCAACCATGCTTTTGTAGTCCGGTGCCCATTTTGCTGTGGTATGCCATTGAAAATAGTGGCGGCCATGACAGTGGAGCCCTGTGGGCAGTGATTTCGGCAGTGGGAACCCCTCCTCATCCCCTGGTGCTGACTCCTGAATAATTTTACTTCTTGATCACCGCACCTGTAGTGCAGATTATCTGGTGGCTGCAGGTGCTTGTCTCTGCAGGCGGTGAGTCTGCTGGGGTCCTCTCCCTCTCTGCTGAGGATCGCTTGGTGCTTTGTGCCTGGTGACCGGGTGATGCTGCCAGCACGGTGGGGGTTGTCCCTTAGCAGTGCTTTACACTTTTTTGTGGGGTCCCCCTGGTGGCTCATGGAGTCTTTGGAGCACATTTCCCCACCTGATCCCCTCTCTGAGGCTGCAGGGCCCTCTGGGTCCCAACTATATAGCCATGCACTGACGGCGGTCCTGGAGTCCCTTGTGTCCCGGGTGGAGGTGGCTTGCGGGCGATGGGCTAGCAAAAAGCTTCTCCCGCCTTCCCCTGCCTCATCTATCTCATCAGATCCCGAATGATCCGGCCACCGCGGACGTGGGTCACCCTGCTGGGTCTGCAACAACACGCCTGGAATCCTCCAGGTGAGGATGATTCCTCCACATCTGCGACCACGCACAAAAAGGTGCTGGTGAATGCACTGATTGTATCTGTGCGTGAGACCCTGAAGATGGAGGACGCAGCTGAACCTGAGACGGAGGCACAGGTACTCTTTGGCACTCACAAGCCATCCAGAGTGGCAAAGGTGTTTCCTTTCCCTGCCTATTTTGACAGAATTGTCGCTAAAGAGTGGGGACGACCAAAGCGCCCCCGTGGGGTCCCTAAGGGCTTTACTAGGCATTACCCCTATGAGGAGTTCCTTCTTAAGAAGTGGACTGCGCTGCCAGTGGTGGACCCTCCTGTTTCCAGATTAAACAAGGCAACCATGATTCCGGTGGAACAGTCCCTTTAAGCCTTTAAGGATCCGGCTGACTGGAAGGCGGAGGCTGTGGCCCGCCATACAGTATGTACACTCTGACTGGTTCTGCAATGAGGCCGGTATTCACCATTGCCCTAGTTTCGCAAACTCTGACCAAGTGAGCTAAGCTTTTACGCGGTGACCTGGAGGGGGAACAGCTTCCCCCTGCCTTTGCCGAGCTGGCGGACAAGCTGGTCCAGGTGCTGCAGTTTATCTGTGATGCCTCTATGGATGCAGCTCCCCTGATGGCTCGCCTCTCTGTTTTGGCGGTGGTCCTTCGACGTCTCTTTTGGCTCAAGTGCTGGTCTGCAGTTCAGACTTCTAAAAAGGCTTTGACTGATCTTCCTTTCCAAGGAGATCGCCTGTTTGGAGCTACTCTGGATGACATCATTAAAGGTCTCGGGGGGGGGGGGGGGGGAGTACTTTTCTTCCGCAGGCTACTAAGGAAAATGAAACTCGTCATAGATGTGGGCCCTCCTTCTCAGATCATAAGACGTTTTTTTGTCCCTCAGGGTCGACTGACAAGGGCTCGAAACCTTTCAGGGCCTCTTGAGGAGGATCCAAACTAACCTGGCCTGGCAAGCCAAGATCAGGCTTCTCCAGACCCGCGGACAAGGCTTCTTCAGCATGAAGGTGCATCCTCACCCATATTGGGGATGGGGAGACGTCTTCGCTGGTTTCCGAACCCGTGGACATCCCTAGTGCAAGACAAGTGAGTCAACAAAGTAATTAGGTCCAGCTACAAGATCGAGTTTTTTCTCTTGTCCCCTGGCAAGGTTTTTTCCTTCCAATTTGCGCCTGTCCCTAGAGCGCTTACAGAGCCTGTTTGGGGCAGTACAAGACCTGTTCCTTCAAGGGGTGATTGTCCTGGTTCCCGACTTCGGAACAATTTCAGGGTTTTTACTCAAACCAGGAAGGAAGGCAAAGTGCGTCCATTCCTGGACCTCAAGGCGCTAAACTGCTTTGTGCGGGTACAGAAGTTCAGAATAGAGTCCAATTGAACGGTGGTGGCATCCCTGCATCAGGGGGATTTCCTTGCCTCCATTGATATCAAGGATGCCTATCTTCACATTCCAATTTGTGCCAGTCACCAGCATTTTTTTCAGCTTTGCTGTGGGAGAGGAGCATTATCAGTGTGTGGCGTTACCCTTTGGTCTAGCCTCTGCTCCTCGGGTCTTCACAAAAGTGTTAGCCCCAGTGCTAGCCTTGCTATGCCAATGGGGGATTATGGTACTGGGCTACTTGGTCGACCTCCTTCTGCGAGCAGAGTCCCCTACTGCTCTGGTGGACAACCTGTAGATTACAATACAAATTCTGTGGGAGTTTGGCTGGGTTCTGAACCTTCAGAGGTCTGCTTTGGTTCCATCCACAAAGCTGGACTATGTGGACCTGACTCTGAACTCAGCCTTAGCCAGAGTGCTCCTTCTTCTAGACTCCAAAAATTGCAGGCTGCAATTCCATTGCCACCTTGAGATCTTTCCGGATGCACTGTATGCCCTTTAAAAATAATGTATTTAGGTGTGCAATTTAGGCAAAGTTTTAACTAACACATACTGATGCTGCAAAATTTAGCCAGATATCCAAGCTTTCATGACCTCTTGCCAACCAAGGGATAGACAAGTTTCCTATAAGCCACATTTATGAACTTTGATGAAATTTGTAAACATATTCACATTAAATAGACCTGCCATTTGTTGGCAAGGGAAAAAATTTGCAATAAGATTATGTGTGCATTTAATGTATTTTATTCTTGTTATTTACCATGTGTAGACATACAAAGCCCCGGTTGTCCTCATTGGTTTCACCACCCGTGTGAAAAAGGCCAAAAAAAAGTTCAAGAAATCAGATTACCTTTTGAAAAGTGAAATCTCACCTTTCCCATGTACACCTTTTGTCTTGCAGGTTTGTCCTGGAGTTCAGTCTGTGTACCTTCTGGTCATCAGAGAACACCGCAGAAGGTAGAGCTCTCCATACTGATCCTGTCCTGAAGCAATGACTGTGTATTAGTGCAGACCTCCTACATTAGATCATGGTTCCTCTAGCTCATAACATACCTGAGTTTTACATATACAAATAATAAACCTAATTTATTGAAAGGACCTGGTAACTGCTAATGCCATCCAGGTGTATGGAGGCAGGACTTTGCTTAGATATGGGTGGAGTTTGCAGAAGGAAGGCATAGTCATGTTGGGGGTGTGGTTTCTTAGTGTCTTTTTCTTGGAATGATTCTAGTAGGGCATGATGTGTAGTAGTTATTGCCACATGCGATTCATGATATCCCATCATCTCTCCTCATCTCTTTCATCAACCCTCCACTCATGTGAACTCATCGACACCTCATCCATCATGTGACCCGCCATGTGACCTCCAGCAAAATCCTTTTTTCATCACTGTAAGTATAAGAGGGTGATATAATAATCAAGGGCATCCCTTATCTCAATGTATTTTTTAAATTTAATTTAATTTGAAATTATTATAATAATTAATATTTTTTTCATAAATTTAATTTGCTTTAGATTGAATGATTGTAAAGCTTTCCTTTTTTTTTTTTTTAAACATGTTATACTTACCTGCTCTTTGCAGTGGTTTTGCCAAGATCCTCCTCTTCTGGGGTCGCCTGCCTTCACTCTTGGCCCCTCCCCCTTGCACTCCATAGGAAGCCACTATTTAGACATACAGCCCGTCTCTCTGCTCACAGATTTTGACTGACAGCAGTAGGAGCCAATGGCACCCGCTGCTTTCAGCCAAGTCTGTGAGAGAGGGGAGGAGAACTGCTGCAGTGTTGGATTTAGAGTGGGCTCAGGTGAGTTTTTAGAGGGGGCTGGGGGGTCTGCAACTATTAAAAGTTTTTTTTTTTTTTACCTTGATGTAGAAAATGCATTAAGGTTAAAAAAAAAAAAACTTTTACTTTTACCAGCACTTTAAGATATATTTGTAGATGCTGTCCTTTAAGCTGATGGGCATGAGGGGGCAGGAATTAAGTGGGCTTACAGAAGTGAGTGGGCTCAGAGTAGATGTCACAAGGGTTAACCCTAGTATACTCGATAAGATTATGTGATAATGATTTTTTTTTTGCATGCTAGGCTCCATATCGAAAATTAATAGGTCACTAAATTACTAAAATTCTCATATGACCGAATAAAAATTGGGAAATGATGTAATGTGTTGTAATGTATTTGTATTGTATTTTCGGATGAAGACTGCATTGATTAAATGAAAATCGCATGATCTGGTATCGAACGAGAAAACTTTTCGTGTTTGTCCCTTTAGAAATTTTTGGTCAAAAGCTGTGTACGAACGATAATATTATGATAGGATTGATTTGAAAGCGGTATTTTTTGAATGATATTCTGATCATGGCTATGCTTGTTAAGTGTGTTAACCAGCAGACCAAAGAGCAAGAAGGAGGAAGGGAAGCGGGGCAGATCTGCAGAATTGCAGTCTGTGTAAGCCGTACAGCACAGCAGGGGATCATATGAGTATGACATTACTTTCCAGCTGTTGAAACAATTTATATATTTAAGTCAGAGCTTTCATGTGCTCTGTAAGCTAAACTGTTACATGAGCTCTTGATAACTTTATGAGTCTTCATAAATAAATTCCTGACATGTCACAATATACAGGAGCGGTATTTAGTTTCAGAAAAGCCATCTTTAAACTCCAGTTCAATGATTTTTCCTAAACTGAGATGATGTTATCAGTCTGCTGCAGGCAGGAGGAAGCATTTCCTCAGTCTCCCTTCCTCCAGTGATCAAATTGCAACATTGTAACTGTGTAGCAAGAACTGCACAGACACCAGCTTAGGTGGCGGTTCACACTACTCCGACTTGTCAGGCAACTTGGTCGCCTGACAAGTCGTGCTCCATTCTGTGCAATGGGACCCGTTCTAATAGGAGAGACTCAAGTCGCTCCGACTTAGAAAAAGGTTCCTGCACTACTTTTGGCCGAAGTCGGAGCGACTTGCATTGACTTCCATTATGTGAAGTCAATGCAAGCCGCGCCGAAGTCGCGGTGCACGGCGACTTGTTCAAGTCGCCCGAAGTCGTGTCGCCATAGTGTGAACCGACTCTTACATGATTGTGTCATCTCTGAGCTTGGATCTCAGTCCAGAAAGTAGAAGGTGACCATGGATGATGCCTGAACAAGATGGCTAATAACAGCATTTAAATACTCATTACCTCACTTATTCTGGTGGGGGGTTGCCCACGCATATCCTGCACCCCATAGATATTTTCTTTGGCTAGAGGAGAGCACGATCTGTGCCAAATTTTAGCCATATCTAGGAACAGTTCTTTTACTGACAGCTATAAATTATGTAAAAGTCCAAATAAATGTTATTCCATCTCCCATTATGTGAACTGTGCACTTAGTGAAGAAAGGAATCAAAAAGCTACATGTTTTCAGTGGCAGAGTTTGGATAATACTCTGTCTAGCCTTTGTCAGAACTGAGGAAAGTTCCTACTCTTGCCCCATGTGTATGTGTATGAAGCCTCTTGAAGGCCCACATGTGCAAAAGAAGGCAAAGTATGGCATGTCCGTGAAATGTAGCTTAACTGTTGCACTGTTGTAGTCAAGAAATAAAAGCAATATGTTTATCTTGTCCGAATCTTTATTTCTGCGAGGAAAAAAAGGAAGAACCCACTGCAATAACCACAAGAGAAGATAAAAGAAGGTAGACAGGAGAGCCTTTATAGTGTAGTATTGAGTTAAAGGGGTTGTAAAGTCAGAAGGTTTTTGTTATCTTAATGCATTCTATGCATTAGGATAAAAAAACCTGTGTGCAGCAGCTCCCACGATGCTTACCTGAGCCCCATCCCAACGACATCCAGGACTGTCTCAGCTGTCCGGGACTCCCCTCCTCATTGGTTAAGACACAGCAGCGGCACCATTGGCTCCCGTTGCTGACACTCAAAGGCAGCTAGCTAATCAGGAGAGAGACGGGGCGGGGCCGAACCGCAGCTCCGTGTCTGAATAGATACAGGGAGCTGTGCCTCGCCTCGGGTGCCCCCATAGCAAGCTGCTTACTGTGGGGGCACTCAAAGGGAGGGAGGGGCCTGGAGAGCCAAAGAGGGACCCGAGAAGAGGAAGATCCAGGCTGCCCTGTGCAAAACCAACTGCACAGAGGAGGTAAGTATAACATGTTTATTATTTTTATTGAAAAAAAAAACGAGACTTTACAATCACTTTAAATTTTTATTGAATGATTACCTTTTCCTAATCTTAAATAGGGAGGGATTGTAACTTTCATCTTTGGAGCTTGTGAATGACAATAGTTGACTTGAGTACATAACCTGTGGAGAATATATCTGTCTACATGCAGATGTTGGGATGGTCACCCTCAATGCTTGGGGTAGCCCAATTCTGGGTCCACTTGGGGGACATCAGCATTGAGTGGCAGGAAATAGAAGAAATAAATGAGGTGTAGCAGAGACACCCATGGAGGGATGAAATGCACAGTAGTGCAGACCGCAAAGTAACAAAAATCCTGACAAATGATGTCATAACTTAGAATTTATTTTTTAGTGCACCAATGTTGGTGTTCTAAATATATATTTATTTATTACTCGTCAGTCCACACTCCATCCTTCCATGGACACCTCTGCTATACTGGTCAGACAGCATTAAAAGACATTTGGGCGTTTTACATTTGCAGCAGCTCTATTCTACATCTTAATGTCCCCTTAGTAAACCTAGGATTGGGATAGCCTGAGCATTGAGCGACCATCCCAACATCTGCATGGAGATGGACATATTCTCCACAAGCGCTCATCATAGGTTGTATACATCATTCACCTATGAGACATATTCTCCACAAGCGCTCATCATAGGTTGTGTACATCATTCACCTATGAGACATATTCTCCACAAGCGCTCATCATAGGTTGTGTACATCATTCACCTATTCTCCACGAGAGCTCATCATAGGTTGTGTACATCATTCACCTATGAGACATATTCTCCACAAGCGCTCATCATAGGTTGTGTACATCATTCATCTATGATCGTTTACAATCTTGTCAGGTGTAAGCTACAATACCCTGCAGTTCTAAAGTTTGCATTCCGGTATAAAGACACATTCAGACTTCGAGCCATTTGCAGCAACAACAGTTTGTATCTGCTCATCAACTGCTAGTCAAGGATTTTGCTATGCTGCCCTTTCATACACAAAAGCTGGAGTTTATGAAATGTATACCAACTTGTCTTCATTCCTTTTATCTCCAGCTCACAAGCACAAAAAGCATGACATGCTACAACCCTGTGACACCGAATACCCAGCCTTCATACATGAAACCTCAATCCAGGAGGCCAATGGACTCATTGAGTGCGGCAACTGCCAAAAGTGAGTCTTGTCTACCTAGAAAGACCAATTTCAAACGTTCACTTTACAGGATGGTTGCCCCCTTCATACCTCATCTTGATATGCCAGGGTGTATTGATGAAAGTACCCTGAGCATCCTATTGTGCATGTTCCCTAAGCTTGCTTTTGATTGGTCAGTAGGGATGAACAAGTAGCATGCACATCTAATGAGATGCCTTCTTTGACACAGGGAAACATAGTCTCCGTCACCTTCCTCCTTTGAACACTTTTTGTTAAACAAATACTTGTTTTCCTATTTTTTGTCAAGGTCATATTAGTCTGTTGTATTTACTGATGTCAACATATGATCAACATTCTCTCCTATTACAGTGGAGTTCTTCTTTACAGGGGGACTTTAGGAATTATTTTTTTAAGAAGAACTGTGGGTCCTTATTAGTGGTAATATGTTAATTATAATTCTCTCTGTCACAATAAACTCTAAGGGGATTTCAGCAGTACCATTAGTTCAGTATTTCTAGTCCTACTATTTGAATTGAATTAGTTACTGTAATATAATTCTAGGACGCCACAAAAGTTTTTGGAGAGCTATATCTGGTCAAGGACAGCATGAAGAGATGTGTAACACATTAGACCCACCGTACCTCCCACAGTCCTTACCAAATATTTTTCCTGGAGCTTTCCTTTAATGTCTCAGTATAGTTAGTACAGTGCCTCGCGAAAGTATTCGGCCCCCTTGAACTTTGCGACCTTTTGCCACATTTCAGGCTTCAAACATATAGATATAAAACTTAATTTTTTTGTGAATAATCAACAACAAGTGGGACACAATCATTAAGTGGAACGAAATTTATTGGTTATTTCAAACTTTTTTAACAAATAAAAAACTGAAAAATTGGGCGTGCAAAATTATTCAGCCCTTTAACTTTCAGTGCAGCAAACTCTCTCCAGAAGTTCAGTGAGGATCTCTGAATGATCCAATGTTGACCGAAATGACTAATGATGATAAATAGAATCCACCTGTGTGTAATCAAGTCTCCGTATAAATGCACCTGCACTGTGATAGTCTCAGAGGTCCGTTTAAAGCGCAGAGAGCATCATGAAGAACAAGGAACACACCAGGCAGGTCCAAGATACTGTTGTGGAGAAGTTTAAAGCCGGATTTGGATACAAAAAGATTTCCCAAGCTTTAAACATCCCAAGGAGCACTGTGCAAGCGATAATATTGAAATGGAAGGAGTATCAGACCACTGCAAATCTACGAAGACCTGGCCGTCCCTCTAAACTTTCAGCTCATACAAGGAGAAGACCAGTGTTAATTTTGGCAGCAAATTTCAATTCAGTTTTAGTCTTAGGACTAAAATGGCATTTTAGTTTTAGTCCCATTTTAGTCTTCTGAAAGTGTTTTAGTTTTAGTCGTATTTAGTCGACTAAAACGTACTACATTTTAGTTGACTATAACTCATTTTAGTCATCTATAATCGAATGGGTGTAGTTCAATTGTAATTTGTAATGCATTATTTAAGCATTTCTCTACAATTTCCAAACTCATTATATACTGCTGCTGGTCCTGGAATGAAAAATCGAATACGTCATTATTTATGGTATTAAGCTTTGAGCATGCACCAGTGTTAATTTTGGCAGCAAATTTCGATTTAGTTTTAGTTATAGTCTTTTGACTAAAATGCCATTTTAGTTTTAGTCGTATTTTAGTCTTAAGACTAAAATGCCATTTTAGTTTTAGTCGTATTTTAGTCATCTGAATTGTTTTAGTTTTAGTTATATTTTAGTCGACTAAAATTGTGTTAATTTAGTCAACAAAAACGTTTTAGTCGACGAAATTAACACTGGAGAAGACTGATCAGAGATGCAGCCAAGAGGCCCATGATCACTCTGGATGAACTGCAGAGATCTACAACTGCACAAATCTGGCCTTTATGGAAGAGTGGCAAAAAAAAGTTATCCATAAAAAGTGTAATTTAAAGTTTGCCACAAGCCACCTGGGAGACACACCAAACATGTGGAAGAAGGTGCTCTGGTCAGATGAAACCAAAATCAAACTTTCTGGCAACAATTCAAAACATTATGTTTGGCGTAAAAGCAACACAGCTCATCACCCTGAACACACCATCCCCACTGTCAAACATGGTGGTGGCAGCATCATGGTTTGGGCCTGCTTTTCTTCAGCAGGGACAGGGAAGATGGTTAAAATTGATGGGAAGATGGATGGAGCCAAATACAGGACCATTCTGGAAGAAAACCTGATGGAGTCTGCAAAAGACCTTAGACTGCGACGGAGATTTGTCTTCCAACAAGACAATGATCTAAAACATAAAGCAAAATCTACAATGGAATGGTTCACAAATAAACATATCCAGGTGTTAGAATGGCCAAGTCAAAGTCCAGACCTGAATCCAATCGAGAATCTGTGGAAAGAACTGAAAACTGCTGTTCACAAACGCTCTCCATCCAACCTCACTGAGCTCCAGCTGTTTTGCAAGGAGGAATGGGCAAAAATTTCAGTCTCTCGATGTGCAAAACTGATAGAGACATACCCCAAGCGACTTACAGCTGTAATCGCAGCAAAAGGTGGCGCTACAAAGTATTAGCTTATGGGGGCTGAATAATTTTTCACGCCCAATTTTTCAGTTTTTTATTTGTTAAAAAAGTTTGAAATATCAAATAAATTTCGTTCCACTTCATGATTGTGTCCCACTTTTTGTTGATTCTTCACAAAAAATTACAGCATTATATCTTTATGTTTGAAGCCTGAAATGTGGCAATAGGTCGCAAAGTTCAAGGGGGCCGAATACTTTCGCAAGGCACTGTATATAAGACAGTTACATAATGTTCTGTATGTGTTGCCTTCAATTCTACTCAATGCTGTGAGTGCCATCTTGTGGCTAATGGCTGCACTGCAGACTTTAGACCAAAAGCTGCATTTAAAGTGGTTGTATACCTTGCTTGGTGATTTTTACCAACAGGTAAGGCTTACCTGTAGGTAAAATTAATATCTCCTAAACCTACATGGTTTAGGAGATATTCACCCTGCATGCGCTCTGAGGGTCTGACATATCATGCTGGAACTTCAGAGCTCCTTGCCGGAACGGAGAGCTCCATTCCACATTCCGGTGTGTTTTTGATGCGTTTTACCGTGTTCCAGTATAGTCCAGTACAGAAAAAATGCAGCATGTTCTCCTTTTTTCTTCAACTGGAATGCACTGGAACTGACAGCACTGGTGTGAACTATGCAATTGAAAACCATATAACCTGCTATCCATGCATTTTTGATGCAGAAAAAAAAAAACACACCGGACTGCATGTGGTGTGAACTGGCCCTAAGAGTATTTTGTTATGTGTTCAAAGGGTGCAGAAAATACCTGTTGATCCTGCCAGAAATCTTGTGAGCTTATAACATTCTGTGACCTCTGCTGCTTATCAGTCATGTAGTTCAAAGAGATCTTCATGGACTACAAACCTCCCCTTCCCCCATATTATGAAGAGGAGTAGAGTGGGAAGTATTTTGTAGTCCTAACATGTTATAATGATGCTTTTCCATAGATAGTGTGTTACTGGCAGTATCGCAAAGTGAAAATAACAGAAAAAAGCCTGAAAAAGAAAACCATTGCAGCCAGCACATCTAAGTGCTGGTTAGCTGCAATATACTATGTAGGGTGGGTTTAGAGTTTAAAGGGATCTGGATCAATTTTGTTTTAGGTATATACATTTTCAATCTGATATTTTATATAATTGTTATGTCTATAAAATATTAACTTTAAAAAAAAAAAAATGTATACAGCATGTACTAATGATACTGGTGTCACAGAACTAAAGCCCTTTCCTTTTAGGACCGTTCAGATCCGCCTGTCCGTTTTTTTGGCGGATCTGAACGGTCCCCCCATGCATCTCTATGGGGGATCGGATGTCAGCAGAGACATGTCCGCTTACATCCGATCCGTCAAATCTGGACGGATGGAAACCCTATTTTCCATCTATCCATCGGATCGAAAGGGATCGGATGAGAACGGACCGACAGTCCGTTTCTATCCGATTCCCCCATAGAGATGCATGGGGAACTGACAGCTGTGTCTCCGCACACAGCGCGGAGACACAGCTGTCATCCTCCTGCTCAGTGGGGGATCGGCGGCTCGATCTCCCGCTGAGAAAAACGGAGTCCGTCCAACGGACGGATAGTGTGAAAGGGGCCTCTGACTCTCTCCTTAATGGAGCCAACAGGGAGAGAGGATGGGGGAAGGTACTTTTATGATTCATTCATATGTGTGCTGTTGGGCTCTATAAAACATCAGGCTGTTTTAAGTAAAGCTTGCGAAAAGGAGCCAAGAGCTTTACAGACTGACTGAAGTAGGTAGATAATAAATAAGTGCAAGATTACATATTTACGTCACAAAAATTAAAAATATTTTTAAAATGGCATATTTAGTCCATAATAAGTACAATGTATAAAAAACAAAGTTTTGTACATTTCCTTTAAATTACCAATAAGGCTTTGGTTAGAATAATACATATTAATATATCCTCTCCTGCCCTTGCACCCAACTTCTCTGATATCTCTCTGCTTTTTCTTTGCAGGATGTTTGTCATGCAGCAGGTTGTGAACAGTAATCTTCTCCTTCTTGTCAGCGACTCCGCCTGCGACTGCAGCACTTTCTCGCAAGTTACATTACAAGCCAAAGAAGTTAAATATATCCTTTCCACGTGGTCTGCGATGGCAGCTTTTGTTTGGTATCATGAACGCTGACCTTCAATGTATAAGAACTTCAGCCTGCACAAGCCATATACTGTGCTTTAATCCAGTGATACTGCTCAAAGGCTTATAGCCACTGCTTTTACCAAGCATGGGTGCTGGCTTTACCTTAGGATTCATCTCATCCTCCCAATACACTAATGCAGGATTTAGCCGTTCAATAAATTATTCCACACAGTAAAAAAATCTACCTTAAGCCCAGCTTCAGGCTCTGTGGTAATAAATATGCATGTTTTGATTGCTGACCTCCTGAAAATGCTATTATTATTTATATATATAAATTTTGAGTCATTGGCCCATGACAAGCTTGCATCCAAACAAGCCAGAACTTGCTGCGCATATTTGTTCTAGGTCAGTGACTCAGACATATACGCCAGTGTTTGTCACCTTAACTTGGTCGCACATAACGCTTCTGTGAAGTGTGAGCGAATGAGATCCCAGAAACTGAGACGGCGGCCGCACTCCTGTCATGACTTCCACCCAGAGGTAAGTACCACCTAAGGATAAGGTCACCAAAAGGCCCCCATGCAAGAACAATTTTTGGGCGCTTCTCATTCAACTACTGCTCTAAAAGATATGGTAAAAAGTTGATCGACCCCTGACCTTCACACCTGCAATGAGCTTGTTTGACATCTCATTCCAAAACTATGGTTGTTAATATGGAGTTGCCTCCACTCCACTGGGAAGGCTTTCAACAAGATTTTGGAGTGTGTCTGTGGAAGTTTTGCCTGTTAGTGAGGTAAGGTACCGTTGCTGGATAAGAGTGCTCTGAATTGTCAGAGCTCCAATTCATTCCAAAGGTAATGGATAGAGCTGAAGTCAGGGCTCTGCATGGGCCACGAGTTCCTCCACACCAAACTGATAAAACAATGTCTTTATGGACCTTGTACAGTGACAAATCTAAAAGGAAAGTCCTGTATAGTCCCTCCCACTCTCAGCCTGCCTCAGTTTTGTAGCAAGCATTAGTAGGAGTGGTTTATAAGAATAGAGGGGAGAGGGACAAGTTTAGCCTTACGTACAAGAAAAACATTTTAGGGTAAGTCAAAAATCCAATTTTTTTAAAATTTTACAATAAGGCACACGGGAGCACTGGCTCAGGTACATTGGGTTGCCCAATAGCAGTCCAACTGAGGGGGTAGGCAATACAACAAAGGTAAGCGAACAGGCCAACCAAAACCAAAATAATAACGGACGGAGCTCAATAGAGTCTACAGAGCTGCCTGATTAACCTCACAATTGAAGTTGGCATTAGCTGAAGCCTAAACTTTCACCTTATAAAACATAATTAACATGTGAACAGAAAATGAGATTTACAAGGCAAATCTGGAAACAGGTGCCGAATGTTGAAGTCCAAGAAGCACTAACTGAACTGATGGAGTGCGCTTTGATAAGGAAAGATGGAACTTTGCCCTTGAGATCATGGGCTTAAATGACGAGTTGTCAAATCCACCTAGCGATGGAGGAATGTGTGGAAGGTTGTGCTCTATGGAGACAGACTGTTGAAAAGAAGCTGTAACTGAGAGAAAAAGTTGAACGTCACATACCGCATATAGACAATGGAGGCAAACTTCTTTACATTATTTCGGAGTCCTTGATAAGTTCAAATAGAGTTTCTAAAAAAACAACAGAACCTAGTTGAGATCCATGGAGTAACGGGAACATACAGGAGGAATAATGTGTGTGATACCTGTATGAAGGCCTTCACTAAGGAGTGAGAGACAAATGGTCTTAGAAAAAAAAAAAAACACTGCCAAGGCCGAGATTTTACCCTTGATGGTACTCAAGGCCAAATGTTGATCCAGACCAGACTGATGAAAGAACATGATTTATCCCACTGTCTCACACCAAGAGAAATAGACTTTTCAAATGTATTGGTAGACTTAATGAAAAGTTGCTTTTCAAGCCTTTGGGGTATAAAGATAGTTAAATCCAACAGGCCCTAGCCCCTCAGGATCTAGGCTTCAACAACTAACACAGTGTTTGTGAAGCAGTGTTGTGAATCAGCCCCTAGGAAAGAAGATTCACGCAATCCGGGAGTACCATGTCCTCCTGAACCAGTTTAGTAGTGGTAGACAAGGAAGGAGTTTTGATGATGGAAAAGCATAGATCAGGTTGAACTGATCCCATGGAGTCACGGTTGCATCTACTGTAAAGGCTAGATGAACCCTGTATCTGAGGACAAACCTACTTAGTTTTTCGTTGAACTTGGAGGCCAGAACGTCCATGCCTGGTTCTGGCATGCCTCCACCTGTGACAGAGACCTTGAAACACCTCATGGTGAAGAGACCATTCTCCAGAAACCAGACTTTGATGGTTGCGAGAGTCCACCTAACAATTTCCAATGCCTTGGATATGCACAGCTGACAGGGCTGGAACGTGAAGTTCTGCCTAAGCTAGAATCTGAACCTCTTCTTTTTGAGCCTCAAGGCTTCTTGTTCCTCACCAGTGGTTGATGTAAGCCACTGTTGTGGCATTGTCTGCAGCATCCTGGTAGCATGACTTTGCAGACAAGAGGTTCAGCATTGAAGGGGATAACTAAATCATTCCTGAGTTCCAGAATATTGATCGGGAGACAAGCTTCCTCTGACAAACAAAGTCGATCAGGCATATGATATGATTGAAAGACTGCACCTTCTTGTCCCACACTGTTAGAATGTTGCATTGCAATGGTCTGGAGTGAACTTGGGTATACGGGGCTGCCTCAAAGAAGGCCATCATCCACCCTAAAATCCTCAGTCAAAAGACTGTAGAGTCCAAGTGTGGAAGCAGAGAATCTGTAGTTTGTCCACTGTGGAAAGTCAGAACCAGATATTCAAAGCAATGAGATTGTTCCATCGCTGATTTCTGGAGATTTATGATCCACCCAAATGTCTGTAGGATCTGCACAGTCCGTTGGATGCTGACTGACACAGCTTGAGTCAACTGTTCCCTCACAAACAGAGCAAAGAAAAGCAAACAGAGCAAAGAGAAACAAGAACAAGGGCTAGCATTTTGGTGAAGACCTGAGATGCAATGAACAGGCCAAAAGGAAGGACAATAAATTGGTAATGTTGGTAATTGGCGTGCTCACAGCAAAACGTAAATAGCGTTGATGCACAGGGACTAGAAGGACATGCAAGTAGAAATCCTTGATATCCACAGAGGACATAAGGTCTCTTGTATGGAGGGAAGCAAAAATGAACTTGGTGGATTCCATGCAGATTTTTTGTACAGAGTACAGTGAATTGGTTTGAATAGAATCTTTAAAATCTCTCCTTTTCTGGACACAATGAGTAGAGCTTCACCAGAGCAGCGTGAAGGTCTGCCACTCTCAGCAGGGACATTGGTGAGTTGAACAACATGAAGCGGGATGGAAGTAGAAACTGAAATTCCAGATTGTAGCCTCGGGTACAGAATGTTGTATTCAAACAATCTGAAATGTCTGGGGAACAGAAAGCCAACAGATGTCCTCTCATTGTGAGGGGAAACCTATTTGTGGACTTAGAGGACTTTGGTGTCTAGGACTTATGGCTGAATGGAGATCTAGGCTTTGCCTTGGACTTGGGAGAAATGAAAGGAATTCTTCCTAGCTTCAGGGCTAGGAGGCTTCCCAGATAGAGATTGTAATTTTTTTTCTTGCACCAGTGGGTACTTTTTACTACAGTGACCTTGACTAAGCCCAGGGATTCACTTAAAAGGCATTTCCTATTGAAGAACATGCGCCAGAAGCATTTCTTGCTCTGATGCGCCACAGACCAACATTTGAGCCAAAAGGTGACATGTGTGCGTACTGAAGGGAGGCCCATTTTGGATATTTGTCATATAGTATCCGCTAACCTGTCTACACAATAGAGTAGGGGTACAGGGTTGAGTTTCAATGGCTTGAGAACAGAAGTATCCATCAGGACAGATCCAGGATTCGGAGACATACCCTTGGACTAGACAGCTAGGGTGTGGCAGCTGGACATGGCTGCAATGGTAAGTTACAGAGCAGGACCTGTGAGAGAAAATAAGGCCTTAGGGCTCTTTCACACACTCCGTCCGCTGGACGGAGTCCGTTTTTCTCAGCGGGGGATCGAGCCGCCGATCCCCCGCTGAGCAGCAGGAGGACAGCTGTGTCTCCGTGCTGTGTGCGGAGACACAGCTGACAGTTCCCCATGCATCTCTATGGGGGAAATCGGATGTCAACGGACCGTCAGTCCGTTCTCACCCGATCCCATCCGATCCGATCCGCTGGACGGATGGAAAATAGGGTTTCCATCCGTCCAGATTTGACGGGTCGGATGTCAGCGAACATGTCTCCGCTGACATCCGATGCCCCATAGGAATGCATGGGGGGACCGTTCAGATCCGCCAAAAAAATGGACAGGCGGATCTGAACGGTCCGCCTGTGTGAAAGGGGCCTTAGAAGTGGCTTCCAGACTTTAGTGCACCTGTTCTTAAAACACAGGGATGCCCTCATCAGGAACAGTTAGAGTCTTATTAGGACAAGAAAAAGCTGGGTCCACAACGGGAACCTCTCCTTCATAGGGTATTGCTGTACGAGAAAAACATTAAGGAGAAGTAAAGACCTTGTCTGGGTTAAGCCATCACTATACTGTACAGGCTAGTTGCATTAGGGAATGTTTTATCAGGCTGAAGGCTTTGTAAGGAACCTAGGCTAATAACCTTAGGCGTAGCTGACGCAGAGAGCTCCAGGTCCAGGAGCGTCCAGACTAAGTCAATAAGGATGTTATCCCTAAGTTATGGAATTATGTCTGCAGATTGAGTTGACACTTGTACCAGTTCCTCAAATAGGGAAGTGGTACACTCATTTATTATGCAAACAAATGGCAACCATCCCAGCCTAAAACTAGCAATTGCAGCAAGGAGCACATGGAAAGGCAGCGCACATCAAGAATAAACAAAAATTCCCAGTTCACTTACCAGCTAGCTTGCATTGCAAACAAAGCAAATTGACCCTGTCTAACAGTTTACATGAAAGAAAAGGGGTTTAGTCGCACACATTTGCAAACATATATGTAAGCTGTAGTGCCATGTCAAGGCACACCCGGTTTACTGTGGTCCTAACTCTATAAATTTGAGAATCTCCTAAATAGGAGCACATACAGTGGATAAAAAAAAGTCTACACCCCCTGGTAAAATGTCAGGTTTCTGAGATGTAAAAAAATTAGACAAAGATAAATCTTTTCAGAACTTTTTCCACCTCTAGTGTGACCTGTAAACCGTACAATTCAATTAAAAAAAAAACTGAATTTTTTTTTTTGGGGGGGGGGGGGGGGGAGTGAAAAAAATAAATAAGTGGGTGTGCATACCCTCCTATAACTGGGGATGTATCTGTGTTAAGAATTAAGCAATCACATTCAAACTCATGTTAAATAGGAGTCAGTAAACACCTGCCATCCTATAAAGTGCTTCAGATTAACCCCAAACAAAGTTCAGCTGATCATGACATTTTCTTAGTTGCATCCTACAGCAAAAGCCATGGTCTTCAGAGAGCTTCCAAAGTATCTCATTGTTAAAATGTATCAGTCAGGAGAAGGGTACAAAAAAACATTTCCAAGGCATTAAATATACCATGGAACACAGTCAAGACAGTCATCATCAAGTGGAGAAAATATGGCACAAAAGTGACATTACCAAGAATTGGACGTCCCTCCAAAATTGATGAAAAGAGAAGAAAACTGGTCAGGGAGGCTGCCAAGAGGCCTACTCCTACAACAACAATAAAGGAGCTGCAGGAATACCTGGAAAGTACTGGTTGTGTGGTACATGTAACAGCATTCTACCGTATTCTTCATGTCTGGGCTATGGGGTAGAGTGGCAAGACAGAAGCCTTTTCTTACAAAGAAAAACATCCAAGCCCGGCAAAAACGCATCTGAAGTCTCCCAAAAAGGTGGGAAAATGTGTTATGGTCTGATGAAACCAAGGAGGTAAGTGGCGCTGCCAAAACTAAACAACAGGGAAAAGAAGAAGTACTAAAATGTCCACAGTGTAGAGAACCAATTCAAAGTACAAATATTAAAATGACCTTCAGGTGGCATACATAATCAAATAGTCAGTACAATGCACATACAGTCACTGTAGCACTTTATAATTACACGTTTTGTTGCACTTTTCATGGTACACCAATTAGATTGAGTCTGACAATTATTCTACCACTGAGATTTCTAGTCACTTGTATGCACTTTATATTACCAGTATAATTGCTTTTTATCAGTTATTTATTCTGCATATTATGTACTGACTATTTGATTATGTATGCCACCGGAAGGTCATTTTAATATTTGTACTTTGAATTGGTTCTCTACACTGTGGACATTTTAGTACTTCTTCTTTTCCCTGTTGTTTAGTTTTGGCAGCACCACTTACCTCCTTGTTGTATCTATAGCTTTACTGTACATTCTGTGAACAGTTAAGTGGTAGGCTGCAGCCAATTTTTATATCAAATCCTATCCCAAGCGCGGATTTTTCCCTTTTCTTTCCCTGATGAAACCCAGATTGAACTTTTTGGCTATAATTCCAAAATATATATTTAAAGCAAAAACAACGCAAAAACAACACTGCACATCACAAAACAACACCATACCCACAGTGAAGCATTGTGGTGGCAGCATCATAATTTTGGGCTGTTTTTCTTTAACTGGAACAGGGGCCTTAGTCAAGGTAGAGGGAATTATGAACAGTTCTAAATACCAGTCAATATTGGCACAAAACCTGCATGCTTCTGCTAGAAAGGAACTTCAACTTTCAGCATGACAAGGACCCAAAGCATACATCCAAATCTACAAAGGAATGGCTTCATCAGAAGAAGATTAAAGTTTTGGAATATCCCAGCCAGAGCCCAGACCTGAATCTGATTGAAAATCTGTGGGGTGATCTGAAGAGTGCTGTGCACAGGAGATGCCCTCACAATCTGACAGATTTTGAGTGTTTTTGCAAAGAAGAGTGTGCAAATATTGCCAAGTCAAGATGTGCCATGCTGATAGACTCATACCCAAAAAGTGCTGTAAAAAAATCAAATGGTGCTTCAACAAGCTTAAGGGTGTGCACAGTTTTCTTTTGTACAGTTTATATGTCACATTAAAGGTGGAAAAAGTTCTGAAATGATTTACCTTTGTCCCACTTTTTTACATCAGACACCTGACATTTTAACAGGGGTGTGTAGACTTTTTATATCCATTATATATATAGCAGTTGGATAGATTAAGGGCAGGGGTGCCTGGATGGAGCCCCTCTCTCTTTAAAGGTATAGGGATACACAGGACACCCAGCGACCAAACCCCTTGTTTTTAACTTGAACAGTTAGGCCTCATGCACGCAGGGCATTAGACAAAACGAGCTGCAGAGCCACTGCTAATGCCAGGAAAAAGCAGCTGTAAAAACGTGCTTTTAGTAGCTTTTTCCATTGGCGTCAATGCACGTTTAGCCACGATAGCTTTTAGCAGCGTTTTTCTGCCTTTATTCAAAATCAATAGTTGCCTATGAGCCATCTTTGATACGGCTTTCAGCCCATTGATTTAAATAGACGTCGCATCCAAGTGGGATCAGGATGATCTTGAGGGGGAACTCCACGCCAAAATGGGAAAAGAAAAAAAAGAAAAACGGCATGGGGTACCCCCCAGGTTCCAAACCAGGCCCTTCGGGTCTGGAATAGATTTTGAGGGTAGTCTCACGCAAAAAAAGCGGCGTGGGAAAGGGGAGGGGATGAGCGAGCGGCCCCCTTCTGGACCATACCAGGCCACACACCCTCAACATGGGGGGGGGTGCTTTGGAGCAGGTCATCGTCATCTGTCGATGCGTGACAACACGCCCCCATGACTATATAAGAAGCTGCAAAAAGCGGAGCTGGCATAATCACTGGAGACTTCGTCGGAGGAGGCTCGGAGGAAGACGACTGGAGAAAGAAGACCGGAGGAAGATTTTTAATAAAGGACTTCTCAAAACAGTCTCTTGTCATTATAAACACTACACTGTACCCCTACCCATTCACCCCAAAAAGGCAATATACCCCATACTCATTCACATAGGGAGGGGGTCCAGACCCCCACAACCACCACCCAGGGTTGTCGGGAAGAGGCCCTTGTCCTCATCAAGCTTTGGGGTGGGGGGGGGGGTGCAGGTCTTCTTGCTCCAAAGCACCAACCCCCCCCCATGTTGAGGGTGTGTGGCCTGGTATGCTCCAGGATGGGGTGGGGCCACTCGTTCATCCCCTCCCCTTTCCTGACCTGCCGGACTGCATGCTCGGAAGGGTCTGGTATGGATTTTGGGGGGGACCCCACGCTGTTTTGCATCCTGATTCAACTTGGATGCAACTTTCCTTCAAAGCAATGGGCTCCCATAGGAAACCATTGATTTTCACATAAAAAGAAAAAAAAAAACGTGTAACGTGGCTTAACGCTGTATAAGCAACGTTATGCAGCCTTTAGCAGCGTCAGACGTTTTACAGCTCTAACGCTGGTCCTCAGAACACACTGGCCCTGGGTTTGTTTTGCAGCTTGAAAACGCCTATGCCACTTACAGCTGCAAAATGTCTGTGTGTACATGAGGCCATAAGATAACATGGAGGGACATTTTTAAGTCGCAAAACAAAAACGGCCGACGCTGCTAAAAGCAGCTGAAAAAACGCCCTGTGTGCATGAGGCCTTAGACAGGGTCAGTTTGGTTTGTTGCAGGCTAGTAACATAGAAACATAGAATGTGTCGGCAGATAAGAACCATTTGGCCCATCTAGTCTGCCCAATATATCTGAATCCTATGCCTATCCTATGTCCCTGGCCTATGTCCCTGGCCCTATCTTGTATGAAGGATAGCCTTATGCCTATCCCATGCATGCTTAAACTCCTCCTATGTCCCTGGCCCTATCTTGTATGAAGGATAGCCTTATGCCTATCCCATGCATGCTTAAACTCCTTCACTGTATTTGCAGCTACCACTTCTGCAGGAAGGTTATTCCATGCATCCACTACTCTCTCAGTAAAGTAATACTTCCTCATATTACTTTTAAACCTTTGCCCCTCTAATTTAAAACAGTGTCCTCTTGTGGTAGTTTTTCTTCTTTTAAATATGCTCTCCTCCTTTACCGAGTTGATTCCCTTTATGTATTTAAAAGTTTCTATCATATCCCCTCTGTCTCTTCTTTCTTCCAAGCTATACATGTTAAGGTCCTTTAACCTTTCCTGGTAAGTTTTTTCCTGCAATCCATGTACTAGTTTAGTAGCTCTTCTCTGGACTCTCTCTAGAGTATCTATATCCTTCTGGAGATATGGCCTCCAGTACTGCGCACAATACTCCAAGTGAGGTCTCACCAGTGTTCTGTACAGCGGCATAAGCTCTTTCTACTGCTTATACCTCTCCCTATACATCCAAGCATTCTGCTGGCATTTCGTACTGCTCTATTACATTGTCTTCCCACCTTTAAGTCTTCTGAAATAATTACTCCTAAATCCCTTTCCTCAGATACTGAGGTCAGGACTGTGTCAAATATTCTATATTCTGCCCTTGAGTTTTTACGCCCCAGGTGCATTATCTTGCACTTATCCACATTAAATTTCAGTTGCCAGAGTTCTGACCATTCTTCTAGTTTTCCTAAATCCTTTTCCATTTGGCGTTTCCCTCCAGGAACATCAACCCTGTTACATATCTTTGTGTCATCAGTAAAAAGACAAACCTTACCATCGAGGCCTTTTGCAATATCACTTATGAAGATATTAAACAAAATTGGTCCCAGTACAGATCCCTGAGGTACCCCACTGGTAACATGACCTTGTTCTGAATGTTCTCCATTGACTACAACCCTTTGTTGTCTGTCACTCAGCCACTGCGTAATCCACTCAACAATATGGGAGTCCATGCTCAATGACTGCAGTTTATTGATAAGTCTTCTATGTGGGACAGTGTCAAAAGCCTTACTAAAATCTAGATATGCAATGTCTACTGCACCTCCACCGTCTATTATTTTAGTCACCCAGTCAAAAAAATCTATAAGATTTGTTTGACATGATCTCCCTGAAGTAAACCCATGTTGTTTTTCATCTTGCAATCCATGGGATTTAAGATGTTCCACAATCCTATCCTTTAATAGGGTTTCCATTAATTTGCCTACTATTGATGTCAGACTCACTGGTCTATAGTTGCTCGATTCCTCCCTACTACCTTTCTTGTGAATGGGCACGACATTTGCCAATTTCCAATCTTCCGGGACGACTCCTGTTACTAATGATTGGTTAAATAAATCTTTTAATGGTTTTGCCAGCTCACCACTAAGCTCTTTTAATAATTTTGGGTGTATCTCATCAGGACCCTGTGACTTATTTGTCTTCACTTTAGACAGCAATCTTAGAACCTCTTCCTCTGTAAAGACACATGCATCAAATGATTCATTAGTCATCCTTTCGAGTGGAGGTCCTTCTCCTTCTTTTTCTTCTGTAAAAACTGAACAGAAGTATTCATTAAGGCAGTCGGCTAGCCCTTTATTCTCTTCTACATACCTTCCGTCCTTTGTTTTTAATTTAGTTATTCCTTGTTTTAATTTCCTTTTTTCATTTATATATCTGAAGAATGTCTTATCCCCCTTTTTCATAGACTGAGCTAGTTTTTCTTCTGCCTGCGCTTTAGAAGTTCTTATAACTTGCTTGGCCTCTTTCTGCCTAATCTTGTAGATTTCCTTATCTTCATTGCTCTGGGTTTTTTTATAATTACAAAATGCTAGCTTTTTATTTTAAATGATTTAGGCCACTTCTGCTGAGTACCACAGTGGTCTCTTCCTTTTTTTGCTTTTACTGACAAGTCTAATGCAATTTTCTGTTGCCTTCAATAATGCACCTTTTAAGTAGTCCCATTTCTCCTGGACTCCATGTAATCCGTTCCAGTCTGATAAGGACTCATTTATGACTAATTTCATTTTTGAAAAGTCTGTTTTTCTAAAATCTAAAACTTTTGTTTTTGTGTGGTGTGACTCTTTCACAGTTCTTATATTAAACCACACTGACTGGTGATCACTAGATCCCAAGGTTTCGCCTACAATGACATCATATACCGAATCCCCATTTGTGAATACCAAATCCAAAATGGCCTCCCTCCGGGTTGGCTCCTCAACCACTTGTTGCAGAGACAACCCCAGTAGGGAATTTAGAATATCTGTACTCCTGGTAGAACTTGCTATTTTGGTTTTCCAGTTTATATCTGGAAGATTGAAATCTCCCATAATGATAACTTCTCCTTTCATTGTCATTTTAGCTATTTCTTCAACTAGTAGATCATCTAGTTCTTTGACTTGACCAGGTGGTCTATATATCACACCTACACGAGTTACTGCATGATTAGCAAACTGCAACGTAACCCAAACTGACTCTATGTTGGCCTCACCAACTTGTATTAGGTTAGATTTAATGCTATCTTTCACATACAGGGCCACTCCTCCTCCTTTCTTGCCTTCTCTGTCTCTTCTGTATAAAGAGTACCCTGGTATGGTCATGTCCCAGTCATTTCTTTCATTAAACCATGTCTCCGTAACAGCCACTAAATCTACATTCTCAGATGCTATTATTGACCCAAGTTCATTGATTTTTTTACCTAAACTGCGAGCATTTGTGGACAGGACTCTGAGCTTATCATTTCTTAACCTCTGTGCTTCTGACCTGTTCTGGCATTGTTTCGGGGGGCAATTGGACTCTTGTATTTCCACTCTTTCCACTAGTAAGTGAGCTGGGAATTTTTGTTTGCTTTTGATGCGTGTTGCCCTTCCATGTGCTTCTTGATGCAAATGCTAGTTATAGTTTGGGGTGGCTGCCCTTTGTTTGCATAATTTATGAATTGGTGCAGGCATGCACGGGATACCTTCAGCTGCCATTGTGGGGTGCCTTTGCTGGGTGTCACATGTATCCCTCTACCTTTAAGGAGGGATGAGTTCCCTCCAGTCATACCTGCCCTTAATCTATCCAACTGCAATATATGTGTTCCAATTTGGGAGACTCTCAAAATTATGGAGTTAAGACTGCAGTAAACTGGGGTGCCTTGACATGGCCACCGCAGCTTACACATATGTTTATGAAGGTGTGCGACTAAACTCCTTGTTTTTAACATGAACTGTTAGACAGGGTGAATTCAGTTTGTTGTAGGCTAGAGGGAGCTGAGAATTTTTGTTTGTTTTTGACACTGCTCCTCATCCCTTGCGGACTACAAAAGTAACTGCAGACCCAGGAAAATTAGAAGCTGGAAGAGAAGGCATGGAAAGAAGCTTGTGGCTCCTGCACTCTGACAGCGTAACGCGCTATTGATGTCAGTCCCTAATGGAGAACACTGTAAACCGCCTCCCTGGACCTGTAAAGTATGCTTCGGCATAACACGTTGCATGCCTGTACATAGGCAAGCACCTTCAGCAGGGTTCAGGGCTAGATCAAAAAAGGAATTTTGATTAAAAAAAAAAGAAATCAGAAAAGGTTTTTCTGCTCATAGAAGAGAGAATACATCTGTTCTCTGAGGACATTAGCAGAAAACTAAGGCAGACTGAGAGAGGTAGGGGCCATACTGGGCTGTCCTACAGAATTGTTTTGCCAGTCTCCAATCTCCAGAAGGCAGTAGCATAACCCAATGTACCTGAATTGCTTATCCTCATCCTCATTTTCTTAATGTAGGATTAGGAAAAATTAATTTATAGGATTTCAAGAATTTGTGCTAAAAACAGAGGTTTTAGCTGCATACATTTGCGAAAATATATGTGGAAGCCATACCAGGTCGTCAAGTCTCCTCTTTGTAGTGTGGTCTCATGGTGGTTCCAAGGTGCAGAAACACACCAGAAGCCCAGTCCAACACAGCGGTAGCTAAAGTCCCCCAGTATGTCTCTGCACCAAATCCAGCACGCTATACAAAAATGTCATCCGCACTCATCAACCTGTAACATATGTTTTAAAGTAAAATGTACACGAAAAGACCATTCTCAGAAGAAACACAATACAATTATTTGCCACCACTACACAGTGGAGCCTTGATGAGGCAGCCTGGAGTCCACATATACACTCTATTACCAAAAGTATTGTATAAACTTAATGGCATCCCAGTCTTAGTCTGTAGGGTTCAATATGGAGTTGGCTCACCCCTTGCAGCTATAACAGCTTCAACTCTTCTGGGAAGGCTGTCCACAAGGTTTAGGAGTGTGTCTATGGGAATGTTTGACCATTCTTCCAGAGGTGCATTTATGAGGTCAGGCACTGATGTTGGAGAGAAGGCCTGGCTCGCAGTCTTCGCTCTAATTAATCCCAAAGGTGTTTAATCGGGTTGAAGTCAGGACTGTGTGCAGACCAATCAAGTTTCTACACCCCAAACTCGCTTATTCATGTCTTTATGGAGCTTGCTTTGTGTACTGGTCCAAATCATTAGCTGGAGGGGGGATCATGGTGTGTGTGGTAGTTTTCTCAGGGGTTGGGCTTGGCCCCTTAGTTCCAGTGAAGGGAACTCTTAAGGCATCAGCATACCAAGACATTTTGGACAATTTCATGCTCTAACTTTGTGGGAACAGCTTGGGGTTGGCCCCTTCCTGTTCTAACATGACTGCGCACTAGGGATCAACCGATTATTGAGGGCCGATATGCACTTTCCCCGATATATGTGAATCGGCCCCGGAGGTTACTGATATTGCCGTGACGTCATTGCGTATGTTGCGCTACACGCCTCCATGCACTGGGACAGCTTCTGCCTTCTTAGGCCGCCTCCCTCAGCCTCGTCTGGAGTCAGGGAGTCTTGGGACAGTGAGTGTACAGTGCAGTGTACAGTGCACACAGTGTGTTTAACACAGCCGCCATACATGCCCGGTGCCAGCCAGCTAGCCACTCACACACCCACAGGCCTGTACCAGCCAGCTACAGGCCCTGGGTCTGTACCAGCCAGCCAGCCACCCACCACAGTGTGCCAGCCAGCCAGCCACCACAGGGTGCCAGCCAGCCACCCACCAAAGTGTGACAGCCAGCCAGCCACCAAAGGGTGCCAGCCAGCCACCCACCACAGGGTGCCAGCCAGCCACCACAGGGAGCCAGCCAGCCACCCACCCACCACAGGGTGACAGCCAGCCACCCACCAAAGTGTGATAGCCAGCCACCAAAGGGTGCCAGCCAGCCACCTACCACAGGGTGCCAGCCAGCCACCCACCAAAGGGTGCCAGCCAGCCACCCACCACAGGGTGCCAGCCAGCCAGACAGTAACAGATTTGTGTAGATAATTGTGTTTATTTTGCAGAACTTTAAATGTTCAAAATATCGGCTGATATCGATATGCAATGGCCAAAATATCGGT
Organism: Pelophylax lessonae; assembly: GCF_965119305.1. Classification (NCBI taxonomy): domain Eukaryota; kingdom Metazoa; phylum Chordata; class Amphibia; order Anura; family Ranidae; genus Pelophylax; species Pelophylax lessonae. Next base: position 496,657,221 of record NC_138771.1, read on the forward strand.
AATGAAAAAATTATATTGGTCGATCCCTACTGCACACCAGTGCACAAAGCAAGGCAGGTGTCCCAATATTTTTGGTAATGTAGTGTATTTGCAGATTCATGCAACTAGAATCTTTGTTTAATGCCAATTGTTAAAACGGTATTTTTTTTTTTTGGCTAGCTGGTAGCGGTTTTGTGTTTGGTCTGGAAGTGCACAACTCTAAAATTTCTTTGTATGCTGTAATATTAACAGTACCTCTCCCCTGAACTCAATCCAATAATTTTGAGGGCTGTTCACATACATGGAGATCAGGCATTCGCAAGATTGGGAGTTTTTGCTTTGCTAAAATTTCTGCAAAATCGGAAACTTCTTCATAATTTGCCCATTAGGCAATATGAATTGGAATCAACTTGGAAAGCAAAGTTAGAGACACATATAAGGGTGTAGTGGGCTTTGAATGGGTTGTAAGGCTCCCTTCAACTATCCCGGACTGATTCTTATGTAAAAAAAAAAAAAAAAAAAAGTATATACTATATTGTCAAAAGTATTGGAACACCTGCCTTTACACGCACATCATTTTTAATGGCCTCCCAGTCTAAAGCCTTGTACACACGATCAGATTACCAGACAAATTTTCATCCGTTTTTTGTTGCATGCTAGTCTCATATCTATATAAAGTGAAGAAGTTACTCAACATATAAAAATTCTTGTTCGACAGAATTCAACTTCAGGAGTGGTCATGTGGTGAATTGTTTTTTTTTTTTGTATGTCTTCTTTTGTTTCCGAGCATGTGTAGTCTTGCGCCTATGATTTTATTCGGACGAAAACTGTATTAATTAAAACGAAAATTGAACGTTTGTGCAGGTTATAACATTTTTATCGTATGTGAACACTTCAGTTTTTGTCCTCAGAAAATTCGGAATCGGCTGTCGAAAACACCATACTAATGATCCGGAAATCGGCAGATCATTCATCGGACAAAATTTAACTTCCGATTTTCTTATCTTGTGCTGGGCCTTTAGTCTGTAGTGTTCAATATTGAGTTGGCCCACCCTTAGCAGCTATAAACGCTTCAACTCTTCTGGGAAGGCTGTCCACAGGGTTTAGGAGTGTGTCTATGGAAATGTTTGACCATTCTTCCAGAAGCGCATTTATGAGGTCAGGCACTGATGTTGGATGACAAGGCCTTGCTCGCAGTCTCCGCTCCAATTAATTCCGAAGGTATTTTCTGACGCCAGCATGGCAGCAAACATATGCTATAGCTCTGTCCCATATATACACCCACAGGACTTGTTTAAATCTATAAAAGTCTGACTGAGAGAAACCTCACCTATTCTCCTTTTTGTCCTCAAGATATACACCCGCAAGACTGTGATGTTGCGATAAAGTCACTACCTGCTGACTGTGTCGGCATCCGTCTGGGTTCAGCATCTCCCAGGTGCAGTCCCATGTCTTAGGTTGCTAACTGCTAAATGCACCAACAAGGTGGGGAGCCCCTTCTGGTTGTCTTTTAGGAGTTCTCCAACTAGAGACAGCAGAACCTCATGTGGTGCACCTGCGATGGTGTTTGGCTACTGGAGTCCATGATGTATGTGTCTCTCTACCCACCTGTGCTGAATCCTGATGCTGGTATGTGCTATTCCTTTTTGTTTTCCTCCCTTGCCTAACTTCATTAGGCTTAAAATTTGATTGCTTGTTGTTCTGTGCTGCCTACACACCACAAGATTAGTTCTGATCCCAGGCACTATTATTGGTGAAATGTGTTTTATGATCACAAAACAAAGACACAAGTTCACCACAAAGATTTCAGTTCATAATTCACAACTCATACTGCACATATTCCATTAGATGGGGTAAGAGTTTCCTTTCACATCTGATTAAAAAGATCACTCCACACACTGTACAATTTCCACATGATAATATTCTCACAATGTGCTGGTTCTAATAAGATTTTTTTTTCTTTTGTCTGCATTTGTTTCCTTTCATCTGTGGCTTTTCCTTTGACCAATGTGCATGTGTGCACAACATGGTCCAGGTTTTGTGGCTGTTTCTGGTCTGAGGGCTGGCTTTGGCCCCCATACATGTACTTGTACACAGGGCCTCGTGTGGCAGCCATCTTTGCTGTGGCATGTATAGGCTCACGCATGCGTGAGGTGGTTTTTGCACAGGAAACATCTTATGGGGGGGAGGGAGGTGATTCATGTCTATAATTGGTTTGCTTCTTTCTACGAGTCTCCTTTTTCTTTCTGTGCAGTGCTGACATCCTACTCCAAAAGGAACTTTGTGCAAGCTTTGTCACTTACCAGGGATCATCAGTCTGGTAAGTGAGGAAAAAGAGTGCCTTTCCATGAGCGTGGCCTTCTAATGCAACTTTCCCGCTCTTGCTTAAGTTTAAGCTAAAAGAGGAATGTCATGTGTGGACAGCGGCTCATCCATACCCCGCAGGTCTCGCCCAGGAGGTGCAGAAAGTTACCAGTGAGTGTCAGCATTACTCCTCCCCTAAGTGCTAATAGCGACAAAAGGGTAAGAAGTGGCGCAGAGCTATTACCAGACTAAAAGGTCTGTGGATATTGCCGCTAAGACCTCTCTAAGGACAAAGAATGCTGTAAGCCAGCAAGTGATGGCCGCTCATGGGCAAGTAGTGAGTCTCTGAGTTCTCCAATCACTTATGCCAGCGGACTCAAGGACGCAGCCCTGCAGATGATTTCAGGGCATCACAATTATCCCTTCTAAACAAGGAGGTCCCAAGCCCATTACAGCCAACTTTGTTCCCTGCTCTTAGGGCATCTTTATCCAAGCCATTTTACCCGTGCCTTACACCTGGCTACACCAGAGGTAGAAGAGGGTCGGTCGTCCTCCTTGAGGAGGTTAAGCTGGTTTTGAGTGTCTCTTGGGTCCAGTCATTCATTAGGGCAGTTAAACAGGCCTGCAATGGGATGACCCAGATCAGTGCCTTTCAAGTCATTACATCACGTTTTCAAAACATGTCCTTCCATACTCCCCCAATTAATGGAAAGGGGAGGAGGCCGATTCAAGGGGAGTTTCAGTAGTGATATGAAGTTTTACAGAAGTAAGCAGCGGCAAAATTTGACCCTACTCCAGAGGTAAGTGCCAGTTCTCTGCTCAAAAGAATGGCACTGCATTGAGCTAATGCACTTAACACGCATTGCAGTAGCACACACTTTACAGCACTGCACCCTACTGCAAAGGCATGGACTCTACCATTATGCATTGTGTCAGAAAAGTTATTCTTCCCAGGAAAGATTCAGTTTCCGTTGGCTGTATCTACGATCAATTAATTTTTAAGAGATTCATGTCAATGTGCAGGGGGTGCTTGTAAGCCAGTGATCACTTTACTTTGTTGCAAGCACAACACAGGTGGGACCCAGAGTGGATGTCTCCATCACCCATGAATCACTGAAAGAGCAGCTTATTAGTGCTCTTAGTGAGCGTAAGTGATCGGCAGATTTTGTGGATGATGGAGTAGCATTTGTTGTTATCAATGTTCCCCTAAGGAAGTGCTGCATTCAGCATCAATGAAGGGGGCTTTAAAGCCCAGTCCTTGGTCAACAAACCCATCCTCAAACAGGGTGGTCGTAAGTGCCTGTATGATGACAATTTTCCCTGAGACTAGAAGTTTTGACTATTTCAAGAGACTCACTGCTGCTCAATCCTGGTTGTCCTCAGTTTGCTGTGCAGAAGGATGGTGCTCGCAGTCAGCTCTTGATTGCCGTAAAACAGTGTTTACATTTCATAGAGCGGCACACAACCTTTAATGTCGAAAGCTTTTTATTGGCCATGATTAAAAGTCATATGTACATCCCAATGCTAAGCGCTATTTTAGGAGCAATCGGTGGTTAGTGAGAAAGTCGAAGCTCCGATGAGTTCTTTCTGATAGATTAGTCCACTCTACATTCCAGAACTCTGCTTTTGCCAGAATGGAAAACTTCAAGAGGCAATAGAAGGTTGTGTGAGGGCACCTTTCTGAAGGGACGCACAGCCATGGTCCTTTTCAATCCCTTCATCATCCCCTACAGGAGTCTGTGGGAGACCCCCCCCCCCCCCCCCAGGCTAGTTTGGTGGGGACTAGGGTGTGTGCACAAATGATAAAACCCATTTTTTGTGATCCAGGGGTGCCATCTACAGTAAAACTGTTACTTTTGGTGCTTCAGATATCAACCTCCAGAACATTTCTTCATCCTGACCAGAATAGCACATTCCTCTCTGATAACATCAGTATAAAATGACTACAATGGGGAATTATTCTATGTCATCCCTCAGTGCTATTTACAGGCTTTTATTCTCCTGTGTCTCATACAAAGAAGACCAGTGTTTAATTTAAAGAAACCAAGACTCGGCGTGAGATTTCAGTTCATGGGTCTTCCTTTCAGGGCCCTCCACCTCACTGATGACCTTTATGGAGGTTCTAACCTCTGTGTAGGCCATCTGAGGAATTGGGGGTGCTTCAAATTCACCATTACTTGGATGGTATTCTACTGTTGGCTCAGAGTCCAGATGACCCACTAGTCCAAAAGGGGATTCTTCTGGCCAGCCTGAGAAGTTTTGGCTGGATAGAAGGTGTCAACCCAGTTGAAGCAGACCTGACTAGTCATGAATATGGAGCCCCAGTTCAATTCTCACGCAAGCACTTTTTCTCCTCCTTCTTTGAATGAGGCAAGCAGTTGTCAACTTCCCAATGCAGGGGTCTCTTGGAAACGATGATGTCTTGCATCCCTATACTGCCCTGGGCACACTGGATTTTTCTGGATGTCCAATTAATTTTCTTTTTGCAACGCAAAGGGCAGCCGATTCAAAGTGCTTCTTCCCAGAGTTCGAGCCTCTGGTGATGAGTATCTCAAGGAACCCTCACTTGTTTGGTAGGTTCATCATCCGGGACCATTGTCACCACTGATGCTAGTACTTGGCTCCCAATGAATGGGTCTTTAATCAGAAGATCTTGCCCATATCACTTAGGTATGGGGCCACCCTCAGCTGAGTTTGTTTGCATCAACATCCATTCACAAGGTACCTCTCTTCCTACCCTCACCTGCTGGTGGAGGAAGTGGATGCCCTCACTCACCCAAGAAATAGTCACCTAGCAGATGCCTTTCCTCTACTGCCTTTGGTCATGAAATTCCAGGGGAAGACTTTTGTCTGAGAGTCTCACTATGATAGCAAGCATACTGATTGGCCCGCAGGCCTTGGTTTACCCTTACCATCTAATCTAGGCAGGACTAACACCTGTCCCATGATGGCCTGTAAATAGAGCGGGAAGGAGTGGCGAACTTGGGCCATTTTCTGGAAGTGGTTAAATCCTGACAAGGTTCCAGAAAAGACGTTAACAAATCTATTTACTACAAAGTCTGGAACAGGTTCACAGCCTGAGCAGAATTTTGATCCTTGCAACCTGGAGATTGCTATAATTTCCTCAAATGGTTCTAGATTTGCTGCTCAGCCTAGTCCTGTAAGTGCTCACATTTCAGCTTTCATCAGGGAAAATGGGCATTTGAGTTGCCAGAGGAATGCTTCATGAGGTCGGTCCTAAGACTTTGCCCTGAGAAGGAATAGCGTTCCCTATTAGGTTTTTACTCTGGTCCTGGTTTTCTTGCCAGGACTCTGTTTGCATAAGAAGGCAGTCCTCAGTGGGACATCACTTGAGAGGCAGTGTCCCTCGCTAACTTCAAGGGGCAAAGTATTGGCTCTGCAAGCACCTGGAGCTACAGTCCTACATCCCTATTCTTTCCAGACAAGTTGGGGCCTGTGATTGTCGAGCACCTTTGCTCCCAAGGTGGCTTCTCTTTTCATCAGTGACGTTTCTATCCTTTCCAGCAGAGACAGTACCTAACCTACACTGAATGCACCAATTGTCTAAAATGCCTACCTTTAAGCAGCTTACTAGGTAAAATCCTAAAGAAGACTATTTGTGTTTCCATCAGGCAAGTTCTGAGGTGGAACCTACAGCAAAACCTTGTCATGTTGGAGAGTCAAGCTCATCCAAAAAACTTACAGTGCAGCCAGGCAAGAGCCTCCAAAAGCGATACAGGTTTATTCAGCTAGTTAAATTTTTACATCTTTAAATTTGGGCATTTGCCTATAGAGACCTCTGCAAAGCAGCAAGATGGTTGGCGTAGTGCACTTACCTACGGCACTAGAGGAAGATCCAGGGGCTTATACATCAATGGACTTCAAAGGAATGATGGTCCAGGCTTCCATGTCCATTGTAATGAAGTTTGATTATACATTTTAGCCCTCCCTGTTTAGCTCACTATCCTATGTATACTGCCATGTTGGCTTCAGGAAAATCGTATCAAATACCGTAATTTTCCTTCCCGGACGCCAATCCATGGCAGCATACGAACCCTCACTTTTTTGATCTTGATATTTTTACAGAGAATGGGGGAGGTTGCTCTCAGTCAGATTTTTATAGATTTAAACAGGTCCGGTGGGTGGCTGTAGGGGTGGAGCTGTATCATATGTATGCTGCCATGGATTGGCGTCCGGAAAGGAAAATTATAGTAAGTATTTGATGCAATTTTCCATTTTTATCGGGTGGAGGTCAGGACTCTGTGTGCAGGTCAGTAAAGTTCCTCCACCCTAAACTTGCTCATCCATGTGTTTAAGGACCTTGCGCAAATACTAGGATGCCATTAATGTTCATGTGCATGTAAAGGCAGGTGTCCCAATACTTTTGGTAATTTAGTGTATGTCTAGAACTCCCCCTTTCTTAACCTTTCGTATCTGGGTCAGTTGAGGTCAGCAGAACACCATCTTCCTAGCTTTTAAAGGGGAACATTTTTTTGTAAGCCAACATCACAATATAGTGGCGGTAAGTGAATAAAAATAAGCCAATTTAAACAAAATTAGATTTAAAAAAAAAAAAATAGCAGTCAAAAATATTGTATTTTTTTCAAAATTGTGGTTCTTTTTTGTTTATAGAGCAAAAAGAAAAAAACACAGAGGTACATAAATACCACCAAAAGAAAGCTCTATTTGTAGGAAAAAGAACATCAATTTTATTTGGGTACAGCGTCGCACGACCAGGCAATTGTCAGTTAAAGCAACGCAGAGCCGTATCGCAAAAAATGGCCTGGTCATTAAGGGGGTAAAACCTTCCAAAGCTGAAGTGGCTTATAAATTTTTTTTATCAACTTAGGTCAATATGTATTCAAGTAGATATTTTTGGTAAAAAAAAATTCTGATACGCGCAGATTAATTGGTTTGCGCAAAAGTTATAGCGTCTACAAACTATGGGATAACCCGTCAGATTTTTATTTCACCATCTGTGTCCCATTGCGGAGATTTATCGTTACTTCCTGTCCTATAGCCAAACAGGAAGTGAGAGGACATCCCTTAAAATTAAGGGAATTTTACAGACATTTCTGAGCATATTTATAAAACTGTGCATCTTCCAGGTGTGTTTTTAAATGACAGTAATTAATTCACCTCCCGTAAAGGTTTGAGAAAAGTCACATTCCTTGCTTTATACATTTGCCCCTCTGTGTCACACTGCTGATTCTCTATTGCAGGAAAACGCACAGGACTGCGGCAGAGGCTCCACGCTGACATCCTCACTTATGCTGCTTCTCATATCTCTTGCCATCTCATTGCGGTGAACCGACAACACCATGTTTGACGCTCCTGGACAATCTATGGTCCCAGGTGTCCTCTATATTGTCCCCCCACTCTCGCATCACACTTGTAACTGCAAAGCAGAGAGGAGAGTTATCTATGCAACATAAGCGACATCCTGGGGACAGCAAGACCCACTGGAGGATCCTCATTATCTTCACCATTCAGAAAACTGCAACTTTTCAGGTGGAAAATTGGGAGCCATAGGTAACTTACAGAGTTCAAACATTTATGCTTTTATTTCAATTATTCAGCAAGACATTTTGATTAGGGTCAGATTTACTCACCCACTGCAACATTTATCTGGTATTGAATACTTGAAACTTTCTGGCATGTCCCCATTTATTTAAAAGAACACTGGAAAATTTGAAGGCAACCAGACATCGCAAGCTGTGTAGGAGGGAAAGGCTCTAGCAGCGGGTATCTTTAGTTTTGTAAGATCTAGAGGGAGAAATCGGTGTTGGTCTGTGCTTGCACCAAGATCCTTACAGACTTCCCGCAAGGACCAGTGGATGAAGTGGGTAAAATTACCAACATTACTGACTATGCTAGAGATTTTTTAAAATGTTTCACAAACCCAAGTCTACCAATAAGTTAATTCTTTCCACTCTCCATCTTCTTCAGGAGATTGTTTTATTTCTATATTTCTATAATCTGCAAGATTTCCAGCAAATAAATTGATTTTTTTGTCTATTCATTTGTCTCTTTGTAAGCATTAAATGGGGGGTAAAGTAATACAATTAACAGTTGGTAATAAAAGTAAAAAAAACAAAAATGTAATCCCATTAATACTTAAGCCCCAACATTTGCATAGTACACCCCTCACCTTTTTGTAAATATTTTATTATATCTTTTCATGTGACAACACTGAAGAAATGACACTTTGCTACAATGTAAAGTAGTGAGTGTACAGCTTGTATAACTGTAAATTTGCTGTCCCCTCAAAATAACACAACGCACAGCCATTACAACAGTGAGTACACCCCCTAGTGAAAATATCCAAATTGGGCCAAAAGAGTCAATATTTTGCGTGACCACCATTATTTTCCAGCACTGCCTTAACCCTCTTGGGCATGGAGTTCACCAGAGCTTCACAGGTTGCCACTGGAGTCCTCTTCCACTCCTATATGAAGACATCACGGAGCTGGTGGATGTTAGAGACCTTGCGCTCCTCCACCTTCCATTTGAGGATGCCCCACAGATGCTCAATAGGGTTTAGGTCTGGAGACATGCTTGGCCAGTCCATCACCTTTACCCTCAGCTTCTTTAGCAAGGCAGTGGTCGTCTTGGAGGTGTGTTTGGGGTCTTTATCATGTTGGAATACTGCCCTGCGGCCCAGTCTCTGAAGGGAGGAGATCATGCTCTGCTTCAGTATGTCACAGTACGTGTTGGCATTCATGGTTCCCTCAAACTGTAGCTCCCCAGTGCCGACAGCACTCATGCAGCCCCAGACCATGACACTCCAGGCACCATGCTTGACTGTAGGCAAGACACACTTGTCTTTGTACTCCTCACCTGGTTGCCGCCACACATGCTTGACACCATCTGAACCAAACAAGTTTATCTTGGTCTCTTCAGACCACAGGACATGGTTCCAGTAATCCATGTCCTTAAGCCCCGTACACACGATCAGATTATCGAACGATCTGTCTTCTGTTTTTTGTGGCATGCTAGTCTGATGTGGAAAGTGAAGAGGTTATTTTCATACAAATTTTCCCGTACGACAGAATTCTACTTTAGAAGTGATGTCATGTGTTGGATTGATTTGTATGTATTCTTTCGTCTCTGAGCATACCTAGTCTTGCTCATAAGATTTTTCCCCGTCGAAATCTGTACTAATGGGCCATACACACTATAAGATTTTCTGAAGACTTTTCCTTCAGACTTACCAAAATCATATATGAGGTCAAACCTAAACACTTTCATTTTGTATGCAATCTGGCAGGCCCTTGCACTACATAGAAAAGGTAAATCTGAAGAAAAAAAGTCTTCAGAAAATCTTAGTGTGTATGGCCCTTAATGAGACGAAAATCGGACGTGTGTCGACGGAGGACAAAAATTTTATAGCCTGCGCATCAAGATTTTGTCAGCCGAAAAGTCGGAGTCGGCTGTGGAAAGCACCATACTAACAATCCGAAAATCGGTAGATCGGTCGTCAGACAAAATTTCCCTTTCCGAATTTCTTATCCTGTGTACGGGCCTTTAGTCTGCTTGTCTTCAGCAAACTTTTTGCAGGTTTTCTTGTGCATCATCTTTAGAAGAGGCTTCCTTCTGGGACAACAGCCATGCAGACCAGTTTAATGCAGTGTGCGGCATATGGTCTGAGCACTGACAAGCTGACCCCCACCCCTTCAACCTCTGCAGCAACGCTGGCAGCACTCATACATCTATTCCCCAAAGACAACCTCTGGCTATGACACTGAGCACATGCACTCAAATTCTTTGTTCAACCATGGCGAGGCCTGTTCTGAGTAGACCTGTCCTGTTAAACCGCTGTATGGTCTTGGTCACCATGCTGCAGCTCAGTTTCAGGGTCTTGGCAATCTTCTTATAGCCTAGGCTATCTTTATGTAGAGCAGGAATCCTCAAACTACGGCCGTCCAGCTGTTGCAGAACTATACATCCCATGAGGCATTAAAAATCTCTGACATTCACAGACATGACTAAGCATAATGGGAATTGTAATTCCTGAACAACTGGAGAGCCATAGTTTGAAGACCCCTGATGTAGAGCAACAATACTTTTTTTCAGATCTGCAGCGTTCTTGGCCATGAAGTGCCATGTTGAACTTCCAGTGACCAGTATGAGAGAGAGCGCAATAACACCAAATTTAACACTCCTGCTCCCCATTCACACCTGAGACCTTTTAACACTAACGAGTCCCATAACACCAGGGAGGGAAAATGGCTATTTGGGCCCAATTTGGACATTTTCACTTAGGGGTGTACTCACTTTTGTTGCCTGTGGTTTAGACATTAATGGCTGTGTTTGAAGTTATTTTGAGGGGACAGCAAATTTACACAGTTATACAAGCTGTACACTCACTACTTTTCATTGTAGCAAAGTGTCATTTCTTCAGTGTTGTCACATGAAAAGATAAAATAAAATATTTACAAAAACGTGAGGGGTGTACTCACTTTTGTGGAGATACTGTATATTATGGACAGTTATGGAACTGTGTAGCCTCCTAAACTAGGTGTGCTGCCATTTTAGGCTCAAAGAGGTTGGAAATAAACAAGGATATTTTTCTGGATTAGAGGACAGGAAGTGAAAAGTACACCATCCTTCCATGACATTTTCATGTTAACACCGTAAAAAAAAAAAAAAATGTAACTGTCTTCAGGAACAGACTTAAAGTAGAACTATAGACGGAACTCGCCACCCCCCCCCCCCCCACTCCCATTTTGGGATAGAGTTAAGCCTCGTACACACGTGTCGAAAATCGGCAGCGAATTTTCGTCCGATGACCGATCTGCCGATTTTCGGCTTGTTTGTATGATGCTTCCGACAACCAACTCCGACTTTTCGGCTGAAAACAATCTGGTGTGCAGGCTATAAAATTTTTGTCCGCCGTCAAAACACGGCCGATTTTCGTGCAGTCAGTACAGATTTCGACAGGGAAAAATCTTATGAGCAAGTCTGGGCATGCTCAGAGAAGAAAGAATACAAAGAAAGCAAACCAACACATGACATCACTTCTGAAGTCGATTTTTGTTGGGCGAGAAAATTCGTGTGCAGTCTAGGCACATTCCAACCAACAAAACACCACTCTGGACAAAAGACGGACGATCGGCTGGCCGATAATCATTGCGTGTGTACGGGGCTTAAGAATGGGTTATAAGCCCCAACAGATTTATTTTTTTTTTTTTTTTTTTTTTTTTTTAGTTTTTGCCATCTGTGTCCCATTTTGAAGATTTCCCTTCACTTCCTGTCTCATAACCAAACAGGAAGTCCAAGCAAATTAAGAGACTCCTTTGGGCACTCCACACCCCCCCCCCTTCCCCAGTCACCAGAACTAGTGTTCCCATTGGTGGACTTCCCCCTCTATTACTTTTCCGGGGACAACCCAAAAAACAGAATTTTTGTAAAATCTTACCTGTAAAATTCCTTTCTCTGAGTCCTCCAACAGTCGCCGCCTCCTCTAAGTCATCACTGTTGGGTATTGTCTTCCCATCCGCAGGAATAGCTAGGCATATAGACTTAGGCCAAAGACAAAAGGCATTAGCATATACACACCCATGGGGGCTGTCCCATCTGGTCAATACCCCCCCTGCATCACCACTCCCAACTCAGTTTGGTAGCATAGCAGTAGGTAATAAGAGCCCCAAAAGAGGGGCGGGGGCGGCGACTGTCGGAGGACTCAGAGAAAGGAATTTTACAGGTAAGATTTTACAAAAATTCCATTCTCTTACATCCTCCGACAGTCACCGCCTCCTCTAAGTCATCACTGTTGGGATGTCCCAAAGCAGTATAGATATGAGGGGTGGGAGACGCAACCGTAGAAAAGGCAACGCAGTACCCACATCAGAGAAAGGAATCTTACATGCACTGTAAGAGAACCAACTGGGCAACAGAAAAAACAATGCTCAACAGGAGCAACAACCCAAGAAAACAAATGGCAATAGCCAGGGACCCCGAAAAATATCAAATCAAGGGTCCATCATGGCACTGCCGCACTGAGAACTTTGCGGCCAAAAGAAGCATCAGCTGATGCAAGAACATCTACTTTGTAGAATTTGGAAACGGTGTGCACCGACGACCAAGTCGCTGCCTTGCACACCGAGGCCCGATGCCAATAGGCCCAGGATGCACTCAAAGACCTGGTAGAGTGCGCCTTAACAGGGAAGGGCTGAACCCGTTCCTTCAAGGCATAAGCCTGCTCAATGGTCTGTCTTATCCATTTGGCAATAATTGCTGCGGACGCAGCCATGCCCTTCCGAGGTCGCTCAGGAAGGACAAAGAGGGAATCCGTCTTCCGAAAAGACTCCGTAGACGTCAGGTAAACCCTGATCGCCCTGACAACATCCAAGGAATGTAAGGCAATCTCCTTTGGATGTTTAGGCTTCGTAAAAAGCGAAGGCAGGACAATGTCCTCATTAAGGTGGAACTCAGAGATCACCTTGGGAAGGAAGGATGGGGGTGGTCGCAAAACCACCTTATCCTTGTGAATTATCAAGTAAGGGGAGCGGCAAAACAACGCCGCCAGCTCCGACACCCTGCGAGCCGAAGTGATCGCCACTAGAAAAGCAACCTTTCGACAGCAGAGGCAACGATATCTCCCTGATGTTTTCAAAGGGAGCACACTGCAACAAGGACAGAACCAAGTTCAAGTCCCATGGAGGTAAGGGCTCCTTTCTGGGAGGAGCCAAATGTCGCACACCTTGAATGAAGGTGCGCACCAAAGAATGAGACGCCACAGGGCGTTGGAAAAGGACAGCCAGTGCAGCCACCTGGTCCTTTATCGTGGCCAGCGCCAGGCGCTGGTTCACCCCAGACTGGAGGAAAGCCAACACTCTCGACACCAAGTAAGAACGAGGGGAGATCCCCCTGGACTCACACCAGGCGAAATAAGCTTTCCAGGTACGGTAATAGATCTTACCAGAGGAGGACTTCCTAGCCTTAATCAGGGTAGGGATAACCTCAGGGGAGAGACCCTTGTCCCTCAAGACTCGGGTCAACAGCCAGGCCGTTAAAGCCAGCAACTGTAAAGCAGGTCGGAAGATCGGACCTTGAGACAGGCGATCTTCCCACAGAAGCAGACGCCACGGAGGCGAAACTGCCAGGTGAACAACGTCGGCGTACCAGGACCGGCGAGGCCAGTCCAGAGCCACCAGAATCACCAGGTGCGGTTCCGAGGCCAACCTGCGGAGGAACCTGGATAGCAACTGAAACGGAGGAAAGGCGCACATCAGACGATACTGATGCCAAGAGGCTACCAACGCATCCGAGGCGTCCGCCAACGGATCGGGCGTTCTTGCCACGAACCTTTCCACCTTTTGATTTAGCCGGGATGCGAACAGATCCACGTCCGGGGATCCCCACCTCGCACACAGCATCTGAAAGACCTCCAGGTGTAGGGACCATTCCCCCCTGGTCCAGGGACTGGCGGCTCAGATAGTCGGCCTGCCAATTTTCCACACCCGGAATGCTTGATGCAAGTCCTGCAGACGCCCCAGAAGCAGATGAAGATTGGAGGAAAAGAATCTGTCCACCGGCCGGGAAAGGAATTCGATCTTGTATCCCGATCGAACGATTTCCTGAACCCACTTGTCCGATAGCCGGAGCAGCCAAGGTTGGAGGAAACCGCGCAAACGTCCCCCCACCCCTGAAACGGGTGAGGGCGCCCCTTCAGGCAGAGGCGGATTGACCCGCCGAGCCGGCATTGCCAGACTTCTGCTTACCCACCCAGGGCTTCTTCTGGTTGCCCTGGGCCTTGAAGGGCTTGCCCTTGGATTGGTTCCGAAAGGCATGAAAGGACCCCTGAGTGGATCTAGGCGCAGAACCCCGCTTGCCCGAAAAGACTTGTTCTTCGGGTTCTGGGGCAGCAGAGTGCTCTTGCGCGCCCCCCCCCCCCGACGCCTTTCACCAGGGTGTCCCAATGCCTCGCCAAAAAGGCGAGAGCCAGCATAGGGAAAATCAGCACCTTAGTCCAATCAGCCACCGCCTGAGCCACCAGAACGGACGGGTTTGAGCAACGAACCCGCCACCGTATAGGAATGGCGAGCTAGAGACTCTAACCACCGGTCCGTGGGATTCCCGGAAAACCCGGGGTATCCTCGGTAGGAACCAAGGTAGCCTTGTTCAACACGGCCACAGTGTGATCTACCTGTGGAGGCACACACCATCGCGATTCCGTAGCCGGCGCAAAAGGATAAATAAATTTGAACCGACTAGGAACCAGGAATGGACGTTTCAACATGCGCCACATTTCATTAACAGTGTAATGGAATTCGGCTGGGCAGGGGAAAACCTGCGCAGACTTGCGGGTCCTGTGCGTCCCAAACGAGGACACAACGCCCGGAGGACAGGGCTCATCCTCTAAATGCAAGGTGTCCTTTACAGACACAATCAACTCATCCATGGTCGCCCGTTCTTCAGGCGACCCTGGGGAGGAGGTATCAACCCCCTCCATCTCAGCCTCCCCCTCAGACCCCGGGGGGTCCAAGGATGAGCGGGACCCTGAAAAGGGCACGCTCGCAGCAGCAGCCATATCCCCATCTGAATCAGAAGAGAGAGACAACCTGGGCCTCTTTCTCGCAGCGCGTTCAGACATCAGCATTTCCATATTTGCCACCAAAGTCGCCACCACAGCAGCCAGATCGGGTCGCAGCGGGGCCACAGGAGAACTGGGGCCCCCCACTAAAGCTGGAGGAAACTTGCTTTCCTGAGAATCCATTGCTCAAGTTATCAGAACAAACTACAGTGCAATACAAAGTACTGTCCCCTTTAAGAAACGCTGCAGTGTGCGCAGCCCACCGCTACTGCAACAGTGATAAAAGACCCCCAAAGGAGAAAAGAAACTGAGCTAGAAGCGATAGCACAGAGGGAAATTGAGAGTGATAACCTGCAGAGCTCGCAGAGCGTTGCTACCGATGTCCTGCTGCTGATGGAAAGGAAGCGCTGCTGGAGTAGGCTGGACTATATGCCAGACCCTGGGAAAATGGCTGCCCCATAGGGATGCATTGGAGGCTACGCCAAAATGGCCGCCGACATGCGGCTGGACCGATCGTTCCACCGCCCACAAAATGGCGGCGAATGGCGCCAAAATAACATGCAGGATCGCCCCAGAGGTGCTACACATGTCAGCCCATAGTAAAGATAGCGGACGGCGCGAAAATTCGCCGCTGCGGTCGCCACACAGTCAGAAACGTCTGCACCCCCAACCATGCACCTAAGTGACACAGGGACAGGGACCCCGGGCACACACAGTATCTGCACAAGCGATCCCCACAGGGATCGCACAGGGAGTCACACAGGCACAGACATGGGGAACACACAGCAACACAGACTGCCACTCCAGACAGAGGCCCCACACAGAAGTACTTACCTGTACCAGATGGCGTGGGGAGCCTCTAAGCACGGAAAGCCTCTGTCCTCATCTAACAGGGAGTGCCGTGAGCCAGGGACAGGACGCTGCAGCACCGCAGACGAGTCCTGTGAGGTAGCCACCTCACGGCTGCATCCCTGTAGCGAACAGGGATGGGTCGTTCGTAATGCTAGGGTGAACCATAGCTGAACGCTCGATGGCGGGCTGGGGGTCCATCTGACCCTTTTGCTCTGGAGAACCAGGGCGGTCAGTCCGAATCCCATTACCGCATGATCCATCTTCATCCGAAGAGAAGACTAACACTAGAAGCTGACAAAATAAACAGCTAGTAAAGTAAGAAAAAAACTGACATTTTCAAAGAAAATCAAAGATTAGGAAGGCTGAGACTGAAGCCCCAGCACAAGGTAAGCCTGACTGTTCCTGACGCTAGGCAGATTAAAACTGAGTTGGGAGTGGTGATGCAGGGGGGGTATTGACCAGATGGGACAGCCCCCATGGGTGTGTATATGCTAATGCCTTTTGTCTTTGGACTAAGTCTATATGCCTAGCTATTCCTGCGGATGGGAAGACAATACCCAACAGTGATGACTTAGAGGAGGCGGCGACTGTCGGAGGACGTAAGAGAAATTGAGATTCTCTTTTACTTTCACCTATAATGATAAACAGGACAAATGGAGAGGATGAATCTCCTTAATAGGGACACAGGCAACAATAAAAGAAAATAGAGGGGAAAAAAAAAACCAGTCCAATAAACTATTTAAAAATGTAAAAAAAAAAAAAAAAAGTTTTGCTTTTAGTTATACCTAAATGCACAAATATTTTCTGAATTTTAGTGTGTCTAAAGCCCCCATTTATTTTAGCACTGTATAGAGTAGTAGGGAATGGTTAAACCCATAAGCCTTCCACCCCCACATCTGTGTGCCACTGGTAAGAATAACCGAATCCTGTCCTGTAGACACAATAGGCGGTAAGAGGAAATTTCACTAATAAGAAAAATACCCTCCTCTGACAGCCAGCACTCCCCTTTGAAATATTTCACCTCGGTTTCTGTTTTGGCAATGTATTTTGAATTTTTTCCAGTTCCAGCGTCAGTGGTGACCAAAACAAATCAAGGGAAAATAAGGCTCTGTTGTGCCTGTTAAACTTGACCAAATCCATTAGGAAAATTCATTTTCTGGTAAGAAAAAGAGCCAAAGCTGCAAATTGTGCAAGTACTCTGTCAAGTCATCTGCATAAATTGTGCTGCATGGTTTATTTCTACCACTGCCATCTAATGGTGAAAACACCGTAAACAGAGCAAAATATGGTGTTTTCACCATTAGATGGCAGTAACTGTGTATACCAATATGAATCACACCCAGAATGTTCAAGCAGTAGAAGGGTCCATGCACACTGGCTTAAAATAAAATTAGGAGCAGTGGGTTTTTTTTTTTTTTCTTTAAGAGGAGTTTAGGGATTTGCGTTTTTTTGTTTTTTTTTTGTTTTCTGTCAAGAGCAGAGCACCCTTTGGCTTCATACACAATGGGGCTCTTCTAAATGGCTCCAAAGCCACGTTTTTTTAAAATGCATTTAGGTGCGTCAAGCATTTATTCATTGAATTAATCAGATTATTAAAAACGGATTTTTGTAAAATCTTACCGTAAAATCCTTTTCTCTTAGCTCATTGACAGACGTAGTCCTCGGTGATTCAACACCTTCGGGTTATGCTGCCCTCCACAGGAGTAGGACTAGACAGGAAAGAAAATACTCTGGCCACACCCTAGGGGCAGTCCCCGAGGGTATATCCCCCCCTCTCTCTCTGCTACAGCAAATCAGTTATGTCACAAAGCAGTGTTTAGAGAATTTAACCCAACCCAACTCAAAAACAGAGGGGCGGGTACTACGTCTGTTAATGAGCTAAGAGAAAAGGATTTTACGGTAAGATTTTACAAAAATCCGTTTTTCTCTGTCGCTCATTGACAGACGTAGTCCTCGGTGATTCAACACCCTCGGGACGTCCCAAAGCAGTACCACAAATGAGGGGTGGGAAAATGGAAATCAAATCCAATCTAGAAGGCCCAACCGGTGCCAACTAGAAGTTTACAATGCTCATCCTCATTGATGAGACTCAACAGAAATTTTTCAACAGAAAAAAACCCTCGAGGTAGACCACCGGTCTCCTCAAATTGCGGCCTGCAAAACCTTGGGGTCAAATGAGACATCCGCCGATGCCATCATATCAATCTTATAAAATTTTGTAAAGGTATGTACCGACGACCAAGTGGCCGCCTTACATACCTGGACTACTGACGCCTGATGGCGGAAGGCCCAGGAAGTACTGAGCGCTCGAGTGGAGTGCGCCCTAACAGGGAACGGAGGATTCCGACCCTTAATAGAATAAGGCTGTACCACCGTCTGTCTGATCCATTTGGAGAGTCGCGGCAGATGCAGCCAACCCCTTTCTGGGGCCATCCAGGATCACAAAAAGTGAATCCGTCTTACGGAACGATTCCGTCGCCTTCAGGTATACCCTGATTGCCCGAACCACATCCAAGGAATGCAACGCATGTTCCCAATGATGATTGGGCTGAGGACACAAGGAAGGTAGTACAATATCTTCATTCAGATGAAAATCTGAAACCACCTTTGGAAGAAAGGATGGCTTAGGATGAAGCACTACCTTATCCCTATGAAGCACTACCTTATCCCTATGAATCTTTAAGTATGGGGACTGGCATGATAATACAGCCAGTTCTGACACCCTGCGTACAGACGTGATGGCCACCAAGTAGGCTACCTTCTGGGATAAAGTAAGCAAGGGAATCTCCCTGATGTTTTCAAAGGGAGGTTTCTGTAGAACCGACAAAACCAAATTAAGATCCCAGGGCGGTAAGGGCGCGCGGACTGGTGGAGCCAGGTGCCGCACCCCCTGGATGAAATTCCGCACCAAGGACTTAGTAGCTAAAGGCTTCTGAAAGAAGATTGCTAATGCTGAAACTTGACCCTTGATGGTGCTCAAGGCTAGTTTCTGCTCAACCCCTTTTTGCAGAAAGGCCAATCTTCGGGTCACCGAATAGGTACGTGGAGGAATCCCTAAAGATTCGCACCACGCGATATAAGTCTTCCATGTGCGATAATAGACCTTGCTGGAAGTCGCTTTCCTTGCTTTAATAAGGGTAGGAATAACTGAAGCGGACAACCCTCTGTCCTTCAGTACCTGGGTCTCAATGGCCAGGCCATTAAAACCAGCGACTGTAAAGCACGATGGAAGATTGGTCCTTGAGACCGCAGACACTCCCTGAGAAGTTCCCAAGGAACGTCCGCGACTCGCATGTCCAAGTCGGGTAGATCGGCTTGACGAGGCTAGCCTAGAATTTCTAGGACCACTGGCGCTGACTGGATCTGAACCAGGCGGCCCTAGAGCTATCTGGTCCCGACCATCCGACAAAGTCTGATCGTTCTCCGTTCCCACACATTTATCAGACACCTGATTCCTATCAGGAACGGTGATCTCTCCTGGTTGAATCTCAGGGACCGAAGTCACCCGGCTAGAGGCTTCTTGGTCTGTCTGTTCAACCGGATCCGATTCTTGTGGGGAACTGAGACTAATCTTTGGAAAAGGTAAAGAAAAAGATCTGTTCAGGGAACGGTAACTACCGCTCCCTGTAGTACTTAAATGTTGGAAGGGAAGAATCGCACCGGTAGCAGTGGTCGATGCTCGATCTAATGCCCTAAATACTGGTGAAAACGTCCCCCCACCCTCAAGCCGGGTGGGGGCGCACCTTCAGGCTGTGTAATCCTTTGCTTCAGGTTTGGCTGAGTCGGTCTTTTGTTTGTCCGACCAGCCCTTCTTGAACCCTCCTGGAGGAGCCTTGCCCTTCCCGCTTGCAGCAGTCGGGCGCACAAACCCTTTATGGGCGGTAAAGAAAGGTCCCCGCTTGTTACGAGGTCCTTTAGCTTTAGCAGCCTGTGGCAAGAAAGTGCTCTTGCCCCCAGTGGCATCCTTAATGATCTCATCTAGGGTGGCCCCAAATAGGCGATTCCCCTGAAAGGGGAGATTCGTCAAGGTCTTTTTGGAACCTAGGTCTGCTGACCAGCATTTTAACCACAGCACACGTCTGAGGATTACCGCTGACATAGATGCATGCCCTAATAGGGGGGTAGCATCCAAGGCTGCGTCACCGACAAACTGTAGTCCTTGTATGATCTGTTCCATCAATTCAGATGTTCCCTGGGGGATATCTTTCCCCTTCAGGTCCTGGCGCACCAATCTCGCCCATTCCGTTAGTGTCTGGGAAACTAGACCAATGACAATTACTGGTCTAAAGGCTGACCCTATCAGGGAAAAGATAGTGCGGGACTCCGCTTCTACCTTCCGATCCACCTGGTCCTTAAAGGACGAAGTGTCCTCCACTGGAATAACCGTGGCTTTATCAGTCTGGAAATAGGTGGATCCACCACTGGTGATACCGTCCATTTCTTAATGAGGGATTCCTCAAACGTATAGCGTCTAGCAATACGCTTGGAAATAGTAAAGGTACGTTTAGAATGCTCCCATTCTTCTTTAATTTTATTACCAAAACACTTGGGTACAGGAAAAACCTTCACCGTCTTGGTGGGTTTGTTAGTACCAAAGGGAATCTCTGTTTCAGTTGCCTCTGCCGGTAAAACCTCAAGTCTTAAGGTTTCCCGAACCGCCACAACTAGTGCGTCCACCAATGCTTCTTCCCGAATTATGGCGGAAGCATGAACGTCCTCCTCACTGTCTGAAGGAACTTTACCTGAGACAACAGCCCTTGCAGAGGGACCTGCAGCTGCAATGACCATCTCAGAATCTGAGTCTGAAGTGTCAGATGATATAGGGGTAGGCGGGGGTCGCTTTCTTGACCCCCGTTCCTGACAGGCCGTCTCCACCCGAGCCACCAAAGACTCCAAAACTGCTGTAAATGCATCTATACTCTGTGCACCGGCGGGTCCCGCAGCCCCCTCGAGGGAAACAGGTGGGGTTACCTGTGTGGCAGGGTCCATGATAATTCCAGTTACTACCCGGGAAAACAATCAATCCAAAAAGAAATCAACTTTCTTTTTTTTTTTTTTTTTCAGACCCCCAGCGCCACAAAGCCCCTCAATGTTACCTGCTTAGGGACCCCTATCGAGCGAGAGAGAGAGAGATAGACCCCTAGGCTCACCACTTTATGCTCAGAGTTTACTGCAACTTGTCTCAGCACTGTCTAGAACAGACAGGAAGTCTCTTGGCTGGCTGCCCGGGAAGAAAGGAGGCGGCTCCGCCCCTCTGTACGCCTTTCGGCGCCTCCCCTAGCTCCACGAGGTGTTTGAGTCACCTCAAACATGGCCGCCCCCATGCTGGAGACACGAAGCTACGCCAAAATGGAGGCCTTGTGCGATCTACCAAACAATGGCGGCGGCCTTTTATAGGATAGCGGCGTGACTGCAGAGTATCTCGGCATCAATAAACCTCTCTCTACATGGTGATCCGCGTGGCCAGCGGTACCGGACCCTGGCGGACCGCGTGGCCGTCGGGAGGCATGCTTTTGCTGGAGGAATGACCTGGAAAGCAGTCTACATGTCCTGTGGCTTCTGACAGGTAGGATACCATATCTATCACAGTAAGATTCTAGTACTGCCACTGATTACAATCATTTAAACATACTTGCAATTAGATTGTCAGCTCCCAAACCAAGCCTCCTGGCTTTTTGTACACAAAAATCACACTCAATAGGAGAATCTGTGCCATGTTATAGGATAGAGGGGAACCCATCCTTACCATACAGAGAGGGGCCCGCGTTCACCACAAGACCCGTCAGGGGAAAGGGGGGAACATACTACTCACCATACCGGAACCAGGCGGGCGCCAACTCCTGACAGTACCCCTCTCCACTGGGGTGGGAGGGCTGTCGACCAATACGGACGCCGTGACTCATGGTCTTTGGCGTTTCAGCGAGACGTTTAACTCGCAGGGTCAGTCCCCATCCAGTGGAACTATGTCGCGGCCGACCCAGCGCGGAGCTATGGCCTGCACGCGCTCGCAGGCTGAACTGGGGTGACCACTGGATCTCAACATCCAGCCCGTCGCCCAGTTCAGCTTTCTTGCTTGAAGATCTCACAGGAACACTGGAGAAAAAAGCTGTCTAACAAAAAATCCTTCTAAGAAAAAAATCCTGCCAGGACCGAAGATCCCAGCAAGGTATCTAGGTCCTTACTCCTGACTAGACAGAAAAAAAACTGATTTGCTGTAGCAGAGAGAGAGGATATACCCTCGGGGACTGCCCCTAGGGTGTGGCCAGAGTATTTTCTTTCCTGTCTAGTCCTACTCCTGTGGAGGGCAGCATAACCCGAGGGTGTTGAATCACCGAGGACTACGTCTGTCAATGAGCGACAGAGAAATTTATTCTGGCCATTGAAGAGAAAAAAAAAACACTCAATAGCTAGTACCTAGCCTTAACGTGCATCAGGCATTTTTTCCTGAGAAAAGGCTCCTCTCTGGAATGCACACGTGTATGGACACATTGAGCTCAAGAATTTTTAAAGCTGAGTTCGACCTGTTTTTTGAAAGTCCAATTACTGCCATGCCCATCCTAAATGCTATAATAAATGGCAATAATTTTTTTTTTTCTTTGTAAAATACTTTTATCACTTTTCTTCTGCAGTACAACCAGCTGCGGCCGCTTAGGCAATCAAGTCACTAGGCGATTTGCAAGGGCTCCTGGGATAGTGGTGTCACGTATCCCAGGAGTCCTTGCGAATCACCTAGTGATGAAAGCTCATGTCAATTCCAGACTGGAAATGACGCACATGGAGGACCAGGTTGTCATTGACCGGTTGCTATAGCAACAGGACCTTCGGCTGATTGTGGCCATTGCTATGGCAACCTGTCGGGAAGAAAGCCGCTCTGTGGCTTCACTGCGCAGGTGCGAGATCGGGAGGCGCATGCTGGGTAGCTAGCTGTACCAAATACTGGAAATACACAGGAGTGGGCTTCAGATGCCCACATCCTTGATGGCCCCTGTCCGATTCCCAGATCAAGTAAGATATTTACAACTAACCATTATGAGGACAGGTATGCTATATCCAAATAATATAGTACAAGTACTAAGAATCACAGGTGGTGCCTTTATCAAAAACTTGCTAAGGAGACAGCCGCTCCGCTTTAGGATGAAGCATGCATGAGGTCTAAAACCCAAAAGCAAACCTATCGCAGATTACCAATTCTTAGATGTGATGGCTGTATTATCCCTTTTTTAGGCTCTTTTCTATTTTCACCCAGCCAGCAAGTGTTACAAAAGCACAAACACTCCAGAAGAATGTAGGAGTTTAAATGGACAAGACAAACCACTTAACACTGGCAAGGATGATTAGCTTTTATTTATTCATGTAAAAACCTTTATCCCAACAGGGGGTAAAAAAAAAAAACCTGTTTGCTGTAACTGCTTATAAAGGAGCTTGAGTTTGGCTTCAATTTGTAAGTGTATCTAAATCTGCCAGTACATTTCCCCCTTAGAATGAAAGTACTGCTGTCTTCTCTGCTTCTTACTGGCCATATCATGTGAAACCAGAGAAGAAAGCATAAAAAAAAATAAATTAAAAAAAAAATAAATTAAAAAAAAAAAACGCAGTCACTACATCTAATGATTGGTAAGCCGCAATAGAATACACTTTTGGTTTTGCAAAAAATAACGCAGTCACTACATCCAATGATTGGTAAGCCGCAATAGAATACACTTTTGGTTTTGCGTTTAATACAACTGAAGAAATGGTGTTTTCATTTAGAGGACTTCAGCCTTTTGTCCTGTGAACCTCATCACACAACACATTAAAATCATACACACAGCATTCTGAAATTAAAAAAAAAAAAAAAGAGCCAAGACCAATACAATGCTAAAATGCTTTTTTTTATTATTATTTATTTATTTACCAGAAAGTGAATTATACAGCGAGAAATGAGAATTAGACTCCAAAATCGCCTTTCACCCCCTCAGTGTGCTTTGCTGCGTCTCACAGTAAACCATAGAAACATTAAGATTATTAACAAGGCCACATAGTACTGAGGACTGAAGCAGGGAGTGAACAGGTGACAGCCTATATTGAACAGGGGGGCGTATGGGGCAGATCTGGCCGATGCTCCTTCCCACACATGAGAGCTGAAACAGGTAAGGCAATCAGGATGTAAAACTTGGCCAGCATCTCAGGGAGGTGTGCTGAACAAGGCAGTATCTGCTGCAATGACAAACTCTTGCCACTAGGTTGCAGCAACACCTTGTTCTGTGGGGGTCTTGGACTTATCCAAGCATTGAAGGGAAAACTCTGTATGCAGAGCATTCAAGTAGATGTAATGAAATCAAACATTAAAATGTTTCCACCAGATGACTTTAGGCTATTTCTTTGTATGCAATCTCCTGCAAGTTTTTCTAAATACAACATATGACTTTTTTTTCTTTTTTTTTTTTTTAAATCAAATATCCTTCCTTTCAGTCCAAGTGATTTGTTCCTCATGGTCTTGGGCTCTCTAAAGCCATCGTGGTCATCTCAACAGTGGGAATAAACCTCAGCTGGAGGGTACAAAGACATGGAAGAAAAGCACAGAAAGACTAGCCAGAAAGGACAAATGGGTGGAGATAAAGTAGCAGAAGTGTACAAAACAAAAATCCTTTTCATGGAATATATCTAATTATAATTACACAGCACTAAGTCTACTCCAACCTGTCCATTTTGGTTCAGCAAAACATCATGATAGAAATTCCAGTAATTTCTATGTGGCTTCACATCCACGGGCTGCAGTTTAGTGTGTTTTTTAAAAACGGAAACAAAGTTCACACCGACGTCGTGTGTTACATTTGCACAGACATGAACGAGCCCTTAACCACAACTCTAATGGTGAACCTGAACTTCAGACAGGGCAGATACCAGTCAGTGCCCGGCTCCTCTATACTGAAATCCAAAGCCAACTGCCTTCAGCAAATGCATAGGAGCGCCAAGATTTGTGTTGAGGAGGAAGAAAATGTACATAAGGATAGGCAAGATGACTGCAACTCTAGGTGATAAAATCAAATTACAATCTTATTCTAAAGTTTTATTGAACTCAAACACACACGAATTAGGATTGTAGGTAATATGGAGTATGTCAAAGTATGGGGGAAGCAGAAACCAGCTCCATCTTCTGTGGTCAGGAGATGTATTCTTTAATCAGTGAGGTCCAAGGCTGGATTGTCCATTGATGCCAACTTAGGTACTAAATAATGGACACAGGCCAAGCTCCTTACTTCCTCGCTTCAACATCTCTATCAATGTAGAAGTTGTCAAAATACCTAGTTTTGAATGTGGAAATCCAGTTTTTGTCTTTAGTTGTAGAACAGGTAAAATCTACCGGGATTTTTTCCCTGATTAAATGTCTTCTTGATTCCTATCCTAGTAACCGCTGTTTCTCTAAGAGGGTCACAATGCGGTCTATCTGCCCCCTTGAGGGGGGGATGTCCCCTCACTTTTATTCCCATTGATACATAACAGAAATCCCCTCAGTTGACATACAGGCACTAATATTACTGACTATCAAACTCTTCCCCATTACCCTTTCAGGAAAAACCACTTAGGATCGGACACCCAACTGGCATCAATCACACTTGTTCCAGATACTTTTAATAGTGTCAAAAATAACCTTTACTGTACTAAAAATATTATAGGAATATCTTGATCCAGGCAATTGATGACAGCCCATGTGGTGTCAGAAAGGAAACCATCACCCTCATTCTTGTTATGTGATAGGCATTGTAATAATAGGTATTTGGGATAGCTAACATGAGGCAAGTGAAAGGGAAGGTATAATTGAATTTCTAAGCGGCCCTGTGAACGGTTATGCTGTAGACAACTGCACCATGAACTGCTTTAGGAAAAGCACACTGCAGTTGCAAAGACCCTACCTCTATCTCCTACAGAATCAATAGCTATAATCAATACTGATAATATAATACAACGCAGAACAGGGACATGTGCAGAGCAATCCAGATGCAACTGATAACATAATCCTAAACGCCTGTAAACATCTCCCTACACTTCCTAATACAAAAACTGGTCCATCAAAACATCTAAGAAATAAATGCCATAGTTACCTATACTAACTGCATCCTCTTTTTCCTTCCCCTGGTGCAGCACAGAACAGAAGAACCTGGTGTCATTTAAAAGGGCAAACTAGTCTAACTTCTTACTAAAACGTCAGAAGGGGCATCTTGTTATATCCATTCTGCATTTAACATTAAAATGCTGAGAAATAAATAATATATTTTATTGAGTTTTCATCATATAAAGAGTCCCTGTCCATACTGTACCTGTAAAGAGGGCACATTTTACCCTGTTCTGTGCAAAACTGGTTACCCCATGTACATAGGAAAACGGACATTTCTGGGAGTGTTCATCTCCGCCGTCCCCCACCACTCTCACTAGTTTCTCCCTCTGAACCCATATCACTACTTTCTCCTGCAGTGCACCCATATCACTACCTTCTCCTGCAGTGCACCCATATCACTACTTTCTCCTGCAGTGCCATGAGGGCAGCAGGAGGTACACACAGAACACTGGTAGCAGGAAAGGCAGTTATGTACCTTCTACAGGTATGGGTTTGGATTAGAACATTATTTTTAAAAGGATAATCTTTGGGCATATAATCCACTAGATCCAGCACCATTCATGGCTTGCCAACTGCTGTGAACAACAGATACCAGTCTCCTGCTGTAAAATATATATTAGTGATAAGATACTCGTGTCCCCTACTACTACTACTACATTTTTTTTTTTAAATGCAAAGAATTCTAGTCGGGGCAGGCTAAACTGAAATTGCTGGAGGACATAAACACCAGACTGAAAATCTTGCCTTTATTTCTCACTGAACACTGTGCATCACTTTTATAAAAAGTTTGTGTTCTTATCGTATTATAGCCTACTTTTAAATAATAAACTGAAGCCTAAGAGCTGTTTGAGTCTTAGCCTGTACAAGTTTTTTTTTTTTAAATGTCCCTAAAACCTGTTGATGTTACTTAATAATGGTTAAAGGTCCATCCCATTGGTTGTGCAGATATGAACAAAACAGCATGCAGGTGGGAATCTGTGTGGATTTATATTCAGGCTTACCCCACAGCTCATTTTTTGCCAAAGGGAGCATGCAAAAAACAAAAACCTGGATAATAAAAAAAAAGAAAAAAATCACTATTCACATTTATCACTGAACTCTTTGCCTTGAGTTATATTTGAATATGAAACTAAAAATGTATTCACATCCATGTGATATAGAGAAGAGGATTCAACATGACTGCTCAACACTGTACCCCATTTCTTCCTACACATCCACTGTTTGACATATCCTGGAGGATCCGTTTGTTATTGATGGCTGTGGCTCTGCAATTAGGCCACACTCTGGGTCCCCAATAATCAGGCATTTTTCTCCAAGTTCATCTCATTTTATAAGCTCTATTTACTTGGATCAGTTTATAGTGAAAAACCCACCAGCAAACCCTGTGCGAATACAAGCTTTTTTTTTATACATCCAATGTGTAAGATATTTTAGGAAGCCTTTTGTCTGTGGTTAATGTGGTCCCACTAGGGGGCCACATCCTTGGCCTCCTTTACACTCAATGGGCTTCCTATGTTATCGATTCACAGAGTTAAGACCCAACAAATTCCCCCCAAGACAGCAACTGTGCTTTGTCTCAGGATGGACTCCCACAATCCGCCAATCACCACCACACCCTGCTCCACACTTGTGCAAAACATGTCCATGAAACAGTGAACGGTACAGATAATCCATAAAACATAACAGAAGTTTTGTAATTTTGTCTTTAAAATGTTTCTAGACCTTTTCAGAAATAGATGTGACAAGTTTAAAGAGAAAATTAGAAATTTTTGTATGTTTTATTTGCACAGATCTGCCGACCATCCCTTTGCAAGTCGTCCCAGAAATTATTACAGAACAGAAACACCACCATGAATACAAATCGAGAACCTTACCAGAGGTTAAAAACAAACATAATAAAATTATTAAAGACCCCCACCCCATTCCAGAAGTAGTAGTTACAAAAATAAATAGATGTTTGGACATTTGACCACGAGACACGCAAGAAACTCTCTTTCGGTCGGAAGCTCAAGCTGCAGAGTAGAATTTAAACCGCGTCAGTGTGGAGAGACCATAACCCCCCCTCCCCTTCAAATCGGAAAGGGTAAAAGAGATGTGACCCGCTCCCCAGGAATAAATTAAACTTCATACACTCGGTGCTTATGTTTGAGGTAAGATGGTTTAGTTCCACAGTTTGTCTGGGCTTTTGTGCGTCCACCTCCGTTTCACAACTGCTCCTTTGCACGGCTGGGTGAGAAACGCTCTCTCCCACCCCTGTGCGGTAGGTTGTTCTTGGACTGCATTACGTTCCCTCCTCCATGGTGGCAAGGTTATTACAGCACCTCCTGGGCTGCGCAACCACCACCCACTGTGAAACGGAATTCCTGGAGGTTGGAGACTCCGTGGAAATGGACGAATGCTCCAGCCACGACGAACACATGGAATAGCTGGTGGGAGTGAAACTGAAAAGGAGAGAAGAAAGTTAAGGGGTTAGAAATATCTCTGGTTATATAAAATAGCTTTCTATAGAATTCCCTGTATGAACATCTATTAAGGCTGCTGACAGCTGCACTGTGCATGACTGCCATTCATGAGTGGTTTGATTTCCAAAACCTTCGTCTTCATTCCAATTACAAAGCTTTATTAGTTTGGTCTTGAAGTGTGTAGGTCCAGAAATCCCATGCAATGTTGAAGAAATTTACCCTTGCTTCCTATTCCAGCGACAATGGTATATCTAGTGGCATTGAAACCACTCAGCTTCCAGATTTTTTTTTTTTCCCCAAAGCTAAATTGAACAAGCTGAGGTTGGAAGCGGATTGGCTACCATGCACAGCTGCAACAAATTTTGCACTCCCCAGTTTTAATAAATCAACCACGAAGTGAGGGTAAATCTCCATTAGCAGCAAAGATTAGATTTAGATACTTAAAGTGGAGTTCCACCCATTTTCCTAAGTTTAGATCTATGTAATCCCCTTTAAAACGACTTACCAATGGAAACTTTTTTTTTTTTTGCTAGTAAATACCTTATTTTCTCGTTTATTCCTCCTCTCCTCACTTCCGGGTCCGATCGGCGATGACGTCATTCGGTGATTTGCAGTGTGTGCTGGGATGTATTCCATTACAGAAATCTCGCAGTATTACCCAGGAGCTGAGCTGTACTGAGCCGTGACCTTCCCCGCCTCCGCCCCGCCTCCTCTCAGTGAGTTGTACTGTATGCATTGTATTCAGCCCGTGCTCTGCCCCGCCTCCTCTCAGTGAGCGAGGACTGAAAGCATTATATCCTCACTGAGAGGAGGCGGGGCGGAGGCGGGGCAGAGCACGGGCTGAATACAATGCATACAGTACAACTCACTGAGAGGAGGCGGGGAAGGTCATGGCTCAGTACAGCTCAGCTCCTGGGTAATACTGCGAGATTTCTAGCATGAAATACATCCCAGCACACACTGCGAATCGCCGAATGACGTCATCACCGATCGGACCCGGAAGTGAGGAGAGGAGGAATAAACGAGAAAATAAGGTATTTACTAGCAAAAAAAAAAAAAGTTTCCATTGGTAAAAGTCATTTTAAAGGGGGATTACATACATCTATGTAATCCAACGTATTAAAAATGGGTGGAACTCCGCTTTAAGAGTAGTCAGTCACAAATATCATACTTGTGTAAAATATGAAAGATTACTTCAGGTAAAATTACAACATCTCAATCTGTAGTAGCTAAAAATGATGCTTTGATGGTCTGCAGTTCTTACCCAGATGTCACACTTTCCAGGGAAGAATCGTTCGGGAATGCGGGCAGCATACAGTGCAGCCCCTGTGATGTACAGGCACGCCATGAGAATCAACCAACCAATCTGGCCCATGGTAGCGGCTCTCAGGAACCCCTCAGCAATGACAAAGTGCAACGTGGGGATAATCCCGCTGAGACCCAGACCAACAAACACACCTGCAGAGGGAGACACAAAAAGAGGCATGTAACCAGGTCATTTCACGAGAGCCTAAAGATGAAAACAAAAAATCATTAAAACTCAACCCAGTACCCGTCACCCCCCTTCCCTTTACATTTGCCCCCTCCTGGCCTCTTCTTCCATGCTCCATTCCCACCTCTTCCCCGTCTTTCACCCCCCTTGCCTCATATCCCCTCTTTACACACACAGCTACTCCACCTCACCCCACCTTAAGCATATAAAGCCAAAGGTTCTGACTTTCAGTACACGCGCTCCTCTGCTGCTTTTCGCTACCATACTGCAGTGATGCCCTGTACTTAGACTCTTTAACCTCTACGTCTTGCATTCGTATATATGATGAATCTCTCAGTTCCCTGACATTTATACTTTAATGAATGCACTTTATCGCGGTTTCTGCTGATGTGCTCTACCTCTGTTTATACGCATTTTGTATACTGTGTTTTCTTTGATATTTCAATAAAGTTAAATTAGGAAAAAAAACAAAAAAACAAAAAAAACTCAACCCAGTGCAAAAATACCTTATTAAAGCATTGGTTAGAGCCGTGGGCCGGTCGCGGCCAGAAGTAGTGTTATAGTACCCGCCAGAAGGAGGAGGTGATATCACAGCGCTATTTCAGCATACTACACATAGGAGGAGATACAACTGGGGGAGTTATTGCTGTACTAGAAGTCACAAGGAAGAGGGGGCAAAAAGGGACCTCTTTGGGGGAACAGAACTGTAAATGGATTGCAGAAAGGAAGAGTGTTTTGGTACAAGGACATACATTGCTAATAAGATTATCTTCCTCCTGGCTAAAACTCAGCTTTAAGATGAACTCATTACATTGTTAAAAACTTGAATATGTATGCTGCACTGACTGGAGTTTACCACAGGTGGGTTTGCACTTTAAATTAAGAGGATGGGTCTGCCCCTCTTCTGCAGGAAGTATTTCTACATTTCCCAATGAAATTACGCATTGATCACTCCTAGTCTGATTTTATAGCAGTGCTGACTGATATCATTATGAATAATTCTGGAATGATTCCTTAAGTCTGGTAGAGTGCGATTTACACGCCAAGTATTAGCTGTATGAGGAGTTGGATCCCAGCAGGAAGTATTAGATGGCAGGAAGGGTAGGAGATTACAGCGCAAAGCCAAGATGATGAAAACACTCCAATTACAAATCTCAAAAGCTGCCATCTGACCCAGCAACATCTCCCAGATCTTCCCCGTCAGGCCAGTACACTCTTCTCAGGGGATTAACTTCAGCAACTATGACTATGGTCAAAAGGCACAGCCTGAGAAGGTATTAGCACAGCTTCCTTATGTGAAAAGAACAGGTTTAATATAAGGTTTGAGAGCCTTCCAAAATTCTAAAGAAATATGTCTGGAACCATAAAATTATGGCACAGACACAGCCTTAACAACTGAAATAGAAATGGTCTGATCGAACCTGAGGTTTATTGTACTTAAAGTGGTTGTAAAGTCAGGATAATAAAAAAAAAAAAAAAAAAAAAAAAACACTGCTATCCTCTCTGTTTAATCAAGGTGTACAGCACTGTGTGTCCATTTTTTAAAAAATTGTAACTACCTTATCTCACAGCAATGTCTTGCTGTCAGTGACATTCCTCTGCTCGATCTCCCTCCCCCAAAATGGCAAGAGGGGGGGGGGGGGGGAGAGAGCGTGATGAGAGGTACATAAGCTGACCACTGTATCATGGATCAGGAGCCATGATTATGGTCAGCAGAGACAGGGTGACACAGGAACAGGCAAGATCAGCCAGGTATATTACATTATACAAAGGGACAAATTACACAGCACAAGCACTGTGCTGTTTAACATGCTTTAAAAGAAAAGGATATATAATTTTTCTTTTTCTTTTTTTTTTTTTAAAGGGTAACAAATGCTTTCAATTTTACCTTCCCTGATTTTCAATTTTACCTTCCCTGATTTTCCCCTCCCTTATCAATATGCTAATAAACATTTTAAACAACACCTTTCCTTTTCATTACAGACCTTTATTTTAGACCCAGTGGTGTCATCACTGGGTCTCTGTGCTTCTTTATATAATGCAAGATGATCATGACTGGTGGGAGGGACCAGTAGGACGTTGTACTGCATAGAGTTTCCTGAAAACGTCCCTGGCCCCTTCCTTAGTACTTATCAAGAGCCCTTAGCCCTGATGCAAGCAGTTGGCTGGCCCTTGGGAGGAGGAGCTATGCAAATATTAAAATACCTTGTTGGGTGGAAGTCTATCAGACTGTCCAAGGTAATGTCCACATGTGATGCGGAGCCTTCATGAATGGCACTGAAAAGTAAAAACCAATGAATGGAAAGAGGCATACCAGGGACAGTCAAGCTGGGGTGGAAAAGACTACATGGTGATAAATATCCTCCTACCAGAAAATGAAGTGTGCTCTGACTTTCTGCAGCTTCCAATGCACATTGTGAGAGCCCAGAGTATGCAGTGAAATTTGAGTAAGCAAATTCACTACAAAATAGGAGCCTATACAAATTGTGCAAGGCTGAAGGGAAGGCTGGAGTTCAGTGTAAAAGTCCTAAAATTTGCCTTTTTTTCCCTTTGGTTGTTGACAGTAGTTAGAACAAGTCATGTTTTTAGTGTTGTCTGTGTCCCCACGGGGAAGACTTTCACTCATTTCCTTCTGTGGCAAAACCCTAAATTTCATGGAGTGGATGGGCAGACTGAGATTCTAACAATCTGCTGAAAGCTAAAACGTTGGACAAAGCTGTTCAGTTATTTTTTCTTTTAAATGGGACTACGTACCACGTAAAGAAAAAAAAAAAAAAAAAAAAAAAAGAAGGACCACATATAGGATGCAGTGACATTGGCACTACTACAGCAATTTCTATTTTTCCGGGTCCCCCTGTAACATCATTTAACTTTAAAGTATAACTAAAGACAAAAGGTTTTTTTTTTTTTTCAGTTTTGGATAGAGTGGAGCTGGATTAGAACACCTGTCAGGGTGAATCTTACCGGGGGGCACAGGCAGAAATAATGGGATTTTTGACTTACTGTAAAAACCATTTCTCAGATGTTCATTGATGGACACAGCTCCTGATCCTCTTGACCATAGGGTTACACTGCCCCCTACAGGAGTAGGACACTAGGCAGATAACTTGACTACGTCTATGGGCAAGTCCCAGGGGATATACACCCACTCTCAGCTATAGGCACTCAAGTTTGGACCGCACCAGTGGAGACAAATGTCTAACCGGCATAAAGAAAAAAAAAAAATACGCACCAGGGAGTGCGTAGCCAAGGGTCAGAAGAAGAGCGCCAAGGCCAACATCTGACCCTTAATGGTACTCAAAGCCGATTTCTGCTCAACCACCCGTTGAAGGAAGGTCAAGACCCGAGCCACCGAAAAAGAGCAAGGGTGAAAACCAAGCGACTCTCACCACGAAATGTACACTTTCCATGTACGATGGCAGACCTTCCTAGAAGCAGATTTCCTAGCCTTCAGTAGTGTGGGAATCACTGACCCAGACAAAATGCTGCTTGGCTGTTGAAAGCCAGGTGCTGAAGAACAGTCAAAGCCAACGACTAAAGTAGGATGCAAGATTGGCCCTTGGGACAGCAGATCCTCTCTGAGCGGTAGTCTCCAAGGGGCATCGGCGACCAGCCGCACCAGGTCGACGAACCAAGACCGGCAAAGCCAATCCTGGGCCACTAGAAATGACTGGAATTCCTTCTGCCTCAATCCTGCGCAAGAGTCTCGGCAGAAGCTTGAAAGGAGGGAAGGCATAAATCAGACGTTACTGGCCCCACGGGGCCACCAGTGCATCTGTGGCGTCCACCAGAGGATCCCGTGACCGTGCCACAAATCTCTGAACCTCTCTGTTGAGCCCAGATGCCAGCAGATCTACCTCAGGGGTGCTCCATCGGAGACACAACACCTCCAGATGAAGGGACCACTCCATTTGGTCCAATGCCTGCCGACTGAGATAAACCCTCTGCTAATTTTCCACCCCTGGAATGTGTACGGTGGAGAGGGCCAGAACAAAGACGTTCTGCCCACTGAAGAATGCCAGCTATCTCCAGAGCTGCCAATAAACTTCTTGTTCCACCCTGGTAATTGACATAAGCCAGGGCCGTGGCGTTGTCTGATTGGATTCGCACCGGACACCCCTGAAGGTGATCCGTCCAGCGATTCAGGCACAGTCTGATCGCTTGGAGTTCCAGGACATTGATCGGGAATCTGGACTCTTCCAGTGTCCAAACTCCCTGAGCAGAGTGCCGACCCAGGACACCTCCCCACCCGGACAGACTGGCATCTGTGGTAACCACTGCCCAATGCAGGGGGAGAAAAAAAAAAATTTGCCCTGGCGAAGAGCTGGGGAGTGAAGCCACCAGACCAGAGACCCTTTTGTTTTTTGGCTCAGCCGGATCGGATTGTCCAGAGACTTTGGACACTTGTCCCATTTGGCCAAGATCTCCCTTTGCAGGGACCTCGTATGGAACTGTGCAAACGGGAGCGCCTTGAAGGTAGAAACCATCAGGCCCAGCACCCTCATGCAAGTACAGAGGGACAACCACCTACTGGACAGCAAGAGATGAATCACAGCATACAACTTCTGGAGTTTGTCCATAGGAAGGAACACTCTGGCTAGAGTAGAGCCGAGTCTAGCGTCAGACCCAGATAGTCCAGGTTTCATGGAAGGAACCAGAGCAGACTTCTAAAAATTCAGAAGCCAGCCAAACTCCCTCAGAGTTGGTATAGTGATGTCCACGTTGTCCATCAGAGCAGTAGGAACCTGCTCGCAAGAGAAGGTCATCCAGGTAGCCCAACACTGCGATTCCTCACTGACGCAACACCTTTGTGAAGATCCGAGGAGCAAAGGCATGACCAAAGGATAACATTGCAAACTGATAATGCCCCTCTCCCACGGCAAAGCGGAGGAAGCGTTGGTGACAGACACATATTGGAATGTGTAAGTAAGCGTCCTTGATGTCGTGCGAATAGACTAATCTGAACTTCTGTACCTGCACAAGGCAGTTCAGGGCCTCAAGATCTAGAATTGGACGCACCCTGCCTTCTTTCTTTGGGACCGTGAACCGGTTTGAATAAAACCCCTGAAAACATTCCGGCATGGGAACTGGAACAATTACCCCTTGAAGTAACAGGTCTTGCACCGCCCCGAAGAGGGCTTGCAATCATTCCAGGGACAGACGCACATTGGAAGGAAAGAACCTCTCCGAAGGGTCAGAACGAAACTCAATCTTGTAGCCGGACCATATCACTTTGTGGATCCACTTGTCTTGCACCAAGGAATTCCATGGGTCCGGAAACCAGC
Source organism: Pelophylax lessonae (assembly GCF_965119305.1). Lineage (NCBI taxonomy): Eukaryota > Metazoa > Chordata > Amphibia > Anura > Ranidae > Pelophylax > Pelophylax lessonae. The sequence goes on from NC_138771.1 coordinate 496,692,229, forward strand.
AAACCATCCCCCCACCCCAGGCACAGGTGAGGGCGCACCTTCATGCAGAAGGAGCCTTGTCTGCAGGTCTGGAGAACCCCGCTTTGGACTTGCCAGACCAAGTTCGCTTGGATCCTCCCAAAGAGGCCTTGAAAGCTCTAAACCCTTGTCAGCCAATACTGATGGACGGAAAAACTTCCTGTAAATTCGAGAAGGACGGGACACGTCTGCGACGAGGTTCCTTACCCTTACTAGCCTGTGGAAGAAAGGTGCTCTTCCCCCTTGGGACTCTTAATGCTGTCATCTAGGGTAGCTCCAAACAGGCGATCTCCTTGATAAGGGAGATCAGTTAAGGCTTTTTTTTTTTCTTTTTAAGAGGTCTGGTCCGCAGATCAACATTTGAGCCACAAAACACGCCTAAGGACCACTGCCGAAAGACAGTATAGAAATCAGGGGAGCCACATCCAAAAAAAGAGGCATCACAGATCCACTGCAGCCTCTTGACCAACTCTTTTGCAACAAATCTTTCAATAGGAAGGAAACCAACACATTCGCTGCTCTAGACAGGTTGTGAGTGCCAAAGGGAACAGGTGCCTCCGCGGCAGCTTCAGCTGCAGCCTCCATTTTTAAAGTCTCACACACAGACACAATCAGTGCGTCCATCAGCGCCTTTCCATGCCCGACTACAGGAGTGGAGGAAACATCTTCACTATCTGAAAACTTAGGGCACCCCCCGTCCGCAGCGGCCAGATCAGTCACAATATGAGGAGACAGATTAAGCAGGGGAAGGCGGGGGGGGGGGCTTTTTACTACCCTGCCGCCAATAGGACCATCAGACTCAAGGTAGGGGCCTAACGGGAAGGCGGGAAACCCGGGGGTCCGACCATCCCCGGGAGGGGCCCGCGTCCACCCGAAAGCCCTCCAGGGGGACATAACTACTCAATATACCAGGAACAAAGGTGGGCACTGCTCCAGACAGGACCTCCTCACCATCTAAATGGGGGGCTGTCGGCCAGGAGGAACGCTGCAACGCAGGCAGAGACCTGGTAATATGTGACCTCACAAGGCGTTCAACTTGGCCAGCCCCTCCTGGTGGGGCTATGTCGCGGCCGACCTAGCGCAGGGCTGAGGTCTGCATGCGCTCGCTGGCAAAACTGAGGTGACCACTGGATCTAGACTATTCAGACCATCGCCCAGTCTGTGTACCTATAGAGGGGGGGGTGAAAATAATAGAAAATCACAGGTTTTGGGTTGTCCCCAGAAAAAGTAAAAGGGGAAATCTTCCAATGGGGACACTAGTTCTGGTGACCTGGGGGTCCCCAAGAAATTCCTTCAATTTGCCTCGATTTTCTCTCACGTCCTGTTTGGCTATGGCAAAGGAAGTGAAAAAAAAAATCTCCACAATGGGGAGCAGATGACAAAAAAATAAAATTTGATTGGGGTTATAACGCTCCCATACTCTATCCAAAATGAAAATCAAGGTTTACCTATAGTTCTGCACTTGTGGCTGTTTCTATAAACATGGAGGTGCTTACCAGCCCTCACTCCACGATACTGAGGCGTTGCAAAGAGGTCCCACTGCGATACGATGATGGCGGCAATCCCCAGGACGCAGATGATGATTAGGTAGATATAACATGGCTGTGGGTTGCAGTAAAACGAGTAGTAAAGCCACGGAACAAAGCTGCCCATGATAAGAAGTGCAATTCCAGAGTAATCCAACCTGGAGAGAAGAGAAAAATAGAAAAACGTCAAAATCTCCAGGAAAGGTGGCATCACAAGATAATTTTTTCTCTATTATGTCGGGTCTGGAACTTACTTGGAGAAGACACGGGACACGCCCTCCGAATGGCAGTACACTGTATGAAATAGCCAGGAGAATGAAAGGCAAAGGATGGCACCCAGGAAAAAGAGTCCAATCACCACCTTTTCCTGTACCGGAGCGATGAACGCCATGTTGGGCCGAAACATATAGAAAATACCCAGACATAGGAAGAAGACACAGCCTGCAACAAACACAAAGGCAAAATTATAGTGATGGGTTCATATCTACCTGTCCATCTATAGTCATGTAGGGACAGAAGTGGCACTCCAACTAAAACCATAATTTCAGGATCTCACTTATTTAGCCCAAAACTCTTAAAAGTTGCAAGCATCCTCCGTTCCACACCCTTCTGCCCCCCATGATGGTAATTGCACTCCTCCATCTGAGGATTATATAAAATATGATTGTGATCTGGTGCCTATGATGCTACACCTCCATCCCGATATGACTCATACACAAAAACAAAATATTTCTCCATGGGACTTTAAATGAGGCATAACATTTGTAATATAATTGCAATGTATTAAACAATTAACAATTTATCTGATGTTTGGCCAATGAAGGCACAGCAGCACACCAATGAAATCATTCTTTTCCCTCCGGTAAACACATAGTATATAAAGGAAATATAACTGCGCTAACTATTGAAACACAGCAGCAACTTAAATTGTGACAAGCAAAGTAAGTATGTAAAGGGCTAAGTTGCGCTAATAAGTACTGAATCGACAGATGATTATCAGATAAAGCACAATATTGATAGTCCACAGTGGTAACAAGTCTGTATCCAAATGACAGGCACAGTCTAAAATACAAGATTCCAGTGTCAGATGATTAGACCAACTTTCATATCTCCTTACCAGAAAGCAGAATGGAGTTCGCCCAAAAACTCACCTTGAAAACGTCACATTTGACGAAACGTGCGTCGGTCGCGGCCCGCTGATGTCACCTGCTTGTGTGGACGAGTGTTTGAATAGGACGGGCGGAGGAGCCGACCGGCCGGCGGCTTGCCTTATCCTCGCTGAATTGTATTCTCATTTCTGTAAGTTGCTGTCTCTATATTCCATTAAAGTGTTTATGGTAATGCACTATGTAGTGCCTTCTGTTTTTGATTTACACTATATTGGAGACAGGATTGAGCCAGCCTAAGAATCTTCTCCCGGCGATACCTGCTCCAAGGATTGGCTTCTGGAGAGAGTGGCTTTAACCCATTACAGTCTGGTAAGCGGCAGTGGTGCTGGAAGAGGTCCTTTGTGCTTTCATTCCCCTCTTTCACTCTAAGCTATATCTATCTGGTAAGCATTTGGTGCATAGGGGTGTTGGTGCTCTGCTTGGGGACTCTGGTGATGGTGTGCACCTCTGACTTTCAAGCATTAACAGTATTATGCTATGGAGTCTAATTTTTCCCACATATGACCAACAATTGATGTGAGGAGAACCTGAGTACTTTCAACTGAGACTGGTTGACCCAATTCCATCTGTGTTTGAGGGAGAACCTTATCTTGCTTTGGAGTGACCTTTAGAGCTACTGGCTCCGAGAACCGGACGACAGATTGTGTGGCTTTCACTTAATCAAATCTGGTAAAAGGCAGTGGTGTCGGGAGAGGTCTCTGTGTGTCACTTCCATTCCCACTTATGACATATTTACAATATTTACCATCTGGTAAGCATTTGGGACTTAAGGGTGCTGGTGCTTCATACTATCAGCCTTCTGGTGACGGTGTGCACTCCTCAGGGTGATTTAATAGTATTCAACAGTATTATGCTATGGAGTGTCAATTTTTCTTTCATATATGACCATCACCTGTGGATGTGAGGATTATCTGAACACATCGATTGAAGGCTGGGTGTACTGATCCGATTTGAGTTTTTGGGCGAACTCCATTCTGCTTTCTGGTAAGGAGATATGAACGTTGGTCTAATCATCTGACACTGGAATCTTGTATTTTGGACTGTGCCTGTCATTTGGATACAGACTTGTTACCACTGTGGACTATCAATATTGTGCTTTATCTGATAATCATCTGTCGATTCAGTACTTATTAGCGCAACTTAGCCCTTTACATACCTCCGGTAAACACGCTGATAGTGGCTGACAGCACTGTCTGGCAAGCAGGGCTGGGTCTCTTTCCAGTGTAAATGCTGCTGTACAGGAACATTATTGAAGCTAATAAAACAGATTTAGATACCTACACCAGCCTAATAGTTTATGCTTGGAACAGACTTCCAGCAGAGGTAGTGAACCAGTCAACAGTAAGTGAATGCTCTGCAGAAACAGATCTATTCTCAAAGAAAATGTAACAAAAAAGGAGGGGGGAAAGGATTTAGGCATTTTCTTTAATTTATGGAATTAAAAAGGTTGTTGTACTTCGGCTTGCTTGTAGTTGGTCTTAAAATGTGCATTATGTCTGGAAAGTCAAGAGGCTTTTTTTTTTTTTTTTTTAGGTTCAGGTCAACATTTAGAATTGTTGATTTTCTTTGGAAATTTCCACCTGTTTAGATTCTGAATTGTGTTAGGTACCCATTTATAAAAAACTGGCAATATGACTTTTGATTGTACCCAAATCAGTCGTATTTCTCTGCAGAAATGTGCACGTTTTTTTTTTTATCAAAATGCATAAATTAAAAAAAAAAAACACCCACACAATAGAGGACAAATCCAGCAAAAAATAAATAAATATGAAAATTATATTATATATATATATATACACACACACACACACACACAAACATACACAAACATACACACACACACACAGCGAAATATTGACCACAGTGTCATTTTTAAAAGAAAGGCTTCATTATCTTTACAGTGCTCTAGAAATTGATTAAAGTTAGAATAGATGTGGGTTTCCTCTTTATCCCCACTTAGCAGGCCAAACATTTTGCAGAGACCTACCACATTGCTGCCAGTAGGGGGCAGACTTCCACCATTACAGAGGTTCAGGAAGCAGCTTGTATACAGTCTGCAGTGAGCAGCTGCCTTTGTTTAGGCTCCAATCTCCCCTGAAATATTCATCACACTTCCTCTTATTTCTAAATACCGCCATGCCACTGGCAATACAGATGGAGAATACAATTCAAACAAAATATTGTCCGAAATAAATCTAGAACCATCACAATTAAAAGAAAAAAAATATATATAATTTGTCAGTTGCACCCGGGGACATTGTAAAAGGCATTGTGATCTTTATTGGTGGCAAAGTAGCGCTGTTCTCTCCACAACAGGAACCTGAAGAACGCATCAAGGGACTGTACGCTAAATGTAATTTGTGCAATTGTGTCTATTTACTGTACCACAAACAAATCTTTGTGTGCCTAGAACTAGTTGACCAAGATTAAATAAAAAAAATATATATAAAATAGAGGTCACATATTAATTCACAGTTTCAGCCCTTCCCCATTGCTACTACACCCACAATTGCCTCATATCCCTGATTTGTAGAGCATGCTGGGACTTTCATTTCTAAACAGTGTCATATATAAACCAACTGTTTTAATTACCTATAAATTCCAGCAATGGTTTGAATATAGTTTAGTTTGGAGAAATTTTGAGACAAACCCATCTGAGACAGCCCCCCACAAACCGAGATTTCAATAGGCTTTGACAATGGGTCACAGGCACAGGACGGTGACCACAAGGATTGTTCTGCAGCTTATTTTAGGATCTTCTAAAACTATTTTTGGAAAGTCAACTTGCCTTTGGAAACAGAAAAGCTCTTCCGCACCTAATAAAGCTGGACAGAAAAGAAAGCAGTCATGGAAGACAAAAACAAAAGAAAGGACAGAGTACTTTGTCCTGATGAAGGATGTAGTGGTCTCAGATGGCCCTGGAAACATCATGTTATGCATTACTGGCTGTGGTGTTTAGATATGAAAACATTCTGTAAATCTAGCCTCAGGTTTTAGACTTAACTTTAAAAAAGGGTCGCACAAAGATAAAGCAATCAATCACTTGTGAATTTGAAAGTGGAACTTTCTTTAAAAAATTGAGCTCTGCTAGATCACTTCAGGCTGGCCCCTTTTAAAGGTATAGCTATGTAAAGCCTCAACAATGAGTGCCTATACGGTTTAATTCCAGTAATACACTCACCCTGCTCTGCACATGCTCAGTTGCTCTCTATTTTTGGGTATTTTTTTTTTTTTTTTTTAGGCTTCTCAGCCTTTTGGAGAAGATCAAGTGTAGTATCTGTTCTTGTGATGCGTTGGAGGTGTCAGAAATCAAGTGTGTCCCTACCTGACATAGCAATACAGCTGCAAACTCCTAAGCATGTGGTGTCAGCCCTGCCTACTTCCCTTCCCTTCTGGATTACAGAACACAGACTTCTCATTGTCCATTTACTCATTCCCCAACTTCCATTACCATAACTCCTCCTCGCCTCATCATACTTCAAGATCCTAAGTATGTGGTGTCAGCCCTGCCTACTTCCCTTCTGGTGGATTACAGAACACAGACTTCTCATTGTCCATCTACTCATTCCTCATTGTCCATCTACTCATTCCCCATCTTCCATTACCATAACTCCTCCTCGCCTCATCATACTTCAAGATCCTAAGTATGTGGTGTCAGCCCTGCCTACTTCCCTTCTGGTGGATTACAGAACACAGACTTCTCATTGTCCATCTACTCATTCCTCATTGTCCATCTACTCATTCCCCATCTTCCATTACCATAACTCCTCCTCGCCTCATCATACTCCAAGATCCTAAGTATGTGGTGTCAGCCCTGCCTACTTCCCTTCTGGTGGATTACAGAACACAGACTTCTCATTGTCCATCCCTCATTCCCCAACTTCCATTACCATAACTCCTCCTCGCCTCATCATACTTCAAGATCCTAAGTATGTGGTGTCAGCCCTGCCTACTTCACTTCCCTTCTAAATTACAGAACACAGACTTCTCATTGTCCATCTACTCATTCCTCATTGTCCATTAACATAACTCCTCCTCGCCTCATCATACTCCAAGATCCTAAGTATGTGGTGTCACTCCTGCCAGCTTCAATTTCCAATGAACTACAAAGAACACAAAACTTTCTCATCCACCCCACATTATTATCACCGTGATCCCTCTTTCTCCCCTCATTCTGAACAGGCTCAGAGCACAGGAAACAGAAAAGCTCTTCAGCACCTAATAAAGTTGGACAGAAAAGAAACCTGTCATGTATAACAAACAAAAACAAAGAAAAGTACAGAGCACTTTGTCCTGAAGGAGGACACACTCGATTTCTGACACATCACAAGAACAGATACTACACTTATCTTAGCCAAAAGGCTGAGAAGCCTAAAAAGTTCAAGATTTCTAGCAGGATCAACAAGTATATTTTGCACCGATCAAAAAAAAAGACAAAAATGCTCTAATTGGAATATTTAGCTGACCAAGAGGGAATAACCAAATCCAATGAAGCAAAAAATAAATAAAAAAACAGCCGTCCAGATGAATGTATAAACGAGCACAGGAAAGGTGTATGCAGGCAGGGCAGTACACTATGTGTAAACTAAGCTTTATGAGCCATCCAGGCGTATTGAGTGCTGGGGAATTTGCTCTGCCCATTTCCTAATTTACTTATCTAAGGATTTGAACAGCTGCCATATTTTTTAAGTCAACCTGCCTTTCCCAGTTACAACACACATAAGTGCATTGTGGGTGGGAAGCCATGATACAATGGATATGAAGAAATAACAAGCACAGGGAGGAGTCATTATAACACAGCATAGTGTTGGGTGTTATTAGGAAAACAATGAGTCACAATTACACAAGAGAGGAGGGGTGAGGCACACACATGGAGCTCTGTCTCTATCCTATAATGTTATGGATGAAGGATAAGGTTTGAATTAGGATGATGAGAACATATTCACTGCGCCACTGATGTGATTTCCAGTATAGAGATCAATCCATAAATACAGGAAAAATATAATAACCTAATCATAGCCAGTGTAACCTCAGTGGGGTGAATTCTGTACAACAAACGTATAGATTTCAATTCAGGAGGTCTCTGTCCTTTAGACCCTCACAGAATTTTGTGCCAGGACACCAATACCAGGGAACTTGCATTCTTACAGCCTGTTCTTTCTAGAAGCAGGACGGTCGCACTCGGAATGGTTTGGTTCCTTTTGGACACAATCGCTTTTAACAAGCACCTGTCTTGGCAGGTGAATGGTGGTTGGGGACTCCGTTTTTTAAGCTTACCGAGAAGATGGGTCCAGATGTTGCCAGTCTCTGTGTGTATCCTGAAGATGCTCTTGAAGCACGCTCTAAAGGAAGGCATGGGTGGGCGGTGACCATGTAGGAGGTAATCATTGTCCTTCAGCCAATCCGGGAGCACGTCATGGGGGATGACTCGCCATCGACCCTCCCACACCTGTATTCATGGGGGGGGAAAAGATGATGTAAGAGGTGCAAAAGAAAAAGGCAACACACCAAGGTGGATACATGCATTTAACATTTGTGAGTTAGTAGGGCCTTTCTAGAAGCTCACTTAAAATGAGCTAAGGAATATGCTGTTGGTGGCACAAAAGGATGCAACAAAGTTGTGGAGGAGCAAATTAGGTTATAGAGTACATTGGTACTAAATCCAAGAACAAGGCAACTCTTGGAGTTCAGAGGTAAGGTCATAAGAATAAAGCCAGCCACAGATGGCTGTGATTCACCATTCGCAACCTGTGGCTGCAGGAAAGAAATCGCTCGATTCCCCCCCATTAACAGTGTTGATGGGGAAATCCATCCCATGAAGCCAATGTGTTCTCCCGGCAGTGGCCTGGGACGAGCCGTCCCAGCCAGGAGAACAAATTGCATGAAAAATCCAACAGACTGGTTGTACCCAAGTTGATTAATCAACTTGGGCACCAATCAGCCTGCCCATGCATAATTTAAACTTCAACAGGGTTCAGATTTGAACAGTCTATGACCGTAAAGTATTGTCATAACGCACACTGCCTCTAGAGTGTGTATTGGCATGAGGTCAGGCAGTCTTTCATGCTGTAATGGTCAGGCCAGGCCTCTGGTTTCCTCTGGCTCAGGGCCCAGAGTCATTCTCAGAGCCGGTCCACACTAGCGAGACTTGTCAGTCGACTTGTCAGCCTGACAAATCGCGCTCCCTCGCGGTCCATTGACCGCTACAGGACCCGTTCTAATAGGAGCAACACAAGTCGCTCCGACTCAGAAAAAGGGTCCTGTACTATTTTGGGGCGACCTCGGAGCGACTTGCATAGACTTCCATTATGTTTAGTCCCTACAAGTCGCTCCGAAGTCGTGGTGCATGGCAATGCACAAGTCGCCCCCGAAAGTAGTACAGAGTCGACACGCCTTAGTGTGAACCAACTCATATGCCTCGTACACATGCATCGATTATTGGCCGGGAATTTTCGGACAACGTCCGATCGGCCGATTTTGGGCTGGTTAGTATGATGCTTTCGACAACCGACTCTTCAGCCAAATAAAATCTGGTGTGCAGGCTATAAAATTTGTTGGCCATCAAAACAACGGCCAATTTTCTGTCAGTCAGTACAGATTTCGGCAGACAAAAATCTGATGAGCAAGACTGGGCATGCTCAGAGAAGAAAAAACACACGGAAAGTAAACCAGCACATGACATCACTTCTGAAGTAGATTTTTGTTGGCCGAGAAAATTTGTGTGCAGTCTAGGCACATTCCAACCAACAAAACACCACTCTGGACAAAAGTCGGACGATCGGTCGACCGATAATCGTTGCGTGAGTACGAGGCATTAGAGTAACCCAAGCTTAAAAGAAAAAAAAAACAAAAAAAACACCCTCAGCTGCAAAAGGGAGACCACTTAATAAACACTTTAGATTCCATCAATAAATCCAAAAGAGATAGTACAATTTGTGGTGACCCATACAACTAAACAGCAATTACTTTTGTTGTTCCCACCTCCAAAAAATTTAAATTCTGACTGGTTCCTTTGGCTTACATTGCAGATCATATCACCACTGTTTGCAACACCCAAGGCCTCTCCCGTCATGGGTGGCAAATCCTACTTTACACATTTTTTCAGCCACCAGAAATTCCTAACAACAGCGTTGCATGGCTGCGATGTTGTCGTCTTATACAATTCACAGCAGTGTTCAAGGATAGCGAATAGAAAACCGCTTAAAGATTCAACTGAAAAATTGGGCACCGCCAAAACAATTTTTTGCAAAAAAAAAAAAAAAAAAACGGAATTTTTGTAAAATCTTACCTGTAAAATTCCTTTCTCTGAGTCCTCCGACAGTCGCCGCCTCTTCATATTCGTCACATATGGGGTATTAGACTTTGCTCCGAAGGAGTAGCTAGGCAACAGAATATGTTAACAATAAAGCTTTAACATATCCCACCCTCAAGGGGTGGTCCCCTCAGTCAATACCCTCCTACTTCCTGCAACCATATCTCAGTTTTAGTGGAATAGCAGTAGAGTATACAATCAAACCCCAAAAGAGGGGCGGGGGCAGCGACTGTCGGAGGACTCAGAAAGGAATTTTACAGGTAAGATTTTACAAAAATTCCGTTTTCTCTTACGTCCTCCGACAGTCGCCGCCTCTTCATATTCGTCACATATGGGGACGTCCCAAAGCAGTGCAAACATGAGGGGTGGGAAACGCATCCGCGCCGAAAGGCAACGCAGTCTCCGCATCAAAGAAGGAACCTTACCAAAGGAAGGAAACCAGCTGGGCAACAGCAAAAAACAAGTGCTCAACAGGAGCAACAACCCAGGAAAAGACAAAAAAACCAGGGGATACAAAACTTATCCCAACAGCCAGGAGTCCCCAACAAGGGACCCTAGGGAACAGCCGCACTAAGAACCTTGCGGCCAAAGGAAGCATCCGCCGATGCCTGAACATCTACTTTGTAGAATTTTGTGAAAGTGTGCACGGTCGACCAAGTCGCCGCCTTACACACCTGGGCTACAGAAGCCCCATGACGACAGGCCCAAGACGTACTCAGAGATCTAGTAGAGTGCGCCTTCACAGGCACAGGGGGAACCTTCCCCTGCAAAGCATAGGCCTGTTCAATGGTCTGCCTGATCCATTTGGCGATGGTAGAGGCCGAAGCCGCCATGCCCTTCCGAGGACCCTCAGGAAGAACAAACAAGGAGTCCGTCTTCCGAAAAGACTCAGTCGATTTAAGGTAAACCCTTATCGCCCGAACAACATCCAGAGAGTGCAATCTCACCTCCTTTGGATGTTTAGGCTTCGTGCACAACGAAGGCAAGACAATATCCTCATTAAGATGGAATTCCGAAACTCGTTTCGGCAGAAAAGAAGGATTAGGTCGCAAGACCACCTTATCCAAATGAATAACCAGGTACGGAGACTTGCAGGACAAAGCCGCCAGCTCCGACACTCTGCGAGCCGAAGTGATCGCCACCAAAAAGGCGACCTTTTTGGACAACATAGACAACGAGATCTCCCTGATCTGTTCAAAAGGAGCACGTTGTAACACAGATAGAACGAGATTCAAGTCCCAAGGGGGCAGAGGATCCCGCCTCGGGGGAACCAGATGCCGCACACCCTGAACAAAGGTGCCAACCAATGGGTTGGAAGCCACGGGACGTTGAAACAGAACGGCCAGAGCAGACACCTGACCCTTTATCGTAGCCAGCGCCAAACGCTGATCAACACCCGTTTGAAGGAAAGACAGTACACGGGACACCGAGTACGTGCGGGGTGAAAACCCCCTGGACTCACACCAGGCAAAATAGGCCTTCCAAGTACGGTAATAAACCTTCCCCGAGGAAGACTTCCTCGCGTTGATTAAAGTATGAACGACCTCCGGAGAGAGACCCCTCTCCTTCAGGACCTCGGTCTCAACAGCCAGGCCGTCAAAGCCAGCGACTGTAAAGCAGGATGGTATATCGGTCCTTGAGACAGTAGATCGTCTCGAAGAGGCAGACGCCACGGGGCGTCGACCGCCAGATTCACAAGGTCTGCGTACCAGGACCGGCGAGGCCAGTCCGGTGCCACAAGAATCACCGTGTTGCGTTCCGAGTGTAACCTGCGAAGGAACCTGGACAGCAACTGAATCGGTGGAAACGCGTACATCAGCCTGTACTGATGCCACGGGGCCACTAACGCGTCCGACGCGTCTGCCCGAGGGTCGCGCGTCCTTGCCACGAACCTCTTCACCTTGTTGTTGAGGCGAGACACGAACAGGTCCACATCTGGAAGACCCCACTTCGCGCACAACGTCTGGAAGACAGCCGGATGGAGAGACCATTCCCCCTGATCCAGGGCCTGGCGACTCAGATAGTCCGCCTGCCAGTTCTCCACACCCGGAATGTGAACCGCCGTTATCGCCGGGACATGAGTCTCGGCCCAAGACAGAATGTCGGCCACCTCTCGAGCCGCTCGGGCACTCCTGGTGCCCCCTTGGTGGTTGATGTAGGCCACCGCCGTGGCATTGTCCGTCTGCACCCGAACCGGGCAACCCTGCAACCGGTCCGTCCAGCGATGAAGACAGAGCCTTATCGCACGCAATTCCAGAATGTTGATCGGAAGGGAAGACTCCCCCTCCGACCAAGTCCCCTGAGCGGACAGAACGCCCAGAACTCCACCCCAGCCCGACAGGCTGGCATCCGTGGTGATTACCGTCCACGAGATCGGACGAAACGACTTGCCCCCGGACACCAACGGGGACTGGAGCCACCACAGAAGGTTTTCCCTGGTGCGAAGACTCAACGAGATTTGAAGATCCAGAGATTGAGGTCGCCCGTCCCACCTGGAAAGGATCTCCGCTTGGAGACCCCGCATGTGAAACTGTGCGAAAGGAATCGCCTCGAAGGCCGAGACCATCAATCCCAGACATCTCATACACGTCCGCAGAGACGAGTTCGGAACGTCCCTGAGGGACCTGACTTCCTCCCGGAGAGTCCTGAGTTTGTCTTCCGGCAGGAAGACCTTCGCCTGCACCGAGTCCAGTATCATTCCCAGATAGGGGAGACGAACCGACGGACTCAGTGTCGACTTTGGAAAATTTATCGTCCAACCAAACTCCTGCAGAGTTTGCATTGTGACAGACAGGTCCTCCTCCAGACCCTGTCTGGTCGCAGACCGGACCAGAATGTCGTCCAGATACCCCAGGACAGAAACGCCCTGGGCCCTCAATAATGCCAGAACCGGTGCAAGCACCTTGGTGAAGACCCGCGGAGCCGAGGCGAGACCAAAGGGCAACGCCACGAACTGGTAGTGATCCTCCGCAATGGCAAATCGAAGGTACCTCTGATGACCCTCGAATATGGGGATGTGAAGGTACGCATCCTTCAAATCGATGGAGGCCATGAATTCCCCCGGAACCAGGGCAGCCACCACCGACCGCAGGGATTCCATGCGGAACTTGCGAACCCGCACAGAGCGGTTCAAAGCCTTCAAGTCCAGAATCGGACGAACCTTGCCCTCCTTTCTGGGCACGGTGAACAGATTGGAATAAAACCCCCGAAACCTGTCCCGATGAGGCACCGGAACCACCACTCCCTGAGCCCTCAGGTCCCGCACCGCCAGGCGCAGGTCCCGCAAGCGCTCTGGAGACAGTTGAAGATTTGAGGGAAAAAATCTGCTCTCCGGCCGAGAGAGAAACTCGATCTTGTAACCAGATCGAACGATTTCCAGAACTCATCTGTCCCGCACACGGGCCAACCAGGGCTGAAGAAAACCGAGCAAGCGTCCCCCCACCCCAAAACTGGGTGAGGGCGCCCCTTCAGGCCGAACTGTTATGGGCTGCAGGTCCGGATTGGCCGGACTTCTGTTTCCCAGACCAGGGCTTCTTCTGAGAGCCTTGACCCTTGAACGGTTTGCCCTTGTAGTGCGGCCGAAAGGCACGAAAGGACCCCTGAGGGGGCCGAAAATTTGCATGCTTCTTCCCAGAAGCCCCCTTAGCCTTGGGGAAATGGGGCAAGAGAGTGCTCTTACCCCCGGTGATCCCCTTAATCAACACATCCAGGGACTCCCCAAAAAGGCGAGACCCATCATAAGGCAGATTGGCTAAGGTCTTACGTGAAGATTGGTCCACCGACCAACATTTTAACCAAACCAGGCGGCGAGACAACACCGCCACGCTGTGCACACGTGCAGCCAACGGAATCAGGTCCAGGTCCGCATCACACAGATACATGACACCCTGGTGGATCTGATCCACCATATCCAGGGTCGCCGGCGAGGCCGAGTCGGCCACTAGGACGCGCCTAAGCATCTGCGTCCAACTTGCGATCGCCTGGGCCGCCATGAGAGAAGCAAACAGAGCCTTAAGCATAGAACCCGTAACAGAATAAGTATGACGGGCAAGAGACTCCAGTCTCCTATCCGTGGCATCACGGAAAACAGGGGAACCCTCTGCAGGAATCGCAGTGGCTTTGTTCAAAACCGCAATTGCATGATCCACTGGTGGAGGCACACACCACCTTTCATCAGTGGCAGGCGAAAAAGGATAACGCAGCTTGAATTTACTTGGTACCGCAAAAGGTTTGCGCAGATCGCGCCATTGATCCTTAACAGCGCGCTGAAAATCAGCATTGCAGGGAAAAACCTGCGGCGTCCTGCGTTTTCTCTGCGTCCCATAAGCCGCCAAGGCAGCGGGGGGACACACTTCGTCCTGCAAACGCAGCGTTTGCTTAATGGAAGCAATCAACTCATCCATGATTGCAAGCTCTTCAGGCGAGCCAGGGGGAGAATTATCGACCCCCTCAACTTCAGCCTCCACCTCAGACCCCACTAGATCAAGAGAGGAGCGGGACCCCGATAAGGAGGCCCCTGCCAGAACAGCCCCATCACCTTCACCCTCAGAATCAGAGGAAAGAGCAACTCTGGGCCTTTTAGTAGATTGAGCAGCCACCAGCATTTGCACCTGAGCAGCAAGGCCAGCCACAATAGTGGCTAAATCCCCCCCTGGGGGGGAAACAGCGGTCCCCTGGCTTTCCACCAATACTGTAGGAAATTTGCCCTCCTGAGAATCCATTGCCCCTGTAATGCCAGACAACCAAGGGTTAACTGCCCCTTTTAAGCAAGCGCGGCAAGCGCAGCCCACCGCACCACACTCGAGCACAATGAGACCCCCACAGGGAATATGCAAACTGAACACAGGCAATGGATAGCAAGAACAGAAGGATAAAACCTGAGGAGACCCTCGCCGCTGCTGCTGCCTCGATCGGTGTTCCTGGAAAGAGGAAGTGATGCTGCCAGGGCGCTCTATGTAAGCCTATGGAGGCTACAAGAAAATGGCCGCCATGCATGTAAACCATGCGGCCGGAGCGGGTGTAGGCAAAATGGCGTCGTTTGGCGCCGAAACCGCCGCTCCACAGTGCATTAAAACACACATTACATTCCAATATAAGAATACATGTCAGATCGCCGCAGCGATCGCTGTATATGCCCAAACATGCCAAAAAAAACATGCCCCACAGCACACAGCTTCTCACACTGCCCAGTCTGACACACACAGTGTCATACAGCTCCCCCCCCCCCCCCTTGCAGCCCACAGCATGCAGCCGAGAGATAGGGAGACAAGCAGTGTGAATAGAGGCAGGTTACACAGTCCCAGACTGACACCCCCCCAGACAGACAGGTCCCCACATAAATACACTTACCTCACATGGCGTGGGGGACCCGCACAGGCGAACAAGCCGCTGCACATGAGGCAGGGAGAGTCGCAATTCAAGACGCACAAAATGGGGGTTAAGAAACCGCACAGCGTCCAGTGAGGTAGCCACCTCACCAATCATCCCTGCACCGAACAGGGATGGGTCGTTCACTATGCCAGGAGCGTTACCTGGCTGAACGCTCGATGGCAGACTGGGAAGCCACTGACCCACGACCTGCGACCAGGGGGATCAGCCCGAGACCCAGTCCGCATGATCCTCTTCGTCCGAAGAACTAACTAACGCTGACAAAATAACAGCTAATTAAAGGTAGAGAGAAAAACTCAAACAAAATATTAAAAAGAAGAAAGAGTCTGGGACAGAAAGTCCCAGCACAGAGAGAGCCAGCCACTCCTGACAAGCTAGACATTAAAACTGAGATATGGTTGCAGGAAGTAGGAGGGTATTGACTGAGGGGACCACCCCTTGAGGGTGGGATATGTTAAAGCTTTATTGTTAACATATTCTGTTGCCTAGCTACTCCTTCGGAGCAAAGTCTAATACCCCATATGTGACGAATATGAAGAGGCGGCGACTGTCGGAGGACGTAAGAGAAAAAGCGTTTTTGCTCGCGGCTTAGTAATTTTCAGCTTACATGAGGTGTTCCCTAAGAAAGGTCCCAACTCACGGGTACATCTTTAAAAATGCACAAACACGCTTAAAAAAAAAAACCCATATCTGAACAAGTAGTCTGCATGTCTCACCAAGGATAACCCGGAAGCTCCAAGTAACTCTTGATGAGATCACAATGAACATCTCCTATGACTTCATGAAGTATGTCCTTAGGATACCTCACCATGAAAATCTTTCTTCCCCCACCACAATAAACTCTCATCCCGATTACAGGAAATGTGAATTCTAGCCTGTAATCACCAGCGACATTGTGCTGAAATAGAATCGGACGTCACTGAAGATACAAGGCTCTGAGGCTCCAAGGAAAGCGAGGAGCAATGTTTACATGTTACCTGCTGCTGATGTCCCAGCAGACCGTGTAAGATCCAATGAGTGGCCTGTTGCCTCCTTGCACTGAGATTAATCTCTGACAAATCCCCAGCACAGAACAAAGGCATCTTCCTTTGTTGCAGGAAGATTCCTATAAAAGACTAAATTCCAAACTTCAGCATTAAGTATAGACGGGATAAATCCACTCAGGTTTTCACCGCTGCCCATTTCACCCCTTATATTCCGTCCTGGTGACGGCCTCCTTTCTTTGTGCTGAAGATCCCTCTAGTGATAACTAAAGATCTATATTTGGTGAATTAGCACCTCCTTCCTTGCACCCCAATATTTTTGTTTTCGCCACATGGTTTGCTCTTTTTTTTGTCATCATCTGAAAAAGAGGTGAAGAAAATATCCCATACTTTTGATGTGGAAGAGTGCGACTTTCTCCTCTCCCTCTACCAGAAGACAGTGCTGATATAGATGGAGATTGGCTGGTCAGACACCCAAGATTAGAATTGGGCTATCAAGATCTGCCTGCATACCTTACAAACAAATTCCTCCACCCGTTCCATGGCATGATGAGCCTGCAGGAGAGGCGCCATTCCCATAAAGCCTTCATCCTCCTGCACCGGTTCCTCTATGCTGTCACATTCCTCCGGGTTCTGCAACACAAGAAAACAAAAAAACACAGTTAAATCCCACAAACATTCCAAATTATTTATATACATTTTACATTTCACATGTAATAAAAAAAAAAAAAAAAAAAAACACAAACACACACCAGGAATTTGGGTGCAATGAAAACCAACAATTCCCAAACACCATGTGCGCAGTACATCTATGTTGGCAGCATCTAGGAGAACAATCAAGGCGGGTGAGACCTGTATGACCAGATGTGTCCCCAATCATTTGTTAAGCCAGTGTGGGGGGGCAGGAAAACAAGGTAGAAGGGAGGACAGTACAACTCTATAGAAAAGTAAAACCACCAGACTGACTACTACCCCTAAACTTCAACAAATGCTATATACTATATCCCAATCAGCCTCTGATGTGGGCGCCCGTGCAACTGGTCAAGCCGCTTTAATTCTTCTTCAACATTAGCCTTGTGGATATACTTCTGTTGATATACTGGGACTTCTACTTTGTTGAGGGCTGCTTTTCGTTAACTAGGCTACATATTATTGAGCTAATCCAGGTGGAGCAATCATATTTTCATCTGTAATGGTGAATGGACTACTTGTATGCATTATTAGAAGTGGAGTTGCCACTCTAGTAACATGGAATTGCACTCCACAGTTCTATACAGAGAATATGCATATGGAATACTACATCTGCTTCTGATGGATTTTTTTGCATGAGCCTCCTCGGAATATATTGCTACATACTGTAGCCCAGTTTGGCACATTACAATACTTGCATTTAGCCCCTGCTCAGCACTAGTTTGGAATCAAGTGCATTACAACAGGATCATTTTATGCTTTCAACCTGCTTGAAGATCTCACCATCTATAAGCTTTTGCAGTTTATATATGTGCTTTTAAATTATCGATAAGGACTGCCTATTTAGCCTACAATATCATATTACCTATATTACTTATGAGGCATTGTGGTCAGAGCTTTTTGCAATTACACCTTGGCCAAGGATTTATTTTCTATGCTTCAATTTTAAGGTTTACTAGTATATTTGAGATTTTAGGTTACCTTTGACATGTCGTATATATCATTTGTTGAAGTTAGGGGTAGTAGTCAAAGTCTGGTGGTTTTACTTTTGTATAGAGTTTAACCCCATCCTTGTACTGCCCCCCCCCCCCTTCTACTAACTTGTTTTCCTGGCCCCCCCCCCCCCCCCAACTGGCTTAATGAATGATCGGGGACACATCTGGTCATACAGGTCTCACCCGCTTTGATTGTTTAATTTTCGTACAGTACTGACGATTCCCCCTATAGTACCATTTAAATGTGGTGTTTTTTATTGAATGATACTTGATTTACATTTGTGGGGACTCTGTTGAGGAGAAGGTTGTTTTTAGTTCAGTTTGTACAAGGATGGAGTGTTAATTAATGCAATAAAGCTTTGCATACAAAAGAGGAAACCGTGTTGGTTATATGGATAACAATCCAAATATCAAAACTGAATAGTCCTACCAGCCTTGCTGGAATCTGCTCCAACAAAATATCCTCCAATTCATTCAAATGCTGCCTTTACAGACTCATTCAAGCTTTTAGGATCTCAAGTGACCCACACAGTGATTTTTGTAGAAGCCAACCTAATCAGAATGTAATGTCAGCTTGGCAAATCCTTAATTCACACTACTGTACTATGTTGTAGAGAGAGAGTGCCCTCTACAACCCAGTTCAGATGCCTCGGTCTTCTAGGGTGCAGGCTGCAAAGTGGCGGCTATTTGTTATCGGATGACATTCAAGGCTACGGAGTTCACACTGGCTCACATCTGCCATCTCAATCAGCCCTGATCTGTAGAAAGTGTCTCTACATTTCCAGGAATCACTTCAGAAATGCCAGATATGTACAGATCAGGCTGAACTCTAAAAGGAGCAAAGTCACTCCAGAGTAAGAGATGGCACTACAGAGGAACCTCAAAGAATCCACTCAATGGAGAAAGCCAAAAGGACAGTCAGGGTTATTGAATGGTTTATATATCCCTGACTGCATACGCCTCCAAATCTCAGAATGCTAGTGCAGGGCTTGACAAATTAGCTTTGACTCTAGGAGCCAAACTTCAGTACCCTATATTTTCTATAGGCGATGCATTAAAAGCCCCCTAATAGGCATTACAGAGGAGGTCTGGTGCTAGAATTATTGCTTTCATTCCGGCTTGTGTGGCGATATGGAACATGTGTATTGCAATCAATGTTTTCAGGTGGTTTAGGCACCTCAGCGCATGCGTTTAGGTTTGGCAGGTGTATATGTGGGGGGCCTCAAACTATTTTTTCTGGGCAGGGGGATTTGATGTGCTTAGGTGTAACGAGATCTTTACAATGCAGTGCAGATCACTTTACCCACATGTATGGAAGCAATTGGGTGGCAGCAGAGCTACCTGAATGTTTCCACCTGACAAGTGAGCCTTGCTGCATGTCCCATGTGTCTGGAGATACAAATGGTGCATCCCTGCAACAGTGAATGGACAGAAAAAAAGCCAAGGAGTCAGGATGCAATTTCTAGTCGCCATGGCAACCTGGGATTTGTCAAGCCCTGTGCTAATATTTCAAAAATAGATTAACAGTTTCTGGTGATCCTGCCATGAGCGCCCTTTATTCAGCACTTCCCGTTATAGGCAGGCAATGCTCTGTTCCCGTCCTATGTTGTCATCTTGTCACAAAGGCCTCCAATAGACTACAAAGATCCCTTATAAACACGTTCCCATGTACACAGGAACAGTGCACAGTTTTCATCATCAGGAAACCCACATTGAGAAACATCATGCAACCATCACTGGACTGCTTGTAGATGGGAAGTGGCTAAAAGAAGTTGCAGGGATATCAACAGCACTGAGATTCAAGGATGAACAACCGTGGAAAACATGGCACTGCAATTGTGTACGATACACAGTTCACAGAGCAATCTAAATATCATTTCATGTTTAAATCTGCTTTAAATGCATAGCTTGTAGTGATATGTGCACAGTACATACTGCGTCCTGCTTAGTAGTACAGTACAGCGACTTTGCTTTACAGGGGACCCTTAATAACAGCCTTTCTCAACCTTTTCAACACAGAGGAACCCTTGAAATAAATTTCTGGTCTCGGGGGAACCCCTGCTAAAAATTTAAAATCTACAACTCACGACACATTCATGTGACAGACAGTGGGAAGAATGCTCCTTACTCTTATTATCATTGGGAAGAATTACCCCCCTTACAGAACGCTAAAAAGGAACAATGGTGTCATTTGGAACCCTTCCGGAGAGGAAGAAATTGCCCATTGCACAAGGAACCCCTAGCAACCTCAGGAGAAACCCTAGGGTTCCACAGAACCCTGGTTAAGAAACCCTGTTTAGACCCACCCAACACCTGGCAACAGTGTTCACGCAATGGTAACCCCCGCTCCATCGCGGTTCAGTTTTTGCGGTCCCGGTATATTGCGTTTTTTTTGTAATGTTATTTTACTATATAAATCATTAAGAATTAAATATTTTTGTGTTTTCCATAGCTCTTGCTATGTCTCTTAGTATCTTTTATGTGTTTAAATGAGTTTCTATTGTTTTAAAAGTGTTTAAAGACCTTAAAATGCTTTTACACTTACAGTGACAGTAAAAAAAATATGCCTACAATGCATTTTAATAGGGTTTTTCTATTTCGCCGATTTTCACTTTCGCGGCTGGGTCCGGAACGTAACCCCCGCAATGGAGGGGGGTTTACTGTAATTTGTTATGAATGGCACCCCACTGCACCTTGCCAATGGGCGTTCGTTACAGCATTGCATGTGGCAACACACTGATGTGCATACACTATTTTTGGACCCTTTACACACTGAAAAGCACTTCTGTCAGCAAGGTGTGCCAGGGTGCCATACAGTGAATTGGCCCTTTCTGGGCTACGGCTATGAAAAAAAAACTTCTACATATTATGGGAATTCGAAGATATTTGAGATAAAGATTTAAAAGTAAGCACAGCAAGCTCATGAAAATGCAAAATTAAAATATCATGTGAACAGTACAAATGCAACACACATGCACGCAGAGAACACACTAGAGTTGTAGCTTGCAAACTCCTAAGCAGTGAAAAGAAAGCTTTGGAAGATACACCACTATTTACATAACCTCCACAAATGTAGAAGGTGGTAGGTTGTATGTGCTCAGAAAGCATCCCTCTATTTGAGGTGTACTGAATGCAATCTCCATGTATAACCAAAGAGCTCAGATCTATAAAACCTCTATAAGCCACAAGACATCCATATTGATTGATCACAAGAAATAAAGTGCTCTATATCAGGACGAGAGTCCCTATAAGTGGAACTTAATGTGATGGGAAGCTCTATTTGGCCCTGGCTGGATGTCTTTGCAGAAAACACCATCAAGCGGGTCAATAAACACACAACAGGGATGGTGGGGGCTGCCTTAGACATTGGGGTGTGCAAAAATGCTCCTTTATAAATAGATGTGAATACCTGTCCACCAGATCTCCTGCTAGTAGTCATCCTTTAACACAGAACACAAGCCATCTCTTAATGTCATACAACTATGCAGTCTATTATCTGAAGGATCCTAGAATTCCCACAGGACGGCTATCAACTGTTGGATTTCTAAATGTTAGATATTAGCAGTCCATGAAACCGGCACACTCAATGCATCTGAATTCCAAAGGCGTTAAATGTCGGCTTTAAAACATTCTTGTGAAAATGAAATCACCTTTACAGTTTTTATAGCAGTGTATTTAAAAGGGTTATTAATGCCATATAATTTATAGCTTACCTACAGAGAGTCAGCTAAATACATAGATGAAATACAGCACTGGTGACTTAATAGCACAACTGATTTGCAGCACTGGAGTTCAGTTCAAATCCCAACTAGGATGCTACCTGCATGGAGTTTGCATGTTCTTCCTACTTTTGCACTGGTTTCCTCCCACACTCCAAAGACATGCTGGTAGGTTATCCACCTCAGCTTCAGAAGATTTTACCCCCTTCATGACCATGCCATTTTTTTATATTCTGCACTGCACTACTTTAACTGGCAAATGCTCAGCTATGCAATGCTGTACGCAAACAAACAAAATGTAGATCATTTTGCTCCCACAAGTAGAGCTTTCTTTTGGTGGTTATTTGATCACCACAGTTTTTTTTTGTTTTTTTTTGCGCTATAAACAAATAAAAAAAAAAAAAAAATAATGTAAATATACAATGTATATATTATATATATATTATATACACACACACGTGTGTTTTGCGCTATAAACAAATATATATATATATATATATATATATATTTCGTCACACATTTAGGCCAAAATGTATTCTGCTGCATAAAGAAAAAATACCAATAAGTGTATATTGATTGGTTTGCATGAAAGTTATGGCGTCTACAAACCTGACAGTTTTTTTTTTATATATATATATATAAAAGTAATGGCAGTGATCAGCAATTCTAGCGGGATGGTGGGCAATCTGACACTAACAGCCAGTTTACACAAAATGTCAAATTGCCACTAACATCTCTAATGACACTTTTATAGAGATCAGTGCTAATATACATGGACACTGTACTAATGACACTTGCTGGGAAAGGGTTAACATCTGGGGCAAATTAAAGGGATAAATGTGCACCTAACTTGGTTTACTGTGTGTTGCTTTTACTAAAGGATGTACCGTTTTATTCCCTGCTTTGCATTTGTATTGTTTACATACACAAATCGCTCCGTCACTCGTCAGGTCCTGGCCATAAATCATTGGCTGGGAACCACTGATTGACATGTGACCGCACAGCAGGACGAGGCACACGTCCCCTACGCAGAAATGCAAAAATCACACACACATTCATACACACGGTTCTGCACAGCCGGCCCGCACTGTAGCAGAGAAATGAAAGTGCACATTTGACAAAATTATTGGTCTCCTGTCTAAATTGGTCCTAGTATGCATGTGAGATAGGCAATGTATGTACACTATCCAACGCTCTGCATAAAAGTATCAGCCATATATAAAGTGCCTTAAACAAATACAAATATGGGGGCTCTCATCTGCCAAAGTACTTGTATTTCTGTCCAGCAAGTCCTGAGATTTACCCAGCTTTGCCACACAGAACAGCCCTGCCTGGCAGGGCAGGAGACCAGTTTTTTCTCCTCTGATTTAGCAGTAAAAGGAGAAGCAGCAGAATGATGAGCTCTTCTCCGTCTTCTCCTCTCACCAGCATGTTCATTGTGAGCACACAAGCACTACAGCATACTTGACTGGCTCCCTATACTGTATCTCCTGTCCCCAGTCTGAACTCTGTTAAAGGCTTGCACAGACAGTATTTAATTATTAAAAAAAAAAAATGTAATGATATAATGAATAAATGAATGCAGAGCTATGTTCATTGTCCCTGCACTTTATCAAAAGGTGGCACCATAGAAATTATGGACAGCGGTATCCCTCTGATTACATGGAGATAGCCGATCTGCCAGCATAATCTGCAGTGTAGAGTTGTCAATGTGACAACTAGGTCCTGCTGATTATTTAGGATTTAATAACCCCTCCACTATCTATCTACGCACACATTTTTTTCCTCTTTAACCATTCATAGGTAAAAACGTAAATAATCAGTTTTGTCCCCCTACCCCTCCTCCCTCCCTGATAGGATCCTACATCATCTCCCGCACCTTTCCAAGCCTTCCTCTTGCTTTTGTCCAAACCACTGACCTCTTCCCAACTACTTGTGAATAAGGCCATTTGCGGGGTTAATTGTGGGATATCCAGCAGGGGGAACTACTTGTGAATAAGGCCATTTGCGGGGTTAATTGTGGGATATCCAGCAAGGGGTTCCTGCAATTAGCTGCGGGCGGAAAGCCCCACTGAAAGCAATGGGAAGCTGACATCTCCCGCAGCCATTACATGTATTTGCTCATGTAGCGATTACTTGCAGATGATCAGCCCATGGCAGATCATACGCAGACCCGCTGGGTCTCCAGCAGCCAATCGCAAAAGGCCCCATTCGCAAGTGTGAATGGGGTCTTATTATGTGAGGCCATTTACTAACACGCTCCCCCTTGTGGGCAAGTGTTGGAAGACCAGGCAGAATGCAGCCCATATGTAAAAACTCCAAGCAAGGGGGACACTATAGAAGGCTGGAGTTCTAAAATGATAATGAACTTATGTTATGTGATCAGGTCATACAGTAAGGGACCACAGCTGTGTTACTTTGCAGGTAAATAATTAGAGGACAGCCAGAGACACTGAGCGTGTGGTTTGCAGCACTTGAGCTTGTATCGGTTACAAGGCGCCGCCTTGGCCATGTGACAGATTTGTGGGTATCAGATAGCAGATCACATATCACTGGCATAATCCCAGCTCTCTACTGAAAGGTGACAGGTGACAGGCACTATGACTAACACAATCAGCAAAGTTCTAAATGTTTCAGGATGGTGTTAGGTGCGCTGCCCCCCCCTCCACAGGAACCTCAGAAGGAGGGAAACCATAGCCGCACCGCCACATATCAAGTCACACTGAGCCTCCGAGCTGTACATTACCGTAATTTACCACCAAAACTAAATGTAACTGGGAAAACAATCTGGGACCATTAAATGCTGCTGCAATTACATTCATTGCTTTTCCTCCTAATATTTAAATGGGAAACATTAGACAACACAATAACACTGTAATAAAATCGCAATGTTTTCAGCTAAAGGGTTCAGTTATTGTTCGGAGGAGGCGCAGCAGAAGCTGCGGTCTGTCAATACAACAAATTACAGATAATCGTGTACCTTCCTCAATGTGAGCTCCAGGATAAGCAAATATTAGTATGCATATTCTTACTTGAATCTAGGTGTCCCTTGTGTATTTCTTCTAGATCTCTACATTAATCCAGTGTGAATCTTTACCTCTGTAGGAGCGTCCTGTAATAAAGACCGGTCACTGTTGCTCTCTCCTTGTGCAGAGTGACTGGTCTCGTCTCCGCCCCCTCCTGTAGCTTTCTGCAGGCAGCCTTAAATGGGTGGGGCTTGCTGGGCCCCTTCCACAGCTCTGCTCTCTAAAAACACTATGTACAGCACAGGTATGATGTTGCCATTTTTAAAAAGGTAATGACTGGGTTTGCAAAGGCATTTGGTGCTCATAAAAAACATATGTCCTCTTTGGCTATTGAAGAAATACTTAAAATCAAAGTTTTTGTCTATAAACTAGCTTGAAGCCCAACTACTGTAGAGAAAAACTGAATTTTTGTAAAATCTTACCTGTAAGATTCCTTTCTCTGAGTCCTCCGACAGTCGCCGCCTCCTCTAAGTCATCACTATTAGCTACTCCTGCAGAGCGGAAGTCAATACCCAATAGCGATGACTTAGAGGAGGCGGCGACTGTCGGGAGGACGTAAGAGAAATACAAAAAAAAAAACGACCCTTGTGTGGGGGGGGGGGGGGGGGGTGGAAACAATGAGATAAAGATACAACTTTACTCCTCAGTCCGACATTCTGCGATGCTCCAGTTTGTGAGTAGTCCCACGCTGTACAACATAAGGCCACTAGTGCCAATAGGTCTGCATTGTACTTGATGACACGGTACGACAGCAGCCTGCAGCGACTTATGAAAGAGGCAGATTGGCACAGACATAAGGAGCCTGCCAGAGCAAAGTGTTTCAGGTGGTACCATTTCAAGAGTAGATTTTTGTATGTCCCAGAGTTGGGCTATACATTCATATAATATATATATACACACATACATACATATATACACACACACACACACACACACACACACATACATATATATATATATACATACACATATACACACACACACACACACACACACACACACACACACATATATATATATATATATATATATATATATGTATATATACACATACATACATACATACATACATACATACACATACGTTGCAGAATCGCCTAAGAGTTTCTATCCAGTTTGACAAGGTCTATGCCAATGAATAATGGACAGCGTGTAAATGTGCGATTGCTTATCTTATGTCTCAGTCAATTTTGCCATGGAATTTTTTTTTTTTAAAGTAATTCTTACTGACCCAGAAATGTAGCTGCCTTTGGCCAAACAAGTACATCCAAAAAACAGACGGACAAGGAATCGGCTACTGACATAGCATTAAGGAAGCAGTTGCTCCTCTTGTTATTCATTCCCATTTTCCCCACCTCTAACTTTACTCCAGAGATCCCCTTTTGCAATAAGTTAGCAATATCAGTCTTATTAAATGGCTTGCAGCCTTCAGCACTTCTGTCTTCTAATGAGTAATATCTTGAAACAAGAGAAGAACACCAGCCACGTTTACACATTATACTGCTGACGAGCGCTGCACAATTGTCTGCGTTACTTTTGGGAGGATTCCTAAACGCACCTAGTAGACTGCGGCTTCCTGGTCTTATCAAATACTAGCATGGCCTCACAGTATCGCATTCTGCTTATACTCTTCACGTGTTTTAACAAGCAGATTTTGTAGCATTTAGAAAGGGTTAATTAGGAGTACATTGGTTCCCCCTTGTGGCTGTCTGAACATTAAATTCTATGTTTAGTATGTTTAACCAGTTGGTTCAAAGGACAAGAGGTGGTACCAAATGCGTGATTTAAAGCAGAACTAAACTCTCTCATATCAACAGTAACCATTTTTAGCGCCGGTTCACACTAGTGCGGCTGCGGCGATCGCATATAATATCGGAGCGCACTGCTCCTTCATTACATGCGATCGGCTGTGCGGTGCGAGTTTAGCCACTTTGTATGGCTAAATTCGCACCGCACCAAAGATGCACAGGACCCTTTTTTGCAGCCGCATCAGGATGGGATCGCACAGCGGTTCACACTTGTGCGATCCGATCCTGTGCGAACTGTAAGATCGCACTGCGAGATGCGATCAAACTGGGGGTGTCGTTAACATTTCATTGACACCCCCAGCGTATCGCATATGGCAGTGTGAACTGCCAAGGGTGCGTTTGCGATGCGGGAACAGGCTGCAAATTCGCAGCCTTCCCGCATCGCATAAGTGTGAACCGTCACTTATACCTAATGCTGATAACATTAGAAAATTGAAAAAATATATATTTAAGGTTTTGTTTTTTTAACACATTTCTTCATTTGCTTTCTGGTTTCTGGCCTAGGTCAAAATTATGTCATATAAATAAATAAAATATACCAGGAGTCTTCATGGGGTGGAAGAGGGGAGGAGGGTCTTTTTCCAATATGAACATCCTCCTACCTGCTTGGATGGTTGCTTGATTCCAGGAAGTAAATGCCACAGGTATAATCTGCCCTTACTCAAGATGGCCACGGCTAGAAATGCTAGGGGGGGGGCGTTTTTGATAGCGACTTCTCAACAAAAAGCACGATAGATGGATAGATAAGTGAGTTTGTTTTGAATATTTCAGATTAATTAAAAGCAAGTTTTCAGTTTGTGGTGCCCAGCTACAGTAAATTTCCACTTTAAAAAAGAGCTGCATTTATTTTTTTTAATCTGCCCTTACATTTTTCCTTGGGCTTTTCTAAATAAATATACTCACCCCTAGCAAAATGTTATGATCTGCTACACACCTGCTCCCATGCCATCTTGCTTAGTCATCTCTTGGTTCTTGCAGCCGGAACATGTGGCACCTGCGCTGTGTGGAACCTGTTGCCTACTGGGATATTAAGGGACTATCCTAAAGGGCTGCATGAGTAGAGTTCACATCATTCTCCCCTAAGCAACAATGCAGGAAGAGTGTGGGGTGGACTATGAAAAAAAAAAAATATATATTATATATATATATATATATATATATATATATATATACACACACACATATATACATATACACACACACATATATACATATACACACACACACACACAAAAGCACAATGAATCATAAGTGTTGAAATGCATCATCCAGAAGGCGTTTTAGACTGGTTTACAATCTCTGGCTATGATCAACCTGTAGTTTCAAGCTTAACAACCACAGGCCATGCACTATATTGATGTCCAATGAGAGCATATGGAGGGTGAGCCGGTTTGGACATTTACCTCATATTCTACAATAGTGCGTCAGTCCCTGCAGGTCCTCTTTGTCAGCAACATGGTGAAAACCACCTTAGCCTTTTCAATCTGTCACCAATTGAAGGTTAACTGAAAGACATACTGTACTAAAGGCTTGTTAACAACATGTATCACCGACAATCACGGGACGCCCAGATTTTCAGAGCAAGTCGTCACTCGTCCAAAACAAAATAATAAAAACAGGAAAGGCGGCACCACCTCCCTGTATAAGGGTGAGACTGTAAAATAACACACATACGGATACAGAGTGTTTTCTACTGCCAAAACATTCCTAGGGCCTCTTCAGGCATCTCCAGACAATGGACAATAGCTTACACTGGCTGCTGAATGATCTTAAGACAGCCATACGTGGATCGAAATTTGGCTATTTCAGCAGGGACCAGCCAAATTTTGTTTATACATGTGGACGGGGGAATTTCGTTTTGTTTTGTTTTTTTTCAACCCACTTGTAAGTCCCCGTTCACACTAAGGCGACCTGGTCGCCTCACAGGTCGCCTTCCATAGGGAAGCTGCGGACCCGTTCTAATAGGAGCGACACAAGTCGCTCCGACTTAGAAAAAGGGTCCGGAGCTTCTTTGGGGCGACCGCCATAGACTTCAATGTTATGAAGTCCGTGGCGGCCGCTCCGAGGTCGCGGCGCGCTGCTCGCACCGCGACCTCAGAGGTCGCCCCCCGAAGTCGGATCGCCCCTGTGTGAACGGGGCCTTAAACGAAAAAAAAAAAGGACCAAAATCAACCATGAATGGTTTGAATCTCAGCCGGTTCAGCAGGAACTGGCCAAGATGAGAACCATGTATGGCCAGGCTGATTATACCCAAGTCAATTCATCGATCGACTTAGGTACAACTAGCATGTTGGATCTTTTGCATGCGATTAT
The DNA here is from genome assembly GCF_965119305.1 of Pelophylax lessonae. NCBI lineage: Eukaryota > Metazoa > Chordata > Amphibia > Anura > Ranidae > Pelophylax > Pelophylax lessonae. The sequence goes on from NC_138771.1 coordinate 496,721,176, forward strand.
TGCCAGTGGCTAAAGCCACTAGCAATAATCACTGTGTTCTCCCCGCAGGGACAACTTCCCCGCTGGGAGGACACAGGTTGCATGAAGGAAAATTGTATCATCTATGGCTGGCTTAAGGTATGCAAAGTATTGTATTGTGCAACTTTGCATGTTTGTCTATGGATTGGGAGGGGGGGGGGGGAGCGTAGCAGGCCCCAGGTAGTCTGAAGGAAAAATAATGAGGCAGGAAAATACATCCTGGTGTTTCCATTTTTTCCTCCGGTTAGGCCATGGAGCATCATGGAACACACTGCAAATGGAGCAAGAAAATGTTCTCCAACATGGACCTGAAACACTCCAAAATCTAAATTATTCCCGATTGAAATACACAGATAAAGCATGTTTTGGTTGCATCCTTTTAATGGTTTCTAGCAAACTGTTAAACAGCTGCCGTGAAACCAAATACACTGCAGGCTAGGGAGATCGTTTCTAGAATAAATGAAGCAGTACACAAAGACAATGATAGGGGATTAGCATCCTAGGCTGTGCTTTGTCTGTCGTTCTGTAAGATTACAGTATGTGGACCGCAAGTGTAAAGCAGGGTATATACACACACACACACACACACACACACACACACTTTCACTCAACCAGCAGGTTGAACGAACAAAAAAAAAAAAAAAACCTGACAGATTCCCACATCAACACATGCGATGTTGATGCAGAGAGGTCTCATGTTGTGTCTTTGTATTGACAGCAGGACTCAGGACTGAACAGTTTTTTTTATTATGAACCCAATCAGACCATCCATTGCCCTCTATGGAGCGGCGAATGTAAACAGACATGTGTCCGTTTACAGCAGGTGACATCCGTTCCGATAACAAACAGATGACAGTCAGGCAGTCTGTTTACATCTGACCGCTCAGAGAAAAGCGGCCTGTGTCCGAATCGGTCATCTACCTGCTCAGCAGTGATCAGTGGAGAGATCCCCCGCTGAGCAGGCAGATCTGCTGACAGTGTAAAAGAGCCCTAAAGAAAATTAATGCAGATACTGCAAGCTGTGTACATTTTTTTTTACACTGTCTTTTATTTAAACCCGGTAATCCGGTCATTATCTGGGTATTTTCTTCTCCCCTAGTAGCTAAACAAAGTGGTGGGGAGCATGGACAGGTAAGAATCCTGGGGGCAGAGACAGTGAACCCATTGCTTTGCCCTGCAGTATTTGTTATTGGTACATGTGAGCAACACAAATCCTTGTATTGAAGTATAGATCTCAAACTACTTCAATGCTTTAACTTCGACAATAACCACATCTTAATTCAGGTGGGTCAGCTTTTGGTTCAGATTCACAGCCATCTCGAGCCCAGAGGACTCTACATCCAAGTCCCCTGCCACAGTCAAATACTACACATGCTCCAGGAAAAAAGAAGGGAGCCAATCATCATCCAGTATGGTTTTGGATTCTGGAAGCAAACTTGAGCCCCCCCCCCACCCGAGAAAAAAGCTACAAAAAAAAAAAAAACAAAAACTTGTAAGATAAGCTGCAGTTCTCTGGCAGAGACCTCGTTTACTGAACCCTGGACCCCAACACTGAAAGCATTTTACATTATCGGTAATCGGGAAGGCCTTGCCTTATAAATACCAAAGTGTTGGGCTTGTGGTGTTATGTACAGTATAATTATCTATATTTAAACATCAGCCAGAGTTCGAAGTCCTGGGACACAGCCAGCTGCGATGTCAATACCCAGAATACAAAAAACTCGGTAGAAGTTCAGGCTTCCGGCCCCGTACAAGGCTGTGTACTGATCATACCATTTGTACAGAGGTTAGTGTGTACAAAGGTTACACATTGCCCGACAGTCACATGGAATTCATTTTCTCTACAGATGACTAAAAAAAGCCTTTCAGCTCATTCTAGAGGAATTTAGTAAAAGTCTGACCTCATGCTCTGTCATCCTCCCAACAACGCAATAGTTCATGTGTGTCTGGCCATGGAAAGTGCCCCTCTTAGGACTACTAGTCCTGATTCCAACTAGAGCAAAGCATGGAGCAGGAACATAACAAAACCCTCAGTAGGACATAGGACAATATAAAGAGCAATTATAATGTGTAAACCAAAGTACCACCTATAGCCGTATGACTGAGGAAATGCTTCCAGGTGACAGATACAAACCCACTACGTAAAACATCACCTCTAGGCGCCATGATTCCCCAATTATCCTGTGAACACATTGGAGGATTCTCCAGCTAGGTTCAGAAAGATCTGCCTTCATACTGAGCAAAATACGAAAAACAAATCTTATAATCAAAAAACAGCTAATGGCATTTCCTGCAAAGCCAATACTGGAGTGCCATTCGTTTATAATCTGCAAGCAAAAATGGATTTTTGTAAAATCTTACCGTAAAATCCTTTTCTCTTAGCTCATTGACAGACGTAGTCCTCGGTGATACACCACCTTCGGGTTATGTTGCCTCCACAGGAGCAGGACTAGACAGGAAATTAAAAAGCTCTGGCCACACCCTAGGGGCAGTCCCAGAGGGTATATCCTCTCTCTCTCTGCCTCAGCAAATCAGTTATGTGAAAAAGCAGTCTTTAGAGATTTTAACCCAACCCAACTCAAAAACAGAGGGGCGGGGACTACGTCTGTCAATGAGCTAAGAGAAAAGGATTTTACGGTAAGATTTTACAAAAATCCATTTTTCTCTAGCGCTCATTGACAGACGTAGTCCTCGGTGATACACCACCTTCGGGACGTCCCAGAGCAGTATCACAAATGAAGGGTGGGAAAATGGAAATCAAATCCCAATCTAGAAGGCCCAACCGGTGCCAACTAGAAGTTTACAATGCTCATCCTTAATGATGAGACTCAACAAAAAAGAGAAAAAATTTTTTTTTTTTTTCAAACAGAAAAAACCCTCGAGGTAGACCACCGGTCTCCTCAAATTGCGGCCTGCAAAACCTTGCGGCCAAATGAGGCATCCGCCGATGCAGTCACATCAATTTTATAGAATTTTGTAAAGGTATGTACCGACGACCAGGTGGCCGCCTTACATACCTGGACCACTGACGCCTGATGGCGAAAGGCCCAGGAAGTACTGAGCGCTCGAGTGGAGTGCGCCCTAACAGGGAACGGAGGACTCTGACCCTTAATAGAATAAGCCTGTACCACCGTTTGTCTAATCCATTTGGCAATGGTCGCGGCAGATGCAGGCAAACCCTTTCTGGGGCCATCCGTGATCACAAAAAGTGAATCCGTCTTACGGAATGATTCCGTAGCTTTCAGGTATACCCTGATTGCCCGAACCACATCTAAGGAATGCAACGCATGTTCCCGATGATGCTTGGGCTGAGGACACAAGGAAGGTAGTACAATATCTTCATTCAGATGAAAATCTGAAACCACCTTAGGAAGAAAAGATGGCTTAGGATGAAGTACTACCTTATCCCTATGAATCACTAGGTATGGGGACTGGCATGATAATGCAGCCAGTTCTGACACCCTGCGAGCAGAAGTAATAGCCACCAAGAAGGCCACCTTCTGGGATAAAGTAAGCAAGGGAATCTCCCTGATGTTTTCAAAGGGAGGTTTCTGTAGAACCGACAAAACCAAATTAAGATCCCAGGGCGGTAAGGGCGCGCGGACTGGAGGAGCCAGGTGCCGCACCCCCTGGATGAAATTCCGCACCAAGGACTTGGTAGCTAAAGGTTTCTGAAAGAAGATTGCTAATGCTGAAACTTGACCCTTGATGGTGCTCAAGGCTAGCTTCTGCTCAACCCCTTGTTGCAAAAAGGCCAATATTCGAGTCACCGAATAGGTACGTGGAGGAAATCCTAAAGATTCGCACCACGCAATATAAGTCTTCCATGTGTGATAATAGACCTTGCTGGAAGTCGCTTTCCTTGCTTTAATAAGGGTAGGAATGACTGAAGTAGACAAACCTCTGTCCTTCAGTACTTGGGTCTCAATGGCCAGGCCATTAAACCCAGCGACTGTAAAGCATGATGGTAAATTGGTCCTTGAGACCACAGACACTCCCTGAGACGAAGTTCCCACGGAACGTCTGCGACTAGCATGTCCAAGTCAGCCAGGCCGGCTTGAGGAGGCCAGCCTAGAATTTCTAGGACCACTGGCGCTGATAGAATCTGAACCAGGCGTCCCTAGAGGTATCTGGCCCCGACCATCCGAGAAAGTCTGGTCGTTTTCTGTTCCCACACATTTATCAGATACCCGATTGTTATCAGGAAGGGTGATCTTTTCTGGTTGAACCTCAGGGACCGAAGTCACCCGACTAGAGGCTACTTGGCCTATCTGGTCAACCAGATCCGATTCCTGTGAGGTATAGGGACTAATCTTAGGAAAAGGTAAAGGAAAAGATCTATTCAGGGAACGGTAACTACCGCTTCCTGTAGTACTTAAATGTTGGAAGGGAAGAATCGCACCGGTAGTAGTGGTTGAAGCTCGATCTAATGTCCTGAATACCGGTGAAAACGTCCCCCCACCCTGAAACCGGGTGGGGGCGCACCTTCAGGCTGTGTACTCCTTTGCTTCGGGTTTGGCTGGGTTGGTCCTCTGCTTGTCCGACCAGCCCTTCTTGAACCCTCCTGGAGGAGTCTTGCCTTTCCCGCTAGTACCAGCCGGGCGCCCTTTATGGGCGGTAAAGAAAGGTCCTCGCTTGTTGCGAGGTCCCTTAGCTTTAGCAGCCTGTGGCAAAAAAGTGCTCTTGCCCCCAGTGGCATCCTTGATGATTTCATCTAGGTTGGCCCCAAATAGACGATTCCCCTGAAAAGGGAGATTTGTCAAGGTCTTTTTGGAACCTAGGTCAGCTGACCAGCATTTTAACCACAGCACACGTCTGAGGATCACCGCTGACATAGATGCATGCCCTAATAAGGGAGTAGTGTCCAAGGCTGCGTCACAGATAAACTGTAGCCCTTGTATAATCTGTTCCATCAAATCAGATGTCTCCTGGGGAATATCTTTTCCCCTAAGGTCTTGGCGTACCATTTTCGCCCATTCCGTAAGTGTCTGGGAAACTAGACCAATAACAATTACTGGTCTAAATGCTGACCCTATCAGAGAGAAGATGGTGCGGGACTCTGCTTCCATCTTTCGATCCACCGGATCCTTAAAGGACGAAGTGTCCTCCACTGGGATAACCGTGGCTTTATTCAGCCTGGAAATAGGTGGATCCACCACTGGTGGTACCGTCCATTTCTTAATGATGGATTCCTCAAACGGATAGCGTCTAGCAATACGCTTGGAAATAGTAAAGGTACGTTTAGAATGCTCCCATTCTCCTTTAATCTGATTACCGAAACATTTGGGTACAGGAAAAACCTTCACCGTTTTGATGGGCTTATTAGTACCAAAAGGAATCTCTGTTTCAGTTGCCTCTGCCGGTAAAGCCTCAAGTTTTAAGGTTTCCTGCACTGCCACAACTAGTGCGTCCACCAATGCTTCTTCCTGAATTATAGCAGGAGAAGAAGCGTCCTCCTCACTGTCTGAGGGGGCTTTACCTGGGATAACAGCCTTTGCAGAGGAACCTGCAACTGCAGTGACCATCTCTGAATCAGAGTCAGATGTGTCAGATAGTATAGGGGTAGGCGGGGGTCGCTTCCTTGACCCCCGTCCCTGACAGGCCGCCTCCACCCGAGCCACCATAGACTCCAAAATTGCTGTAAATGACTCTACACTCTGTGCACCGGCGGGTCCCGTGGCCCCCTCGAGGGAAACAGGTGGGGGAATATGTGTGGCAGGGTCCATGATAATTCCAGTCACTTCCTGGATAATATAATTCAAAAATAAAAAACTTTTTTTTTTTTTTTTTTTCCAGACCCCCAGCGCCACAAAAAGCCCCTTAGTGTTACCTGCTAGGGATCCCTATCGATCGAGAGAGAGAGAGAGAGATAGACCCCCAGGCTCACCACTTGATGCTCAGAGTTTAACTGCAACAGGTTACAGCGCTGTCTTGACAAACAGGAAGTCTTTTGGCTGGCTGCCCAGGAAGAAAGGAGGCGGCTCCGCCCCTCTGCACGCCTTCCGGCGCCTCCCCTAGCTCCACGAGGTGTTTGGATCACCTCAAACATGGCCGCCCCCATGCTGGAGACACGAGGCTACGCCAAAATGGCGGCTCGTGCGATCCAGCAAAAAAAATGGCGGCGGCCTGTACTGAATAGCGGTGTGCTGCTCTGCATGGGGATTTGGCGTGGTTGGCGGTACCGGCCTTGGCGGACCGCATGGCCATTCGGGAGGCCTGCTAATAGTTGGAGATCTGATTAGGAAGGCAGTCTACATGTCCGTGGCTTCTGACTGGTAGGTAGCTTATTCTTATCACCGTAAGATTCCCAGAATGCCACAGATTATAATCTTTTTAACATGTATACAATTAGATTGTTAGCTCCCAAACCAAGCCTCCTGGCTTTTTGCACATAAAATCACACTCAAAGTAGGAGGATCTGTGTCATTTATAGGATAGAGAGGGCTCTATCTTACCATACAGAGAGGGGCCCGCGTTCACCACAAGACCCGTCAGGGGAAAAGGGGGAACATACTACTCACCATACCGGAACCAGGCGGGCACCAACTCCTGACAGTACCCCTCTCCACCGGGGCGGGAGGGCTGTCGACCAATATGGACGCCGTGACTCATGGTCTTTGGCGTTTCAGCGAGACGTTTAACTCGCGGGGTCAGTCCTTTAATGGAACTTTTTCGCGGCCGACCCAGCGCGGAGCTATGGCCTGCACGCTCTCGTAGGCTGAACTGGGGTGACCACCGGATCTCAACATCCAGCCCGTCGCCCAGTTCAGCTTTCTTGCTTGAAGATCTCACAGGAACACTGGAGAAAAAAAGCGGTCTAAAAAATCCTTTAAGAAAAAAATCTTGCCAGGACCTAAGATCCCAGCAAGGTATCTAGGTCCTTACTCCTAACTAGACAGAAAATAACTGATTTGCTGAGGCAGAGAGAGAGAGGATATACCCTCTGGGACTGCCCCTAGGGTGTGGCCAGAGCTTTTTAATTTCCTGTCTAGTCCTGCTCCTGTGGAGGCAACATAACCCGAAGGTGGTGTATCACCGAGGACTACGTCTGTCAATGAGCGCTAGAGAAATAAGATTTAATTAACCAGAACACATGACCGTTTATCTGGAGTTTAACAGTCATCCGACATGGTTTAGGTCAAACCTAGATTTTGGCAAAACTGTGGCTGGCACTGCAATTCTGTGCCAATCACAGGATGCTGTCATAAGGAATTCATGTAATCATCAGCAAAATGAACAATTGTAGCCAGAGGTCTCGTCACAGTTCTCAGGAGTCAAACAGGACTAAGGGCTCTTTCACACGGCCGCTCCGATTTTTTATTCCGCTGCGGCACTTTTTTTTTTCCACGGACACGGACGACACTTGTGTCATCCGCTCCGTTATGTCCGCATATCATCCCATCCATTTGCGGATGATATACGGGCATAATGTATGTCTATGGGCATTGCGGATGTCAGCGGATGACACCGCTGACATCCGATTTTGCATCCTTTCCGTTTTTTAAACGGAAGAAAAATAGGGTTCTGTTCCGTTCCAAAAAACGGAACAGAACTGAAAGGAAGAAAATCGGATGTCAGCGGATGGTCATCCGCTGACATCCGCAATCCCATTGACATGTATTATGTCCGTTTTTCATCCGGCCGTGTGAAAGAGCCCTAACCTGTATTTGTATTTAGGTGAGAAACGAATTAGCCAACAATAAGTATCAGGAGAGGAAGGTAGAAATCACGTGAACCTGCTAGGTGGATCACAAACCGAACATCCACTATAATTAGTCCTTTCCCAGCATCTTACCTGCCTAGAGTTTTCCCCATCACCAGTGCTGCCAACGGAAGAGAAAGCAAAGTCTTGTCAAGCTACAAAGCTGGCCATAGATGGTTCGAATTTCGGCCAGTTTTTCAGGTACTAGCTGATATTCAAATAATGTATGTGCAGATGGATTGATGATCAATCAACTTGGGTACAATCAACCTGGTGGGTTTTTCATGCTTTTATTACTGTCTGCTACATGTTCAATAAAAAACGTCCGACAAGGTGTGTGTGGCAGCCAGTCCGACAGAAGCCGTGAAAAACTAGCTGCCGACCGACCAATGGCTGAGAGCGCTGGCTGGAGTGTTCTGGCGGGGCAGGGGGTCCTGTAAGAACACAATAGAACAGCAGGAGAGAACGCTGTACTAACATTGGATTGTTCGTACAGCAACTCCGACTGGAGCGGTCAGTTTTTTAGTTAAAAAGCGCCTGAAAAAAATAAAAGCCGATGATAAAAGCTGCAAAAAAATGTGCAATCCTCTTAAGCTAAAAAAATCATGCTTGAAAGCATGACACTTAGGCAGGAATGTAACATTTACAGCGTCATATTTTCAAGTGTTTTTTTTCCCAAGCGTTTTGTGGGAGGGGAATTGCAAGCTTTCGCAGATTTGTCAGGCTTTTTGTTTAGGCGATTTTCAAATAAAAAGGTGTGGAGTGCTGCTGAAAATGAGGGCAGATAGCTGCTGTTTATGCAGAAAACACAACAAAATGCTTGAAAAAACGCTCATGGCGCACTTTTCAGGCATTTCTATTGAAGTCTATAGGGACAAAAATGCTCAATTCTACCTGAAAAGTAGCTCATGTACTTGAGCGACAGGCATTTTGCTACAAGTGACAAGAAGCTCAGATGTGAATAGCTTTTGCTTGTTGAGCATTTTTAAGCTACAAGTTACAAAATGCTTAAGTGTGACCCATGGTTGAAGGAAAGAATATCGCTTTATCTATGGCTGGCTCAAGTCGCTGGGGTCACAGTTTGCACAGATCTATAAACTCTGTTGACAGTGCTAAATGGCCCAATTCTGCCATACGGAGCCGCTGAAGTTGTATGCATCTCCAGACCCAAAAGTACTAGGCAATTTCTGGAAAGGAAGGAAAGATAATTCTGAAGGAAACCGTAAATCCTGGGTGGGAGGGGGGTTAAAGAACAGGTTGGCTTTAAAGTGGGATTTTCAGTAACTTTACAAGCCTGCATAAAGTCATGACAAGTCCCAATATACAGCAAAAGTATCATTGAGCTGCAGCTGGTGACTCGGTTATCAGTGAGCTGCAAGCAGAAGGAAGTATTTCCTTAACCTCTTCTTCCCCAGTGATCACCCTAACATTGTAGCAACTGTCACAAGGTGAGAGGCTGCTCTCTGTCAGACATTTCTGAACATAGCCAAGACTGCACAGGGACCAAGATTTGGGCTGGCCATAGATGGATTGAAAAATTGGCCAATTCAGCAAGGACCGTCCAAATCAAATATCAACCCATCTATGGCCATTCCTGCTCATGAGAAGTCAACCTAAATGATCGAATGTTGGAAGATTTCCCTTTGATCAGCACTGCAGCCAATCAGTGTGTTCTGAAAGCACAGCAGATGGGGAATCCAATATATACACACACAATATATTATATATATATATATATATATACACACACACACACATACATACACACACACACACACTTCCAGTGCAGCAAAATGTAAGGCAATCTACCTCCTGGCACCATGCATCTGACAACAGAACTTTATTAAGGGTCTATGTGATAGTCAAAAAAAATTGAATTAAAAGAAAAGTGAACAATGCAGTATGCCAAGATTAGCGAACTGCCACTGTGGTGGTCTTGCTGGATTGCACACATTGAAGGGTTCCACTTACCTATTACTTAGTATGTATGCATTTACATAAAAATAGGTATACTTTAAGCTACAATTGCTCCCAAATGCAATGGAAAATGCAAGTGCCAGTCTGTACTGATATATTCTAAAGCTCAGGGACTCTAGTGCGCTACACTTCGAGCATTAGTACCTAATCAATGAAAGTGAATAGCAAACTGGTCACTATGGGTTTCTGCATCTCGCCATAATAAATAAGGCATGTAAGGTCTCCTGATTTGGAGTTCTAAGCTATGAACGACATCTGGAACGCTCAGTTCATAGGGCTGAAAAAGACCTGATGCAGCAATTTATTCTCACACTACCCAGAGCTTCCCAGGTGTCCAATTAGCCTTCAGCGATATTGTATTTTCCTGGTAAACCTATTCTACAGCAAGAAATTGTGCTTCCATGGAATGATTCCACCACAGCCAACGCCGCCTCTTTGTTAAGGTCTCGTTAAAACTCAGAGGAAGAGGAGCCCCGACAATGCCACCAGCGCAAGCTGTCCTTGAAGTGGCGGGCGATCTAGTAAATTATTAATATCCGTTTCCTGGATATTGGCTGGACTCTGGAGGGACTGCAAGGTCATACAGCAACACGGCACAAGTATACAACCTGGACAAATGCAAAGAAACGCACGGGTCATACATTAAGGCTTGCTTTGCCAGTGCAGCCTTTCTGCTAAGTGAATCTTGTATCAGAATTCAGATCAAAACCCTATGGCTATTGCCATTTCTGCAATTATAAGAAATCTGACCCTGAGAAAATGAAGCGATTTTGTTTGCATGCACCACCCTCTAACAGTCGTTTTCAACCAGGGTGCCCAGGCACCGAGGTGCGTGGAGGCTTCTTCAGGGGTGTCTTGGCAAAATGCTTAAATTATCAAAAATTGTATACAAGCCAGCAGGTGGGTGAAGCCTGCCTTTTAGTTCCACAAAGCCAAAGGTTTTCATTGTGCACCATTACAACCTTCTAGACACTGATATCCTAACAACCAATCATGCCATCAGTTGATAGTGTGTGTCTGTTGACTCCACAGCATCCTTGTTTGACCCTCTTGTGCCCCTCTCCCTTAGCACTGGGAGGGTCACATTAGCTGACTGATGGAGTGAAATTGAGGAGAAGAGAAACATTGGAATACTAGTCCGTACCAGTTTGCAAAAGTGTATTTGCTTTGGAAGGGAAAAAAAAAAAAAATCACCTCTAACTTGGAGTGCCCTACATGTGGATGTTGCTGCATTATGTAAAGCTATTAGAATAGATTTTAACATTTTAGAATGGGGTGCCTCAAGTTTGTCCATATTTTAAAGGGTGCCTTGAGATAGTCTAGAATTTTAAAGGGTGCCTTGACTATAAAAAAGGTTGAGAAATGCTGCTCTAACATACCAAAGAGGGATGGACATGTGACATGAGGCCGTAGTCCTACCAAGAAGTACAGTGAAAAGTTTGCCAAATCTGAAAAACAATTAAATTTAGGATATTACCAGACCTCAACATTCTCTCTCCCCCCCCCCCCCCCCGTGTGTGGTTGAGTCCTAGCCTTCTATGAACTCAAGGGCAGCCTACCTCCATGTTGGCCGCACAGCAGCACCATGTGGTGAGAGGCTGCACAACCACCCAGAAGCACTATGAAAGTCCTACTAAAATTGGTTGCAATAGATGTATTAAATATAAAACTGAACTCAGTGGATTTTAGTAGCTCTGATACATTCAGTATTAACCTTCTGGAGTGACTTTCTGGCTGGGAGCGGCTTATTAAAAATTAGTGATGAGCAGATCTGTAGCAGAGATGATGCTGAATTATCTCCAATGTCACGAAGACTGGCTGGATCCTTCAAATGAGATCACAGTTATTACATGGGATATTTAAGATACAAATCATTTTTTAATTATAAGTCACAACGCCACCTGAGACAGAAAATCCAAACATTTCCAATTACTGCCCAGAATTAGCAAATGTGGCTGCAGACATAGAAGTCAGTGGCTTAGTAACTAAATGGACCCAAGGCGACGACACACGATTTGTGCCAACATAATTTATGAATTCCTCTACCACAATGGCAGACCATACACAAATCCCAGTAAAGAGATCTGTGAATGGATGATGCAGCTATGTAGGCAGAGAATTGCTAAATCCAAATATCATTAGGACGCTGAAGGGAGAAGCACCCCATGATTCAGGCAAGTTAAGGAAGGGGTTTGAGGGTGGGGAGGGTTTTTTTTTTTTAATTAGGCCATGTTCTCATAGATGAACGAAGCCGGAGCACAATTTTCAGGCTTGACATACGAGTATTAGAGTCGCACAATTGATCATTAAAAGTATCGCAATCTCAATTTAACGCCCATCACGATCCTAATCCAGCATTTCCATGATTCATGTTAAAGTGCAGAGGCGTTGACTGCTCTAAACGGTAAAAAAAAAAAAAAAAAAAAAAAAAAATTATCAGCCAGCAAATGTTTATCAACATTGCTCAGTGCTGAGAGATAGAGACATTGTATCATTTGGTTCTTTTAGATCAAAAGGGATGAACTTCTTTTGCAAATTAGGTCAGTTTACCACTTAAAGATTAAGGCCACTTTCACAAGGGCTTTCCGATCCGGTTCGCCTGTCAGTTTTTCAGGTGGACCTGATCGGATGCTCCATGCAGCCCTATGGAGCAGTGGATATCAGTGGAGACCTGTCTGCTGACACCTGCTGCTATCCGATCCCGTCTGAAATACAGGACAGATGGAAATCCTATTTTCCATATGCCTGGAGGATCGGATGAAAAATGGACAGGCGGTCAGGTCTCATCCGATCTCCCATAGAGGAGAGCGGGGCTCTGGCAGCTCCATTCTGCACACAAAGCAGAGACGGAGCTGTCAACCGTCTGCTCAGCGGGGGATCGGCGGATCGATCCCCACTGAGAAAAAGGAGTCCGCCGAGCGCACCGCCCGTGTGACAGGACCCTTAGCCTTTTTCTGACACTTGTTGCTTACAAGCTAAAATCAGTATTGTATGTTAGAAGATTAGTGGATGTGGCGCTGCTTGTGCTGGATCTATTGCAATACCTAGTGTATATATGAACCCCAAAACTATTCTACATAAGTGCTGTACATAAAAATTAATTCTTTGAGACAGATCACAAACCCAATAGATCAAATAAGTGATTTAGTGCTAATGGGACATGTACAATAGATTATTCCTAATACAGCATTAACCACTTAAGCCCCGGAGGATTTGGCTGCTAAAAGACCAGGGGGTTTTTTGCGATTTTTTACTGCGTGACTTTAACGGACAATTGCGCGGTCGTGCGACGCTGTACCTAAATGAATTTGACGTCCTTTTTTTCCCACAAACAGAGCTTTCTTTTGGTGGTATTTGATCACCTGTGCGATTTTTTGATCATGCGCTATAAACAAGAAAAGAGCGTCAATTTTGCAAAAACAACAATATTTTTCACATTTTTTTATATGAAATTCCCCCCCAAAAAAATGTAAAAATCAAAATTTTTTAACATTTTCGGCCAATTTGTTTTATGCTACATATGTTTGGTAAAAATAAAAAAAAAAAAAAAAAAAAAAAAAAAAAAAAAAAAAAAAAAAAAAAAAATCGCAAAAAGCGTATTTTGATTGGTTTGCGCAAAAGTTATCGCGTTTACTAACAAAGGGAAAGATTTTTGTCATTTTTGGTGTTTTTTTTTTTTAACGCGTAATGGCGGCGATCTGCGATTTTTTTTCGGTACTGCGACATTGCGGCGGACAGATCGGACCCTTGACTGACATTTTTGACACTTTTGGGGGTACCAGTGACATTACTGCAGTAATCAGTGCTATAAATATGCACTGTTACTGCAAAAATGACACTGGCAGGGAAGGGGTTAACTTTATTGGACAGGGAGGGGTTAAGTGTGTCCTAGGGGCGTGCTTCTAACTGTGCAGGGACATTGCTATTGGTGTAAAAACAAAGATCAACGGTTCTACATAGTAGAACCGTCTGATCTTCATTTTTACACAGGGAGAATGACGGGCGGCTTGTTTACATAAGCCGCTCCGCCTTTCTCCCTTCACAGGAGCGATCGTAGTGTGACCGGCGGACATCAAGTCCGCTGGTCACACACACTGACTTGTCTGAACGAACCGCGGCGGGCGCGCGCCCGCCCGCAATTGGCTCGCAAGTCAGTGACAGGCGAGTGACGTATCCATACGTCACTCTGCCTGGCCGGGGCTGACCGCCGCAGTATATAGTCGTGCGGCGGTCGGCAACCGGTTAATAGTGCCTCAGTGTAGAAAGTGACTCCATGCAAGAAAGTGCTTGCACCCTGTATAATGACAGTCCTCAAATATGATATGCACAAAAATCAAAGAATAAAAAAATGTGCTCCCCCATATGTGCCGCACTCACCGGAAGACTCCCCACCAAGGGGGTATTCAGCATTCACAGCACCATAAAACTGTATGTAATCTCCTTTGGCAATGGATAGCTGACATGTTGTATTCTTATAGTCTAGTTACCCCCCGCGGTCTCAGGCGTATATGTGGGAAATAAAACATTCACGGCGTCATTGCATCACTTCCCGTTTCGGATCCGTGTAACAACGGCGTCTTGGACTTCCAGACCTTTTGTTTTTACTGCTTGGCTTAGATGGCTTAAATGTAGGTGTATACTAGTCTTTTTAAAATTTACACCATGGAATTACACTATGGAGGTTATATTTCCCATATATGCCTGGGACCGCGGGGGTAACTGGACTATATAAGAATACAGCGTTTCAGCTATCCATTGCCAAAAGGAGATTACATACAGCTTATGGTGCTGTAAATGCTGAATACCTTCTTGATGGTGAAAGTCTTCTGGTGAGTGCGGTACATATGGGGTTGCACGAGTGAAGACACTGGCACAAACATTTTATGCAAACATATTTTCATTTTTCGGTTTGATTTTTTTGCATATCATATTTGAGGCCTATCGTTATACAGGGTGCAAGCACTTGTCACTTTCTTGCACTGAGTTTTTACACTGAGGCACCAAAAATGTTGTATTAGGAATAATATTGTACACATCACTTTATCACTGAAAGATGATGTTACCGTTATCTTTATTCTAAGCAAAAAAATTGTGGATTCTCATTTTATCCAGAATCGTGCAGCTCTATTGGGTATCTAGCCATAGTGGCCCAACCTCATCTTAAAAAGTTTCCAAAAAATTAAATATATTGCCTTTATGTGCATTAAAATTGAGTTTCTTTCCTGAAATATATGTGCAAATGCCATCATTTTATTCTCCATGGTTCCTGCTTTTAGAAAGTATATATAAAATTGGGGGGTTTAAACTAATCTTCAGGCCTACAAGGTGTATTCTAACATTCGAACGAACACACTTTGCGGGGGAGGTTGCAAACATGTTGAATGTTACACCCTGAATACAGGTACAACAACATGTTCAGAAAGCAATATTTGCAGTCTACCAATCATTAGATGTAGGGGCTGCATTAGTTTTCCTTTTCTAGGTATTATTCCCCTCGGTTTTCACCTGGTGATCTGGCCAGTAACACAGCACTGTGTAAAAGTGGCCCCGCTTTGGATGAATGAGCACAGGGGGCACACAGCAGACAGCAGCAATGTTAATCTGGAGGGGTTGGAGGAGGAGGGGGGGGGGGGGTGTTCAATGTACTAGCAGATTTACATACACTAACAAATTGAAAAAATTGAACCCAAACCCCAGTTCACATTGCAGCTACGGCAACAGTTTTTTTTTTTTTTTTTTGGAAAAAGCTTTCACATGAATAAATGAAAGTGGAACATTAAAAACCTATTGGATCAGAATAACTTGCGCTGATGTGAGAACCAATTTTGTGTGATAAAATTAAAACCAAAACATAAGGCACTAGAAACAAACTAAATGTGGCCCTGCTGCTGTATGCGACATAGTTCTGCGTGTTGTAAACCTATTCTTTCTAAAAATATGAACAGTGTTTGAGCAAATTGGTATTCTATTAGCGCACCTAAAAGACTGTAAAATCATCATGTGCTCAAATATACATACACATAAAAAGTGCCCATAATGCACATGCTATAATGTAACAGCGCTGTTGTTGCCCCGCTCTTTCCCGGATCAGCATTGGCTCCAATCAGCAGATGTGACGTCAGACTGGAAGATTGGAGCACATGCTGGCTTGGTTTGTCTCACTCATGTAAACTGATACATTCTGCTGGAGAGTTTGTGGTGTAAAAACAGATTTATTGGCCGAATTACCAGATGAATAGAAGAACGCAAGCCTATAAAAGAAACGAATACAGCCATCACATCTAATTAGTAAGCTGCAATATAATAAAGGTTTGCTTTTGGGTTTAATTCCGCTTTATTCTTTGAAAATGACAGAAATACTGTCATTACTAAATTTCTAAGAAAAGTGTGACTAGTTTAACAAGGCAGAGGCAAATCACCTTGTGACACTCCAAATAAGTAAAGTTCAGGGGAAATTTACAAATGACTAGTCTTCCAGCAAATCGATTCTGAAAAGAGTGATGGAAAATTTGAGAAATGTGACTAAACTTGGTTTGTAGACAATACATACTGCTTCAATGGGACCCGTGCGGATCAACCAGGATCTGGTGGTTTTTTGGAAGGATTATTATTACTTGATCTACATATGAACTGCTAGAAGATAAACTGGTCAATTTAACACAGACGGCATCATCCAAGTAGAAACAGAACCACAAATATCTCATGACAATGTCACAATGTATGGGTGTGAAAAGAAAATGATACTTGAACACTTTTCTTTCACAATTACTTTACTAAAGAAATGTCCTACTTCATTTTTGTATGGTAATCCACTCATAATAAATCTGCTTTGCGGCCTTATATTATTGACCCCCCCCCCCCCCATTCAGACAAAGTGGTTCTAAAGGCTATTTGACTTTAATGCAGTCTATACATTACAGCAGAACTAAACCCCATCAATTTAAAGTGGACTTTAGCCATAACAAACGTGATAAAAAAAATAATGTTTAGCAAGGAACACCCATTCCACATCAAGAATTCTGTTACCAAAATTAAGGTGTGGTATAAATTGCCTCCAGCTTTGTTTCGGTTTCTTCTTGCCTGAGGCTGCCATTGTGCTGAAGCCCAGAGCCCCTGAAAAGCAGTAAATCATAAAGAAGAACTAAACCCATCAAATTAAAAAAGGTAAAAAAAAAAAAAAAAAAAGTTACTTAAAGCGGAGTTCCACCCAAAAGTGGAACTTCCGCTTTAGGGAGTCCTGACCCCCTGACATGCCACATTTGGCATGTCATTTGTTTGGGGGGGGGGGGGGGGGGGGCGGGTACCTAGTTTTGACAGGTACCCACTCCCACTTCCGCTCGGAGCGCCGCGGCGCCCTGAACGGAAGTTCTCCACTCCCCCTCCCTCCCTGCAATCTTCTGGGACACGTCAGAGGTCCCAGAAGATTGCCGGCCAATCACGGCACGCAGCGCGACTCGCGCATGCGCAGTGGGTACCCGGCTGTGAAGCCGCAAACTGTAACAGCCGGGTGCCCACAGCAGTGATGCCGGTGTAACGTGAGAATTACCTACCCCGTGAGAATTACCTACCCCTCGTCACTTCCAGCCAGAAACAGCTGAGCAGCGCAGCAGTGCGCATGCTCAGAGCCCCGGATACCTAAAGGAAGAACAGAGGAGCTCACTAGTGCGCATGCGCACTAGTATGAAGAGATCACGGTGTACCGTGAAAAAAACCTACAGACGCGGCGCTTACATAAAACAGCTGTGCAGAAATACGAGTCATCTCCGCTCCTGTCCCGGTCACTTCCCTGCTCTCGGCAAGTAAATATAAAAGCGGCTTTCGGCTCCGTGATTTATGTTTTCATACAGCCGCCGCCGCTTTTATATTTACTATCCGAGAGCAGGGAAGTGACCGGGACAGGAGCGGAGATGACTCCTATTTCAGCACAGCTGTTTTAATGTACCCGTTGCATTACATACAGTGCCGAGTACCGGAAGTGACGAGGGGTAGGTTTTTCTCACGGGTAGGTAATTCTCACGGAACACCGGCGCCGAGGGAGAGGATCGAGGCTTCGGGCGGCCGCATCGCTGGACCGTTGGACAGGTGAGTGAATGGCTGGAACTCCGCTTTAATGCCGGGATTGCTGTCACATTTGCTTGTGTCCTCAACAAAGCTGTCGTCAAACCATCAAATGGCTGATGTCATAACTGATCACATGTGCAACACCATGGCAGTTGCAGATCAAACAAAAGCAGCTTCCTTGGCTGTAAAGGATAGGAGGCTTTAAGGCTTTCAGCACACCTGCCTCTACAAACCCAGCAGTGCCTAAAAATGTGAAAGAGTAAGAGCCCATTCAGACAGGGGCGACACGACTTGCTGGGGCGACCTCGGCGCGACTTGCACGGACTTCATACAATTGAAGTCAATGCAAGTCGCCTCCAGGTCGCCCCAAAGAAGTACAGGACCCTTTTTCTAAGTCGGAACGACTTGTGTCGCTCCTATTAGAACGGGTCCTGTGCTAATCAATGGCAGGCGACCGACCGCGACTTGTCAGGCGACCAGGACGCCTGACAAGTCGCGCTAGTGTGTATGGACCCTAACTCTTTCAACTTTTGTTGAGAAATAAATACAATTTAAAAAAAAACATCCCCATCTAGTTGATATATGTACACTGCAAGGATTATAACAACCTTTTCTGCAGATTCCCATCTTCTGTTATTCAGAAGAAATCCCTGTGTGTTTCTCTGTGATAATTATAAAACCACTCCCATTAGATTCATTTTCCCACAGAGGCAATCAGCTGGGGCACCTGCAGAGCACTAATGAGGAAATCTGCTGGGTCTGCATCCCTTTAGACGTGTTCCTATAGTAAGTATCTCACCAAAAATGACATTTTTGTTGCAGGGGATGCCAGAAATCTGACTTGTATCTTAGTGCAGACTTCTGAGAAAATTGGTGAGCCAATCACACAAGCAGGAAAGATGTTTCTGGGGTGGGGTCAGTACACATTCTATGTACAGAAAAACTCCAGGTAGCCATATTGCATTGCATTTTCAGAAAATTACCGGGGCTGCAGAGTGAAAAGGAAAGGTCATTTTTAATAATATTCAATTACAATGTGACTTGTGTCACAATTGTTTACGCTATTTTATTTGTTATTTATTTGATTTTTTTTTTTCTCAAGAAAACGCACGCTGCTTACGTCACGGGTGCCTGAGTGGAACGCAAGCCGGTATTCACCGCTCTCTACTCACGGGCACCATTTCGTTTTTTTACTTTTTCATGTACTGTTTACCTACCAATTCTATTAAAAACTATTTTTATGGTAATAAACTATCTGGAGCTTTTTTTTATCCTGCATACCCTGACCGGCCCCACGGATCGAGGCTATCCAGGAGAGGGAAATTCCGAGTACTGTGGTACTATAAAGCCCAGCAGTGTCTACTCTGGCCCTGGTGGCCAAACAAGCGTTTACAGGTCTTAGTACCATAAGGTATACAAGACCCACATTATCTGGTGAGTGTGTTCTTCTATTATCCCCACGGTGACACCAAAAAGTACCAGCACTGGATCATTGGAGGACCTGCACCTTTTTTCCCTATTGGCACTCAAGATTTACCTGCATATTTTTGCACCCGAGTCACATATGAACTACTATTTATTAACTTTTTTACTTGCATATTTGCACTTGAGTCACTTTTGAACTATTATTTATGAACTTTTATTGCAAATATTTTTTCACCTGTTTGATTTTATCACTTTAAATACAGCACCTTCCTTCATCCCCTTTAATTTTAAAATTGCATTATAATATATCTAATTACCTACCTTTTATACCTATATTGTGTTATCTACCCTAAGCATTATTATAAGGTCATTGGTTATTCATCACACATTGTGTATACACATACATATTCATCTTTGCACAATACTTAAGGTATTAGCACCAAGCACTTTAATAAAGTTTAATGCACCATATATGTTCTAAGGCCTACCAACCTCACACGTTTAACCTTTTTTTGTATTGACAAGCAATTGTCCAGCAGTGGGTCACCTGAAGCAAGCGCTATGGTTGGCCCCAATTTATTGTGGCCTTACTCCTATTATCTCCCTATAGCAGCTGCATTACCAATCATCTATCTCTATAATATTGCTCATTTCATTTATTTTATTAGAACATACCTTAACCCTACCCATAGGCGCGAGGGATATACATATTTAAGTATATTAATTCACGATTTAAAGAATATAGCTTGTATAAAAAAAATTATATGGTTCCTGGATTTTTAAACTTGCAATCTGCACATTTTTTAAAAACAAAAGAAAAATACCTGACAACGCACAATTCCAAAAATAAACTGACGAATGACACCTACAGGCAGATGCAGGTAGGTGCATTGCCCAGTCTTGCTACAGAAGTGGTGAATGTAGTTCATGAAACCGACCACAGAACATTTTTTCACAGAAAAGCAGTGCATGTGGTGTCCATCCATGGTAGGAGATTTAGTAGCTGTAGTAAATAAGCCGGCTCGCTATCTTGCCAGCTGGGTCAGTAGGAGCTGCCAGACTGACCAGTCAGCAATGCTTCAGAACAGATAACAGAAATTGCAGACAGCTTGCCTGTTGATAACCGAACAATGACCTGAATGGACTGCACTGGATAGCATTATGTAGAAAGAAAAGCTCTACAATTGGTGCATAAAGCCTGGTACATGCTACAAGTTTTTTTTTGTTCAACCCAGCGGATTGAACAAAAAATAAAAACATTTTTTATATATATATATATATATATATATATATATATATATATATATATATATATATATATATATATATATATATATATATATATATATATATATATATATATATATATATATATATATATAAAAAAGTGATTTTTGACTTACCATAAAATTAATTTCTCTGAGGTTAACCACTTAAGCCCCAGAGGATTTGGCTGCTAAACGACCAGGGGGCGATTCGGCACTGCGTGACTTTAACGGACAATTGCGCGGTCGCGCAACGCTGTACCTAAACAAATTTGACGTCCTTTTTTCCCCACAAACAGAGCTTTCTTTTGGTGGTATTTGATCACCTGTGCGCTTTTTACTTTTTGCGCTATAAATAAAAAAAAAGAGCGTAAATTTTGCAAAACTAACAATATTTTTCACATTTTTTTTATATGAAATTCCCCAAAAAAAATGTAAAAAAAATCAAAATTTTTTAACATTTTCGGCCAATTTGTTTTATGCTACATATGTTTGGTTAAAAAAAAAAAAAATCACAAAAAGCGTATTTTTATTGGTTTGCGCAAAAGTTTACTAACAAAGGGAAAGATTTTTGTCATTTTTGTTGTTTTTTTTTTTAAACGCGTAATGGCGGCAATCTGCGATTTTTTTTTGCGGTACTGTGACATTGGGGCGGACAGATCGGACCCTTGACTGACATTGACACTTTTGGGGTTACCAGTGACATTTCTACAGTAATCAGTGCTATAAATATGCACCGTTACTGTAAAAATACACTGGTAGCGAAGGGGTTAACTTTGAGAGGGAGGGGCTGTGTGTGTCCCTAGGGGTGTGATTCTTACTGTGATTGGCTGTGACTTGAGGTGTAAGGACACTGATCAACGGTTCTACATAGTAGAACCGTGTGATCAGTGTTTTTACACCGAGGAGAATGACAGGTGGCTTGTTTACACAAGCCGCCTGACTATCTCCCTCTCCCCCGACGATCGCCGAGTGACCTGCGGACATCGGGTCCGCCGGTCACACGCGCGGGGGGGGTCCGTGACCGCGAGGGAGCGCGCCTCCGGCGGCGCGCGCTCGCTCCCCAAACCCTACCAGGCTAGTGACGTTAATTAACGTCACTTTGCCTGTGAGGGGCTGACCGCCGCAGTAAATTTACTTGCGGCGGTCGGCAAGTGGTTAATTGACGGCTGCAGCTCCATATTCTTATTAACCATTGGGTTAAACTGCTCCCTACAGGAGTAGAAAACTAGGCAGGAAAAAAAAAAAGTCTGGCTAGCCTATGCCCAGCCCCCACAGACATAGCCGCCGCTGTTTTCTATGGCAAACCACTGCAAAGCGGCCGCCGGATAACACAATTATGGCCGCCGTGCAGCACAAGACTAAAACAAAATGGTGGCCCCCCCCCCCCACGAGGCTCCTAGGGACCCAGGAGAGATTCCTAGACCTCAATGACAGACAAGCAGGACGGGGAGCCCTGGCAGGAGCCCCCACCAGGTACAGCCCCCCACCCGCACAGCCGATAATCCGGTCACCACACAGCCCCAGCAGAAGTGGACGGGGGGTAAAATGGGGGGACAAATGAGGGGGAACCTGACAGGAAGGAGGGGAAACCCTGGCATCCAACCATCCCATGGAGGGGCCCATGTCCAACCCAAAAACCCTTCAGGGGGAGAGGGCGACAGCTACGCACCACATCAGGAACCAGGTGGGCACCGCTCCAGACCGAACCCCTCACCATCTAAAACGCTGCAACTCAGGCCGAGACCCGGTCGTATGTGACCACGTGAGGCGTTTAACTCACAGGCCAGCCTCCATCCGGTGGGGCTATGTTGCGGTAGACCTAGCGTGGAGCTGATGTCTGCATGCGTGCTCCCTGGCCGTACTGGGGCGACTACTGGATCTAGATTATCCAACCCGTCGCTCAGTCCGGCAGTTGATTGTAAATCTCTCCATCAATGAACGAAATTCCTACCGACCCTGCCAGAAAGCCATTATCCTTGTAACATCCTGAACAATGAACAGTAATCTCAAACAATGAGATTTTCATTCCAAGCTAGCTTGTGTAAACTAACCCCTCAATGTAAGGAGATAGAGAGAGGATTTGTTTATGGTTCAAAACCAGGAAAGCAGTCTAAAGTGACAACACTGTCATCGATAAATACAGTACAGAGCGTGAGCATTGTCATCCTAGCACAGGAAAGGTTGTTACTAACAGGATCAATAGAATGCAATTAATGCAAATATTAAAATCTAGCTTGTAATTGCAGTTTAGAGTTTTTTTGTGCAAAAGTGGAACTTGATTACATTTTATTGCTTTTTTTGGTATTGTGTTTAAATAGATTTTAGATATAGAGATTATTTTTAATGTGTATGCCATTATGCTGTGTATATGCGTGTATAAGACATTGTTCTTTATGTGAGACTAATGTGGCATTTTCTGTATGAATTTCCTTGTCAGCACAAGCGTTGTTTGTTTGTGTACTCTGAGCTACCTCTATATCGAGAATAAACTGATAGGTACTATTGCCCACAATTTCCTGACGTTTTCTGCACAACCGCCATCAGAGAGCTGTGTGCCAGGCTGTGCCAGTCATCAATTCTAATCAGATAATGATTCAGATTTAATAAGCCGTAAAAAGAATTGGTTATGTCTAGACTTGAGCTGTCACCGGACCCGGATTATGCATTTCCCACACCCTGACTCTTGTAACTTTGGCAGTATAAGGACTTGGCCAGAACTTGCGCTGTTTTGTACCAGTTGTGGGCTGTAAATAAAAAGAAAAACATTGCAAATATTGTCACAAGGCAAGATGACAGCGTCAAGGTCTTGTCCCCAAATCTCAGAATCTAGAAGAAAAGTGCCCACTGTTCAACTTTAAACAGCAAGGCCTGCCGATGCCAATGTGGACTTTGAATTCTGTAGATATCTTTCCACAGAAGGAGGGAAAAATGGGCAGAATGCCATGGTGAAGTCAGACAAAAAAAGCCTCTGTGTTGGTGGTAAACATGGTTGTTTATCAGCAGTGCTGGACAGTTCCAGGACCAGACATATGTCACAATTCAAACATTCTACATAAAATAAAAATTATAAAAAACATTAGGTGAGCCAATTTTTTTTTTCTTTTTACAAGGTCACAAAAATACTGACAAGATATGGTGCTCATATAGCTCTATTATCATGCCTCTGGAAGAGGACGTTCACACATGACCGCTCTTGTAGGACTTTAGCCACCTGAACACCCAAAATTTATTTTTCAGTAAGGCAGGCAATACACGGAGCAAATTTCTCTCTCTTGCAGGAAAGAAATTTGCTCAATTCCACCATCAACACAGATCGTATTAATGAGGGAATACCTCCTTCCAGGCCATCGTCTTCTCCCGGTGGGCAGGCAGGGGAAGCCGCCCCCGCTGGGAGAAGACCGTGATCATAGATAGCGGTTATATCAGCCACTAGCAATAATAGCAAGAGAATCTTGCAGGCTGGTTGTACCAAAGTTGATCGATCAATCAGCTTTGTACATTCACCCTGCCCATTAATGGTTCCAACCATGTATAGCTGGCCTAAGTCTGGCCTCTTTGTAAATCTGTTGCAGTGTTTCTTACCTGGAGATGCAATAACCGCACATTCTTCTGCAATCTGACAATGCAGAAAATAATGCTTCCCGATCATGCCTGTCAGGTCTTCAGACAGCCTTTCATAGGAGGAGCACATACAGCAGGCTGACAAGCTAGGAGACAGCGGCTTAAACAAATTGTAAAGGGTATTTTTTTTCTGTTAAATAAAAAGCTTACATTTACCTGTACTGCAGAGCAGCCCCAATCCTCCTTCTAGGGTACCCCGCTGGTGCTCCTGGCTCCTTCTCTTGGTGTGCCATCATGGAAACCCACTTCCTCTTGTAGCACACCAGTGGGCTTGATGCCAAGCCGCTCTGCCTTTGTCCGTAGACACAGAGTGCAGTTTGGCCCTGTGCGCCTTCATTACAGGATTTTTGACCCCCACAGGAGCCAATGGCTCCTGCTGCTATCAATCTGCCTTGTGAGGAGAGAAATAGCCGAGAGAACCGCTGCTCTCGAGCATAGCGCTGGATCAAAATCGGGCTCCGGTAAGTAGGAGGTGGGGGGGAGATCTGAGAGAACCGCTGCTCTCAAGCACTGCACTGGATCTTAATCGGGCCCCCGGTAAGTAGGAGGTGGGGGGGGGAGGGGATTCTGCAGTCACAGCGTTTACCTAAATGCATTCTCTCTGCATTAAAAAGGTAAAAACCTTCCGCCATTAGAGCCACTGTAGGCCCATTCACACTAGGATGCGGTGCAGGAAACCCATGGTGCCGCACCACATTTAAAGCGCATTGCCCTTGTAATCTGCAGTGGGTGTCAGTGCATCATTTTATTTTGAAGGGGAAAGTCCATGCTGTCAGAATACATTAGCGCAGCAGGGGAGATTCCTGCATCAACATCACTTGTTGCACTTATTTTCCACAAAGCTTAGTGAAAGTGGTGAAGTTTCATTTGGCAAAAAATACCCAATCAGGTGCAAGGAATCTTCCCTGCTGCACTATTGCAAATGCTGGTTTTCCAGCACAACAGTTATGCCTCGTACACACGCAACGATTATCAGCCGACCGATCGGCCGTCTTTTGTCCAGTGTTGTTGTGTTGGTTGAAATGTGCTCTAGACTTGCACTGGACTTTTGTTGGCCAACAAAAACCAACTTCAGAAGTGAGGTCATGTGATGGTTTACTTTGTGTGTTTTTTCTTCTCTGAGCATGCCCAGTCTTGCTCATCAGATTTTTGTCTGCCGAAATCTGTACTGTGACGAAAAATCGGCCGTTGTGGTGACGGCCAACAAAAATTTTATAGCATGCACACCAGATTTTATTCGGCCGAAAAGTCGCAGTCGGTTGTTGGAAGCATCATACTAACAAGCCGAAAATCGGCCGATCGGACGTTGGCCGAAAATTCACGGCCAACAATCCTTGCGTGTGTACGAGGCACAAGTCAGAAGCCCATCCAACGATCTGCTTCTGTTGACCAGAGAGTGTTACAAAGAGATCGAAATACAGCTGGTTGAGCAGCGTACCAAGGGGAAAATTACTTTTTGCTTCCCGATATATCTTTGAAACATGCAATCCATCCCAATGGGACAGGGAACAAACAAAAAAAAAAAAAAAACCCCCACACACAAACAGCCCCCCCAAGTCTGTTTCAACTCTATAGCCCAATGCAGCAAGGAGTGAGTTCTGGACACGGTGGATGATAAAAATAAACGTAGAAGATTACAATGAAACTAATGGATCCAGGCTGAGCTATTCAAGCAGGGAAATTGTATTAAAAAGAGCACTCCAGAAATATCAGCATAAAGGGCGATGCTGGTGGACATTAGAGATAAGGCAGAGAAGGGCACCTTGAACTCTCATTGAAGGCAGTGCTGAGATGTGACCGTTCCATATGCAGTCAGGTGGGGGAGGGGGAATATAAACACAAAAAAAAAAAAAAGTGTTCACAAGGACGGTGACAGACCTCTCCAATATTCCATTCGTCCTCTGGAGATCAGGAGAATTTTATATTACACTAATATGCTTCTGGGCTACAGTGTTCCTAAGCATTCAAGCATGGTTGTCAATGTTTTGCAATTAGTTTGTTATTTTGGTGTCCTGAAGCCAATCATTACCCTGCCTCTGAAGAGTATGGCACGCTCCCATTGTGGAATATTTACTACATTTTTATTGTAGTTCATTAAAAATCTTATACAATCCCCTACAAATCCCATTTTACCCAAGGATATATAAAAAAAAAAGTAAACTTAAAAAGGGGATTCAAACGTCAACTCCGGGGATACATCCCAGGTCCTTCTCAAACATTGCTAAAGAACAAGATCGGAATTACTTCCATACCACTTCCTTCCCTCCTGACATATGCCTGAACTTTGCGTGCCACCAAAACTACTTCCTCCTCTTTCTATGGTTTAAAACATTTTTTTGTTTTTTTAGTTCTACTTACCTAGGTGGATGCAGAATTGATCCAGTGCTGCATCCAGCCCCACGCAGGCTCTAAGACCAAGCAATCAAAGAACCGTGACTTGCCGCAACTTCCAATGCACGTTGTGAGAAGCTCACAGTGTGCAGTGAAATAAGAGCAAGCAATATCCCTACAGGAGTGGAGCCTGTACAACTGTGCAAGACTGAAGGGAAAATTAGAGATTCAGGCTTTAGACACAACAACCTTCCTTAGTGATCAGATGCACCAACCTAACCCTACAACAGCCATAAAACCCAGCACTGGCATTCCTGCACCAAAAACATGTTGCATCAAAACTATATAAAATACAGCAAAAATCTCAAGGCAGACCGAAAAGAACACACTTACGCAGTTATGTAAATATCTAGCTTTTTTTTTTTTTTTACTCCTTAAAGCGGAGTTCCACCCTAAATCGAAAGTTCCGTCCATCTTCATGCCCGGGGTCACCTGAAAAACAAATGGATAAATCGCAATTTTTTAAACTTGCCTTACCTCCTCTTCCTCCCCTCGGCGGCCACGGCGATTCGTCACTTCCTGGCTTTGCAATGATTCCTGGGAGCTGAACGTCATCGCTCCCAGGAATCAATGCGCCTGCACCGGCCCCGACGTCAGTTCCGGTGCAGGCGCCGTCATACCTTGCTAAACAGCTTCTGGGCATGCCCAGAAGCGGTGCAGGGATGACGCTGCGGAACCGGAAGTGACGGCGGGGCCAGCGCAGTGCATCGTGGGACCGAAGAGGGCGCAGAAGAGGACCGCGCTGGCTTCAAGCTGCCCACACCTGAGATGGCAGCGCTGGAGAAGACATTTTCAAGGTAAGTATTTCTTCTTGCAGGTGTGCAACCCGGGACAATTCAGAGGCTATCCATTGTGGAATGTACTAGCCCTGACTGTCCCGGGGGTATTTTTATGTATTTTTTTTGGTTTTAGGTGGAACTCCTCTTTAAGCACCTTTCACATTGACAGACCAATCAGGTCTGTGTCAGTTTTTCAGGTGGACCTGATCGGACCATCCATTGCTCTTTATGGAGCAGCAGATTTCAATGGACATGTGTCCGCTGACACCCACCGACATCTGATATCTGTGTCTGCTCTGCATCAGGGGAGCGGACACGGACCTGTCATCCGCCTGCTCAGCGGGAAATAGCAGAGAGATCCCCCACTGAGCAGGCAGATCCACTGCCAGACTCCACCAGTGTGAAAGGGGCCTTAGCCGGACCATCTCTGGCACACCTTTCATTTGTTCTTTCAATAATGGAGGCTCGGCATCAGATATGGCTGATTTGCATGCAGATACACTCTGCCTATGAACACTGCCTGACATCCACCAATGAAGGCATTTTGGTATTTGCACAACTGCTCCCAAGCACCAGCCCACTGCTAGTGTCAGGGATGAGAGGAGTCCAGAAGCCGGGTCCTGTGATGCCTTCAGAAAACCATGTACAGTACCTTGCCAGGCCCTACCACCAGCCATGTTCTGCCTGCACTCCATAGAAAAGCACAGAGGCCCAATAAATGAAAGGTTCTATTTAAAACAGAAGCATGTTGCAGAAGGAAAGAAATGAATCAGGAAATGCAAACTATAAGCAGAATAAAACTTCAACTTTAAAAAAAAGATAACCAAACCCAAGATATAAAATGCAATAAGTTGCAGCTTAGATGTGGATGCATTCGATTTTTTTTTTTTTTCTCAAGCCAAAAACATTTTCAGCAAATACTTGTTGATCTTGCTAGAAATGTAGTGTCCTTGTCACTTCCTGTGACGTGCACCTAAAAATATCTTCTGTAAACCAACACAGAGTGTTGCAGAGTTGTACAAGTCTCAGAAATGGGTAGACAGAAATGCAAATCTGTTGGCTGAGTTCAGCTTTAAATACTATTCACAAAAAAAAAAAAAACCCTTACCGCTAAATCCGCTAAATCTGCACCAAACACAAATCAGGACTACTGCTTTTTAGTAGTTAAATTGCTAGAATAGATAGATAATGAATGGTGTTATTTCCCCACAGGGCTGGGTATAAAACCAGCATGCCATTTTTTTGCAGGAAAGCGGTGTTGCCTAATAGTCTATTTTAGGCCCAACACAGAAGTGAATTGCAAAGAAAATAAGATCTTTTGTGTGTGCAGATTGCAGCTCTGTTCCCTCCAGCACTCCTCAGGCGATGGTCCTTGTGTGCGACACATGGCATCTTTGTTCGCTGACGCCATGGATGCGCTTACATTAACACAGCACATCTCCCTTTCAAGCTGCAACAATCCGTGGCTGGATTTTAGCCTTCGGGCAAACATATTTTCTTCCTTTTTACAAACAGTTTTTGTCAGAGATACAATTTAAAGACATCAAATACTAGAAGGATGGTGTACTTTCTGATAACTTTATGACCAATACTTCAACTCAATTTTAACCACTTTACCACCGGAGGATTTTGCCGTCTTACGTCTGGGTCACTTTTTGCGATTCGGCACTGTGCGACTTTAACTGACAATTGCGCGGTCATGCAATGCTGTACCCAAACGAAATTTACGTCCTTTTTTTTCCCCACAAACAGAGCTTTCTTTTGGTGGTATTTGATCACCTGTGCGATTTTTACTTTTTGCGCTATAAACAAAAAAAAAAAGAGCGAAAATTTTGAAAAAATAACATTTTTCACATTTTTTTTTATATGAAATTCCCCCCAAAAAATGTAAAAATCAAAATGTTTTTATCATTTTAGGCCAATTTGTTTTCTGCTACATATTTTTGGTAAAAAAAAAAAAAAAAATCACAATAAACGTATTTTGATTGGTTTGCGCAAAAGTTATTGTGTTTACTAAGGGAAAGATTTGTCGTTTTTGGTGTTTTTTTTTTTTTTAACGAGTAATGGCGGCGATCTGCGATTTTTTTTGCGGGACTGCAACATTGCGGCGGACAGATCGGACCCTTGACTGACATTTTTGAAACTTTTGGGTTTACCAGTGACATTACTACAGTAATCAGTGCTATAAATATGCACTGTTACTTTAAAAATGACACTGGCAGGGAAGGGGTTAATTTTTTTGGAGAGGGAGGGGTTAATGTATGCCTGGTGCTTACCGACATGTGTGGGGGGGAGGTGACTATGTAACACAGGGACAGATCGCAGGTTCAGCTATGCTGAACCCTGCAATCTGACCCTGCCTGTCACTTAGGAGATCACTTAGGAGTGTAAACAAAGCGGGCGGATCTCCAGACTCTATTCCCTGACGATCGGGGAAGAGCATGGGCGATCGCCGCTGCTCCTCCCCTGGCCCGACTCCCACTGTGACTAAATACAGCAGGAGCGAGCCTCCAACGGCACGCGTGTGCCGCCGAGAAGGGGGGAGTGTCTGCCGACGTAGTACTACAAGAGCCACTTTGCCGCAGTAGAGCTCTAGTGAGCAGCAGCAAAGTGGTTAAAAACCTGAAGTCGGCCACACATCGATCGAAATTCAGCTGATTTAGCAGGGACCACATAAATTTCGATCCATGTGTGGCCACTGTGGTTGAACAGTAGATGAGAACACAAAATAAAAACATAACACTTGACTCGTGCATGATCAGCCTTAGGTCTGGTTCACACTTCTCCATTTTTCAGTGCATTTTCAGTTTCTAAGAAATGCACTACAGTCCATTCAACATGGCTTCCTATGGGTTACATTCCCTTCTGTGAGCTTTCCACCGGTGCGTTTTTTTGGTCAGGGCCTCTCTTCCCCCCCCCCCCCCCCTAGCGTTTTAGCATTTTCCGTTCTATAGACCTCAATGGAAATGCATCACAAACTCAGTGCTTGCATTTTTTACACGTTTCTGCTGGTTTCTCCTGCAAGACAACAGACACCACCCAGAAAACATTGCCTATGCAACGTGCATAGGTGTGAACCAGGCCTATAGTAGGGTGTACAAGTTCAATGTTTTTTCCCTAAACCTGTGAAAAAAAAAAAAAAAAAAAAAAAAAAAAAAAAAACACACCCCAGACGGATCCCCACACCAACACAAAATTATGTGGATGCCGATATCTTCATACGGAGTTACTGTAATCTGACAGCAGGGATTCTCCCACTCATCAGAACACATTGGCCATTTGACTGAAATAGTTGATCAAATGCTGGTTTTCCAGCTTAAAGCAGAGTTCCACCAAAAAGTGGAACTTCCGCTCATTTGCTTCCTCCCCCACTCCGGTGCCACATTTGGCACCTTTCAGGGGGGAGGGGGGGGATGGGTACCTGTTTTTGACAGGTATCATTCCCCCACTTCCGGGAGACGGCACCGCCCCTCTGAAGTTTTGCCACTCCTTCCCCCTGCCGCCGAGCCAATCCAAATGCACAGCCCGCTTCGCGCATGCGCAGTAGGGACCCGCCCATGAAGTCGCAAGGCTTCACTGCCGGGTTCCCTCATTGGCAGGCGACGGCAGCACCCGACAGGCAATGGAAACATCGGCTGCGGTGCCAACATTGCTGGACTCCAGGACAGGCAAGTGTCCTAATATTAAAAGTCAGCAGCTACAGCATGTGTAGCTGCTGACTTAATTTTTGGAGGGGGAGGGGGGGGGGTGAGGCTGGAACATCGCTTTAATGTTGAACAGAAGTTGTTTAAAACTGGTTTCTGTTGAACAGCCAGCAGTACACAGACCGAAAATCTTGCTGAACCGGTCAAATTTTTGCACATTTTTATCCTGCTTAACAGTTCAATCTACAGAAAACCTTCCCGCATTATACGCTGATCCTCTCTGCACAACAGCTGAAATATCAAGAAGGGCTGGTAGTGGAAGAGTTTCTTCACTTGCTGTAGAACTCAGAAGTGCAGGGAACAGGAAGGTATACCATACCATCTACCTCCACTGTTCACCATTTAAAGCCTGGTTCACACCTATGCATTTTTTAGTGCGTTTTTTTTTTTTTTTTTTTTTTCAAAATGGCAAAACACACACACTACAGTCCATTTAGCATTGATTCCTATGGGTCATCTTCACATCTGTGCCTTTTATGAAAAGGGCTAGGGACTTTTTTCTGGGTTTTGGTTTCATAGACTTCAGAAAAGGATCAAAAACTTGTATTGAAAAAACACAAAATGCACCTGGAATATGCAAACTGCAACCTGCATAGATGTGAACCAGGACTGAGATACGAAAACATTTTTAGGTTTTTAACCACTTGCCTACTGAGCACTTAAACCTCCTTCCTGGCCAGGCCAATTTTCAGCTTTCAGCGCTGTCACTTTAAAAAGGACAATTGTGCGGTCATGCCACACTGCACAAATATCACATCTCCCCCCCCCCCCCCCCCCACAAATGTAGTTTTCTTTTGGTGGTATTTAATTTTTTTTTTTTTGCTCAACAAAAGAGCGAACAATTTTGAAAAAACAAAAACTTTTTATAGTTGGGATAAAAAATTTTGCAAACAAGAATTTTTTTGCTTCACCGATGGGCACCGATAGTCAGCACTGATTAGCAGTACTGGTGGGCACTGAGAGGACTGATGTCCCTTAACAGAAGCTGGTTAACAGCTTT
This sequence comes from Pelophylax lessonae, assembly GCF_965119305.1. NCBI lineage: Eukaryota > Metazoa > Chordata > Amphibia > Anura > Ranidae > Pelophylax > Pelophylax lessonae. Next base: position 496,753,122 of record NC_138771.1, read on the forward strand.
CCTTCCCCCCCCCCCCCTTCACGCTTTCAGCGAGAGGCAAAAAATAAAAAAAACTGTCAGAACAGCGCTGTATACTGTACAGTATGTAGCAGAGGCTACCCACTATTTTACAGCGTTTCCACCCACTGCATTTATGAGTGAAAGTTATAGTTCATTTGAATCCGCTTGGTCCAAACAAACCATTTAAAAGCGGTTGTAAAAGGCATTTTTATTTTTTAAACTAAAATAAAAAAATTAGTTGTACTTGTCTGCAATGTGTAATGGTATTGCACAGAGCGGTCTCTTACCCTCTTTTCTGGAGTTCCCCACCAGCACTATCCACTCCTCTTTCCTTGCGGGTGCCCCCTGGCAGGCTTTGTGCTGTGGGGGCACTGGTGCGAGTGCACTCAAGTAAAAGTCAACACTCAGGATAACTTTAATAGCGGCCTTCCTTTATTGAAACATGAACAGCAACTGTAAAACATCCAACGCGTTTCGGCCACAAGGCCTTCGTTATGGCTGGGTGCACACAGTACAACTCAGCCACGCTCCCCACAGGATTTGCCTAGCAGCAGCCAATGGCAAATGCTGCTCTCAGTCTCCTGTGAGACCAGGAAGAGAGAGCACTCAGGTAAGCATTTAGGGAGGGGGAAACAGGTATTCGAGAATGCATTACAGTAAACGACCTTTTTGAGTTCATAACTTTAAAACTTCACTAAAAGCTATAGATAGAAATGTAATGAATAATAATGCCTAATAATAATGCCTAAGTACATTGCAGAAGCACCAAAACAAAAAAAAGGTATGAACTATTTAGTGCCAGTTCACATTGGTGCCACGCGGGAACCCTGCGAATGCACTGGGTTTCCACATTGCACCCGACACAGGCAGTTCACACTGCCACATGTCAACTGCTGGGGGTGTCAATACAAAGTTAACAACACCCCCAGATTAGTTCCGATTCCTGTCCGAACGGACAGTTCGCACTGCGATATGCAATCGCATAGGTGTGAACACCCATTCAATCAGATTCTGGTGCGGGCCAAAAAAAGGGTCCTGTGCGACTTTGGTCCGAATGCGATGCAAAATCAGCCATGCAATTCGCATCACACAGACATCGCATATGCGTGAACCAGCACTGAAAGTTTGTAAAACGGTCAACAAGCCAAGTCCTATTCATTTCGATGACTCGGTTTACTAAGGAGCATTCTTTTGCCTAAAACAAAATTGCCAGGAGCTGTACCCAAAGCTGCATTACAAATAAACTGCAGGCCATGGACAAACTGGTCCGCTAAATCAACATAAGCAGCGGGGACCTGCTCATGCCCTAGGCCCAAAATTTTGGCCTATTCAGTTAGAGTCTGAGACACCAGGGCTGAGGCAAAGACTGGCCGCAATGTCCAACTAGCCATAGTAAACCACAGCCTCGGATAGCCACAGCCTCCGCTTTGCTGTCAGCCGGATCCTTAAAGGACGGGGATTCCTTTACTAGGATCATGGCAGCTTTGTTCAACCTGGAAACAGGAGGGTCCACCACTTTTAAAAAGTGACTCCTCAAAAGTGTAACGTACCGCAAAACGTTTGGGGAGCACAAAGGGTAATTTTGGTTGTTCCCATTCCTTACAGGAAAACCTGTCAAAAAAAAAAAAAACACATATAAGGAAACACCTTTGGAGTCAGAGATGACTTATGCGTACCAAACGACACAGCCACGTCCATAGCTACGTCAGTCGCATCCTCCATTTTTAAAGTCTCACGCACTGTGATAAGTGCGTCTACCAGCAGTTTTTAAAATAGCTGCTGCGACCATTGAGGAATCATCCTCACTAATTGGATGGATCTGGGGGTGTGATATTAAGCCCCCTTGGACGGGCCGCGTCCACGGCAGTATCAGGCTCAGAATAATAAGAGGCAGACTGAGCAGGGAAAGGCTTCCTCCTGGGCCTTTGCCTACACGCCACTTCCACCTCGGGACACTAAGGGCTGCAGAACCGCCATCAGTGCAACCATGGGAAGCTGGGGTTCCATGGGACCTGCCACCTTCATGAGGGGGGGGGGGGGTGTCAAAGGGGGAGATGTGACCCTGAGGTTCCAAAAAGGAGAGAAAGACCTTGCAGTACAAAGACGATCTTTTGGCACCACTAAAAGGATCCCCCCCAATAAATAAAAAGGCAAAAAAGTGGAGTGGAGGGGGGGGGGGGGGGGGGACGACTGTGCTTACCCTTTTATGGTGCAGGTAACGCTCCAGACAGAATCCTCACCACTGAAGTAGGGGAGCTGTCGGAAAAGGGACCGCTGCGACTTAGACCCAAACCCAGTCGTATGCAACACTGCGAGCGGTTTAACTCGTGGGCCAGCCTCTGTCCGTGTGGCTACATTGCAGCTGACCTAGCGCGTAGCTGCGGTCTGCAGAGCTCACTGGGGGGGCTGGAGGGGGGGGGGGCGGACACTGGATCTAGATTATCCAGCCTGTCGCTTGATTGTAGATCTCCCAAGAGAAAAAAAAAAAAAAATTGCTAGGACCAGAGATCCCAGCCAGGAGCCTAGGTCCTTACTAGACATATTAGAGCAGAGAGGGGGGTTTTATACCAACCTGAGGACAGCCCATGGGCTTAGCCAGGTGTTTTTTGTTCTGCCTAGTCCTACTCCTGAAGAAAGCTATATAACCCAGTAGTTATGATTTATGGAGTGCTGTGTCAGTCAATGAATGAAAGAAAAGTACATGAGCTTCTTTTTGGCAGATTACAGGTGTTTTTGGCCCCATAGACTTCAATAGAAACGCCTGACTTCAGCGTTTTTTTGCTTAAATAGCAGCTCTCCATCCCTAATCTCCTCCCCCCTAGTGCTTTCTATTGGCTAAACAAAAAACGCCTGAAGCTTTAAAAACGCTTGTAATACACTTTAAAAAAAAAAAAAAAAAAAAAACACGCCAGTAATAGAATACACTCAGGTGTGAATGGAGCCTTAATAAAACGATGCTACAGGAGGGACAAAGTTAATTTGTTAATGCAACTATTTTTCTCATAGTTAAATGATCACTGTTATATCGCGTGTCAATATGGTACCTGAAACCCTTTCAAACTATGTGCACCAACCTACTACACTGTTAAATGACAGCTGAAGCTTTGGTTCAGGAGTGCCCAGCGGTGACATGTTGACAAGGTGGAGTGGCAAGGACAGACTGCAAACAACTTCTGGGAATATCACCAAGAGACAACAGGAAGTACAATTTGTCCAACACAGCAAGAACATCTGACCGATAAGCAGCAGCAACAGAAATTCACACCATCTATTCTGACCAGTCCCAGCTCTGTACTTTGTCCTACACGGGGGACTCAAAGTTCACATGACCATAAAATCTGATTACATTCTCAGACGTGCATTCCATCCCCGAGCCTTGCTGTACCAGAACTGCAAATGCTGGCAACCGCACAGGAAAGTTAGACAACAAAATTCCCTCTTTTGTTACCCATGATATTGGCGTTTTGTGGTGCAAAAAGATAAGCGTAATGTGCACCCGCGAGACGCAACCAACTATAAAGAAGCTTTCATTAGTCTGACCAGACAAAAACGAGATAACCGACTGACTGGCTGAGAGGAGTCATTCACAGCTCTGCCTAATAAAAACAAAAGCCGTCAGAAATATGCAAACTTTTTTATTTTTTATTAAAAGGATTTACTTATCTGACCAACATGGTTAACCTACAGCTTCATTGTGTAGTGGGCCCACAACAGGCATATAGGCAAGGACTTTTAGCTTTCCCTAGTTGTAAATTTATTCTAGGTCAGGGACTCTATAGATAATGAGGTCATAAAATGTGTATGACATCCAGGGACTGTTATTAAAAAAAAAAAAAAAAAAGCTCCCATTATTTACCCTAAATAAGCCTGCACATGTTTTGCTAGAAAACTGCAGTGACAGACCCTGGTGGCATAATTTTCACAAAATCGCAACTATTAAAAACTGCTCACAAGAGATCCCAAGTTGTCCACAACCATCTTCTATAATAAAGAAGAAGCGTCTCTGCGTCCAGTCCCTGTGTCCGTGGGATTGCGCTACTACTCATGTGCCCCACGGACAGCCGTTGGGACTTGGAGCGCAGAGACTTCGGGCGGCCGGGTGAAAATGTTGAAGCGGCAGGTGTGCACGGGCACGCGGCGGGTGCGCGCTCGCACGAGAGTGCCGCTCGGTCAGCTCTGCGCGTGTCCCCGATGTTGCTAGGGCAACAGGGACGCTATGCGCAAACAAGTCTGTTTTTACAAATGTTTGACCACATGTTCTAGCGCCCGTTAATTTAACAGGCTTAATGTCTAGTTAGGTATACAACTACACAATCTCCTTTAAAATTGGACAACTGCTATATGCAGTACTGCCTGTCTGACTGGCTGTACACTGAATGGAAAGACAGGCTTTTACACAAACAAGGGGGATTGTACAATCAGACAAATGTGTGTAAGTGGCCAGTTTTAGCCACAGAAAAAATTTGGGCCCAGCATGCATCTACCTGGCCATTTTGTATGTGCACTTTCAAGCATACACCCCTTATAAATAGGCATTCAATGCTGCCATACTCCCGTCTTCAATCACCACTGATATGTAGGGCTGCCACCTTTTCCCTTTAAGCCAGGGGTCTTCAAACTATGGCCCTCCAGTTGTTCAGAACTACAATTCCCATCATGCATGGTCATGTCTGTGAATGTCAGATCTTTACAATGCCTCATGGGATGTGTAGTTCCACAACATCTGGAGGGCCGTAGATTGAGGATCCCTGCTTTAAGCCCTCGTTCACATTGAATGCAGCTTTGAAATCGTGCAAAGTCATCTCAACTCGCATGATTTCAAAGCCGCATTTCAGTATTTCAGTCCGACTTCGGGGGGGGGGGGGGGGGGGGGGTTAATTGAAAGACATCTGTGCGAGTTCATGCACATATGTCTATTGAAGTCGTCCCCAAAAGAAGTGCAGGAACTACTTTTGGAAAATCGGTGTGGTGCTGCAAAGTCAGCGTCACACCGATTGGGACTGTGCCATTGCCGACAATAGGCTGCGATTTGACCTGTCAAATCAAGCCAATGTGAACAAGGGCTAAAACCTGAACATCTAATAATTACACAGGTACTGTGGCTGATTAAGGTGGTAATTAAAGTCACTTAATGCCTGATCTGCATTAAACTAGCCTCAGAACCTGTGTAATTAATATGTGTTCAGGTTTAAAAGGGAGGAGGTTGCAACCCTACTAATGTGTCATCTTCCAAAAGGTCCCACAACTGTGTTGATTCATCACAGCATGAATGCAGCCCACTAATTATCTCATATGACCCATACGTGGCCCTCCCTCCTTCCCCAGCACGGGTTTGGTAAACAATGGATCAGCTCACTGTCATGTGATCATTGTCAAAGCCAGGGAAGGGGGGAAAAAAAAACAAAAAAAAAAACACTTGTATCCAGCTCAGCTTTCTCTTTCAGTCCCACTTTGTAAAGAAAATAGATGTACATGTTATTGTTACACAATGAAAAAAAAAAAAAAAATTTAAGATGTGGGGCCTTTTTTATGGTGGCAAATGTACAGAACAGAAGACTGCTAGAAGAGATGCACCATGGAGCGCAAGGGCAAGGACTGCAACCCATCAGGTGCTAGATATAGTCAGGTGTGCTGTATCACTACGACACCCAGGAAGCAGGCAAGTGATGATCCAATCAGTTATAAGAGGCAGCAGTCTGCACATTTCCAAGATGGCTGCCAACAGGTGGGCAAGGTAAGAGCTTGACAAATGGCCAAGATTTGAAACATCTATGAACGGCTTAAAGTTCAAAATAGAAATTCGTCTTTTTTTTTTGTCAAGCACCACATACAGAAAATTTGTGCTCTATAATTCAACACCCCACTCCCCAAACGGAAAGAAAAGCTTACATTATCCTGGGCAGAAGATGGAGGGGAGTTGGCCAGGAGGACACACTTATCGTCATATTGGTCATTTTGTGAATCCGTGCCCTCGGAGGTGACTGGCATGTGTCCTTTACGCAGCCTCAGGACAGACTCCGGACCGGCAGTGCTCCCCTCCTCCGCTCGATCTTGTGTGCTCATGGAATGTGGGAGCCCCTCCGTATCAGATATTGTAATGGTTGCAGAGGCAGCGCCACGGGGAATATCTGAAATAAAAAGAAAAAAAAAAATTTAGTCTGTTAGCCAGTATGCAAAACACACAAGAGAACATCTGACACAAGCCAACAAAAACAAATGCAATACAACACAAAAAACAGAAGAGGTTACCAGGGCACCGGTGACCCGGGAACATTCTGGGGGCCTGCGGTAAAGCTCAGGGAAAGAACTGAACATGTATCACTCTGCTTATATACACCTGTATGCAATAAAGGTTACTGATTTATCCATTACTAGAAAGATCTGATCAACTCAGCACTTGGTGACACAACCTTAGACCTTAGTACCCAGTAAATACATTAATAAATAGAACATGATTGGTGTAAAATGATAAACCAATATAGGTCATAAATGATAAATCAATAAAATGTCACAATAAAGTTTAAGTGCTTCGTAAATTAGCCTGAAATTGACTAGTGCCAGGAGCAGATCTTTGGATTGTAAAATACAATCAATTACTATTCTGGCCACAAATATTGCGATTTTTATCCACTTCAGCCCATGTACTTGCAGTCCTAGTGCCCCAAGTGGGGTTTTTTTTTTTTTAATCAAAACGAAATAAATAGTTTAAGAGTGTCAAACAGAAGGACACCATATTTCAATCTTATCAACATCTCGTTCAATCCATGTTCTATTTGACTCAAAACGCATCAGATTAAAAAGGTCACCATACACATAACTGCTTGATCCGATGAGGAAATCACCGATGTGACCGGATTGGAGCTCAGCAAGGATTCAGTAGGATAACATTGGTAACAGGTTCCTTTTTGTAAAGCCCAACTGAAGTCACAGGTCGAGTCCAAATATGAAGCAGTCCCCAACAGGCCACAGAGTGACACTGACCGATGCATTTTGTATTCTAGCAGACGTACTCAGACACACCCCCTCTTTTCCTCTCCATGACGACGGATGTAGCCAATACTCATCAGTACTGTCATTTCCACTATGGGCCATTTAACAACTCCATGAGTTAGTCCATTTTTCCCAGTACAATAATTTGTGTTATTCCACACAAAAACTACATGGCCACTGATCACCCACACAACAAAAGAACACGGCATAAAGACACAAGTAATATCTTGTGCAACAGACATTTTAGTGATACGAAAAGGTCAACTGGATGACCTTACAGTAGGAGCTGTAGGTCTGTGCAAGTTACCCAAGCCCAAGGGCCGGGGGGGGGGGGGGGTAGAATGGATGGGGAATTTTGCTGGACACTGGGAAGGGGGACTTTTCAATGCACCGTACTAACAAACAAGGCATCCAAACTTTTAATGTAAACAAAAACTTTGGAAAGTTCAGACTAGTGCGACTTGTCAGGCGACTTGTCAGCCTCACAAGTCGCGGTCGGTCGCAGTCCATTGACTGCTACAGGACCCGTTCTAATAGGAGTGACACAAGTCGCTCCGACTTAGAAAAAGGGTCCTGTACTACTTTGGGGCGACCTGGGAGCGACTTGCATAGACTTCCATTATGTGAAGTCCCTGGAAGTCGCGCCGAAGTCATGGTGCACGCGACTTCACAGGTCGCCCCTGAAGTCGGATCGCCTCAGTGTGAACCGGCTCTTATGCACAGTAGGTACGCACCAGGTGTGTTTTCCCGACGACAGCCCTATGTTAGGACTGCTAGCTGGGGTGTCTTTATAATCCATCGGGTTACGGTTTGATTTTTTTATGATCCCCCTGGTCCCACTTTGGAATGAAATCATCATTGGCTATAAGCATACTTTTGCTCCTTGTCTAGTCTAGGTTAATAATTTTATTCCACTGACTTGTTTCAGTTCTGAATGTCAGAAACATTTTGTACCCATGGTTACATTTTGTGTCTTGGTGCTCGATTACTCTGGAAACTGCCTTTTTTAGATTTAAAATGTGGAAAGAGAAAAAAAATAATAATGATGGGTGGGGGGCTTTGTTTTAACATTTTACTACCATAAGACCCCGATCACACTGGGGCGACGCTACTTGCCGGGGCGACCTCACAGGTCATATCATATCATTGAAGTCAATGCAGGTCGCTCCAGGTCGCCCCAAAGAAGCTCCGGACGCTTTTTCTAAGTCGGAGCGACTTGTGTCGCTCCTATTAAGAACGGGTCCACATCTACTCTATGGCAGGCGACCTACGGCGACCTGGTCGCCTGACAGGTCGCCCCAGTGCGAACAGAGTCTTAAGGTATCATACAACAGTGGCTAGCTGGGAGAACGTTGGGTATTGGCCCACTTTTCCCCGAAGACGAACCATTTTTCCTCAGTGTACAGTAAACCCCCGCTCCATCGCGATTCAGTTTTTGCGGTCCCGGTATATTGGGTTTTTTTTTTTGTAATGTTATTTTACTATATAAATCATTAAAAATGAAATATTTTTGTGTTTTCCATAGCTCTTGCTATGTCTCTCAGTATCTTTAGGTGTTTAAATGAGTTTCTATTGTTTTAAAAGTGTGTTTAAAGACCTTAAAATGCTTTTACACGTACAGTGACAGTAAAAAAAACATGCCTACAATGCATTTTAATAGGGTTTTTCTATTTCGCGGATTTTCACTTTTCGCGGCTGGGTCCGGAACGCAACCCCCGCAATGGAGGGGGGGGGGTTTACTGTATTACGTTTCAAAATTAGCATTGGTTTGACCGAAAATCGAGCACAAATTTGCACTAGTACTCCAAGAAAACTGCAACAAAAAAACAAAAGAAGTTCAAAAACCAAAAAACTTTATTCCTTCTGTAGACATTTCCTGCCAAAGCCAAATATGGAAACTTTTTTCCTCCTAAAGACCCTAGTGTGGTCGCACACAGCAACAACAACCCCCCACAATATAATTCTACAGTTCGCTAAAAAAATTCAGCAATAAAATCTTACGCACCATTGGAAAGGCAGAGTTTTAGCATCTGTACAGTTTAGGAAACAGCTGATGACAGAGTACCGGTGGAGTATGGGCCCAGTAAAACATCCAAAAAAAGAAGGAGGAAAAAGTAATTGGAGTTTGCAGTCCTGGAGGAAAATGCTGTAGATCCGTAAGGAAAAGACGGTTAAAGAAAAAGAATTGCCATGAGCTGTGCGCTGGGAGAAGTCAGTGTGCTGACGTTGTGAGAAGTGCTCTCTTGTCTCTGTACACATCTGCTGGAAGGGGAAACATTTAACAGGGCACGCTCTGTTTCAGATAAAGCACAGCCAACCATCTGGGTCCTAAGTGCCTCTCCTACACAGGCTCTGACCTCGGAGAAGATTCTGCCGAGCTGGCAGAAAAGGGCATACCCAAACACACCGCACGGCCAGGGGGACGGGATCACATGGCTTTCATAATCAGCAGCTTAATATGCAAGAAAAGTCCAAGGCATTAACGAGGAAAAGGCGCTCAAGGCTGATTAACCAACTGGCAGAGCAGGGCAGGGCTTAGGAAGGGTGGGGGGGGGGGGGGTGGTGTAACGACACAGCCACTTAGAAACGCTCAGCGATAAGTTGTGGGAAGAATCAGATACATTAAGAGTACATAAAAACAAAATACTTCTGTATCCAACACACTAATTCATTCATAATGGTCTGGTAAATATTTGATTTTCATTTTTCATGCAACTTCTGCTTTGTCTAATTTATGACATTTGAAATGAAAAGTTGCTGAAATCTAAACTCCAGCCTTGGGCCCCTTTCACACGGGGGGGATCTGTTTGAACGGACTCCGCTAGCTCTGTGGGGGATAGATCTGTTTGAACGGACTCCGCTAGCTCTGTGGGGGATAGATCTGTTTGAACGGACTCCGCTAGCTCTGTGGGGGATAGATCTGTTTGAACGGACTCCGCTAGCTCCGTGGGGGATAGATCTGTTTGAATGGACTCCGCTAGCTCCGTGGGGGATAGATCTGTTGATCCCCGCTAAGCAGGCGGATGATAGGCCCGTCTCCCCTCACAGTGCAGAGATGGACCTGTCAGCGTCCCGCTCCCCTCTATGGGGAGATCAGATGAAAATGGGACAGCCTGTCTGTTTTCATCCGATCCGACCCGCCAGACGGAAGGCAAACGTATCGCCATCTGTCGGTTTTCAGCGAACCCTGATGGATTGGATGCCAGGCGGGTGACCACTGACATCCGCCTCTCCATAGAAGAGAATGGGTGGCCCTGAAAAACGGACAGGCAGACCCGATAGGTCTGAGCCTAAAGGCCCGTACACAAGTAGCGATTGTCGGCCATAAATATTCGGCCACCGACCGATCAGCCGATTGTCGGCTTGTTAGTATGATGATTCCGACAACCGACTGCGACTTTTCGGCCGAACAAAATCTGGTGTGCATGCTTTAAAATTTTTGTTGGCCAGCACCAGAACGGCCGATTGTTCCTCAGTCAGTACAGAATTCGGCCGACAGACAGCAGATGAGCAAGACTGGGCATGCTCAGAAAAGAAAAACACAAGGAAAGTTAACCATCACATGACATCACTTCTGCAGTCGGCTGTTGTTGGCCGACAAAATTCGAGTGCAGTCTTTAGCACTTTTCAGCCGACAGGACAGCACCGGACAAAAGACAGCCGATCGTTCGGCCGATATTCGGTATGTGTGTATGGGGCTTTACACAGGCTCCTCCCCTTACTGCACACTCTAGGCCTGTCACAGCGTGCATTAGAAGCTGCAGCAATTACCGTAGAACTAAAGTCAAACTTTTCTTTAAGTTTTGGAGTGGAGAGGGATTAGAACACCGTTCCATTTTTATTGCTGTCTGTGTCCCCATTAGGCAGAGTCACCCTCTCTAGGATGTCCTGTTTACTATTATCATTGAAAGTCAAAGTAAAAGAAAATCCTAAATGGTGGGTTGTCCCCAGAAAAGTAAAAGAAATCTTCCAATGGGATTTCCTCTCACTTCCAGTTTGGCTATCAGAAAGGAAGCCAAGGGAAATCCCCACAATGGGACACAAATGGAAAAAAAATAAATTAAAAAAAATCTGACGAGTTCCAACTCTCCCTTGCTCTAGCCAGAATTAAAATAAAATAAAATATGTGCCTATAGTTTCAGAGCCCGCTTAACTTCCTGGCTGGAAGAAATCCATCATTATCTAGCTCTTTCCTCCTCAGCCTGACTATCCCTGACACGTCACTTTTATTCATAGAATTTCAGTGCTTTCAATCTTGGGAGCCCCAGCATCACATGTGGGCACTACCTTAGGCATTCTAAAATGCAGACAGTCTTCTTAGAAACACTTCCAGACTGACATTCAGATATTTGCATTAGGACCCTTTCACACAGGGGCACTGCCCAACGAGTCCATTCTGCTCAGTGGGGGATCAATCCGCCTATCCCTGTTGAGCAGGCGGATGACAGATGTGCAGAGACGGAGCTGTCAGATCCCCACCGTCTCCTCTATGGCAAGATCGGATGAGAATGGACCGCCTGTGTTTTTATCCGATCTGATCCTCCAGACAGATAGAAAATAGGGTTTCCATCCATCCGGATTTCATGGACAGGATCGGATCGGATAGCAGCAGGTGTCAGCGGAGAGGTCTCCGCTGCCCCATAGGGATGCATGGAGCATCCGATCAGGTCCGCTACAGGCGAATCGGATCGCCCGTGTGAAAGGGGGCCTAACTCCTATCAAAAGCCAACCCATTAGGATCTTGCGGAGTACCGAGATGTTTTCAGAAAGTTGTTAGCAGCACCCTGCCAGCTGCCCCCCCCCCCCCTCAGCCATAATCTGCCAGCATTGCATAGAGAATCAGAGACCCAGTGATGTCACTGGGTCTAAAATAGGTTTGCAATGAAAATGGAGGAACCGGGGGAAAAAAAAAAAAAAAACATAAGCAGATTAAGAGCCCATTCAGACTAGCGCGACTTGTCAGCCTGACAAGACGCGGTCGGTTGCGGTCCATTGAGTAGTACAGGACCCGTTCGTTCTAATAGGAGCGACACAAGTCGCTCCGACTTAGAAAAAGGGTCCTGTACTACTTTGGGGCGACCTGGGAGCAACTTGCATAGGACTTCCATTATGTAAAGTCCCTGCAAGTCGCGCCAAAGTCGCAGTGCACAGCAGTGCACGCGACTTCACAGGTCGCGCCCCCCCCCCCCCCCCCCCCGAAGTCGGATTGCCTCAGTGTGAACCGGCTCTAAAACTCAGCATTAAAAAAAATTTAATAAAATGATGATTGATAGAGCCAAACCTTCGGCTAGAGAATGGTAAGGGTTACTGCACATCAGTTTCGATTTTAATATTTTTTTGCTGTCTGATCCATTCTGGCCCAGTCACATTTTAAGGGTGGTAATCTGTATACAAATTGTGCACTTTACAAGCATTAATCATTGAACTCTTCAGCATAAACACATTTAACAGGATATTTTCTTTTAAGCAGCCAATAAAATTAAATTGCAATATGGTTTACACTGATCGCAATAAAAATGGAATCACAAATCATAAATGTTTACAGAAAAAAGGTGACCTAATCCAACATGCTGACTAGTGTCAAAGCCACGCATTTTGACCCAATGACGTTCTATGCTAGGAATCTGTTCTTACACTAATTAAATCTAATGGAAGACAATACAGCAGTGTTTCTTATTGGACATTTGTACAAAAAAAGTGGCAACCATCCCAATCTATAATTGGCCTTTGCAGCAAGGTGCCCATGGAAGGGCAATGCACATCACAAATTGTCCAGCGCCCTAACCGACCAGCCTGCAAACAACCACATTGTCCTGTCTATCAGTTTACGTTAAAAACTGTTTTTGTTTGCACACATTTGCAAATATATGCATAAGCCACAGTACCCATGCCAAGGGACCTCTGTATAAACTGTGGTCCTAACTCAATTTCCAGAACAAAAGAGGAGCACATAGGAATGGATAGATTTAGGGCAGGTATGCCTGGAAGAAGCCCTCAAAAAAGGAACAAGGACACACGTGATGCCAAGCAAAGCACACTGGCACCGAAGGCATTCCGTGCACCAAATTCATTATACTGTACAAAAAAGTGACAAACACCCCAATCTATAACTGGCCTCTGCAGCAAGGTGCACATGGAAGGGCAATGCACAACAAAATATAAAACAAAACAAAAGAATTCCCAGCACACTTACCGAACAGCCTGCAAAACAACAGAACTGGCCCTAACAGCTTAAGTTAAAAACATGGGGGGCCCTCCAGGCATACCTGCCCTGAATCTATCCATTCTTACACAGCATGTGCTTCTATTATGGAGGCTCTGGAAATTTAGAGTTAGAGCCACAGTATATATACACACACACACACAAGTCTCTTGGCATGGGCACTATGGCTTACCCATATATTTGCGAATGTATGCAAACAAAACCCTCCTTTTTATTTTTCTATATCCCCTGCAATACGGCTTTATTGCATATTAATTCTGCTGGTAGATTCACTAATTTTCCACTTCCTGTAGCAGCGTGACAACACGCATTGGCTGCCATGGGATGACAATACATGCACAGGAGTCAGCCCAGGCGCACAGGGACCATGCCGGCAAGGTAAGCTGAGCTGCACATGCACAGGAGTCAGCCCAGGCACACAGGGACCATGCCGGCAGGGTAAGCTGAGCTAAACATGCACAGGAGTCAGCCCAGGCACACAGGGACCATGCCGGCAGGGTAAGCTGAGCTAAACATGCACAGGAGTCAGCCCAGGCACACAGGGACCATGCCGGCAGGGTAAGCTGAGCTAAACATGCACAGGAGTCAGCCCAGGCACACAGGGACCATGCCGGCAAGGTAAGCTGAGCTGCACATGCACAGGAGTCAGCCCAGGCACACAGGGACCATGCCGGCAAGGTAAGCTGAGCTGCACATGCACAGGAGTCAGCCCAGGCACACAGGGACCATGCCGGCAAGGCAAGCTGAGCTGCACATGCACAGGAGTCAGCCCAGGCACACAGGGACCATGCCGGCAAGGTAAGCTGAGCTGCACATGCACAGGAGTCAGCCCAGGCACACAGGGACCATGCCGGCAGGGTAAGCTGAGCTGCACATGCACAGGAGTCAGCCCAGGCACACAGGGACCATGCCGGCAGGGTAAGCTGAGCTAAACATGCACAGGAGTCAGCCCAGGCACACAGGGACCATGCCAGCAGGGTAAGCTGAGCTGCACATGCACAGGAGTCAGCCCAGGCACACAGGGACCATGCCGGAAGGGTAAGCTGAGCTGCACATGCACAGGAGTCAGCCCAGGCACACAGGGACCATGCTGGCAGGGTAAGCTGAGCTGCGCATGCACAGGAGTCAGCCCAGGCACACAGGGACCATGCCGGCAAGGTAAGCTGAGCTGCACATGCACAGGAGTCAGCCCAGACACACAGGGACCATGCCGGCAAGGTAAGCTGAGCTGCACATGCAAAGGAGTCAGCCCAGGCACACAGGGACCATGCCGCCAGGGTAAGCTGAGCTGCACATGCACAGGAGTCAGCCCAGGCACACAGGGACCATGCTGGCAGGGTAAGCTGAGCTGCGCATGCACAGCTCAGTTTACATGCTGCAGAATGCTGTGAGCAGGCAGGTAGGTGTATTTTATTTCAGGAGAGAAATTGCATGTCTCTTCTGCAATAAATAGCCTGCTTTCCCATAAGTTATAGAAAAATGCCTTCAGTTCCGCTTTAAGAATAATGTGGCTCAGTTACCAAACACTAAAATTTTGGACTCCAAGAAGGTAATGAAAGTCTGATCACAAATACATACACTTAGACTTCCTGTTCCGTTTATGGAAGCTGTCCTTTATTTTAGGCTTAGTGACTCTTTAGTATGCAATTCCCTAGGCGCAGGCAGCTCTTAGGTGAGTCAATTTAACAGGAACTGTTCACATGGCCTTCCCCAAGGATCACTTCGGTATAGTTGTTGTTGAACAGGATGAATCATTCGCATGCAACACAAATATTGGAGGAAACGGATCTTGCTGAAAACCGACAGATGGCTGGTTCACCAAAGTAGGGTTCCACAGTAAGAAGAAAGATCCAGATCCACAACCGCATAGCTAACATAAGAGCAACTGGAAGATGCATTCACGAGTTCTGATTGGCTACAATGGCTTAATGCCCTGTAATTGGGCTGGCCATACATTATACAATTTTCCTTTAGATTTACCAAAACCATACAACAAGTTTAAACCTAAACATTTTCAATTTGTATGCAATCAGGCAGTCCCTTGCACTACAAAGTTGAAGGTAAATCTCTTCTGCAATAGAGTGCACCTACCTGCCTATTCGAAGTCCTCTGTGGAATGTACATGGAGCTTTTCATGCAGCTGAGAGTGTGGCGACATGACTGTACTCCCGCACAAGGACTGTACTCCCGCACAAGGACTGTACTCCCGCACAAGGACTGTACTCCCACACTTGTGCAAGAGTGACGTCATCTCGCATTGGCCTACCAAAATAGCCGAAGACCGGCACCCAGAAATCACTGGGAAGAAAATGGCACAGAGGAATGGCGCGGATGTCAGGCCACTGGAACCAAAGTACTGTATGTAGATTAGGGCTGCAACTAACGATTATTTTGTCTGTCGACTAATCTAGCGATTATTTTTCCGATTAGTCGACTAATCTAACGGTTATTTTTATTTTTTTTTGCTTAATTGAGTGTTCTTTTTTTGATTAGCTAAGCCCCTCCTCCCAGGACAGACCCCTCAGTAAGCCCTCCTCCCAGGACAGACCCCTCAGTAAGCCCTCCTCCCAGGACAGACCCCTCAGTAAGCCCTCCTCCCAGGACAGACCCCTCAGTAAGCCCTCCTCCCAGGACAGACCCCTCAGTAAGCCCTCCTCCCAGGACAGACCCCTCAGTAAGCCCTCCTCCCAGGACAGACCCCTCAGTAAGCCCCCCTCCTAGGACAGACCTCAGTAAGCCCCCTTCCCAGTACCGACCCCCCAGTAAGCCCCCTTCCAACACAGACCCCTCAGTAAGCCCCCTCCCAGTACAGACCCCTCAGTAAGCCCCCTTCCAACACAGACCCCTCAGTAAGCCCCCTCCCAGTACAGACCCCTCAGTAAGCCCCCTTCCAACACAGACCCCTCAGTAAGCCCCCTTCCAACACAGACCCCTAAGTAAGCCCTCCTACCTAGTACAGACCCCTCAGTAAGCCCCCTTCCAGCACAGACCCCTCAGTAAGCCCTCCCACCTAGTATAGACCACTTAGTAAGCCCCCCATCCGCAGGTGAGCCTGAGGGGTCTGCACTGGATCACATGCTGCTGCTGAAGTGGCGCATGATGTCTTGTCTGTGTGGGGCAGTGGGAGGGATCATCGGCGTCAGTCTGCAGCCACAGAGTGTCAGCTCAGTTGATGCACCGCCACGCAGGCGCAGCCGCCCTGGGACGTCATGCAGCTCACAGCGGCTGACGTAGAAGAGACAGACACTCTGGAGCCCCAATCAATGCAGCGGCCTGGCCGGCAATGCTTAAAGCGGCGCTGCGGGCCAGCCGTATCTTAAAGCGGCCCGGCGTGACGCGTCGACGCCTTTCATGCACTTCGACGTATTTCTGTAGTCGACGTAATCGATTACGTAGACGCATCGTTGCAGCACTAATGTATATGTGCCTTTAGTTCTGCTTTAAGTGTAAAACTGCATACGAGTCATTCCAGCTAATCACACTCTTATGAGAGGCCCTCCGATTCCTACTGTATTAAAAAGTGTATTGTATTTGTACTGTCTACCCTCAAGTTGTAAAGCGCTGCGTAAACTGTCGGCGCTATATAATAATAATAATAATAAAAAAAAAGGGCCATTTACACCCCATGCAGTGCAGGGTTTTTATTCTGCATCAAAAATGCATGGGAAGTAGGTTATATGGGTTCTAACGGCATAGTTCACACCAGTGCAGTGCATTCCAAAGAGGGAAAAAAAAAAAAAAAAAGTAATAAAACTAAATAAAGTACAACATGCTGCTTTTTTTTCTGCACAAAACTGTACTGGAATGCAAAAAAAAAAAAAAAAAAAAAAAAAAAAAAAAAAAAAAAAAAAAAAAAAATGTATGGAACGCAGCAAAACACACGTTAAACGCACATGCAGAAACATATCTGGAAAGGATCTGGAGGACGTTTTTGTGCTGTGACTGGGCATTAAAGCAAAACAAATCCCTTCTATCCTTGACAGCCAAGGAAGCTACGCCTCTTGCTTGATCTGCAGTTGACTTGGTACTGCACATGTGATCAGCTATCAGGGTGGATAAAAATCAAAAAAAACACACACCACAACCGGATTTTTTTTTTTTTTTTTTTTTTATTTTTATCAACAATTGTTTTAATAAAATGCTTTTGGAGTAAAAATCTGTCTAAAGATAAACTAATTTAGGATACATTAATAATTTAGTTTATTCAGCATGAAATGGAGCTTTGTTATGTAGCATGAGGCTGTATATATTTACATTAATTTTGGTTTGCCAAATATTAAAGATTCTAACTACCAGCAAGAAATAAGCCCTTACATTTAAAGAGCACTTGTCATTTCAGATCCATCACGGCAGCGCCCGTTAGCGGGCATCCACTCACCTGCTCCCACCGCATCCCCTCACCTGGTTTTGTCGCTGCCGCATTACCAGCCGTCCTATTAAAGTGAATGGGACGGTCGGTGAGTCAACAGAAGATCAGAGGAGGAGCCACTGCAGGTCAGAGATAAGTTGCTCTTTAACCACTTCTGGACCAGAAGGATTTGCCCCCTTAATGGTCAGGCCATATTTTGCGATTCGGCACTGCGTTACTTTAACGTACAATTGTGCAGTTGTGCGACGCTGTACCCAAATAAAATAGATGTCCAAACAGAATAAATTAGAGATTATTGCGCTAACTTAAAAAATGTAAGCAGCTGACATCAATCACTGAACTAAGGAGAGTGATAAAACAATAAATACAAAAATATGTGCAGCGCTAGAAGAAAAGAATTCCCAACAAAATAAATTGTCCAATCGCAGGAAACATTCCACAAGTAACGTAAACAATTGATGGTGAGAAAAAGTCCAATATATAATGGTGCAAATCATATATAAGTGCAGCAAATCCCGTCACCAGTGAAGGTAGAAATATATTGCGCTCACCAGATGGATGGGACCCCAAAACACCTTAAAGTGTAGGAGTCAAACAGGCTTAAAAATGATGGAGTGTCCCCACAGATTTTTCACCGATTCCAACGGCAACCATGTAAATCTCCGGTAGATGGAATAGTTCAGAGATTCCCCTTCCACATGGTGGGTGGTAAAACCGAAAAAAATGGAGGGACATATAGCGTAATATTGCTAAAATCAATTTAATATCAATAAAGCTGATACACTTACAGACATCCGTGAAAGACAGGCATATAAGATGTAAAACAGCTGGGCTGACCAAGTCCTCTTTACATGTTTCGGCATAAATGCCTTTTTCAAAAGATCAAGATCACGGATGTCTGTAAGTGTATCAGCTTTATTGATATTAAATTGATTTTAGCAATATTACGCTATATGTCCCTCCATTTTTTTCGGTTTTACCACCCACCATGTGGAAGGGGAATCTCTGAACTATTCCATCTACCGGAGATTTACATGGTTGCCGTTGGAATCGGTGAAAAATCTGTGGGGACACTCCATCATTTTTAAGCCTGTTTGACTCCTACACTATAAGGTGTTTTGGGGTCCCATCCATCTGGTGAGCGCAATATATTTCTACCTTCACTGGTGACGGGATTTGCTGCACTTATATATGATTTGCACCATTATATATTGGACTTTTTCTCACCATCAATTGTTTACGTTACTTGTGGAATGTTTCCTGCGATTGGACAATTTATTTTGTTGGGAATTCTTTTCTTCTAGCGCTGCACATATTTTTGTATTTATTAAAATAGAAGTCCTTTTTTTCCCCACAAATAGAGCTTTTTAGTGGTATTTGATCACGTGTGCGATTTTTTTAGCGCTATAAAAAAAAAAAAAAGTGCGACAATTCTAAAAAAAAAAAAAAAAAAAAAAAAAAAAAAAAAAGTAGAAATCAAAATTTTAATATTTTAGGCCAATTTGTTTTCTGCTACATATTTTTCTAAAAATCGCAATGAGCGCATTTTGATTGGTTTGGGCAAAAGTTATCACATCTACTAATTACGGGAAATATTTATGTCTTTATTGTTTTTTTTTTTTACTAGTAATGGTGGCAATCTACGATTTCTTGCGGGACTGCGACATTGCGGCGGACAGATTGGACCCCTGACTGACATTTTTGACACTTTTGGGGGGACTAGTGACATTACAGTAATCAGTGCTAAAAATATGCTCTGTTACTGCAATAATGACACTGGCAAAGAAGGGGTTAACACAGTAAGTGATCAAGGGGTTAAATGTGTACCTAGGGCATGTGTCTAACTGTATGAGGGCGTGGCTTGTGAAATGATCACAGAGACCTGTGTTCCTAGATAGAAGGATCACAGGCACTCTGATCATTCCAGAGAGAAGAACTGTCAGCTGTGTTTACAACAGCTGACGTTCTCTCTCAGCAGGGAGCGATCGCTGGTGTCAGACGGCAATCGGAGCCACCTGCCCCGTGCATCAGAGTCCCCGCTGACGAGTGGGGGCCGGAGCACTCTGGCGCGCACTCGGCTCCTAGCTGCAGGCCTGCGACAGATGTATACCTACATCGGTTCGTGCGGGAGGGCCGCTCTGCCGCAGTATAACTGCAGTGGGCTATCCGGAAGCCGTTAAAAAAAAAAAAAAAAAAAATTATAAATTTAAAATCGAGTATTTAAATCAAGCCTTATTAGTGATCTAAATCAAATCCACCCTGTCTGCTATGACAGCAGCCATCTGATGGCTTGACAGTTTGGTTAAGAGCTGGCACAAGCACACTAGTAACTGTGACCACTATCATTCACGGCATGCTTTGAATGTAACAGTTGAGAAAAGTTCAAATCTGTGGATTTAGTTCCGCTTTAACTGGCACCAGGCTATGAATCTGATGAAGAAAATTCCTTGGCATTATGGGTTAAGCTGCAACAAATGTCAGTTGAGAAAGCAGTGATGAAATGTGCAGCTCCAGAACATCTTATGTAACCTCCTTGGAATGTAGCAGACAAGCAAGGTCTATCACTTCCAGCGCGTACGTCTGACGCTTGGAAACTTCTACTCATTAAAAAAGGAAAATACACTTTCAGCATGCGCCAAGTAAACCTGACAGTAGAATGGAGTAGAAGGGGTGACTCACCACGAAGCACCAGTACATACCACAGTTTCAAAGTTCCACCTCTGGGAGCCCCCACACTTCCATTATACAAATATCACCTTTGCTCCATCTCTGATCATACCAGGCAAAATGACATCACAGTGCGAAGTGCAAATGTGGAGGACGAGGAGGCGTGCAAACAGCACTATCAGGTGAGGTGGGTGTGGTTGATTAAATATATGGAGCAAAGATGATGATATTTCCACATAACATTAAGGATGGGTTTGCTACACTTAGGTCACGTAGAGGAGTAAAGCCCTAAATAGCAATCGTACTTTGCTTTTAAAAATAAAAACAACCCACAGATGTAAAGTAGACCTGCCAGTAACTTTACAAGTTTGTGTGATAGATAGATATATATAGATATATATAGATATATATATATATATATATATCTCTATCTATCGGAATTTTTGTAAAATCTTACCTGTAAAATTCCTTTCTCTGAGTCCCCTAACAGTCGCTGCCTCCTCTAAGTCATCACTATTGGGCATTGACTTCCGCTCCGCAGGAGTAGCTAGGCATAAGACTTAGTCAAAAGAACAAAGGCATTAGCATATACACACCCATGGGGGCTGTCCCGTCTGGTCAATACCCCCCTGCAGTGACACTCCCAACTCAGTTTGGTAGCATAGCAGTAGGTAATAAGAACACAACCCCAAAAGAGGGGCGGGGGCGGCGACTGTCGGAGGACTCAGAGAAAGGAATTTTACAGGTAAGATTTTACAAAAATTCAGTTTTCTCTTACATCCGACAGTCGCCCTAAGTCATCACTATTGGGATGTCCCAAAGCAGTGTAGACATGAGGGGTGGGAGACGCAACCGCAGAAAAGGCAACGCAGTACCCACATCAGAGAAAGGAACCTTACACGCACAGTAAGAGAACATTCTGGGCAACAGAAAACAAGGCTCAACAGGAACAACAACCCAGGAAAACAAATAACCCAGGGGATAACACCCCAACAGCCAGGGACCCACAAAAAAGCATAAGGGTGCGTCATGGCACTGCCGCACTGAGAACTTTGCGGCCAAAGGAGGAATCAGCTGATGCCAGAACATCCACCTTATAGAATTTTAAAGAAAATCAAATAAAAAAAAAAAAAGATTAGAAAGGCTGAGACTGTAGCCCCAGCACAGGGAAGCCTAACTACTCCTGACGCTAGGCAGAAAGAAACTGAGTTGGGAGTGGTCACTGCAGGGGGGTATTGACCAGTGGGACAGCCCCCATGGGTGTGTATATGCAAATGCCTTTGTTCTTTTGACTAAGTCTTATGCCTAGCTACTCCTGCGGAGCGGAAGTCAATACCCAATAGTAATGACAGAGGAGGCGGCGACTGTCGGAGGACGTAAGATAAATATATATTTATTTATTTTTTAATTTAATTATTATTTTTTTTTTTTTTTTAAAGAAAATCTTATCATTTAAAAGCCAGCCTAAAGTCTAGCACACACGGGCTCAATATCAGGCGGCATCGACCGGTTCAATAGAGACCAGCTGACATTCGGCCCATGTGTGCTCGAGTCAGTCCGACATAACCTGCTGTCGGTTGAAGGAGCATAACTGAAAAAGGTCTGCGATTGGCTCCCATTTAGAGCTCTCAGCCAATGGCTGAGCGCCAACTGGAGTGTTGTGGTGGGGGCCGTCCCCATCAGAACACAAGAGCACAGCAGGGGAGATCGCTGTACGATTCTGGATAAAATGAGAATCACTTTTTTTGCTTAGAACAAAGATCATGATTCTCGGCGCATCAACTTTCACATTATGTTAAAAAAAAGGAAGAACGGCTAACTTTACGGTTTCATTTTTTTTTTTTTTTTTTTTTTTTTAATTGAAGTGTATTTTTTCCCAAAACACAGCAGACCAACACCAGCAGATGACATGGCTGCCCAAATCACCACTGACTGTGGAAACTTCACACTGGACCTCAACTTGGAATCTGAGCCTCTCCACTCTCCCTCTTGATTTCCAAATGAAATGCAAAATTTTCTGCAGTCTGAAGATTTGGGGGGCCATGTTATCTGCTGGTGTTGGTCCACTGTTTTATCACATCCAAAGTCAGCGAAACCCTCTACCAGGAAATTCTAGAACACTTCATGCTTCCCTCTGCTGACCAGCTCAAAATTAACTCTTTGATATTCTAATTGTAGGAGATGCATCTGTATAACGACAATGGGTGATTCAACCCGCCAATGTCCATCCATAGTGGATACATCAGTTTTACATTTTTCGTTTAATACCGCTTTAACGTGATATATTGCAACTTACCAATCATTAGATGTGGTGGCTTTATCATTTTTTTTCAGGCTCCCCCCTCCCCCCCATTTTACCTGGTGATCGGGCCAGTAACACACCTCATGTATTAAGAGTACCCCCACTCCGCATGAAGGGGCACCTTTGGACAGCAGCATTTTTAATCTGGGGGAGACTGTGCTATAGATGTACTAGCAGATTTAGATACACTAACAAATAGAAGCGCAACTCCAGCTCAAACTTTTGGGATAAAGCTTTTACATAAATAAGAGCCAATTATTATAGGCACCCGTCAGTAGAAAATGGTTTGTCACATCCCTAAGCCTAAAAAACAATGCAGCCACCTGATCGAAGGATCAGTAAACTAATATAATAAAGATTTATTTTTGGATTTAATACCAATTTAACTGGCCGTGTAATTTAGGCATTTCCTAGTCCAATTATTAGGTGTTCAACGTTTTCTCTTGCTGCAATGAAGAGACGTTCCCACAGATAACCAGAGCCAAGCTCCACTATTAAATATCAGCTGCAAGGGAAATAAAATGCCTCCACTCCTCATCTCATTTTATGCTTCATCCCCTGTGATAATAATCAAATGTATTGTCATCATGAGGATACGGAAGCTGCTGACGAGTCGGAATATCAGCAGTATCTCCGAACCCAATCGCTCAATCAAGCCCACGCTGTGCCAACTAAATATTTACATTGCAATGCATGGCGCTCCAACCACCCCAGGCAAAGCTTTCACTTCTACATCGCAAGCCAAAAATTCAGAGACTTTAACACAAATATCATGCCCTCTGCAGATAGGCTCAATACAAGAATAATCCTTTCCTATTTCCATATCAGAATTCCAAGAGCTCCAGAAAAATGCTGCTATGGGACTCTGCTCCTTCCCCAAACTCTCCTCTCCTAAAATACTCTGCTATGGGACTCTGCTCCTTCCCCAAACTCTCCTCTCCTAAAATACTCTGCTATGGGACTCTGCTCCTTCCCCAAACTCTCCTCTCCTAAAATACTCTGCTATGGGACTCTGCTCCTTCCCCAAACTCTCCTCTCCTAAAATACTCTGCTATGGGACTCTGCTCCTTCCCCAAACTCTCCTCTCCTAATATACTCTGCTCCCTCCCCAAACTCTCCTCTCCTAAAAGAATCTGCCGAAGGACTCTGCTCCTTCCCCAAAACTCTCCTCTCCTAAAATACTCTGCTGAAGGACTCTGCTCCTTCCCCAAACTCTCCTATCCTAAAATATTTTGCTGAAGGACTCTGCTCCTTCCTCAAACTCTCCTATCCTAAAATACTCTGCTCCTTTCCCAAACTCTCTTCTCCTACAATACTCTGCTGAAGGACTGCTCCTTCCTCAAACTCTCCTCTTCTAAAATACTCTGCTGAAGGACTCTGCTCCTTCCTCAAACTCTCCTCTCCTAAAATACACTGCTCCTTCCCCAAACACTCCTCTCCTAAAATACTCTGCTGAAGGACTCTGCTCCTTCCTCAAACTCTCCACTCCTAAAATACTCTGCTGAAGGACTCTGCTCCTTCCCCAAACTCTCCTCTCCTAAAATACTCTGCTGAAGGACTCTGCTCCTTCCCAAAACTCTCCTCTCCTAAAATACTCTGCTGAAGGACTCTGCTCCTTCCCCAAACTCTCCTCTCCTAAAATACTCTGCTGAAGGACTCTGCTCCTTCCCCAAACTCTCCTCTCCTAAAATACACTGCTGAAGGACTCTGCTCCTTGCCCAAACACCCCTCTCCTAAAATACTCTGCTGAAGGACTCTGCTCCTTCCCCAAACTCTCCTAAAATACTCCCCACTGCTGAAGGAATCTGCTCCTCCCCCAAACTCTCCTCGCCTAAAATACTCTGCTGAAGGACTCTGCTCCTTCCTCAAACTCTCCTCTTCTAAAATACTCTGCTGAAGGACTCTGCTCCTTCCTCAAACTCTCCTCTCCTAAAATACACTGCTCCTTCCCCAAACACTCCTCTCCTAAAATACTCTGCTGAAGGACTCTGCTCCTTCCTCAAACTCTCCACTCCTAAAATACTCTGCTGAAGGACTCTGCTCCTTCCCCAAACTCTCCTCTCCTAAAATACTCTGCTGAAGGACTCTGCTCCTTCCCAAAACTCTCCTCTCCTAAAATACTCTGCTGAAGGACTCTGCTCCTTCCCCAAACTCTCCTCTCCTAAAATACCCTGCTGAAGGACTCTGCTCCTTCCCCAAACTCTCCTCTCCTAAAATACACTGCTGAAGGACTCTGCTCCTTGCCCAAACACCCCTCTCCTAAAATACTCTGCTGAAGGACTCTGCTCCTTCCCCAAACTCTCCTAAAATACTCCCCACTGCTGAAGGAATCTGCTCCTCCCCCAAACTCTCCTCGCCTAAAATACTCTGCTGAAGGACTCTGCTCCTTCCTCAAACTCTCCTCTTCTAAAATACTCTGCTGAAGGACTCTGCTCCTTCCTCAAACTCTCCCCTCCTAAAATACACTGCTCCTTGCCCAAACAATCTGTCGAATATCTGATCGTTAGTATAGTGCTTTTGACAGCAGATTCCGACTTTTCGGACGACAAAAACGTAAGGTGCAGGCTATAAAATTTTTATCGTATGTGAACACAACGTTCGATTAAAAAAATAAATTAATAAAAATACATTCAAACAAGACTATGCATGTTTAGAAACGTTAAAAGACAATTCAACACATTACATGACTTCTGAAGCTCCGCTCCTAAAATGCTCTGCACTGCAGGACTCTGCTCCTTCCTCCATATAACTCTGCTCCCCAGAAATACTCTGTACAGCTGCAAATATTTTAATACTCTGTCTACATATTGCTCTGCCACTGCCTAAATTACAAAAAAAAAAAAAAAACCTCCCCTTAAAGTTGGTCTCTAAAACTTGAGCAGCCCTCCATATTCCATCATTTGTGTGAATCCATACACAAAACTGAATTTCACATTCAGATCAAGGACTTCATATTAGAACTGCAAGATTAATCATTAAAAGATCGTGATCTTGAGTCGACCCCCCCACACGATCTTAATTCTTCTGTTTACTTACAGATCAAAAAGGGATCAACTTTGGTCTGCAAATAAAGTCAGTTTAGAGCAACCTTGTCAAGTAAAAAAAATAAATAATATATAATATATTATATATATATATATATATATATATATATATATATATATATATATATATATATATATATATATATATATATATATATATATATATATATATATATATATATATATATATATATATTTTTTTTTTTTTTTTTTTTTTATTAAAATTTTTTTTTTGTTTAACCCCTATTAACCCTTAATTGACTATCAGCCTTATTAACTCCTTATCCTCCATTGAATTCTTTTTTCATATTTTTACACTTTTTTTTTTATGTAAAAGCACAAAATTAAAAAAAAAAAAAAAAATGTATTTGGTTTGCAAAATAACTTTTTAATGCTTTGTACCATTGTTGACAGCTGAAGTGTGAACAAAAAAGTTGCGTTAAGTATTGACGAGTTGAAGCCTCGTACACACGCACCGATTGTTGGCCGACCAATCGGCCGTCTTTTGTCCAGTGTTGTTGTGTTGGTTGAAACGTGCTCTAGACTTGCACTGGACTTTTGTTGGCAGACAAAAACCAACTGCAGAAGTGATGTCATGTGCTGGTTTACTTTCCGTGTGTTTTTTCTTCTCTGAGCATGCCCAGTCTTGCTCATCACATTTTTGTCTGCCGAAATCTGTACTGACTGACGGAAAATCGGCCGTTCTGTTGACCGCCAACAAAAATTTTATAGCATGCACACCAGATTTTATTCGGCCGAAAAGTCGCAGTCGGTTGTCGGAAGCATCATACTAACAAGCCGACAATCGGCCGATCGGACGTTGGCCGAAAATTCACGGCCAACAATCGGTGAGGGTGTACGAGGCATAAGTGTCATTTCTGTCTGCTGCTTCATTCCTCTGCTATCTGCACGAGTCATTCCTGAGAAGTGTTCCTGACACCAAGAGAAAAATAGGTGACATGGGAGAGAGTTCCAGCAGATTGATAGCCTCGGCTTCCCTTCACTCAGCTCTCAGAGCTCTCCTCACTGAGCTCTGCAGAGTGCAACTTCAGCTCTCTGCCCTCTTTTTCTGAATTCTGAGAAAGTTTCTAAATGCAGCACTTGAATGGATATAGAGGAGGAGAAGATTGCAGATAAACCGGTACAACTTATGTATGAGGATTTGTTGGATCTCCATCACCGGAGGATAATCACTTCACTGGGTATATGTGAGGGTTTACAATAACTGGAACAAGCTGATTGGCTACCATGTACAGCTGCATCAGATTTTGACTCTTCAGATTTAGTAAATCAACCCCAAAGTCTCACTCCAGCCTAATCAACTCGCTGTGCCATAGCTTCATGTGGTGAGGTGGTAGATTCTCTCAGGCTGCCTCTATTATTGCACACCAGGTCCCCGTGCCACAACTATGCTGCCAGCTTCTATAGAAGGAATAGGCCGAATACTGGTAACTGGATGGGAATAGCTACTCCTGGTAACTGGATGGGTACACTTTGAACCGTATCTAAACAAAAGAACAATGCTCACTCATTGCACTCTAATTATGGAGGAGCATCATGTTCACACCAGGTGTGCAAGACTATGGAACACCCCCCCCCCCCCTCTTTAATCTGTATAGGGAATGGAGATATTTGAATGATAATAAGCATGCAGCAGAGGCAGAGAGGACACCGTTATTAGCTCAAAAGATTTCTTGTACGATCTTTCTCGTTTATTGAAAAGATACACCAAAAAGGTTTTTAATTGTTACAGTAACCGACGAAAGAGGAATAAAAAATTAAAAAAAGACAAAGAAGATCGGGGTGTTCATGGTTAGGGTTTACATGCACAATATGGAAAAAATACACAAGTAAATGTATATGCCCTTAAAGCCATCTCTAGTAAGAAACGTATAAAAACTTTATCATCACCTACCTCCCTCTAATCAATTATACGTATGCTTCACATTACTACAGTCTCCAGAAATACCTGCAAAGAGGGGGGGGGGGGACTCACATCACATGACTGATCCAGTCTTTCCTCCCTTAAAGCGGAGTTCCACCCAAAAGTGGAACTTCCACTTTAGGGAGTCCTCCTGACCCCCTGACATGCCACATTTGGCATGTCTTTTTTTGGGGGGGGGGGGGGGGAGCGGGTACCTAGTTTTGATAGGCACCCGCTCCCACTTCCGCTCGGAGCGCCGCGGTGCCCTGAACGGAAGTTCTCCTCTCCCTGCAATCTTCTGGGACATGTCAGAGGTCCCAGAAGATTGCCGGCCAATCAAGACGCGCAGCGCGACTCGCGCATGCGCAGTGGGTACCCGGCTGTGAAGCCGCAAACTGTCACAGCCGGGTGCCCACAGTAGTGATGCCGGCGCCGAGGGAGAGGATCGAGGCTTCGGGCGGCCGCATCGCTGGACCGTTGGACAGGTGAGTGAATGGCTGGAACTCCGCTTTAATGGGGAGGAGCACACTGAAAGGACTTCATGTTCCATAATGCTTTGTGCCACCAGGAGCGCGGGGCATGTGACAAGTGTGTGCCTGGTGTAGCTAAAGTGCTGTAAGAAACCCAATCAAACACCGCCAATGCCCACTATCTGCATGGGGAAGGTAATTGCAACACTTATGTAGTCTGGAGAACTACACTGAACAAAATTATCAATCTAACACTTTTGTTTTTGCCCCCATTTTCATGAGCTGAACTCAAAAGATTTAAGACTTTCTATGTACACTAAAGGCCTATTTCTCAAATATTGTTCACAAATCTGTTCAATCTGTGTTAGGCTGGCCATACACTATACAATTTTCTTGTTCAACTTTCCTTTAGATTTACCAAAACCATGTAATATAGGGTCAAACCTAAACACTTTCAATTTGTATGCAGTCAGGCAGGCCCTTGCACTACATAGTTTAAGGTAAATCTAAAGGAAATTGAATAAGAAAATTTTATAGTGTATGGCCAGCCTTAGTGAGCACTTCTCCTTTGCTGAGATAATCCATCCACCTCACAGGTGTGGCATATCAAGATGCTGATTAGACAGCGTGATTATTGCACAGATGTGCCTTAGGCTGGCCACAATAAAAGGCCGCTCTAAGGCCCCTTTCACACAGGCGGACCGTTCAGATCCGCCTGTCAGATCTGAACGGTCCCCCCATGCATCCCTATGGGGCATCGGATGTCAGCGGAGACATGTCCGCTGACACCCGTTCCGATCCGTCAAATCTGGACGGATGGAAACCCTATTTTCCATCCGTCCAGCAGATCGGATGAGAACAGACCACCGGTCCGTTCCCATCCGATTCCCCCATAGAGATGTATGGGGCTCTGACAGCTGTCATTCTCATGCTCAGCGGGGGAATCGGCGGATCGATCCCCCGCTGAGATAACGGAGTCCATCCGACTGACTCCTAGTGTGAAAGAGCCCTAATGGTCCTTTCACAGGGGCTTTCCACCCGGCGGACTGTTTTTGCAGAGACAGACCTGTCAGATCCCCGCTCTCCTCTATGGGGTGATCGGATGATAATGGACCACCTGTCCGTTTTCATCTGATCCGCGAGACAGATGGAAAAAAATAGGGTTTCCATCAGTCTAGATTTCACGGACTGGATCAGATAGAGGCGGGTGTCAGCAGACATGTCACCGCTGACATCCGCCACGCCATAGGAATGCATGGAGCATCCGATCAGGTCCTCCTGAAAAAACTGACAGACGGACCTCATCAGAAAGCCCGTGTGAAAGGGGCCTTAAAAATTTGCAGTTTTACTGTATTTGGGGGGGGGGGGGTAAAAAAAAATAAAAACCATGATAAACTAAACTATTGGCTGTAATGCCATTGCACACATTACCTGAATATATTACCAACATTAAATATTAAGAAATAAAAAATAAATAAATAAGAGAATCTTTTTTTTACTTTTCACCAGCTTAGTAGATGTCCCCTACTTATTCCTATGCGGAAGTGCAAAACATGTTAAAAAAACTTTAATGTGCCATTTCTATAGGTTGGGGATGGACTTGCCAATTCAGGAAAGGGCAAACAGAGGGCGCCAAAGAGATAGTGTGAATGAGTTTAAAGCGGAGTTCCACCCGAAATTTATACTTACCTCCATCTTCTCGCTCCCGGTCACCTGAAAAACAAATGGATAATCGCAATTATTTTTTTTTTTCACTTACCTTTTAGAGAAAATATACTCACCTTCCTTCCTTCTTCCTCCCCTCGGCGGCCACGGCGATTCGTCACTTCCTGGCTTTTGCAATGATTCCTGGGAGCTGAACGTCATCGCTCCCAGGAATCATTGCGCCTGCACCGGCCCCGACGTCAGTTCCGGGGCGCGCGCGTCATTACCTTCTAAACAGCTTCTGGGCATGCCCAGAAGCTGTGGAGGGATGACGCGCGAGACCCGGAAGTGACGTTGGGGCCGGTGCAGTGCATCGTGGGACCAAAGAAGAAGGAAGAGGACGCGGAAGAGGATCGCGCTGGCTTCAAGCTGCCCACACCTGAGATGGCAGCGCTGGACAAGACAATTTCAAGGTAAGTATTTCTCCTGAAAGGTAAGTGCAACCCGGGACAGATCAGAGGCTAGCCATTGTGGAATGTGCTAGCCCTGACTGTCCCGGGGGTATTTTTATAAAAAAATGTATAACGAGGGTGGAACTCCGCTTTAATGTGTGGAACTGCATAGGAAAGGGAAAGGATTGATAGGAACCTGCATCTCTCAGCCAATACAGTTTGCTGATAGTCAGGGGCCTGGGGCTTTCATAGACAGGCGGAGCTTTGAGAAAAGTGGAAGTTCAGGTGTTTAAAAATGTCCCGCTCCACATTTTCATTCGTTGACTTAATTCAATTTCATTTTGCAGCTGATTAAAACTGATGAAAATATTCAAACACTGACTCCCAGTATTAATGGAGTGAAAATGTAATGAGGCATTGTTGCCCGGATTGCAAAGCATCATGGTCGCAGCATGTGTACATCCCCATCCAGCTATCTTTACAGCTCAAGGAGGGGTGGTGAGATTTTTTTGGAGCTTTGGATGGCAAGACTAAAAAATAAGCGTAGTTTTGAAGGTCAATGGGCGAAACAGACAGGTAGAATTTCCAGTATTTCAGTTAGGTTATCTCCAGTATTCTAGTTATGTGGGTAACACATTGTAGTTAGCCGGGTTTTATGCAATATTTGTACTTAGGTAAATTTGATTTGAAGATACAAAGGAGAACAGATAGTGGGGGGGGGGGGGGGTGAACCTCACTAATGGAGCCCCTGGATAACAGTGAAAACCTGACAGGGTTCCAACAAAAAAAAAAAAGTTTTGCCTGGACACACTTTTAGGTAATCTATTAAATCCCAATTCCTTGCAAAGGCACAGCACAGGTTCACTTTAAGTTGAGTTGGAAGAGCGATCGCTTTTCCTGGATGAAAACCATAAGCCTTGTGGACAGCGGCAGTCTTGTCTCTGGGCATGGTGTAGAACAGAACTGACATGTCTCATAATTTATACACACCAGCAGAAGGGGAATATACTTGTCTGTGCTACACTGTATAAATTAGAAGAAATTTCACTTTCTCTACTACATCATGCCTTAAGAAAATGACCTGAGCTGTCAGAAACGCTTGCAATATTAATCTATTCAGCCAATATAATCTATTCAGCCAATACAAACTAACGATTAACACATCTTTCTGCTGATGGTCAGCATGCTACAAAAAAGGGGCTTTTTAGGACTTGCTGCAGCTTCAAATTAGGGCTGAATGATAGTCGATGTGATATCGACCATCGTTCTGCAGGCACGGGCGATATTCATATCGCCGAAGCCACGATATTCAGGCATTAGGCAGGGTGGGGAGAAGTCGGGACTTGGGGGGGGGGGGGGGGGGGGGAGGAGGACTCACAGTGATTGCATCTGTCCCACACTTCCCTCCCAGCTCTGCCTCTAGTATCCAGCCGACCATTACTCCGCCCATTGTCTCTCCTGGCTGCATCGGGGACGGGATCAGGCTGTAATGTTTTTCAATGGAGAGACAATGGGTGGAGCAGGGCGGAGTAATGGTCGGCTGTTGACTAAGAGGGAGAGCTGGAGTACGGGGCGGATTGCATGGCGGCGGACAGGCGAGGCTACAGTGTTTGCAGCAGGAGAGGGGGGAGAGACAGCCCGCTTCCTCTACACTCTGGCTCCGACACATGGCTCAGGCGGGAGAAGTTCTACGAGTGTGGTGGATCCCCTGGCAGAAAGCTGAGCTCTGTTAACTGATCCCTCCTCCGGAGACTGTCTGGGAGAAATATCGCGATATATATCGTTAAAAACGAAATATCGCAATATACTTTTTTTCCCCCCCAATATCGTGCAGCCCTACTTCAAATGCACACTAGAAGTGTGCAGTGATATTATGCCTCGTTTCCACTGAGTGGTACGATTTGGAACGGTACACCTTGACGGTGGAAACGCAAACCTGATCATCCGTACCCTTACAGGATAGGCGTGGTGATGGGCGTGGTGTATGCCGGAAAGTAGAGCATTCTCGCACTAAAGAGAAAGCTACACAGCGAACGACAATGGAGGAAGTAATGCAGATTTTGTTCTTGCTTCTTGGCATGTGGCGGAAGTGACGATTCTGTCAACCAATCAACGTTCTGCAGAGTGTAGCTCCACCCTGTTGGTACGGTTGTGCTTGGTACCCCAACAAAAGGGTCCCAAAAAAGTGGTACGGTACCATTCACAACTTTTGACAATGGAAACGGCAAAAATTGCGTACCGTACCAAACCGTAGCGCTCAGTGGAAACAAGGCATTAGAGCAAGCAATCTGAGTACAGAGGAGGAACCTGAACAACTGCACGACTGAAGGGAAGGCTGGAGTCACATTTAAAAACGAACCAATATGACTTCTGCACCCAGAGTTCATCTACTAGAAAAGCACACATTTGTTCCATCGCACCAGGCAATAAACTGCCTTTGTGTGGGCAGGCATATCAAAACCCAGTGATTAAAAACAGAGCAGGAAATAGTCATTTCCATTATTAGGCTGTTCTAAAATTCAATAAATCACAGACTTAATTATTCTTCTTCTCCAAAAACATAAGACTGGAAGCTTAAATCTATATCTACAACTTGAATCAACCAAAGCCAATAACACCAGGCCACAGAATCTAAGGGGGGCTCAAGTTCATAAAGCGAAGATTCCAAAAAAAACGAGTGGCATGTGAAAAATGGGACTCCAATATAGATAGATAAATAAACTTTCTTCCCCAAACAAAACATTTTTGGCTTGATTTGGGCTTCAACTGGTTCAATTTATTAATTTTAATGGCTCGCAGCAGGCCCCAGGTTCAAGGCTGTTTCACATGGTGCCGATCTGCCCTGCTCAGAAGGGGATCTGTGAACAGATGCTCTGCTGAATTGGAGCTGAACGGGACTGATGTCAGTGTTTTTGACATCTCTGCCCTTCCAGTCTGTGTTCACATTTACACAATGGATGCAGGTGGACTTGTGACAGCTCTATGGGCGGCTAGATGTAAACGTAGTTGTATCCGTTTACAGCAGGCTACTACCTCCAATCCATCTTGTTTAGGTCCAGAAAAACAGAAAAGGACACAGTCGTTTTCCATTTTTTTCTCCTCCACAGACCTGGACGGACTCAGAGGCTTTGTGAAAGTGTGCACAGACAACCAGGTGGCCGCCTTGCAAACCTGCGTCACTGGCGCCTGATGACGGAAGGCCCAGGAGGCACTAAGCACCCGAGTAGAGTGCGCCTTAACAGTGAATGGAGGAACCTGACTCCTAATTGAATAGGCCTGAATCAATCACTGTCTGATCCATCCGGAAATGGTCACAGCAGAAGCAGCCAACCCTTTCCGAGGTCCATCCGTGAGTACAAATAGTGAGTCTGACTTCCTAAAAGGCTCCGTAGCTGCCAGGTACACCCTGATTGCCCAGACCACATCATGGGAATGCAAGGCAATTTCCTTAGGATGTTTAGGCCTGGAACATAGGATAGGCAAAACAATGTCTTCATTGAAATGGAAGGGGGGGGGGGGGGGCAGTATAACCCAATGGTCGAGAAGATAATGAGCTGCGTCTGTCAATGAACGAAAGAGAAATATAATACAAAATAATTCCCATACCCTGCAAGCGCACCAATGTGACAGGGCCCAAAGAGATCAAATAATGTTGGTACTCAAGAGGTTGTATTCAGAATCATGTACACAATGCAAGTAGTACAGAACAGACTAATTGTGGAGCTTGCTGATAAAAAGACATTTCTGAAGCATCCCACACATTGTCAAGTAACAGAACACCACCAGCTGAGTGGAGAAAATCATTGAATTTGCTTTTTCTACCATGAATCAAGAATTTAGCACAAGAGATGTATTCTTACTTTTTCGGTTTACATATTCACCTGATGTTTCAGGTCTAGAACACAATTCGGCTCAAACTGAACAGACATGCAGCCAGATCTCGTGTCTAGGAACCCTTCTCCATGTCACATAATGTAATGTGAGCTTCTCTATTCAGATTGTGCTGCGCCTCCATAACTATGTACTCTAGGCAACTGCCAATCAAACAAGCCATTCAAAGAGGTGCGCCAAGCTTTTCAGTGCTCCCCTCCCCAACTACATATTCTCAACTTCTACCCAGCTTTCAAGACAAACCGCTCCAACAGGAGAAACCGGCTTTAATTGTAGGACAGAGGATTGTATTTTAGGTGGGGTGACACCCTGTCATGATAGTATTTAGTAGGTGAACCCCCCCCCCCCCCCCTTTTTGTCCCCATATGCCTTTAGATTGGTTTGAACATTTACACACAGACCAAGCTGTCCAGACACGGATTTATTTGGTACTGGCCTGCATATAAATGCATCAACTCACACAACATAGTTCTCTTACCAGCATGTCTTTGGAGCATGGCGGGAACCAATGAACCTACAGGAAAGCCACACAAGCTCAGAGTGAATGTGCAAACTCCATGCTGCTAGTGTCCTGACCTGAATTCAGAGTGAATGTGCAAACTCCATGCTGCTAGTGTCCTGACCTGAATTCAGAGTGAATGTGCAAACTCCATGCTGCTAGTGTCCTAGCCTGAATTCAAACTGAGGCCCCAGCAGAGCCAGGCAGGAGTACTAACTACTGAGCCGTTGTGCTGGGTTAGGATAACTATTATACTGACAGGGGTGCTTACATTGGCTAGTTTTTCACACATGGTTTAGGTCTTGTTCACAGCAGCGCGCACGCTATAATGTCTGCACACTGGTGTACACTGTCGGGACAGTGAGGGGTGGTATGATGCCTTGTTACAACAGACTGAACCATTTCTCTTTTACTCTCTTTTTTCATAACTTTATTGAAGCATCACAAAAAGGACATTCAAGTCTATGCACTGGAGCTCGTTGCACACCCTAAAAATGCAGCATGACAGCATTTTAAGGCAAAGCACTCCAACCACCTCAAGGCAGTGTTATGGTGGGAACAGGGCAAATAGACACTTGTACTCCTTGCTTGAGCAACGTAGCTCAATTAACATAGTACGTAGGAGTCCTTTCAAAACGACATGTCCATCTAACCCTAGGTGCAGAACAATGCGGGCTGTGGTTAATGTATCTTTCCGGCGAATTTAATGCGGGGGGGGTTTGGCTAATAGGAAAGTATGACAGTCCTGCTCATGTAGTGAGGCTTTGATGACAGTCCTGCTCATGTAGTGAGGCTTTGATGACAGTCCTGCTCATGTAGTGAGGCTTTGATGACAGTCCTGCTCATGTAGTGAGGCTTTGATGACAGTCCTGCTCATGTAGTGAGGCTTTGATGACAGTCCTGCTCATGTAGTGAGGCTTTGATGACAGTCCTGCTCATGTAGTGAGGCTTTGATGACAGTCCTGCTCATGTAGTGAGGCTTTGATGACAGTCCTGCTCATGTAGTGAGGCTTTGATGACAGTCCTGCTCATGTAGTGAGGCTTTGATGACAGTCCTGCTCATGTAGTGAGGCTTTGATGACAGTCCTGCTCATGTAGTGAGGCTTTGATGACAGTCCTGCTCATGTAGTGAGGCTTTGATGACAGTCCTGCTCATGTAGTGAGGCTTTGATGACAGTCCTGCTCATGTAGTGAGGCTTTGATGACAGTCCTGCTCATGTAGTGAGGCTTTGATGACAGTTCTGCTCATGTAGTGAGGCTTTGATAACCGTTCTGCTCATGTAGTGAGGCTTTGATGCTACTTTACACTCTGGCACTCAATCCCACTCCATGAACTTTTATACTTTCCTTTTAGCCCCAAAAAAAAACAAAAAAAAAAAAACGCAACATTTTTTGGAGTCCCTGACCCTTTCATAAAAACACACTGGCTCAAAACGCATGCAAATTAGATTCATAAGAAATCAAGTTAAATGGACTGTAGTGAGATTCTGCAAGATGCAAATACACTAAAAATGCATAGGTGTGAACAAAGGGTAAGACTATTTTGTTCACAGGTTGACAACGCTGCAGCAGGAACTCACTGCAACACAAACAGCATTGTCACCTTATTGAAGGAAGTAGAAAAATGGATCTATAGGTAATAAACTGTTAAGGGGGACTCTTAACTGCTGCATTATTGCTAGTGACAGACTGACTGCAGCACAGATCCATTCCAATTAAAGCAAATTACCAGGCTTTTTTTTTTTTTTTTTTTTTTAATGTACACAGGGTGTGTTCTAGTTTATATTCCAACACCTACACCCTGAGCTGCAAAAAAAAAAAAAAAAAAAAAAAACTTTCCCAAAGTCCTCCGACCCACAGCTCAATACAGGGAGCAGAGGCCTTGTTATCAAGGTCATTCGAGCTGCGACTAATAAACTTAATCCGAAAATAAAAGCACATAGTGGACGGTGAGCCAGCGCACGCTGCTCCAGTAACATAATCCCCAGGGAGGGGTGCTTAGGATCAACTCAGCACTGAAGAAAGCAACATTTTCAAATACAGGAAACATCCTTACCTCTCGCCGCAATAAAGCAAACTCAAGGCTTTATAAAAAGTGTATTAGATGTGGATAGATAATAGAGAAAAACTACTGCACTTAATGAAGAAAAAAAAAAAAAAAAACAGCTGCTGGCACTACAACACAACAATATTAAAGCAACTAAAAAACACAAACAGTGCCGCACTACGGCAACGTTCACATCTTGGTGTTGCTATTACAGGCGTTTTTATAGGCATTTTTTGTGTGGGCGTTTTTAGATTGACTAGAGACCAATGGAAAACGCCTGTAATCTGCCCAAAAAGAAGCTCATGTACTTTGAGCGTTGGGCGTTTTGCTCACGGCGTCAAAACGCTCAGATGTGAACAGGGGCCATTGAAATGAATAGGATTTGTCTTGTTGGGCGTTTTTTTAGAGAGCTGATCCTAGAGCAGAAAAACTCCCCCAAAACGCCTACATGTGAACGGAGCCTAAAGACATTGAAACTAGTCAGAGTGATCTGCCATATATTATAGTACTACATTTATGCATTTCAATCAGAGTGTGATAATGGAAAACCAACTAATGTGCATAGTGCAAAGCTGTGCAATATAGCAAAGTATAACCGTGTAGATTTCCATATAATTCAAATGAAGTATACAGCAGCAATAGTCCACAAACTGAATATAGAATGTCCAAAAACAAAAGTGAACTCTGTAGCCAAAAGAAAAAAGTATTCTGTGTTCCAAAAAAAAAAAAAAAAAAAGAGGGTCACCACCAGTGCATCAACAGAGTGCAATGGTGGTGACCCTCTGTGCTGAAATCGGGAGCACTTACCAGAGATAGTGGACTCTGTTGTATGGCAAAGAATCGCACAAGCAATACGTTTTTAAGCCTAAGGGCTCTTTCACACGGTCCGCCTCCGTAGGCGGATCCATGTTGCTCAGCGGGGATCGATCCGCGATCCCCGCTGAGCTGGCGGATGACAGCTCCGTCTCCGCTTGCAGAGCGGAGAGGGAGGTGTCTCAGCACCCGCTGCCCTCTATGGGGGATTGGATGAGAGCGGACCGCTTGTCCGCTCTCATCAGATCCGCTCCGCTCCGATTACTGAACGGATGGAAAAATAGGGTTTCCATCCGTCCAGATTTCAGCACAGGATCGGATGCGGGTGGCAGCGGGTGTCAGCGGAGGTGTCTCCGCTGACACCCGCTGCCCCATAGAGCTGCATGGAGGATCCGATCAGATCCGCCTAAAAAACTGACAGGCGGATCTGATCGGACCGCCCGTGTGAAAGAGCCCTTAATAAGGTCCTTGATTATCTTTGTGTCTCCGCCGATCTCAGGTGCTCCAAAAAACAGAAAAACTCCACATAGTGCAATACTGTCAAAAATTAAAACTTCGTTAAAAAAGTAGAGAACTTACATTTTCCATGTAAATAACAGGCATTCAAATTGTGATCACAGTGTCCAATGGGCGCAATATCATAGGATAAGCTAAATCCAACCGTTGTTCCTGGGAGGATGAAGGAATGGATACCATTGAATGGCCCCCATGCTCACCTGACCTAAATCCAATAGAACACCTCTGGGACAATGTTGTCAGGCATGTATACAAGCACATGGGGGCCATACAAACTACTGAGGACCATTTTGAGTTGCTGCAATGAAATTTCAGCAAAATGGACTAGCCTGCTGCATCATTTTTTCACTGTGATTTTGATGCAGGTTGTCAATTTCCATCAAACGATGTGGCATCCTTTCATTCCCAACACATTACCCAGTCCAAACCAGTATAGGTCCTAACACATTACCCAGTCCAAACCAGTATAGGTCCTAACACATTACCCAGTCCAAACCAGTATAGGTCCTAACACATTACCCAGTCCAAACCAGTATAGGTCCTAACACATTACCCAGTCCATATCAGTATAGATATCCAGCATGAGATTGTTTTTATTCCTCATTGAAATCTGATGAGTTTTCATTTTTTTTGAGCAGTGTATATAATTTATAAAAAAGGAGGAGGGACAGTTTCAGGCCATTTCTTAAGAAGGCCTCATGTAGAAGAAAGTATGTTAGATTAATGGACTTTCCAGTGATAACCATTACAAATGTGAGAACAATGTACTGAAGAATTACATTTTCAATACTCGTTCCTCAGCTGCACCCGCGTTTTTTTGTGCAGGCTCTGTGTGCTTTTATAGACTTCTATTAGCTCATTTTTGGTGCATTAAAGCTGTAGAATGCAGGACTTTGCTGCGCTTTCAGAAAACGCACCAAAAACACCCGCGCTAAAAAAAAAAAAAAAAAAAGTCTATGTGAAAGCGCTGGTAATCTGCACAAAAACTGTAGGCCCATTGTGTTACACCCGCACTGTGTGGACTTAAAGCGGTATAAAACACAAAACCAAAAAATGTCATGTATTGCAGATTACTAGTTCTTAAAATGTGGTGGCTGCATTCGTTTTGTTTTTTTGGGCTTCCCCCCCCCCCCCGTTTTCACCTGGTGATCTGGCCAGTAAACACACCTTCTGTATTAGTCTCCATTCACACTACCGCGACTTGTCAGCCTGACAAGTCGCGGTCCATGCAGTGCTACAGGACCCGTTCTAATAGGAGCGACACAAGTCGCTCCGACTTAGAAAAGGGGTCCTGTACTACTTCGGGGCGACCTCGGAGCGACTTGCATAGACATATTTATTATATGAAGTCCGTAAGTCGCGCCGAAGTCACGGTGCGCGCGGCTTCACAGGTCGCCCCCGAAGTCGTGCCGCTTCAGTGTGAATGCGGTCTTAGAGTGCCCCCACTTTTGTGTTATTTGTACTAGCAGATTTAGAAAACTGAAGCCAAACTCCAGCTCACACTGCAGTTACACCAACTTTTTTCCTCCTTTTAGGTTAAAGGTTTTACAAAACCTTTATATATAAAAAAGGCGATTATAAGTATCCCTGTCAGTGTTCTAAGGTTTTTGTTTCCACATTCTAAATGCTACATTTTCTGGAGAGCTTGTTCTGGTGAAAAACAGACTTAGACCCCTTTCACACTAGCAGTCTAAACGGTCATTTTTTCAGGCTGACCCAATCTGACCTTCAATTCTCCTCTATGGAGCGGACATGTGTCCTTTTACACCTATTTCATCCAATACACTAAAGACAGATGTAGATACGTTCCCCCTGCAGTCTAGCGGATCAGATCAAATGGCAGTCGAGTGTAAACAGACAGGTGATCCATTTACATCCAACCGCCAATAGAGGAGAGCAGGCTGTATCTGATCTGAATAAGTGGAGCAGACATTGACCGGTCATCCGTCTGCTCAGCGGGGATCAGCAGACAAATCCCCAACCGAGTAAACAAACTCCTTGGAGTTAACCATGTGTGAAAAGGGGCCTTACACGCTGGATTACCAGATGAGTATAAAAAGATAGAAAGCCTAAAACAGAAAAATGCAGCCACATCTAAATATTGGAAGACTGCAATATAATAAAAATGGTTACTTTAGAGTTCAACACTGCTTCAAAACCAGAATTTAATTTGGTCTCTCCCATAGCAACACAGAAGTGGATCTTTTTGGTTATATGGAGTGTGAGGGCAGGCTATACATTGTTGCAGTGTAATTATAGTAAAACAGCCACTAAATAAAATGTGCTGCAGAACTGTGACCGTGGGCAGCGATCTGTGACATCGCTTCTCCTCCAGATACATGCACAAGCTATAGCTGCTGCCTGTATCATTTAATTGGCTTGGCTTGTATGCATTTAAGCTTTTAAATCCTTCCGCAGGTATATTAGTGTCAAGGTCTTTCTAGTGCCAGTGAAGAGCAGACAGTTTAAAGGATCAGCTACCTGTATAAGGCATTGTGGGGCCAGACAACCACTGCCTTCTTAAAGAGGTTGTAAACTCGTTCAAAAAATTTTTTTTTTTTTTTTTTTACAACCTGCAAGAGAAAGACATAATGAGCTAGTATACATCGCATACTAGCTCATTATGAAATACTTACCTTAGAACGAGCCCCCGCCGTGCCGCTCTCTTACCTGTATGACGAGCGACGTGTTCAGTCGCCCGTCTTCCGGGATCGCGGCATCCGGCCATCTGATTGGCCGGAGCCGCGGTGACGTCACTCCCGCGCGCGGGAGCCGACGGTCACGGCACGGGGCTCTGAAGGAACGGCACGATCAGCCGTTCCTTCAGAGCGCATGCGCCAGTGATGTCACTGACTGTATTAAAGGTAAATATCTCCTAAACCGTACATGTTTAGGAGATATTTACAGTACCTATAGGTAAGCCTTATCATAGGCTTACCTATAGGTACAACTTCCTGAGGAGGGTTTACTTCCTCTTTAAAGTGCTCTTAGCGATACATAGATTTCTTCATATATAGGGTAGTATGCCAGGTATGTGTCAGTGTAACACTTCTATTTATTAACTTTCACACAGATCACAGCGCTCCTCTCTGACAATGATTCATCTGCTTTTCTCTCCATAAGGATGCCATCATCTGTCTTCATTGCATCATACAAGGTCACCATCTACTTCCTTCCTGGATTGAGATGACAATTCACAGCTTTATTCATAATGTCTAACACAGATCAGCCTCTGCTGCAGATTTTACCATGTGACTTGCTACAAAGTTACAATGTTGCAGTCTGATCACTGGGATCGAGGAGACTAAGGCCCCATTCACACTGGGGCGATCTGATTTCCCGGGGCGACCTCACAGGTCCCGGCACGCTGCTTGCACCGTGACCTCGGAGCGGCCGGCGCGGACTTCATAACATTGAAGTAAATGCAGGTCGCTCCAGGTCGCCCCAAAGAAGCTCCGGACCCTTTTTCTAAGTCGGAGCGACTTGTGTCGCTCCTATTAGAACGGGTCCACAGCTTCTCTATGCCAGGCGACCTACGGCGACCTGTCAGGCGACCAAGTCGCCCCAGTGTGAACGGGGTCTAAGTGTCCATTCACACTACTGCGACTTATCAGGCGACTGGTCAGCCTGACAAGACACGGTCCATTGTGTGCTACAGGACCCGTTCTAATAGGAGCCACACAAGTCTAAAAGGTTCCTGTACTACTTTGGGGTGACCTGGAGCAACTTGCATAGACATTCATTATATGAAGTCTG
This sequence comes from Pelophylax lessonae, assembly GCF_965119305.1. NCBI lineage: Eukaryota > Metazoa > Chordata > Amphibia > Anura > Ranidae > Pelophylax > Pelophylax lessonae. Next base: position 496,794,729 of record NC_138771.1, read on the forward strand.
TGCAAGTCGCGCCGAAGTCGCGGTGCACGCGACTTCACAGGTCGCCCCCGAAGTGGACTAGTGCCGTGACTGTCGGCTCTCGCGCGCGGGAGTGACGTCACCGCAGCTCCGGCCAATCAGATGGCCGGATGCCGCGATCCCGGAAGAGGTGAGTGAGCGGCACGGCAGGGGCTCGTTCCAAGGTAAGTATTGCATAATGCGATGCATACTAGCTCATTAGGTCTTTCTCTTGCAGGGTGAAAAAAGAAAATGCGAGTTTACAACCTCTTTAAAAAATAAATGCTGCTGTTTGTGCTTTAAAAATAAATACTCAAAATAAGTATAATGACTAAGCCCCTCCCCTTCATGACATTGTTGAAAAGGGGCAGAGCATGGGTGACCTTAAAATGATGCCCCCCTCTGAAAAAAGTTCTGTGGACGCCCATGTCTGAGCCAGGCCTTCTCGTCCAAAATCAGTGCTGGACCTCACAAGTGTGCTTCTGGAAGAATGGTTAAACATTCCCATAGACACACTCTTATACATTGTGGACAGCCTTCCCAGAAGAGTTGGACCGGTAATAGTTGCAAAGGGTGGGCCAACTCAATATTGAACCCTACAGACTAAGGCTAGAATGCCATTAAAGTTTATGAGCATGCAAAGGCAGGCATCCCAATAATTTTGGTAATCAGTGTATTCTTGTTCCTGGATTTGGATATACTTTAAAGCAAACCTGCGTTTTCCCTGACAGTGAAGCCGCAAGCTGTCACAGCCCGGTGCCCACACTAAAGATGCCAGCACCACTGAGAGGAGGGGAGCGAGGCTTCAGGGGGCCACATCGCTGGATCGTGGGACAGGTGAGTGTGTGTTTATTAAAAGTCAGCAACTACACTTTTTGTAGCTGCTGACTTTTAACAAAAAAAAAAAAAAAAAAAAAATTTATGGGACCCCGCTTTAAGACAAAGTGAGCTTATTCTTAATGCCCTGACCTAAAATGATCCCACCTTCCCCTCCACAAAAGTATACTTATCCAGATACAATGGCTGTTGCCTTTGTTTACATTCACGAGTGAAATACTCCTCCTGGATGCGTCAGTACATTACAGCTCCATGGATTTCTAGGGGGCCCTCTCCAGGCCAGGTGAGGGAGATATACACTATCTCACAAAAGTGAGTACACCCCTCACATTTCTGTAAATATTTTATTACCGTATATATTTTCATGTGACAACACTGAAGAAATGACACTTTGCTACAATAACTCAACACAGCCATTAAACGGGGCAGGTGCAGCTGGCTCTCTGCCTTGCGCTAAGAGGTGGAGCCAACAGTCAATCAGGCAGTTGGGTGCATCTCGACAATATTGTTAGGATCCTTCCAGAGCCTGCTCTGCCACTTCAGCCGACTTAGGGTTGCTAAAGTAAGTGCACTTCTCTGACCTACAAAAAGCTTTGGCTATACTTCTTTTAAATAGGGTTTCAGTTTGTGCTGCTCAGATGCAGTCAAGTTCCACTTCAAAGTGAACTGAGGGGACTTTGTCACTGTTCCTGGAATTGTCAGTTTTTTCATTTTACTTGTCGCCTGAAGTTAAATTTCAGAAAAATAGTCATGCACGAAACTGACAAATACGAAGCTGGATAAACCCCAATGATAGCAAAAACTAATTATGTTCCTCCAACAAATGCGATCATGGATATTATACAGGGATAATTAAGCCACAAATCATTTGATTATATGCTAAATGGAGGTGCAAACTGCCACCTGAGTCAGGATTAGAAAACATCCAACTCCAGCTCAGATTCAGCAGATGTGGCTACAGCCCCAGAGGTGACCAGTTCCTAGTGAACAGACAGGCCAAGTTATCTGGAATAAGGCCTCTTACTATGGTCACCAAAACGCAGGTAAACTCCACTGAAATTATTAAATAAAACCAACTGACACTTTAAACTTTCTTTGTGATAGAAAAACGGATTCAAGAACTGACAGTCTATCTAAATCCAAGAACAGGAATGTAATAGATTGCAGCTCACCAATCCTTCGATGTGGCGGCTGCATCAGTGCACTTTTTCCAGGAGGTTTTCCTTTATTTTCACTTCGTGATCCTGCCAGTGACACATTTCCTGTCCTAACATGACAACAGTCACTTCACATCCATAGCTTCAGAGGAACACCCTAGGACAGCAAGTGTGTTATCACTACAGACCACCACCCCTCTGCTCTTTTCCATGTGTGTTCTGGGTTCATTGTTAGGGTTTATATGCAATTAACTACTTGCCGACCAGCCGCCGTACTTATACGGCAGGTCAGCTCTGTTACGCGAAATGACGTACATGTACGTTGCTTCGTGTAGCAGTTAGTGTGGGCGCATGCACGTGCCGATTGGCTGGGGGGGGGGGGGGAGCCAATCAACAGGTCTGGCAGCCGCGATGTCCGCCGGGCACCCACAATCGCTCCCCGTGGAAACAGAACGGGGGTCTGCCGATGTAAACACGGCAGACTACTGTTCTGTCAGTGATGAACCCTGGGATCCGTGTTCCTCCCATTTAGGAACACAGGACTCTGTTTATCCAGTGAGCCAATCCCCAACACAATTAGAAAGCACCCCGTAGGGACACATTTAACCCTGTGATCGCCCCTGGTGTTAACCCCTTCCCTGGCAGTGTCATTAGTACAGTAACTGTGCATATTTTTAGCACTGACTACTATAGTAATGTCACTGGTCCCTCCAAAAGTGTCAATTAGGTGTCCGCTGCAATGTGGTGGCGATGCATACTAGCTCATAATGCCTTTGTCTTGCAGGGTTTGTTTGTTTTTTTGGGCAGGATACAACCACTTTATTGAGGGGGGAGAGAGAGAGGAACCAGCGAAGGCAAAACCTAAGCAAAATAAACTTCAGCTATAATCCATGCATTTTTACCATACAATTAGCAGTTTTACTGGGTTTTTGCTTCAAATGTGTGTATCGCTTTTCTACTTTTTGCTACAGAACTGGTATTTTCCATTACAGCACAGATCAGAGATCTGCATGTACTTATCTGAGGATTCTTGGACAGAGAGAGACAGAGGAGTAAGAGAAGGGTCAGGGTTATCTGATCAGCTCCTCTCCGGCCTTGAGGTTCCAAATAAAATGATGTAAATACTTGCAGAGGCACGATAAAACAGCTATTCACACCAATACTAAAAAAAAAAGTCTGCTTCCAGGTTTAAGAAATAGGGTTGTGTGGCAAACAGACAGCAGGTGGGTTATGGGTAGGTTGTGAGGAACAGGGTGGTCTCTGTTGCAAGCAAGCAGGAAGAAGTTAAAAAAAAAAAAACAAAAAAAAAGGGGCAATCCAGCAATTTCTCGAGTGAAAGTGTTCTGGGACCCCTTCAAGAGAAAGGAGTGTAGCAAAGAACAAAGGGGTACAATGCCAATTCATTGATACTGCCCATTCACAGCAGTCAGTCAAATTCATCCTTTAAACACATGTGGTTGAGTGGTCGGGTATTTAGAATAAAAACGGAAGTTTAAACAAATATAAAATGTTATTTACTTGTGAGGAAAAGTTATTAGGGGTGTGTAAACTGTAAAGCTGGCCATAAACTTAAGATTTCTTCCCTTCAGCCCCACAGTCTGAATGTGAAAAAAGGGATAAAATTGGATTTTTGACTTACTGTAAAATCCATTTCTCTGATGTTCATTGAAAGACACAGCTTGAGAATCTTGACCAGTGGCTTATACTGCCCCCTACAGGAGTAGGACACTAGGCAGAAAAAAATAAATAAATAAAGACTCTACTATGCCTATGGGCAGTTCCATGAGGGTATACTCCCCTCTCCACTATAGGTCTTCAGTTTTGTAACAAGCAGTGAAAGAAGTAATACAACTCCATAGAGGGGTGGGTGCTGTGCCCGTCAATGAACTCGGATAAATGGGATTTTACAGTAAAGTCAAAAATCCCATTTTCTCTTTCGTTCATTGACAAGACACAGCACCTAAGAATCTTGGCCAGTGGGAGGTCCCAAAGCAGTGTCAAAACATGAGGGGTGGGAACAGCAAAAAAAAAAAATCCCAAGGCTTAAAAACATAGCCAACCAGGTAAGTGGGGCTCAACAAATACACCTGGAGCCCACCTGAAACAACTCCCCCAAAGGGGGAACAGACCCTCTAAACAGCAGCCTGCAAAACCTTGCGGCCAAAAGAAGCATCCGCAGATGCCAACACATCCACTTTATAGAATTTTGTGAAAGTGTGCACCGACAACCAAGTGGCCACCTTGCACACCTGCATCACTGATTTCTGACATCGGAAGGCCCAAGAAGCACTGAGCGCCCAAGTAGAGTGCGCCATCACATGGAAAGGAGGAACCTGACCCTTGATCGAATAGGCCTGAGTCACCATCTGTCTGATCCCTCTCGAAATTGTCACAGAAGCGGACAGGTCTTTCCGAGGTCCATCTGTGAGCACAAATAGTGAGAGTCTGACTTCCTAAAAGACTCCATAGCAGCCAGGTACACCTGAAACAACCGGACCACATCCAGGGCATGCAACACAATTTCCTTAAGATGTCTAGGCCTGGGACATAGGGAAGGCAGCACAATGTCCTCATTCAAGTGGAAATCAGACTACTTTAGGAAGGAACGACACACAGGGGCGAAGAACCATTTATCTTTGTGGCTCACCAAGTAAAGGGTGCGACAAGAGAACGCTGCCAATTCTGACACCCTGTACGCAGATGTGAACGCCACCAAAAAGTCCACTTTCTGGGACAGTGTAAGCAGGGGAATCTCCCAAATATTTTCATTGGGAGGCTACTGGAGGAGGACTGAAAGCACCAATGCCAGATCCCAAGTCAGTAGAGACCACACCGGTGGAGTCAAATGTCAAACCCCCCAACTAAAAAAGGTACGCACCAGAGAGTGCATGGCCCGGGGTCATAGAAAGAAGACCGCCAATGTCGACACCTGGCCCTTGATGGTACTCAAAGCCAATTTCGGCTCAACCCCCCATTGAAAAAAGGTGAAGACCAGAGCCACAGAGAGAGCGAGGGTGAACACCAAGTGACTCACAGCACAAAATGTACACTTTCCACTTACGATGGTAGCTCTTCCTAGCTTTCAGCAGAGTCACGATCACCGATCAAGACAAACCTCCATCTTTCAGCTCCTGGCTTTCAACAGCCAAGCCGTCAAAGCCAGCAACTGTAAAGCAGGACGGAAGATTGGCCCTTGGGACAACAAATCCTCCCTGAGAGGCAGTCGCCAAGGGACATCGACAACCATCTGCACCAGATCAGCTTACCAAGACCAACAAGGCCAGTCAAGAGCTACTAAAATGACCAGAAACCCTTCTGCCTCGATCTTGCAGAAGAGACTCGGCAGAAGCTTGAGAGGAGGGAAGACGTAAGTCAGACAATACTGGCCTTATGGGGACCACCAGCGCATCTGTGGCGTCCGTGAATCCAGTGACCATGCCACAAACCTCTGAATCTTTCGGTTGAGCCGAGACGCCAGCAGATCCACCGGGGGGGTGCCCCATCGGAGACACAACTGATGAAACATCTGAATGAAGGGTTCACTCCCCTTGGTCCAACACCTGCCAACTGATGTAGCAAAGCCAGCACCGGGGCCAAACACTTTTGTGAAGACCCAAGGAGCGGAGGTGAGACCAAATGGGTAACGCCATGAACGGATAATGCTCCTCACCCAAAATGGAGGAAGCACTGGTGACAGACATATTCTGGAATGTTAAATAAGCGTCCTTGATGTGGATAGAGGCAAGGAAATCCCCCTGATGCAGGGATGCCACCACTGTGCGAATGGACTTCATTCTGAACTTCTATACCTGTACAAGGCAGTTCAGTGCCTTGAGATCCAGAACTAAACGCACCTTGCTCTTTCTTTTGGACCATGACCAGGTTAGATTAAAACCCCAGAAAACGTTTCGGAGGTCAGAACCAGGACAATCACACCCTGAAGCAACAGGTCTTGCACCGCCCCAGAGGCGGTAGAGGCAGTAGTCTGCACATGTCCAAGATGGCTGCCAACAGGAAGGCAAGGTAAGACCTTGACACAGGCACATATTGGAAAGTGCTGGTAAGCATCCTTGATGTCGATAAAGGAAAGAAAATACAACCGGTTGTAGGGAAGCCACCACCATGCGAATAGACTCCATTCTGAACTTCGGATTTACCTTGCCCTCTTTATTTGGAGCCATGAACATATAGAAAAAAACATTGTAGAAACAACACACATAGCCATATAAGGATAAATATTAAAAACAAAGTTGGCGACTGAACAATTACATAGTGTGACCACGCATGACATGGGGGAACCTTGCAAGGTCATAGAGACCTTGGGTCTCCATGACCTTGCAAGGTTCCCCCATGTCATGCGTGGTCACACTATGCAATTTTTCAGTCGCCAACTTTGTTTTTAATATTTATCCTTATATATATGGCCATGTATGTTGTTTCTACAATGTTTTTTTCTATATGTATCAATAAAATTTCATAATTTTTTATATATTCATGAGTGGTTGCCCGCTATAGTCCCACCTAGGGGATATTTCCCTTTCTTCTATTGTCCAATACAGGGATGAGGGCCACCTAACTCATTAACTCTTATACAAGACCCCACTGTCTCAATTTTTTGGAGCCATGAACAAGTTTAAATAAAACCCTGAAGCCATTCCAAGGCTGTAACTGGGACAATCACACCATGAAGCAACAGGTCTTGTACCGACCCAAAGAGAGCTTGCAATCTGTCCAGGGCCAGGTGCACATTGAAAGGAAAGAACCTTTCCTGGGGGGGTAAGAACAAAACTCAATCTTGTAGCCAGACCGTATCACTTTGTGGACCCACTTGTCTTGCACTAAGGAGGTCCACAGGCCCGAAAGCCAGCGAAGACATCCCTCCACCCCAGGCATGGGTGAGGGTGCATCTTCATGCAGAGGGAGGAGCCTTCTCCACAGATCTGGCTCTCGGCTTGCCAGACTAAGGTCGATTGGATCTAGGGATCAACCAATATAGTTTTTTCAGGGCTGATACAGATCCCGATTTTCAGGCTACCCTTCAGGCCAATATTCTACACATTTAAAGTTTTTTTTTTTTTTATCATCACTTATTGTGGTCACAAGGAATGTAAACATAACTTGTGACATTAATAAGCAGTGACAGGTACTCTTTACGGAGAGATCTGGGGTCTATAAGACCCCAAATCCCTCCTCTGCACTTAAAAGCATTCAAAAGGCCAAGTTTGGCTGTTTTGAATAATGTAACTTTTTAAAATCTGGCACCTTTAAGGGTCCATTCAGACTAGCGCGACTTGTCAGCCTGACAAGTCGTGCTCGGTCGCTCGCCATTGATTAGCACAGGACCCGTTCTAATAAGAGTGACACAAGTCGCTCCGACTTAGAAAAAGGGTCCTGTACTACTTTGGGGCGACCTGGAGGCGACTTGCATTGACTTCAATTATATGAAGTCCGTGCAAGTTGCGCCGAAGTCGCGGTGCACGCTGTGCACTGCGACTTCACAGGTCGCCCCAGTAACCGGAAGTGATGTCATGACATTGCTTCCAGGTTACTACATCGGAGACCTGATCAGAGCTAACTCAGGCTTTGTTCAGGTCTTCGGCCAACCGGCTGGACGCTCGGGCCTCTCAGTGGGACAGGAGTCCCAGGCAGGGTGGCAGGGGTCCCCTCCCGCTGCTTGTATTAACAGCCGAGCAGCTGATTGCTGAAGAAAAATAAAGTACTCTTCTCCCCTGTGAGACTCTTCATGATGTCATCCAGGGTAGCTCCCAACGATTTGAAAAGGTAGATCAGGACCACACCTGAAACAGACAGAGTCTAGAAATTAGACTCCTGCGAGGTGCGGGAGTCTCCTGCATGCTTGCATAAGTGTAAATTTACTGTCCCCTCAAAAAAAACTCAACACACAGCCATTAATGTCTAAACCACTGGCAACAAAAGTGAGTACACCCCTAAGTGAAAATGTCCAAAAAAGGGCCCAATTAGCTATTTTCTCTCCCCAGTGTCATGTGACTTGTTAGTGTTACAAGGTCTCAGGGTGAATGGGGAGTAGGTATGTTAAATTTGATGTCGTCGCTCTCTCATACTGGTCACTGGAAGTTCAACATGGCACCTCATGACAAAGAACTGAGGATCTGAAAAATAGAATTGTTGCTCTACATAAAGATGACCTAGGCTATAAGAAGATTGCCAAGACCCTGAAACTGAGCTGCAGCACAGTGGCCAAGACCGTACAGCGCTTGACAGGACAGGTTCCACTCAGAAGAGGGCTCGCCATGGTCGACCAAATAAGTTGAGTGCACGTGCTCAGCATCATATCCAGAGGTTGTATTTGGGAAATCGATGTACGAGTACCGCCAGCATTGCTGAAGAGGTTAAAAGGGGTGTGGGGTGTCAGTCCTCAAACCATATGCCGCACACTGCATCAAATTGGTCTGCATGGCTGTCGTCCCAGAAGGAAGCCTCTTCCAAAGATGATGCACAAGAAAGCCCACAAACAGTTTGCTGAAGACAAGCAGACTAAGGACATGGATTACTGGAACCATGTCCTGTGACCTGATGAGACCAAGATAAACTTATTTGGTTCAGATGGTGTCAAGCGTTTGTGGCGACAACCAGGTGAGGAGTACAAAGACAAGTGTGTCCCATCTACAGTCAAGCATGGTGGTGGGAGTGTCTGGGGTTGCATAAGTGCTGCCGGCACTGGGGAGCTACAGTTCATTGAGGGAATCATGAATGACAACATGTACTGTGACACACTGAAGCAGAGCATGACCCCCTCCCTTCAGAGACTGGGCCGCAGGGCAGTATTCCAACATGATAACCACCCCAAACACACCTCCAAGACAACCACTGCCTTGCTAAAGAAGCTGAGGGTAAAGGTGATGGACTGGCCAAGCATGTCTCCAGTCCTAAACCCTTTTGAGCATCTGTGGGGCATCCACAAATGGAAGGTGGAGGAGCGCAAGGTCCTCCACCAGCTCCGTGATGTCGCTTAGGAGTGGAAGAGGACTCCAGTGGCAGTCTGTGAAGCTCTAGAGAACTCCCATGCGCAAGAGGGTAAAGGCAGTGCTGGAAAATAACAGTGGCCACACAAAATATTGACACTTTGGGCTCAATTTGGACATTACTCACTTTTGTTGCCAGCGGTTTAGACATCAATGGCTGTGTGTTGAGTTATTTTGAGGGGACAGCAAATTTACACTAATATACAAGCTGTACACTCACTACTTTTCATTGTAACAAAGTGTAATTTCTTCAGTGGTGTCACATGAAAAGATATAAAATACTTACAAAAATGTGAGGGGTGTACTCACTTTTGTGAGAATAATGTTGTGGAGAGCAATCACATGGCAGTTACTCATTATGCATTTAGGCAGCTAGACATGGTGAAGAGGACTTGCTGAAGTTCAAACCAAGCATCAGAATGGGGAAGAAAGGGGATTCAAGCGACTTTGAATGTGGCGTGATTGTTGGTGCCAGACAGGCTGATCTGAGTATTTCAAAAACTGCTGATCTACTGGGATTCACACACCACCATCTCTAGGGGTTACAGAGAATAGTCCGAAAAAGAGAAAATATCCAGCAAGCGGCTGTTGTGTGGACGAAAAAATGTCTTGTTGATGTCAGAGGAGAATAGGCAGACTGATTCCAGATGATAGAAAGGCAACAGTAACTCAAATAATCACTCATTACAACCAAGGTATGCTGAATACCATCTCTGAATGCACAACATAGTTTAACGCCACGGCCTACCTGAGTATTGTTGCTGACCATGTCCATCCCTTTATGATTACAGTGCGCCCATCTACTGATGGCTCCTTCCAGCAGGATAATGCACCATGTCACAAAGCTCCAATCATCTCACCACTGCTTTCTTGAACATGACAATGAGGTCACTGTACTCCAATGGCCTCCACAGTCACCAGATCTCATCCAATAGAGCACTTTTGGGATGTGGTACGGGGATTGGCATCAAGGATGTGCAGCCAACAAATCTGGAGCAACTGCGTGATGCCATCATGTCAATTGAGGAATGTTCCCAACACCTTGTGGGCAGTTCTGAAGACAAAAGGGGGTCCAACCTGGTACCAGTGAGGTAATAAAGCGGCCAGTGAGTGTATATATTAACCTTTACTAGGAGGACATGTTGCTTGGCTCCTTACAACTGCTTGCTATTAGACAGGACTGATAGGCTCCTGAATGCATTATTCACTTATCCACACCAAATAAAAGCCTACCAAAATGCACAAAACACATGCAGCCCTGATGTAGGACATGAGGAAAGGAACAAAGACGACAATTAAGGGACAGAAAGACTGGCAGCTGGCATCACTGACTGGTGGTCCGATTACAGAAGACAAGGAGTTGGCGGCAAAGCCAAACTGACAACAAACATCACACACTTGGCAGCAGCCACACAGTGCTAGACAATGTCTACACAGCTAAGGAAACTGTCAAAAGAAGAAACTGTGCCCAATCTGGACCCAGCTTTAAATCCACAGGGCAACTTAGACCAACATCTGGTATCTACACAGACAAAACCATCTCACAGGCACCACAAACTAGAACGGCAAGATGGGCCGCTGCCACCAGGCTGAGTTACAGAGAAGTGCCATCACCTACTTACATGTCGTGCCTCTACATAAGAGCTGGTATATACAATGCCTAGAACAAACATGAGCACAGAGGTTGCAGGTGGTGGCAGTAAGGGGGGGGGGGGGGGGTGACAGGAGAGGAGCCATAGAAGGAGATATTTGTACTGAAAAAGAGTCCAGTAGGGGCAGTATGGTTGGGATGGAAGCGGACACTGACAATAGGGAAGTATAGAAGGGGGGGGTGAAAGGAAGGAGGTCTAACAACGACAGGGTGAAGGGTAGTATGAAGGGTAGAAGAGGAGGTAGTAGAGAGGGGGGCAATGAAAATGACAATAGGGTGAAGTTACAGTCAAGAGTAACAGAAGAGAGCAGTAGGGTGGGGGAGGAGGGGACTATGTGTGGTCCAACAAACGGACAGGGGGCAGTATGGAAGGTATAATTGTCACAGAGGGAGCGACAAGAGGAAGGGGGGGGGGGTGGATAAGGAGGACAAGAGGAAGGGGCGGAAAGAGGTGGGGGGATAAGGGCGACAAGAGCAAAGGGCGGCAAGAGGGGGGGATAAGGGCGACAAGAGCAAAGGGCTGCAAGAGGTGGGGGGATAAGGGCGACAAGAGCAAAGGGCTGCAAGAGGTGGGGGGATAAGGGCAACAAGAGCAAAGGGCGGCAAGAGGGGGGGGATAAGGGCGGCAAGAGGGGGGGGGGATAAGGGCGGCAAGAGGGGGGGGGGATAAGGGCGGCAAGAGGGGGGGGGGATAAGGGCGGCAAGAGGGGGGGGGGATAAGGGCGGCAAGAGGGGGGGGGGATAAGGGCTGCAAGAGGTGGGGGGATAAGGGCAACAAGAGCAAAGGGCGGCAAGAGGGGGGGGATAAGGGCGGCAAGAGGGGGGGGATAAGGGCGGCAAGAGGGGGGGGGATAAGGGCGGCAAGAGGGGGGGGGGGATAAGGGCGGCAAGAGGGGGGGGGGATAAGGGCGGCAAGAGGGGGGGGGGGATAAGGGCGGCAAGAGGGGGGGGGGGATAAGGGCGGCAAGAGGGGGGGGGGATAAGGGCGGCAAGAGGGGGGGGGGATAAGGGCGGCAAGAGGGGGGGGGATAAGGGCGGCAAGAGGGGGGGGGGATAAGGGCGGCAAGAGGGGGGGGGGGATAAGGGCGGCAAGAGGGGGGGGGGGATAAGGGCGGCAAGAGGGGGGGGGGGATAAGGGCGGCAAGAGGGGGGGGGGGATAAGGGCGGCAAGAGGGGGGGGGGGATAAGGGCGGCAAGAGGGGGGGGGGATAAGGGCGGCAAGAGGGGGGGGGGATAAGGGCGGCAAGAGGGGGGGGATAAGGGCGGCAAGAGGGGGGGGGATAAGGGCGGCAAGAGGGGGGGGGATAAGGGCGGCAAGAGGGGGGGGGGATAAGGGCGGCAAGAGGGGGGGGGGGATAAGGGCGGCAAGAGGGGGGGGGGGATAAGGGCGGCAAGAGGGGGGGGGGGATAAGGGCGGCAAGAGGGGGGGGGGGATAAGGGCGGCAAGAGGGGGGGGGGGATAAGGGCGGCAAGAGGGGGGGGGGATAAGGGCGGCAAGAGGGGGGGGGGGATAAGGGCGGCAAGAGGGGGGGGGGGGATAAGGGCGGCAAGAGGGGGGGGGGGATAAGGGCGGCAAGAGGGGGGGGGATAAGGGCGGCAAGAGGGGGGGGGGATAAGGGCGGCAAGAGGGGGGGGGGATAAGGGCGGCAAGAGGGGGGGGGAGATAAGGGCGGCAAGAGGGGGGGGGAGATAAGGGCGGCAAGAGGGGGGGGATAAGGGCGGCAAGAGGGGGGGGATAAGGGCGGCAAGAGGGGGGGGATAAGGGCGGCAAGAGGGGGGGATAAGGGCGGCAAGAGGGGGGGGATAAGGGCGGCAAGAGGGGGGGGATAAGGGCGGCAAGAGGGGGGGATAAGGGCGGCAAGAGGGGGGGGAAGGCCGTGGAAGGATGTGCACCTCCAAAAAAACCGCTTCCGCGTTTCGGGGGTGTTCCCTCTTCATCAGAGCTCTGATGAAGGGGGAACACCCCGAAACGCGCAAGCGGATTTTGGAGGTGCACATCCTTCTACGGCCTGCGGTAGCAGATGACGCCCAGTGGAGATCTTCGGTAGGCCAATATTGCTTATACTTTCCCACGTTTCACAATTATCTTGTGAGTATAATGTGTACGTATGTTTACAATAAACTGTTTTAAAGATAATGCGCTAGGCTGGTGTTCCCTCTGTCCATTCCTTTTGTGGGGATAGATGGGGCAGGGGCAGAGGCAGAGATAGATGGGACAGAGAAGGGGCAGTGGGGGGGGGGGGGATAGATGGGACAGAGAAGGGGCAGTGGGGGGGATAGAGGGGACAGAGATGAAGCAATAGGAGGGGGATAAGAGTGACAAGAGTGGGGATAAGAGTGACAGAGGTGGGAGGGGGGTAGACCCAGGGTAAAGGGGCAGAATGGATAGTGATTGTCAAAGGAGTAAGCTTGAGAGGGGGGGGTGAAGGATATTTGGGCAGTACAAGGCTGATAATGTAGGAGGGAATGGGTGACAGCAGAGGGTCCCACTGACAGGGTTGTGTTGAGATGTCAGGAAAGGGTGTTTAGGGACATCCGGTTAGTGGCTAGGGACAAAGGAGGGTCATGTGGCCTGATAAAGCGAGAGAGAAGTAGGGGAGGAGGGGGTCAGTACATACATAGGTCTCTCCTCACCTGTCTCGGTGTCCCAGGCCGCCCCGCTCTTTCTCTCTCTCTCTCCTATTGTCGCCTCCCCAGGTTGCCTGGCAGCGTCACCATGACGCCCATCGCACGAGGCCACTGCGACCAATGAGGGCGCCCCTAACAAGCATCTAGGAGAAGAACATAGCCGCCATCCACTCCCCCTTCCGCGCTGCATGCCGGGAGACGACGTTGCCTCCAGACCCCGCCCCATTTATTTGTTTTGGAACAGGACAAGGTCGCTTCGTCTCGTGCTCTGTCCTGGCCAATGAACAGCTGGCTGGGCGGCTTCCGCACCACGTGACTTGTTGCTACGGCTACAGGGACTCTTCCCTTGTGAGATGGGTGGAGCTTGTATTATTATTAGTTTCCTTTATTCTAATCATCCCCCTTCTAAATGGACCTGTACTTAGGGTTGCCACCTCAACCCGTTAAAACCGAGCACGCATTAATTACACAGGTTCTGTGGCTGATTAAAGTGGTAATTAAACGCGGTGCCTTATCTGCATTTTTTTAGCCCAGAACCTGTGTAATTCATATGTGTTCAGGTTTATAGGGATGAGGTGGCACCCCTACTGTACTTTAAGGGGCACTTCTGTATTCTAAAGGGAAGAAGAAAACAAAATGTGTCCAAAAGAAAGGGGGGGGCGGGCCATCACTGCACTCTCCCAAGATTAAGATCTGAATGGCCAAAGTTTTTTTTTTTTTTTTGGGGGGGGGGGGGGGAGGGTTTGCGGGGTGCTAGAAATTCTTAAGGCTGCATTCACATGTTAGCGTATTGATCGCGGGCAGAATCGCCGCGATTCCGCCCGCGATCCGGAAATCATTGCAAATCGCGGGACACCTGTGCGTTGCCCGTGATTTGCAATAGCACCCCAAACGCTGTGCGATGTTGCCGCGATTTCCACCTGCCGAATCGCACAAAAAAACGCGGCATGCATTACACTCCAAAGAAGCTCTTGTACTTTTTTGGGCGTAATGCGTCCCGCGATTTTTTTTGCGCGATGTTACCACGATTCGGCAGGCGGAAATCGCAGCAACATCGCACAGCGTTTGGGGTGCTATTGCAAATTACGGGCAACGCACATGCGTCCCGCGATTTGCAATGATTTCCGAATCGCAGGCGGAATCGCGGCGATTCTGCCCGCGATCAATACGCTGACATGTGAATGCAGCCTAAGAGAGTTGAAGGTAGTATCATTGTTTAGTTTTGCATAGTTACATAGTAGTTAAGATTGAATAAAGACAATAGTCCATCCACTTCAACCTGTGTAGGTGTGTGTGTGTGTCAGTGTCCATAATCATTTCCCATATCTCTTTATATTGTGTTCTTTAAGATGCACGTCCAAGAGTCTTTTATACATATCAATACTCCCCACTGACACCACCAATTGTAGAAGAGAGTTCCACATCCTTATAGTTTTTTTCTCATGACTGGTGAAATGTAAACGTTACCTCTCAGTGCCGGTTTACATATATGCGATGACAGACATTGCATGTGATTCGGAGCGCACTGCACTGCAAATCACATGCTATGTCTGTGCGATGCAAATTCAGCCATACAGATTGTATGGCTAAATTAGCATCGCATTCGGACACAGCTCGCACAGGACCCTTTTTTTGGTCCGCGCCAGAATCGGATCACATGGGTGTTCACACTAGAGCGATCTGATTCATGTCCAAACTAACAGTTTGCAATGCAATATATAAACTGATCGGGGGGTGTTGTTAACCTAGTATTAACACCCCCAGCGTTTCGCATATGGCAGTGTGAACTGCCTGCAAGTTAAATACGATGTGGGAACCCGCAGTGGTTTCACAGGGTTCTCACATCACATATGTGTGAACCGGGACCGGTAACCTTATAAGTCTGCAGAATTTCCTTAGGCCTTTCACACGGCCGCTCCGCTGTTTTTCTCCGCTGCGGGACTTTTTTTTTTTTCACGGAGCGGATGACACTTGTGTCATCCGCTCCGTATGTCCGCATATCATCCCATCCGTTTGCGGATGATATGCAGACATAATGTAAGTCTATGGGCATTGCGGATGACACCGCTGACATCCGATTTTCCTTCCTTTCCGTTTTTTGAATGGAGGAAAAATAGGGTTCTGTTCCATTCCAAAAAACGGAACAGAACTGAAAGGAAGAAAATCAGATGTCAGTGGATGGTATTCCGCTGACATCCGCAATGCCATTGACTTACATTATGTCTGCAAATCATCCGCAAAAAAATAGGATGATTTGCGGACATACGGAGCGCCCGTGTGAAAGGGCCCTAAGTCTACTCTCCCTCAGCCTATAACATTGTAACTTTGTAGCAAGACACAAGACATATTCTGCTGATCTGTGTCAGACATGTGTTAACACAGCCAAGAACTGCAGACACCTCGATTTACATGTTTGTGTCATCTCTCAGCTGGAAGTAGGTGGTGACCTCAGATGATGCCTGATCAAAGATGGTGCCATACTTCTGGCAAGGAAATCAGATAAAAGCATTGTTAGAGTGAGTACTATGATCACTATGAGAGGTAATAAATACCTGCAAGTGTTATACTGCTGCACTGAAATCCCGAAGTGTTATGTCTAAATTTTCCTTTGCTGGACTACAGGTGAAATAAGTCAGCAGCATCCTTCAGATCTTGGTCGCCAAGTCCGATGTTTTACAGAACATCACATCTCAGCACAAAGTTTCAGAACCACTTTATTAGGCATGTGACAAGGGGCATGTGCAGGTCTATAAGCTTCTTTTGATGTAGTGTTGTGACAACAACGTTATTATTACAATTCATACTTCTTCTATATCTAAAACCGATATTAGTGGGGAGTTGCACCCTAAAACTCAAATTGTCAATTTCGATATGGTGTCGTGAAAGGATTATACTTTTGAAACTTATTTTTGATACTTTTGAAAGGATTATATTCTTGCTGGACTACAAAACACTTCCCCCTTACATTATAGAGATTAGGAGTAGAGGTGTTCTGTAGTCTAGCAGACAACACTGGGCAGGGCTGACAACACTAATTGGGATTTCAGTGCAGCAGAACCAACACATCTTAAAATCCGACTGTACAATCTTTAGATCTACCAAAACTATGTAATATGAGGATTTGCCCAATTTATCCAATCCATTTGTATCCAATCAGAAAGGCCCTGGTACTATATATTTGTTGGTAGGTCTAAAGGAGATTGTACAATCAGACTGTAACATGTGTGGTGAGTTTAACCACTTGCCGACCGCCGCCCGACTATATACGGCGGTGGTCAGCCCCTCCCAGGCAAAGTGACGTACCGGTACTTCACCAGCCTGGGAGCAAATAGGGGGCGAGAGCATGCCGCCCCCGCTCGTACCCGAAGAAGCCGGTACGTGTGACCGGCGGACCCGATGTCCGCCGGTCACTCGCGATCGTCGGGTGGAGAGGGAGAAAGGCAGGCGGCTAATGTAAACAAAGGTGCCTGTCATTCTCCCCTGTGTAAAAGCACTGATCACTCGGTCCTGCTATGTAGGACCGTTGATCTGTACTGTTACACACAAAGCCACATGCAATCACAGTAAGAATCACGCCCCTAGGGACACACTTAACCCCTCCCTCTCCAATAAAGTTAACCCCTTCCATCCCAGTGTCATTTTTACAGTAACAGTGCATATGTATAGCACTGATTACTGTAGAAATGTCACTGGTACCCCCAAAAGTGTCAAAAATGTCAGTCAAGGGTCCGATCTGTCCGCCGCAATGTCGCAGTACCGCAAAAAAATCGCAGATCGCCGCCATTACTCGTTAAAAAAAACCAATAAAAATGACAAAAATCTTTCCCTTAGTTAGTAAACGCAATAACTTTTGCGCAAACCAATCAAAATACGCTTTTTGCGATTTTTTTTTACCAAACATATGTAGAAGAAAACAAATTGGCCTAAAATGCTAAGAAATTTGATTTTTACATTTTTTTGGGGAATTTCATATAAAAAAATGTGAAAAATATTGTTATTTTTGCAAAATTGTCGCTATTTTTCTTGTTTATAGCGCATGATCAAAAAATCGCACAGGTGATCAAATACCACCAAAAGAAAGCTCTGTTTGTGGGAAAAAAAGGACGTCAATTCCATTTGGGTACATCGTCGCACGACCGCGCAATTGTCCGTTAAAGTCACGCAGTGCCGAATCACAAAATAGGCTCTGGTCAGGAAGGGGGTAAAATCTTCCGGGGCTTAAGTGGTTAACCACTTGCCACCAAGTCACATACCTGGTACATCATTTGAGCAGCTGCAAGCATCACCCCGGTACCATTTTTTTAGAGCTGATGGTCAGCTCACTTTTAAGAGCAATTGGAGTGGCTAAGTAGCCACTTGATTGCTGATCCAAGCAGTGGGAGGGGACGTCGCCCCCCCCCCCCTCCCGCCACCTTCAGCAGCTCTCTCAGGCTCTCCCGTCCCACCGGGAGACCTGAGCTGCCAGCCGGAACATCCACCAGCTGGCCGGAGACCCATGCAAAGCTGGAATTGGCTTTGGTCGAGTTTCTGCTATGATAACCCGGAAGCAATAACATGACATCAATTCCGGTTTACCTGGCTGTCAACTGCATCATTTAAAAAAAATCTAAAGTATTCAAAAAGGACGATCTTGGCGTTTTGAATGCTTTCAAGTGCAAAGAAGGGATGTGGGGTCTTATAGACCCCAGATCCCTCCATAAAGAGTACCTGCCACGTGCCTATTGCTGTCACAAGGATAAAAAAAAAAACATTTGAAGCAACAGTGTAAAAGCAAATAAATATAATGTATTAGTGTTTAGAAAATTTTTTTAAGTGCCCCAGTCCCCTCATGCTAGCACGCAAAAGTAAATGCATGCGTCGGTCCTGCACAGAGGTGGCTCTTTAATTAGGCAAACTATGCTGCCACCTAAGGCCTGGCACTCACAGGGTTCCTCGCGGAAGCCTAATTTGAATAATGGTACATTAAATGGAGATTACACCAACACGGGCTGGTACCGTGGGTGCAGAAATAAATAGTAATAAGTGCCACATCCTATTAACTAGACTATATACTGTAAATCTTCAGACTTTACCAACTCACAGGATGTAGGGAGGATGATACTGAATCTGATTCTTCTCTGTCTATTTCCTCTACGCAGTCAACATCGACGAAACCTATTTCTACACACCCCAAAACTGATTTGGGCCCATGCAAAAGGAATCACAAGGGAGGGGGACATTTTACACCTTATCCCAAGAAACGTCCAGAGGACACTATCAGACTAACCCTCACATCTGGGCATTTTTGACTTCAACAGTTAGTGAAATACAACAGCTATCACATAGTCCTCTTCAACATAATTTGTCATTCACACAACATCAGACCATAGTTAAACTTCGTAACCATCCAGACCTGGTAACTAAATCTTCCAATAAGGGAGGCATGTTAGGGTGCCAAGAAACCAGGCCACATGGGGATGCAGGTAAAATAAAGCAGTTTATTGAAGCAAACAACAATAAACGTACAGCTAGAGTGAGAAAGTGAGAGCAGGAACAAGCCGGGGTCAAGTCCAGAAGCGGGTATTCTACCGATCCCGGGGTCAAGTCCAGAAGCTGGTAGTCTGTCGATGCCAGGTCATCTGCCGATGCGGGGTCGATAGCCAGGAGAGTCCTCAGCCAAGCCAGGTCATACACAGAGGAACACTGAGAACAGATGACTGCTAGCAGAGATGCAACTTGGAGCACAAACGCAAGGGCAAGGACTGCAACCCATCAGGTGATAGATATTGTCTGGTGTGCAGCATCATCACTATGTGACACACAGACAAGTGATGATGTAATCAGAGTGTATAGGAGGCAGCAGTCTGCACATGTCCAAGATGGCTGCCAACAGGAGGGCAATGTAAGACCTTCACAGTACCTTCCCCCCAACGGCCTTTCCTCTGCAAAGCAAAAAAACGATTTCTGAGGAAAGCAAGCATGGAAAGCGCGGAGAAGAGTCGGAGCATTAACATCAGCGGAGGTAGCCCAGGAGCGCTCCTCAGGACCATAACCCTTACAGTGCACCAGCTAGTGAACCTGACCTCGGAACAGACGAGAATCCAAGATGCTGCTAACCTCATACTCATCATGATTGTCCACAGGAATGGGACAAGGAAGTGAACAAGTATAGTGATTGCAAACAGGTGGTTTTCAAAAGTGACATGTGAAAGACATTGGAGATACTCATGCAAGGGGGAAGACCAAAGGCATAGGCCACCGGGTTCACCTTGCGGAGGATGCAAAAAGGCCCAACAAAACGGGGTGCTGGTTTTGGAGGGGGCATCCTGAGGTTGAGATGATGGGTCGACAACCACACCCCCTTCCCGACCTGGTACGAAGGAGCAGATAAATGTCTCCAGTCTGCCTGGAGTTTCTGACGCTGTGCAGAGACCTGTAAAGACTCTTGAATCTGCACCCAAGAGGACTCGAGGGCACGAAGACAATCCTCCACAGCCAGGATGTCCTGTGGCGAGTACGACTCGGGCATTACAGCAGGTTGGAACCCATAATTGGCCATGAATGGAGACATTCCGGAAGATGAGTTGATGGCAGAGTTCCTGGCAACTTCTGCCCAGGGTAACAGATCAACCCAATTGTCCTGATGGTCAGAGATGTAGCAGCGGAGAAATTGCTCCAGAGCTTGGTTAGAACTCTCAGTGGCACCATTGGATTGGGGATGGTAGTCCGAGGAGAAGGAGAGTTGAATACCCAACTGGGAGCAAAAGGTGTGCCAGAACCTGGAGACAAACTGGCTCCCACGGTCTGAGATAATCTCCTTAGTAAGAAATAATTTGTCGCACTCCAAGCTGCATCCAGATTCGGTTTATTGGACGAACATCCCAAGTGTTACAATAGTGTACAGGTAGAAGCGTTTCACACACTAACAGGTGTGCTTATTTATTGCAATGAATAAGCACACCTGTTAATGTGTGAAACGCGTCTATCTGTACACTGTTGTAACACTTGGGATGTTCGTCCAATAAACCAAATCTGGATGCAGCTTGGAGCGTGGCCAATTCTTTCTTAATATTGTATGCGGAGGCGAGCCGAGGCGGGCACCCGTTAGCATCATGAGGCTTCCTCTTTCTCACCTGCAGAAGCGAGTCTTTCTTTTCTTGGATATTGAGTAATCTCCTTAGGCAACCTGTGTAAAGGGAAGACCTCCCTGACAAACACAGAGGCAAGCTCCTGAGCGGTAGGCAGCCTCCTAAACGAAACACAGTGGCACATTTCGACAACCATGAGGATAACCATGTAACCTCAAGACGCGGGTGGTTCCACATGAAATCCATGGCCAGGTAAGACCAAGGACGCTCCCTATTTGGAATGGGATGCAGTAGGCCCAAGGGAAGGTGCCAAAGAGATTTTTTCTGGACATAGAAAGAACAAGCAGGCACATACGCAGCAACATCAGTGCGGAGAGATGGCCATCAGAACTGACAGGAAATAGCCTAGGACATCTGGTTCTTACCAGGATGACCGGCAGTCTTGAAATTGTGGTACATGGTAAATAGTCTGATGCGCAACCCCTCAGGTACAAGACATTTCCCAGCAGGTATCTCTGTGGGAGCATCTGGTTGGGCAGCCAAGATCTGTTCCCCAAGAGGAGAGGTTAAAATGGTGCAGATGGCAGGCAGGATATGATCAGAGTATGACCAATGTCAGGACGGAGTCCTCCCAGGACAACTCAGAATACTGGCGAGACAAGACATCAGCCTTAGCATTCTAGGAGCCAGGCAAAGAGGAGACCATATAGTTAAAACAAGACAAGAATAAGGCCCATCTGGCCTGACGGGGTGTGAGCCTCTTGGCCACCGAGAGATACGTCAGATTTTTATGATCGGTGAAAATGAGAACAGGAACCAAAGAACCTTTGAGCAAGTGTCTCCACTTTTTGAGAGCCAGGATAATGGCCAAGAGCTCTCTGTCTGTCAGGGCACAAACACCAGGGGAAGGGCTCTAGGACCCAGCAGCGCTATCAGCACTTTGGCAGGAGAAGGACTTTAGGACCCAGCAGCACTACCAGCAATTTACCTGGGCCTATTTAAGGAAACCTGCCAGTGATTTTAGTTGCTGGTTGATCTTCAGCTCCTCCAGTGTGTTATCCCTGTGATATTCCAGTTCCTGTCTCCTGTTACCAACCCGGCTTGTCCTTGACCTGTCTCCTGATTGCTTCCTGTGTTTGACCTCGGCTATCCACCTGACCACGCTTGCTCTGATATCCACCTGGCTCCTGATCTCGGCTATCCACCTGACCACGCTTGCTCTGATATCCACCTGGCTCCTGATCTTGGCTATCCACCCGACCACGTTCCAGTCTCAGCATTATCCAAGTCCTGCAAACACCTCACGGGCGCCACCTGTCTGCTGATTCCACTCCAGCACTCCAGCTGTACTCTGGATCCTCCTGCACACAATCCAGCAGGCGACCCGTGCTACTTTGGGCCTGACCTCTCCTGTTCTCATCCTCAGGGGGGTCTGGAACTTAGCCGCAAGGGAAGCCCTCTCTCTCCATTGGCCTCTAGCACCAGGTACGTGATAGTATCAACCAGCCAAGATGTCTGAGGCCGAGAGAGGTGCTTCCGCATTAGAGGCCCTATGTCAGCAGATTACAGTTCTTACACAAGCAGTCCAGAGCTTACAAGATGGCTACTTTCAGCTGGAAGGACGCCTTCACCCTCTCAGTTGTTCTGCTACAGCCGCACCTGCTATGGGTTTACCCCCTCCGGAGCCCAGAGTTCCCACTCCCGATCGCTTTTCAGGTGACCGACGGAAATTCAGAGCTTTCAAAAATGCTTGTGACCTTTACTTTGCCCTGCAACCAAGGACTTTTTCTCTTGAGACTGTCAAGGTGGGTTTCATCATTTCACTCTTATCTGATGAGCCACAGTCCTGGGCTCATAATCTCATTGAGCAAAAGAACTCAGTCGTGGATTCAGTTTTCACCTTCTTTGAAGCTATGGCTACCTTATATGATGATCCACAACGGACGGCCACCGCAGAGTCGGCCCTTCATGCTCTTGTACAAGGCAGACGACCTGTGGAGGATTACATTGTGAAATTTCGCAAGTGGTCAGCTGATACTGGGTGGAATGATGCCGCCCTAAAATACCAGTTCCGGCAAGGCTTATCTGAGTCTCTCAAGGACGAGTTGGCTAGGATTGAGGCTCCCGCCTCACTAGAAAGTCTCATCCAAGTCTCTATCCAACTAGACCGACGGCTGCGGGAGCGAAGGTCCGAACGCACTCAGACCCTTCGACCCACATGGATAATGCCAAAGGTCCCAGGACCAACACTCCCAGCCTCTATTCCCCAGTCCATGAATATGTCCGATGGGGAACCCATGCAAACTGGCCTACTCCGCCCTGCTTTAACCCCTGAAGAGAGAGCACGCAGACGACAGGATAACTTGTGTCTCTACTGTGGGACTTCGGGCCACTTCCTTCGCAGTTGTCCTGTTCGCCCAAGGAAGTCCAGCCTTCCACGCCCCTCTTACCTTCAGTTGTCTGGGACTATATCCACTCATTTAATTCTCCCCATCTCTCTGCAGGTGGATGGAAAGGAAGTAAAGCTGCAGGCGATCATTGACTCTGGAGCCTGTAGTTGCTTCCTGGATATCAACCTAGCCAAGAACTTGCGCATACCCCTGAAACTGAAGGAACAAAGACTTGATGTACATTTAGCAGATGGCACTGCTCCTAGCTCTGGACCAGTCACTCAAGAGACTATCCCTGTCCTTGCCACAACAGAAGCAGGCCATCGGGAATTCCTCCGCTTTGATGTCATCAGGTCTCCTATTTTCCCAGCCATCCTAGGGATACCCTGGCTACGGGCCCACAACCCGCAAATTGACTGGCCCAAGGGAGAAATCATCTTCTCATCTTCCTATTGTCAGCAACACTGTGGCGTCCCCACGCCTGTCAACTCTTCAGTGTGTCTCTCCGTTCAACCTACACCGGATCCCTGTCATGCTGTTCCTTCAGCCTACCTTGACTTCCTTGATGTGTTTGACAAAAAAGGTGCCGATGCCTTGCCCCCACATCGGTCCTACGACTGCCCAATTGAGTTGCTACCTGGAGCAGAAGTCCCCTTTGGGCGCATCTTTCCGTTATCCGAAGTGGAGCTGGAGGCCCTCCGACAATATATAGATGAAAACCTTGCCAAAGGATTCATCCGCCCTTCATCGTCACCTGCTGGAGCTGGCATTTTCTTCGTCGAGAAGAAGGATCGTTCTCTCAGACCATGCATTGACTATAGGGACCTTAATAAAATTACTATCAAGAACAGATACCCACTCCCTCTCGTCCCTGAGTTATTCCAAAGATTCCGAACAGCCCAGGTTTTCACGAAGTTGGACTTGCGGGGGGCCTATAACCTGGTTCGTATTAGGGAAGGTGATGAGTGGAAGACTGCCTTCCGAACACGCTTTGGTCACTTTGAGTACCTTGTGATGCCCTTCGGGCTATGTAATGCCCCCGCCACATTCCAACATTTTGTGAATGATATTTTCAGAGAATACCTTGACCTGTTCTTAATCGTCTATCTGGACAACATACTAATTTTCTCAGCCTCGCTTGAACTCCATCGAGAGCACGTCAGAAAAGTGTTAAAGACCTTAAGAACCCATGGCTTATATGCTAAAGCAGAAAAGTGTGAGTTCGAGAAACAATCTATCCAGTTCTTAGGACTCATAATCTCCACGAAAGGGATTTCCATGGATCCTCAGAAGGTATCAGCAATCTTGGAGTGGCCTGCACCTTCTGACAAGAAAGGGGTCCAGAGGTTTGTGGGCTTCGCTAATTTTTATAGGAAATTTATTCGGAATTTCTCAACTATTATTGCCCCGATCACCCAGCTCACTCGCCTGCACTCACGCTTCTCCTGGAACCAAGATTCTCAAGCAGCTTTCGAAAAACTGAAGGCTCTCTTCACCTCTGCTCCAGTGTTGCAACACCCTGACCCAGCTCTTCCCTTTGTCCTTGAGGTGGACGCATCCAAAGTAGCTACGGGAGCCGTGCTCTCGCAGCGTCAGGGCCCAAAGGCCATGCTCCACCCAGTAGCCTATTGCTCCAGGAAGCTGAATCAGGCCGAAAGAAACTATGACGTGGGTGACAGAGAACTCCTGGCAATTAAAGTTGCTCTCGAAGAATGGAGGTACCTCCTGGAGGGCGCTAACCATCCAATTATGATCTTCACAGATCACAAAAATTTGGAATATTTAAGATCTGCAAAACGCCTAAGACCTCGACAAGCCAGGTGGGCCTTATTCTTTTCGAGATTTAATTTCCACTTGACATACCGCCCAGGTTCCAAAAATGGGAAAGCCGATGCCCTGTCCAGGATGTTCCCCGAATCTGCTGAATGTGCTCCTCCAAGCACTATCTTATCTGCCCAAAATTTTTTGCTGATTCAACCTAACCTAAAGGCATCCATTGAACAAGCTTCTGTATCGTGCCCCGAATCCGAACATGACTCGTTAAGGAGGCAGGGTGGATTACTTTGGCACCAGGACAAAATCTTTGTACCTCAAGAAGCTAGGTCTCTGGTTCTCAGGGCATTCCACGACCACCGACTTGCAGGGCACTTTGGGGCCCGTAAAACTAACGAGCTCATTCAGCGGTCCTTTTGGTGGCCTAACCTCAGTCGGGACTGTAGATCCTACGTCAAGTCATGCACCATATGTCTACGTAGCAAAAGTGACAAAGTCAAAGCCTGGGGGTTATTAAGACCCTTGCCTATCCCTAATCGCCCCTGGGAAATGATTTCTATGGATTTTATTGTTGATCTTCCTCCCTCTGAAAGATTCACGACCATCCTTGTTGTGGTAGACCGATTATCAAAAATGGCCCACTTCATACCAATGATTGGTACTCCCTCTGCAGCGGAAACCGCTCACATGTTTATCAAGGAGATCATAAGACTTCATGGACTACCAAAGAACATTGTTTCGGATCGGGGGGTGCAATTCACCTCTAGGTTTTGGAGAGCCCTTTGTAAAGCCTTGGAAGTGGAACTCTGCTTATCATCTGCCTACCATCCCCAAAGTAATGGGCAAACGGAGCGTACTAACCAAACCCTCGAGCAATACCTCCGCTGCTTTTCAGCTTTTTCCCAAGATGACTGGGCATCCCTGCTTCCGCTGGCGGAATTTGCCTATAATAACTCTGTCCATTCAGCTACAAATCAGTCCCCATTCTGGGCTAATTATGGATTCCACCCTGCTGCCCTGCCTGAAATTATGCCTGAAACTTCTGTACCCACCTTGCAGGACAGACTTGTTTTCATTCAAAACAATTATCAGGTCCTCCGGGAGTCCATACAGAAAGCCCAAGTGGATTACAAAAAACACTTTGATCGGAAACGGAGGGGAAATCCTTCCTTCAAGGTTGGGGACAAAGTGTGGCTGTCTACTGCCAACCTGAAATTGGCCTGCCCTTCACGGAAGCTAGGGCCAAGGTATATTGGGCCTTTTCAGATCAAACGGGAAATTAACCCAGTGGCTTACGAACTATCTTTGCCTGACTCATATAGGATCCATCCGGTTTTTCACACCTCCTTGCTTAAACCAACTGTTCCAGATCCATTTCCAGGGAGAGTGGAGCCACCTCCACCGCCAGTGACGATTGGTGAGGACACAGAATTCGAGGTGGAAGCAATCCTGGACTGCAGGAAGAGGGGGAGACAAACCCAATTCTTAATTAAATGGAAAGGGTATCCACCCGAAGAAAGCTCATGGGAACCCGAAGCCAATGTACATGCCCCCAGACTCCTCCAAGAGTTTAAGGACAAATACCCAGAGAAAATTTCTCAAATAGGCATCCGGAGGCTGCCCGTCAGGGGGGGGCACTGTCAGGGCACAAACACCAGGGGAAGGGCTCTAGGACCCAGCAGCGCTATCAGCACTTTGGCAGGAGAAGGACTTTAGGACCCAGCAGCACTACCAGCAATTTACCTGGGCCTATTTAAGGAAACCTGCCAGTGATTTTAGTTGCTGGTTGATCTTCAGCTCCTCCAGTGTGTTATCCCTGTGATATTCCAGTTCCTGTCTCCTGTTACCAACCCGGCTTGTCCTTGACCTGTCTCCTGATTGCTTCCTGTGTTTGACCTCGGCTATCCACCTGACCACGCTTGCTCTGATATCCACCTGGCTCCTGATCTCGGCTATCCACCTGACCACGCTTGCTCTGATATCCACCTGGCTCCTGATCTTGGCTATCCACCCGACCACGTTCCAGTCTCAGCATTATCCAAGTCCTGCAAACACCTCACGGGCGCCACCTGTCTGCTGATTCCACTCCAGCACTCCAGCTGTACTCTGGATCCTCCTGCACACAATCCAGCAGGCGACCCGTGCTACTTTGGGCCTGACCTCTCCTGTTCTCATCCTCAGGGGGGTCTGGAACTTAGCCGCAAGGGAAGCCCTCTCTCTCCATTGGCCTCTAGCACCAGGTACGTGATACTGTCTCCAATCTCGTAATTGCATTCAGCTGGAGACAGCTTCTTGGAGTAGAACCCACAAGGAAGTAAGGGTCCTTCAGGTGAACGACGCTGAGACAGGAGGGCACCTACTCCCGTCTCAGACGCATCCACCTCTAGGTCAAAGGGCAAACCAGAATTAGAATGAGACAGAATAGGAGCCGAAGCGAAAGCAGACTTGAGGGCCTCGAAAGCTTGGATGGCAGCAGGCGTCCAATTGTGGGAATCGATGCCCCTCTTGGTCAAATCTATAATAGCTTTGGCCAAAGAGGAAAAATTTCTGATACATTTCCGATAGTAGTTGGCAAACCCAAGGAAAAGCTAATCGGAACAGAGACCATTAGGTTGAGGTCACTGTAGGACAGCCAAAACCTTCTGTGGATCCATGGAGAACCTTTCAGCAGAAATTATGTAGCCCAAGAAGGCAACCTGAGACAGGTAGAATTCACATTTCCCAAGCCCATTCTCATGTAACCGTTGCAGCACCCATCTGAGATCCAGGTAGTATGATTCAATGGAGTCAGAGAAAATCAAGATGTCGTCCAAATAGACTACCACGCATTGCTGCAACATATCGCATAAGACATCATTGATGAACTCCTGAAAGACCGCGGGCGCATTGCACAAGCCAAAGGGCATAACCAGACATATGTAATGACCGGTTCTGGTATTAAACGCGGTCTTCCACTTGTTCCCCTACTTGATCCTTACAAGGTTATATGCGACCCTTAGGTCAAGCTTGGTAAAGACCGTTGCTCCCTTGAGGCGGTCGAACAGTTCAGTAATCAACAGAATCGGGTATGCATTCTTAACAGTGATGCTATTGCGGCCCCTATAATCAATGCAAGGTCTCAACTCATCCCCCTTTTTCTACGAAGAACAAAACGGCACCCACTGGAGAAGTGGACTTGCGAATGTGCCCCTGGGCAAGCGCTTCTGCAATGTACTCCTCCATAACCTTATTCCCTGCAACCAAAAGAGGATAAACTCTGCTACGAAGGGGAATGGCACTAGGTTGCAAGTCAATAGCACAAACGTACGGACGATGATGAGGAGGAGCAACCGCGCGCACCTTGTCAAATACATCTTGATACTCACGATATTCAGTAGGCAACACTGAATCCAAGAAGGTACAAAGTACCTTAACAGGCCCTTGGATACAAACAGCGCCACACTGTGGAGACCAAGAGAGGATCTCGACCGACTGCCCATCAAAGGTCGGATTGTGTTTCCGAAGTCAAGGGTACCCCAAAACAAGGGAGTAGTGCGGGGACAAAATAACCTGAAAGCAGGTTGACTCCCTGTGAACAGCCCCTATGGCCATATCAACTGGAACAGTCTCTTGGGTAACCTGTGTCAGTTGCAGGGGTCTGCCATCAATCGCCTCAATAACTAGTGGATAAACACGAGGCTGCAAGGGTTTGGAATTCGCAGCAGCAAATGTACTGTCAATAAAATAACTACCAGCACCGGAGTCTACCAACACCCGAGTAACCACCGAACCCACTGCTCAGGAGAGGACAACTGTGATTAGCAGTTTATCTTTACGGGAAATCGGGGACGAGGAAATCTCAGCTAATTATCTGCCCCAGACAGGACCTTAGGTGCGAGCGTTTCCCGGAAGGGTCTGACAAGATTTCAGGAAATGCCCACCAAGACCGCAACACAGGCACTGATCCTCCCTCCTCCTAAAGGCCCTCTCAGCCTCGAAGAGGCGAGTGAACCCCAGCTGCATGGGTTTATAGCCAGACGCACCATCCCCAGGAAGCGTGGGAGGTGAGGGAGGAATGGGTGAGAAAGAGAACGTAGGAGCCAATCTGGTAGGAGGCCTCCGCAGGCGCTCTTTAAACAATGGTCTCTCCCTGAGCCTGGTATCAATCAAAATCAGGAAGGAAATGAGAGCCTCAAGCTCGTCAGGGAAATTCTTGGTCGCAATCTCATCCTTCAATGCCTCGGAGAGACCATGAGAGAAGACAGCCACCAGAGCCTAATTATTCCAACCCACCTCTGCTGTCAGGGTACGAAATTCGATGGCATACTCGGCAACAGTTCATATACCCGCTTGAATGGACAGGGCCTGCTTTGCAGCATAGGCAGAGTGAGCAGGCACATCGAATACCCTACGAAAGGAGGCAACAAAACTTGGGTAATCGAGTATCACAGGATTATTATTCTCCCATAAGGGATTCGCCCAGGCCAAGGCCTTGTCCGAGAACAACAATATTAGGAAACCCACCTTGGACCTATCAGAAGGAAACGCCTGAGGAACCATCTTATAATAAATGCCCACTTGGTTTAGGAAGCCATGAGACCAGTGTTGGTCATCTTACTTTAAAAAAGTAATTAGTTACAGTTACAAATTACTTCTCCCAAAAAGTAATTGAGTTAGTGACTCAGTTACCACATTGAAAAAGTAATTAGTTACTCAGCAAAGTAACTGTGACTTTTTTTTACTATTCTATATTGCAATTACAATCTATAAGATCTTTAATAGTGGTGGCGGTGTGGTACACTGTGGGGGTCTGAGTCCTGAGTCCTCCTGACTGTGTGAGTAACTGTATTTTGTTTTTTGGTACCTGCTGCCTGGAGTGGCTGGCTGGTGGTGGTGGTGGCAGTGTGGCCCACTGGTGGTGGCAGTGTGGCACACTGGTGGTGGTGGTGTGGCACACTGGTGGTGGTGTGGCACACTGGTGGTGGTGGTGGTGTGGCACACTGGTGGTGGTGTGGCACACTGGTGGTGGTGTGGCACACTGGTGGTGGCGGTGGTGTGGCACACTGGTGGTGGCGGTGGTGTGGCACACTGGTGGTGGTGTGGCACATTGGTGGTGGCGGTGTGGCACACTGGTGGTGGTGGTGTGGCACACTGGTGGTGGCGGTGTGGCACACTGGTGGTGGTGGTGGTGTGGCACACTGGTGGTGTGGCACACTGGTGGTGTGGCAAACTGGTGGTGGCACATTGGTGGTGGTGTGGCACACCGATGTGCATAGAAAAGGAAAAAAGTTGTGCTCTGCAAACACCAAAAATTTTCAACATTGCTCAATGTAATAGCAAGCTCTTACAATAGTCAAGATGATTCTATATTGCCCTCTTAGCAAAAATTTGCACCAATACTATCTTTTCTACAAAAGTGCATCTCTTGTGATCATTCCTAGGGGCTAGTGTACACAAATATTTTCAAACACTGAAATGTCCTCAAAACTCTTCCCAAACCACACACGGGGACGAGCATAAGTGTGTGTGTGTGGGGCCATATTATTACAAGAAAACCTATCACTTTGCCTATTTAGAGTCCCTTTACCGCTCACTTGGGGCAGTTTTAATGACTACAGAGACTAATGTTGTATAATATCAGCTCTTTAGCCTGTTGAAACCTGGCTGCATGATCCACATGGCACACTGAAGTCCCCTAACTTGGGGGTCCCTGGGTGCCCATTTTCAACCTGATCATGGGACATCCGTAGGGTCACACAGCCTGATGTGACCCCAGCCAAACTTTGCTCTGTGCAGAGCACTCTTTCCAGAAGACATCCCCATGAAGGTTAGAAGAAAGAACAATGCACACAAGAAGTCTTTTTTCAAAGGTTTGTTGAGCTGATAATTGTCAGTCTCCCATAAGAGCGGTGGCATACAGCTTACAGTTCCAAATAGTTCTCTCTCCACTACCGCGGGCAGTGCCGGCCGCGGTCATACAGTAGAGGGGGAATTACAATTACACTACTGCCATCTAGTGGCGGTAGATGTAATTGCGGTAACGCAGCCGAAGTAGCGGCACCGCCGTTACAGGGAGGGCACGAGTATTCAGTTAGATTACTCGTTACCCTCAAAAGTAACTGTGTTAAGTAACGCCGTTTACTAAAACGCAGTTACTTCCATCACTGCACGAGACTGACTCTGATCACCCCCATAGCACTGGGGAAGGGGGGCTGATCCAGTCATCCCTCTGGTAACAGCGACTCCAGCTGCAACTTCAGGAGTAGGAGCGGCAACAGGGGCAGCAGCAGGAGCAACAATAGGAGGAACCACTGACCTAGCAGCACCAGGAACAAGGTGCACTATGCATGCAAGCAACATCTGCAACGCTTGAGCGAACTGACCCAAAAGGTGATCTTGTTGATCAAACCTGGTAACCAGCATGGGGAGTGTAGGAGTACCTGCATCATCAGGATTCATGGCCCTTGTGTACTGTCAGGGTTCCAGGAAACAAGACCACACGGGAATGAAGGTAATCTAAAGCAGTTTATTGAAGCAAACAACAATAAACGCACAGCAAGAGTGGGGAAGTGAGAGCAGGAACAAGCCGGGTCAAGTCCAGAAGCGGGTAGTCATCCAAGCAGGGGTCGAGTCCAGAAGCGGGTAGTCTGCTGACGCTGGGTCATCTGCCGATGCAGGGTTGAGAGCCAGGAGAGTCATCTGCCAAGCCAGGTCATACATGTAGGAACACGGGGAACAGAAGACTGCTAGCATAGATGCACCTTGGAGCACAAATACAAGGGCAAGAACTGCAACTCATCAGGTGATAGATATAGTCAGGTGTGCAGAATTATCATTGTGCGACACCCAGGCAGCAGGCAAGCGACTATGCAATCAGAGTTTATAAGAGGCAGCAGTCTGCACATGTCCAAGATGGCTGCCAACAGGAGGGCAAGGTAAGACCTTGAGACAGGCACATATTGGAATGTGCTGGTAAGCATCCTTGATCTCGATAGAAGCAAGAAAATGCAACCGGTTGTAGGGATGCCCCCACCATTCGCATAGACTCTATTCTGAACTTCGGATTTACCTTGCCCTCTTTCTTTGGGACCATGAATAGGTTTGAATAAAAACCCTGATACTATTCCGAGGCCGTACCCGGGACAATTACACCGTAAAGCAGCAGGTCTTGTATTGCCCCAAAGAGAGCTTGCAATCGGTCTGGGGACAGATGCACATTGGAAGGAAAGAAACTTTCTGGAGGATAAGAACGGAACTCGATCTTGTAGCTGGACAGTATCACTTCATGGACCCGTTTGTCTTTTACCAAAGAGGTCCATAGGCCCGGAAACCAGCGAAGATGTCCCCCCACCCCAGGCATGGATAAGGTCATTCCTTAATGCTTAAGAAGCCTTGTCCATGGGTCTAGAGAATCTGGCTCTTGGCTTACCGAACCAGGGCCGCTTGGAACCTCCTAAGGAGAACTTGAAAGGTTTTGAGCCCTTGTCAGTGGATCCCGAGAAATGAAAAAACTTCTTGTGAGCCAAGAAAGACAGGCCACGTTCAGCAAAGGCAGAGGGAGGCTGATCACCCTCTAGGTCACAGTCAAAAGTTTAGCCCACTTGGTCAGAGTTTGTGACACCAGGGCAATGGTGAAGACCGGCCTAAGTGCTGAATCAGCAACAGTGAACATATTGCTGGCCACAGCCTCTGCTTTTCTGTCAGCCGGATTTTTTAAAATCCAGTAATTCCTCAACCAGAATCATGGTTGCTTTATTCAGCCTGGAAACCTGGGGGGGGGGGGGGCTGGGACCCCCCGAGGGACCTGCAGCCTCTGAGAGGTGAGTCAGGTGGGGAAACTTGCTCCAGAGGCTCCATCAATAAGGAGGGAGACCCCCCACAAAAAGTGTCTAGCACTGCGAAGGGACACCCCCACCGTGCTGGTAGCACCACAGAGTTGCCAGAAAACAGAGCACCCCACAATCTGCAGCAGAGGGAGGGAGGGACCCCACCAGCAGAGTAGCACCAACTGCACCAAATGCAATTGCTCCGCATGCGGCGTCCAAAGGGAAAGAGAAAGACCCAGGAGTGAGCACCAGGGGAAAAGGAGGAGCTCCCACAGCCAGGATCGCCGCCCAGAGGCTCCGCTGTCATGGCCGCCGCTCTATTAGCATGCCAGACCAACGAAAAATGGCCGCAGGACTACACAGACATGGCCACCGGCCATAGAAAACACACAGGCAACAACAAAAAGGCAGCCACGTGCAGCTCCACGAGGCTCCCGGGAACCAGGAGGTATTCCTGAAGACCAGGCTGTAAGCACAAGGGAAGGGGAGGGGATCGGGCACAGAGCTGCCATAGCAGGCAGTGTCCCCTCCCCAGCCAATAGCCTAGTCACCGGCGGTGCACCCCTCCCCCTTGCCCCCACCACCAGCACTTTACAAAACACCAGCCCTAGACACATCCCTAACCACCACGCTACTCCGATTGGGGGCGGGGGGGGGGGAAGGCAGATGACCCACAGGGACCATCAATATTCATGGGGGTCTGATGGGAAGGAGGAGAACTCATGGGTCTGACTATACCCCAGAACCCTCCAGGGGGAGAGGGGGGACAGCTACTCAGTCACCATACCAGGAACCAGGCGGGTACCGCTTCAGACAGAACCTCCTTGCCATCGAAATAGTGGGGCTGTCAGCCAGGAGGAACGCTGCCACTTAGGCCGAGACCCAGTCATATGCGACCTCGTGAGGCATTTAAATCGCAGGCCAGCCCCCGTCCAGTGGGGGTATGCCACGGCAGACTTAGCGCAGAGCTATGGTTTGCACGCACTCGCTAGGCGGACTGGGGTGACAACTGGATCTAGATTATCCAGCCCGTCAACCAGTCCGGCAGTTGATTGTAGATCTCGCAGGAAAAAAAAAACAGGAGAAAAAAAGCCATTTAAAAGGAAAAAAAATTGCCAGGACCAGAGACCCTGGCAGGGAACTAGGTCCTTACTCCTGACTAGGTAGAAAAAAAACTTAATACCTATAACAGAGAGGGGGAGTATACCACCAGGGACTGCCCATAGGTAGCCAAGTTCTTTTTTCTGCCAAGTGTCCTTCTCCTGTAGGGGGCAATACTCCTGTAGGGGGCAATATACCCCCATGGTTCAGACTCCTGTAGAGTTGTGTCCATCAATGATCGAAAGAGAAAAATGATTTGCTTTTTTTCCTCTTGCCACTTCATTTCCTCTTCACCTAGACGAGATTGACTTACTGCACTATCCACAGACTCCGGATATAAAAATGCCATGCATCCCAGAAGTTTTCAGACAGCTCTGAGAGTGCAGGGTGCACATGTGCTCCCAATCCCACGCATGCACACCCAGCGCCCTTCCTGGGGAATTACTGTATATGGTTTACATGTTCCTATAGTATTGGCAAAGTGTAAATAATATGATTCTGCGAGTAGAGCACTGGGTGTGCGTCTATGGGATTGGAGGCGTGTGAGCACCCAGCAATTTAGCCAGCGAATTATATTAATTACACATTGCCATGTTATTGTCCAAGTGTAAACAATTAGATTCTCTGGCCAGAGCGTTGGGTGCTCATGCCCCGCAAATCCCACTCATGTGCACCCAGCAATCTACCTGTAGAATCGTAATATTTACACGTTGCCAGTACTATGGGAATGTGTAAACAATGAGACCTCTTCTAGAGTGCACAAAGCTCAAAAAACAATTAAACAGCTAGAAAATATGCCATGTACAGCATTGCAGAATGTGTCAAAGCTATACATATATATACAATAGTGTGTGACTGTGGAGGGGACAATAGAGTGTAAAACAAGAACTAATAGATATGAGGACCAATGCGTTACCTGAGCATACCTGGAATAGAGTGTAAGCTCCTCTAATGCCGACTGTTGTTACTCAGGTTCACACCAGGATCGCACAAGAATGCACTTTAGACTGTGCGAGTTCCTATGTAATGCATTTTAAAAAAACACACTGGACTACGCAAAAGGTAGTGCTTGCACTACTTATAAAAAGGCACTGCACCAAACTGCATGGTACTATGGTACCATACCATGTGTTTGGTGACCGCAAACATACTGCGTTTGGGGTGCCCTTAACAATACATTGGCACCTGCACACAGATTGCAAGCAGAATGGGTTCTGGTGTGAACCTGCCCTTAATAAAGATGGCAGACTGGGACAGAAGTGTCAGTCGGTAACTTGGCTGGAATGCATGATTGTATTTTCCAAACATGAAACTTCCATGTTTGGAAAATATGTTGAATATGCCTGTGTAGGTAAATGCTAATGCAAAGAAACATTGGCTTTACACTAGGCATATAACCCTTTCTTTGTGTGTATACACTGTTGTGTGCTAAACTCCCCTGGAAATGTGATTTATTGCCCACGGTGACTACTTTTCCTCGTATGCTTTTGTTATTACAGTGACTACCGAGAAGGTAGTTACTGTAACCTTATGATGTCTAAACAGTGAATCTGCTATTCTGTTCTGTGTGCAGAGTACAGGTTCTCTTTGTCTGTAGATTGGTTCTTGATGCTATTATTGCTTTATTGGAAATATTTGGTTATAGTGCCCTCTGCTGTCATCCACAGAGAAAACATGTCACAATAAAGAGATCCAATGAAAAAAAAATCATTAAAGTATTTTGCTTCTTGATCTTTAGTCATTTTACTGCTACATGCTTTACCCTGTAATTATTATTATTTTGGTAAACATTAAGCAAACATTTGGACTCCACATTCTGGCATACAGAACACACACATCAGGGTTTATTTATAAAAAATATATGCATAGCATTCATCCAGCGACATTCGTTCTGTGAATAATCAGCATTCGCTCATTCGTTTTAGGGATATTTTGCACAATGTATAAAGTCGTGGCTGCTGTGCGAATGGGGCAAAGACAGATTTTCCAGGGGAATTTTCTCTTCTGATCAAATGCTCTTAGGGTATTTCCCCTTACATTTGAATGCTCTTAGGATATTATATTCTTAGGTTATTCTTAGGGCATTTTCACTTGGGATTAAATGTTCTTA
Organism: Pelophylax lessonae; assembly: GCF_965119305.1. Lineage (NCBI taxonomy): Eukaryota > Metazoa > Chordata > Amphibia > Anura > Ranidae > Pelophylax > Pelophylax lessonae. The sequence continues at coordinate 496,830,249 of NC_138771.1, forward strand.
GGGTATTTCCCCTGAATATTGAATGCTCTTATGATATACTTATGTTATTTCTCTTCTGATTGAATGTTCTTAGGGCATTTTCACTTGGGATTAAATGTTCTTAGGGTATTTTCACTTGGGATTAAATGTTCTTAGGGTATTTCCCCTTAATATTGAATGCTCTTAGGGTATTATATTCTTAGGTTATTTCTCTTCTGTTCGAATGTTCTTAGGGCATTTTCACTTGGGATTAAATGTTCTTAGGGTATTTCCCCTTAATATTGAATGCTTTTAGGGTATTATATTCTTAGGTTATTTCTCTTCTGATTGAATCTTTTTAGGGTAATTTCAATTGGGATTGAATTATTTTACAGTATAGTTTTTTAGCATTGAAAGTTCTTTGGGTATTTTCTCTTACTATGAAATATTTATAGATTTTTCCTAGAGCTGCACGATTCCTGATAAAATGAGAATCACTATTTTTTTGCTTAGAATTAGGGATCGATCAATATAGTTTTTTCATTGCCGATACCGATATTTTGGTCATCGTGTATCGGTATCGGCCGATATGGGCCAATATTTTTGTACATTTAGAAAAACATTTTTTTTTTTTACTTGACAGGTATTGTGGAGGGATCTGGGGGTCTAAAGACCCCAAACCCCACCTCTGCACTTAAAAGCATTCAAAACGCCAAGTTTGGCTGTTTTGAATGCTGTCATTTTTTTAAATCTGGCGCCCAGTACATGACATCACTTTTGGGTTTTTGCATGGAGACCCGATCAGAACCAAATGCGGCTTTGATAGGGTCGTCGGCGGCCGTGCAGGTTGGTTGCCCGGGTCTCCCGGTGGGAAGGGAGACCTGGGCGAGCCGTGGAAGGCGGAGGGAGGGGGGAGGGGATGTCCCCTCCCACTCCTTGTAATGACAGCCGAGCAGCTTCTCAGCACTCATCACTCCGGTACAAACACTTTCCAAAATATCGGTAATATCGGCCACCTCGGTGGCCGAGTCCGATATATCGGGGAAAGTGCATATCGGTGCAAGATATATCGGCTTTGCTGATAATTGGCCGATCCTTACTTAGAATAAAGATCACGATTCTCTGATGATTCTAGAGGTAACATCATCTTTCACATTATACAAAGAAACTGGGCTAACTTTACTGTTTATTGTTTTAACTGTATTAAAGCATATTTTTTCCCCAAAAAAACGGTGTTTGAAAGACTTCAGCGCAAATACAGTGTGACATAAAAGATTTCAACGACTGCCATTTTATTTTCTCGGGTCTCTGCTAAAAAGAGAAAAAAAAATACTGATTTCATCTTGTAGGCAAAAAATTTCAGAAAAAAAGCTTAGTCTTTTAGCGGTTCACATATGTGCAATGACAGACATCGCATGTGATTCGGAGCTCACTGCTTTAAAAATCACATGCGATGTCTGTGCGATGCGAATTCAGCCATACAGATTGTATACAGATTGTATGGCTGAATTAGCATCGCATTCGGACACAACTATAACAGGACCCTTTTTTGGGTCTGAACCAGATTTGGATCATATGGGTGTTCACACCTATGCAATCTGATTCATGTCCGAACTGACAGTTCGCACTGCGATATACAAACTGATCTGGGGGTGTCGTTAACATTGTATTGACACCCCCAGTGATTCGCATATGGCAGTGTGCACTGCCTGTGAGTTAAATGCGATGCAGGAACCCTGTGGATTCACAGGGTTCCCGCATCGCATATATGTGAACTGGGACTAAGAGGTTAAACTGCCCTCACTTACAGAGGGAAGTTCATTCCTTTGATCTAAAACACAGGTGTCAAACACAAGGCCCACGGGCCGAATGCGGCCCCCCAGGCCATTTCATGTGGCCCTTGCACCTCTCCTGCAGCTGCGGCACCCCACCTTGTCTCAGTAGTCGGCAGCAGAGGACAGAATTCCTTTGCAAGATCTTGTGCTTTTCTGTGCTGCTGCAGGAAAAGGCTTGTCTTTGCCCCCCCCCCCCCTCCTCAGCAGAGAGGAGGGCAGAACTGCTCCTACAGATCCTGCACCTCTTTGTGCAGCCGTAACACCACCTTGTCTCTGCCTCCCCTGGTCTCAGCATTCAGCAGACTCTGTAAGCGGACTCCAGCCCTCCTCTGGTCCTCCTCCAGACCTTGCACTTTCTTCTTCCCAGATCCACCCACATCTTCTTCCTGGCAGTAGCCCCAGGTAAGGGGCTGCATTGTGATGTAAGGAAGGGTGGGTGACTCTTGACATCTCATGTAAGGGTGTAAGGAGGCGTGGGGTGCTCTGAACATCTAACCTTACAGATAGAACCGGCCCTTTGAGGGCAACCATAATGCTGATGCGGCCCGCGATTAAATTGAGTTTGACACCCCTGATCTAAAAGAAGGAAAATATACATTGTAAAGCATTGTGTTTATAGTTATCTCGCAGCCTTAACAATGTTGATAAACATTTGCTGGCTTTTTTTTTTCTTTTGACAGCTATGAGTGAGCAGAGAACGGCTCTGTAAGGCGTCTTACATACGATACTCCTGTTTGAGCATCTCATTTTCAGCTGTAAGGCTCTGTTCACACCTGAGCATTTTTCAGCTCATAAAACGCTCATCTGCGAAAATCCAAAACGCCCAACAATCAAAATCCCATTCATTTCAATGGCCCTTGTTCACATCTGAGCGTTTTGGCCCCTGAAGCAAAACACCTGTAAAAAAAAGCCTGAAAAACGCTGTAAAAATCACGGTAAAATCGCGGTAATAATCGCCGTAAAAAACGCACGAAAACGCTACGCTCAAGTGTGAATGCAGCCTAAATTTCAGGAGTATTTGTCTAATTGAAATTTGTGCATTTTCGCGCGTTCTTGTAAAATATGCAAATAAACATTTTTTTCAGATCAGCAGGATGTTCGCATGCGTTCATTTGTTCGATATCGTGGTTATACGCGCATTAGGTGTAAATTACTGTCCAAAAATGCAGATTTTTGTATTTTGTTCTTACTGAAGAATGCACGGCGCTCATTTACGTGCCTGTGTGCACAGGCACATTACAATGAATGGACTGTATTTTAGCTGTACCACTTTACCACCGGAGGATTTTGCTGTCTTACGTCTGGGCCACTTTTTGCCATTCGGTGCTGTGCGACTTTAACTGACAATTGCGTGGTCGTGCGACACCGTACCCAAACGAAATTTACGTCCTTTTTTTTCCCACAAACAGAGCTTTCTTTTGGTGGTATTTGATCACCTGTGCGATTTTTACTTTTTGCGCTATAAACAAAAAAATGCGTTTATTTTGAAAAAATAACAATATTTAAAAAAAATTCCCCCCCCCCCAAAATGTAAAAATCAAAATTTTTTTAAATTTTTGGCCAATTTGTTTTCTGCTACCTATGTTTTGTAAAAAAAATCACAATAAGCTTTTTTTGATTGGTTTGCGCAAAAGTTATTGCGTTTACTAACTAAGGGAAAGATTTCTGTCATTTTTGGTGTTTTTTTTTTTTAACGAGTAATGGCGGCGATCTGCGATTTTTTTTTGCGGGACTGCGACATTGCGGCGGACAGATCGGACCCTTGACTGACATTTTTGACACTTTTGGGGGTACCAGTGACATTTCTACAGTAATCAGTGCTATACATATGCACTGTTATTGTAAAAATGACACTGGCAGGGAAGGAGTTAATTTTATTGGAGGAGGGGTTAATGTATGCCTGGTGCTTACTAACGTGTGTGGGGGGAGGTGACTGAGTGACACAGGGACAGATCGCAGGTTCAGCTATGCTGAACCCTGCAATCTGTCACTGTTTGTCACTTAGGAGATCCGCCTGCTTTGTTTACACAAGCAGGCGGATCTCCAAACTCGATTCCCCGAAGATCGGGGAAGAGCAGCGGCGATCGCCGCCGCTCCTCCCCTGGCCCGACTCCCGCTGTGACTGAAAACAGCGAGAGTGCGCCTCCGGCGGTGCGCGAGCAACGCCTACAAGGGGAGGAGTCCAGCGACGTAGGTCTACGTCGCTGGACGGAATCGAGCCACTTTGCCGCAGTACAGTCAACGTGACTGGTTGGCAAGTGGTTAAGCTGCAGTGTGCAAGAGGCCTAAAAGCTCCATTCACACCTGAGTATATCGTTTTCAGTTGTTTTTTTTGGGGGCTTTTTTCAGGCGCTTTTTTCAGGCATTTTTTGCAGGTGTTTGGAGGCAGGCATTGACATCTAACAAAAACGCTTGTAATCTGTCAAAAAAAGAAGCTCGTGTACTGTTTTGAACTTTAGGCGTTTTACTTCAGGTGACAAAACGCTCACATGTTAACAGGGCCTTTGAAATGAATAGGATTTTGCTTGTTGGGCGTTTTGAGACTTCAGAGATGAGCGTTTTACGAGCTGAAATACGCCCAGGTGTGAACAGGACCTAAGAATCGAGGACATGCAGTTTTAAGATCGAGGGAGGGGGTGAATCGAGATTGCGATTTTTTAATGATTACTGGTGCAGTGTTTACCTTTCTGATAGAATTTACTTAAAGCGGAGTTCCAGTAATTTTTTGTGTTTATTAAAGTCAGCAGCTACAAAAAGTGTAGCTGCTGACTTTTAATAAGCACACACTCACCTGTCCCATGGACCAGCAATGTGACTGCCCAAAGCTTAGTTTCTTCCCCCTTTCCTCTCCGGGGCGCCGGCATTGCAAGTGTGGGCAACCAGCTGTGACAGCTTGTGGCTTCACAGCCGGATGCACACTGCGCATGCGCGAGCTGTGCAGTGCCTCCCTATTGGTTGGGCAATCTTCTGGGACCTGTGACGTGTCCCAGAAGATTGCAAGGAGAGAGGGGAACTTCCACTTGAGCAGTGGGAGCAGGAACCTGTCAAAATTAGGTACCTGTCCCCCCACCCCCAAGTAGTAGTGCTTTAAATAGAATTTCCCCTTTTGGGTGGAGCTCCGCTTTAAGGTATTTTCTCTTAGGATCAAATATTCTTAGGTTATTTCTCTTCTTAGGGTATTTTCACTTAGGATTGAACTTTCTTAGGGTATTTCATCTTCTGGTTGAATGTTCCTGGGGTATGCTCTTAGTATAGAATCTTCTTAGGGTATTTCTTCTTAGGATAGAATCCTTTTAGGATATTTTCTCTTCTAACTGAATGTTTTTAGGGAATTTTATCATCCGATTGAATGTCCTCAAGAGTATTTGATCTTCTGATCGAATGTTCCTAGGGTATCTTCTCTTAGGATCAAGTGTTCTGGAACAAATATGTTGCATCTAATGCTGCTCTAACCTCTCCTTTAGATAGAATGTACAATAACGTACGTCTCTTTAGGGTGGTGTTTGCCCACACCAGGATGCACAGGTGTTCCATACATCCCCGTGCAGGCAGTACTATTGCTGTCTACTAGAACGCTGCCCCCCACTATCACATCTGTGTGAGTATGGCTGCTTATCCCTGAACTCCTGAGTGTGTTTGGGGACATGCACGCACACAAATATGATATTAGGAAACAGCGGCTATACCCCAATAGATATCAATTGGACTGCCTGCACGGGGGGGGGGCACAGAACACCTGCGCATTCTCGTGCGGGTAAACGTGGCCCAAACAGTATTGTACGCCCTATGTGAACGAGACCTTACTTTCACTACAGAAATTTATACAGCTACATGTATAATGGTTAAGGTGGTAGTAAACTCATAGATTTACATTGTACATGTAGGTACAGTGAATATCTCCTAAACGTTGCACAAATTTTGTGGTATATGTGTAATTTTGCACTTTATTGATCATATGCACATTTATTATTGAAGTACACATATACTCATGTGTTGTACACTATAGCACTTTAATTGCGTGATTTTTCAGATATTTTTATGCCAAGCATATAACTATATATGCTTGAGCACTATTGCACTTTATAGCACAACTATTTAATTTATCAGCGCTGCATTTTGTTTATAAATTGATTTCACAAATTGTCATTTGTTGTTGCTGGCTGCTGTATTTCTAGGGTTGGCGCAGTATACATTATAACCCTACTACTGCTTTAGGCTGGGTTCACATTGGTGCGAACTGGATATGGGTTCCCCCGCATCCAATTCGCATGTCAGGAGCGTGTGACTGGTTCTCAATGGAGCCGGTTCACACAGCTCAGGGACAGCCGCGGAGCAGTTTGCAGAAAATTTGTTTATGTCTTCTGGTCCATTTCAGTTTCAAATTCAGCCAAAAATTTGGACCAAATTCAGACCTGAAATGGTGAACGGGATGCCCCGGACCTCCTGCTACTAGCTGCTCTGCAATCCAGTGTGATCTCAGCACAAAGGGCAAATTCACATCCGAATCGCACAGGAACTCTGTCTGCATTCTTGTGCAAATCGGTGCAGGGCGATTTTGAGCCTATTTATTTGAATAGGCTGAAATCACACTGGATCGCACAAAAAGTAGTGCATGCACGACTTTCCAAAAATGCACCGCACCATGGTAATGCGCTACCATGCAATTTGATGCAGGAAAACGTATTGCATTTGGCATCTGTGTTTAGGGTGCCATTAACAATGCATTGGCACCCACAGCCGATCGCAAAACCACACGGTCCTGAAAATGCACAAGGAACACATCTGTCCCACACCATGTTCTGGCGTTAACCCTAAAACAGCTAATTTTTTATAAACTGACCCCTTAGAGCCGGTTCACATTAGCGCGACTTGTCAGGCGACTTGTCAGCCTGACAAGTCGCGCTCCATCGCGGTCCATTGACCGCTACAGGACCCGTTCTAATAGGAGCTCCGACTTAGAAAAAGGGTCCTGTACTATTTCGGGGCGACCTCGGAGCGACTTGCATAGACTTCCATTATGTGAAGTCCCTGCAAGTCGCTCCGAAGTCGTGGTGCAATGTAATGCACAAGTCGCCCCCGAAGTAGTAAGGAGTCGTGTCGCCCCAGTGTGAACCGGCTCTTAGTTTCTATTACTTGTATAGTAACTTTTTACATCATTGTTAGTGTTTAGTAAAAACTTGTATCAGTGTGTTGTGAACTGTGCTTGTGTTCTGCGCCCCAAAAACAACAGACAACAAAAACCACAAAAAGTGTTTACATATTTTCTTTTTTTTTGTCATAAAATTTCCAAGATACATTATCATCAAACAAAGCGGAGAGAAGATCTGTACAAAACGTATGTTTTTCCCAGTCCTTCTGGTCTCCCCCTGTTGGGTCCGACGCACCCCCATGTGAGACAAGGAGACACATTATAGAGCCATTGAATATGTACACAACCTGTTGCACTGTTGATATCTGACTAGATGAATAATTATATATATATATATATGTATATATATATATATATATATATATATATATATATATATATATATATATATTATATATATATATATATATATATATATATATATATTTAAAAAAAAACACAAAACTTAATTAAAATAAATAGCAAACGTAAAAAATTACAAAAGAATTACAACGGCAGTGGGGCATGAACCCCCGCTCAGCTGGGAACATTGTTAAAGTAACACCTTTTTATAAAAATGCAGTAATGTACAATGAAGTATAAAGTAAGGGAGGTAGATGCTGTAAATGGTTCAGCAATAATGGTTTTAGTATACTTTGGAAGTATCACATTGCGGTGTTTAACCTGTCACTATGGTAGCATTAGGAAATTAGATTGTAGAACAAATGGCGGTTGGGGGAACATGCAAAAAAAAAAAAAAAAAACTGACAATTAGAGTAAAATAACACAGTCATTTTTACTTTTCTGGGTTCCCCTAACCCCACTAGATCCAATTTTTTTTCTCCTTCCTGGACTAGGCCAAGCTGCCCAGCAAAAGTGGCAGTTGCAGGTATTACAACAAACCATTTAACACTGCCGGGGGTGATTACAATGGTCAGCTTTTTTAAATATAGTTTATAATAAAAAAAACTGTTGCTGTAACTGTTTTGTTAGCTGGAGTTGGGATTTAAAGTGATTGTTAAGGCAGAAGGTTTTGTATCCTAAAGAGGAAGTAAACTTCCTTGGTTTTTTTGTACCTATAAGGTAAGCCTATAATAAGGCTTACCTATAGGTACTGTAAGTATGTCCTACTCCCATTTAAGAGATATGTACTATAAATGCCACTGATGACGTGCCGTTTCTTCAGAGCCCTGTGCCATGGACGGCCGCTTCTGTGCGCATGCGCGGGAGTGACGTTATCGCAGCTGCGGCCACCCACAGCGCTAAAGCCCGTGATCCCAGAAAAAATGCCAGAGAAGATGTCAGCCGTCTCAATAGTGAGCGGGCGCCACTGTAGGGCTTAGTTCTAAGTTAAGTATTTCATAATGAGCTAGTATGTGATGCATACTAGCTCATTCTGCATTTGTCTTACAGGTTTTTTTTGTTTGTTTTTATTTCCCTAGGGTTTACAACATCTTTAATGCATTCTATGCATTAAGATAAAAAGTCTTCTGTGTGCAGCAGCCCCTCAAATACTTACCTGAGCCCTATCTAGATCCAGTGATGTTGCAGGAGTGTCTTGGTTGCCTGGGACTCCCCTACTCATTGGCTGAGACAGCACCGTGGTGCCATTGGCTCCCGCTGCTGTCAATCAAAGTCAGTCAGCCAGAGAGGAGAAGAAAGGGGGTGAGTCTGAGCCACGGCTCCGTGTTTAAATGGAGCTTTTTGCCATGGGGGCACTCAACAGGAGGGAGGGGCCAGGAGCACCAAAAGAGGGACTCGAGAAGAGGAGGATCTGGGCTGCTCTGGGCAAAACCAACTGCACAAGGCAGATAAGTATAACATGTTTGTTATTTTTAACTATAAAAAAAAATTAGACTTTAGTATCACTTTAATTTGTTTGTCACTTACCTAAATTCCATTTAAAACTACATGTCCATCCAAGACTACCCTGTCCACAGAGTGACACTGATGCTGAATGAAGTGTCACTCTGTTAAAGGAAATGTTAAATTAACCGATCTACTGGCAGCATCAACTGATAATAAAATAAAAAATATGTAAGGATCCGTTCACACCATATGTACACTACAATGCGGGATCACAGTGCGCTAAAAGCGCATGAAAACTTGTTTCCATCTTAACCTATAAAGCTCTTCACATCAATTTGTTGCTTTTCTGAAAAGTCCTGCGTGCATTACATTAGTCAACAGCAATGTATGAAAACGCACTGAAAATGCACTACAAACACAATATACATTTTAATGAGTTATTTTTTCAAGTGACATGTTCATATTTCTAACCAGCAAATACACACCCTACAAAATGGAGACATGAAATGATGAAAACATGTTTCCGAGCAGAGAAAGCTGTGTTTTTGGCTTTCTCCAGATTCTGTAATTGGGTTTGGGGCCTGGAGCTTGAAGGTTCCAAAGTGTCTTGGGTGGGACGGAACCTTTCATCCTGTGTCCAGATTTCACTGGATTCCTGCAGCCTGTCTGAGTACACAGGTTTGCAAGAATGTTATATACTCAAGCCTGGCACCCCATTCACACTTGTGCGACTTTTCCTGCAACTTTGGACATAAAAGTCACATGACAACTATAGCAGTTTTTGCAGATGACACAAAATTGGGCAGGGCAATAACTGCACAGCATGAAGCAGATATCCTACAGAATGACCTGGACAAAATAACGGAGTGGGCAACGACTTGGCAAATAAGGGTTTAACGTAGAGAAGTGTAAGGTTTTGCATTTGGGGACTAGAAACATAAAAGCACAATACACATTAGGAGGGGAACCCTTGGGGGAATCAAATGGAGAAAGATCTGGGAGTCTTGGTTGATGATAGATTAGGCAATAGCATGCAATGTCAGGCGGCAGCTGCCAAAGCTAGCAGAATATTAGCATGCATAAAGAAAGGGATGTATTCCAGAGATAAGACTATAATCCTTCCACTTTATAAAACTCTGGTCCGACCACATCTGGAGTATTCTGTCCAGTTCTGGTCGCCAGTCCTCAGGAGGGATATGTTGGAGCTGGAGAGAGTCCAGAGAAGGGCAACTAAACTAATTAGGGGATTGGAGGACCTTGATTATGAAGAGCGTCTGCAATCGCTTGATTTATTTTCCCTGGAGAAGAGACGCCTGAGGGGGGACACGATAGCAATTTTTAAATATCTCAAATGGGGATCTCAGCTTAGAAAAAAAGCTGTTTAGTCGAAGGGATTGCATGAGGACTCGGGGGCATACAATGCGATTAGAGGAGAAGCGTTTTAACCTCAGGCAACGTGGGGGGGTTCTTTACTGTTAGGGCTACAAGATTGTGGAATTCTCTACCACAAGAGGTGGTTTCTGCGGGAAGTATGGTGGCTTTCAAAAGACTATTGGACGTGCATCTCAAGGATCAGAACATTCAGGGGTATGAGAGATGATTACAGCCACACACACCTACACAGGTTGAACTGGATGGACTATTGTCTTTATTCAACCTCACCTACTATGTAACTATGAGGGGGATTTACTAAAACCTGAGCACTTAGAATTTGGTGCAGCTGTGCATGGTAACCAATCAGCTTCTAACTTCAGCTTGTTCAATCAAGCTTTGGCAATAAAACCTGGAAGCTGATTGGTTTCTATGCAGAGCTGCACCAGATTTTGCACTCTCCAGTTTTAGTAAATCTCCCTGTATGTAACAAGACGCACTCCATGTTTTTCAATGATTACCATTCATATATGTGCAACTTAAATTTGCAGTGACTTCAAAAGTAGTTCATATACTACTTTGGTCCGACTTTCATGCAACTTGAGGGTCATAGACTTCAATCCTAACCCTCAACAGTTGCATGAAGGTTGTACCTGAATGTTTTACATGCAACAGTTGGTCCGACTTTGCAGAGGGACAAGTCCCATCCAAGTCACACCCATCCAAAGTTGCGTCAACGTTGCTTTAAAGTTACATCAAAGTTACACTCTAAAGTCGCATGACTTTGGAGTCGTACAAGTGTGAATGAGGCCTTCATTTTCAGTTCAACTTTGGAGTCTGACTTTGATAAGACTTTTACTCTCTTTGGCATTGAAGTCGTGTCAATGTCGGATCAAAGTAGTGCAGGAACCTTTTTTGAAGTTGCAGCGACTTCAGTAGTGTCAATTGGAATGGCTCTCAAAGAGATATATGGCATTTCACGTCCTGCGACTTGGGGTCTCACAAGTCAGATCCTAAAGGCTCTTACACACTATAAGACAGGATATACGATTTTTGTATAGTGTGTACACAACTTTTGACGGCCAATTACAACTTTTCGTATGAAAATTCCCGAAGGGACAAACTCACAAGTTTTTCTTGTACAGGAACAGAACTAATAATTTTCGTTTAACATGTTCCGTTTTCATACCATTTTCATACAAGAAAAATCAGAAAAGAAAGACTGAGGATGATCTGAAATAATAATAATAAATAAAAAAAAAATGCCTTTGGTCGTACAAGAATTTTTGTACCAATTTTCGTTCCTTGGTTCCAATTTGCTGTGAAACAGTGAGGAAAATCGGACGATTGTTCGCCCGATTTTCTAATAGTGTGTACCCCACATAAGTCACTCAAGTGTGAAAGGAGCCTAAGATCTAGTCCACAGCCTTCCAGTTTGAAGACATCTCACATATTAAAGACAGGAGGTCTCACCAAGGAATCAAGAGACAGGAGTGTCTCAACCAGGGGTCAGAGGTGTGCCAGCTAGGAGTCAAGAGACATGAGGTGTCAACGAGGGGTCAGAGGTGCCCCAGACAGGAGACAGGAGGTCTTGTCCCAAGAGTCAAGTTGGCTTCCTTCGGTGTGTCAGGAGAACCCCTATCCATAGACCGGGAGTGGGCCGTGTAGCAGGGATCTGCAACTAACGGCTGAGTGACCCGATAGAGCCAGGAGAACTGGGCAACACAGAGAGTCTGGTAAGAAGATCAGCGATGCTGCTGACAAGGGAACCAGGTGGTTTGGCATTATAAGTGTAGACAACTGATGTCCACTGCTGCTCTCTCCTTGTGCAGGGTGACTGGTCTTGTCCCCACCCCTTCCTGTAGCTTCCAGCAGGCAACCTGTGTGGGTGGGGCCTGTTAATCTCCTCCCACAGCTCTGCCATCTGCCTTTGCTACGTACCTACAGTGATGTCATTGCTACTTTTAGAAGGTATTATCTGGGTTTGCAAAGATCTTTAATGCACACAAATTAGGTTAATATCCTTTGTGGCTACTGATAAATATATTTAAATAAAAGTTATAAATTATAAATGAATTGCCCCCATGTCACTCCAGCAGGGAGCCTATGGAAAATTGAGATTTTAGAGTACCCAAAATAATGGTGTATTTTTTTGGGCACTCTAAAATCCACATTTCCCACAGTTCCCCTGCTGGTGTTACACGGGGGCAATCTTTTATTTATAATTTTGACTTTTTTTGGGTATTGTGACAGATTTTGCAACAAGCTCTCCTACCCAATACTTATAATTTAAAGAACGTTTTGTGCCCAGAGTTCAGCTTTAAGCCCAGTTTTTCTTTTTACTTCTTGATTGATTTAGAAAAAAAAGTAAACACTTGTGTCAGGTGTTTTTTTTTTTTTTTTGTTTACGATCCATTGGAGATATTTCACCACACTTCCTGTCCATATGACAACAGGACAAGAAATAAGCAATTGGGTTGTCCCCGGGACAGGAACATCCAGATAGTAATAATAACCTGGCAGAGGTTCTAACCTTTTGCTATTTAACAATAAAACTTTTATTGCAGTCTGTGTTCCCATTGGAGACATTTACAATAACTTTGTGTCCAGGAAGGAAATTTCCCATATGTGGACAAACACTTTAACACCTGACAATTGTTCTGGCCCGCTGTCCAAAAAAAGAAAAGGGTTTTGGCTGGAGTTAAGCTTTGAGTTCCTTCTGCAAACCTCAACTTGCAACTCACTTAGTAGAGGTCACCACTCTTTATTAGGTTTTAGCCATGCTGGGCTCAGTGGTGCACCCAACTACTCAAAGGCAGGTGCCAGTGAGCAGAGGAACTTAATTTAATAAGCCATAAAGTATCACTCTACTACATGAGTGAGTCTTAAGCTGACTATACACTATACAACGTAATTGTACAATCACTATAGAGTACAAGGGCTTGCCTGATTTAATACAAATTGAAGAGCTTGTTTATGTAGAGCCTCATAGTTTCCGTGAATCTAAGGCTCCATGTACACGGGACGCTGGAAATGGCCGTTTAGGTGCAGTTGGGCGTTTTTTTCAGAAGCCCCTGAACCCATCTACATTTTATCTTATCTGTCCATGTACACCAGGTCGTTTACAGTCATTTGCAGGCAGTTGCGTTCAGTGACTGTTTTTAGAATGCAATTATTTGCGTTCGAACGTGTGTTTCCCGGCGTTTCAAACGCACAAACGCGTCTGAACGCGTCCGAACGCGATGACCCGCGTTTAGCGTTCGCGTTTTTCCATTTTAAAGGGGAATCATTTTTTTGACCTCTAGGAACGCTTCTAAACGCAAATGCCCGCAAACGCCCGCTAAACGCGGGTACAAACGCGACCGAACGGACGTTTCAAACGTTCTAAAAATTCCAGCATTCAAAGGGACTTTTAACAACGTCCCGTGTACATGGAGCCTAATGGTGGCCACACACACTTCAGTAAATGATCAATTTATTTTCTGATTAATCTCTTCCGATAGGAATAATCGATCTGTCCACAACCCATTCAATCTATAAGCCACATGGGGGAAGTGATTAAAATGGTTGGAAGCTACAATCATAAGGTATCAATTGCATCTGTTTCTACCATGCAATCTTAAATTCTGATGGATCGAAATATGATCATATCAATGACCAAGGCATCTCAATGCTTCCAATTGATACAAAATTAATAATTTTCTGCCCTGGCCAACTGACTCAGTTTGATCAAACCTGATCTAAATAGAATCTAAATTTATCAGAAGGGAAGTTATGATTGGATTGTGCGTTGACAATAAAACCAATGTGTGTATGGCCACCATGAAGGAGATTGTACAATTAGATTGTATAGAGTATGGTCAGCTTTAGTTCCGCAGAGGAGGATTCCAGGAGTATTCTCCTCCGCGGTGCAGATCCAAGCACCACCCACCAATTGTAAGCCAATTGCTACTATTCAAGCATAAGGTAAATAATGGAAGGATACAGAGTCTCTACCCAGATGTCTACAGCAGCAGAGGTCAGCAAGGCAAGAGTGCAATCTAATGCATCCTAGAGGCTGTACCCCAATTTCCTAGGATGACTTGTGGAAGGAATGCTCCTTCATTCTGAATAATATGTTAGATTGTATAAAAAAGTGTTTATATGGCCAAAATATTTCTTTTAGTTTTTTGCTTTGAATACACTAGGGAATGGTTAAAACCCCTATCTAATTTTTTTGCAGTTTGTATCCTGCTAAGGAGAGAGGAAATCTCTTAGGCCCCCTTCCCACAGACCGACCGATCGAGTACGCCTGTCAGTTTTTAAGGTGGTCCTGTTTGGACCATACATTGCTCTCTATGAATGTCAATGATCCGATACTGTCTGCTAAAAAAAGATGGAAGGGGATCCGTTCCCTATCCATGCGGCAGATCGGATGAGAGTCCAATGGAAACAGACTGGTGGTTCAATTCCCTCTAACAGCCCATAGAGGACAGCAGGTTGTGTCCATGTCCACTCTGCATCAGTGGAGCAGACACAAACTTGTCATCTGTCTGCTTAGCGGGGATCAATGGAGAGATTCCCTGCTAAGCTGGCAGACTCTGCCAGTGTGAAAGGGTCCAAAAAGCTAAGGGAATCCCCATCTTAGAGAACTTTTACCAGAACAGGTGTTCCCATTGGATTTGCCCTTTCCTCTTGGTCTCATGACAATTGTATTAAAACATCAAAACTGTCAAGGTCACAAATAGAAACATTTTAGTATACCGTATATAAAAAGCTATAAATATCAATTTATGGTGGCCCTGGTAGGTTTAAGCCAGCCTTCCTCAACCTCTTTACCCCAGAGGAACCCCTAAAATAATTTTCATATTTAATGGAACCCCTACTAAAACCAATTCATCAATGATGATCAATTGGCAAATATTGGTGTTCAGTAGGAAGAATGGATCCTTTACAGTGGTCAGAATAGCAACTTTACAGTCAGTGAAAGATAAATAGATCATTCTGCTGGTTGTGACAAGCAGTGTTGGCCCTTTGGCTTTAAAAGCACTATCAAGTGGGGTGGTTAATCAGCCACAGCTCAATAAACCCCTAGTAACCTCTGTAGGACCCCTATGGTACCCTGGTTGTAAATGGCTGATTTAAGCACTTATACATTTTACAGACTACACTGGACAGTTCCTCCCAGTAATGTGTATCTCTGCTTCTCCCGCAAAGCCATAAGGAAGGTGTCTTGTTTTCATGGCCGAGCTTCCCAATTATTTGTTTATGCTACATCAAGGGAGGGTAACACCATCTCTGGGGCTTGCAATGGCTGCAGCAATTGGGTTTAGCTGGAAATTCTAGAAGCCTGTTGCAAGACCATTCATTTCAGCAATAATTTCATATAAGAATATATGTGCATTTTAACATATTCTTTAACATGTTTTTATCTGTAGAAGCCTCCCTTGTGTGGACATCCAAAAGCCCTGAGATTTCTCCTGGGTGCCACCATCTTGGATGTGATGACATCAGTCCCAGCAGACTCAGAACTCTTTCCTGTCACTCCTCCCCTGGCAACTACATAAAAGCTGGTTCAGCACTGACAGTAAACAAGCACTCCCAGAAGAGAAGGCTATGATGTGCAAGGAGGGAGGGGGCTGTCCTAGCGAATAGATTTTTCCCAGAGTATATAAATTTAATAGCAAGTGAAAAAAAAATTGATTATAGAAAGGAAAAAATGTCCAAGTGAGCATTTAAAATATTTCATATGTTTGTGCTTAAACCTAAAATGTTTTAAGTTGATAACAAGGTCTCTTTAAAGTGAACATGTGCTTTGACCACACAGCATTCACTTCAATGTAGCCCTCCGCAGGAACACATACTTACTTTCTAACACTACTCTGCCACTCTGTTTATCTGCAGGAATCCCAGAAATGTCCCATGAAAGTTACGAGTCAGTGGAATTCAATTTTTGCATTCGGGAATGGCACTTCCGCCCCTCCCTGAACATTTAAATGCTTAGTTATTACAGAGGGAGTTGATGTAGTCTAAAAGAGGAACAACTCTTTAAGATTTTATGCCCACTTTAACACAGGAATACTTAACACATTTATCATTAAATGACGCTTGCTGCAGAAATATTTGCAAGTGTTGAAATCAGTTGAAATAAATGCGTGTACAAATACTCCACATCAGTGTATAGTGCAACAGTTTAGAATGGCTTCTACAATGATGGAAGGCAGTTTATGGTTTCCACCAACAGGGCGTGGAAAATAACCCCATTGGAGGGGATTTCTATCCACAATAATACGTTGACCATTTCCCTTTTTTTGGCTGAAAGATGCATCCCATTTGCTGATTGTTTTGACCTACAGGCCAATCAGTTCTTTGGGATGGGTGGATCAGTCTGTTGAGCCCCCAATGAAATAGGTCTATCAGGTTTTTGGGTCCTTTTATTTTTTGGATTAATCTCCAAGACAAGTGCTGGTAAAGGAAATATCATGATGGCCAACCTCACGTCTCCCTGAGCCAACCCAGTCACTCCTCACAGATTCCAGACTCTTCCAATTTATCAGCTGTGGACAGCCAATGGTCTCCATTATCGCGTGTGCGATGTCCTTACTAATTGCCGCTGTGTGTTGTCCATCCCTCATAATGAAAGTCCTTTTCACGTAGATCCTTTCCTTTATACACATATAAAAATATATATCTACATATATATATTTACTTTTATACTCTATACATATATATCTGCCTCTGTTTTTGTGCTGGGGAAGGAGATGAGGGCACGGCAGAGCGTGGTTGTTGTGGGGAAGGGTGGCTTAGGAGCAGCACAGAGAAGCACAAGTCGCTTGCGAGCGCTGTGTTATTTGCACACATACTGGTCTACAATTTCCGTGCATTTCTTGCATTTGACGAAGCAGCACCAGTGGAACTTGCAGTGGCAGCGCTCGACCTGCACCGTCTTGAACTGGTCGTAACCCCGCCCGCAGCACATCAGTTCACACCCATCCATACCCTCCGAGGTCTTGTTGCAGAGCCGACCCTGCGTGCCAAGGGAGCCTGTGCTCTCGTTGCGCAGGCAGTAGTCCGGGCTGGGGTCTAGATAGACAAGATCGTCCGCAGTGGGAGCATTAAAGCGCTGATTGATCTGTTCCAGTTTGCTGCGCTTGTTTAGTCTCATGGCTGCTGCGCTGTCATATTTCTCCTTCAGATACTCGCCCACCTTGCGGAAGTCAGCCAACTGAAGCCAACAGGTCTTCAGGCTACAGGAACCCGAAACGCCATGACACTTGCAGGCCACATCAGCCAAATTATACACAGCCTAGATAAAAGAAAATGACAATGTATTAGGAAAAGGAAATAGGTTATTTGTCATTCAAGGTAATATTGCTGGACATAGGTTGATTTTTTAATATACAATTACAAGTATATACCGTATATATGTACAATATAAATATAAGCTTCCTTTAAAATACACATAAAGCTGAAAGTGATACTAAACCCACACTTTGTTAATTTACATTGTCCCTTTTATTTCTGTATATGGATGATGGCGCTGCAATTATTTTTTTAAAAAAAAAAAAAGACACCTAAGTACCTTTTTGCTAATCGATATACAGCTGACACATGACCTAGATCTTTCCCAGCCTGTCTGCAGGGAAACATAAGCAAGAGGAGCTTCTAGTCCACTGCTGCTGGGCACATGTTTAAAATAAAAAAACAGCCTTTGAAATACAGAGTAAAAATAAATAATAATATCAATAAACAGATTTAAATTGGCATACAAATATAAATTTGAAATCAAATCTTTATTATTTTGTGGAAATAACTTGGAAATGGTGGATTTATGCCATTCACAGGCTGTGTCATGCCCCTCCAGCCTGCGTCTTAGAGGGAGGGAGGTAAAGCCTTCATTAATCTACATGTAATATCCCACCTCCATTGTGTTTAGCTGGTTAGTGGGAATGGAGGAGGAGGAGGGAGGGAGTGGGCTGTCATTTACCACGGTTTATACACCTACATGTGTGACTCTATAGTGACATGGGCTTTCAGATGTGATAGGGAGGAAATGCTCAGCAAAGTAACTCACTGAAAACTGAGCATGTACAGATCTGCAAAATCCCTAGCTGAATTGGGGACATGAACATAAGGTGGAGCTAGAGAGGACCAACCAGGTTTTTTTGCAGAATACAGAAAACAAATTTCATAGTGACTGAGCATAAACAGCACGTAATATCAGGACAGCATTTACTGATAGTTTTTAAAGTGATTATAAAGTCTAGTTTTTTTGTTCTATAAAATAACAAACGTATCACTTACCTGCTCTGTGCAGTGGTTTTGCACAAAGCAGCCCAGATCCTCCTCTTCCCGGGTCCCTCTTTGCTGCTCCTAGGGGGCGGGGGTCCTGTTGAGTGCCCCCACAGCAAGCAGCTTGGACGGCTGAGGCACTCGTGGACATCGATCGACTGAGATGGGTCTCAGGTAAGTATTAGGAAGACTGCTGAACACAGAAGGCTTTTTATCTTAATGCATAGAATGCATTAAGATAAAAAAAAACTTCTGACTTCACAACCACTTTAATGGTGTGGGTTTAGTGATGCTTTAAAGCTGGAGTTTATTCTACTCATAATAAGCTTCCCTTGTACCTTTCTTCCCCCTTCATCAACATGTTAATAACATCTTTAAATAAAACATTTCCTTTTCATTATGCACCTTATACAGGACCTAGTGATGTTGACACTGGGTCGCTGTGCTTTTCTATACAATGCAGTCAGCTCCTGGTTAGTGGGAGGAGCCAGTAGGGTGCTGTACATAGCTCCTAGAAAACATTACAGCACCCTGGCTCAGTACTGCTCTTTAGAGCGCCCAACCCTGAGGTAGGCAGTGGGCTGGCTCTTGAGAGGAGTTTTACAAATATCAAAATCCCATGATGGGTGGATGTCAGTGTGGAGGAAAATATGCGTCCAAGCAATTTGCATTTGCTTGCACACCACCCCTGGTAATGCCCACATGTGATCCTGAGTGTCCCTGATTGAAATAACTAAAATCCAATGATTGAAAGGGCTGGGCAAGGTACAGTCAGGCTGTGGAGGAAAGATCTAGAATGATGCAGAATTTCAGAGAAACTCAAATGACTGGGGGTGTAATTGCCAACATCCCTTCTTACATTATTATAGACCAACTCCTCTTTTAGTGGGATTTTATACAATCATATATATATATAAAAATATATTTATTTATTTATCTCTTGCAGTTAATATATTTTTTTTAGCATATGCAGAAGGTTAGAAAACTATACAACATTCCATGGAATACATTGTGTATAAAGTGCCAGAACATGACATAGTATGATACATAGAATGAACAGGAATAGTGGTGTTTCCCAACTACTTAAGACTTAGCCTCATTGGTGAGGATAGTAGCCAAGATGACTCTAAGTAAATGGGGAGTATCCAAAGTGCCGTATATATATATATATATATATATATATATATATATATATAAGCAAAAAATTGGGGGAGCAAACCCTGAACATGTATATCTAAAGGATTTAGATATACATGTTCAGGGTTTGCTCCCCCAATTTTTTGCTTGTTTATTATGTATTCGGTCTGACCAGACTTCTGTGGTTGAGCACCCCACCCCCCACACACACCTGTACTCTATCAGTGTCCACTATCAAGTAGATATAGGAGGAGTCCCTTGTAGTGCATTAGCACATCTCTCCCAGCAAGGAGTGTTGTCTCCAAGGGTTAGAGAGGCTGGATTCACCCCTTTTTTTATGGCTAGTGTAGGACCCACTGATAATGGAGTACTTTGACGTACTGTAGTGGTGGGCTTGAGCACGATATGGCCATATGGTGGGACCAAATCCCCATTTTTATTGATGGATTGTCTCCATATTTGATAGTCATTTCTTTTGCATGTGTGCGCTATTCTTTTTTAATATACATGTCGCTTGGTTCATAGCTGCACCGGCTTTAGATATACATGTTCAGGGTTTGCTTGTTTATTATGTATTCAGTCTGACCAGAGCACCCCACCCCCCACACACACCTGTAGTCTATCAGTGTCCACTATCAAGTAGATATAGGAGGAGTCCCTTGTAGTGCATTAGCACATCTCTCACAGCAAGGAGTGTTGTCTCCAAGGGTTAGAGAGGCTGGATTCATCCTTTTTTTATGGATATTATATTTGATACTATATCCATATTTGATAGTCATTTCTTTTGCATGTGTGCGCTATTCTTTTTTAATATATATATATATATATATATATATTATTATTAATATAATATTTTTTTGGTGAAAGAAGGGTGGTAAATAATCATGATACAAGTGAGTAAAAAGGATGAAATATCTCTGTCATTAGCACAAAGACCACAGACTCGCATCAGTGCAGTACCTAGCGAGAACCAGCAGGTGGTGCTATGTGGCTTAAAGATAATCGAAACCTTGCTATTTGTCGCAGTACAGAGTTAGTATTTAGGTGTACAGGTAAAGGAGAATTACAAATAAAATATATGAAACAATTTTCCAGGAATTATTTATTCTTTTGCATGTAAAGCAATGAAAATGAAATCAGTGGAACGCCAGTGGAGAGAAAAATCCTGCAAGTGTGTGGTGATGGGGGGTTATGTTATACCCTAAATATGGGAGTAGCATGAAGCATGGTCTGAAAGATGGAAGTAGCCTTTTCTAGGTAAAATTGAGTTTCTAGGTAAAATTGAGTAGTTTAAATGGTAATGAAATGAGCATGCATCTTTAAAGATTGTGCAGACATCAATAGCAGTCTACTGTATTCTCAATCTGTATAAAGTGGGGTTTAAAAAAAAAAGGCAAATAGACTGTGCACTTTGCAAGTGCACTTTTTTTCAGTTTCACTCATTTTCCTTAGTAAATGTAATGTGGCAAAGCTTTGCTTTGTAAAGAATACCCAATCAGGTGCAAGAAAAAAAAAAAACTTTCCTTTCACATGATTGGAAGATGTAAATCAGCAGAGCTTTACCACATTTACTAAGCTCTAGGGAAAATGAGTGCAACTGAACTTTGTAAAGTGTACCATCTATTTGTCTTTAGTTAATTTACCCCAGTATGTCTTAGAGCTCATTCAGATATGCGTCAATTTTTGCCCTTCTCTGAAAAGTGATAAACACACTGATCGCATCTCTGAGACATTTGACAGGCAGTGAGGAGGCACTATGCAGCCACTTAACTGGCTGATTTACCCTTTCCAATGCCACACTACTGTGGCACAATCATGTGCAGTGCATGCGGCGGTTGCAAAGTAACCTTATAGACCTGCATTAGTCGTGCTCAACGAAGGCAACACCTGTCAAAAAGCTGTTTCATTTTTGCCATGGCCGCGAAGCACAGCATGCATGTTCAAGCATTTGATTTTGAATGGCACCCCAAGCATTCAATTTGAATGGCACCCCAAGGCCCTAAGGCAACAGATTGTTGATATGTAGTGTCAATATAGGGGAGACAGACACAGTTTGAGAAGGGCTACAGACTCTGATCTGATCACTGAGCTGCACTATGCAATAGAAATGGAGCCTGACGCTCTCTAACTGTTTGTCTTCCCACACTGGCACTATATGTCCACTAAAATATGCTAAAAGTAAGTATTTGGCATTTTGCAGAGTAGAGTAGGGACTGGCCAGAGAATTGTTCAACTTGAATATGTATTGCAATGTATGCATAAATCCCTTTTTTTTTTTTTTTCAAAGCTTTGCTAGAAATATTTTAGGGTGTACTGTATAGCAATGTGCAAAGTGTTAAGCCCCGTACACACGTACCGAATGTCGGCCGAACGATTGTCCGTCTTTTGTCCGGTCGGCTGAAAAGTGCTAAAGACTGCACACGAATTTTGTCAGCCAACAACAGCCGACTGCAGAAGTGATGTCATGTGATTGTTAACTTTCCGTGTGTTTTTTCTTTTCTGAGCATGCCCAGTCTTGCTAATCTGCTGTTTGTCGGCCGAATTCAGTACTGACTGGCGAACAATCGGCCGTTCTGGTGACGGCCAACAAATATTTTAAAGTCTGCACGACAGATTCTGTTCGGCCGAAAATGCGCTGTCGGCTGTCGGAAGCATCATACTAACAAGCCTACAATCGGCCGATCGGTCAGCGGCCGAATATTTACGGCCGACAATCGGTACGTGTGTACGGGGCTTTTTTTTTTTTTGTGTACGGAAAATTTTCAGCGTAGACTATATTGGGCTAAGAAAATAAAAATCCACAATTCACCACAGTGATAGCTATAAGTGTGCCAAGTTCGGGTGACAAACTCCTGTCCTATTTGCAGTGAGGACAAGACAAGTATGAAGAACAATACAATGCACTGAATAGAACTCTGAGGATTTCTATTTGATATTCGGTGGAAGTGGAAGAACAATGTGGAAGAGTTGAAGGAAAAGAGAAAGAGTTACACAAGGGTTTATTTTCTGCCAACACCAATTCTGTTCAAAGACACCTTGGCCATTTCCACATTAAAGCCTCAGCTTCCTCACATAGGAACTTAGCAATTAGGATACACACAGGGGGTCTTACATCTGGGGAATAGGGCAGAAGTCAGTTCACTGAGATCACACATCAAATAATAAGAAGGGGATCTGCTTATTCAAAAGACTGGTAAGTTAGGACAGAGGTCCCTACACGGCATGCTGCCTACAAGTGATGAGAGTTAATTAAACATAATTTGTTCCAATCCAGGTAACTCCTTATGGGAGCTCTAGAAGTGTTTGTTCCAGAAAAAGCAGCAAGAAAGTTGCATGATTGTGTACAAGTGCAATAATCACTGGTTGTGCTCTGGGTCAATGGCCATCAACAGAGCTACTTATAAAAATGTAAGGACCCATTTGCATTTTTGTAGTGCGAACGCGCACTATGCATGATACCACCCATACAGTTGGGGAAAAAAAAAAGCACCTGCACTATAGCATGCCACAAGTTTTTAAAAGTAGTGCAGTTGTGCGTTTTTGTGTGTGTGTGGTAAGGCTGGTTAGGGGCTTATTTATAACACAAAGCCACATAGCACCAGTTATTGTGCAATGTTTTGCAGCATAAACGTGTGCTGTTCTGTAATGCAATGCGTTGTTCAAATGCACTGCAGTGTTTGCTTTTTTCTTTTTTTAACCACTTTACCACCGGAGGATTTTCCTGCTAAAAGACCAGGGGTTATTTTGCGATTTTTTACTGCGTGACTTTAACGGACAATCGCGCGGTCGTGCGACGCTGTACCTAAACGAATTTCACGTCCTTTTTTTCCCACAAACAGAGCTTTCTTTTGGTGGTATTTGATCACCTGTGCGATTTTTTGATCACGCGCTATAAACAAAAAAAGAGCGTAATTTTTGCAAAAACAACAATATTTTTCACTTTTTTTTATATGAAATTCCCCCCAAAAAAAATGTAAAAATCAAAATTTTTTAAAATTTTCGGCCAATTTGTTTTACGCTACCTATGTTTGGTAAAAAAAATCGCAAAAAGCGTATTTTGATTGGTTTGCGCAAAAGTTATCGCGTTTACTAACAAAGGGAAAGATTTTTGTCATTTTTGGTGTTTTTTTTTTTAACGAGTAATGGCGGCGATCTGCGATTTTTTTTGCGGTACTGCGACATTGCGGCGGACAGATCGGACCCTTGACTGACATTTTTGACACTTTTGGGGGTACCAGTGACATTACTGCAGTAATCAGTGCTATATATATGCACTGTTACTGCAAAAATGACACTGGCAGGGAAGGGGTTAACAGTATTGGACAGGGAGGGGTTAAGTGTGTCCTAGGGGCGTGATTCTAACTGTGTAGGGACATGGCTACTAGTGTAAAAACAAAGATCAACAGTTCTACATAGTAGAACTGTTTGATCTTCACTTTTACACAGGGAGAACTGACAGGTGGCTTGTTTACACAAGCCGCTCTGTCTTTCTCCCGCTGTAGCGGCGATCGTAGTGTGACCGGCGGACATCGGGTCCGCCAGTCACACTCCCGCACTCCTCCGTGAACGAGCCGAGGCGGGCGCGCGCCTCGGCGGGCGCGCGCCCGCCCGCTATTGGCTCTGGAAGGAGTGACAGGCGAGCGACGTAGACCTACGTCACTCTGCCTGGCCGGGGCCGACTGCCGCAGTAAATATACTGTGCGCAGTCGGCAAGCGGTTAAATCAGGACACATTGCACAAAAGTGCAAGTGCAAAGAAGTTTGCTGGTATGAACTTAAGCCATAGGACAGAAGACACATTGGGGTTTACAGTAATCCCCCGCTCCATCGCGGTTCAGTTTTTGCGGTCCCGGTAATTCGCGTTTTTTTTGTAATGTTATTTTACTATATAAATCATTAAAAATGAAATATTTTTGTGTTTTCCATAGCTCTTGCTATGTCTCTTAGTATCTTTTATGTGTTTAAATTTGTTTATTGTTTAAAGACCTTAAAATGCTTTTACACGTACAGTGACAGTAAAAAAACCATGCCTACAATGCATTTTAATAGGGTTTTTCTATTTCGCAGAATTTTACTTTTCACGGCTGGGTCCGGAACGTAACCCCCACAATGGAGGGGGGTTTACTGTATTTACTAAAGCTGGAGAGAGCAAAATCAGTCTCTCATCTGCATTGAAACCAATCAGCTTCCAGGTTTTATTCCTAAAGCTTAATTGAACAAGCTGAGGTTAGAAGCTGATTGGTTTCTGTGCCTAATGGGCCATATACACTATAAGATTTTCTGAAGACTTTTTCCTTTAGACTTACCAAAACCAGATAATATGAGGTCAAACCTAAACACTTTCAATTTGTATGCAATCTGGCAGGCTCTTGCACTACATAGAAAA
Source organism: Pelophylax lessonae (assembly GCF_965119305.1). Classification (NCBI taxonomy): domain Eukaryota; kingdom Metazoa; phylum Chordata; class Amphibia; order Anura; family Ranidae; genus Pelophylax; species Pelophylax lessonae. Next base: position 496,855,143 of record NC_138771.1, read on the forward strand.
GGTAAAGCCCTGTACACACATACCGATCGTCGGCCGAACGATCGGCCGTCTTTTGTCCAGGGCTGTCCTGTCGGCTGAAAACTGCAAAAGACTGCACATGAATTTTGTCGGCCAACAACAGCCGACTGCAGAAGTGATTTCATGTGATAGTCAACTTTCCGTGTGTTTTTTCTTTTCTGAGCATGCCCAGTCTTGCAAATCTGCTGATTGTCGGCCGAATTCTGTACTGACTGGCGAACAATCGGCTGTTCTGGTGTTGGCCAACAAAAATTTAAATGCCTGCACAACAGATTTTTTTCGGCCGAAAAGTCGCAGTCGGTTGTCGGAAGCATCATACTAACAAGCCGAAAATGGGCCGATCGTTCGGCGACCGAATATTTACGGCCGACAATCGCTACGTGTGTACGGGGCTTAAATCTGAAGGAAATCTAACCACAAAAGTTGAATAGTGTGTATCCAGCTTAAGGCTGGCCATACATGTTTAGTTTTCTTATACAATTTTCTGTTAGATTTGCCAAAAAACATATAATATGAGGTCAAAACGAAACAACACTTTCAATTGTATCCAATAAGACAGGCCTTTGTACTACATATTTGAAGGTAAATCTAAAGCAGAGATGTATAGTACCTAAGTAGAACTACTTCACTACTGTACTTAAGTACCGAAAGGCGGTATCTGTACTTTCCTAGAGTAGAATTTTTTTCTCCTACTTCCACTTTTACTTCACTACATTTTTTCGATGATTTTAATACTTCTACTCCGATATTTTTTTTTTGTGTTGCATAGTTACTCGTTACTATTATAAAAATTACCACTGCCAGAACAGTAGATGGCAGGTTTCATGAAGCTCAAAACATGTGTATTATCAGCGCATACGAAAATAAATGCTACTGTATGTATAAATAAAAGCTGCATTTGAAATAATAAAAAACAATATGATGTTCAAACTTTTGTCTTCTTTCTTTAATAACTACATAACACAGTACTTGTACTTTTACTTTCAGTACTTGAGTAGCAATTTTTTTTTCAAAACTACTGGTACTTTTACTTTGAGTACTTGAGTAGCAAAATTTAAAAGAAAAACTACTTGCAATACTTAAGTACAAAAAATGTTGAATACTTTAGTACTTCTACTCAAGTCACTTTTTGATTGAGCGCTTCCACTTCTACTCAAGTCACTTTTTGATCGAGCACTTGTACTTTTACTCAAGTATGAGTTTCGAGTACTTTATACAACTCTGATCTAAAGAAAATTCTACAGAAAATTGTATAATGTATGGCCAGCCTATGTGAGACTGATTTTGCACTCTCCAGCTTTATTAAATAAACCCCATTGCCTTGTTCTTGCATTGAGACTGCGTTGGACCACACTGCCCAACACAGGCCGAAGCTGCTATTGTGAATGAGCCCTCAAAATGAATATGCACCTCAACACACAAAGACACATACTTTCAACTTTAGCAACACCGCACAGCTCAACAATAAAAAAAAAACCCACCATAGCTAAACACCATTCAAAATTGTACATACCAAAAGCCAAGCTATGAAGAGTTGCCGTCTGGTATTTTTATTGCCAATAATTATTTCCAGTGAAACAAATCTTGGCAAGGACATTTATGAAGATTTTTTGATACCATATTCGTCCCCACATCGCAAGTAACGAAGGGTCCCAGGTAGGACAAACAGGAATGTGAGGAGGGGGGTCTGCAGTTATTTGGGGGGGGCAGCTGAAAAGAGAGGAAGTGCCACAACAACAGCACAAGGTATAAACAAAGAAATGTAGGACCATAAAAGCCAGAGGAGGGGGGAGAGTAAACACCCCCCCCACCCCCAGCCAGGACAGGAACAGAACATTTGTGCAATGCTGGAGGTGTGATAGTCGGTTTATGACCTCTTTATTACAGTGAGAGTGTAGGGGGCTCTGGACCCCTAGGTGAGTTTGTATTTGTTAGTTGTGTCCTGCTTTATGGCCAGTGCAGGAGGTTTGACATTCCTGACCTTGTCACTCTTTCTGAACATTTGGTGCAGCTTGATAAAGTGACAAAGACAAGCTTGAAGAGGCATTACTTGGACAAATCTGATTTTGTGTTTGTGCTACTTAAAACACTCAGCTTGTAATTAGAGAGACAAAAACACTGCAAGAATTTTTTTTAAAGCTGCTTTGATGTGAAATTGTTTTACCTATAGATATGGAGTGTTTGTACAAGATCTCCTGCAACTGAGGACTGTCTGTAGACCAAAGCTAAGAACAGACATAAGATTGTAGTCTTGCGGTGACGATCACAAGTCTCTGAGTTTAGCACGCGACTGACTTAGAACATTCACGGTAACCTAGGGGTGGACAAATTAATATGGAGCTTAGGAATCTGTCCAAACCAGGAGCCAGCAGGATTTTCTTTAGGAGCCAGCTCCATTGGCAGCTAGAAAAAAACCTCAAAAGTTTGGTGCACTGGGGCATTGGCTACCTGGCTCCTGGGATCTGTCCATTCCTAAAGCTGACCAGAGATGGACATTAGTACTGATTGGTGCATCGTCCAGCCACAGCGACTGTCAGCTCAGTGTGCATGGGGCCCTACTGTGTTAAAGTGATTGTAAAGTCTTGTTTAAAAAAAAAAAAAATAACAAACATGTTATACTAACCTGCTCTGTTGCAGTGGATTTGCACAGAGTGGCCCTGATCCTCCTCTTCTTGGGTCCCTCCTTGCAGCTCCTGGTTCCTCCCTTCAGTCAAGTGCCCCCACAGCAAGCAGCTTGTTATGGGGGCACCCGCTGCAGCTCCGTCTGTCCATTCAGACAAGGAGCTGCCGTTCTGTCCCGCCCCCCCCTCTCCCGACTGGCTGACTGGTTTTGATTGACAGCCGTGGGAGCCAATAGCGCTGCTGCTGCTGTGTCTCAGCCAATCAAGAGGGAGATGGCCGAGAGACTCATGGACATTGCTGGACAGAGATCGGGTTCAGGTGAGTATTAGCCAGTGCTGAGGAGGCTGCTACACACAGAAGGTTTTTTATCTTAATGCATGCATTAAGATAAAAAAACCTTCTGACTTTACAATTACTTTAAGCTGGCCATAGAGAGAACTAAATTTGTCGGGTTCAGCAGGGACTGAACAATTTTCAATCCATCTATGGCAGTTTCCGCTACAGAAAAGTTAAACTAATAATCAGATTCTGTCAGTGGCTCGCTGAGAGGCTGAGCCGGTTGCCAGTCCAGGCATGTGGAAGGATCCCGACCATACGATCCCTATCCTTCCCATCCCTGGACCGGCTCTGTGACATCAGCCCGCTGTCTGTTGAAAACAGGTCACTCCTGTGATCTGCAGGAGTCTGATAATAAGACTAGAGATTGACCGATTATCGGCAACACCGATATATCGGGGGCTAATATGAACCTTCTCCGATATATCGGAATCGGCCCCTGAGGTTACCGATAATGCCGATATTTAGGGAAAGTGCATGTCCTGGGGTGTCCCGGTACCGGTGTCCATAGCCGACAGTCGGCTGAGAAGCCGCTCGGCTGTCATTACAAGGAGCGGGAGTGGCCGCCTTCCACGGTTTACCCGGGTCTCTCGTCCCACCGGGCATACTACCTCCACCGCCGAAGAGAAGACCCGGTGTAGCATGAAGATGTGACCCGTGAAAGCCGGTATCCCTGCCGCAAATGCGCATGCGCCGGTATGCATGTAAAAAACCCAGAAGTGATGTCATGACATCACTTCCGGGTACTCGGCGCCAAATTAAAAAACTGACAGCATTAAAAACAGCCAAACTTAGTGTTTTGAATGATTTTCAGTGCCGAGGAGGGGTTTGGGGTCTTTTATACCCCCAGATCCCTCCACGAGGAGTACCTTTAGAAAAAAAAAAAATTTTTTACATGTCCAAAAATATTGGCCGATATCGGCCGATACTGATATCCGATGACCAAAATACCGGTATCAGCATTAAATAAAAGATATTGGTCGATCACTAATTAAGACAAATTTGAGCACTTTTGCTAATTATTCATTTTCTAATTAATCCATAATGAGATTAAGTTGTGGTGTTTTTATACCTAAGGACTTGAGCTTTAAATCAACTCTATTGACTTTTCCTCAGATCTTAGCTTTTTGCAGAGCTACAGTCAATATATGGATCTTCATATCTGGCAAACTTCCAGCAGTACCTGGTTTCCAATATGCTGGAGTTACATAGGGGCTGATGATAAACTATTGCTGGTGCAAAATGTACATTTGCAACATCATGTGCGAAATTGTAGCAAAAAAGTAGCAAGCTGCAACAAAATATCTATTGTGACGCAGTGACCATAGTTTTTACAGATTCCTGGACCATCTACTGCCTGGTGCACTAATGCGCTTATTCTATGTGCTCAAAAATATATGCAGTCTTTTTAACTGTATGTCGCACAAATAGTGACTCTCTTATTTATGTCGCATTACACAAGAACAAGCGTTGTGGATCATTAAGAAAAAAATTGTGGGACATTTGCTACGCTATATTCTATATTGAAAAATATCAAAATAAAATAATGTAATATTCAAAGTGCAAACAGTGCTCAAAGGATATTAAAAAGTGCTGACAGTTCTAAGGTGCAATGGTGCTAGAATAAAGTGCTCCTGCTTCTTTTAGCCAGAGTAAAGTGCAGAAATCCGCAATCTTCCTTTCTCAATTATCAATCGAGGGCCCTCCTACGACCAAACTTACCAGATGTTGACCTCCTGAGCTTACACTGAGATAGGTCAAAACACACCTAAAGCGTAACTCCACTTTTGTCGAGAAAAAAACATTCCCCTCTGGGTGATCTCTGTACATTGCAGGGATTTTAACAAACTTTGTTGCAGATTCCTACCTTTTGTTCTTCTGAAGAAATATTTGTTTGTTCCTCTGTGCTAAGTGGGTCTAATGGGAGTGATTTCATAATTATCTGCCAGCTGTCGCAGCTGCAGGGCCCTAATGAGGAAAGCTGCTGGGCCTTTAGACGTGTTCCTATTGGGAGTATCTCACCAAAACTGACATTTTTGTTGCAGGGGATGCCAGAAATCTGACTTGTATCTTAGGTAGACTTCTGGGAAAATTGGTGAGCCAATCACACAAGCAGGAAATTACGTTTCTGGGGTGTGGTCAGTACACATTCTGTGTACATAACTTCTCCTGGTAGCCATATTGCATTGCATTTTCAGAAAATTACAACAGCTGCAGATTGAAAAGGAAAGGTAATTTTTAATAACATTCAATTTCAATATGATTTGTGTCGCAATTCTATACGTTATATTGTTTTTTCTTTATTTTTTTACTTTTTTCCTCCTCAAAAGTGGAGTTACCCTTTAATGTGGCTGGTCAGGCGCATGTTGTTCACCATCCGTATCATGATTATCCATACAAATAAACAATAGCGGGTATCATCGCATAACACCATTTATTAGTATAAATCCCCCAAAAAAATCAGTAAAATGGACACACATATTTGGGTGCCTCCCCGGCACCAGGAATTATCTGCAGGCCATATAATCCAAGCCGTAGCCGCTCTGTGTCTTCAATAATGTGTAAACCAGTGTGCATTCCACCTGGCAGAAAGCAGAAGTGGTGTAGTACTGTGCATGTACTCCCCTACGCGTTGCCTCGCCAGGATGTCATCAGGAGGTGTTACGGATGGTGAACAACACGAGAGACTGACCAGCTACATTAAGCGTGTTTTGACCTACCTCACTGTAAGCTTAGGAGGGCAACATTTGGTAAGTTTGGTCGTAGGAGGGCCCTAGATTGGTGATTGAGCACGAAGCATGCGGGTTTCTGCACAAGTCACAGCACTTTACTCTGGCTAAAAGAAGGAGGAGCACTTTATTCTAGCACCATTGCACCTTAAAGAACTGTCAGCACTTTTTAATATGCTTTGAGCACTGTTTGCACTTTGAATATTACATTATTGCATTTTGGTATTTTTCAATATAGATGACAGCGCAGCTATTGTCCCTCTATTTTTTGTTTATTGCCATCACTGTGGAAAAGCACTAATTGGAAGTTAGTGCAGCTCACATATGCTTTATATTGTAGATCATTGTTGCACTGGAAAAAATGTTGCAATTTGCGCTATTTTAATGTTGCATCACTGATAGTTTATCAGACTCGTTGTATTTTCGGTATATGGAAATGTCATTCCAGATTAAGGATGTATGAGAGATTTGCAGCCCCCTCCTATATAACATGCACAGGGCAGTTCATGCCTCCATATTATGTTATGTCAGCTGAATGCTCTGTTGCTGGTTCAGCAGCTGCATTTACTTTGCTAACAAAGCACTTACGCTCTAAAGGAATTTTCTAACAGGTGAAGCATCATCAGCTTCAACTCAAGCAAAAAAAAAGATCAGCCAAAAGGTGGCCATAAACAGGCCAATTACTACAAATGATGCTCCCAATTTCAGTTCTTTACTTGGAATTGGTGGCTGATGGGAGCTGTTATTGCACAGGGAGAATTTGCGACCTGCTGATAGATCTGTGTGTGTGTAGTTCTGATCTTCTGCTATCAGGCAAGTATCATAGCAAGTCTCCCCACTCTATCTTCTCAATCATTTCTGGCAACCCCTGGTTGATGTCACACTTACAGAATCACCAAGGTGCACCAACCACATTCTCTAATGAATATCACTCCCTTGCTGTTCCAGAAAGCTTCAACTTCGTATTCACTACATGGGGAACAGCAATGGAGCAACATCGTACTGGTCCACTCAGCAACTGAGCAAAACCATAGAATGAGATAAGTGATTTAGCAAGAACTCACTGGCAACCATTTTGCTCATGTGACTTGACCCTTAAAGCGTTTATTACCCCGACACTTCATATTCCTGATATGTGCCTTCTTTATCATGTACTGTATGTATAGGAAAGTATCCTGTACTCTTCGTATTGCTTCATTTATGTGAAATACCTGATGTTTCTGCCATCCTATTAAAAACTGACCACACTAAGCAGATCAGTTGTCCGCCTATGCTGGGAACTCAGTCTGCTCTCCTCCAATGATCAGAGTTTTCCTGACATGCCCCCACAAGCTCAATGTATTGCTGCTTCTCCTCCCCCCAGCTCTTATGCAGCTGAGAACAGAGGGGATGTGATTGCATATAAAAAAGGGGAAAAATGTATTTATAATGTTTTTTTTATATCTTTACAAAATGTTTTGCCTTTCATTTCTATTTTAAATTGAATGGGTTGTTTTACAGAGTAATTGATTACAATCACTTCAAGCTTCAAGCACATAGGTGTTAGAAATGGGGGCTGGGGTTTAGTTAGCAAATTTGCTAACTAAACCCCTGTTTTTATTGCATACTGTTGGACAGGTTAATTCGGTAGGTAAGCAAACTGGTTGGTGTGTTGAGCTGGGGGTTTTCTCTGGTTTGTCTTTCATGCGTTGCCCTTCCATGTGCTTCTTGCTGTGAAGGCCTGTTATATGTGGGGGCCGGGGCCATTTTGTTTGTTAGAAATGGGGGAGCATATAGTACCCATAGGGCTACCGGACACTTTCACACCCCTTAAGTGGAGCCAGGATTGTATAACTATAATGGCATAAACATAAATGGACATTATAGACAAATGTACACATTGTGCAGACAGCCCTGATGTCAGCCTTGAAAAAAAAAAAAAAAAGGAACACCATGGATATCTCCATTATTAGCATAGGTGTGCGCAGCCTATTGCATTAGGGTGTGCACCCCAAAGTTTAAATACACATGCATGTGTTTGCCTACATGTATATGGCCCCGGTACATTACTCTCCCTGCTGGCAAAGTGAAATAGAAGTGTGTGGCACTTCTCTTATGGCAGAGCAGGTCCGAGGGAGATCTTTCCCATCTCCTCACTGGCAAACAGAGCGATAATGCTAATGTGCCCTAGGTGATTAGGGTGTTCCCAGGCACACCCTGTGCGCACGCCTATGATTATTAGTGATGTTCAACCAACAATACATTGTAAAAGACTGGCATAAACTCATTCTTAACATTGGCTTCTGCTGGCCCAACAAATTAAATTTAAAATACTAACAACGTACAAGGACATCCACAACTCTGCCCCAAGCTACATCACCAACCTTGTTTCAAAATATCATCCAAACTATAAAAAAATTAACTTCATCCAAGACCTCCGGCTCCCATACTCCCTTGTCACCTCCTCCCATGCTTGCTTCTAAGGGTCCTTTCACATGGGTGTTCCACCCAGGGGACTCCGCTTTGCTCAGTGGGGGATCGATCCGCTGATCCCCACTGAGCAGGCCAGTGACAGGTCCTTCTCCGCTCACTGTGCTGAGACGGACCTGTCAGAGCCCCACTCTCCTCTATGAGGAGATTGGATGAAAACGCCAAACGGATGGAAAATAGGGTTATCATCCGTCTGGATTTCATGGACAGGATCGGATTGGACAGCGACGGGTGTCAGTGGACATGTCACCGCTGACATCTGCTGCCCCATAGGGGTGAATGGAGCATCCCATCAGGTCCGGCTGAAAAACTATGTGAAAGGGGCCCGAGACTTCTCCAGAGCCTTTCCCATCCTCTGAAACTCCCTACTCCAATCCAGCCATCTCTTACTCTGTCATTTAGGTGATCATTGAAAACTCATCTTTTAAAGGAGTTGTAAAGTCAGGAAGGTTTTTTTTTATCTTAATGCATTCTATGCATTAAGATAAAAAGCCTTCTGTGTGTGTAGCAGCCTCCCCAGCACCCCTAATACTTTGCTGTTCCCCCTCTCTGTCCAGCGATGTCCACGAGTCCCTCGGCCATACTGGGACTCTCCCTCCTGATTAGCTGAGATACAGTTGCTGCGCCATTGGTTCCCATGGCTGTCAATCAAAGTCAGTGTGCCAATCAGGAGAGAGAGGAGGCGGGGCCGAGCGGCAGCTCCATGTCTGAATGGACACATGGAGCTGCAGCTTGGCTCGGGTGCCCCCATAGCAAGCTGGTTGCTGTAGGGGCACTCAATAGGAGGGAGGGGCTAGGAGCAGGAACGAGGGACCCGAGAAGAGGAGGATCCAGGCTGCTCTGTGTAAAACCAACTGCACAGAGGAGGTAGGTATAACATGTTTGTTATTTTTATATTTTTTCTTTATTTTCTATTTATTTTTTATTTTTTTTTATCCAAAAGGGCACCATGGCACATCTTTGGTGGGAGTGTAGGAAGATACGGGACTACTGGCAGGAGGTAAAGTAATATATAAAGGTAATAACAGGAATGGAAATCCCAGAGGACCCATGGGTCTGCTTATTCTATAATATATATATATATATATATCACTAAAAAACAAAATAAAAGTACAGTAGTCCCATATCTAAAAAATGCAGCAAAAGTAATACAAAAAAATGGCAAGAATCAGAAAAACCCACGATTAGCAAATGGTTTAATGGGATTGAATACATATATGAAATGGAATTTTTATGTAGTAGGGAAGAAGATCAGGCAGAGAGATTTGCCAGCATATGGGGAAGTTGGCTACAATTTAAGAAAACGGATAAATATATGGAAATAAAGACAGAAGAAGAAGCGGAGAGACAGGGGAGTGGGACGAGACAGAAGACTAGGAGGAAAATGGGTGTAGGGAGGTAATGTGCCTGTTTTTATTGTATATTATATTATATATATATATATATATATATATATATATATATATATATATATATATATATAATTATTATTATATGATGTAAAATGTGTTGACATGAAAATTAAATAAAGTCTAAATAAAAAAAATAAAAAAGCGAGACTTTACAATCACTTTAAGGAAGTCTGTTCCACCGCTACCTAACAACTAAGCTTTTAGTTTCTCCATCAACTCATCCCCACAAAGTTATTACTTACTTTTTGTATCAAGCTCCCTTTTAGATTACAAACTCTCATAAGCAGAGCCTCATGTCTTTAATTGTATTGTAACCGTATGTCGCTCTTTATTTTGAAAAGTGCTGTGCAAATTATTGGCGTTATATAAATCTTGTATAATCATAAACATGCATGAGAGTAGAATACAAAAAAAGTCAAACCTCCACATGTTGGAATGTGACTTGACAGTACATTCAAAAGAGGAACGTTGGGCAGAAAAAAAAAACACCCAACCACACATAAATGTGCATTACTTCTGGGCGCGTTTCTGTGCATTCGTGAGTCTGGCGTTAATGCATTCTATTGGCGCATTCTGGGCAAAAGAATCCATCAACTCCAGACGCATGATGCTTATGCAAAATTTGGCTTTTATCACATTTTTTTCTGCTGCTTCTCTCCTGTAATGAGAATAGGCTTCTAAAAGAACACAGTGTGCATGCAGCCTTAAGCCTGATACACACGGTAATTTTTTTTCCATTCAGCTCAATGGGCTAAACGAAAAAAACTGAGCAGCTCACAAGGAGGTCTCTGTACTAACTATTCCATGTTAGTACAGCAATCTCCCTGATGTGCTATTGTGTTCTGACAGGGGAACTGCCCCCCTGCCAGAACACTCCGGTGAACACTGAGAGTTCTGATCGGATGCTGATCGGCTGCTAGTTTTCCTGCACACTTGTTCGACAAAAGCTAGTCTTGAGATCGGCTTCTGTCAAACGAAGACCTGTACACAAGAGCAGCTCTGGAGCTGAGGACAAATATGTGCAAGCATCAATACATCAATATATCTGCTTTTAGGTTCTACTGCCATTTGGATGGCCTTATCTAAATAAAATGTGCAGTTGAGGTTTGCTTGCAGCACACCAGGTACAGGTATGTGACAGACCATTGCTGAGTGCCAGAATCCTTCACTGCATGACGGCCATTTCTGAATTTCAACAGAAACAAGAAGATCAACATAAATCCCAAAACAGCCGCAGTCCAAAAAAATAGGAGTTGCATTTTTTTCTTAATCCTGGTGTTGAGTAGTAAGCAAATACACAATTCATGGCACAGTCAGTCAGTATGTCAAATCAAAAACTTTTGTGCTAAGCTTGAAAAGTTGGGGAAGGCTTTAAAGCCTTGTTGAGTACTGCTATCTGGGGCTACACCAAAAAGATTTAGTCAGCGGGCATAATTCCTACTCACCCTGCGTCCTGCCTCATTGTTTTGCAGATTCATTAATGCCCGCGCTTGCTCTTCAGACCCTTTCGGGTAATTCTTCTCTCTCTCTCGAGCATCCACAAACTCTTTGGCGAACCGGTAACCATAATCCACATTGTCCCCGCAGCCACCCCACAGCCAGTCTCGGGGTAAGTCTTTGGGACGTGCAGTCCTGCTGCAGCCACAAGTGGCCAACTCCCCCTCTCGGCAGGCACGGCTGATGGCATTCACCACTCCTGCTGCACTGATGGCATAGGTGAAGGCAGCCTCTCTGCTTCCTACAAGACAAAAGCAAACAATGAGTTTCAAGAAAGGAAGAATCTTAATATACCAATATGATATCGAATATGGCAACAATGTTATTAATTAGAGGAAATTTTGTTCTGTAAAGTGTATGCATCCAAATATATTTATGACAACCAATCAATAAATCAATATAAATTATGATTGGCTCTCTGCAATTAGAGGTAGTCAACAAAACACTGTAGTAAGGCTCCAATCACACCTGAGCGTATCATTTTCAGGTGTTTGCTTGGGCGTTTTTCATGCATTTTTTTCTGGCGTTTTTTGCAGGTGTTTGGAGGCAGACATTGACATCCAACAAAAACGCTTGTAATCTGTCAAAAAAGAAGCTCATTTACTTTTTTGAGCTTCAGGCGTTTTGCTTCAGGTGACAAAACACTCATATGTGAACAGGGGCCATTGAAATGAATAGGATTTTGCTTGTTGTGCGTTTTGAGACTTCAGAGATGAGCGTTTTATGAGCTGAAAAACGCTCAGGTGTGAACAGGACCTAAGAAATGATCAACAGCTCTATAAATTGACAGATTGGTTTAGGTTTTCCATTTGATCAGTTTGATCGCATTGGGTGATCAATTTAAAGTCGTATTAAATCCAAAAGCAAACGTTTATTGTATTGCAGCTTACCAATTCTTAGATGTGATGGCTGCATAAGGCCCCTTTGATACGGGGTAGAATCCATCTAAGCGGATCTGCCTGCTCAGCAGGGGATCTCTTTGCTGATCCCCACTGAGCCGGCAGGTGACAGGTCCATTTTCACTCCACTATGCTCTCTATGGGGCAGTCGAATGGCATCTGATTGTCATCAAATCCGATCCACCGGACGGATGGCGAACATATCCCCATGCGTCTGTTTTTTAGCCAATTTTATCAGATTGGATGCTGACATCCGCCGCCCCATAGAGAACAATGAGCGGTCCGAATGGGTCCGCCTGAAAAATGGACAGGTGGAACCGATCAGTCCACTGGTGTGAAAGGGGCCTTAGTTTTCTTTTTTTCAGGCTTCTTCTTTTCTCTTATTGTCACCTGGTGAACCTGCCAGTAATGCAGGCCATACACAGAGTGAATTTCTTTCCTGCAACCTTGATTCCCCAATCAACACATACAGTGTTGACAGGGGAAACCCTCCCGCCAAGCCATTGTAGTCTCCCAGCTGGTGGGGGGTCAGCTGCCCCCACTGGGTATCGCATGTAAAATCTGGCAGGCTGATTGTACCTACCAAAGTAAATCAATTGATCAACTTGGTACATTTAGCCTGCCCATATTTGGTTCAAATCAGCAGGATCCAGCCGAACAGGTCTATGGCCGGCCTAAGTCTGTTATTTTTCAACAGGACAAGCTGTCCTGCAGAAGCAGCAGTTATTTTCATACAGACATTTACCATGATTTCCAATGAGTACCATACATATCTGTGCTACTTCAAGTCGCAAGAAGGTTTTAGGCATTCTATGCATTAGGATTAAAAGTCTTCTGTGTGCAGCAGCCCCTCTTAGCCCCCCTAATACTTACCTGAGCTCATCTCTACCACTGACAGGGGTGCTTACAATTGCCAGCTTTTATTTATTTTGCAGGAACAAAGGTGTTGCTGTAACTGCTTATAAAGAATTAGCTACAGTTTGGCTTCAATATGTTTAGTGTATTAAATCTCCTAGTACATCTAACACTGCCCTTGCCCCAGACTGAAAATGCTGCTGTCCAAATGGCACCTCTGTTCTCCTTCATCCAGAGTGGAGGCACTCTAATCCAGGAGGTGTGATACCGGCCAGATCATCAGGTGAAAACAGAGGGGGAAAAGCCTAACAAAATAGAAAACAAATGCAGTCACCACATCTAAGGATTAGTAAGCCGCAATAAATTGCATTTTTGGTTTTGGGTTTAATACTGCTTTAATGATCATATCAATACATGTGTGGACAGCCTAAGCTCTACAGCACAGGTGTCAAACGCAAGGCCTGCGGGCCGAATCCGGCCCTCCACGCCATTTCATGTGGCCCTTGCACCTCTCCTGCAGCTGCAGAGTTCCCGCCCTCCTTTGGTCCTCCTCCAGACCCTGCACTTTCTGCTTCCCAGTAACGCCCCAGCTTCTTCCCAGGTAACAGAGGATGGGGAACTCTGACTTCTGATGGTGGAGGGGCTCTTGACATCTGATGTAAGATGGGGTGGGGTGCTCTGGACATCTAATCTTACAGATTCTTTGAGGGCAATCATAATGCTGATGCCGCCCGAGAAGAAATTGAGTTTGACACCCCTGCTCTACAGCATTCTAACAACAGCTTGCATCCTGCAGGCCTGGACGTCCCAATGTTTGTGGTCAGCCTTGCATCTGTGACATATAACAGTAGCTTTACAAAGCATTCTGGGACCTATATAGTAACAAGCGTGCCCTCCCGGAAGCCGAATGATAATTTGTATTGATCTGTGGAGTGGTGTCTGTACAGTGGCCAGTATGTAAAATGTGGCAGATATGGATCAGTTTGCCCCTCTGGGCATGCAGTGTCTGCATTTCTTACCAAGTGATGACAGATAAAGTGCTAATTACTTATCACAGGCTGGAGGCATCACAAGTCCTGCAGGCTACCTGTCTACCCATGTCCACTACTGCGCTCACGTCACGCTGCCTACTTGTGGCCATTACTGGCAAGGCTGCTATATGGTATTAGGGAAGGTGCCAGTAGTCTGGGAGGGAACAGTGCGGGGCGTGTTGCTGGGGCAGAGACTCTGAATATGGACAAATTGTATGCAGGAATTTACAAAGAAACAAGATAAGGAATCCTCCTCAGGGGGCAATATGGGTTCAGATGTCTCGAAGGGATCCCTCTGCCTGTACGATACAGGAATGTTCACAGATCAATCACACCATTTCTGGGATAACTTTCCCCTCTACAAAAATGTGATGCCGAACAGTGAGGGGGACTTGATGAACTTAAAACAAACAGTTGATAAATTGTCATTTATAGCAATTATGCTGTGACAAGATTGAATATCATTTAGTGCATGGGAGTGTGAATGATGGAAAAAAGTAGTTGACAGCGGGATTGCTATGATATCGCATAGTGCATACAATAAGAATATTTCATTTTTTTATAGAAAGGACATAAGCTGCCCATATACTAAGTACATTTTGCCCTGTTCCCAATTAACCTGCTGAAATTCGATTGGTTTGGTAGCCCTGTCAGCACCACTCCATACAACATCCTTCAATTGAAAGATTTAAGTCCCGTCATACACAGTTTCAGCGTTCATAACCGTTTTTAGTTGACAGTGCATAAATGTTCACAAAATTTCTTGTCCGATTTATTTATTTTTTTTTGGGGACATTTGTTCCTAGACTTCCGGGTTGTCAGCAACTTCAGATCATGTGCGGTCTTTCGTATCCGATTTTTCTCGGACGTACTGCATACACATTAAACGAAAATTGGTCGTCTGGGGACGGACGATAAAAATTTTGGTGTTTGTCCCTCCGTTTTTTTTTGTTTTTTTTGTTGTCGGCATCGGCTGCTGAAAGTTGTGTACACACTAGCCGAAAATCGTACGATTTTACCTCGGATGGGAATTTTCGGCAGATTTTTTACTAGTGTGTACCTCACTTAAGGGGCCGAGCAAAAAATGTCAAAGAAAAGCACCTGCATCCAATCAGATGCAGGCGTTGTTGCTGTCCCAGCTATCAGAATAGGACAGCCATCAGAATAAAATTACCGCAGCGGGAGATTCATCCATACGCTCTGTTTAGCATAGATGGAGGAATCTATTAGATTTCTTTCATTCATCCTGCAGGCTGAACAAAAAAAAAAAAAAAACAATCATTGTATGGCCAGCTTTTGTCAGTCACATCAGCCTCTGCACCACAGGAGCTTACATTCTGATGTCCCAACACAGTCACATACTCTTTGTGTGAATATAGCTCTGACATACACCACAGTGCTGTACAGAGAACACTGAGCCATTACTATTACACTCTAAGGTCCTTACCATAGTCACACAATTTTATACATTAATAGCTCTAACATATTCCTCAGTGCACACTAAGGGCCGGTTCACACCAGAACGTGATACGGGAAAGGCATGTCTCTTGCACATTTCCCTCACTGTGTTCAAATGCCCTGCCTTGCGATCTGCATGCGGGTGCCAATGTTATGTTAATAGCACCCCAAACACGGATTGCAAATGCAGTGCGTTTGCGGGCACCAAATTGCATGGTACTATGCAGTGCATTTTTAAAAGTGGTGCAAGCTTTACTTTTTGCACGGTCCAGTGTGTTTTGCAGTCTAATCAAATGAATGTGCTGTCAAAATGCACCGCACGGGAGTGTGCGTGTTCCCGTGAGATCCAGTTCTAAGTCAGTCACATCAGTCTCTGCATGAGAGGTGCACTCTAATGTCCCACCACTGTCACACACTATTATGCATTTATATAGCGCTGACTAAGGGCCGTACACATGATCACAATATCGTACAAAAAATACCGCTTTAGAAGCGATCATACGATAATCTGATCGTTCTTACACAGCTTTCGTCCGAAATTATCCGAAGCGACAAACGTAAAATTTTTTCTCATATGATACCAGATCGTACGATTCTTGTTTAACAGCTTGCTGACCGCCCGCCGCAGATATACTGCAGCAGGCTGGCTCGGCTGTGCGAATCGACGTATGGGTATGTCGGTTCGTGGGAGCAGTAATGGGGCGCGCACGCGCCCCCCACGAGGCAGCGGGAATGCCGATCCACGGGACCGGCGGCACCGATTGCCGCCGGCCGCCCGCGATCGCTCCCCGCTGAGAGAGAACAACGGTCAGCTGTTGAGAACACAGCAGACCATTGTTCTCTCTGAAATGATCACAGAGCGCCTGTGATCTTCCTATATAGGATCACAGGTCTCTGTGTTCATTTCACAAGCCCATCCCCCACACGGTTAGAAAACACTCCCCTAGGCTCACACTTAACCCTTTGATCACAACTGGGTTAACCCCTTCCCTGCCAATGTCATTATTAGACCCCGTTCACACTGGGGCGACGCTACTTGCCGGGGCGACCTCACCTCGCACCGCGACCTCGGAGCGGCTGGCACGGACTTCATATCATTGAAGTCAATGCAGGTCGCTCCAGGTCGCCCCAAAGAAGCTCCGGACCCTTTTTCTAAGTCGGAGCGACTTGTGTCGCTCCTATTAGAATGGGTCCACAGCTACTCTATGGCAGGCGACCTACGGTCGCCTGACAGGTCGCCCCAGTGTGAACGGAGTCTTACAGTAACAGCACATATTTTTTTAGCACTGATTACTGTGGTAATGTCACTGGTCCCTCCAAAAGTGTTAAAAATGTCAGTTAGGGGTCCGATCTGTCCGTTGCAATGTCGCAGTCCCGCTAAAAATCGCAGATTGCCACCATTACTCGTAAATAATTAAATAAATAAAAACAACATAAATCTTTCCCCTAGTTTGTAGATGCGATAAATTCTGTGCAAACCAATCAAAATACGCTTATTGCGATTTTTTTTTACCAAAAATATGTAGCAGAAAAACAAATTGGCCCAAGAGGATGAAAAAAATAGATTTTTAATTTTTTTTTTTTTTTTTGGGGGGGGGGGGGGGGGTTATTATAGCAGAATGTGAAAAATATTGCTTTTTTTTTCGTCAGGATTGTCGCTCTTTTTTTGTTTATAGCACAAAACAGAAAAAAATCGCACAGGTGATCAAATACCACCAAAAGAAAACAATATTTGTGGGAAAAAAGCACATAAATTTTATTTAGGTACAGCGTCGCACAACCGCGCAATTTCCCTTAAAGTAATGCAGTGCCGAATCGCAACAAATGGCCTGGTCATTAAGGGGACAAATCCTTCCGGTCCAGAAGTGGTTAATTAGTGCAGTTTTCATCCGACAATACAATAAAATTACATTACATCACTTCCAAAGGTTTATTCTGTTGTATGAGAATTTTCGTACTTTAGTACCTATTCATTTTCGATATGGAGACTAGCATGCACAAAAAAATGGACATCATTGTGTGTACAGTACTAGGCTTTAAGCTGGCCATACATCATTATAGAACTTTCTTTCAATTTCCTTTATATTTTCCTTAAACTACTGTATCTAGTGCAAGGACCTGCCTGATAGCATACAAACTGAAAGTGTTTAGGATTGACTTCATATTGTATGTATTTGGTAAATCTAAAGGAAAATTGTATAATGTATGGCCAACCTTATTCCGCAGTGCTGTACAGGGAACACTGAGCCATCCACATCAGTCTCAGCACCCGGGATAAGCTTAGACCATACAAACAGGGCCCTACTGGTAGTAAAATGCAGGACCCTAGCGCTGCAAAGCCACAGTACTATCCTATATAACACAATGAAGCTTTTTTTAGGCTTGTATATAAATGTAACATACGCCAATATAATTTCAGTAACAAATTAGCTTTTTTCCCCTTGTTTTTTTTCGTTCTGGATGAGGGAAAGTGATTGAGGGGTTATCGCCCTCCCAAGAGAGGATAAGGAATGCGGAGGAGGAGGGGTCGCTGTCCCTTGTTTTAACACCTTTCTTTAGGAGAGTAGATCAAACTAGACCTGATCTCAGCATTTCAGGGCTGCATTTCAAAAGGAAGCCAAACAATGCCTCCTCACACCTCCGATCATGGGAGGAGATGAAATGCTAACAGGAGGGGGAGAGACAGCTGCCAGACCAAAGATCATAACTTGGTAAAAGAGAGCAATCAGACATATGATTCCACTTTTTATTGAAATCACAAAACAACCAAATAAAATGGGGATTTCTACTGGACACAAGGAGATAGAAAGCAATCTGCCCAGACCGTACGCAGCAAGAAAAATCTGCTTATATGAAATTGCTTTTGTTTTTTCCCCCAATTTCTTTTTAAATAATACTAAATTATATTTAAGATTTAAATTGATTTCCCAGGTTCAACTTCAAAATCAACCAAAATCCTGGAAAAGGATAAAAAAAACATGTATGCCTAAGGCCTGGTTCACCCCTATGCATTTTTTAGTGCGTTTTCAGTTTTGCAGAAACACACTACAGTCCATTTAACATGGGTCATGTTCACATCTGTGCATTTAATGAAAAGGGCCAGGGACCAGCATGCGATGCATACTAGCACATTATGCCATTGTCCTGCAGGGATTTTTTTTTTTTGGGGGGATACAACCACTTTAAGCCCTTATACATACTGGACATTTGGCCATCTCTGCTAGACGCCCTTCCTCCTGGCAGCAGCAGCGTTTTGGCAAAAAAAAAAAACACTTGGCGCTTGTAAACCCTTTTAAACGCATGTAACGCTTTTAGGCACGTCAAGTGCTTGGGCGTTAATTCATTTCATTGGCCAGAATAATAATTTATTCTGGCCACTGAAATAATTTAATGCTCAAGTGCTAAACATGCCTAGAGTTCAACATATTTACACACACACACGTCGAGAGTTTTCTCTGCCAAAACGTCACCACTCCTGGATGCGCTGGCAGTGGAGTTTTTTTTCTGCCTCTAAACTCTTGTAAACACCTACAGTATGTGTGCATAGACACGCAGTGGTGTTTAGGGGCAAAAAAAAAAAAACCCAGATGCCCCTTTTCCCCCTGATCGAGGTAAAGGCCAATCACAATGTACCGTCGAGGTCGAGGCCAATCACTGATACAGGGATGGAGACGCTGGGCATTACCTGCTGGTGTCTCACTTAAAGTCCAAAATAGCCTATATTGTTCATGTAACCAGGGATGGAGACGCAGTGCCTACAGGCTGGTGCCCCATTTAAAGTCCCACTGTGCAATTTTCGTGCGTTTTTGGTGGATGCAGTCTGATTTGACCTCAGTTTTTTCATATACAGGGATGGAGACCAATAGCATGACCAGCTTGTTTCTCATTTAAAGTCCCAAATATTTTATGAAATTAGGGATGGAGGTGCTGTGCTTTACAGACCAATGCCTCATATAAAGTCCCAATGTTTTATACTGTATCCACCAAGGGGATGGAGGTGTATGCTTCTCAGCTAGTCCTTTTCAGTTTTGTACCATCGCTACAACATAGCTATTAGAGCTGTGAGATATTAGACCAGTCATAGATGGGAGCGGGTTGGGGGAGGTTTGGGCTGTCTCCCCCCTCACCTGTCTCCCATCTATCCATTAGCAGCCATGTGCTTCCATTGTGGAGACACTCAAAATAGACAGTGTTAGGACTGCAAGTAACACAGGATGCCGTGTAGAGGCTTACACATGCGTTTGCAAATGCGTGTCAACTAAACCCCTGTTCTTTATTTATATTGTGAGACAGGTCTACTTGGTTGGTGGCAGACTGGAAGGTGAGTACATCAGACTGGGGGCTGGCTGGCTTCCATGCACCTCTTTTAATCCTTCCAATTTTCAGTTTTTCTGATACAGGGATGGAGACGCTGGGCATTACCTGCTGGTGTCTCACTTAAAGTCCCAAATAGCCTATATTGTTCATGAGGCCAATCACTGCGGGCCCTTTATCACGTGATCACCGATCAGCCAATGAAAGCTGATCGCGGAAGTAAACAAAAGCCAGCTATCAGCTTTTTTTTTCCCCTCATGCTGTCAGCGTGAAGAAAAGAAGAAAGCAGTTAACAGCCTTCTGTTAGAGCGACATCTGTCCCCTTAGTGCCTACCAGTGCTGCTAATCAGTGTCCACCAGCGTCATCTATCAGTGTCAATCAGTTCTGCTAATCAGTGTCCACCAATGCCACCTATCAGTGCCCATCAGTGCTGCCAATCAGTGCGCATCATTGCCTCATCATCAGTGTCGCTTATCAGTTCTGCCAATCAGTGCCACTTCTCTGTGCTATCAGTGCCCATCAGTGCCACCTATCAGTGCTGCCTCATAAATACCCATCATTGCAGCCTATTAGTGCCCTTCAGTGCAGCCTGTATGTGCCCATCAGTGCCATTTTATCAGTGCCCAACAGTGAAGGAGAAAAATTCCAAATTCCAAATTTTATAACAAAATATGACATTTTTTTTTTTTTTTTAATTTTCTGTCTTTTTTTTTGTTTGTTTTGCAAAAAATAAAAAATCAAGTGGTGATTAAATACCACTAAAAGAAAGCTCTATTTGTGCGAAACAATTTCATATGGGTAAAGTGTTGCATTACTGTGCAATTGTCATTCAAAGTGTGAGAGCGCTGAAAGCTGAAAATTGGCCTGGGCAAGAAGGGGGTATAAGTGGCCAGTAGGCAAGTGGTTAATACTTTAAGTTAGCTAATAAAGGGTATCCCTTAAACTCCAAAGTAAAGTGAGATATTACTTCAATGTAATGTATCAAAGAATCGATTAGATCAAATGATTACTGTTATGGCGTATGACAGCATATCCCCCACAGGATATGGGATGTCCCAGCTGACATGGTCATCCTCTGGTCCAGACCTCTCACCCGCAGCCTGGCTGATCTCTGGTCATCACACAATCTCTAAAGTTCAAGGAAAGTGCACAAGGTCTCTTGGGAGGATTGTGGTGTGTGGCCTGGAGGAGTCACGAACAGAAAAGCTGAGCTGCCATCTCTATTACAACAAATATTCCTCCTCACACATCTATCGGGTGCAATGAGAGTGCAGATCCTATCAATGCCCCAACCTAAACTAACAGCCCCCTAACGCCATCATTATCCTCTGTGACATCTTTCGTTAAAAATCTCCATACAAGAATTTAAGGGTTTGTCAACTCTAACCATGATTTTCTCTTATTTGTTCTTTTTTATTCTGTTAAGTTTGCCATTTACGGTGTTTTGCTATATCTGTTCGATAAGAGAAAAAAAATGACCCATTGATTCTGCCAGAAGTCTTGTGAGCTGCTAACTTCCTGTGCTGGTTGGTATTGATCACATTGTCCAATGCCATTTTAGGACTACTACCCCCCCCCCCAATATAAACTGCTCCAGGTACGCCCTATAGCAGCTTTACTGCAACAGGGCGACGCCTGTGCGCCAGATCACGCATATAAATACATGATCTGACACTTCTGGGTAGGGGGTTGCGCATGCACGCTGCCGGTGGCTCGCTTCTGCTGTGATTACACACAGTGGAAGCCGATCGGCGGGTACACAGTATCCAATGTTCTCCGGCACCCGCCAATCCTTAGGTAGAGAGGCAGATCGCCGTTCTGACAGGAGGGGAGGGATGGTATTTGTGTCTCGGCAAAACAGGGAATAAATTCCATCTCTTCCCCTAGTGAAAGCACCTCACACAGTATAAAAAAACACTGGTAAGGGACACGGTTTACCGATTGATTGCCCCTGATGTTAACCCCGTTCCCTACCAGTGTGATTAGCAGGGGCAGACTGGCAACTTTCAGCCCAGGGGGCAAGTACAAACCATAGGCCCATGATGCAGTGACTCAGCCCCCCGCTCCCACTCTCCCTCTTCCCGTTCCCCTCCTGACCCCCATTCCAGGCTGAAGTCCTGCTCCAGGTACTCTCTACTCACCGGCCGAATCCGGGTTCCCAACCTGGCCAGCAGGGGACGGTTGGGGGGAGCTGGGACAGCTCGGTTGGGGCTGGCCGGGGGAAAAGAGTCTCCAGTGGGGCATGGAACTGGCCTCTGCTCAGACACAGTTTACACCATCCATGCTGGGGGGAGGCCTGTGCTCTGTCCTTGTCGTCATCCTTGCACTCAGTAGGTCAGCAGTGGGCCCTTTAGGCATGTCTGTAGCAGAAGCGGTGCAGCATTTTTACAGGACATCAGAGTGCCCAGGGGGGTATTTGCCCCCCTGGCCCAGTCCTCCCCTGGTGATTAGAACAGTGGCAATACATATTTTTAGCACTGTCACTGGTCCCCAGTTACTGTCAGAATGTTCGCCGCAATATCGCAGTCCCACAATAAGTCGTTGATCGCCGCCATAACTAGTAAAAAAAAAGTAAAAAATAAATATATCCCATAGTTTGTAGATGCTACAGGTTTTGTGCAAAACCAATCAATATATGCTTATTGGGATTTTCCTTACAAAAATATGTAGCAGAATACATATTGGCCAAAATTTTTGAATAAATTAATTTTTTTTTTTTATTTTTTATTGGATATGTTTTATAGCAGAAAATAAAATCTTTTTTTTTTTTTTTTTTTTAAATTGTCGGTCTTTTTTTGTTTTGTAGTGCAAAAAATAAGAAAACACAGAGGTGATCAAATACCAGCAAAAGAAAGCTCTATTTGTGGGAAAAAAGGACAAACAATTTTTTTTGCGTACAGCGTTGCATGACTGCGCAATTGGCAGTTAAAGTAAGGTAGTGCCGTATCGCAAAAAATGGCCTGGTCATGAAGGGGGGTAAATGTTCTGGAGTTCAAGTAGTTAACTGTATCACTGAATTCGCATCTGATTCGGACAGAACACGCACAGGGCCCTTTTTTGGGTCCGCAGCAGAATCGGATTGCATGGTGGTTCACACCAATGCGATCCGATTCATGTCCAAACTGTCAATTCGCACTGCGATATGTGAACTGATCTGGGGGTGTCGTTAACTTTGTATTGACACCCCCAGCAATTCACATATGGCAGTGTGAACTGCCTGCAATTTGAATGCGATGCGGGAACCTGCAGTGGAATATGTGAAATGTGTTACTGAGCCTGAGTGTGTTGCTGGTAGGATCACCAGGTGATGAAGGAAAAAAAAAAAAAGCGAATGCAGCCACCATATTTAAGGATTGATAAATTGCAATATATTACATTTTTGTTCTTGGGATACACTTTAAACATGGCAGTGGAATAGAATGACAGACTCGTGTTCACACGCACTTACCAATCTGCATGACCCGGCCGAACACTGATGTATTGTCCACCGTGCTGCAATTCCAGCGTCGTTGCTTGAACTGGTACTGGCATTCCTTGATGCCCGTCTTGGCCCCTTCGCCGATGTACACCATGTGGTCCTGATAAAGTTGGCACAACTTCCTCTGCCCAGGGGATAGGCCAGTCAGCTGACTGCACAGCGGCTGTGCTCCGATAATGTACAATTCAGGCCTCTGTACTGGATTCAAGGCCAGCGACCTAGATGAGGAAAAGAGGGTGAAAACATAAACTGGGTCCAAGCTCTATACATTCCTTATCCTGCTACCTATAGCAATGGTTACCTATCCTTGCAGCAAAATAATAGATTTTGTTTTGTTTAGAAGTGAAGCTGCTTCCAATTTTTTATTTTTTTTTAAACTAAGTGGAGCAGAGAAGAGTTAGAACTTCTGTCAGAACTTTATTTCTGCCTGTGTCCACCATTGACTTATGACTGTGGTCACCGGACAGGAAGTGAGGGTAAATCCCTTTACCTTGGAACCACCCAAAACTAAAAAAAAAAAATTAAGAGCTGAAGTTTTACTTTAAGGCTGGGTTCACACTGATGCAGTGTACTGCATCGCACGTCATTTGTACAGGAATCGCACTAGATTCCTGTAAAAATAACATGCAAATTCAGTGCGATGTGAGCGGAGCCATACAATATGTATGGCTCAATTACCACTGAATCCGCATCAAAAAGGTGCAGGAAGCTTTTTTTTGTCCGCACTGGAATCAGATCAGATTTAGACCCATGCGATCTGATTCCATCCGATTATACAGTTGGCACTGCATTCCTGGAACAAATTTTGGGGTATCATTAGCTTTATATTGACACCCGCAGCGGTTTGCAGAGCGCAATGTGAACTGCCTGCAATTCTGATGCAGTGCGGGAACCCGCACAGGAATCGCTGTGGTTCCCACACTGCATCAGTGTGAACCTAGCCTAAGGGACCATATACACTTCCAAGTTGTGATAATGTGTGCATTACCGCTATGCATGGTAACACATGTAACTTGCATTGCTGCGTTGTAGTGCCATTCATCTTGAGCTACAGCACAAGTGCACCCCAATGCACTTGTGCTGCAGTGAGCTGCAACGCGCAGTAGTGAATTGCAGTGTGTTGCATTATAAAAAAAAAAAGGGGTGTGCGCATTTTTAAGAATGTAAGGTGCATTGGTAGTCCATTATTTTTAAAATTGGCTGCCTTAACACAACACAGGGAGGTTGATTTACTAAAGGCAAATATACTGTGCGCTGCAAGTGCAGTTACTCTAGATCTGAGGGGAAGCTCTGAAATGAGGAAAAGCTCTGCTGATTTTTATCATCCAATATGTGCAAGCAAAAATGCATGTTCCCCTCAGATCTAGAAACGGCATCTACAGTGCACTAGAAGTTCACTTGTGGGTGCACTTGCAGTGCACACAGTGCCATCTTACGAGCATTATAGGCCCCCGGGCAATGCAGTGCACTGGGGCCCCGCCTACACAATCATCCACGAGAATAAATATGCAAATTATCGAAAAAGGCGATATTTATTGGTACAGCAGTGCCAGGCTTTCAAGTTGGGTCCAGTGAACACACACATGGACGGGAGTCAGACTCGACTGTCCTGTGTGTGCCTGTTCCCATGGAGGCGGACACCGGACAGGCATTCCTGCAGTTGTGGGCTCCCCCTCCATGGCCCAAGTGGCCTGACAGCAGGGCATGGCCGACAGGTGCTTGCCACTTGCTAAGTTCGGCAGCTGGATGCACAAGGAAATCTGGACTAATGCTTGGCTGGGTCGCTGGGCAGGTGGGGCCCCCCGGGCAAGATGGGCCCCCGGGCAACTGCCCAGCATGCCCATTCAGAAAGATGGCCCTGAGTGCACAGAATATCTGCCTTTAGTAAATCAACCCCGTAACAATACATGAAATGGGTTGTAAAGGTTCAGATTTTTTCAAATAAAAATAACAAACATGCTATACTTACCTGCTCTGTGCAAGGGTTTCCACAGAGTATCCCGATCCCCCTCTTCTGAAGTACCCTGGTGGCGCACCTGGCTCCTCCTCTTCATTGGGTGCCCCCATGGAAAGCTGCTTTTCATTGACACAGACAGCGGGACTCTGCCCCGCCCCCCCCCACTCCCATGTCCCTTGATTGACAGCAGCGGGAGCCAATGACTCCTGCTGCTATCAATTTGTCCAATGAAGTGAGAACAAGCCGCTGGGCTTGTGCATAGCGCTGGAAAAAGGGGAGGGGGGGATTGGGGGAGCGCTGCAGCAAAGAAGGTTTTTCATTAAGTCTTTGTTCAAACAATACAAAAGTGGAGCCACTCCCACTTTGCAATATATATGTTTTTTTAAAGATATTTGGCATTTATTACACACTGGGGTTGCTTTACTAAAAGCAAATAGGCTGTGTACTTTGTAAGTGCTCCAGAGCCTAACAAATGAGGGGAAGCTCTGCTAACTTCCATCAGTCAATCGTGTGCATGGAAAATTGCTTTTTTTTTTTCCTTGCATGTGATTGGGTATTCTTTGTAAAGTGAAACTTTACTATTTTTAATAAGCTCTGCAGCAACTGCACTTGCAAAGTGCACAGTCTATTTGCCTTTAGTAAATTAACCTCACTATTAACTATTTCATTTAAAATGATGTACTTTGTTAACCCTCACCTTCCTTCTTGTGGCATAAGATGCTATGGATTTACAAAAGTCAATGATGATTTATGAAAAGCGTGTATCATCAGTGGGGAGTTTCATACTTTAAACTTTCAGGAGAAAAGAGATGCTGCTTGGCTGCCTCCCCACCAACATGCAGGAAAGTCAGTAAGCTCTGGGTCAGATGAGATACAGAGAAGGACACCACAAAAGGCTATATCCTGCAGGACGTGGCACCTTTATCTTATAATTAGGGGCTGAGTACGGAACTGCGCAGATCTGAGGTAGAGCACTAAATCTCTTTAAGTGGATGGGGATTATCTTGTAATTAGTTCCATATTATCAAAGTTCTTATAACATCGGTGTGTGCACTAAGCTTGGATAGTGTCTGGATCACCTTCTGGGCTGCATTTCAACAACTGATCTATCCTATATTATCAAATGTATTGGGACGCCTGCCTTTACACACACATTAACTTTAATGGCATCCCAGTCTCAGTCCTTAGGGTTCAATTTTGAGTTGGCCCACCCTTTGCAGCTATAACAGCTTCAACTCTTCTGGGAAGGCTGTCCACAAGGTTTAGAAGCGTGTTTGTGTGATGTTTGACCATTCTTCCAGAAGTGCATTTGTGAGGTCAGGCACGGGTCCATCGGGTTGAGGTCAGGACTCTGTGCAGGCCAATCACGTTCCTCCACCCCAAACTCGCTCATCCATGTCTTATGGACCTTGCTTTATGCACTGGCCCAAAGCGTTTGGTGGAGGGAGGATTGTGGTGTGGGGTTGTTCTTCAAGGGTTGGGCTGGCCACTTAGTTCCAGTGAACTCTTAGGGCGTCAGCATGCCAAGACATTTTGGACAATTTCATGCTCCCAACTTTCTGGGAACAGTTTGGGGATGGCCCTTCCTGTTCCAACGTGACTGCGCACCAGTGCACAAAGCAGGGTTCATAAACACATGGATGAGCAAGTTTAACCACTTGCCGACCGCTCACATGGGTGCTACTGCGGCAAAGTGTCTCGATTCCGTCCAGCGACGTAGACTCCTCCCCTTGTGGGCGGCGCGTGCGCCGCCGGAGGCTCGCTCCCGCTGTATTCAGTCACAGCGGGAGTCGGGCCAGGGGAGGAGCGGCGGTGATCACCGCTGCTCTTCCCCAATCGTTGGGGATCGAGTGTGGAGATCCGCCCGCTTGTGTAAACAAAGCGGGCGGATCTCCTAAGTGACAGGCAGGGTCAGATTGCAGGGTTCAGCATAGCTGAACCTGGGATCTGTCCCTGTGTCACACAGTCCCCTCCCCCCACACACGTCAGTAAGCACCAGGCATACATTAACCCCTCCCTCTCCAATAAAGTTAACCCCTTCCCTGCCAGTGTCATTTTTACAGTAACAGTGCATATTTATAGCACTGATTACTGTAGTAATGTCACTGGTACACCCAAAAGTGTCAAAAATGTCAGTCAAGGGTCCGATCTGTCCGCCGCAATGTCGCAGATCGCCGCCATTTCTAGTTAAAAAAAACCCAAAAAAATGACATAAATTTCCCGTAGTTAGTAGCTGCGATAACTTTTGCGCAAACCAATCAAAATACGCTTATTGCGATTTTTTTTTTACCAAAAATATGTAGCAGAAAACAAATTGGCAAAAAAAGTTAAAAAATTTAGATTTTTACATTTTTTTTTTTTTGAGGGAATTTCATATAAAAAAATTTGAAAATATTGTTATTTTTTCAAAATTGTCGCTCTTTTTTTGTACATAGCGCAAAAAGTAAAAATCGCACAGGTGATCAAATACCACCAAAAGAAAGCTCTGTTTGTGGGGAAAAAGGGACATAAATTTAATTTGGGTAGAGCATCGCACGACCGCGCAATTGTCCGTTAAAATAACGCAGTGCCGAATCGCAAAATATGGCCTGGTCAGGAAGGGGGTAAAATCTTCTGGTCTTAAAGCAGTTAAAAATACACTCATTGACAATTTTTTTGTCAAAGACATGGAGCTAAATACATTTTGGCCTAAATATATGACAAAAATTGAATATATTGGATATTTTTTAACTGTCAAAGTAGAAAAATATTGTTATTTTTTCAAAATTTTCTCATTTTTTTATTATTATCGCAAAAAATAAAAAGCGCAGAGGTGATCAAATACCACCAAAAGAAAGCTCTGTTTGTGGGAAAAAAAGGACGTAAATTTCGTTTGGGTGCGGCGTTGCATGACCGCGCAATTGTCAGTTAAATTCGCACAGTGCCGAATCGCAAAAAGTGGCCTGGACTTAAGACAGCAAAATCCTCCGGTGGTAAAGTGGTTAAGGTGGAGGAACTTGACTGGCCGGCATAGGGTCCTGACCTCAACCCAACAGAACACCTTTGGAATGAATTAGAGTGGAGACTGTGAGCCGGGCCTTCTTGTCCACATCAGCGCCTAACCTCACAAATGCGCTTCTGGAAGAATGGTCAAACATTCCCATAGACACACTTCTAAACCTTGTGGACAGCCTTTCCAGAAGAGTTGAAGTTGCTATAGCTGCAAAGGGTGGGCCAACTCAATGTTGAATCCTACGGACTAAGACTAGGGTGCCAGTAAAGTTGATGTGCGTGTAAAGGTATTGGTAATTTAGTGTATTTCCTAACAAACAAGATGAACCAAATGAGACCACCTTGAGATCTTATAACAAGAGGGAAGTGGAGAGTAGAACTTCCACTCATCTCCTGGGCCTCATTCACACTTGTGTGCTAGAAACTGCGTCCCAGAAAAGTCTACATGCAGCCATAACATTCTGTTAGGCCTCATTCACACAAGCATAGAAAAAAAATAGTATTTGTTTTTTTGTTAATAATGCTTCCTGAAAGCTTCGCAAAGCAAATGTCCATTCATTACATGAATAGCGAATGGTCTGCCGTACACATAGGGTTTGCATCACTTGTGTTGTCTGAGTCATTTTTATCAAGCCCGCAATGTTTGGCAAGCCTTATGAATTGCAAAGCTTACCAACTGCCTCCATTCAACTCAAGGAAGCACAACACAAGCGCTATCTGAATTCAACCCCAAAACCTTTCTATGCCTCAGAAATGCGTCTGAAAACACAGACTAACACTACAGGTATCTTAGACTTATCGCCAGTGTAAACATAACCTAAGAGCATTGAATAGAGAAGGGATTTTTGTTTTGCATTTTTTCCCCTTTCTTTCCTGCCCTAAAGACACAACAGGAAGTGAAAGGAAATCTTTCCAACTTGAGGAAGTTCCCATTAGACAGACAGTTGTCACCAAAATAGGGGCCCTCTGTAAGGGTAACCCCAAAACTCATGGGTTTCAGTAACATTTTGACTGTTGAAGCCAGATTGAAAATTATATTTATTTATTCAGTCTTTCTGACAATAGTGAGCAGCATGAATAGATAAGGTGAATCCAAGCAGGGACACAGACAAAAAAAAAAACCTTACAGAACCCCCAACCCCCCCCCCCACCACCCACACACACATTTGCAAAACCAATGAAAAATGTTTTGGCTGTGCATTATGCTGTGACAAATTCTACAAACTACTTGTATATCTTACTCCATAGTACAGTAAGTGTCACATGCAATATTCAGATACTATTACCACAGGAACTGCCTTGTGCAATATTCAGATAATGCCCCATGAAATATACAGATATCCCCTGTTAGTACAAGAGTGCCCCATCTAATATTAAGATACTGTTAGTACAGGAAATTCTCCGTGCATTGCAATGTTCAAAAGTCTTCCATTAGTACAGGAATTGCCCCAATTAATTTTATCCATTAGTACAGGAATTGCCCCATGCAGAATTCAGATACTCATGGTTAGTACGGGAGTTGCCCCAAGCAATGTTCAGATACTGTCCATTAATATTCGATTTGCTCTATGTAATGTTCTGTGTTAGTAAAAGAACTGTCCCATGTAATGTTTTCTGTTAGTAAAGGGATTGTGCCATGTAATGTTCTCAGCTAGTAGAAGAATTGCACCATGCAATATTCAGCTAATGTTTTTTAATACATGAAATGGCCCATGCAATGTTCCTTACTCTATTTTCAATAGATATTCTCCATTGGTACAGGAGTTGCCCCATGCAATTTTCAGCTTATCTCCATTAGTGCCTAAATTACCCCAATGCAATATTCTCTGTTAGTACAGGAATTGTCCCATGACGTATTCCAATATTCCCCATTAGTACAGGAAATGTCCCATGCAGTATATACCAATATTCCCCATTAGTACAGGAAATGTCCCATGACGTATATACCAATATTTCCCATTGGTACAGGAATTGTCCCATGCAGTATATTTCAATAATCCCCATTAGTACAGGAATTTTCCCATGCAGTATATTCCAATAATCCCCATTAGTACAGGAATTGTCCCATGCAGTATATTCCAATATTCCCCATTAGTACAGGAATTTTCCCATGCAGTATATTCCAATATTCCCAATTAGTACAGGAATTGTCCCATGCAGTATATTCCAATATTCCCAATTAGTACAGGAATTGTCCCATGCAGTATATTCCAATATTCCCCATTAGTACAGGAATTGTCCCATGCAGTATATTCCAATATTCCCAATTAGTACAGGAATTGTCCCATGCAGTATATTCCAATATTCCCAATTAGTACAGGAATTGTCCCATGCAGTATATTCCAATATTCCCAATTAGTACAGGAATTGTCCCATGCAGTATATTCCAATATTCCCCATTAGTACAGGAATTGTCCCATGCAGTATATTCCAATATTCCCAATTAGTACAGGAAATGTCCCATGACATATATTCCAATATTTCCCATTAGTAAAGGAATTGTCCCCATGCAGTATATTCAGATATTCACTATTAGTACTGGAATCGCCCCTGTGCAATATATTTAGATATTCACCATTAGTACAGGAATTGCTCCATACAAAATATTCAGATATTCACCATTAGTACTAGAATTTCCCCATGCAATATATTTAGATATTCACCATTAGTATGATCATTTCCCACTATTCAGACACTCTTGATTAGTACAGGAATTGCCCCATGCAACATTCTTCACTCTTAGTTCAGGAACTAACGATTTTGAGTCTATTCAGATATTCCCCATTAGTACATGAATTGCCCCATGCTATATATTCAGATATTCCCCATTAGTACAGCAATTGTCCCATGCTATATATTCAGATATTCCCCAATAGTACAGGAATTGCCCCATGCTATATATTCAGATATTTCCCATTAGTACAGGAATTGCTCCATGCAATATATTCATATATTACCTATTAATTAGTACAGGAATTGTCCTATGCAATATATTCAGATATTCCCCATTAGTACAGGTATTGCCCCATGCAATATATTCAGATATTCCCCATTAGTACAGGAATTGCCCCATGCAGTATATTCAGATATTCCCCATTAGTACATGTATTGCCCCATGCAATATATTCAGATATTCCCCATTAGTACATGTATTGCCCCATGCAATATATTCAGATATTCCCCATTAGTACAGGAATTGCCCCATGCAGTATATTCAGATATTCCCCATTAGTACATGTATTGCCCCATGCAATATATTCAGATATTCCCCATTAGTACAGGTATTGCCCCATGCAATATATTCAGATATTCCCCATTAGTACAGGTATTGCCCCAAGCAATATATTCAGATATTCCCCATTAGTACAGGTATTGCCAAATGCAATATATTCAGATATTCCCCATTGGTACAGGAATTGCCCCATGCAATATATTCAGATATTCCCCCTTTAGTACAGGTATTGCCCCATGCAATATATTCAGATATTCCCCATTAGTACAGGTATTGCCCCATGCAATATATTCAGATATTCCCCATTAGTATAGGTATTGCCCCATGCAATATATTCAGATATTCCCCATTAGTACAGGTATTGCCCCATGCAATATATTCAGATATTCCCCATTAGTACAGGAATTGCCCCATGCTATATTTTCAGATATTCCCCATTGGTACAGGTATTGCCCCATGCAATATATTCAGATATTCCCCCTTTAGTACAGGAATTGCCCTATGCAATATACTTAGATATTCCCCAATAGTACAGGAATTTCCCCATGCAATAAATTCAGATATTCCCCATTGGTTCAGAAATTGCCTCATACAATATAGTCAGTTATTCGGGAATTGCCAACATTCAGATATTCCTCATTGGTACAGGAATTGCCCCATGCAATATATTCAGATATTCCCCATTAGTACAGGAATTGCCCCATGCAGTATATTCAGATATTCCCCATTAGTACATGTATTGCCCCATGCAATATATTCAGATATTCCCCATTAGTACATGTATTGCCCCATGCAATATATTCAGATATTCCCCATTAGTACAGGAATTGCCCCATGCAGTATATTCAGATATTCCCCATTAGTACATGTATTGCCCCATGCAATATATTCAGATATTCCCCATTAGTACAGGTATTGCCCCATGCAATATATTCAGATATTCCCCATTAGTACAGGTATTGCCCCAAGCAATATATTCAGATATTCCCCATTAGTACAGGTATTGCCAAATGCAATATATTCAGATATTCCCCATTGGTACAGGAATTGCCCCATGCAATATATTCAGATATTCCCCCTTTAGTACAGGTATTGCCCCATGCAATATATTCAGATATTCCCCATTAGTACAGGTATTGCCCCATGCAATATATTCAGATATTCCCCATTAGTATAGGTATTGCCCCATGCAATATATTCAGATATTCCCCATTAGTACAGGTATTGCCCCATGCAATATATTCAGATATTCCCCATTAGTACAGGAATTGCCCCATGCTATATTTTCAGATATTCCCCATTAGTACAGGTATTGCCCCATGCAATATATTCAGATATTCCCCCTTTAGTACAGGAATTGCCCTATGCAATATACTTAGATATTCCCCAATAGTACAGGAATTTCCCCATGCAATAAATTCAGATATTCCCCATTGGTTCAGAAATTGCCTCATACAATATAGTCAGTTATTCGTGAATTGCCAACATTCAGATATTCCTCATTGGTACAGGAATTGCCCCATGCAGTATATTTAGATCTTCTCTATGAGTACAGGAATTGCCCCATATAATTACAATATCTTAGAATATTTGCCCCATTGAGTACTTACCACCAGGAGTTGGTCCCCACCAGGGGCAGGAGGGCAGTGAGCAGCAGCAGGCTTCCCCTCATGCTGCCCCCCGGACAGCGCCGCTCCGCGGATCCCCGGCTACTCGGACGTCCCTGCAGACAAGCGGAGAGAGTGGAGTATGAGTGTGACTGTGCCAGACCTGGGAGGATGAGGAGGGAGCTGCTCTCTGCCGCCCCCTGGCGGACACACTCCCCTCCTCCCCCCGAGCTCTCATTAACATTTTATTACCTGGACAAGTGACACGAGGACACGCTGGGTGACATTCACAGCCCCAGTGCTGCACATACACATCATACAGGATCAGGCAGAAAATATCATAGTACTTTGTAACAACTGATGACAGTATAGGAAAACTACTCTGAGAGGTGTAGGTAAGCTGTCACTGCTGGTTTCCAAAAAATGTTCATTGTCTGGCTGCCATATATGAGTGCTGATTTCAATAAGTTCTGAATCACACAAACCATAACAAGGCAAGGACAAGGCTTGAATTTCTGATCCACGCACTTCTTTTAGTGGTTTAGTGCTTCAAAATATTGAAGTTAGAGACAGCCAGGCAACTAGCATTTTCAGGCGGAGAGTTCAGCAATGGAACCTCCAAACAGTACAGGTTTTTATTACCATGGACACTCCGATTGCCCAAATGTACATTGTGGATTTATCTACAACAAAGGCAGATACATTAACCTAAATCCTGTATTTAAATAATAATAATAGTAATAATAATAATAACAGTAATAGCAGAAATCTAAAAAGTCTGATAAAGGGATCTGAATTATCCCTTAATAATAATAATAATAATAATAATAGTAATAGCAGAAACCTAAAAAGTCTGATAAAGGGATCTGAATTATCCCTTAATAATAATAATAGTAATAATAATAATAATAATAATCATAGTAATAATAATAATAGTAATAGCAGAAATCTAAAAAGTCTGATAAAGGGATCTGAATTATCCCTAAAAATTGCCTCTTTAATAGCTCAAAATAGCCAATAACAGATATCATTAAATCTTCAAACCTTCTGCAAAAAAAAAAATTCTATAAGTTAACTAATGAAACGAATGCAAGCCATAGATGCAACAGATCGATTGTAAAACCAATTGCTAATCAATTTACACCACTTATTCAAAGTGTGATTGTCAGCAGATATAGGTTATCAAAGTTCTATTCATTTCAATCAGATAAAAATAACAAATTGCCATTTTTTGTTTTTTAAAGCTAATCTCTAGGCAGATATAATAGACACACAATAATGCCTCGTACACACGTTCACATAATCGTACGAAAAAAATCGCTTTCGACTTGATCGCACGATAATCTGATCGTTAGCACACAGCTTTCGACAGCCGATCACGACAGTTTAACCCAGAAAAAGCCTGGCTGCCATTCATTGCGTTTTGCACTATCCGATACGTAGCTACGCAACCAGGAAGCTTTTCCAGAATCATACGGAAAAAATCATACGGTTTGTACGCATTGTTGAATTCGATATTAGTATCATGCAACAAAATGCGAATGATAAGTCGTACGATTATCTGAACGTGTGTACGAGGCATAAGTCTTCGGTCGCACTGAATCTGACTTAGAAATCTTGTGACTTCGCTTGAAGCCACAAAATTTCAAACTCGCTTTTCAGTGTGACTTCAGGCATGACTTGGAAGAAATCTGTGCACAGAAATCTTCATGCACAGATGTCTATGCAAGTCGCAAATTAACTTGCAAAAAGTAGTGTAGGAACTACTTTCAAAATAGGTGCGACTTGAATGGAGCCAGAGACGAACCAACTTGACCACCTCAATTGCGGACAATTGGGAGTGACTTGTCATGTGATTTGAAATGATCAAATCGCATGACAAGTCGCTCAGGTGTGACCAGGGAGCAATGCAGTTTTGTAATCATTAGGGGCTCATTCGCCTCATTTGCACTGATCTGTATTAGGCTACATTGGGATGGTGATTAGTACACCCCCGAGATTTTCAGAGGAAGCGATCATCAAATTCCTGCGTCTGGAATGACAGGTGTGCGACTAGCTGTGGCCCATACATAACCCTGGCAGACTGATGGCAGCCGCAGCTATTCGTGTCTGCCCCGTTTGGAGCACTTATATCACTGCGTGGAGCACATCAAGCACTTTCTGTCCAGCACTTTATACGAGTATTTTAACGGACTCATAATTTTGGACTGCACTTTACTTTGCACTAATTCACTTTAGCACCAAAGTATTTTTGATTATTGCATTTTTACATATCTTTTATATATATTACTTTTATCACCAAGTGCACTTTATATTGTTTATCATTGAAGGATTGTATTTATTTATTTTTCCTGTTAGCGCTGTTTTATAATATTTCATGAAGGTAAATAGTGCCTTATTATGTAACAACACAAAGCAATGCACCTGGTTACTGTTACACATCAGACACCAGCCTGCACAATAAGGGTCCTTTCACACGGCCGCTCCGTGTGAAAGGTCCGCTGCGGGACTTTTTTTTTTTTTTTTTCCACGGAGCGGATGACATTTCTGTCATCCGCTCCGTGTGCCCGCATATCATCCCATCCGTTTGCGGATGATATGCGGACCTAATGTAAGTATATGGCACTGCGGAAGTCAGCGGATGACACCGCTGACATCCGATTTTCCTTCCTTTCCGTTTTTTACACGGAAGGAAAAATAGGGTTCTGTTCCATTCGTAAAAACGGAACAGAACTGACAGGAGGAAAATCGGATGTCAGCGGATGGTATTCCGCTGACACCCGCAGTGCCATTCACTTACATTATGTCCGCAAATCATCCGCAAACGGATGGGACGATTTGCGGACACACGGAGCGGCCGTGTGAAAGGACCCTAAGTACTGGATCACACTGTATCAATGACAGACATCGCATGTGATTCCCACCGCACTGCTGTGCAAATCACATGCGATGTTTGTGCAATACAAATTCAGCCATACAGATTGTATGGCCGAATTCATATTGCATTCAGACCAAAGTTGTGCAGGACCCTTTTTTTGGCCCGCGCCAGAATCGGATTGCATGAGTGTTAACACCCATGCAATCCAATTCCTGTCTCCGAATTGACAGTAGGCACTGTAATATGTGAACTGATCTTGAAGTCATTAACTTTGTATTGACACTCCCAGCTGTTCGCATATGGCCGTGTGAACTGCCTGCGAGTCGGGTACGATGCAGGAACCTGCAGTGGATTCGCAGGGTTCCCGCATCGCACCAATGTGAATCGAGCCTATAACAAATGTGAACCAAGCCTAAAATGATTGATAATGAGTCCCATTGTATCAATTCCTTTTTTTTTTTTTTTTAATACAAGCCACGTAAGTACCTGAATCTGACCTGGTATCAGCCTCAAGCAGTTCCTGTACAGCAGAGCTCACTCTGGGAAAAGGAGATGCAGCACATAGAACCAATCAGTTCATGTGCTGACATGAAGCATACAGATCAGAGGAAAAAGCAGAGTGACAGAGAGATGAGCTTATCACTGAGCTGCTTCTCCTTTCATTGACAAGTCACAGGTTTGAGAGGATCCAGGAGGACCTGGGCTCAGGGGAGGTGGGATGAATGTAGCTTGCTATCAGATTGGAGGACATCTAGCAGAAGAGAAAAAAGTTACTGCTAGAAAATCTCTGCAATAAAGCTGAATATTGTAGCAAAACTGGTTTCCTTATTGTGTCTATTATTGGGCTATTCATTTTTATCTTGTTATTGGCTGGCGTTTTGTTTTAAACTACATCTAAATTCAGGAACATTTTTTGGTTAGCTGGTCGTCGCCCCCCCCCCCCCCCCCCGCCAGCTCTGCCCTGAGAATTGAGCAATCAAAAACAGCTGATTGCTCAGTTCTTTCCCTCCGCTCTGAGCAGACAGCCGTGATAGTCAGTCAGCGGCTCTCTGCTCCTCCAGAGCTCACTGGAGTGCTGGGCTGGGGATGGAGAGGGAGGGTCTGGCCCAGGCTCTCAGCAGCTCTCTGAGAGGCTGAGCCAGCAGCTAATCCAGGCATCTCAGTGGACCCCGACTGTAAAGTCGGGATTGATCTAGCGCCTGGACCGGCTGAGTGACGTCAGCCAACAGCAGACTTTAGCCCACTGTCGGCTGAAAACAAGTCACAGGAGTGCACAACAAGCTGTACGACTGTGATCCATAGGAGTAGAAGGGCCAGAAAAGCTTTGGCTATACTTCTCCTTTAACGGTAGTGCAGTATGTGCCCAGGGACAAATGCCAGAACACAGACTTCTTGCATTACAGGCATTTGTTCCCGGATGCATACTGCCCTCAATGTTAGTACCGCTCATTGCACTGTCCAGACACAGTGTGTGTGGAGCCCTGAAGTGTGGCCCTTTCCTGAGCGGGATCCTGGGCTCTACTGTCCCTCTTGGCTGGGTGTGGAAATCTCTAAACACACAGCCTGTTGATGGACATTCCTTTGTTTTTGGTAATGGCCTTCTTGTTTGACAAGGACACAACAGGGAGGTCAATGAAGGATTATATCAGCACTGTCTGCACCTTACAAGTTCCCAGACCCTCCTCCTCTTGTAGTGTCAACACACACTCACAAAGCAAAGGGAACCTTTCATCAAGAAAAGATCACTGAGTGCATCACTAATTAATATAAAGCAGCCGCATCATCCATTTATTATACTGTGTATCATTCTCCAGGACGGTCAGTGTCCAGACTAAAGAAACTGAATTCGCTATTAGTACAGTGCTTTCAACAGCAGAGTATGAATTTTCGTACGACAAAAACTGAATGTGCAGGCTATAAACTTTTTATTGTAGGTGAACACAACGTCTGATTTTCGTTTAATCAGTGCAGTTTTCGTATGAAAATAATCACAAGAGCAAGACTAGGCATGCTCAGAAATGAAAGAACACATACAAAACAATTCAACACATTACATCACTTCTAAAGTTGAATTCTGTCGTACGAGAATTTTCGTATGTTGAGTACCTTTCCATATGACACTAGCATGCAACAAAAAAACAGATGGAAATTCGTTTACTAATCTGATCATGTGTATGAGGCTTTAGGGTCCCTAACTTACATGCTTACTTACTTACTAGGGCCAATCTAGACTGGAGCCAATTAACCTACTACCAGCATGGAGTGTGGGAGGAAACCCACACAACACAGGGAGAACATGCAAACTCCAGGCAGGTGGTACCGTGGTTAGGATCTGAACCATCGACCTTAGAGTTGCCAGGTGGAAGTGCTAACCACTTAGCCACTGGGCTGCCTTTAAAAACCATCAACATAAATCAGGGTGCTAACATTTAATGGGTACATTTGTGTTTCAACTGGCTTATTCCACTGCAGCTTTACAAGTCTGTTTAAATAAATACTGAAATGTCACTATACATGAAAAGACTTAAAAAAGCTCCACCTTTTATCACTAAAAAGCAATTCTTGAGCTTCGGTCTGTAACTTTCACTAGGATTAGATGATACCATCAGTCTGCTGCAGGCAGGAGGTAGCATTTCCTCAGTCTCCTCTCCCCCAGGGATCAGTCTGGATCATTTTAAACACGTAGCAAGTCATAAGGTAAGAGGCTGGAGCAGACAACTGCAAGTGCAGCAAGATGTACCATCCCATCGGGATGATGATTGTATAAATATGGTGCCGCACCTCTGGAGAGGGAAGCTGGATCTCTATAGAATATGTTTTATCTTTATTATGTAGTGTGATGGGTAAATGAGATGCTGTTCAATATGATAGTGATATAAGCACCAGCCCTATATTTTATGTATGGGAAATATTAATGCAGATCCTATAAGATTCTTGTTGGTTAGTTTTGGCAGTAACCGTATAGTCCATATGGTGGTCTTCTCTGTCCTATGATATAAGCACCAGCCCTATATTTTATGTATGGGAAATGTTAATGCAGATTTTATAAGATTCTTGTTGGTTAGTTTTGCCAGTAGCCATATAGTCCATATGGTGGTCTTCTCTGTCCTATGATATAAGCAAGCACAAGCCCTATATTTTATGTATGGTAAATGGTAATACAGACCTTATTAGATTCTGTTAGGTTAGTTTTGGCAGTAGCCGTATAGTTCATAGGGTGGTCTCCTCTGACCTATGATATAAGCACAAGCCCTATATTTTATGTATGGGAAATGTTAATGCAGATCCTATAAGATTCTTGTTGGCTAGTTTTGGCAGTAACCGTATAGTCCATATGGTTGTCTTCTCTGTCCTATGATATAAGCAGCACCAGTCTTATATTTTATGTATGGGTAATGTTAATGCAGATTTTATAGGATTCTTGTTGGCTAGTTTTGGCAGTAGCCGTATAGTCCATATGGTGGTCTCCTCTGTACTATGATATAAGCACCAGCCCTATATTTTATATATGGGAAATGGTAATGCAGACCCTAAAAGACTCTTGTTGGTTAGTTATGGCAGTAGCCGTATAGTTCCATGCTGGTCTCCTCTATCCTATGATAAAAACACCAGCCCTATATTTTATGTATGGAAAATGTTAATGCAGATCCTATAAGACTCTTGTTGGCTAGTTTTGGCAGTAGCCATATAGTCCATATGGTGGTCTCCACTGTCCAATGATATAAGCACCAGCCCTATATTTTATATATGGGAAATGGTAATGCAGACCCTAAAAGACTCTTGTTGGCTAGTTTTGGCAGTAGCCATATAGTCCATATGGTGGTCTCCACTGTCCAATGATATAAGCACCAGCCCTATATTTTATGTATGGAATATGTTAATGCAGATCTTATAAGACTATTGTTGGTTAGTTATGGCAGTAGCTGTATAGTTCCATGCTGGTCTCCTCTATCCTATTATAGAAACACCAGTCCTATATTTTATGTATGGAAACTGTTAATGCAGATCTTACAAGATTCTTGTTGGCTAGTTTTGGCAGTAGCTGTATAGTCCAATGCTGGTCTTCTCAGTCCTATGTACATATGTCTAATTGCAATTGATGATGGTTTTTCTCTATAGAAATAATGGCGTTTCCATGTAAAGATACTGAATGTTATACAACGTTGTAATAGTAACTCCAAATGTGATTCTACTGAATATCCATTAAGGTCTCGTCTTTTCATTTAGGATGGAAATAAAATGGCTAAAGTCTACAAAGTATGCACCTGTTTTGTTTTACCTGGCATCCCCCACCTAGTCTTCACCTGTCTAGGTTCAAGCCCCCCACCCCCATTCCTTTTGATTGTTCTTCAAAGGATTGTTCCAGGATCCCAACCCCCATATAAACAGCACTGTACATGTCTGCAGATTGGAGAGGAGGGACAATCACAGTGTGAAGTCAGGTCAGCGGGGATCCCCTTCCTCCCCCACATTGCCCACAGTTCCTGGGGTCTCCGACTCCAATACCAAGGCTAAGCACAGCACGGGGGTGGGAGAGGAGGTGACACAAGGGACACAGGAAAAGGAACAGGATGGAATTGGATGATAGACTGGCTCCAGAGTAAATGAAACAAGAATAGAGTCAGGGGATAAAAGGGACAGTGAATGAGGACAATAAAGTAGGCCATCGAATTTGGAAATAGAGGGGTGAAAAGGAAGACATGCAGGCCAACAAGCTTCCAATTATAATAATTTCCCGAAACTCATCTGTTCATAGAAGAAAAGTATATTCTTTAATTCTAATCTCACACTTTTGTGCAAGCAAAAATATTTTCATTAATTTTTTTCTTGCACCTGATTGAGTATTCGATACCAAGTAAATTTTTACCACATTACATT
The DNA here is from genome assembly GCF_965119305.1 of Pelophylax lessonae. NCBI lineage: Eukaryota > Metazoa > Chordata > Amphibia > Anura > Ranidae > Pelophylax > Pelophylax lessonae. Next base: position 496,895,805 of record NC_138771.1, read on the forward strand.
ACTAAGGAAAATGAATGCAACTGCATTTGCAAAGTACTAAGTTATTTGCTTTTAGTAAATCCACTCCACAGTGTGGGGTCAGTAGCAGCTCTTTTCTACAGTCCAAATTTGTAGTCTTCCCTGCACTTGTGTATTAAACCTTCTGGATGCTCCCTTATACCCTAATACAGTGATGGCGGACCTTGGCACCCCAGATGTTTTGGAACTACATTTCCCATGACACTTATGCACTCTGCAGTTTAGATAAGCATCATGGGAAACATAGTTCCAAAACATCTGGGGTGCCAAGGTTCGCCATCACTGCCTTAATAGATTGTAAGTTCTTTTACCATTCTAAATCCTCACTTATATCCTAAGTCTAAGGCTTCATATACACAGGACGTTTGAAAACCTCTTTTGCACGCTGGAACTTGACAGTTAATAACCGACGGGTAAAAACTTCAGTTTTGACACTTTTACATGCCACATTTAGAAGCGTTTATGGGCGTTCGCGTTTATGGGCATTTTTTTTTTACAGATAACCCCATTAGACCCTCCCAAATGCCCACAATGCAGTCTCTCCTTCTCAAGCATTTGGCATTTCAAATGCCACTAAACTACCATAATGAGTGCAATTTTTTGCTTTCAGAAAAATGCTTCTAACCTCAACTGCTTCTAAACTACTATAAACGCCTGAGTGTACATGTACCCATAGGATAACATTGAGTAGAGTTCAGGGGCTGCTGAAAAAATGCCCAAATGCTCCTAAATGTCCGTTTATCAGCTGCAGAGTACATAAGGCCTAATAGATTGTGAGCTGTTCCACCTTCTATATCCTACCTAATAGATTGTAAAATCTCCCACCCTCTGTATCCTCACTTATACCCTAATAATTTGTAAGATCTCCCAACCTCTGTATCCTCACCTTAATCATTTGTAAGATCTCCCACCCTCTGTATCCTCACTTGTACCCTAGATTGTAAGATCTTCCACCCTCTGTATCCTCACTTGTACCCTAGATTGTAAGATCTTCCACCTTCTGGATCCTCACTTATACCCTAATAGATTGTAAGATCTTCCACCTTCTGGATCCTCACTTATACCCTAATAGATTGTAAGATCTTCCACCTTCTGGATCCTCACTTATACCCTAATAGATTGTAAGATCTTCCACCTTCTGGATCCTCACTTATACCCTAATAGATTGTAAGATCTTCCACCTTCTGGATCCTCACTTATACCCTAATAGATTGTAAGATCTTCCACCTTCTGGATCCTCACTTATACCCTAATAGATTGTAAGATCTTCCACCTTCTGTAAACTCACTTATACCCTAATAGATTGTAAGATCTTCCACCTTCTTTATCCTACCTTGTAACCTAATAGATTGCAAGATCTTCTACCTGCATGGAGCCTAAAACGATGTAAACTCTTTCACCTTCTGTATCCTCCCTTATATCCTATTATATTGTAAGCATAAGGATAAAAAGCCTTCTGTGTATAGCAGCATCCCCCCCCCCCCCCAAGGCCCCCTATTACTTGCCTGAGCCCCATCTCTATACAGTGATGTCTACGAGTCACTCGGCCATTCGGAACTCTTCCTCCTGATTGGCTGAGACACAGCAGGGGCACCATTGGCTCCCGCTGCTATCAATCAAAGTCAGTTAGCCAATCAGGAGAGAAAGGGGGCGAGGTCAAACATTAACTCTGTGTCTGAATGGATACACGGAGCTCCTATGTAACTCCCTCCTCATTGGCCTACCACTCCGCAAGCTATCCCCTCTTCAGTCTATCATGAATGCCACTGCCAGACTCATCCACCTTACCAACAATTCAGCGTTTGCCACCCATCTCTGCCAATCCCTTCACTGGCTTCCCATTGCCAAATGAATAAAATTCAAAACACTAACAATAAACATACAAAGTCATTTACAACTCTCCCCCGAGCTTCATTACCAATCTTATCTCCAAATATCACCCAAACTGTCCTCTCCGCTCCTCCCAAGACATCCTGCTCTCTAGCTCCCTTGTCTTCTCCTCCCATGCTCGTCTCCATGACTTCTACGGAGCCTCTCACATCCTCTGGAAATCACTACCCCAATATGTCTGGTTATCTCCTACTCTGTACACTTTTAGGCGATCCCTGAAAACTCATCTTCTCAGGAAGGCCTATCCTACCTTCAGCTAACATATTAATAATCCTGAATGCCGTTGAGCACAGAGCTCATTTATAAGACCTATTCTGAGCACCATGCACAAACCAGCACTATCCCACCTAACACATCCCTGATGAAGACATGCCAGTGTTGAAACATGTTGGGAAAGAGTTTTTGGGCGCACTCATTTTTTGCTAATATTATCTGGAAGAAGTGTTTCTCTGTAAGAAAATGTGTAAGAGGAGAAGAGATTTATATAGAAAGTGGCAGTTAGATCAAGTGGTAGGAAAATATTATGGTAGTGGGCCATATAATGGCAAGTAGTCCTCTATCTTTTTCTGCATTTACAGGGCATCGTAGACAGTGCAGAGAGCCCAGCCAGGCTACCGTAAGACAGATACACATGACTGGAACTGCTTGGGTGGCCATGATTGGCCTCTGTGACATCTGTCCTCCTCCTGACCAATATGACACAGAGCTGCACCATTTGTGCCATTTCTGGGCATTCGCTTACAGCCCACCAACAAAGGAGGAGCACAGTGAGCCTTGAGCATTCTTATGATGTAATCCTCTCTCCACTTGACTAATATTTCTGGGATCAGGATGAGAAAAAACGAAAGACATTGTGATCTGGATGTTTGTATGATTATATTTGACACGGAAGGTGTCATGATGTGCAGATCTCGACAAACAGAAGCCAATAGGCTAGGAAGGAGTCCTCCAGCAGTGCAGATTATTTCAGTAGGGGAGTGTTAAATAGAGAAAGGAGCAGATTTCTCCACCTATACAGAGTACTTTAGGAGAGGAGAATTAAACAGAGGAAGGAGCAGAGTCCTCCAGCAGGGCAAAGTATTTTAAGGAGAGGAGAGGTAGATAGAGGAAGCAGAAAAGTCCTCCAGCAGTGCAGAGTATTTCAGGGTAGGGAAGTTAGATAGAGGAAGGAGCAGAGTCCTCCAGCAGTGCAGAGTATTTCAGGGTAGGGAAGTTAGATAGAGGAAGGAGCAGAGTCCTCCAGCAGTGCAGAGTATTTCAGGAGAGGAGTGTTAGATAGAGGAAGGAGAAAAGTCCTTTATCAGAGCAGAGTAATTCAAGAGAGAAGACTTAGATAGAGGAAGGAGTAGAGCCCTCCAGTAGAACTGAGTATTTCAGGAGAGAAGAGTTAGTGCCGATTCACATTAGTGCGATCACAGAGATCGCATGTAATTCGGAGTGCACTGCTCCTAAAATGACATGCGATATCTGTGCGGTGCAAATTCAGCCATACAGTTTGTATGGCTGAATTCGCACCGCAATATCTTTAAAAGACGCACTGGACCCTTTTTTTGGTCCGCAGCAGAATCGGATCGCATGGTGGTTCACGTTCGTGCGATCCGATTCTGTGAGAACTTACAGATCACACTGCGATATGCGATCTTATCTGGGGGTGTCGTTAACTTTTAATTGACACCCCCAGTGTATCGCATATGGCAGTGTGAACTGCCAGGGGTGCAGATGCGATGCGGGAACACGCTGTATATTCGCAGTGTTCCCGCATCGCATAAATGTGAACCGGCACTTATATAGCGGAAGGAGCAGAGTCATCCAGCAGTGCAGAGTTTTTCAGGAGAAGAGAGTTGAATAGAGGTAAGTGCAGACTCCTCCAGCAGCACAGAGTATTTTAGAGGAAGCGTGATAGAGGAAGGAGTAGAGTCCTCCAGAATGAGAGATGAGTGTTTAATCACAGTGATCTTTAAAAATAAACATAATTTTGTGAGTCCATATTTTACTCCCTATCAATCTAACCAGCACCACAAAAATCTAAACTAGTGCAGTCTCAGCCACGACCTACATCCATCACTTTAAAAAAAATTCACACTTGGCAGCGGTGTCAGAATGCCCCAGGACAGCGCACCCCCCCAGAGCACCAGGCCCCTCAACTCGCCTTTGTCAATGTGGTGTGTATACATCAGATAGGGCTGGTTACATAGCACTGTCCAGGATAAATATACAGACTGTACAGCTGCACATCAGAGACTGGACTTAACCCCCATCGTCCCCAACAACTGAATTATAATATCAAGATAACCAAATAAAGCAAATTTGCCCAACGCTGCTTAAAAGATTACACATTGTCTTGAAATTGATTTATTACATAGATTCATCAGTTGGTAAGTGTTTTGTTATAATATTTAATTTCTTTGTTTTTATCTCCCAGATGTCCACATTCGGACAGCTCTGTTGAACCTTGTGGCGCTACATACATCAACAATAACATGGTATGCATGGAGGAGATATATTTGAAGGACTACAGTAAAGCTTAATGCACGTTAGAACATGTCAACGCTATATAAATATATAACAATAGTGTGTGATTGTGGTGGGGACGGTAGACTGTAAGCTCCTCTGGTGCAGAGAATGATGTGACTGGCTCAATGTAATATATGTCAGCACTACACAATATGTCAGAGCTATATAAATGTATAATAATAATAACAATAATAATAATAATAGTGTGGGACTGTGGTGGGGACATTAGAGTGTAATTTTTTGTTTATTAAAAATCTTATAAACATAATAAAAACATATTTACATATATACAAAATAAATAAAAATATAAACAAAAACAGCTTACATCAGCATAGAAACAGAAATGTGCTTTTTTGCAAGAAAAAAAAAACATAAAGAAAACTAAATATACCAACCAAGACACATTTCCGAATTATTATTATCATGATTAAACTCAACAAAGCCCTAACCTCCACCTAAGCAAGGCTAGGAAACTATTACACATTTAACCCATGCATGAAGCCTTTTTCCAAAAATCTAATCCTATAAAAAATCTAGGGGGCGTGAAAGGACAGAAAGAAAAACCTCACATACAGAGACTGACAGACAACAGCTACGGGGACCTGACATTCCTCCACTCCTTTGTCCAGGCCCCCATCCGCCACCTGTCCTTCTCAAGACCCCGAATCTTCCCAACCTCACCCACAATGTTGTGCACCACCACCTTGATAGAAAGGACTTTTGTTCAGAGTGGAAACTTGACACCATGCATTCCATGTGAACTAACAGACTACTAAGCTAACTAGAAAATGTGTCTCAAAATCCCGATGCGTCTTACACGACCCGTACGATCACTTCGCATATATCAAGCAGGAGGAAAGGAAAGGGATACCCAGAGCCCCACTCACCCGCTTATAGATTTCAATATTGAAGGGGCACTGAAGCAAGAAATGGTCCATTGTTTCCTCCACGCCGCCACACTCCACTCTTGGACAACCACGGTTCTCTGCAGAGCGATGCTTCAAGTTGTCCTTCACATAGATTTTGCCATGGAACGAGAGCCAGGCCAAATCCCGAAATTTTAAAGGGATTCTCTCTGGATTAATCAAACGCAGACCCTCCCTCATTACAGGGCCTGGGAGATCCATCAAGGCCAGTGGCTTGCTAAAGGCAGATTCAATAACCCTTCTCTCCAGAGCCTTCCTAGGAAGAGCCATAATTTCCTCTACCATTACTCGCCACTGCCGAATAATTTTCAGGCACGGGGCAACGTAAGCTGGGAGCTTACCATGTTGGCATTTCACTGGCCCACCATTCTCCCAGCTTCGCAGAAAAGGCCTAAACCAGAACTGAAAAATATCAACCCACCCAGGCAGTTCCTCTGCCAGCATGTTACCAAAATTATGTTTCAAAAACATTAGAGAAAAGAAAAACACCTGGTTGACCATTCCTAGGCCACCCATCCACCTGGGAAGGTAGGTTACAGACCTCTTAATTAGGTTCGGTTTGTTTCCCCATAACAGCTGGAAGAAACAGGTGTAGATCTTCGCATAGAGAGACACTGGCAAAACACAGAAAAGCTGACATACAGAAATACAGGGATCAGGTAACTTTTAATCAGGTCAATCCTTTTCCTGCATCCATTCCTTCCAGCTGGCAAGCTTGGCATCGGCATCATGTAGCTTGCTTTCCCAATTTGCAAGGCTGTAATCGCCGGGACCAAATTTGATACCTAAAAATCAAATTTCCTGCCGGGGCTCTGGGAAGGTGTCGGGAAGCTCGAAGCTATCGCCTTCCTCTCCCATCCAGAAAACTTCACTCTTATCCTGATTGATCTTTGAGCCGGATGCCTCAGCATACTGCTCCATCACCGAAACCACCTCCTCTGTCCCAGAGATGAAAACAGATTCGTCATCAGCATAGGCCACAACCCTCAAAGGAAGCTCACCTGGAATGCCCAAAGGCACCCCGCACAACTGTTTGCTCTCGAACCTCCTGGAATAGAATAGAATAGAATCCAGAAAACCTGACATGCCTGCCTGATTAAGGTCCCTTCTGCCCAGGAGGTGAGCATAATATGACCTGGCAGTTTCCAGAATCCCCAACTTGGACTTCGTCAAATAACCTATACTGTCAACCAGGCCTACAACAGACTTAACTGCCCTACCTTGTTTGCAATTCTGGTAAAGGTCAGGCGAGTGATATTCCCTATAATTCCTTTCCAGAACCAAAGAGGCATGCCTGTCATATTTACACTCCCTGAGCAAGAGTTTAACTTTAGAGATCCTCTCCGGATCTCCATTATTTGAGACAAGCCTATCAAGCTTCCTCTGCAGGTGACATACTTATCAAGCTGTTTATTTCTTCCTATGGCCTTGAAAAAGCCAACGGTCCTTTGTTTTGTAAGCTCCAATAATTCTGACCTACTGCTGCAAAAGTCCATGATCGATACTTGTGCCTGAAAAAAATCCTCAAATAATTGACTCCCCTTATCATCTTGGAGTGCCATATTCAGCTTCCAGGTACCCCCCTCCCCAGGTGGTGTATCAGTACTATTTAGAGTCACAGACAGAATACAGTGATCGGAAAACTCCACCGCCTGGTGCCAAGAAGGTGGAGTTCCCCTTTAAAAAATAAATCTATTCTACTCTGACTACTACCTCGCTGAAAAGTGAATCCCGTGTCGTCTGGGCAGCAATGAATGTGCACATCAACCAGACCTGCCTCTTAGCTATTTTATTTTTAAAAAAGCTGTCACAGTCCAGCCTGGCTTCGGTACCTTTCCTGTCCCAGGGACGGTGTTAAAATCGCCACGGAAGAAAACTTGCTGGGCTGTAAAGAGAAAAGGCTTGATCTTCATGAAGAGGCATTTTCTGTCCCATTTTGCGTGGGGCCCATAGAGGTTATTGAGTCGCAGGTCCTGTCACCCCCCCCATGAAGATGTCTAAGACCATGCACCTCCCCATTTGTTACTCAATAATCTGCCGACAGGTTACCATGCCGGAAAAAAGTACCGCAACTCGACTGTAAGGCTCTGCTGCAAGAGACCAGAAGGAGGGCCCATGCTTCCACTCCCTCTTCGCCAGATGAATATTGGCTTAACTAGACAACTGGGTCTCTTGCAAAAAGAAAATGTCAGCATCAAACCTGCTGAGCAAAAATAAGCCCATGTTATGAGCACTTACTGATTTTATGCTGTTGACATTAAACATGACATTACAGGTTACTTAGCCTGCTTACCCACCTCCCTACTCGGGGACCCTACATGCTTTAATATTCCCTTTGATTCCTCTTCAATGGAAAACACAGACTCATCAACTGAACAACCTTCATCCTCCACCTCAGATATAAATGTATAATAATAATTGCAGTGTGTGACTGTGGTGGGACATTAGAGTGTAAGCTTCTCTGGTGCAGAGACTGATGTAACTGGCTCAGTGTTCTCTGTACAGCACTGTGGAAAATGTAAGAGCTAGATAAATGCATAATAATTGCAGTGTGGGACTGTGATTATGACTGTGGGATATTAGAGTGTAAGCTCCACTGGTGTAGAGACTGATGTGATTGCCTCAGTGTGCACTATACAGCACTGTGAAATATGTCAGAACTACATAAATGTATAGTAATGATAGTGTGTGACTATACAGGGGGCATTAGAGTATAGGCTCCTATGGGGCAAACATTATAATTGTTATCTATATAGCGTTGCAGAATGTAAGGGCACTATTGAAATTAAAGTAGAATTATAGGCAAAACTTTTTTTTTTTCATTTTGGATAAAGTGAGAGTTATAACCCCTGTCAGTTTTTTTTTTCTGCCATCTGTGTCCTATTGGGGAGATTTTCTTTTACTTCCCGTCACAAAGGAAATCCTTGCAAATAAAAGTGATTGTAAACCATCACCTTGTAAAACAATCCATTCAGTGTAAAATAGAGATGAAAGGCAAGACATTTGTGTAAATACTTTTCCACCCCTTTTTTTTTTATAAGTGATCACATTCCTTCTGTTCTCACCTGCATAGGAGCTGGGGGGAGAAGAAGCAGCAGCACACAGGGCTTGCCAGTGAATGGGGTCGTGTCAGGACAAGTCTGATTATTGGAGGAGAGCAGGCTGAGTTCCCAGCGGAGTTAGAGAACTGACCACAGTGTGCTCTCCTGCTTAGTGTCGTCAGATTATAATAGGAAAGCAGAGGGACTGGTAGGAACACCAGGAATTTCACACAAAGGAAGCAATACAAAGAGAATAGGATACTTTCTCATACAAGTACATGTTACAGCACACACATATCAGGAATATGAAATTTTGAGGTAACAAACATTTGGATCCCCCCCACGTCACCGGAACTAGTGTCCCTATTGGATGATTTCCCTTCTCTACTTTTCTGGGGGACAACCAAAAATTTGGAATTTTCTTTTACTTTCAATAACAGTAAACAGGACAAATACAGAAATTGAGCCCTGTTTCACACTAATGTGAATCGAATGCGGTTCAGATGCATTCCAGAACATATAGATTCGCATGTCAAGTAAAATAACATTGTTTTCTATGAAGGCTGTTCATATCTATGCGGTGCGATTCTGATGCGGTTAAAAAAGGGTCCTGTGCGTGTTTAGTGCGGTGCAATTTTAAGCTCCATAGATTATAAAAATTGCATTAGAATTGTGGCTGTTGAGCACAAATCAAATTCACTCTCCAAACCACATTCTGCATCCAGTCTGAACTTAGTCCTATTATCCCTAACAGGGGCAATAAGAATATGACATTTTTTCTAACCCCTCTCCACTTTGTCCAAAACTAAAAAGAAGTTTTGCCTTTAGCTGTACTTTAGTAAACTAGTTGCCGTTGATATACAGTACATTTCCTATTTTTTTGCAGGGCTGGGCAGGCAGTGGTCTAGTTGGCAGACAGCATTTTGCAGCCCCTGTATATAAAATAATGAATGAATTGCAAGCAGTATATGACGTCAGGTGTCTGGCCACTTTTGTTATAAATATTTTCACGCTGATTTGGTGGCAGTCATTTTGTCTAGAATAGATATATTGTGCACTGGATAAACATGAAGCTACTTTTTCCATATATCCATACTGTTGTTGCTCCACATTCGGTGCCATCCCATCATAGAGATTTGTGTGTGTTTGTTTGACTAGATCCCGTTATTTCCTAGACTTGGGTACACCTGGAGATGTTTCCTCACCCATTCTGCAGATGTTGTCCAGGTTCCTCAAGTCGTTAAAATTCATGGAAACTCTCTACTCCCTGGCCAGGCCTGCGTGTGTTGCTTCACTTCTGATACTTCAAATTTCTCTGATTTAACAGAACAATAGGTTTAGGCTAAAAATATCCAACCCAGCAAATAGCATTGTTTCTTCTGAGACAGGACCAGCGAAGGTGTCTACTTTGGCTTGTGGTTACCAGGGATGAGTTCTAATTTCCCTGAAATTTTGGTGAAAATTGGGAGAAAGTTTGCCATTATGGCTAAATGCCAATGAGGGGGGTGAAATTAGGATTTGTAGTATTTTTTTTTTTTTCCAAATAATTTTTATTGAATTATACATCAAAACAAAACATACAAACAGTATACAATATGCAGTCGCTCACTCAATAACAAACTACAGTGTGTGAAAATAATCATTAGGTGGTTAGAGCTGCAATGTTTAAGGAGAGCATAAACAACGTTACCATGATGGGTGCTAGAAGATATATCAATATTAGGTCTACTGCGTGGGGTACCATGAAGCCCATGCCGCCCATTTGTTATCAAAGGATGTTAGGGACGAGGTTGCCCTAGCATGTAGTAGACGTTCATAGTGGTAATTGAGATTTACTTGGGTCAATACTTCCCTGTGGCTGGGGGCCAAGTCATCCTTCCAGTGTCTTGCTATGACGAGCTTGGCCGCCAGTAACAGGTGGGTCACTATAGTTCGGTACTCTATGGGGTAGTCGTGACTTCCTATGTGCAGGAGATTTGTAGTATTTTTTTTAAGGGTACAATGATCTTTTAAAGCAGAGTTCCAGTAGTTTTTTGGTTTATTAAAAGTGAGCAGCTACAAAAAGTATAGCTGCTGACTTTTAATAAACACACACTCACCTGTCCCACGATCCAGTGATGTGGTCGCCCAAAGCCTCGCTCCTTGCTCTTGCCTCTCCCCGGCGCCGTTATCACAAGTGTGGGCACCTGGCTGTGACAGCTTGCTGCTTTACACCCGGGTGCGCACTGCACATGCGTGAGTCACGCTGCACTTCCTCAGTGGCTGGCCAATCTTCTGAGACCTGTGACTTGTCCCAGACGATTGCAGGGAGGGAGGTGGAGAGGAGAACTTCTGCTCAGGTTGCCTAGTGGGAGCGGGTACCTGTCAACGCTCCCCCCCCCCCCCCAAAAAAAAAAATACCTAAGAAATGTGGCATGTGAAGAGTGCTTAAAGCGGAAGTTTTTGGGTAAAACTCCGCTTTAATAGCTCCTGCAGGTTCCTTTCAACTGTGAGGCTTTATTCAGAGGGGCATTGACACTTCTTCTATGTTCTGGCCCGTGTTTATTACTGAGCTTGCATGCGCATGAGGCAGCCTACAGAGGTGGATGCAGACACACAGCCTCCATGGACACAGCTACATTTCAAAATTTGACATGCATGCAGGAACAGGTGCATGAATCTGAATGCACACGTCCTGCGCTTTGGATTCGAGCACCTTCTCCTGCATGAGGCTGTGTCCATGCTGCGGCTGCATCCACCTCTAAATGCTACCTGCGTGCAGCTCTGGGTGGTTGCAGGTTCAATAACAAATGAGGCCAGCAAGAAGAATGGGTGTCAACATAAGTCTTAATGAAGCCTAAAACTGAGCCTCATAAGTAGCATAGTATAAAGCGGCACTTCACCTAAAAGTGAAAGTATCGTTTATCTGCCTCTCCTCCCCCCTCTACCACTATGGGAACTTGTTTTTTTAAAGCGGGTACCTTATTTCGACAGCTACACACTCCATTTTTTCTCACCTAGGCAAAAATTGCAGAAGTTCACCCCCCTGCCCGCAACCTCCTGGAACATGTGACAGTTCCCATAAGACTGCTGGACCATTGTGAAAGCACACTGTGTCTCGCACATGTGCAGTGGGGAGCCAGCAGTAAAACAGCAGAAAGTCACAGCTGGCTGCCAACAGTCAAGATGGCAGCACCAGGGACCCAAAGACCGGCGAAGAACTGTCCCAGAGTGAAAAAAGTGCTGGATCCCTGGACTGGGAAGCGTATTTATTCAAAGTCAGCAGCTACTGTATTTGCAAAGGATAGATGGAAAAAACAAAATTAAACCCACGGTACACAAATAATAAATACCCAAAAAAGAAAAAGCATAGAAATACAAACACTACACTGCCGCGACCTCTAAGTCGCCTCATAAGGGGCGACTTGTTAGCGTGACTTTGCGCGTATTCAGCGCGACTTGTATGATAAACGACTTTGTACGACTTTGTATTTGGCCAATCAGAATATGATGGTTCTGGGTCATGCTCAATCACACAAAAAAAAGTTCTTAAAAATTGTCGTTTTTGATAGAGAGCCAATTATTGAAAAAATTATTGAAAAAAAAAAAAGAGATTTCTTTGGATTTAGTGTCTGGGGGGGTCTAAAAGGTGTACCTGTGAAGTTTCAGCTCTGTAGCATGTCCAGAACCAGAAAAAAAAGATAATTTTTCTCATAATTATTAATAGAGCAGGGTAGTGGCTTCTCTCCACCTTGCCTTTTTGTTTTGCTGGCATTTATCAGGCATTTTTTGGGCGTCTTTGGAGGCAGGCATTACTTTTTTGGATTTAGTGTCTGGGGGGGTCTAAAAAGTGTACCTGTGAAGTTTCAGCTCTGTAGCATGTCCAGAACCAGGAAAAAAAGATACATTTTCTTATAATTATTAATAGAGCAGGGTAGTGGCTTCTCTCCACCTGGGCGTTTTTTTTTGCAGGCATTTATAGGGCATTTTTTGGGCGTCTTTGGAGGCAGGCATGACTTTTTTGGATTTAGTGTCTGGGGCGTCTAAAAAGTGTACCTGTGAAGTTTCAGCTCTGTAGCATGTCCAGAACCAGAAAAAAAAGATAATTTTTCTTATAATTATTAATAGAGCAGGGTAATGGCTTCTCTCCACCTGGGCGTTTTTTTTGCTGGCATTTATTGGGCGTCTTTGGAGGCAGGCCCAAAAAATGCACAATAAATGCCAGCAAAAAAAGGCAAGGTGGAGAGAAGCCACTACCCTGCTCTATTAATAATTATAAGAAAAATTATCTTTTTTTTCTGGTTCTGGACATGCTACAGAGCTGAAACTTCACAGGTACACTTTTTAGACCCCCCAGACACTTAATCTAAAATAAGTAATTCCTGCCTCCAAAAATGCCCGATAAATGCCTGCAACAAAAACGCCCAGGTAGGGGGGAAGCCATATGCCTGCGCTATTTATAATTATAAGAAAAATTATCTTTTTTTCTTGTGCAGGACCATTTTAATGGAAAGTCGGATCACAAGTCGGATCACAAGTCGGATCACAAGTCGCTTCAAATTAGATAAGGAGGCGACTCCCATTGAAGTCTATGGGACAAGTCGGATCACAAGTCGCCTCAAAGTAGTACAGGACCCTTTTCAGAAGTCGGAGCGACTTCAGTAGTGCCAATTAAGACGACACTCATTGATTAACATTGCTTTTGTTATGTCAATCGACTTGGGGCGACTTGAGGGCACACAAGTCGCCTCACAAGTCCCGGCAGTGTGAATGGACTCTTAATGAAATAAATTAAACTAGCCTGAATACAACCCTATCCCAAAAAATCCTCTGATTAAAGAAAAAAGAAAAGTGTTTTTTCTTTCAAACAAACTTTGCTTAAAGTATTTCAAGCCAAAATTTTTTTTTTTTTTAACCGTTTCCATACCAGGCCAATTCTGGCATTCCTCCCCCACATGTAAAAATCATCATTTCTTTGCTAGAAAATTTCTCAGAACCCCTAAACTTTATATATGGCATATATATATATATATATATATATATATATATATATATATACCGTATATACTCGAGTATAAGCCGAGTTTTTCAGCACATTTTTTTGTGCTGAAAACGTCCCCCTCGGCTTATACTCGAGTCAAGAAAAAAAAAAAGTTCCCGGCCGCTCCGACGTGCTTAAGCTTTAAAAATGGCGCCGCCCGGCGCATACATGTCATTGTGCCGCGCCGCCGCCGCTCGGGAGAGGCCGGGAATAGCCGAAAGTATAAGAGCGGCGGTAGCGCGTGCGCAATGACGTGTCGGCGCCGGGCGGCGCCATTTTTAAAATGAAGGTGCCTCTGGAACAGGTAAGGGAAACTGCTGCACTACCTGCCATTCTGCAGGGCTGCGGGTATACTACAAGGGATGCAGTGCTGCGGGCATGGTCCACCTGTACCATGCCCACAGCACTGCATCTCCTGTAGTATGCCCACAACCCCGGATCCTCTTGTACCATGCCAGTACCCTGCATTCTCCTGTACCATGCCAGTACCCTGCATTCTCCTGTACCCTGCCAGCCACCCTGCATTCTCCTGCACCATGCCAGTCACCCTGCATTCTCTTGTACCATGCCAGTCACCCTGCATTCTCCTGTACCATGCCAGTACCCTGCATTCTCCTGTACCATGCCCCCCGCCCTGCATTCTCCTGCACCATGCCCGCAGGCATTATGTAGGCTTATACTCGAGTCAATCATTTTTCCCATCTTTTTGTGGTAAAAGTAGGGGCCTCGGCTTTTACTCGGGTCGGCTTATACTCAAGAATATACGGTATATATATATATATATATATTTTTTTTTTTTTAGCAGAGACCCTAGGGAAAAAAATGGCGGCCATTCTGATTTTTTTTCTCACAGTATTTGTGCATTACGCAATTTAAAAAAAAAAAAAAACACTTTTATGAATTAAAAAAAAAAAAAACAGTAAAGTTAGCCCAATTTTTTTATATAATGTGAAAGATGATCTTACGTCAAGTAAATAGACTCCTAATATATCATGCTTAAAAATTGCTTATTGCTCTATAAGCTACGCTTTAAAAATGTTTACAGGTTACCAGTTTAGAGGTACAGAGGAGGTCTTGCTCTAACATTAGCGGGGATACCTCACATGTGTGGTTTGACCATCATTCACATATGCCGGCGCGACCCACGTATGCGTTCGCTTCTGCGTGCGCTTTTATTATTGTTTATTTTATTTTTATTTTTTTGATTTTTACACTTTCCCTTTTAAATATTTTTTTTGTTTTTGTTGATCACTTATATTCCTATTACAATCTGGCCCTCCAGGCCATTTCATGTGGCTCTTGCACTGCTCCTGCAGCTACAGTACGGCCCTAATGCAGCCATGGAAAGGCTCATCTCTGCCCTCCCGTCTCAACTCCTCCTACAGATCCTGTGCCTCTCTGTGCAGCCACAGCACCCCTTTGTCTCTGCCTCCCCTAGTCCCAGCATTCAGCAGACTCCAGCGCTCCTCTGGTCCTCCTCCAGACCCTGCACTTTCTGCTTCCCAGATCTGCCCCCAGCTTCTTTCCAGCAGCCGCAATGTAAGGGGGTGCACTGTGATGTAAGGGAGGGTCGGGACTCTTGATTTCTAATGGTGGGGGGGGCTCTTGATATCTGATGTAAGGTAGGGTGTTTTCCACATCTAGTCTTTCAGATACAACCGGCCGTTTGAGGGCAACCATAAGGCTGATGCGGCCCACAATGAAATTTAATTTGACACCCATGTCCTACAGTATGAAAGTGGTTGATCAAGATTTGGATAGAGTGGGGATGAGATAGAACCCCTTTCTGTTTTTTGACTGCTATTTGCATTTTCAGCCTGTTGGATTTTTTACATGCAAGTGCTGCTGGTAGCTATAGCTGCCAGCAGCAATGATTGTGTTTTTCTAGCCGGGAAAACTCTCTGCTGGCAGAACAAAATAGCTATGCAGGGGGGATTGCCCCATCAACAGAGTCAGTGTTGAATCGATCAATTTTCTTTTCTTCCACCACAGAAATAACATAATCTATGGGCTGCTTATAGTAGGGGAATACTATAACCCTTATCAGATATTTATTTCTGTCTATGTCCCTGTTGCAGAGTTTCTGTGGTCATCTGGACACAAACTTGGGGAAAATCTCTCAAATGGAGCCCAAATAACAGTAAAAATCATACACTGGGCTTGATATACACTTGAAAGCTGATGTTTATTTCTGCTTTGCCTTTCCTGGTTCCTCCCTCACCCCTCATTAACATGCTGACATAAATAAAACTGTTAGAAATTCTGTATACAGCCCTACACGTGTGGGGCCACATGTGTTATTCTGCTGCTTAACTATACACAGGAGACAGGAAACTTAAAGTACAGAGAAAAGACAGAGTTTACCATAAAGTAGCTACAAACTTATAAACACTGCCATCTACTGGCAGAAGAATATATCTGTTATTTTTTGTACAAAAATACATGAACAATATTTTCCAAGAAAAACCTTTCTGTTTTCATTACATACCTTAGTATAGACCCATTGATATCATTACTGGGTCTCTGTGGTTTTCTTTGCAATGAAGACAGATCATGACTGGTGATTCGGCCTGGAAGGTGCTTCTGAAAACATCACAGCACCCTACCTCAGTACTCCTCTTAACCCTGATGCAAACAGTGGGTTGGCTCTTGGGGGGGGGGGGGGGGATTATGCAAATATCAAATGCTTTGATGGGTAGATGTCAGTCTGGAGCAGTGGGGGTTCCTAGACAAGCTGTATTTGCATGCAGATCACCCTAGGTAACACCCACATGTGATGCTGAGTCTCCATGATTGGGAAAATTGCAATCCAATAAATTAAAGGGGCAGGCCAAGGAAAGTCAGGTTGGAGAGGTAAGAGCTAGACAATGTTGGATGTCATCCAGCCAGGAAATAAGACGGGCTCTATCTGACTTGCTGCAGCTTCTAATTCAAATTGTGAGATGCTCAGAGTGTGCAGTGAAATCTATGCTATTTCTATTGAACCGGCTGATGCCCCCTGACATTCAACCTGTGTGTACTAGGCATTCGGCCCATTTGTACTAGGCATTCAGCCTGTGTGCTACTAGGCATTCATGCCCCTTTGTACTAGGCATTCGGCCCGTGTGTACTAGGCATTCAGCCCGATTGTACTAGGTATTCGGCCTCTGTGTACTAAGCATTCTGCCTGTGTGTACTAGGCATTCTACCCGTGTGTACTAGGCATTCTACCCGTGTGTACTAGGCATTCTGCCCGTGTGTATTAGGCATTCGGCCCCTGTGTACTAGGCACCAGGCCCCTGTGTACTAGGCATTCGGCCCGTGTGCACTAGGCATTCGGCCCGTGTTTACTAGGCATTCAGGCCCATGTGTACTAGGCATTCGGCCTGTGTGTACTAGGTCTTCGGCCCGTGTGTACTAGGCATTCGGCCCGTGTGTACTAGGCAATCAGCCCATTTGTACTAGGCATTCGGCCCGTGTGTGTGTACTAGGCATTCGGCCCTTGTGTTTACTAGGCATTCGGCCCGTGTGTGTGTACTAGGCAATCGGGCCCATGTGTACTAGGCATTCGGCCTGTGTGTACTAGGTCTTCGGCCCGTGTGTACTAGGCATTCGGCCCGTGTGTACTAGGCAATCAGCCCATTTGTACTAGGCATTCGGCCCATGTGTGTGTACTAGGCATTCGGCCCTTGTGTTTACTAGGCATTCGGCCCATGTGTACTAGGCATTCGGCCCGTTTGTACTAGGCATTTGGCCCATTTGTACTAGGCATTCGGCCCATGTGTACTAGGAATTTGGCCCGTGTGTACTAGGCATTCAGCCCGTTTGTACTAGGCATTCGGCCCGTGTATACTAGGCAATCAGCCCATTTGTACTAGGCATTCGGCCCGTGTGTGTGTACTAGGCATTCGGCCCTTGCGTTTACTAGGCATTCGGCCTGTGTGTGTACTAGGCATTCGGCCCGTGTGTGTATTAGGCATTCGGCCTGTGTGTACTAGGCATTCGGCCCGTGTGTACTAGGCATTCGGCCCGTGTGTACTAGGCATTCGACCCGTGCATGTACTAGGCATTCGACCCGTGCATGTACTAGGCATTCGGCCCTTGTGTGTACTAGGCATTAGGCCCGCGTGTGTACTAGGCATTAGGCCCGTGTGTGTACTAAGCATTCGGCCCGTGTGTGTACTAGGCATTCGGCCCGTGTGTGTACTAGGCATTCGGCCTGTGTGTGTACTAGGCATTCGCCTATTTGTACTAGGCATTTGGCCTCTTTGTATTGGGCATTCGGCCCGTGTTGTACTAAGAATTCGGTTTGTGTGTACTAGGCAATCGGGCCCATGTGTACTAGGTATTCGGCCCGTTTGTACTAGGCATTTGGGCCGTGTGTGCATTAGGCATTCGGCCTGTGTGTACTAGGCATTCGGCCCGTGTGTACTAGGCATTCGGCCCGTGTGTACTAGGCATTCCACCCGTGCATGTACTAGGCATTCGGCCAGTGTGTGTACTAGGCATTAGGCCCGCGTGTGTACTAGGCATTAGGCCCGCGTGTGTACTAGGCATTCGGCCCGTGTGTGTACTAGGCATTCGGCCCGTGTGTGTACTAGGCATTCACCTATTTGTACTAGGCATTTGGCCTCTTTGTATTGGGCATTCGGCCCGTGTTGTACTAAGAATTCGGCTTGTGTGTACTAGGCAATCGGGCCCATGTGTACTAGGCATTCGGCCCGTTTGTACTAGGTATTTGGGCCGTGTGTGTACTAGGCATTCAGCCCGTGTGTACTAGGCATTCGGCCCATTTGTACTAGGCATTCGGTCTGTTTGTACTAAGCATTCGGCCCGTTTGTACTAGGCATTCGGCCCATTTGTACTAGGCATTCGGTCTGTTTGTACTAAGCATTCGGCCCGTTTGTACTAGGCATTTGGCCCGTTTGTACTAGACATTCGGCCCGTTTGTACTAGACATTCGGCCCGTTTGTACTAGGCATTCAGCCTGTGTGTACTAGACATTCGGCCCGTGTGTAGTAGGCATTCGGCCCGTGTGTACTAGGCATTCGGCCCGTGTGTACTAGGCATTTGGCCCGTGTGTGTACTAGGCATTCGGCCCATGTGTACTAGGAATTTGGCCCGTATGTACTAGGCATTCGGCCCGTTTGTACTAGGCATTCGGCCCGTTTGTACTAGGCATTTGGCCCCTTTGTACTAGGCATTTGGCCCATGTGTACTAGGCATTCGGCCCGTGTGTACTAGGCATTCGGCCCATGTTTACTAGGCATTCGGCCCGTGTGTACTAGGCATTCGGCCCGTTTGTACTAGGAATTTGGCCCGTGTGTACTAGGCATTCAGTCTGTTTGTACTAGGCATTCGGTCCGTTTGTACTAGGCATTCGGCCCGTTTGTACTAGGTATTCGGCCCGTGTGTACTAGGCATTCAGCCCGTTTGTACTAGGCATTCGGCCCATGTGTACTAGGCGTTCGGCCCATGTCTATTGGGTGTTCGGCCCGCGTGTAATAGGCGTTGGGCCCATGTGTACTAGGCATTTGGTCTATGTGTACTAGGCTTAAGCCATTTTGATGCAGGAGGGGAACCTGTACCACTGTGTAAGACTGAAGGGAAGGCTCAGTTTTAGGCAGCTCTAAGCTAAATTGAGAGTTTTCGCTTCTGCACATTCAAAAATATCTCCCAAATCATTCAGCTCCTCTCTGGTGGTAAGTCAGTCAGGAGCATTAATGGGAAAGGAATGCCCTCCTTAATTGAGCACCCTGGACAGTTAAGTAAAGTTATTGTGAGCCGTATGGAGTATCACAATGGGGTCAGTGGATCTCTCTCCCTTGCAGATAGAGGTTGGGGAGGACCTGATTGTTGCCTGATCCTCAGTTTGTACTCCAGCTGCCCCCTTTGTGTTCTCACCCCAGTGCTAAAAATAAAGGTGACTCTTCTCGCACTGGTAGGCCACAGAAGACATCTGGGCAGAGCCTGGAATGTAGTTGGCTTCCATGTCTATTCATCTCCCAAAGTGACACAGACACAAGGGCTCCTCTGCCTACAGCTCTCACATCCATTCCAAAAACATGCTTATCTCCTCTACAGATAACAAACAAGACAAGCTGTATCAGAGTTTGTTTTCTGTGTATCCCTGGGGTCCACCTGACTGGTTCAGCGGGTACTCCTGCCTGTAAGGGCTTGTTCACACGTGATTAAATTTCCAACGCTCAACAAATGCTCCCTTAAGGTTTGTATAGCGTCAGTAAGGGCGTCAGACAGGCGTCAATCAGCTTTAGTATGGGGCGGTTTACAAGCCTTAAAAATGCTCCATAAATGCCCTATGTGCAGTTTTGGTTCATTTGATGAGCATTAAAACTGCTCCACAATGGAGAGTGACACAAATAAAGGAATTTAACATGCCAAAACCGCACTGCAAAAGTAGGGTTGACACCTCATCCCTTTAAACCAGGACACATAAATTACACAGGTTCTGAGACTGATATAATGCAGATAAGACACTAAGTGAGTTTAATTACCACCTTAATCAGCCACAGAACCTGTTTAATTAATGTGTGTCCTGGTTTAAAGGGATAAGGTGGCAACCCTACCCAAACGCCTGCCAGAGAGTTTGCGAAGTGTTACTATATACTTGCATGGGAGGCATTGAAAGGCTTCAAACACCTCCTGACTCGACTTTAGGCTTTCATATTGAAGCGAAGCAACACTAACGCTTCATGTCTTGATAGTGTGAACAGCACAATGTGCTGTCTATTGTATCTTGTGCATAGGCGTTTGAGGGGCGTTTTTAACGCCTCTCAAACGTCTGCTTTTAATGCCAACGTGAATTCAGACTTAGTCAAGTGTGAACAAGCCCCTATAGTCAAAATTAAAATAACAAATTGTCCAGGCAGGTCAGGCCATGGTCATCAAATCTAACACTGATGAGGGCTACCGCTGTATGTTGGTTTTTGGTGCACAGACATTTGGTGTCAATGATATTTACACAAAAAAAAAACTAAGTATCACAGTGAGAAGACAAATTCAATCTAAGGAATAAAAAAATGGAAATGAGACAACCGTGCTGATTGATGTTATGCTTTGGAAAGTGCTAGTTGCCTGTCTGTGTCCTCTTTAACCACTTGCCGACTCCCGCACGACTATTTACGTCGGCAGTCAGTCCCTCACAGGCAGAGCGACGTAGGGCTACGTCGCTAGCCTGTGAGGGTCTAGGGAGCGAGTGCGCGCCGCCGGAGGCGCGCTCCCGCGCAGTCACGGACCCCCCGGGCGTGTGACCGGCGGACACGATGTCCGCCGGTCACTCGCGATCGTCCGTTAGAGCAGGAGAAAGGCAGGCGGCTAATGTAAACAAGCCGCCTGTCAGTCTCCCCTGTGTATGAATGGTGATCATACGGTTCTACTATGTAGGACCGTTGATCACTGTTCCTACACCTCAAGCCACAGCCAATCACAGTTAGAATCACGCCCCTAGGGACACACATAACCCCTCCCTCTCAAAAAAAGTTAACCCCTTCACTGCCAGTGTCATTTTACAGTAACAGTGCATATGTATAGCACTGATTACTGTAGAAATGTCACTGGTAACCCCAAAAGTGTCAAAAATGTCAGTCAAGGGTCCGATCTGTCCGCCACAATGTCGCAGTACCGCAAAAAAAATCGCAGATCGCCGCCATTACGCGTTAAAAAAAACAACAACAAAAATTACAAAAATCTTTCCCTTAGTTAGTAAACGCAATAACTTTTGCGCAAACTGATCAAAATACGCTTTTTGCGATTTATTTTTACCAAACATATGTAGCAGAAAACAAATTGGCCTAAAATGTTAAAAAAGTTTGATTTTTACATTTTTTTTGGGGGGGAATTTCATATAAAAAAATGTGAAAAATATTGTTATTTTTGCAAAATTGACACTCTTTTTTTGTTTATAGCGCAAAAAGTAAAAATCGCACAGGTGATAAAATACCACCAAAAGAAAGCTCTGTTTGTGGGAAAAAAAGGACGTCATATTCGTTTGGGTACAGCGTCGCACAACCGCACAATTGGCCGTTAAAGTCACGCAACGGTTAATACACGTTGGAGCTGGAGCCAAAGAAAGACATTACAGCAGCGGAGAGAATATTGGCTCATGGCATTATAAACTGTCTGCTTGGCACTTCCTGAATGACTAAACCTGACTGGCATTCACAGCTCTCCTAATGGACACAACGTCACACATGCCTAGCACATGGCAAAGCAAACACATTGCAGCCTATTGAATAATGGTAACATTGGCCAATTCTAATGGTAGTCTGCAGGTTTTACTGAGTATGGTGACCTCTGATGGTGGGTTTGTGTAACTGCAAGCTAGAGTGATAGTAACAAGAGCTGTTACATTTTACAATCCCTGAACAATGGATCTAATGCCGGCCATACACTGTACGAAAAATTGTTCAAACTCGTTTTCGAATAACAAACACTCAGGAGTAAGAGCAAAGGATTCTGCCATCATGTAATGACCAAATTTTGATCGATAAATTATTCAATAGACATAAATGAATCCGTTCTTTGTTCGTTTTATTACATATGCCTAGTGCAGACAGTTTGTGTGAGAAACACATTAACCTTTCAATTTATCATTCATTTGTCAGAATTTTACAACCTGTTCCTTTGATTTTTTGGCCTCTGAAAAGTTTAAACCAATTTTCTATTTGTGCCCATTAACTGGGCAAAAAACTAACGAATGGTCCAAATAACAGATTTTCAAACGATTTTTCAGCTTGTGTATGACCAGCATAAGGCCATAAGGTAGGTCTGTGTAGGTGTCAGTGTAGGTGTCAGTGTAGGTGTCAGTGAAGGTGTCAGTGAAGGTGTCAGTGAAGGTGTCAGTGTAGGGGTCAGTGTAGCGGCCAGTGTAGTGGTCAGTGAAGGTGTCAGTGTAGGTGTAGGGGTCAGTGTAGGTGTCAGTGTAGGTGTCAGTGTAGTGGTCAGTGAAGGTGTCGGTGTAGGGGCCAGTATAGTGGTCAGTGTAGGTGTCAGTGAAGGTGTCACTGTAGTGGTCAGTGTAGGTGTCAGTGTGGTGGTCAGTGAAGGTGTCGGTGTAGGGGTCAGTGTAGTGGTCAGTGTAGGTGTGAGTGAAGGTGTCGGTGTAGTGGTCAGTGTAGGTGTCATTGTGGTGGTCAGTGAAGATGTCAGTGAAGGTGTCAGTGTAGGGGTCAGTGAAGGTGTCAGTGTAGTGGTCAGTGTAGGGGTCAGTGTAGGGGTCAGGTAGGTCTGCGTAGTTATCAGCATAGTGGTCAGGTAGGTCTGTGTAGGTGTCAGGTAGGTCAGTGTAGAAATCAAGTAGATCAGTGTAGGTGTCAGGTAGGTCCGTGTAGGAATCAGGAAGGTCAGTGTAGTGGCCAGGTAGGTCAGTGTAGGTGTCAGGTAGGTCAGTGTAGGAATCGGGTAGGTCAATGTAGGTTTCAGGTAGGTCAGTGTAGGTGTCAGTAAAGTGGTCAGGTAGGTCAGTGTAATGGTAAGGAAGGTCAGTAAAGTGGCCAGGTAGATCTGTGCAGTGGTCAGTTGGGTCAGTGTAGGTTTCAGTGTAGTGGTCAGGTAGGTCAGTGTAGGTGTCAGGTAGGTCAGTGTAGAGGTCAGTGTAGGTGTCAGTGTAGTAAAAAGGTTTCAGTGTAGTGGTCAGGTAGGTCAGTGTAGGTGTCAGGTAGGTCAGTGTAGAGGTCAGTGTAGTAAACAGGTAGGTCTGTGTATTGGTCAGGTAGGTTTGTGTAGTGACCAGGTAGGTCTCTGTAGAGGTCAGGAAGGTCAGTGTAGGTGTCAGTATAGTAATTAGGTAGGTTAGTGTAGGAATCAGGTAGGTCAGTGTGAGAATAAGATAGGTCTCTGTAGTGTTCAGGTAGGTCAGTGTAGGTGTCAGTATAGTAATCAGGTAGGTCAGTGAAGTGATCTGGTTGGTTAATGCAGGAATCAGGTAGGTCAGTGTAGGAAAAAGCTAGGTCAGTGTATCGGTCAGTGTAGGTGTCATTGTAATGGTCAGATAGGTCTGTGTAGTGGTCAGGTAGGTTAGTGTAGGTGTCAGTATAGTAATCAGGTAAGTTAGTGTAGGAATCAGGTAGGTGTATGTGTAGTGCTCAGGTAGGTCAGTGTAGGAATAAGGTAGGCCTCTGTAGTGGTCAGGTAGGCCAGTGTGGGTGTCAGAATAGTAATCAGGTAGGTCAGTGTAGTAGTCAGGTAGGTCAGTGTAGGTGTCAGTATAGTAATAAGGTAGGTCTGTGTAGTGGTCAGGTAGGTCAGTGTAGGTGTCAGTATAGTATTCAGGTAGATTAGTGTAGGAATCAGGTAGGTCAGTGTAGGAATAATATAGGTCTCTGTAGTGGTCAGGTAGGTAAGTGTAGGTGTCAGTATAGTAATCAGGTAGGCCAGTGTAGTGGTCAGTGAAGGTGTCAGTGTAGGTGTAGGGGTCAGTGTAGGTGTCAGTGTAGTGGTCAGTGAAGGTGTCGGTGTAGGGGCCATTGTAGTGGTCAGTGTAGGTGTCAGTGAAGGTGTCACTGTAGTGGACAGTGTAGGTGTCAGTGTGGTGGTCAGTGAAGGTGTCGGTGTAGGGGTCAGTGTAGTGGTCAGTGTAGGTGTCAGTGAAGGTGTCGGTGTAGTGGTCAGTGTAGATGTCAGTGTGGTGGTCAGTGAAGATGTCAGTGAAGGTGTCAGTGTAGGGGTCAGTGAAGGTGTCAGTGTAGTGGTCAGTGTAGGGGTCTGTTTAGGGGTCAGGTAGGTCTGCGTAGTTGTCAGCATAGTGGTCAGGTAGGTCTGTGTAGGTGTCAGGTAGGTCAGTGTAGGAATCAAGTAGATCAGTGTAGGTGTCAGGTAGGTCCGTGTAGGAATCAGGAAGGTCAGTGTAGTGGCCAGGTAGGTCAGTGTAGGTGTCAGGTAGGTCAGTGTAGGAATCAGGTAGGTCAATGTAGGTGTCAGGTAGGTCAGTGTAGGTGTCAGTAAAGTGGTCAGGTAGGTCAGTGTAATGGTAAGGAAGGTCAGTAAAGTGGCCAGGTAGATCTGTGCAGTGGTCAGTTGGGTCAGTGTAGGTTTCAGTGTAGTGGTCAGGTAGGTCAGTGTAGGTGTCAGGTAGGTCAGTGTAGAGGTCAGTGTAGGTGTCAGTGTAGTAAAAAGGTTTCAGTGTAGTGGTCAGGTAGGTCAGTGTAGGTGTCAGGTAGGTCAGTGTAGAGGTCAGTGTAGTAAACAGGTAGGTATGTGTATTGGTCAGGTAGGTTTGTGTAGTGACCAGGTAGGTCTCTGTAGAGGTCAGGAAGGTCAGTGTAGGTGTCAGTATAGTAATTAGGTAGGTTAGTGTAGGAATCAGGTAGGTCAGTGTGAGAATAAGATAGGTCTCTGTAGTGTTCAGGTAGGTCAGTGTAGGTGTCAGTATAGTAATCAGGTAGGTTAGTGTAGGAATCAGGTAGGTCAGTGTGAGAATAAGATAGGTCTCTGTAGTGTTCAGGTAGGTCAGTGTAGGTGTCAGTATAGTAATTAGGTAGGTTAGTGTAGGAATCAGGTAGGTCAGTGTGAGAATAAGATAGGTCTCTGTAGTGTTCAGGTAGGTCAGTGTAGGTGTCAGTATAGTAATCAGGTAGGTCAGTGTAGTGATCTGGTTGGTTAATGCAGGAATCAGGTAGGTCAGTGTAGGAAAAAGCTAGGTCAGTGTATCGGTCAGTGTAGGTGTCATTGTAGTGGTCAGATAGGTCTGTGTAGTGGTCAGGTAGGTTAGTGTAGGTGTCAGTATAGTAATCAGGTAAGTTAGTGTAGGAATCAGGTAGGTGTATGTGTAGTGGTCAGGTAGGTCAGTGTAGGAATAAGGTAGGCCTCTGTAGTGGTCAGGTAGGCCAGTGTGGGTGTCAGAATAGTAATCAGGTAGGTCAGTGTAGTAGTCAGGTAGGTCAGTGTAGGTGTCAGTATAGTAATAAGGTAGGTCTGTGTAGTGGTCAGGTAGGTCAGTGTAGGTGTCAGTATAGTATTCAGGTAGATTAGTGTAGGAATCAGGTAGGTCAGTGTAGGAATAATATAGGTCTCTGTAGTGGTCAGGTAGGTAAGTGTAGGTGTCAGTATAGTAATCAGGTAGGTCAGTGTAGTGGTCAGTGTAGGTGTCAGTGTAGTGGTCTGTGTAGTGGTCAGGAAGGTCTGTGTAGGTGTCAGTATAGTAATCAGGTAAGTTAGTGTAGGAATCAGGTAAGGCAGTGTAGGACAGAGTTGTATAAAGTACTCAAAACCCATACTTGAGTAAAAGTACAAGTGGTCGATCAAAAAGTGACTTGAGTAGAAGTGGAAGTGCTCGATCAAAAAGTGACTTGAGTAGAAGTACTAAAGTATTCAACATTTTTTGTACTTAAGTATTGCAAGTAGTTTTTTTTTAAATTTTGCTACTCAAGTACTGAAAGTAAAAGTACCAGTAGTTTTGAAAAAAAAATTGCTACTCAAGTACTGAAAGTAAAAGTACAAGTACTGTGTTATGTAGTTATTAAAGAAAGAAGTCAAAAGTTTGAACATCATATTGTTTTTTATTATTTCAAATGCAGCTTTTATTTATACATACAGTAGCATTTATTTTCGTATGCGCTGATAATACACATGTTTTGAGCTTCATGAAACCTGCCATCTACTGTTCTGGCAGTGGTAATTTTTATAATTGTAACTAGTAACTACAGCACAAAAAAAAAATATTGGAGTAGAAGTATTGAAATCATTGAAAAAATGTAGTGAAGTAAAAGTGGAAGTAAATTCTACTCTAGGAAAGTACAGATACCGCCTTTCGGTACTTAAGTACAGTAGTGAAGTAGTTCTACTTAGTTACTATACATTTCTGGTGTAGGAATATGGTAGATCTCTGTAGTGGTCAGGTAGGTCAGTGTAGATGTCAGTATAGTAATCAGGTAGGTCTGTGTAGTGGTCAGGTAGGTCTGTGTAGTGGTGAGGTAGGTCAGTGTAGGTGTCAGTATAGTAATCGGGTAGGTTAGTGTAGGAATCAGGTAGGTTAGTGTAGGAATAAGGTAGGTCTCTGTAGTGGTCAGGTACAGTGCCTTGCAAAAGTATTCGGCCCCCTTGAACTTTGCGACCTTTTGCCACATTTCAGGTTTCAAACATAAAGATATAAAACTGTAATTTTTTGTGAAGAATCAACAACAAGTGTTGTCCGGTATCCACATGGCTTTATCTGTTAGGATTGTAGGGGCTACCTCTGGATGCTTTATAGCACAGCGAAACAAAAAACTGCTAATTGGGTTCTGAGAAAACTGGTCCCAGTGTGAAGATAAGGGGCATAAACCCCCTTCCACACCGGATGGACTCCGCTGGAGTCTGCTTGGTCAGTGGGGAATCTGTCCGCTTATCCCCGCTGAGCATGCGAATGGCTGGTCCGTGTCTGCTCCGCTTATGCAGAGAAGACACAGACACAGCCCGCTGTTCTCTAAGGGGGGTCAGATGTAAACAGACCGCCTGTCCATTTACACCCGTCTGCCATCCGATCCATCAGACAGGAGGGGAATGGATCCCCATCTGTTTTTAGCAGATTGGATGTCGGTGAAACATGTCAGTTGACACCCGCTGCTCCATAAAGGAGAATGGAAGGACCAATCGGGTCCACCTGAAAAGTCAGACCTGATCAGTCTGCTTGTGTGAAAGGGCACTAAAGTGGGGTACACACTATAAGAAAATTGGGCAAATGATCGTTCGATTTTCCTCAGTTTCACAGCAAATCGGAACCGATGAACAAAAATTATTTTCGTATGTCAAAGGCTTTCTTTTTTGTTGTTTATTGTTTCTGATCATGCGCAGTCTTTCTTCTCTGATTTTTCTTATACAAAAATCGTATGAAAACGGTACACATTAAAAGAAAATCGTTCGGTTTTTTCCATACGAGAAAAATTTTGGAGTTTGTCCCTTCGAGAATTTTCATACGAGAGACCCCTGAAGTAGTGGTGTCTACATCAGTAATTTTCAGCTTCCAGAGGCATCAGGCAGGTATGGCATACACTGTACATAGTTACATGGTCCAAATTGGACCGATGTAACTATGTATAAAATATCCATTAAAAAAAAAAAATGAATCTTTAATTCTCCATAGCCTATAATCAGCAATAGCGGCTTCATTATTTCATGAGAAATTTACTTAGGCAGCCCATAGATGGTGCAAACTTCTTTCCTGCACCCCATAAACACAGACAGTGCTGACAGGATAATCCCTCCTGCTGAACAATTGTCTTCTCCCAGCAGGGGGGTGGGGGCAGGTGGGGCAAGCCCTCCCCCCTGGGAGAAGACAGTTATTATCGTACTTTTTTAATTAAAAAATAGGAAAACTGTAAAGTCAGCCCAAATTTTTTGTATAATGTAAAAGATGATGTTACGCTGAGTAAATTCATACAAAACATGTCGTGCTTCAAAATTGCGCACGCTCATGGAATAAAGACAAACTACAGTACTTAAAAATCTACAGGTTACCTGTTTAGACTTACAGAAGGCTAGAATTATTGCTATCACTCTAACGATCGCAGTGATACCTCACATGTGTGGTTTGAACATCATTTACATATATGGGCGCAAATTGCGTATATGCGCTCACTTCTGCATGCAAGCTCAGAGGGACCGGGTGCTTTAAGATTTTTTTTTTCTTATTTATTTTCCTTTTTATTTTTAGACAGCAATAAAAACAGACAGGGGTTCTAATCCCTCTCAACTCTATACAAAACTAAAAAAAACCTTGCCTTTTAGTTTTACTTTAAGTTAAGTTAGCATTTGACTGAAATTCCACTGGGCTCATGCACACAGGATGTTTAAAAAATGCTAGTGCTGCATTCAGGAAAAAGCAGCATTAAAATTACACTTTTATAGCGTTCATGAGCATTTTTCCACATTTTTGAACATTAGCGCTTTTGAGGCGTTTTTACAGTAAAAACACTACCTAAAATGTAAATATGCCTAAAAACGCCAAACGTGGCTAAAGGCTTTTTGCAGCGTTTAACAGCGTTTTTTTAGCGTTTTGCGTTTTTACAGCCAAACAAGCCTCTGCTCCCGGATGCACTGGCAGTTGGCTTTCTTTTTACTGCCCCTAAACGCTTATGCCTCCAAACTCTTCTAAAAGTTTATGAGTGCATGGACATATAGGCTAACATGGAGGAAAGTTCAGAGGCAGCAAAAAAAAATAAAAAAAAATGCCAGATGCCCCTAAATGCAGCTGCAAAAACATCCTGCATGCAGCAGTGTTAATTTCGACTAAAACCGACTAAAACTTTTTCATCAACTAAATTAACACAATTTTAGTCGACTAAAACACGACTAAAACTAAAACAATTCAGATGACTAAAATACGACTAAAACTAAAATGGCATTTTAGTCTTAAGACTAAAATACGACTAAAACTAAAATGGCATTTTAGTCAAAAGACTATAACTAAAACTAAATCGAAATTCGCTGCCAAAATTAACACTGGTGCCTCCTCAAAGCTTAATACCATAAATAATAACATATTACATTTTTCACTCCAGGACCAGCAGTAGT
Organism: Pelophylax lessonae; assembly: GCF_965119305.1. NCBI lineage: Eukaryota > Metazoa > Chordata > Amphibia > Anura > Ranidae > Pelophylax > Pelophylax lessonae. The sequence goes on from NC_138771.1 coordinate 496,924,700, forward strand.
AAATAATGAGTTTGGAAATTGTAGAGAAATGCTTAAATAATGCATTACAAATTACAATTGAACTATACCCATTTGATTATAGATGACTAAAATGAGTTATAGTCGACTAAAATGTACTGGAGTTTTAGTCAACTAAATACGACTAAAACTAAAACACTTGCAGAAGACTAAAATGGGACTAAAACTAAAATGCCATTTTAGTCCTAAGACTAAGACTAAAACTAAATTGAAATTTGCTGCCAAAATTAACACTGGCATGCAGGAGCCCTAAATCTTTTACAAAGTTTTACAGCAAATATCTGAAGTGCACTTTCTGTCCACTAGAGGGAAGCAAAGGCACTTGTAAAATGTTAATTGCACATACAGAACAAACGGTTACTCCATCTAAAACTGCTATTTTATCTTTTTTTGTAGATGATGTTTGAGAGATAGACCATGTAAAGGTTTCATGAATTGTCCTTAGGAGATCTACTGGGTCAGAACACTTCCTGCAGCCATTATGAAGGGTTCCCGCCATCGCTGCTGGATTTTTAATTTATTTTATGCTATGGAGAATGTAACAGGAGTGGAAACACCTCAAGGTTAGCAGAGACACTTAAAATTCAAAAAGAGGAAGAAAGAGAGCTGAATTATTGTAAGGGAGATCACAGCGCTGGACATCTCAAAAATTATATATGCCGGGGATCCTCAATCTACAGCCTTCCAGCTGTTGCAGAACTACACATCCCATGAGGCATTGTAAAACTCTGACATGCACAGACATGACTAGGCATGATGGGAATTGTAGTTCCTGATCAATTGGAGGGCCATAGTTTGAAGACCCCTGATATATGCCATCAAATGACCGCCTGTAAACTGGAATTTAGCAAACCTTTTAAGTTGTAATATATCTTGGACCCTGGAAAGCTCATTCAGACTGGCGTGCTGCAGTTTATTTTACTGCAAGTAAAATATTCTGTACTTTTCCAGCATCCTGCTATTGCGTGCTTTCATTTGCAGCATGGTGAAATTTGGATGCGCTGTGAGCGCAGTGATCAGTCTGTGTCCAGGGCCGATCACTTGCATGCGATTACTGCATGAGCGATTATATGCAAGTGGGCACAATTAGCTGCAGGAATGGGCAGCCTCCTTTTGCTTTCAATCAGGCTGCCTGCTTGCTGCTAATTGCGAGAACCCCTGCTGGGGTTCTTGCACCTAATCCCAGGCAGAGCGAATTTGCAGGTGTTATTGCACTCTTAAAGTGATTGTAAAGTCTCGTTTTTTTTTTTTTTTTTTTTTTTTTTAATACCATACATGTTATACTTACCTCCTCCTGTGCAGTTGGTTTTGCATAGAGCAGCTCAGATCCTCATCTTCTTGGGTCCCTCTTTGCTGCTCCTGGTCCCTCCCTCCTGTTGAATGCCCCCACAGAAAACAGCTTGCTATGGGGGCACCCGAGCCTAGCTGCAGCTCCGTGTGTCCATTAAGACACGGAGCTGCCATTCGGCCCTGCTCCCCTCTCTGTCCTGATTGGCCAACTGAGTTTGATTGACAGCAGCGGGAGCCAATGGCACTGCTACTCTGTCTCAGCCAATCAGGAGGGAGAGTCCCAGACAGCCGAGGGACTCGTGGACATTGCTGGATCAGGTAAGTATTAGGGGGGCTGGGGCGGCTGCTACACACAGAAGGAGTTGTTAATTCAGAATTCTATGCATTAAGATAAAAAACCTTCTGACTTTACAACTCCTTTGAGCTCTAAAACCACATGACATAATTCGTCATAACATATCATGACATAACAGACACAGCTGTAAACATCACACGAATCCACAAGCAATAGTCAGATCAGTAAATAAAATACATTCTGATTGCTGCTGTTGTCTAATTGTGAAAACTCGTCTTCCACTACTTGTGATGGACGATCATGTTTTGGCTTGCTGGGTACTCTGAACCTGTAACTCTGGCTGGAAGACCTGGGGGGAGGCAGGAGGCCCAGGAGATGGGGAAAGAGAATACAGCACACGCCGTCACTGCCTGATCACTGAGAATCAACAGAAAACGTGAAAGGGAAAAGGAATATATATATAGCAATGTGCTCAGCCTATATTACCTTTATTTAATGCAGAACTAGGGCTGCCAGCTTTTCTTCAAGCCAACGAACCACGAACACTTTAGTGGTGCAGGCAATTTTGTTTCTCGCAGTGTACGCCATAGTATTATAAAAGACCTGGGACACCTTTGTTTGGCCCACAAATATTAGTATTGTAGCGTGCGAAGTGCGCCGCAGCCAAATTGCTCTTGCTGACATCAATGCTCCCCCCTCTTGATGCCGAACCTTAACCTGACAGCCGCCCATAGCTCTCGGATGGCATCAGATTTTATGTGACTATCTTGGATACTTGGGGGGCCACAGTCCTGTCTGAATAATGTGTCCAGGTTTCCGGACACACAATTCAAAACCCGGACTGTCTGGGTAAATCCTGGACAGGTGGCAGCCCTATGCAGAACCCCAGCCAAAAATAACAAGATAATAAGCCATTCAAAGATAAAATAACAAAAACAGCTTTCTGTTGAAAATTTTAAATGAATCCAAAGATTTTCTCTGCAGTATTGTTTTGCCAGTAGATGTCCTCGGTCTGATGGATGGAATTATTCAACACAATTCCTTTTGGCCCAGGTCTATTTAAAGCAGGAGTCAACCCATCGATTTAACAGCTTAAAAAAGTTATATTCTTGGCACGTGCCGGGAATATAACTGCCACTGGTTGTGCTATCAACCAAACTGTCAAACCATCCAATGGCTGGTGTCATAACCGATCGCATGTGCAGCATTATGGCAATTGAAAATTAAACAGAGCCAAAGAAGGCGGCTTCCTTAGCTGAAAACAATAGGAGGGTTTAGTTCTGCTTTAAGCCTGAACAGTGAAAGGAGAAGCAGCACAGTCATGAGCTCATCTGTCTGTCACTCTGCTCTCAACTCCCACCAGCATACTCCTTGTTAGCTAATGAATTAAAGTGTTTCTAAAGGCAGCAGTTTTTTTTCTGCGACCTCGGAGCGGACTTCATAACATTGAAGTCTATGCAGGTCACTCCGGGTCGCCCCAAAGAAGCTCCAGACCCTTTTTCTAAGTCAGAGCGACTTGTGTCACTCCTATTAGAACGGGTCCATAGCTTCTGTATGGCGGGCGACCTACGGCGACCTGTCAGGCGACCAGGTCGCCTGACAGGTCGCCCCAGTGTGAACAGGGGCTCAATGTAATTCTTTTGCTGCTCTTTCCACTTTAGGCCCTGTTCACACCTGAGCATTTTTCAGCTCGTAAAACGTTCATCTCTAAAGTCTCAAAGCGCCCAACAACCAAATCCCATTTATTTCAATGGCCCCTGTTCACATGTGAGCGTTTTGTCGCCTGAAGCAAATCGCCTGAAGCTCAAAAAAGTACATGAGCTTCTTTTTTGGCAGATTACAAGCGTTTTTGTTGGATGTCAATGCCTGCCTTCAAACACCTGCAAAAAACGGTCGAACGCTCAGGTGTGAATGTAGCTTAAAGTCTGAGTTCTGCTGTACAAGGTTTAGGCTCCTTTCACACTTATGCAACGATATTTTATGACGCGATTTTGACGCAATTTTGAAAGCAATGGCTATGGCTATATACCTCAAAACGCATTAAAATCGTGCCAAAGTAGTGCAGGAACTACTTTGAAGTCGGTGCGACTTCAAAATGCACTGATATGAATGGGGCTCATTGAAAATAATGGAAAACGACTTGTCATGCGATTTTGCGGTCCAAAATCGTGGGACAAGTCGCACTAGTGTGAAAGGGGCCTTACAGGTACTTTCACTGCTTGTTTTACAAATATATACAGTATATACATTTAACGATGTATTAATAAATACAGCAATGCATTATTGTGTCATTTATATCTTCCTAGAATTCAACTGCTGGAACCTGCTAGCAAAATGCACCCCGTCCAAATCACCACGTGTTACACATGTAAAGGACTTACGTACGCAGGTGTAAGGCCTAGTGTACACGGGTGTCCAAGCAATGGTGAAACCAGGCGGGTGAGCCACGGTTTTACCCCCACTGCACCTTTTCTATGAATAGGACCACAACGTAACCACTCTGCAGCAGTGTATAATGCATGTGTTGGCAGCACAGTGCCGCAGCCTCTCAATGGTTAACACAGGCAGGGAGAAGGCAACATATTGTCTCCGAGCCACCTGTCATATGCCTCTGAAAACCGATCCACTGTAAAACAGTAAATAGCGTCACAAGCCTAAATGAGCCCTAATCAACAAATGCTAGCTTTAACATTCCAACGCAGTTTAAACACATGGCTTTAAACGCACGCAATGTAAAACATGGCTTTTGATCTGTTTTGCCTGTGATCCAAATGCGTTTCCAATAGAAAGATGCACAGAAAAACGCAAAGCAGGTCACACTATACTGTGAGTTGGCCCCTGGGTGTTTAATTTATTGTATGGAATTAACCACTTGCCTACTGTGCACTTAAACACCCTTCCCATCCAGGCCAATTTTCAGCTTTCAGCGCTCTCACACTTTGAATGACAATTGCGCGGTCATGCTACACTGTACCCATATGAAATTTTTATCATTTTTTTCACACAAATAGAGCTTTCTTTTGGTGGTATTTAATCATCTCTGGGTTTTTTATTTTTTACAAAAAAAAAGAATAAAGACAGAAAATTTTGAAAAAAAAAAAAGTTTTTCTTATTTTCTGCGAGTAAATTTTGAAAATAAATTTTTCTCCTTCACTGATGTGCGCTGATGAGGCGGCACTGATGGGCACTGATAGGCTGCACTGATGGGCACTGATGAGGTGGCACTTATGGGCACTGATGAGGTGGCACTTATGGGCACTGATGAGGAGGTACTAATATGCCGCACTGATGAGCACTGATAGGCGGCATTGATAGGCGGCACTGATAGGCGGCACTGATGAGCACTGATAGGCGGCACTGATGAGCACTGATAGGCGGCACTGCTGGGCACTGAGAGGTGGCACTGCTGGGCACTGAGAGGTGGCACTGCTATGCACTGAGAGGCGGCACTGATGGGCGGCACTGATGGGCACTGATAGGCGGCACTGATGGGCACTGGCGGATGGCACTGGACACTGACGGGTGGCACTGATGAGCGGCACTGATGGGCAGCACCATCAGTGCCCACACTCATTGCCCATAGTGCTGCCAGTCAGTGCTCATCAGTGCCTATATGAGCAGGCACTGATGGGCACTGACTGGCAGCACTATGGGCACTGATTGTGGGCATTGATGGGGGGCACTGATGGCGGGCACTGTGGGCACTGATGGGGGTGCAATGTGTGTATGTTTTACCTTTAGTAATCAGGGCACTGGTAATCAGTGCCCTGATTACAATCCTGTGAGTCCCCGGCGACTAACGGCTCCCCCTCCTTCCTCACACTGCAGGCTCCGTGTGAGGAAGGAGCGCCGGCGATGAGGGATGATCTCATATGTTTACATATGAGATCATCGCTCATTGGACGGCCCGATCACGTGGTGAATGGCCGCTGTGATTGGCCATTCACCACGATCTGTGATCGGCTGTGTCCAAGGGACACGGCCGACACAGATTTTCCCCGCTGCGCGCTCGCGTGAGCGCGCGGGGGGCGTGTCACTGGGAGGCCGTATAAAGACGGCCTCCCGAAAATTCAAGTCCGCGCTGCAGCCGTATATAGGCTGTAGCACGGATGGGGGGAGGTTAAAGTGGGACTTTAGTCAGAAAATTAAGTCCTGCTAGATGACTTCAAGCTGGCCTCTTTTGTAGGTATAGCTAAGTAAAATGTTACAAATAAGTGTCTATACTGTTTAAAATCCAGTAATACACTGCCTCTCCCTGCTCTGTACATGCTCAGTTGCTCTTTATTTTTAGGCACTGCTGAGTTTGTAGAGGCCGATCTGCTGACAGCCTTAAAGCAACATAGGTCTACGTCGGCCGTGCGCGGGAAGCTAGGGGGGCGAGCGCGTGCCGCCGCCGGGGCGCTCCCGCCCCCACTCGGCAGCGAGGAAGCCGATGCACAGGTCAGGTGGCTCCGATTGCCGCCTGACACCCGCGATCACTCCCCGCTGAGAGAGGACGGTCAGCTGTTGTAAATACAGCTGCCCGTTCTTCTCCCTGCAATGACCATAGAGCCCTTGTGATCCTTCTATATAGGATCACATGTCTCTATGGTCATTTCAGAAAGCCACGCCCCCCCACAGTTAGAATCACATTTAACCCCTTGATCACCTATACTGTTAACCCCTTCCCTGCCAGTGTCATTATTACAGTAACTTCATATTTTTAGCACTGATTACTGTAGTAATGTCACTGGTCCCCCCTGTTGGTATAATGTATTTCACCAAAATGGCAACATTGCAAAAATTCTCCCACTTTTTGCCAATGTTCACATAAATAAAAACTTTCAACTCTGCTCATCCCTAACATATAACAATTGCCAAGCAGCTGCATTTTTAGTGGCTGGGTGGGCACCATAGCAGTGAGTGAAGACGGGCGCACACAAATGAGAATATTGGTATAGAATACTCAGAAGCAGGTCACTGAATAATATGTGTGTGTGGGCAGAGCGCGTGGGAAGAGCCCAGGGACCAATGATTGATGTAAAAACCACAGATAGCGGATGGCGACTGTAACATTCAGGGAAGAGTTGCTGAAACTATTAACCACTTGCCGACTGCCTGACGCAGCTGGCTCGGCTGCACAAAAAGACGTAAGGGTACTTCAGTCGCGGGAGTGGTTCTGGGGGGCGAGTGCGCAACTGAGCATCAGCATGGTGAAGAAAGGGGATTCAGGTGACTTTGAACTTGGCATGGTTGGTGGTGCCAGATGGGCTGGTCTGATTATTTCAGAAACTGCTGATCTACTGGGATTTTCACACACAACCATCTCTAGGGTTTACAGAGAATGGTCAGAAAAAGAGAAAATATCCAGTAAGCGGCAGTTGTGTGGAGGAAAATGTCTTGTTGATGTCAGAGGAAAATAGGCAGACTGGTTCCAGATGACAGAAAGGCAACAGTAACTCAAATAACCACTCGTTACAACCAAGGTATGCAGAATACCATCTTTGAACGCACAACACATCGAACCTTCAAGCAGATGGGCTACAGCATCGGAAGATGACACCAGGTGCGACTCCTGTCAGCTAAGAACAGGAAACTAAAGCTTGATAAAGCTGGATACACACTATACAACTTTTGTTGTTAGATTTCCTTTAGATTTAAGCCCTGTACACACGTACCGATCGTCGGCCGAACGATCGGCCGTCTTTTGTCCAGGGCTGTCGTGTCTGTTGAAAACTGCAAAAGACTGCACACGAATTTTGTCGGCCAACAACAGCCGACTGCAGAAGTGATGTCATGTGATGGTTAACTTTCCTTGTCTTTTTTCTTTTCTGAGCATGCCCAGTCTTGCTAATCTGCTGTCTGTCGGCCGAATTCTGTATTGACTGGCGAACAATCGGCCGTTCTGGTGACGGCCAACAAATATTTTTAAGTCTGCACGACAGATTCTGTTCGGACGAAAATGCGCTGTCGGCTGTCGGAAGCATCATACTAACAAGCCTACAATCGGCCGATCGGTCGGCGGCCGAATATTATGGCCGGCAATCGGTACGTGTGTACGGGGCTTAACCTTCAACTATGTTGTGCAAGGGTCTGCCTGTTAGCATTCAAGTAGAAAATGTTTAGGTTTGGGCTTATATTTTATGGTTTAGTAAATCTAAAGGAAAACATCTATAGAAAGTTGTATAGTGTGTATTCAGCTTAAGGCTGGCCATACATTATACAATTTTCAGTACAATTTTCTTTAAATTTACCTTCACCTGTGTAGTACAAAGGCCTGCCTGATTGGAAACAATTGAAAGTGTTGCTTAGTTTTGACCTCATATTATATGGTTTTTGGTAAATCTAACAGAAAATTGTACAAGAAAATTGAACATGTATGGCCAGCCTAAGGCCTCGTACACACGATCAGATTATCGAACGATCTGTCGTCCGTTTTTTGTGGCATGCTAGTCTGATGTGGAAAGTGAAGAGGTTATTTTCATACGATCTTTCCCGTACGGCAGAATTCACCTTTAGAAGTGATGTCATGTGTTGAGTTGTTTTGTATGTGTTCTTTCGTTTCTGAGCATGCCTAGTCTTGCTTTTACGATTTTTTTCGGACGAAAACTGTACTAATTAAACGAAAATCGGACGTTGTGTTGACATACGATAAAAATTTTATAGCCTGCACATCCAGATTTTGTCCTCCGCAAATTCGTAATCGGCTGTCGAAAGCACTATACTAACAATCCGAAAATCGGCAGATCGTTCGTCGGACTAAATTTTCCTTCCGATTTTCGTATCGTGTGTACGGGCCTTTAGGCTACATTCGCACAGGCTCACCAAAATTGAACGATAGAAGATTGGAAAAATGTTGCCTGGTCTGATGAGTCTTAATTTCAGCTGCGACATTCAGATGGTAAGGTAAGAATTTGGCAAAAACAACATGAAAGCATGGATCCATCCTGCCTTCTATCAACGGTTCAGGCTGGTGGTGGTGGTAGTGTAATGGTGTGAGGGATATTTCCTTGGCACACTTTGGGCCCCTTAGTACCAATTGAGCATCATTTAACCGCTTGCCGAGCGCCGCACGACGATTTACGTTGGCAGTCAGCCCCTCACAGGCAAAGCGATGTAGGGCTACGTCGCTAGCCTGTGAGGGTCTAGGGAGCGAGCGCGCGCCGCGGGAGGCGCGCTCCCGCGCGGTCACGGACCCCCCCCGCGCGTGTGACCGGCGGACCCGATGTCCGCCGGTCACTTGCGATTGTCCGTTAGAGCGGGAGAAAGGCAGGCGGCTGATGTAAACAAGCCGCCTGTCATTCTCCCGTGTAAGAAACAATGATCATACGGTTCTACTATGTAGGACCGTTGATCACTGTACATACACCTCAAGCCACAGCCAATCACAGTTAGAATCACGCCCCTAGGGACACACATAACCCCTCCCTCTCAAAAAAAAGTTAACCCCTTCACTGCCATTGTCATTTTACAGTAACAGTGCATATGTATAGCACTGATTACTGCAGTAATGTCACTGGCAACCCCAAAAGTGTTAAAAATATCAGTCAAGGGTCCGATCTGTCCACCGCAATGTCGCAGTACCGCAAAATAAATCTCAGATCGCCTCCATTACGCGTAAAAAAAAACAACAAAAATGACAAAAATCTTTCCCTTAGTTAGTAAACGCAATAACTTTTGCGCAAACCAATCAAAATACGCTTATTGCAATTTTTTTTACCAAAAACATGTAGCAGAAAACAAATTGGCCTAAAATGATAAAAAAAATTTGATTTTTACTTTTTTTGGGGGGGGAATTTTATATAAAAAATGTGAAAAATATTGTTATTTTTCCAAAATTGTCGCTCTTTTCTTGTTTATAGCGCAAAAAGTAAAAATCGCACAGGTGATCAAATACCACCAAAAGAAAGCTCTGTTTGTGGGAAAAAAGGACGTAAATTTCGTTTGGGTACAGCGTCGCACGACCGCGCAATTGTCAGTTAAAGTCGCACAGCGCCGAATCGCAAAAAGTGGCCTGGACGTAAGACAGCAAAATCCTCCGGTGGTAAAGTGGTTAACCAGCACGGCCTTCCTGAGTATTGTTGCTGACCATGTTTATCCCTTTATGACTACAGTATACCCATCTTCTGATGGCTCCTTCCAGTAGGATAATGCACCATGTCACAAAGCTCAAATCATCTCAAACTGATTTCTTGAACATGAAAATGAGGTCATTGTACTCCAATGGCCTCCACAGATCTCATCCAATAGAGCAACTTTGGGATGTGGTGGAACGGGAGATTCGCATCATGGATGTGCAGCCAAATCTGCAGCAACTGAGTGATGCTATCATTTCAAAATGGACCAAAATCTCTGAGGAATGTTCCCAACACCTTGTTGAATCTATGCCACGAAGAATTAAGGCAGTTCTGAAGGCAAAAGAGACCCAACCCGGTACCAGCAAGGTGTACCTAATAAAGTGGCCGGTGTACGTAGCCTGGGCACAGCTTTTCTTTTACACTGCTGAAGGCGATGGAACATCACGCTGCCTGGTGCACATTCCTTCTTAGGGCTATGTACAAAGCTACGCATTGTTTGCACCCATGTGACTGCACCCTGAGGCCAATGAAGAATCAGGACATGCCCTGGCCAATCACTGATGTAAATACAGATGAAGGTTGGCAGCGGTAACATTATAATAATTATTATAAACTTGGCGAAGGTTCCAGAGACCACTTGAAAAGTGGATGATTTGGGAAAAGGACTTGGCGAATGCACAGCTGGATTTTTATTACTTCAAAGATTTGCCAGGTGCTTACCAGCCGACTAGAGACAAAGGATTGGCTAACTTTAATAGAACAGATGCCAAAAATAAAAAAATAAACATGAAAAGGTCCCCGGCCTGACACAAGGGTGTCAGCAGCCTCCTCTCCCTGAGGTAACACCTCGGGACACTTTCACACAGGCAGCAAAAGTGCAGCCATCTTGTCCACACACATCTGTCACCACACAGGGTTAAACAGGAAGGAAAAAGGGGGAGGGACCGTCTCCCTGGTAACCGCCGGGAGCCCCCAGCTACTACTGCGCGGGAGACAAAGGAAGCCCTGAGGCTCCACCCACTCGCCCTCCCTCACAAACTCCAAGACGAGTCGCACTTTCACGCCTGCGCAGTGTGATAAGTTAAAAAAAAAAATCCCGAGAATACGCGGCCCTAGTCGCGGACACGCGCACGTCATCGCGTGGCAACCAAAGTCAGACTTTAGAAAAAAAAAAAACTATCCGAGTCTGATTGGCGACGGCTAGCTAAGGCGAGAATACGAGTCGGCGACCGGGCTCTAAGGCAAGGACACATTTGGGCCGCCATATTTTTTTTTAAATCTCAGGAAAAAGCGCGCCTGCGCAGTTAGAGCGGCCGCGCGCACCAGACAGACGGAGACCACAGGGCTGCGGGAACGCACTTTCTCCTCTGCTGTTGCGCAGTAGCGCCCCCACCTCCTCTGTGTGGCGAGCACGTCGGTGGCTGTGACGCGCACGTCGCGTGCTAACGGACTCTGAGGTGGGGGAGAAGGGGCTCCGGTCCGGCAAAGTCTAGCGAGGGGCCGCGTAATACAGGAACGAGACCAGCCGGGACGACGATGATTCGGATAGCGGGCCCAGGCTGAGGCGACGAAGGAGGAGGAAGAGCCAGCCGTTATCCTTTCACCTCAGGCAAGCCGCCAACAGGCCTCGGGCCTAGCCGCGGGTAGGGGGTGATGCCGGACCCGCGCTGAGCATGGAGGAGACCCATATCTCGTGCCTGTTCCCCGAGCTACTGGCCATGATCTTCAGTTACCTGGACGTGCGCGACAAAGGCCGGGCGGCTCAGGTGTGCGGCGCCTGGCGGGACGCGGCCTACCACAAGTCGGTATGGCGGGGTACTGAAGCCAAGCTACACCTCCGCCGGGCCAACCCGTCACTCTTCCCCAGCCTGCAGGCCCGCGGAATCCGCCGGGTGCAGATCCTCAGCCTGCGCCGCTCGCTCAGCTACGTCATCCAGGGCCTGCCGGACATCGAAAGCCTGAACCTGAGCGGCTGCTACAACCTAACCGACAACGGCCTGGGCCACGCCTTCGTACAGGAGATCGGCTCCCTTCGCTGCCTCAACCTCAGCCTGTGTAAGCAGATCACGGACAGCAGCCTGGGCCGCATCGCCCAATATCTAAAGAGGCTGGAGGTACTGGAGCTGGGGGGCTGCTCCAACATCACCAACACAGGCCTGCTGCTCATTGCCTGGGGGCTTCATGGCCTCAAGAGCCTCAACCTGCGCAGCTGCCGTCATGTCTCCGATGTAGGAATCGGCCACCTGGCCGGCATGACCCGCAGTGCTGCCGAGGGATGCCTGGGCCTGGAACAGCTCACCCTGCAAGATTGCCAGAAGCTCACCGACCTGGCCCTCAAGCACATCTCCCGGGGTCTCCAGGGCCTGCGTGTGCTCAACCTTAGTTTTTGTGGTGGCATATCTGACGCCGGGCTGCTGCACCTCTCCCACATGGGTGGCTTGCGGAGCCTCAACCTGCGCAGCTGTGACAACATCAGCGACACGGGCATCATGCACCTGGCCATGGGCAGCCTGCGACTCTCGGGCCTGGACGTCTCGTTCTGTGACAAGGTGGGCGACCAGAGCCTGGCCTACATCGCCCAGGGCCTGTATGGGCTCAAGTCATTGTCGCTGTGCTCCTGCCACATTAGCGACGATGGCATTAACCGCATGGTGCGACAGATGCACAGCCTGAGGACCCTCAACATTGGCCAGTGTGTGCGCATCACAGACAAGGGACTGGAGCTTATTGCAGAGCACCTGAGCCAACTGACTGGCATCGACCTGTACGGCTGCACCCGCATCACCAAGAAGGGGCTGGAGAGGATCACACAGTTGCCCTGTCTCAAAGTGCTTAACTTGGGGCTATGGCAGATGACTGAGAGTGAGAAGGTCAGGTGAGGGCTTCTCCCAACCCATCCCTGGCTCGCATCATCTATGGAAGAGACTCTAGAACTGGATACTGCCTGTAGGGTCATGTGAGAGGAAAGTAGATGGGCCAAGTCTAGTGCAACAGGGAGGTGGCAACAGGTTCCTTATGGCGGTAGAAATTATTGTTACAATTTCTACACCGGTATTATAATCGGGTAACACAAAAGACTCTTCCTGGGTTCTTTGACAGCATGGGTTAGCCACTCTCAGTATGGCTGGCATATCACTGTTTTTAAAGTCGTGTATGTTGGGTTCATAGAGTGTTTTTTATTGCTAGTGAACTGCAAGTCCCAGGGAGGTGTGCTATGTGGGAAAGAAGTGCCAGGGTCTAGAAACGTACAACTAAATATGATCTAATTAGTAATCACTAAAAACAGTGAATGTACTCCAGGTAACAGATGTGTTTCGGCAGACGTTGGGCAATTCTATTCTTTCAAATTTGTCTATTACATTTAGTGCCTTTACTGTTTTTATCAAGTCTTGCTTGACAAAAAATGAACTCCCTGAAAACTGACCAGTTGATGACTCCTGCATTCACATGTCAGCGTATGGATCGTGGGCAGAATCGCTGCGATTCCGCCCGCGATCCGGAGATCATTGCAAATCGCGGGACGTCTGTGCGTTGCCCGTGATTTGCAATAGCACACCAAACGCTGAGCGATGTTGCCGCGATTTCCGCCTGCCGAATCACGGTAACATCGCGCAAAAAAAATTGCGAGACACAATACGCTCCAAAGAAGCTCTTGTACTTTTTTGGGCGTAATGCGTCCCGCGATTTTTTTTGCGCTATGTTACTGCGATTCGGCAGGCGGAAATTGCGGCAACATCGCTCAGCGTTTGGGGTGCTATTTCAAATCACGGGCAACGCACAGGCGTCCTGCGATTTGCAATGATCTCCGAATCGTGGACGGAATCGCGCCGCGATCCATACGCTGACATGTGAATGCAGCCTCACTGTATTTAAGGGCTTCAGCACAGCTGAAGGAAGCATCTTCAGCATGCCCCGCACTGTGTATTGGGTGCCTGGCTCCCTGCTGTGCCCTGTGATTTAATCTGCTGGTTCCTACTTCACTAAAGTTAACAGTAGTGTCCCCCAGATGAACCCATTGTGCACAGAGGGGTGTGCAGGCATCCAGCACACCAGGAACTGTCAGATGCTTAAGATTCTGCCAAAAGCTTTAGCTCTGGAAGACATTGAAGTTGGAAATCACTGCTCACCAAAGGCTTCTTTTGCAGGGAGCTTTTTAGATTTTTTTTTTTTTTTTTTTGTGAAAATTGAAATGGTATATTGGTTCTAAGGTACAAGCCCTCTTCATGCTGCTGTGAACACATAGACCATTCCAACTTTTTAGTTTTTTTTGTTTTTATCTTGACAGGACACCCCTGGGCTTGCAGTTTGCTGGCAAATAGTTGGCATTGCCTCAAGAGTTTTGCTAATTAACAGGGTTTAGACTGAAGTGGTTAACCCATGCTGACGGTCTTGTCACCAATTCAGTTCTCTAGCAATGGAAGGGTTAATGGGAGCTGCACCAGTAACATTTCTTAATATTTTTTTCGTTTTTGTGAGTAGTGCTAACTTTCCAGTACATAACCCTACCGAAACATTCCCCTGTAACGTGGGTGATCTTTCTTACTGGTATTATAAAAGTTACAGGATTCTGCCATAAAACATATTTTTATTTCTACATTTCTTATCTCACTTTATTTTACATAAATATATTCCATATAACTGGCTACCTCGTTTCTCGTTTTTACTTTTTTTTTTTTTTTGCCCTGGAAAGTAGTGTTAGGTTTTTTCTTTATTTTTTTTGTGTGCCTAGACTGGAAAAATATCCCTTTTTACGGGTTCTTCAAATACTTTTTTTTTTTTTTTTTTACATGCCTGCTCTCCCTTTACTCCTTGCCCTTGTGAGAACAATTCTTGTTTCTCAACAATGATCCAGACTTTATATGCCCACTCTTGCCTAGACCAATATGAGGTTGACCCTTAATTTAACCCACTCATTCCCTGCCAGCCCACTTGCACATAGCAACTTACTAGTGTTCCACCCAGCAAAGAGTTGGATAAGCCCCGTTTTAAATGAAATGAAACCCAGTCAGTCTGTTGTATTCTACTGTTTTTATAAACTGGTTTAGGACTGCTGTTTTATATTTCTATATGGTTTTAAAAAAAGTGTTTCCCATGCTCAGATTGGTATCCAACCTTTTAGCGTGATCAGTGTTTAAAAAGCAGAGACAGTTATTATTGTTCTGGTTAAAGATTTCAGTTTTAGAATGGAAGTGCAAGCCTTTCTCAACTCTTGCTGCTGGAGATGGTGCAAAGCCTAGTTCCTTGCTGTTGACAATAGTCAAATTATATATGCAAACATGAGACTGTATCAGATCCTTATTCCCCCTAAAACATGAGTGCACCTTTTTTTTAATTGACTTTTTTTTTTAGGCATTTTGTATTAGTGGGAGCACAATCCTTGGTCATAACAGATTGGGGTTGAATTATGTACTCACTCTGTTCTGTGGATCACAAAACTCATTCAGCTTGTTTGAGAGTTTGAATTGAATTCACACATGGACTTTTCTTGATATTTTTGTTCTTTTGTTGAAATGAACTTTGCCCCCCCCCCCCCCCTTTTTTTTTTTTTTTCCCTCCCTGAGCATCTCCACAGTTGGATCTCACCTAGAAATGTGCCGAATTTCATTGTACTGTCTGTGAATTTGTATAAAGAAAAAGATCCTCCGAAAACGCTTTATATTCTTACAGTTAAAAGGTTAAACGGATATTTATATAATAAAAGAGGAAATATGATGTATGTTTTTGAGAAAGATGTTGCTTCTGTCTTTTTTTTTTTTTTTACAAAAATGGGGGGTGCATTAGTTATACATTACCCCCCCCCCCTCCAAAAAAAAAAAATGATCCTGTTCCCTTAAAGCATGTTATGCAAGCACAGTGCTTGTGCTGTGTAATTTGGCTCTCCCTTCTGTACACTAACCACGGTGTATCATGGCTGCTGAGCCCTGACACTGTGGTCAGTGTACGTGCCTCTGTCACCCGCAGCTCTCTGTGCTCCTCTACCCCTCCTCTTCTTGCCTGTCTCCTCCTGTGTCAGAGCCTGCCCCTCCCCTTTTCTTCTTTATAATCCTCTGTACCCTGATGACAGGTGCTCCTGTCTGTTTTAAAAAAAAAAAATGCCGTCTTTACCGTACTTCGGAGCGACTCTTTCACCTCTAACCAGGTCTGACTATAGAGAATCTTAGCCCCGCCCCCTGCATCTGTCAGACAGGGACAGGAGAGAGCTAGTCACGTGATTGTCGGGAGCCGCTCTGACAATCTAAAAGTGGCATTATTTTTTTTATAAAACAGACCGGGGCACCTGTCATCAGGGTACATAGAGGATTATATAAAGTTGTATAAGTGGGTTAACAACCACTATAAGCAGAAGTGGAGATTTTAACAATACCTGTCCTCAGACAAATTAGTAAAACCCAAGTTCTGAGCTACGGCTCCATTTTTCATGAATCGGCTTCAAATTCAGAGTATTTATTGCTGATAAAGGTCATTTTTTTGACGTCTTTCTGCTAGTAGAAGCTGGCCCTTTAGAGCAGGGATCCTCAAACTACGCCCCTCCAGCTGTTGAGGAACTACACATCCCATGAGGCATTGTAAAACTCTGACATTCACAGACATGACTAGGCATGATGGGAATTGTAGTTCCTGAACAACTGGAGGGCCATAGTTTGAAGACCCCCTGCTTTAGAGGGATGTTCTTGTTGGTAGTACAAGCTTTGATCATGTGATCACTGATTGGCTGTCACTGATCATTTAATATGACCGCACAGTCACAGTGCTGGGTGACTGCAATTGAATGTGCTGCCAGCCCAAAACATATGTCAGGGATATATATATATATATATATATATATATATATATATATATATATATATATATATAATCTGGCAGCATAGCATAAGACTGTATGCTGCTGTATGTTTATGGCTTGCAGGAAGGGGTTAAAAACACTGAACTAGAGGTAAATTATTATAATATATACAAAGGTACGGTTTTACCTGACAGGGTTTATATGTCTGTTCCTCCAATCCTCAGATTTACATAGCTTTGACACACAGCACAGTCCTGCCTAGCCAGACAGGAGACCAAAAATTCTTAGTTGTAGTTGAGTAACACAGGCCTTGTCCCTCCCCAGTCTGTGACTGGACAGTGAATTGAGGTAGCAGACTGATGAGCGCATCCGTCACTGCTTTCTCCTCCATTCTCCTTTTTAGCGGATAAGCACTGTAGTATAACTGATGGTTCCTTTGTGCTTCTCCCTCTTTAAGTTCTGCTGTACAGGGACTGTAAGAGGTTTATATCAGGGACAGGTCTCATTCATGTACGTAAAGTAGAAATCTAGGCAACGTTTTTTCTTTTTTTTTTTTTTTTGCCATGGGTGTCCCATTGGAGATTCACATTTGTCCCATAGCCAAAACATGAAGTGAGGGAGAATCTCTGGTTATCACCAGAAATTGGTGTCCCCATTGGAAGATTTCTCCTCCAATACTGCTTCAGTGACAGCCCAAGATTTGATTTTCTTTCAGTTTTGGAGATAACGGTAAACCGGAAATATAGGGTGAATCTCCTTTATGGGGACAGACCTCAATAAAAACCTAGAGAATAGGAAATATTGCATCGCTAGTATTAGTGAAATAGTGATTGATGATATAAAGATGTGCAAAATTTGACACAAATAGTGTAAACTCATAAACATCTATATGCAAAATAAGCACATTTTTGCAAACATATAATAAAGTGCATCAGTGATATGACACAGGTAAGTAATCATAAAAGTGCATATATGCTATAAATAAAAATTGGAAGTTCATAGTCCATCAAGTTCATAAATATATATAATGTTGTCTGTGTGGTATCCACCAAAAGCGCAACGTGCAAATGGATCTTCTATATATATATATATATATATATATATATATATATATGTGTATATATATATATATATATATATATCTCTAGATCTCACACACGGTGATGCAAGTGAGTAATCACTACCGGTGAACAAAGCGGGTAGGAGGCTTACCAGATGGATTGGACCCAATAGAGTATATACTCTTTAGGTCTGTCTCCCATGAAAAAGAATGGAGGGTCTCACTGTATTGCTAATGTTAAAATGCCTTCAGTACACGAAAAACCAACTTCACACACAGCACGTCATCCGTATGATATAATCGATAAGTAACCTCAGGTTACCACAGCTAGGATGTCCACCACAGGAGTTGTGTGTAGTCTTCATGTTTCTCCCAAAATGGTAACGGGGCGTGTGTTCTGGTGGAGGAGGGATTGTCGTTCAACCCCCCCCCCCCCCCCCCCCCGTCGGAGCACAAACGCTCGGGGGGGATCGCCGTACTGATATTGGATCGTTGGTACAGGGGTTCCTCCTGATCTCTACAGGGTTTTTTCATTTAACCCGCTGGGTTGAATGAAACTAAACTGTTATAGCTTTATGGGGGGGCATTGTTGAGCTGACAACGTGGAAAGGTTTTGTCACCTGAGTGCATTAAGGTAAGAAACCTTTTTTAACGGCTTTAAAGGTATCTTTTCAGGCTGGGTTCTCGCACGAATGCGATGCCAGAAATGGTATGGGATTTGCATCACATTGCGATCCGATTCCCGTCCGATTTCACAGGTCGCACTGCGTTCTGCGAACTGATTTGGGGGAGTCATTAATTTTACATTGACATCCGCAGTGGTTCGCAAAGAGCAGTGTGAACTGCCTGCGAGTGATGCGATGTGGGAACCCGCACAGGAATCGTGATTCCCGCATCGCACCAGTGTCAACCAAACCTAACGTATTAATATTGAGCTGCATTAATTAGGTTGTTTCCTCTAACTCCTGGAGTTCAGCTTTTTGCTGTATATATTTATTACTTGGTAAGTGAGGCAATTTTATGCACTTTTATACTTGTAGTATGAGCAGTTATAAATTGTTTAGATGCAGCTATATCTTTCCAGCTTATGGAATGAATAAGCCTGTTTTTACATGTATCTGGCTTTTTGCTGAGTTGGTGAGATAAGTGTCTACTCCTACCTATGAGATGTTTATAAAACTGAAAATGGCTTATCCTAACTTCTTCTTAAAAGCATACCTGCTTGTTATTGGATGCCATTTAATTCAACACATCTCCTTTGCTTTTTTTTTTTTTTTTTTCTTTATCACACAGCAAAACTGTCAGGATCCATTTAAATGAACAGTGTTTTTTGTATATAAAACTAAAGAATGGAAAACTCCCCCCCCCCCCCCCCGTGGGGTGGACATACCATTTTTAGGTCAGTTTGGTGTGTTGAACTGGCAATGAGGGTGGGTGGGGAGCACCCCGCCAGCAACCCGACGATTAAACTTTGGGAGGGGGCTGGGCCTGGTGGGGGCACCTGCCAGGGCCCCTCCTCCTGTTGGGATTGTTTTGGAGCTCCTGGCTCCATGGTGGCACCACGCTGCTCTGGGGGGTCCTCCCTGGAAGCAGCATGCTGCCGCCATTGTCTTGTAGCTTTTTATGCTACAGATCTGCGGCCATGTTTGTGTAGCCTCGGTGACCATTTTTCTTGTGGTTTTCCTTTGGAAGTAGCAGTGGCCATGTTTTTAAAGACGGATGGGCTGTGATTGGTGGTGGGAGCCCCCCTCAGCCCCGTACTGATCCCAGGATATTTCTCTTCCTGATTGCCGCATGGTGTGCAGTTAGTTCAGGTGCTGTAAGTGCCTGATCGGTGGTGGTGAGTTTTTTTTTTTTTTTTGGGTGGGGTTCTCCCTTTCTGCTGTAAGAGCAGTAGTGCTGGGCCTTTTTGTGCCACCAACACAGTGGGGTGTCCCTTGCAGTGTGATACACTTTTTCTTGTGTGGGTTCCCCTCTCCATTAATGGAGTCCCTGGAGCATATTGTACCACCTGATCCCCACTAAGGCTGCCGGGTCCCGGAAACTGACTGCGGTCCTAGATTTCTAGACTGTCTGTGTCAGCAGTGGTCCTGTGGCGTATTATCTGGCTGAAATGCCCCTCTGCGGACCAGGCTTCTAAGAAGGCCTTATCCGATCTTCCATTTGTGGTGGATCACCTGTTTGGAGCTTCCTTGGATGACATCAAAGGCCTTAGAGGGGGAAAGAGTACTCCTCTTCCACAGGTTTCCAAGGGTAAGGAGCCCCATCGCAGACGGGGCCTTTTTTTTTTTTTTGCTCCCGAGCGACCCCTTTAAGGCCGTTGGAAGTGGGGGGGCATCTTGCCCTCACTCGATTTCCTACATGGGACATGGATGGACCAGATAGTTTTTCTAGCTACCGACTGCTCCGAGAAGCGACGGAAGGGGGACACCTATCCCGCTGACCCATAAAAGCGATCCTGCGCAGACTTCGCCACTGGGACCACTTTTATGTGAAAGAGGACCACCCGCCCTGTGAGAAAATACCGGGGTTATTGTAGCTACCTGCTGCCATAACCTCAGTATTTAACGTCAAAATACCGACATAAAACTGCGGTGGGCGGTCCAGAAGTGGTTAAATTCTGAATATATCTGTAAAGCCAGAAGTCAGATGAAAAGTTTGCTTTTGACGGATGTTTTAAAAGAGTAATGTGTGTTTAATGTGCTTTCAAATGAAAGTAGTTGTAAAGGCTAAAGGTTTTTTACCTTAATCCATTCTCTGCATTAAAGAAAAAATGCCAGAGCAACAGCTCTTTCTTTGCTCTCTCCTTCCTCATAGGCAGCAGCAGGAGCCATTTACAGGCAGAGAGCAGGGCTGAGCCATGCTGTGTGTCAACGGAAGTATGACATTTTTTATTTTTACAAAAAAAAAATACAATTTTAACCTTTGCAATTACTGTAAGTACGCTGTGCAGTAGTACCATTAAAGTGGTTGTAAAGTCAGGATGATAAAACACTGCCATCCTCTGTTTAATCAAGGAGAATAGCACTATGTGTCTGTTTAAAAAAAAAATTCTAATTGTAATTACCTTATCTCACAGCAATGAATTGCTGTCAGTGATATTTCTCTGCTCAATCTTCCCCATGTAAAGAATGCAGAGGGAGATATTCCTCTGACATCAGCTGGCCAGCAGAGGAAGATCATGTGACCGCTGTGAGATAAGGCATTTATGAAAAGGGATATCTAATAGTTTAGATCCAGATAAAACAAGGGATGCAAGCTACTTTTAAAAGGTATTTCAAGTGATGGGGAAGAGCAGTAGGTGGGAAAGGGATCACTCTCACACACAGGCATCGGAACTGACAGGGAGGGAGGGACTGCAGAGAGGAGACAGCGTAATGAGAGATATATAAGCTGACCACTGTATCATGGATCAGGAGCCATGATTATTGTGGTCATCAGAGACAGGGTGACACAGGAACAAACAAGATCAGCCAGGTATATTACATTTTACAAAGGAACATATTGCACAGCACAAGCACTGCATTGTTTAACATGCTTTAAAGGAACAGGATATATATATATTTTTTTTAGGTTACAAATGCTTTAACCACTTTCGGACTGCCCACCTTGCATTTACGTCGCTACTTTGACGTTAAATACCGGAGTTATGGCAGCAGATAGCCATAACCAGGATTTTCTTACACGGCCAGCACGGTCCTCTTTCACATAAAAGTGGTCCCAGCGGCCGATTCGCAATGGGACCACTTTTTTGGGCGGAGGGAGAGGTGCCACCCCCCTCCTGCCTCTTCCCGGCTTTTTTCCCCGCTTACCCGAGCCGTCGGTAGTGAGGGAAAACAATCCCGTTTCCTTTGCCTGATGGGTAGGAAGCCGAGTGAGGGCAAGATCGCTCTCGGGAGGACCGGAGCAGCATCAAACGTCACTTCTGCCCAACGGTCCTAACCACTTAAGGACCAGGCCTATTTCTGACTCTTGTTTACAAATTATAATCAGTATTTTTTTCTAGAAAATTACTTAGAAACCCCAAACCATATATATATAAATGTTTTAGCAAAGACTCTGGAGAACAAAATGGCGGTTGTTGCAATATTTTTTGTCACCTGGTATTTGCGTAGCAGTCTTTTAACCGCAATGTTTTGGGAAAAACATTTCACTGAATTTGAAAAAATGAAACAGTAAAGTTAGCCCAATTTTTTTTGTATATTGTGAAAGCTGTCACGCCGAGTAAATAGATACCTAACATGTTACGGTTTAAAATTGCACGCACTCGTGGAATGGCAACAAACTACGGTACTTAAAAATCTCCATAAGCTACGCTTAAAAAAATAATGGTTACCAGTTTAGAGTTAGAGGAGGTTTTTTTCTAGAATTATTGCTCTCATCCTGACAATGGCGGCGATACCTCACGTGTGATTTGAACTCCGTTTTCATTTGTGGGCATGACTTGCGTATGTGCTTTCTTTCATGAAGAAAGTTAATGGGTGCTTTAAAAAAAAAAAAAACGTAAGTGACATTGTTACATGATTAGAGACCCGATCGAAGCCGAATCCGGCTTCATTTGGGACTCCAACCAGCCGGCAGATGCATCCTGCATCCCCTCACGCTCTCTGGGATAATGGCCGAGTGGCTCCTGAGCTGCATCGGCTGTTCTCTTCTGAAAGTCTACTGCCGGCTCTAAAAAACAGTACCGGGCTGATGCCTGCTGCAGGCATCATCCCGGTACAACCACGTCTACAAGCCAACGTACAGGTACGTCGGTTTGTGGGAAGCAGTTAAAGGGCCAATTTATTATTTTTTTTATTGCTTTGAAGTGTAGATGTGAGATCTGAGATCTTTTTGACCCTAGATCTCACATTAAAGAGGACCCTTCCTGCTTATTTCTATTACAAGGAATGTGTACATTCCTTGTAATATGAATAAAAGTAATCAAAAAAAATTTTTTTTAAAGGGGCAGTGTAAAAATAAAAAGTAAAATAAGAAAAAAAAATTTAAAGCGCCTGTCCCTCCGAGCTCACGCACAGAAGCGAACGCATACGCATGTCGTGCAATGGTTAGAGCGAGAGCAATAATTCTAGCCCTAGACCTCCTCTGTAACTCTAAACTGGTAACCTGTAGACATTTTTAAAGCGTCGCCTATGGAGATTTTTTAAGTACCAATGTTTGTTGCCATTCCACGAGCATGCACAATTTTAAAGCATGACATGTTGGGTATCTATTTACTTAGCGTAACATTATCTTTCACATTATAGAAAAAACTTGGGCTAACTTTACTGTTTTCTTATTTTTTTAAATTCAAAAATGTGTATTTTTTTCAAAAAAATTGTGTTTGTAAGACCGCTGCGCAAATATGACATGATAAAGTATTGCAATGATCTCCATTTTATTCTCTGGGGTGTCTGCTAAAAAAAATGTTTGGGGGTTCTAAGTAATTTTCTAGCAAAAAAAATACTGATTTTTAACTTTTTAAGTGTCAGAAATATGCCTGGTTCTTAAATGGTTAAAGTAGACATCCACCCTAACACTAAAATCCCTGCATCTATAGATCTCCAAATTCTAACACTAACCTATCTAACCCTGTAAAGAAGAAATCAATATACATACCTTTTTATTTTTAATCCGATCCGACTCAATCCTCTGCTTAGCTGTCAGCTGTGGCTTTTCTGTAGAGGCGGGTGCAGAGGACATAGCCGACAATGGAAGCCCCATAGTAAGTCTATGAGTGATGTCACTTCCGTTGTCGGCTGTGTCTTCTGCAGAGCTTACTCTGCTGGAGATAGGATCGGTTAAAGCGGAGTTCTGCCTCCCCCTCCACTGCCTCCAAATATTAAGTCAGCAGCTACACATGCTGTAGCTGCTGACTTTTAATATTAGGACACTTGCCTGTCCTGGAGTCCAGCGATGTTGGCACCGCAGCCGATGTATCCATCGGCTGTCGGGTGCTGCCATCACCATTGCCGGTAAGGGAACCCGGCAGTGAAGCCTTGCGGCTTAACGGGCGGGTCCCTACTGCGCATGCGTGAAGCGCACTACGTAATCCTATTGGCTCGGCGAGGGAGGAGGGGGCCATATCCCGAGAGTGGGGAAGGATACCTGTCAAAAACAGGTATCCCCCCCCCCCCCCAAAGGTGCCAAATGTGGCAACTGAGGGGGGGGGGTAACAAAAGAGTGGAATTTCCGCTTTTGGGTGGAACTCCGCTTTAAGCTTCAAAAAAGGTATGTATAGTGATTGCTTCTTCCCAGGGCTAGATAGGTTAGTGTTAGATCGTGGATTTCTATCGATGCAGGGATTTTAGTTTTAGGGTGGACTTACACTTTAAATGTGTGCTAACATTGGTGGCACTGCATAGTCTGCCTGGATTTTGCAGGCCTTTTTGTTTATTTCAGGTACTTGTATAGCGCCGTAATTTACGCAGCACTTTACATATATATTGTACATTCACATCAGTCCCTGTCCTCTATTGCACAACCCAATCCACTGTAAAGTCTGGTGTACAGGTCTGAGACAGCTTGCCTAACAGGGCACCCACCCTTGTTGGAGCAGAAAGTTAAGTTTTTAAAGCCCCTCTCCTAGATAAATGTACTTCCTAAACAAAAAAAAAATGTTGAGCTCAAGGCTATAAAAGAAACCTGTTTTAAAAGAAACAGCAGCTGCCATTGCTGAGATCTTTTAGCAAATGTATGAAGATGACACATTGAGCTTTCCTGGAGAAATGTCCCACATAATATAAAGTGGCAATCCTCAGCAAGGGCATACATGAAACTGAAATAATGTATCAGCAGATGTTCCCTTGGGTAATCACTGCAATTGTCTTGTAGTAGGCCCACCCCTTCCATCCTTCTGTTGGCCCTGACAGAATGGGTAACCTTCTATTCCTGGCTAACAAAATCAGAGGGAGTCTAGGTAGACAGACTTTATATTCTGACAGTTGGTAAGGTGGAAGAATTAAACGGCACAAATGTTTCAGCTGCAACATTAAAACTAAGTGTCTTTTAGGCACTTGTGAATATTGCAGTTATGGATTTTTAATAAAAATATATAAATAAGCAACATAATTAGTGGAGCCAGATCTGGCATATGTACCACTGCATTGTGTCCTGCTGCTGGGGGAGTGTTATCTCCTTACAGAAACCGTGTTAATCCTTTGCTTCCAAAGATGTCTTTGGCAGTATTGTAAGGAGATCCTGGTAAGATCTGTGAAGATTCAGGGAGGGAGCAGTGGGGGAGATGTAACATGCTTAAAGGATTCAGCCATTGTTGGAAAGTTAGGCCCCCACCCTCTGCGCTCATTCATGCATACAGAATTCGCTGTCAGGGGGGTCCCTTTAAACAAAGCATGGAGGGGGCATGCTTCTTCCCTTTACACATTCCTCCCTCGGCTCCTGCATAAATGCTGCTTTTTTTTCCAGACTGTTCTACGGAGCTTGCTGTGTAGAAAATCTGTGAAGTTAGTTTAAGCTTGGTTTATCTGTTAATCAACTTTTCAAAGAGAAGAAATAGTGTGACAAGATGGTACTAAATGAAACTCTGTACCTTGTGCAAATCAATAAAAGCTTATTTACACTAGTGGTAGCCCCCTGAAGAGCAATCTCTGGTGGATTACTTTTCAAAGAGTGACAGGTGGTGAGAGGTGTTATTGCCTCCTCATCTCCTGTTTTACCCCCAATAACCCATAATGGCTTCACCTAAATTGTTAAAATTGGCGGGTGGTATTGGTATATAATAAATAAAAAATTCCATAAATACATCCTATAGTTTGTAAACGCTATAACATTAAGACCCCGTTCAGACAGGGGCGACGCGACTTGCTGGGGCGACCTGTGAAGTCGCGGTGCACGCCTCGGCGCGAAATGCACGGACTTCATATAATTTAAGTCAATGCAAGTCGCCTCCAGGTCGCCCCAAAGTAGTACATGACCCTTTTTCTAAGTCGGAGCGACTTGTGTCGCTCCTATTAGAACGGGTCCTGTGCTAATCAATGGCAGGCGACCCACCGCGACTTGTCAGGTGACCAAGTCGCCTGACAAGTCGCGCTAGTGTGAATGGGGTCTCATGTAAACCAATCAAAATAAGCTTATTGGGATTTTGTTTTTACTAAAAATATGTAGCAGAATACACATTGGCCTACATTTATGAAGACTTTTTTTTTTTTTATTGGATATGTTTTATAGCAGAAAGTAAAAAAAATATATATTTTTTTAAAATTGTTTTTTTAATAGTTTATAGCACAAACATTAAAAAACGCAGAGGCAATCAAATACCACCAATTTTGAGAAAAACAAAAATTGGCCTGATCATGAAGGGGGGGTAAATCGTTCAGAGATCAAGGGGTTAGCATGCAGTGTAGGGTGGCGGTTAGGACGTTTTTAACCCCTTGTTAGGACAGTGTGTTCAAATTAGGTTTACAACTGCTACTAAAGACCTGCACACAGTAAATGTTGGGTTAATTATGTGAAACATTGCTCCACAGCCCCCTCCTAAACATTAAAAAGAAGGGGCAGAGAGCATGTAAAGATTAAAAAGGTAACCAGCCATTTTTATTTATTTTTGCTACGTGAATGGGAACATGTAACAAATATAATGTAGGTGTTCTATTTGGTTGAAAAAGTAGAAAAACACTTTAATCTTAGATGAAATTTCAGTCAAAGGCAATAAGGCATCTCATTCTGATTGATTTCTCAGAAGGAGAGTTGTGATCATTCTCGTCTACCTCCGTCTGCAGCCAAGACAGAAATTGACCTAGAAGGTGAGGAGCACACTTATGACCCCTGTTATCTACGGCTTCCAATATGACCAAAATTCTGCATGTGAAATCAGGCATTGTGGCAGAAAATTCCTTCCTAGATGAGTAGTAGGAAGGCTAAGCGGCCAAGGGCCAGCAGAGTCCCCAGAGGAAGATGGGGCAGCTATACGCACAGAAGGTACCACTGCCCCCTCCCCGAGCCACAGGAGTCTGAGCTAGCAAAGCCATGCAATGCTTTAACGCTGTGCTTGTGCTATGCCATGTGTAGTGTGTGTGTCCAGAGGGGTACTCATGACCTCTGCTGTTGTGGAGAGAAAAGGGGTGAGCCTTATGTGCCAGGCACTGTAGGCTGTTTGCACCCAGATAGGTAGCCATAGTGGGCATACCCTCAAGGGGTCTTTAGGGGCAGGACTCAGGCACACCACAGCTCTGGACCTGTATAGCACCCTGTGGTTAACTCAGCTCGACACATTACATGCCAAAGTGAGTACCTACACTGGATCTGTGCCTGCAACAACACTACAGGCCAGCTCCTCATTTTCATTCAAGCGGGGTCCAAGTATGGCCCCCTGGGCTCAGCTAAGGAGTCAACTGATCCGGAGGCTGCAGGGGGCGAGACAGTGGCTAATGGCCCCAAGGTTCAGCTGAGGAGTCAACTGATCTGGAAGCAGCAGGAGGAGGCACAATGGGTATGGGGCCAGGATTTTTAATAGGAGAATCAACATAGAGAAAAAACCTCCATAGGAAAGAGGTACAATTCCTTAAAGTATTCATACCCCTTGACATTTTCCACATTTTGTTATGTTACAACCAAAAACCTAAATGTATTTTATTGGGATTTATAGGATAGACCAACACAAAGTGGCACATAATTGTGAAGTGGAAGGAAAAAGATAAATGGTTTAACATTTTTTTACAAATAAATATCTGAAAAGTGTAGCATGCATTTGTATTCAGTCCCCTTTACTCTGATACCTCTAACTAAAATCTAGTGGAACCAAGTGCCTTCAGAAGTCACCTAATTGGTAAATTGAGTTCACCTGTGTAATTTATTCTCAGGAAAAATACAGCTGTTCATTGAAGCCCTCAGAGGTTTGTTAGAGAACCTTAGTGAACAAACGGCATGAAGGCCAAGGAACACAGCAGACAGGGCAGGGATAAAATTGTGGAGACATTTAAAGCAGGGTTAGGGTATAAAAAAAAGTATACCGAGCTTTGAACATCTCACAGAGTACTGTTCAATCCATCATCCAAAAATGGCAAGATTATGGCACAACTGCAAACCTACCGAGACATTGGCCCTCCACCTAAACTGACAGGCCAGGCAAGGAGAGCATTAATCAGAGAAGCAGCCAAGAGGCCCATGGTAACTCTGGAGGAGCTGCAGAGATCCACAGCTAAGGTGGGAGAATATGTCCCAGGACAACTTAGTCATGTACTCCACAAATATGGGCTTTATGAAAGAGTGGCAAGAAGAAAGCTATTGAAAGAAAGCCATGAGAAGTCCCGTTTGCAATTTGCAAGAAGCCATGTGGGGGACACAGCAAACGTGGAAGAAGGTGCTCTGGGCAGATGTGACCAGAATTGTACTTTTTGGCCTAATAGAAAAGCGCTATGTGTGGTGGAAAACTAACACTGCACATCACCATGAACACACCATCCTCACCGTGAAACATGGTGGTGGCAGCATC
Source organism: Pelophylax lessonae (assembly GCF_965119305.1). Taxonomy (NCBI): domain Eukaryota; kingdom Metazoa; phylum Chordata; class Amphibia; order Anura; family Ranidae; genus Pelophylax; species Pelophylax lessonae. Next base: position 496,952,636 of record NC_138771.1, read on the forward strand.
ACATTGTGTGAAAATGGATGGAGCCAAATACAGAGCAATCTTAGAAGAAAACCTGTTTAAGTCTGTAAAAGACTTGAGACTGGGGCAGAGGGTCACCTTCCAGCAGGACAACAACCCTAAACATACAGCCGGAGCTACAATGTAATGGTTTAGATCAAAGCATATTCATCTGTTAGAATGGCCTAGTCAAAATCCAGATCTAAATCCATTTGAGAATCTGTGGCAAGACTTGAAAATTGCTGTTCAGACGCTCTCCATCCAATCTGACAGAGCTTGAGCTATTTTCCAAAGAAGAATGGGCAAACTTTTCACTCTCCAGATGTGCAAAGCTGGTAGAGACATCCCCAAAAAGACTTGCAGCTGTAATTGCAGCAAAAGGTGATTCTCAAAGTATTGACTCAGGGGGGCTGAATACAAATAAACGCCACACTTTTCACATATTTATTTGTAAAAAAAAATTGAAAACTATTTATCATTTTCCTTCCACTTCACAATTATTTGTCACTTTGTGTTGTTCTATTACATAAAACCCCAATAAAATACATTTACGTTTTAGGTTGTAACATGACAAAATGTGGAAAATTTCAAGGGGTATGAATACTTTTTCAAGACTCTGTAAGCTATTAGACATAAAAGGCGTATCCCCAATGGACACAAGCAAAAAAACAGAGTCTAATTGGGAGTAGGTGGGGTTAGATAGGGGATGCCCTGACAGCTTTTTTATTTTTTCCTCAGTATCCAATCGCCTAAAGGTAGCTGCAAATATCCCATGGGTAAAGTGGTTCTAAGGGCAAGAAGGTTTTTTTTTTTTATCTTCCCATTCACACATCATGCCTAAACAAAAAAAAAAAAAACAATTCTTCGCTTTCAGCTGTTTCTAAGAAAGTGTCATGGCTGATTCTACGAATTTCTGGATCGCAGGTAAAATGCTTTCCAGGCTTCTGTTTTATAAAGTAATACATGTGCTTTCTTTTACCTGCAGAAAGTAGTGCATTTATTATTTTTTTTAATCTTAAGGTGAACTTAGCCTTTAATGCATTCTTTGCATTAAGGTAAAAAAACTTCATGTATCTGTAAAAGACATACACTGCCCCTGTACTAATCATACTGGCTGGACAGGGGAAAATATCTAGAGCAATCAAAGGCTATGGTGCAGCCAGGGTTCTTAATAGGAGAATCAACATAGAAAAAAAAAACCTACTGATTGCCCTTATTTACAGGGGTAAACATCAAGGGCAATCAAAGGGTTGCCTAGCCAGTGTTTTGGTGTAATGTGGGAGGTGCTTTTACTAAGGGAAGTAATGAATTTGAAATTCGATACTTCTCCCGCTGACAGGACTGGGATCTGTCCTGCCTGAATTCTGACCATCGGCAGGTGCCGGTGGTAATCCATTGGCCCGGCATCTGCTGATCGTGCCCCCTACCCAGAAGTGCCAGATTACATACCTAGTAAAGGGACTGGCACAGGAGGGCCATCTTACCATCGTATATGTATATTATATGGCTGGCAAGTGGTTAAAGACTAAAGATCCTGTGTCCCATACTGTGCGACTAAGAAATGACATTTTTGTAACTCAGCAGAGTTGTATCTTCTGCTTCTAAAGGCCCCTCCATGTTAGTCTATGTGTCCATGCACACATAGGCGTTTACAGGACTTTAGAGGCAGAAAAAAAACATTGCTTGTGTGTTCACCTGATGAAAAATCACCAAAACACACATAACCATTGCATGCATTTATCTTTTTAAGTGTTTATTTATTCATTTTAATAGCTAGAATAATTTACATATTTTCAAAAATCCAGCTTAGGTGCATTTTTTAAGCTGCTTTTCTCTTAACAGAAAAAAAGCTTTTAGAAAAGCTCCAGCGTGCATGGGGCCTAAAATCTGCATTGTTCACACAACCCTTTGCAACGTTTAATTCAACCCTCTGTCCCAGCATTATTCATACAGCTAAATCTGTAGGCTGTCTTTAGCCCCAGCTCCTCCAAGCCGGGAATACAAAGTGTTAACCAGCGAGTAGCTCTGTAATGTAATTCTTAGCACAAGTTCACAGTAGATGCTGGCAGGTCAGCCACGCTCTGTCTGCGCTGTCAGAACTCGCCAGCCGTCACATTTGACATGCACAGACTCTGATGTTTACCAGAGGAGCCCTGCTGGCTGCGTTTAATGTCTACCTGCAGATTGGCCTGGGCCTCCATGCCAGGACACTGCAGAACTGCAGCTGGCTCCTATTTCACATTTACTTGCATCCTGTTGGGTTTTAATTAGCAAACACACTACTAAAGGGGCATTTCATTCCTGTTAAAAATGTTTCTCCTAAAGTATTCAAATAGTTTCTACTTTCAGCCTCTGCAGCAGACCTGTACAGTTATTTAATGTGCGTGGTTACAGAATGTTATGTGTAAAGGCTTTTATTAGGTGCGGTCTTGTCATTTTTTTACCCCCATAAGTTATGAAAGAGCTTATGTATTTATTTTTTATCATTTGAACTTTATACATCATTTTTCAGGGCACACAAAACCTTCAGGCCGACATCACATTGCCCCTAAAGTGTATATGAGGACATCTCTCCAACAGAAACACAGCAGCAATAGAAATACAAAGAGTCCTGGTCCTCTCGACAGATGCCGAAAAGGCATTCGACCGGGTGAACTGGTCCTTACTGACGAAGACCCTTAGACATATCGGCTTGGGCCAGAGGATGATGTAGTGGATTGCCGCCATATATTCCCGGCCCTCAGCACGGGTGAAGGTCAATGGCCTCCTCTCCGCGCCTTTGGGGATCTCTAATGGCACACGTCAGGGCTGCCCCCTGTCTCCTTTGATTTTTATTCGAACTTTAGAGGCATTCCTTAGGACCGTGCGAGCCAACGTGGATGTCGCTGGTCTACCAGTGTCTCCCTCGCTGTCTCCGATGGTGGCGACTTATGCGGACGGCCTTTTGTTTTTTCTGACCAAACCATTGCTCTCTCTCCCTAACCTGATGGAAGAATTTCGTTCCTATGAAGCCCTGTCCTGGTATAAAATCAATACACAGAAGTCCGAGGCGCTCACTGTCGCTATGCCGACATCGATGACCTCCTTGCTCTGGGTGGACTTTCCCTTTAAATGGAGCTTGTCACATATCAAACACCTTGGAATTTCCCTACCGAATAGCCCAGATCGCATTTTTGAATGTAACTTCCCCCCACTATTGGCCCAGGGCAAGAAGGACTTGGGAGAATGGCAACGTGGCTTATTTTGGTGGTTAGGCCGTTGCAGCATCATAAAGATGAACATAATGCCCCGCCTGCTCTACGTCCTACAGGCACTCCCTATATCTGTCCTTCCTGCATTCCTTAAAAAGATCAACAAGGCGTTTCGCAAGTTCCTGTGGGTCAGGGGCCCTCCTCGTCTGGCACTACAGATCTTGGGGCTGCCCAAGTTACGAGGCGGCATGGCTCTTCCTGACGCGACACTCTATCACACAGCGTGCCACTTGGCTCGGATCCTAGACTGGTATAGACACGGACAAGCTAAGCAATGTGTACAAATTGAACAATCTGTAGGTGGCTCCTCGCTGGAATAGCTTCTTTGGACCCAATCTCCTTTACCAAAGGAGATTGCTCTACATCTGACAATTGAGGCCACACTGACTATCTCCCGGAGGGCCTGTGTGGCTTGGCATCTGGCTCCCCTGCCGTCCCCCCTTTATCAGGTGGTGGATAACCTCGAATTTCTGCTGGGTGTTTCTGGCTTCCGCGTTTTGCAGAATAGGGGGATATATCAGGCTAGGCATTTTATCCATCAAGGTCGCTGGATCACTAGAAATACAAAGAGTGGAGACCCACAGAAGATCTCAGCATCATTTCCTGTTTCTTTGACAACATTGCTAGCGGTGCCCTACTTCCTCACACAGCATCTCGAACCCTTGCATATTCCAGTGTTTGCAGATAAAACTGACTTGTTATAAAAATTAAAGAAATTGTCACTGCCAACTTGATCTGAAAAATGCTAGTTGTTTTTTACAGTGACCTACAAGATTTATCATTTTAGTCTCGAAAGCTGTTCTAGGATCAGCCACAATCCTGCCCGTTATCCTGTCCATGCTGCGTGTAGAGGGAGGACCCAGGCATCTCAGACCCCCAGTCTTCCCTATCCTACTTAGGATTGGCCATAAATCCTGCCCAGTATCCCACACATGCTTCCTGTAGTGGAAGAATCTGGGCCTTTCAGACTCCCAGTCTGTCCTGCTCACTTAGGATTGGCCACAAATTCAGTCAAATATTCTGCCCACCCTGCCTGTAGTAAGAGGACCTGAGTATCTGAGACTCCCAGTCTGTCTTGACCACATGGGATTGGCTATAAATCCTGCCCATGCAGCCAGTAGTGGAAGGACCCGATCCCGCCCTGTATCCCACCCATGCTGGCTGTAGTGGGAGAAACAAGACATTTCAGATTCTCAGTCTACCCCACCCACTTAGGATCGGCCACAGATCCTATCCATGCTGGCATTAGTGGGAGGGCATCTCAGACTCCCAGTCTATTATGCCCACTTAGGATTTGACCACACATCCTGCCCAGTATTCCGACCATGCTACCTGTTATTGGAGGACCCAGGCATCTCAGACTCTCAGTCTATCCTATGCACCAGGATTGACCACAAACCCTACCCAGTATTCCTCTCACGATACGTGTAATGGGAGGACCCAGGCATCTCAGACTCCCAGTCTATCCTACCCACCAGGACTGACCACAAATCCTGCTCGATATTCCTCTCATGATACCTGTAGTGGAAAGACCCAGCCATCTTGGACTCCCAGTCTATCCCGTCCACCAGGATTGACCAAAAATCCTGCCCAGTATTCCTCCCATGATACCTGTAGCGAGAGGACCCAGGCATCTTGGACTCCCAGTCTATCCTGCCAACCAGGATTGACCACAAATCCTACCCAGTATTTCTCCCACGATATGTGTAATGGGAGGACCCAGGCATCTCAGACTCTCAGTCTATCCCGTCCACCAGGATTGACCACATATCCTACCCAGTATTCCTTCCACTATATGTGTAATGGGAGGACCTAGGCATTTCAGACTCCCAGTCTATCCCGTCCACCAGGATTATTCACAAATCCTACCCAGTATTCCTCCCACAATATATGTAATGGGAGGACCCAGGCATCTCAGACTCCCAGTCTATCCTACCCACCAGGACTGACCACAAATCCTGCCCAGTATTCCTCCCATGATACCTGTAGCGAGAGGACCCAGGCATCTTGGACTACCAGTCTATCCTGCCAACCAGGATTGACCATAAATCCTACCCAGTATTTCTCCCACGATATGTGTAATGGTAGGACCCAGGCATCTCAGACTCTCAGTCTATCCTGTCCACCAGATCCTGTCCACCAGATGCAAATCCTGCCCAGTATTCCTCCTGCATCACTTGTAGTGGAAGGATTCAGGCATCACAGGCTCCCAGTCTCTCCCACCTCATTGACAGCAACAATTCCCATTTCATGATTGGAATTTTAGTTTGTTCCAGCGATTCTGAGGAAATGACATTGGTGCTTCACTGACACCTCATTCTGGTGCTCCGGCATTGTTACATTTTCTCTAAAATAGCAATGATGTCACAGACTTGATGTTATTCCCAAAAACTAGGAAAGTTTAAAAAATTGTATTTGTAATGTGCATAGGGAGAGGGAGTAATATTAAACATTTAACACAATCCTGGAGTACAGCGTTAAAATGTCTCGTACCTATCACCCATGGGCACCAAATCTCCTGTGTCTTCTACAGACTGCACAAGAACAGCGATACAAGGAATGGTTACTCTGACCACTATTTCCTTTATGTTTTGTGCCAATTAGACTGAAATCTGAAAACAGAAGGAGAGGAATGTGTGCCCATAGCAACAGAAAATTTAAGATGACAGCTTTCTAAAGAACAGTGAAAACATGTGTTACAAACACAAGGCAGATGAACAGAAAAAAACAACATGAATAGTACATCTAGTTCTGGGCTTCAATATACATACTTAGAGACCCTATCACCAGACAATTTATGCCAACAAAAAGTGACTTATTTGCAAAAAAATTATAACAGAAACTAAGAAAAACATTTTTTTTTTCTAAATAGTTGGTCTTTTTTTTTCATTTGTTTAGCAAAAAATAAAAACCCCATTGGTCAATAAATACCACCAAAAGAAAGCTCTATTTGTCTCGAAAAAATAATAAAAATGACATATAGGTACAGTGTTGCATGACCGAGCAATTGTCATTCAAAGTGCAAGAGCCCTGAAAACTGAAAAGGGCTGGAAGGGGGTGAAAGTGGGCACTATTGAAGTGAATATGGGAAGATTTTCTGATGGTTGATAGGCTGCACTGATGAGGCTACACTGAAGGGCATGTACTCATCAGTGCCTTGATTATCAGTATAATGTACGGTCAGCCTTGTCAGTTATCAGCTATCCTTTCCTCACACAGAGACCGTATGAGGAAAGGACTCCGATAACCAGCAAGTCTGATTGGACAGAGCTGATCACATGGTAAAAGACCGCTATGAAAGGCTCCTTACCACAATCTGTTATCAGCTGTGTCCAAAGGACACAGTGGTCACAGAGCGTGCCTGATGCACCCCCCAGGTGGCGTGGGTCAGGGAGGGTGTCCACGGAGACCCTCCCAGAACTGGAGAGCTGGGTTGTAGCCATCTTTTGGCTATAGTGCAGTCTGGAAGTGGATAAGAAAATATGTTAATTTCATGTATTTAGGTACACTATATTAGCAAAAGTATTGGGAAGCCTGCCTTTACATGGACATGAACTTTAATGGCATCCCAGTCTTAGTCTGTAGGGTTTAATATTGAGTTGACCCAGCCTTTGCAGCTCTAACAGCTTCAACTCTTCTAGGATGGCTGTCCACAAGGTTTAGGAGTGTGTCTATGGGAATGTTTGACCATTCTTCCAGAAGCGCATTTGTGAGGTCAGGCACTAATGTGGATGAGAAGGTCTGGCTCGCAGTCTCCGCTCTAATTTATCCCAAAGGTGATCTATCGGGTTAAGGTCAGGACTCTATGGAGGCCAGTAAATTTCCTTCACCCCAAACTTGCTCATCCATGTCTTTATGGACTTTGCTTTGTGCACTGGTGCGCAGTCATGTTGGAACAGGAAGGGCCAATCCCCAAACAATTCCTACAAAGTTGGGAGCATGAAATTGTCCAAAATGTCTTAGAATGCTTTCGTATTAAGAGTTCCCTTCACTGGAACTAAGGGGCCAAGCCACACCCCTGAAAAACAACCCCACACAGTGCACAAAACAAGGTCCAAAAAGACATTGATGAGCGAGTTTGGGGTGGAGGAACTTGACTGGCCTGACCACAGTACTGACCTCAACCCGATGGAACACCTCTGGGACAAATTAGAGCAGAGACTGCGAGCCAGGCCTTCTTGTCCACATCAGTGCCTGACCTCACAAATGAGCTAGAATAATGATCAAACATTCCCATAGACACACTCCTATACATTGTGGACAGCCTTCCCAGAAGAGTTGAATCTGTTATAGCTGCAAAGGGTGGGCCAACGCAATATTGAACCCTACGGACTAAGACTGGGATGCCATTAAAGTTCATGTGCGTGTAAAGGCAGGTGTCCCAATACTTTTGATAATCTAGTGTATGTTATTTACTTGTAAAAGTCTCCCTTGTGTATACATTCAAAAGCCCTGAGACTGCTGCTGGGTGGTGCCATCTTGAATGTGATGTCAGCTGTCACTTACACTACACTCTATATTATCCCCCCTTACTTCTACCCAGCACAGAAAAGGCATCTAAACCCAAGAATAAAAATTTATTAAATTAGTGCTTACCAGTCCTTAGATGTGGTGGCTGTGTTCGTTTACAGTTAGTTTACACTTTTTTAGGCTTTGTTCCCTCTATTTTTACTTTGTGGCCCTGCAGTAACACACATCCAGTCCTAGGCTGACAAGGCTCACTTTCTGTACTGTATCTATAGAGTATGTGTTGGGATAACATAACACAAAGGGAGTTATTCTGTAATCTACAAAGAGAGCTCAGCAGTGCTGACGGCACTTCTTGGGATTTCAGTGCAGCAGAGGCAGCATTGTCAGCTCACTACAGGAAGTTAAAGTGTTACTAAACCCACAACAGTAAATTCAGTCTGTATATGCAGTAAAGCATGCTTGTTATACTCACTGTGTAACCTAAGGGGTTAATCCTCTGCATTGTCTAAAAAAGGCTGTTTGATCCTGTATGCACAGATCCTCCTCTTCTTCCACTGACTCCAGAACATGTCCAGATAAGACAGAGCCTTTGGAGTCAGGCTGCACATGCTCAGTTTGGTGTGTATTGCTTTTTTTTCTTGGGAGAGTGCATGTGGTCAGCACAGGGCCAATCAGCACTGTCCAGACAGTAGGTCAGGGGTCCTGCATCCTTATAGGACAGCCAGTGCAGTATGAAAACTCCTCCTACACTCTTTACAAGAAACTGATAGAAGTCACAAGACTGCTATGTACTGCTGATGAGAAAAGGTATTTAGCAGTATATATTTACTGTACAGGACACATGGAATGTGTCCTGGATAGCAGGTTTATTTCCCCGATATTTGAGTTGTGGTCCCTTTAATGGGGACAGTTGCAGAGATTTTTGTGGTACTCAGGGGTTCTCATCCATGCAGGGTGAGGTGCCCTGGGTTAAGTTAGGCTGGAGAGGACTGACTTCCAGGACTCTCTGGATTGCTACGTTTAGATCAGGGACCCGGGATTTCAAAAGTTCAAAGAGACTGGGGGGGGGGGGGGGGGGCTTCAAGCCCTGACTACCAGGACTTTGGTCCCGAAGAGGTTAAGTCCCAGGTGAGGGAAGCTTGAAAGGCAGCAGAAGGAAATCAGCACCTGTGTAGCAAGTGGAGGCTCTCAGACAAGCTGAGACATGGGCTGCTAACCCCCCCACCCACCCAATGTGGCCTGCCACCCCACCCCACCCCCCACCCAATGTGGCCTGCCTGGCACCCTGACCCCTGTATGGGACTGAAGACTAGTGGTGAGCCTGCTGCTTTATTACCAATACCAGGATTTGGACTGTTTATTTACTTTGGCTGAAGTAAGCTGTCTTTTGTTTTGCTGTGATTAAAATAAATGAACTGTTTTGCCTTTACCAAACTGGCTGACGGTCATTCCAGAGCTACCCCAGGTTACATGACTAAAATAATTGCATTTCCATGTTCTGTGTACCGTAAGAGACCAGATACAGTGACTGCAGGGTCCTGGGTTTAGTAACACTTTAAAGCGGTTGTATCCTCCAAAAAAAAACAACAAATCCTGCAGGACAAAGGCATAATGAGCTATACTAGCTCATTGTGAAATATCTACCTTAGAACGAAGCCCCAACACGGTCGCCCGGACACTGCTGAGGCAGCAGACATCTTTGCTCGGTGTCTCTTCCGGGTTCGGCATCTCCAGTGCTGTGAGTGGCCGGAGCCATGATGACGTCACTCCCGCGCATGCGCACGGGAGTTCACTTTCCGCCGGACCTTCAGAGCGCATGTGCCGCTGGTGTCAGGGCTGCATGTAGGGCGAATATCTCCTAAACCGTGCAGGTTTAGGAGATATTAATTTTACCTACAGGTAAGCCTTATTATAGGTTTACCTGTAGGTAAAAAGTTAAAAAGCGGAGTATACTACCGCTTAAAGAGCTCGCTGGATATCTGCAAGATCCACTTGTATTTGCAACATTTTTAGACACATGACAAAGCAATGCAAATGCAATGCAAATGTGCATGTATTATTATTATTATTATTTTTTTAAATTATACCAGATATACATTCATGTTCATGAAGGTGTCAGCATTTGCACAGCCATCACAAAACAATCCCTGTAATGTGTCTGATATGTTTATTTCTTATGATCATTGGCTACATCTGGTGCACTTAATGTGCTATTTTCCTGAATGAGGTATTCCAGTAAATAACACATTAAAGGGTAACTCCACTTTCGTGGGGAAAAAAATAGCAAATAAAGAAAAAATATAGCGTATACAATTGTGACACAAATCGTATTGTAATTGAATGTTATTAAACATTTCCTTTCCTATTCAATCTGCAGCTGTTGTAATTTTCTGAAAATGCAATGCAATATGGCTACCAGGAGATGTTCTGTACACAGAATGTATATAGAATGTCCCCCACACTCATCATTTCCTGCTTGTGTGATTGGCTCATCAATTTTCCCAGAAGTCTGCCTAAGATACAAGTCAGATTTCTGGCATTCCCTGCAACAAAAATGTCATTTTTGGTGAGATACTCCCTATAGGACAGTGATGGAGAACCTTGGCACCCCAGATGTTTTGGAACTACATTTCCCATGATGCTCACCTACACTGCAGAGTGCACGAGCATCATGGGAAATGTTGTTCCAAAACATGTGGGGTGCCAAGTTTCGCCATCACTGCTATAGGATCACGTCTAAAGGGATGCAGGCCCAGCAGATTTCCTCATTAGAGCCCTGCAGGTGCCACAGCTGTTAGATAATTATGAAACCACTCCTATTAGACCCACTCAGCACAGAGGAAAAAGCAATGATTTCTTCAGAATAACAAAAGATAGGAATCTGCAACAAAGTTTGTTACAATCCTTGTAATGTACATAGATCACCCACAGGGGAATGTTTTGTTTTTGCAACAAATGTGGAGTTACGCTTTAAGGCCACTAGATGGAGTTGACCAACATAGGAAATAAACCTATTTTGCACATTACAGTGATAATTAACAATGGCTGTGTGAATGCTAATACATTTACACACTTTTTTTATTTTTTTTTTTATTTTAATAAATAGAGATCAAAGAAATGGTTACAGAATCCTGACCATACACACATTCCTCACTCCCCTTTTATCAACACGCTACTGATATTTTAAATAAAACCATTCCTTTTTAAATACGTATTGTAATTTAAGAAACTGTAATGTCATTACTGGGTTTCTGTGCTCCTCTATGCAATGCCGGCAGATCATGGCTGGTGTAAGCTGTACATAAGTTGCTGAAAACATTACAGCACCCTGCTTTTGTACTCCTTTAAGCGCCCATTCACACTGGCGCAGCACGACTTGCTGGGGCGACCTGTGAGGTCGCGGTGCACGGACTTCATATTATTGAAGTCAATGCAAGTCGCCTCCAGGTCGCCCCAAAGTAGTACAGGACCCTTTTTCTAAGTCGGAGCGACTTGTGTCGCTCCTATTAGAACGGGTCCTGTACTATTCAATGGCGGGCGACCCACCGCGACTTGTCAGGCGACCAAGTCGCCTGACAAGTCGCGCTAGTGTGAATGGGGTCTAAAGAGCCCTTAGCCCTGATGCAAGCAGTGGGCTGGCCCTTGGGAGGAGTTATGCAAATATCAAAATGCCATGATGGGTGGATGTCAGTCTGGAGGGGTGGGCGTTTCTAGGCAGACCATTCTAGGTAACGGCCACTGATGATGCTGAGGCTCCATGAATGAAAGAAATCCCATACAGGTGCAGACCAAGGAAAGTCAGGCTGGGGTTGGAAAAAAGCTAGATAATGCTGGATGTCCTACAGCTGGGATCTTCAAACTCTGCCCCTCCAGCTGTTGTGGAACTACACATCCCATGAGGCATTGTAAAACCCTGATATTCACAGACATGACTAGGCATGATGGGAATTGTAGTTCCTGAACAACTGGAGGGCCGTAGTTTGAAGACCCCTGTCCTACAGCAATAAAATGATGAGGGCTCTATCTGACTTCTAATGCACACCCTGAGAAGCTCATAGTGTGCAGGGAAATCTGAGAATCAGGGAAGCATTGCAATCAGTGGATCGTGGTGGTAATACACAGGCTCCTGCAGATTCTTCCTCCAGCTTCATGTCTTTGGTATCAGACAGCATTTGCAATTCATTCATTCACAGATCTCTTTAAAAGGTGACAGAAGCAACAAGAGAGAAGAGTCCCCCGATCCTGTAAGGTTGGGTGGGGGTAAACTGGAGGCCAGATTTCATGTTACATGTTCCATCCTAAATATGTGTGTAACATTGTATAAAAGATGAGCTTATGCTGGCCATACATTATACAATTTTCTTGTTCAATTTCATTTACATTTACCTTCAGCTATGTAGTGCAACAGACTGTCTGATTGCGCTCAAATTTAAAGTGTTTAGGTTTGACCTCATATTACATAGTTTTGGTAAATCTAAAGGAAAATTGTATAATGTATGGCCAGCCTTAGTCTTTAATGCAAGTAAACTATTTTATATACGGTATGTAATCTTTATTACAAAGGTTCACAATTATTGCATCCCCAGCGATCAGTGTGTTGGCTGCAATACTTCTCTCTGGCAGGGAGGGGCAGTATGGCTTCACAAATCAGACTAGACCCAGCAATGCACACTCCAGGACATAACTAAACACCCTTTGCTTGGTTCTATTCCACACAAAATCAGATTGCAGAGAAATTCACAGCTAATTACCCAGATTCCTCCCCACCTCAAAAAGTACCCAGAATGCAGAGGGGTTTTCTTAATATATGCTGTAATTCTGCCATTTGTAACTAAGAGAGTGGGAATCAAATACATGCGGCAGAATCCCCACTGACCTGAGATGAGGTCAGATTTTTAGAAGATCTAATATGCAGACCAGGAATAGGCTCACAGGTTTGACAGATCAGCCAGGCAACTAGTATTTTTCATGAAAGTGGTCATTTCAGATCACATTATGCAAACATGGTCCACTGTTGTCACCATTGGAAAACACACCTTGAGAAATGCCATGCAGACATTGCTAGAGTGCATATAGACATGAAGCAGCTGTGAAGAGACATACAGTATCACACAAAAGTAAGTACATCCCCCTCAAATTTTAGTTTTTTATTATATCTTATAATGTGACAACACTGAAGAAATGACACTTTGCTACAATGTAAAGTAGTGAGTGTACAGCTTGTATAAGAGCCGGTTCACACTGAGGCGACACGACTCCTTACTACTTCAGGGGCGACTTGTGCATTCCCGTGCACCACGACTTCGGAGCGACTTGCAGGGACTTCACATAATGGAAGTTTATGCAAGTCACTCCGAGGTAGTACAGGACCCTTTTTCTAAGTCGGAGTGACTTGTGTCTCTCCTATTAGAACGGGTCTTGTAGCAGTCAATGGACCGCGAGGAAGCGCGACTTGTCAGGCTGACAAGTCGCCTGACAAGTCATGCTAGTGTGGACCGGCTCTAACAGTGTAAATTTGCTGTCCCCTCAAAATAACAACACAGCCATTATTGTCTATTATTATTGTCCGCTATTATCATTATTATCATTATTGTCCGCTGGCAACAAAAGTGAGTACACCCCTAAGTGCAAATGTCAAAATTGGGCCCAAAGTGTCAATATTTTGTTTGTCCACCATTATTTTCCAGCACTGCCTTAACCCTCTTGGGCATGGAGTTCACCAGAGCTTCACAGGTTGCCACTGGAGTCCTCTTCCACTCCTCCATGATGACATCACCGAGCTAGAGGATGTAAGCTCTAATGAGCAGGGCCCTCTGATTCCTCCTGTATTGAATTGTACTGTAACTGTATTGTCTTCCCCCACACTGTAAAGCTCTGCGCAAACTGTTGGCGCTATATAAATCTTGTATAATAATAATGTTGGAGTCCTTGCGCTCCTCCACCTTTCATTTGAGGATGCCCCACAGATGCTCAATAGGGTTTAGGTCTGGAGACATGCTTGGCCAGTCCATCACCTTTACCCTCAGCTTCTTTAGCAAGGCAGTGGTCATCTTGGAGGTGTGTTTGGGGTCGTTATCATGTTGGAATACTGCCCTGCAGCTCAGTCTCCAAAGGGAGGGGATCATGCTCTGCTTCAGTATGTCACAGTACATGTTGGCATTAAGGCTCCGTTCACATTATAGCGTATGGATCACAGGCAGAACCGCCGCGGTTCCGCCCGCGATCGGGAGATTATTGCAAATCGCGGGACGCCTGTGCGTTGCCCGTTGATTTGCAATAGACCCCCAAACGCTGAGCGATGTTGCCGCGATTTCCGCCTGCCGAATCGCGGTAACATCGTGCAAAAAAAATCGCGGGACGCAATACGATCCAAAGAAGCTCTTGTACTTTTTTGGTCGTATTGCGTCCCACGATTTTTTTTGCGCGCGATGTTACCGTGATTCGGCAGGCGGAAATCGCGGCAACATCGCTCAGCGTTTGGGGGTCTATTGCAAATCAACGGGCAACGCACAGGCGTCCCGCGATTTGCAATAATCTCCCGATCGCGGGCGGAACCACGGTGGTTCTGCCCGTGATCCATACACTATAATGTGAACGGAGCCTAATGGTTCCCTCAATGAACTATAGCTCTCCAGTGCCAGCAGCACTCATGCAGCCCCAGACCATGACACTCCCACCACCATGCTTGACAATAGGCAAGACACACTTGTCTTTGTACTCCTCACCTGGTTGCCGCCACACAGGCTTGACACCATCTGAACCAAATAATTTTATCTTGGTCTCATAAGAACACAGGACATGGTTCCAGTAATCCATATCTTCAACAAACTGTTTGCGGGCTTTCTTCTGCATCATCTTTAGAAGAGGCTCCCTTCTGGGATGACAGCCATGCAGACCAATTTGATGCAGTGTGCGGCGTATAGTCTGAGCACTGACAGGTTGACCCCCCACCCCTTCAAACTCTGCAGCAATGCTGGTAGCATTCATACATCTATTTCCCAAAGACAACCTCTGGATATGACGCTAAGCACGTGCACTCAACTTCTTTGGTCGACCATGGTGAGGCCTGTTCTGAGTGGAACCTGTCCTGTTAAACTGCTGTATGGTCTTGACCACAGTGCTGCAGCTCAGTTTCAGGGTCTAGGCAATCTTCTTATAGCCTAGGCCATCTTTATGTAGAGCACCAATTCTTTTTTTCAGATCTCCAGAGAGCCATGAGGTGCCTTGTTGAACTTCCAGTGACCAGTATAAGAGAGTGAGAGCAATAACACCAAATTTAACACACCTGCTCCTCATTCACACCTGAGACCTTGTCACACTAATGAGTCACATGACACCGGGAAGGGAAAATGGCTAATCGGGCCCAATTTGGACATTTTCACTTAGGGGTGTACTCACTTTTGTTGCCAGTGGTTTGGACATTAATGACTGTGTGTTGAGTTATTTTGAGGGGACAGCAAATTTACACTGTTATACAAGCTGTACACTCACTACTTTGTAGCAAAGTGTCATTTCTTCAGTGTTGTCACATGAAAAGATATAATAAAATATTTACAAAAATGTGAGGGGTGTTCTCACTTATGTGAGACACTGTACATATTCGCCAGCTCACCAAGGATCTTGCACAGCAGTCCGAAGAAACAATTTCAAAGGGATCATTTTAGGATGGGTTCAACATTTCTGGGTCACACAGGACCCCTTCATCAGGCGTGTGATGCCTGATGAAGGGGTCCTGCGTGACTCTGAAACGTTGCACCTATCCTGATGGGATCCTTTTTGAAATAAAATGTTTCTTCGGACTGCTATGCAAGATCCTTTGTGTGCTGGCGAATATTTATGTATCTGTGACAGATTAAGTGTCCAGCTGGTGATCGCTGCAGCACCCACAACTGATGTGCCTATATCCAGGAAGGTGTGCGATGGGAATATGAACTATTCTGAAGCGGCTGTAAAGAGGTTGCAGAAGATCAGAAGCATTAAGATGTAACGAGAGAAGGAAAAAAAAACAAGGATTTTAATAAAAAAAAAGGTCATCCATTTGGGGTTGTTTTGAGATCAGTTTGTGCTTTGCTTTTGTCATTGTGATTTTGAAGGGTTTTGCCACTCTAACTCTGGGGTTGAACAGCAATTCCTTAGGTAGTGAAGCTGAGCACATTTTCACTGCCCCAGCCCTAGTGTGTGGCCCAGGGTTCTGGAAACTGGAATTTCCTTCTGAGGCTCCCTGTGAAGGATATATCCAACATTATACTTATGTAAGCCACTCCTGTATGTCTACTGTGCCAGTGTAAACCACAGCAGGAACAACCTCTCAGCACAGTGCAGGGTGTGGGAGGTCACTGCCCTTCTCTATCGCTTTAGTGACTATGTTGCTGTATAAAAAAAAAAAATGAAATGCAAAACAACTTAGTTAAACTGAATTCCAAACCCAAAAATGTTTAATGAAATATTCAAGAGCCACTAAATATAGATCCAGTTTGGGTGCACCAAATGTCTTTGCAAACCCAGATATTACCTTGTAAAAGTAGCAGTGGCATCACTGTGCCTGAGCAGAGCTGTAGGAGGGACCCAGTAGGCCCCACCCACTACAGGCAGCCTGCAGAAATCTACAGTAAGGGGTGGAGACAGGATCAGTCACCCTGCACAAGGAAAGGGTAGCACTGACCAGTCTATAATACAGGCTGCTCCTGCACAGAGGTAGTTTCACTCAGGACTGGTCAGTTGTAATACAGCGCCTTGAAAAATTATTCATACCCCTTGAAATTTTCCACATTTTGTCATGTTACAACCATTCACGTAAATTTTATTTTTTGGGGATTTTATGTGATCGACCAACACAAATTGGCACATAATTGTGGTAGGAAAATGATAAATGGTTTTCAAACTTTTTTACAAATAAATCTGTGAAGAGTGTGGTGTGCATTTGTATTCAGCCCCCCGAGTCAATACTGTGTAGAACCACCTTTCACTGCAATTACAGCTGCAAGTCTTTTTGGGTATGTCTCCACCAGCTTTGCACATCTAGAGAGTGAAATTTTTACCCATTCTTTGCAAAATAGCTCAAGCTCTGTCAGATTGGATGGAGAGCGTCTGTGAATAGCAATTTTCAAGTCTTGCCACAGATTCTCAATTGGATTTAAGTCTGGACTTTGACTAGGCCATAATTACACATGGACATGCTTTGATCTAAACCATTCCATTTTGGCTCTGGCTGTATGTTTAGGGTCATTGTCCTGCTGGAAGGTGAACCCCCGCCCCTGTCTCAAGTCTTTTGCAGACTCTAACAGGTTTTCTTCTAAAGTTTCCCTGTATTTGGCTCCATCCATCTTCCCATTAACTCTGACCAGCTTCCCTGTCCCTGCTGAAGAAAAGCATCTCCACAACATGATTCTGCCACCACCATCCCCGGTGGGAATGGTGTGTTCAGGAAGATGTGCAGTGTTAGTTTTCCACCACACATAGAGTTTTGCTTGTAGGCCAAAAAGTTCAGTTTTGGTCTCATCTGAGCACCTTCTTCCACATGTTTGCTGTTTCCCCCACATGGCTTCTCGCAAACTGCACAGGGACTTCTCATGGCTTTCTTTCAACAATGGCTTTCTTCTTGTCACTATTCCATAAAGGGCAGATTTGTGGAGTGCATGACTAATAGTTGTCCTGTGGACAGATTCTCCCACCTGAGCTGTGGATCTCTGCAGCTCCTCCAGAGTTACCATGGGCCTCTTGGCTGCTTCTCTGATTAATTCTCTCCTTGCTCGGCCTGTCAGTTTAGGTGGACGGCCATGTCTTGGTAGGTTTGCAGTTGTGCCATACTCTTTCCATTTCAGATGAGATATAGATATATATATATATATATATATATATATATATATATTTTTTTTTTTAATACCCTAACCCTGCTTTACACTTCTCCACAACTTTATCCCTGACCTGTCTGGTTTGTTACTTGATGATACTGTTTGTTCACTAAGGTTCTTTAACAAACCCCTGAGGGCTTCACAGAACAGCTGTATTTATACTGAGATTAAATTACACACAGGTGGACTCTATTTACTAATTTGGTGACTTCTGAAGGCGATTAGTTCCACTAGATTTTAGTTAGGGGTATCAGAGTAAAGGGGGATGAATACAAATGCATGCCACACTTTTCACATATTTATTTGTAAAAACTTGAAAATAATTTATCATTTTCCTTTCACTTCACAATTATTTGCCACTTTGTGTTGGTCTATCACATAAAATCCCAATAAAATACATTTACGTTTTTTCCTTTACCTATCTTTTGCAGTGACTTCATTGTTTTTTATTTATTTATTTTTTTGTACAGAGTCACTTTAAAGAGGTATTAATCACTTCAAACCCGACCTATAGACAAATGGCAGCCGGGCAGTGGCTTTCCCATCCTAACTGAAGGTCATAAGACGTCCTGTCAGGAAGCGTGGATCGTGGAGTCGCACAGCAGCACGATCTGTCACTGATCGTGTCCTTAAGACACAGCCGATGACTGATCAGAGTACCAGCTCACTGCCAGTACAATGTGACCACCGCAACGACTCAAAGCAGATCACATGACAGTTGTACACAATGGATGGCTTCCTTTCATGCCATCCACTGTTGACAATCGTGTTGCCAGCTTTGATTGGTCAATTTGTTCACATGGTACAGACAAGGCCAATCACAGCCCATCTGTGTCATGTGATTAGCTTTGACCAATCACAGCTAATCACAACAAAACAGACAATGATTCAGTTTCATTTAGTGAAATGCGTACTTCTAGAAATGTAATTCACTCCTATAAGCAAACACAATCTTAAAAAAAAAAAAAAAAAATCATGATTTCTTCCCCAGAGTAGTACAATGTTACTATGGTAACATTATAATACTCTGGTCACAGTGTGTTTAAAAAAAAAAATCATAAAAAAAAAAAATAGTTATAAAAATAAAAAGAAATTATAACATTTTCTTTTTTTGTACTGTCATAAATCAGCATCCCTGATCACCGCCACACCAGTTATATGATGATGCTAAACTGCACAGGTGAGAGTATGTAAAAAAAAAAATGTGAATTTTTTTTTTTTCTATTTCTTTTTTTTCCAAAAAATTATGACAAAAAATGACAACTTCAAAAACCTACCATGCCTCGAAATACGAAACAAAATACCTTGGACTGTCTACTTTCCAAAAAAGGGGTCATTTGGGGGGTATCTGTCCTGGCATTTAAGGGGCTCAAGAAATGAGATAGTCCGTCAGTACATCAGGATTGATGAATTTTCAGATATACTGTATACAATAGTTTGTGGACTCTTTAACTTTCACTAAATAATATATACTGATTTGGGTTATGTTTACCAAAGAAATGTAGCAGAATACATTTTGGCCTAAATTTATGAAGCATAATTTCCTATTTGCAAAATATTATAAAAGAAACAAAGAAAAAAATGTTTTTTTCTTTCAAAATTTTCATTCTTATTTGGTTTATTTAGCAAAAAATAAAAAACCCAGTGGTGAATAAATGAATAAATACCACCAAAAGAAAGCTCCATTTGTGTAAACAAAGTGATACAAATTTAGTTTGGGTACAGTGTTGCATGACTGCGCAATTGTCATTCAGTGAGACGGTGCTGAAAGCTGAAAATTTGCCTGGGCAGGAAGGGGGGAAAAGTGCCTAGTATTGAAGTGGTTAAACGAAAAAGAACAACAGACTTACTGCCCAGATCACTAGGTAAAAATAAAAAGCAAGCCTAAGAGTCCATTCACACTGGTACGACTTGTCAGGTGACTTGGTCAGCCTGACAAGTCGCGCACCGTCGCTCCCACTGTGTAGTACAGGAGCCGTTCTAATAGGAGCGACAGAAGTCGCTCCGACTTAGAAAAAAGGGTCCTGTACTACTTGGGGGTGACCTGGAGGTGACTTGCATTGGCTTCCATTATGTGAAGTCCGTGCAAGTCGCGCTGCATGCGTCTTCACAGGTCGCCCCCTAAGTCAGAGCGACCTAATGTGAACGGGGACTTAAAAGGAAAACGAATGCGTGTCTATGATTTGGGAGATTGCAATATAATAAGCGTTTGCTTTTGGGTTTAATAGCTTTAAGGTTAAACTCCACTTTAGTTCATAATTCAATGGCAGATGACTGCTTCTCTATCAAGATTAGCAAACTTCACTGCAGATTCTCACCTGCTTTGGTCAAGGTATACTGAGACATGCCAATCCAGCAACTACCAATGCTTCAATCACCTGATCAATTCCAGTTTTTTTATGTAAGAGAAGCATAAGACCTTCAGCAGGACTGTAGATGTCAACTGCAGTCAATCTGGATCTGCTTAAAACTTTGAAGTGTTACTAAGCCCACAATAGTAAAATCAGTCTGTATATGCAGTAAAGCATGCTTGTTATACTCACTGTGGAACCTAAGGGGTTAATCCTGCGCTTAAAAAAGGCTGTTTGATCCTGTCTTCTCTGACCTCCCCTTCTCCCATTGTCCCCAATCAATCTCCTGAGAGCCTTAGGGGCACTCTGCACATGCTCAGTTCGGTGTGTATTGCAAGTGAGTTTTTTTTTGTTTTTCTTGGGAGGGTGCATGTGTTCTGAAAAGGGCCAGTTAGTGCTGATTGGCCCTTTGCTGATCACATGCACCATCCCAAGAGAAAAAAAAAAAAAAAACATCTTGCAATACACACCGAACTGAGCATGTGCAGAGTGCCCCCAAGGCTCTGTGCTATCAGGAGATGGATTGGGGACAATGGAAGAACGGGGAGGATCAGAGAAGACAGGATCAAAAAGCAGTTTTACACAATGTGCAGAATTGACCCCTTAGGTTCCACAGTGAGTATAACAAGTGCTGTCCAGACAGAGGGTCAGGACTCCTGCAGCCTCATAGGACAATCAGGGGAGAATAAAAACTCCTACAAGCTTTAACCAGACACTGATAGAAGTCACAAGGCTGCTCTAACTGCTGATGAGAAAAGGTATTTAGCAGTTTATATTTACTAAAATAATTGTATTTCCATGTTCTGTGTACTGTGGGGGAGCAGATATAGCGAATGCAGGCTCCTGGGTTTAGTAACCCTTTAACCACTTAAGCCCCGGAGGATTTGGCTGCCCAAAGACCAGGCCCTATTTTGCGATTCGGCACTGCGTGACTTTAACGGACTATTGCGCGGTCGTGCGATGCTGTACCCAAATGAAATTGACGTCCTTTTTTCCCACAAACAGAGCTTGGTGGTATTTGATCACCTGTGCGATTTTTACTTTTTGCGCTATAAACAAAAAAAGAGCGACAATTTTGAAAAATGAACAATATTTTTGACATTTTTTTATATGAAATTCCCCAAAAAAATGTAAAAATCTAATTTTTTTAACATTTTAGGCCAATTTGTTTTGTGCTACATATTTTTGGTAAAAAAAATAGCAATAAGCGTATTTTGATTGGTTTGCGCAAAAGTTATTGTGTTTACTAACTAAGGGAAAGATTTTTGTAATTTTTATTGTTTTTTTACTTAACGAGTAATGGCGGTGATCTGCAATTTTTTTTTTTTTTTTCTTTTTTTTTTTCTTGCAGGACTGCGACATTGCGGCAGACAGATCGGACCCTTGACTGACATTTTTGACACTTTTGGGGGTACCAGTGATATTACTACAGTATTCAGTGCTATACATATGCAGTGTTACTGTAAAAATGACACTGGCAGGGAAGGGGGTTAACTTTATTGGTGATGCAGGGGTTAAGTGTGTCCCTAGGGGCGTGCTTCTAACTGTAAAGGGGTGTGGCTAGTGATGTAACCACAGAGACATACGATCCTACATAGCAGGATCGTATGATCTCTGCAGTTAGATCAGGGAGAATGACAGGCGGCTTTGTTTACATTAGCCGCCTGCCTTTCTCCCTCTGCACCGGGAGATCGCGAGTGACCGGCGGACATCGGGTCCGCTGGTCACACGCGCGGACATGTTGGGGAACAAGCGGTGGCGGGAGCGCACCTCCGGCGGCACGCAATCGCCCCCTAGAGGCTCTCAGGCTAGCGACGTAGTACTACGTCATTTTGCCTGTACGGGGCTGACTGCCGCAGTAAATATACTGTGGGCGGTCGGCAAGTGGTTAAATCAGGGGTCTTCCAACTTTGGCGCTCCAGTTCAGGAACTACAATTCCCATCATGCCTGGTCATGTCTGTGAATGTCAGAGTTTTACAATGCCTCATGGGATGTGTAGTTCCGCAACAGCTGGAGGGCCGTAGTTTGAGGATCCCTGCTTTAAATGAAGGTCTGTGGAAACCCCTGGGAAAAACAGTGAGCCAATCACAGAAGCAAGAAATGAGATTCCTGGGGGGTCGTTCTCTTCATAAACTTTGCATGAAACATGTACAGAAATACTCATATTTTTTTTTGCCAAGGAAGTAAGGGAACAACATTTTAATATTCTTGGAAATTACTGTCAGCTGCTGATATAAATGGAAAAGGGAATTGTAAATGACTTGTTTGTAGCTGTAGCAGCGATATACAGCATGTTGTATCCTTACAGGAGTGGAGTGTTCCTTTAAGAGGGTGGACATTGGCAGCTGTAATTTCCTATCAAACAAGCTCACCAAACTCGGCCATATTATGCGCCTGAAACATTTCTCAATATTTTTACACATAGAAAAACTCGGAGAGGAAGCCTGCCGTTTGCTTTTAATATCCACCCTAAGTATTAAATCCACACAATTTACCTGCCTGGCTCGCTAATATAAACCACCTGCGCCGTAAATCTGCTAAACGCTTCAACGCTTTTGGGGGAAAATGTCGAAGCTCTGGGCTAAAGTATGAATAAAAAATAAAGTAGGCAAAGCTGGATTTTTATTCCTTGGCCCCTCTCATGCAGCGGCACCGACAGTGGATGCCCAACGCACATTGCCAACACACGCCGAGCACCTCGCTGCACTCCGAGCAAAAAGATGTATTGAGCAAAATAATTCCTGCATAAACAGTCTGAGAAAAAGCACCACAGTGTATCGCAGTACAAACGCTGCGAACATCGTCTGCGACAATCCACCACTACTGCGACAGCTGAGCTTTTCCTGCAGGCTTGCACGTTTCCACTGACTCCTCTCCTGAACTGAAATAGCTTACTGTGATTTCACTGCACACTGTGAGCTTCTAATACTTTGAATAAGAAGGTGCAGCAAGTCTGATAGAGCCCACCTCATTTCCTGGTTGGTGGATGTCCAGCATCATCACCTAACTCTTCTCCCCAGCCTGACTTTCCCTGGTCCACTCCTTACATTCATTGGATTTCAATCATGGAAGCTCAGCACTGCATGCAGGCATTACCTAGGGCAGTCTGCATGCAGGCATTACCTAGGGCAGTCTGCATGCAGGCATTACCTAGGGCAGTCTGCATGCAGGCATTACCTAGGGCAGTCTGAATGCAGGCATTACCTAGGGCAGTCTGCATGCAGGCATTACCTAGGGCAGTCTGCATGCAGGCATTACCTAGGGCAGTCTGCATGCAGGCATTACCTAGGGCAGTCTGCATGCAGGCATTACCTAGGGCAGTCTGCATGCAGGCATTACCTAGGGCAGTCTGCATGCAGGCATTACCTAGAGCAGTCTGCATGCAGACATTACCTAGAGCAGTCTGCATGTAGGCATTACCTAGGACAGACTGAATGCAGGCATTACCTAGGACAGACTGCATGCAGGCATTACCTAGGGCAGTCTGCATGCAGACATTACCTAGAGCAGTCTGCATGTAGGCATTACCTAGGGCAGACTGCATGCAGGCATTACCTAGGGCAGACTGCATGCAGGCATTACCTAGAGCAGACTGCATGCAGGCATTACCTAGAGCAGTCTGCATGCAAATGCAATCAACACTATATTACCAAAAGTATTGGGACGCCTGCCTTTTCACACACATAAACTTTAATGGCACCTCAGTCTTAAGCCCCGTACACACAATCAGATTATCGAACGATCTGTCGTCCGTTTTTTGTGGCATGCTAGTCTGATGTGGAAAGTGAAGAGGTTATTTTCATACGAATTTTCCCGTACGACAGAATTCTACTTCAGAAGTGATGCCATGTGTTGGATTGTTTTGTGTTCTTTCTCTCTGAGCATGCCTAGTCTTGCTCTTAAGATTTTTTTCTGTCTAAATCTGTACTAATGAGACGAATATCGGACGTTGTTTTGACGGATGACAAAAATTATATAGCCTGTGTATCAGGATTTTGTCAGCCGAAAAGTCGGAGTCGGCTGTCGAAAGCACCATACTAACAATCCGAAAATCGGCAGATCGGTCGTCGGATGAATTTTCCCTACAGATTTTCTTATTGTGTGTACGGGCCTTTAATGTGTAGGGTTCAATATTGAGTTGGCCCACCCTTTGCTTTAAGAGCTTCAACTCTTCTAGGATGGCTGTCCATGAAGTTTAGGAGTGTGTCTATAGGAATGTTTGACCATTCTTACAGAAGTGCATTTGTGAGATCAGGCACTGATGTAGGAAGAGAAGGCCTGGCTTGTAGTCTCCGCTCTAATTTATCCCAAAGGTGTTCTATGGGGTAGAGGTCAGGACTCTGCGCAGGCCAGTCAAGTTCCTCCACCACAAATTCGCTCACATGTCTATGGACTTTGTGCGCTGGTCCAAATCATTTGGTGGAGGGGGATTGTGTTGTGGTGGTTGTTTTTCAGGGGTTGGGCTTGGCCACTTGGTTCCAGTGAAGGGAATTAAGGGAATGAAGGGAATTAAGGCATCAGCATACCAAGACATTTTGGACAATTTCATGCTCCCAACTTTGTAGGAAAAGTTTGGGGATGGCCCTTTCCTGTTCAAACTTGACTGCGCACCAATTCACAAAGCAAGGTCTATAAAGACATGGATGAGCGAGTTTGGGGTGAAGAAACATCAAGCAAGATTCACCAACATCTGTCCTTCAATGCTTTACTGTACTATTCAACCTATTTATCAAAATGTAGATTCAATTGAAATTCGTTTATCATTTTCCAGATATTCACCCAGCTGAAATCTATGGCTTGTGTGCTGGTAGTTTTGGCCATTTGACATGCTGTAGGTACGGTAAGTGACCTGTTTTTATAGTTCTATCTCCAGTGTGTGCAGCTATTCGTTTGTGGGACAACATTGGTGTTTGAGAATGGCTTTTTTTCCTTCCTCCTATTGATGTAACTCCAGCATCACTGCTTTTGGCAGGAGAAAGTAGCAGCTAGTGTTGGCTGATCGTGAGCTGCTGCCTTCTCTGGGACTGAGACAGCCTTGCCAGTTTCAAACTCTGACTTTTCCATTGAATTCTCTCTCTGATGCCGAGGTGGTGAAGCGTTATCGCCTGTCTTGGCCCGCCATGCTAGAGTTGCTCCATCTTAGTAGTGAAGGATCTGGAGCCACAAACAACTTGCACTGGAACCTTTCTTGCTTTAGGGAAGGTCAAAGCATCCTCCATTTAGTAGTCATTAGCATGAGCATTTGGGATGAGCCAACCCAGTTTATCCCACATACATAGGCAGGTGTTGGAGGCAGCAGTACAATATACAGTGCCTTGAAAAAGTATTAATACTCCTTGAAACTTTCCACATTTTTTCATGTTCCAACCAAAAACGTAATATATTTTTTGATTTTTTTTTTTTTGTGATAGACCAACACAAAGTGGCAAATAATTGTGAAGTAAAATGGAAATGATTAATGGTTTTCAAAATTGTTTACAAATAAATATGTGAAAAGTGTGGCGTGCATTTGTATTCAGCCCCCCTGAGTCAATACATTGTAGAACCACCTTTCACTGCAATTACAGCTGCAAGTCTTTTTGGGGATGTCTCTACCAGCTTTGCACATCTGGAGAGTGACATTTTGCCCATTCTGCTTTGCAAAATAGCTCAAGCTCTGTCAGATTGGATGGAGAGCGTCTGTGAACAGCAATTTTCAAATCTTGCCACAGATTCTCAATTGAATTTAGGTCTGGACTTTGACTGGGCCATTTTAACATTCTCACATGAATATGCTTTGATGTAACCATTCCAGTGTAGCTCTGGCTGTATTTTTAGGGTCATTGTCCTGCTGGAAGGTGACCCTCCTCTCAAGATTTTGCAGACTCTAAACATGTTTTCTTCTAAAATGTATTTGGCTCCATCCATCTTCCCATCAACTCTGACCAGCTTCCCTGTCCCTGCTGAAGAAAAGCATCCCCACAACATGATGCTGCCACCACCATGTTTCACGGTGGGGATGGTATGTTCAGGGTGATGTGCAGTGTTAGTATTCCAACACACATAGCGTTTTGCTTTTAGGCCAAAAAGTTCAATTTTGGTCTTATCTGACCAGAGCACCACCTTCCACATGTTTGCTATGTTACCCACATGGCTTCTCACAAACTGCAAACGGGAGTTCTTATGACTTTCTTTCAACAATGGCTTTCTTCTTGCCACTCTTCTATAAAGGGCAGATTTGTGAAGTGCACAACTAATAGTTGCCCTGTGGACAGATTCTCTCACTTGAGCTGTGGATCTCTGCAGCTCCTCCAGAGTTACCATGGGCCTCTTGGCTGCTTCTCTGAATAATGCTCTTGTTGCCGGGCCTGTCCGTTTAGGTGGATGGCCATGTCTTGGTAGGTTTGCAGTTGTGCGTTACTATCATTTTTAGATGATGAATTAAACAGTGCTCTGTGAGCTGTTCAAAGCTTGGGATATTTTTTTTATAACCTAACCCCGCTTTAAACTTCCCCACAACTTTATCCCTGACTTGTCTGGTGTGTTCCTTGGCCTTCATGATGCTGTTTGTTGACTAAGGTTCTCTAACAAAGCTTTAAGGGCTTTACAGAACAGCTGTATTTATACTGAGATTAGATTACACACAGGTGGATTTACTAATTGGGTGACCTCTGAAGGCAATTGGTTCCACTAGATTTTATTTAGGGGTATCAAAGTAAAGGGGGCTAAATACAAATGCACCCCACAATTTTCAGATAATTATTTGTAAAAATTTTTTGAAAACCAGTAACGATTTTCCTTCCACTTCACAATTATGTGCCACTTTGTGTTGGTCTATCACAAAAAATCCCAATAAATACACTTATGTTTTTGGTTGTAACATGACAAAATTTGGCAGGGTATAAATACTTTTTCAAGGCACCGTAAATACTCATTTATCTATTTCCCTAAATCTAATAGTAAGTGGCTGGCTACCAAACAGGCCTTTTACCACCTAACTCGGATGCTGAATATAATGGGTGCAAGTGATTGTACCCATGTACCAATTGCACCTCCACATCACAAGGAAGAAGTGGAAGAGTATAGAACACTTCCATTCACTAAACCTTCAAGTTGGGTGTGGTGCACAAATGCGTAGTCTCAAGCCCCGTACACACGTACCGATGGTCGGCTTACAAATGTTCCTCTTTTCTCCCCGGGATGTTGGTGTCTGCTGAAAAGTGCAAAGACAGCACAAGGACAGCACAAGAATTTTGTCCGCCGACTGCAGAAGTGATGTCATGTAATGGTTAACTTTCCCTGTGTTTTCTATTTTCTGAGCATGCCCAGTCTTGCAAATCTGCGGTCTGTCGGCCGAATTGTGTACTGACAGGCGAACAATCGTCCGTTCTGGTGTCGGCATACAAATATTTTCATGTTTGCACGAAAGACTTTTGTCCGCGGATTGTGCGCAGACATCTGTCGGAGGCACCATACTAACACGCGTACAATCGGCAGATCCTTCGTCCACCGACGTTTGTATGCCGACGATCGGTACGTGTGTACGGGCCTTCAGTGTCAGCTTTGCCTCTGCTGGAAGTTGTCATGATTCATCCATTTTGAGGAGGTCCGGCCTGGTAATGAAATTCCTCAGAGGAGGGATTCCAGCGGGCCAGCTTGCAGGTAAGTGCATTCTGCATGATGGTATGATGCCTAGCACTCCCATGAAATTAAATAATGTAAGTTATTATCAATCAATCCTATATTACTATTTAAGTCACTCTATGTACATCACTACCCTTGTCAAACCCAAACCAATGTGATAGCAGTCTACCATGCCACATATTGGCTGCTTTGGTAAAAGGATTAGTAAGATTGATACACTGGGAAAAGTAACCAAGCCTTGGCCAAGTTGATTGTGAAAAGTAACCAAGCCTTGGCCAACTTGTATCTATAGAACATTTGATACTCCAAGGGAAGCGGCTAGTACTCAAATGCTTCTACATGGATACATTGTTCCACAACAAACCTTACAGTAAAGATGTCTGGGCTCACCCTACCAAATCAATAGCATGTACAGTAAGTGTGGAGGAGACAGACTGGGTTTGTTACTTTCACTCTTGTTCTACTTTTTTGGAATTTTCATATCATAAGTACCCTAAAGAATACACTCCAAGTCCATTTAATGCACATCACTCAACATGTGTCCTTGATGCCCCTTCAACGTTTGACGGCCAGCGACAGAACAGCAACAAGGCATAAGTGGGGGATTTCTCCATCCACCTCGTGAAAAAATATTTCTGGCATAATTAACGGGTATTGGATATAACAAAACACTTTCAATGGTATATTTAACAGAAATGGTATATTTATTAAAAAGAGGTAATTCATTGTTAGGATTTACATACACCTTGATTACTCTGTGTATTGTTTCTTCCCTATAAATAAAAATGCCTTAACTTCAGACATATTTAAAACCCAACTCTGCTTGTGGCAAAACTGTTATGGTCATGAGTAGGTTTGGGGTGGAGGAAATTGCCTGGCCTGCACAGAGTCCTGACCTCCACCCAATAGAACACCATTGGGATGAATTAGAGTGGAGACTCCGAGCTAGGCCTTCTCGTCCACATCAGGGCCTGACCTCACAAATGCGCTTCAGGAAGAATGGTCAAACGTTCCCATAGACACACTCCTAAACCTTGTGGACAGCCTTCTTAAGAGAGTTGAAGCTTTTATAGCTGCAAAGGGTGGGCCAACTCAATATTGAACCCTACAGACTAAAGCTGGATACACACACATATCCAACTTTTGTGGTTAGATTTCCTTCAGATTTACTTTTTCTATGTAGTGCAAGGGCCTGCCAGATTACATACAAATTGAAAGTGTTTAGGTTTGACCTCATATTATATGGATTTGGTAAGTCTAAAGGAAAAAGTCTTCAAAAAATCTTACAGTGTGTATGGCCCATAAGACTGGGATGCTATTAAAGTTCATGTGAATGTAAAGGCAGGCGTCCCAACACTTTTATAGTGTAGCTGCCCCTCCATAGATACGGTACAGTGAGTGAGCGTTGTCACTCTAGGACACAAAATGTGTTACTGGCAGAATCACCGGGAACAAATAAGAGGGAAAAAGCCTGAAACAAGAAAACGAATGCAGCTAACACATCTGAGGACTGGTAAGATGCAATATATTGCATCTTAAGTGCCGGTTCACACTACTGCGGGTGCGCTGATCGCATGTAATTCGGAGCGCACTGCTCCTTCATTACATGCGATCTCATGTGCGGTGCGAATTTCAGCCATACACTTTGTATGGCTGAATTCGCACTGCATCCGCACCAAAGACGCACAGGAGGCTTTTTTTGAGCCGCATCAAAATCGGATCGCACAGTGGTTCACACTTGTGCGATCCGATTCTGTGCATACTTGCAGATCGCACTGCGATATGCAATCAAACTGGGGGCGTCGTTAACTTTTAATTGACACTTCCTGCGTATCGCATATGGCAGGGTGAACTGCCAGAGGTGTGGATGCTATGCGGGAACAAGCTGCATATTCGCAGCGTTCCTGCATCGCAAAAGTGTGAACCGAGCCTTAACCACTTGCCGACCGCCGCACGACTATCTACGGCGGCGGTCAGCCCCTCACAGGCAAAGTGACGTAGGTCTACGTCGCTCGCCTGTGAGGGTTTAGGGAGCGAGCGCGCGCCGCCGGAGGCGCGCTCCCGCTCCCGCGTGGTCACGGACCCCCCCGCGCGCGTGACCGGCGGACCCGATCGCCGCCGGCCACTCTGCGATCGGCGGGGGAGAGGGAGAAAGTCAGGCAGCTTGTGTAAACAAGCTGCCTGTCATTCTCCTCTCTGTATGAGAGCTGATCACATGGATCTACTATGTAGATCCATTGATCACTCCTCATACAGTTGAAGCCACAGCCAATCACAGTTAGAATCACGCCCCTAGGGACACACACAGCCCCTCCCTCTCAAATAAAGTTAACCCCTTCACTACCAGTGCATTTTTACAGTAACAGTGCATATGTATAGCACTGATTACTGTAGAAATGTCACTGGTAACCCCAAAAGTGTCAAAAATGTCAGTCAAGGGTCCGATCTGTCCGCCGCAATGTCGCAGTACCGCAAAAAAAATCGCAGATCGCCGCCATTACGCGTTAAAAAAAAAAACAACAAAAATGACAAAAATCTTTCCCTTTGTTAGTAAACGCAATAACTTTTGCGCAAACCAATCAAAATACGCTTTTTGCGATTTTTTTTACCAAACATAGGTAGCATAAAACAAATTGGCCGAAAATATTAAAAAATTTTGATTTTTACATTTTTTTTTGGGGGAATTTCATATAAAAAAAAGGGAAAAATATTGCTATTTTTGCAAAATTTACGCTCTTTTTTTGTTTATAGCGCGTGATCAAAAAATCGCACAGGTGATCAAATACCACCAAAAGAAAGCTCTGTTTGTGGGAAAAAAAGGACGCCAAATTCGTTTCGGTACAGCGTCGCACGACCGCGCAATTGTCCGTTAAAGTCACGCAGTGCCGAATCGCAAAATGCCCTCTGGTCGTTTAGCAGCCAAATCCTCCGGGGCTTAAGTGGTT
Source organism: Pelophylax lessonae (assembly GCF_965119305.1). Taxonomy (NCBI): domain Eukaryota; kingdom Metazoa; phylum Chordata; class Amphibia; order Anura; family Ranidae; genus Pelophylax; species Pelophylax lessonae. The sequence goes on from NC_138771.1 coordinate 496,983,125, forward strand.
AAAGAGGTTGTAAACTCGTTTGAGTTTTTTTTTTTTTTTTTACACCCTGCAAAAGAAAGACATAATGAGCTAGTATGCATTGCATATTAGCTCATTATGCAATACTTACCTCAGAACGAGCCCCCGCCGTGCCGCTCACTCACCTCTATGACGGGCGACATGTCTAGTCGCCCGTCTTCCGGGATCGCGGCATCCGGCCATCTGATTGGCCGGAGCCGCGGTGTCGTCACTCCCGTGCACGCGCGCGGGAGCCGACAGTCACGGCACGGGGCTCTGAAGGAACGGCACGATCGGCCGTTCCTTCAGAGCGCATGCGCCAGTGACGTCACTGGCGACATGTAAGGTAAATATCTCCTAAACGGTACATGTTTAGGAGATATTTACAGTACCTATAGGTAAGCCTTATCATAGGCTTGCCTATAGGTACAAGTTGTAGAGGAGGGTTTACTTCCTCTTTAACCTTGGGTTTAGATATACTTTATTATAAAGAACGGTTACTGGTAAAAATATTGTACATGGCAAAGTTCAGCAATGTTCAGTGCATACAGAAGGATTAAAGTGAGATTTTGCAATCTCTTGGAATTCTTTGAGGGCCCATTTAAATGTTTGTAGTGTGTTAGCAAGCATTGGGTTAGGGCAGCCCATTGACAAAAAACTTTCTGCAAATTGAACATGTCACAAAATCTGTAAGGCAGCACCCTGGACTCACAGGACACCCAGCGTCAATCAACCTGTAGTGGGCTTTTTATTTTTTAATTATTAAAAAATATAGGTACCCGTGTGTGACTACGCTGTATATCCTAGCTGAGCATGTCTGAGCCTGGTCAAAAAAAAAGCTCTGCACTGTGATGTACACAAGCTTCTCTGGTTATGGCGCTGTCAGCATGATAGAGTAAAAGACGAGGGCACAGACAATGCATTTTTCTGAGTTGTAGGTCCTGAGCTGGAGATCAATAATAGGAGTAATTACAACAGATTTTATAACCACTTTCACTGAGAAACTGGAGTTCTTCCTTAAGATTCCAGGGCTGCTAGGAGTGAATCATAGACAAGAGCCTTGATGTTTAAATTTTTTAGTTAACGTTTAATTGACAAGTGAAGCGCGTAACATCCCAGCATCCTGCACACAAGGGATATAATCTGCTTTTAAGGTTAATCTGGTTCCCTCCTCTTGCCTCTGGCACCAGATAATTCACGGCCCGCTTAAAGGGACCCTTAAAATATCCTTTACTTCAATAGAGAGATCCCAGTTGGAAGCTCTGGACCCTCTATTGTCCCACAATGAGGGTCAGATTCATGAAAGGGGGGCTAATCATGCAGAAAGTGTGCGGTGGGACAAAGATTGGATCCTCTAATTAATTCTGGAGATGACTGGGATAAAATAGAGATGAGGACGAGCCCCTCTGCCTTTCGCCAAACAACCCCTATCCCCAGCTCTAAATGGGTCTACAGATTCTGATATACACATTTTTATAAAGTGGGATTTTACAGCAGTGTACAGTAGATGTAACCCTGATTCCTAAAATCTAATAAAAGCTTTAAAGTGGCTCTAAAGTCTTGAGGATTTTTACCTAAATGCTTTGTATGCCCCCCAGCCCCCCCACCCTTATTCCTGCTTGAACCCGATCGGATCCAGTGATATGCACGAGAGCAGCAGCTCTCCCCTCTGTCTCCCTCCTCATTGGACAGATTTATAGCAGTGGCAACTATTGGCTCCTGCTGCTGTCAATAAAATGCCGTGAGGAGGGAGCAGAGGGCGGGGCGGAGTCACCGACTCTGTCAATAGGCGCAGACTGGGCAGCTCGGGAGCACTTGCCAAAGAGGCCTGGAGCGCCGGCGGGGAACCCAAAATAAAGGAGGATCAGGGCTGTTCTGTGAAAAACACAGAGCACGTAAGTATGACAAGTGTTTGTTAAAAAAAAAAAAATCACAAAAAAAATAAATCAAAGGTTTAATATCACTTTTACACATTGCTAAAAATGTAAATTGGCCCCCAATGTTCTAAAATCTACAACTTTTTTAGTCCTGGTGATTCTGCTATGAAGGTTCTTGTTCATTCATAATCTGTTATAGGGTGACAGCTCTCTGTACCTGCCTACCCATTATGTGCCTGCGTTGGCACCCTGTCACATACCCCCCTTGTGGAGATTATAATTGGCCATGCTCAGGCCCGTCGCGTCAAGGCAGGCAAAACAAGCAATTGCTTGGGGTCCCGAGCCGGCCTCGGGCCCCAAGACCCAAGACACAGACTGTCATTATCCCAAAAACCCAAAACACAAACCCCTTACACACACAGGCCGGCCTCACAACACACAGGCGGCCTGTGACAGGCCGGGCCGGCGGGCGCACAGCGGAGGAGCGGCATGACGTCACGCGGCGCCGGCTTGCTAGTGGGAGAGTGCTTTGCGTGTGTGCGGGGGGGGGGCCTCCATGTCCATTTTGCTTGGGTCCCCCAAATTCCTTCAAACGGCCCTGGCCATGCTGACACACATTATGCAGGCATTGTTGGCACTGTTGTCACCATCAGGAAGCCACTCCAGAGCAATGATGTGAAGCTAACTCTGAAGTTAGTGCATGCGTTGTCACCTTGTCACAGGGGCCTCTGAGGGAGACTACAACCCACTGTGTCAATGCACAGGTACTGTCTACTGTTGTCACTATCAGGAAACCCACCCGTGAACTGCATGTAGACAGGAAGTGGCTGCAAAGATGCTGCAGTGGATCAGCAACACTAATATGCAGCAATGGATGAAGAAAAGTGAACACAGTATTTTTTGGGCAGGGATGTATGATACACAGTGCTTTAGCAAGCTACATGTCATTTAGTTATGGTTTATATCAACTTAATTACCAAACTCATATTTTAGTTTTGAGCTGCTGATGATTGGTCATTTCCAACACCATTTTTATATCCGAGACTCCAGATTTTCTAGCACCGGTTTGTGTTCCTGCCCTCTACAAAGAGACCATAAGGACAGTGTCACTTTGTTATGCAAATGTCAACTTCAGCTACAAAGGTGAGTACTTGTACCTTCAACTGACAATCTTATTCCCTGGCTATGATGTAATATAGGAAATCAGTGGCATTATATGGGCAATTTATTGATCTCCTATGAAATCTGATGTACCTCTCAGCCAATCTCCGTATTATTGTACCAGAAAGAGCTGATGTAATCCAAATTTCAAGCAAGCAATGCAATCACACACTGCCAATTCTCCCAGGGATATGTCAACGCTTTGGTGGTTGCTGTAGGTTTCATGTGTTGCCTGTCCCCATGCAGAGCACCTTTCCGGACAACTTCGAACATAAAAGGAGCAGCAGCAACCTGGGACCTGCCAGATCTCAAGGAAATTCATGGAGGTGCACATGCCAGGCGCTGGTCATTATGCTGTTTCCTGTTGGAGGATTCTGGCTTCGTCACAATGGCCTATTCTGCAGACTGGAATGTAGCCTGAGCTGAGCTGGGTAATCGATCCTCCGGCTGCAGCCCCTCTTCTCAGAGTTTATCCAGGATGGGATTAGACTGAAACATTTATTATATGAAACGGCTTGCAGCTTTTATGAGGTTCAACAGGAGTACTCCCATGAAATCATGTACCTTGAATAGGTTGCATCCTTAGTGATGTCACCGGCCTATTTTCTATTCTAAATTCTATGTAATGTCACCATTCTCTAGTGAACAGATAGTCCACATCAATAGTGATATCACTGCTCTCTAATGAATGGATAGGCAACAATCTTGGTCATGTCTCCATTCTCCACTGAATAGATAGGCAACATACTCAGTGATGCCACCAGTCTCTAGTTAATAGATAGGCTGCAATCCCAGAGATGGCACTGGTTTACACTGAATGGATAGGTTGCATTCTCCGGGATGTGCCTGATCTCTAGTGAATGGATGGGATACATTCTCAGTGATGTCACTGGTCTCTAGTGAATGGATGGGATACATTCTCAGTGATGTCACTGGTCTCTAGTGAATGGATAGGCTGCATTCTTAGTGATGTCACTGGTCTCTAGTGAATGGATAGGCTACATTGTTAGTGATGTCACTGGTCTCTAGTGAATGGATAGGCTGCATTGTTAGTGATGTCACTGGTCTCTAGTGAATGGATAGGCTACATTGTTAGTGATGTCACTGGTCTCTAGTGAATGGATAGGCTGCATTCTTAGTGATGTCACTGGTCTCTAGTGAATGGATAGGCTACATTGTTATTGATGTCACTGGTCTCTAGTGAATGGATAGGCTGCATTGTTAGTGATGTCACTGGTCTCTAGTGAATTGATAGGCTGCATTGTTAGTGATGTCACTGGTCTCTAGTGAATGGATAGGCTGCATTGTTAGTGATGTCACTGGTCTCTAGTGAATGGATAGGCTACATTCTCAGTGATGTCACTGGTCTCTAGTGAATGGATAGGATGCAGTCTCGCTGATCTCTAGTGAATGGATAGGCTACATTCTCATCGAGGTCACTGGTCTCTAGTGAATGGATAGGATGCATTCTCACTGGTCTCTAGTGGATGGATAGGATGCATTCTTAGTGATGTCACTGGTCTCTAGTGAATGGATAGGATGCATTCTCACTGGTCTCTAGTGGATGGATAGGCTGCATTCTTAGTGATGTCATGGTCTCTAGTGAATGGATAGGCTACATTCTCATTGATGTCACTGGTCTCTAGTGAATGGATAGGCTGCATTTTCACTGGTCTCTAGTGAATGGATAGGCTGCATTCTCACTGGTCTCTAGTGAATGGATAGGCTGCATTCTCAGTGATGTCACTGGTCTCTAGTGAATATATAGGATGCATTCTCACTGGTCTCTAGTGAATGGATAGGCTACATTCTCATTGATGTCACTGGTCTCTAGTGAATGGATAGGCTGCATTCTTAGTGATGTCACTGGTCTCTAGTCTAGTGAATGGACAGGATGCATTCTTAGTGGTCTCTAGTGAATGGATAGGATGCATTCTCAGTAATGTCCCTGGTCTCTAGTGAATGGATAGGATGCATTCTCAGTAATGTCACTGGTCTTTAGTGAATGGATAGCATGCATTCTCAAGGATGGCTCTAGTGAATAGATAGGCTGTATTCTCAGTGCTTATACACAACGTTCGACCTGCGCCAGTGAAAGAGTTAAGTACATTCGATCTTATGAAAAAAGTTTCAGCTGTGGCTGTAGGTAGTCTTTTTAGGAGGTATGCAGGATAGTTCAATCCCTGGGGTTAGTGGAGGTGGCTGCAGGCTTCATACAGAGCTAGAGGGACTCTGCAACAGACAAAAAGGGGTAGGAGAAGAAAAGCAGCGCCACCTCAGTGTAGATTAAAAGGTTATTTATTACATAAAAAACAACGTAGTAACTCACACAGAGGAAATAGTTGATCAGCAAATGGTGATGGTTCATCTGCAAGACTGTAGGGATGTTAGGGAAGTACACTGTGGCGGCTGTGGTCCTGGCTGTGCCGGTGGAGTCCGACACTTCCTGTGTTTCTGGCAGCGTTCAGTATCCAGGCTTACATCCAATAGTGGCAGGGGGGTGCTCGTGTTCGGAGTATGCATGCTCCTTCCTCAGGCAATGCCACCTCAGGTGTGGGACTCCACCAGCACAGCCAGGACCACGGCCGCCACAGTGTACATCCCTAACATCCCTGCAGTGTTGCAGATGAACCATCACCATTTGCTGATCAACTATTTCCTCTGTGTGAGTTACTACGTTGTTTTTATGTAATAAATAACCTTTTAATCTACACTGAGGTGGTGCTGCTTTTCTTCTCCTACCCCTTCTTGTATTCTCAGTGCTGTCACTGGTCTCTAGTGAATGGATAGGATACCTTCTCAGGGATGTCACCGGTCTCTAGTGAATTAATAGGATACCTTCTCAGGGATGTCACCGGTCTCTAGTGAATTAATAGGATACCTTCTCAGGGATGTCACCGGTCTCTAGTGAATGGATAGGATACCTTCTCAGGGATGTCACCGGTCTCTAGTGAATGGATAGGGTGCATTCTCAGGGATGTCCCTGGTCTCTAGTGAATGGATAGGATACCTTCTCAGGGATGTCACCGGTCTTTAGTGAATGGATAGGATGCATTATCTGTGTGCCACCATATTCTAGTGAACAGATAACCTGCATTTTCAGTGATCCTCATCAGATTCTAGTAAGCAGATAGGCCTAATTCTCATCAATCTATATTCTATGATGTATGATTTGTGATTAAATTCATTCTAATTTTATTTACTGAAACATAACCTTTGCATTGATATTTTACCTTTAAAAGATCATTCTGTACAGCCTGATTCAGGTTTGGATTGGCCTTTTATGACAAATTGTCTTCTAGCTATTTATCATTGTGTTCCTATTTATATCACTAGACTTTTCCTTTCCTTGTCCACTAAGCTTTCCTACATTTTCCGTGACCTTTTTTGTCTTTAAAAAATGATTTCAGCAGATCCACTGCTGACAGCACAAAAAAGAAAGAAAACGCTTACAATTTTCTTCTAGGTTTGCCAAGACAGGAAAAAAATATATAATTACATGCTTTATACATCGCCATTATTTTCAAATTTGGGCCCACAACACCAGGCGCAACAGACGTCAAGGCCTGCTCTCCCCACCCGCCAGCGCTGGGAAATGGATCAGGCCTGAATGAGGTGAGAAGACCGTGCAGTTCCCAATTCTGGGATTTGGTTTGGATTACAGGAAGTGAAACAGGGGTGGCCATGTTTGAGAGTCCCTGAAAAGGACCCTTTTACTGCAGTATAAATATTTTATGCTGGGATTTGCTAGTTAAATAAAACGGGGCTTTAAAATGAGGAAAAAGCTAATTTAGAGATCACCGACACGTTTTCAGTCAGTCAGCCGTACCCAAATTGAATAAAAGCTCTGGAGTGCCGGAACACCAGCTAACAGAGAACTGTGTGCAGACCGAGATGTAAACTGAAATTCTGAAACACCAAAAAACAGGCTTGGGACTGTCTGCTGCATGGTGGTCACCGATATGAAATACCTCACCTCACAGCGTTACTCTTTGGTTTCTGAGGACAAAATGGCTGCCGCCAATACCAGGCCTACTTCAAGTAATAGAAAATGCATCATAAAAAGGCATTAGGATTTCAGACTGAAGATGGTTTTCAGTTAAAGGAATATCATTTTAATAATTTGCCAACACACAGGATACTAAACCACTTAATCAACTGGTCATGTGTTTTTAACGCACTACAATGTAAATGGCTACCACACTTTATTCTGATTATCACTGGCCTGAATGTGGCTGACATTTTGAGAGTGAAAAGAAACCATACTGAGACAAAATAAGGACTGCCATTGCGGACCACCTACTGAAAATACTAATTTACTGCCCTCAGGATTTTGTGAGTTACTGGCTGAAGTTAACCTGCGGAGATCAACACTGCTTGCTTTTATCAATACAAACAGCAATACTGTATTCTACCCCTTACATTAACCCTTAAGTAAACCTAATCCTTTGATTGCAAATCACCTCTTCTGCACCGGGGTTCTCAGCACAGAAGATAAGCTAGACAGTCAAGTTTATATTACCACTGTCAGGTTCTTAACTTGCTACATACATTTTGCATTCCTGGTGTAATAATGGGACCTACGTTCCATACTGAAATGTGACAACAGCTCCTATATGAATGAAGCTTGCAAGCACTGTCTGCAGACTTCATTCATAAATACAGTGTTCGAGCGTCACAACCATTACTCTCTATTTCTTGCTTAGGCAAGTCTTTCAGGGAGCAAATTTATTCACTGCAGGAATGAGATTTGCACTATTCCCCCATCAACGCAGACAGTGCTGAGTGGGGAATCCCTGCTGCCAAGCCATTATCTGCTCCCGGCAGGGGCAGGGGAAGCCATCCCCGCCAGAAGACAGTGATTATCGCTAGCAGCTGCTATAGCCGCCAGCGATAATCACAGTCTTCTCCCGGCGGGGATGGCTTCCCCCACCGAGAGCAGACAATGGCTCGGCAGGAGTTATTCCCCCTGTCTGCGTTGATGGGGGAATTGTGCGAATGTAGCACTCTTTGGCCTTTCTAAACAAGAAATAGAGAGTAACAGTTGTAACACTCAAACACTGTATTTATGAATGAAGTCTGCAGACAGTGCTTGCAAGCTTCATTCATATAATTGCAAGAGAACCTGTCAGGCTCGTTTTACCCAAGTTAATCGATTGATCAATTTGGTGCAATCCGTCTGCCCATTATCGGTTCAAATCTTGGCCGATTCCTGCTGAACAGACCAGCATTTTTTCAGCAGCCCATGAACTATCCTCTGTTATCTTATCTGCCCATGTACATTGAGTCTTTTATATTTGTTTAGAGGCAGTTGAGTTTAGTGGCATTTTTTTAAAAAAGCAAAAAAAATGCGTTCAGACGGAAGTTTATTGGCATTTGAAATGCCCCATGCTTGTAACAGCATGCAAACGCATCACCTCGTGTTTATAAGCGTTTCGTTTGTAGGTGTTTTCACTGGGGATACACTTCTGACCATTTTACAATGTAACAACGCTTCTAAACGCTTCTAAACGTGGCAAAACTGATGTTTTTAACAGTCGGTTACTAGCTGTCAAGTTCCAGCGTTCAGGAGAGGTTTTAAAATGTCCATGAAGCCTAATTGCCCACACCCCCACTGTTTATACTCCCATTTTTTTCCCATTTGTCACCCAAAGTTAAAGCAGAGTTCCACCCAAAAGTGGAACTTCTGCTCATTTGCTTCCCTCCCCCCCCCCCCCCTGGTGCCACATTTGGCACCTTTCATTTGCTTCCACCACTTCCAGGAGACGGTGCCGCCCTCAGAAGTTTGGCCCCCTTCTCCTTCCCCCGCCGCCAAGCTAATCCGTATGCGCAGCGCGCTTCGCGCATGCGCAATAAGAACCCGCCCATAAAGCCGCAAGGATACATCGGCTGCGGTGCCGACATTGCTCGACTCCAGGACAGGTAAGTGTCCTAATATTAAAAGTCAGCAGCTACAGTATGTGTATAATTTTTTTTGGGGGGGGGGGGGCGGAACTCCGCTTTAAGTAGTTAACGGCTGGACCGGTATTAAGCAAACCTGTTACATTGCAGTGCAAGTTCATTTCAAGCTCTCCAGCCTCTGAGGAACTAGAAGTCTCAGAATGCACTGCAATCCTCAGCTTGCCGTGACTTGCTAAAGCTTATAGTTCCTGAACAGATGAATGACACAGTGTTGAGGCATATCACAGTTTCTCCATAGTTATGAGATGCCAGTTACTCTATTCCTGCTGCAGAACTTGTCAGACTAGCTATGGTAGAACTACAAGTTCCAGCAAACTCTGCAGGCCCGTGGCTGTTTAATTTCCTCCCCGGTGCACTGTGTAAACCGGGAGAGCAGCCCGCCCATTGCAGATGAGAAATTGACTGTACAAAACACTGTTAATTAAACCTAAAAGACATCTGTGCCTCCCCCAGATTCCCCACAGCGCACAGTCTCCATCTCCCAGGAACGCTAACTGATATCAAACATCCCAGTTTTATCATTAATCTCATTAATATACAACGTGTCAACAAACTGGGTAATAGAGAATACCATTAGACACTATGTCAGTCAATGCTGGGAAACATGGAGAGAGGAGATTTCTTAAAGTGTCCTTTTTATTAACTTTACAAATCTGCATTAATAATTTCCTAACGTGTCGCAGCAACAATATCATAACTTAGAAAGGCTCCACCTTTTATTATTAAAAAGCCATCCTGGAGCTCTAGATAGTGAGTTTCCCTAGACTAAGCCCCGGTTCACACCGAATGCAGCTTTGAGGTCGCGTTATTTCAGCGCGTTTTCAAAGCTGCCCTGTAGGTGCAATTTCATGTGCGGCTTGCCAACACCTGTGGCTCGTCAGCGGGGAAGCCGATGCAGCGGGCAGGCGGCTCCGATTTCCGTCTGTCACCCACGATCGTTCCTTGCTGAGAGAGAAGAACGGTCAGCTGTTGTAAACACAGCCGGCCGTTCTTCTCCCTGGAATGATCATAGAGCCCCTGTGATCCTTCTATATAGGATTACAGGTCTCTATGGTCATTCCACAAGCCACGCCCCCCCCCCCACAGTTAGAATCACTCCCCTAGGCTCACATTTAACCCCTTGATCACCCGCAAAGTTAACCACTTCCCTGCCAGTGTCATTATTACACTAGTAATGCATATATTTAGCACTGATTACTGTAGTAATGTCACTGGTACCCCAAAAGTGTAAAAAATGTCAGTCAGGGGTCCGATCTGTCCGCCGCAATGTCGCAGTCCCGCAGAAAATCGCAGATCGTTGCCATTACTAGTAAAAAAAAAAAAAACAATAAAAATGACATAAATCTTTCCCGTAGTTAGTAGACGTGATAACTTTTGCACAAACCAATCAAAATACACTTATTGCGATTTTTTTATTAATTTTTTTTTACCAAAAGTATGTAGTAGAAAACAAATTAGCCTAAAATGTTAAAAAAATGTATATTTTCACTTTTTTTTGGGGGGGGGGGGGGAATGTTATATAGCAGAATTAAAAATATATATTTTTTATTTTCAGAATTGTCGCTCTTTTTTTGTGTATAGCGCAAAAAATAAAAATCGCACATGTGATCAAATACCACCAAAAGAAAGCTCTAGTTGTGCAATTGTCAGTTAAAATCACGCAGTGCCAAGTTGGAAAAAGTGGCCTGGTCATTGAGGGGGCAAATCCTTCCAGTCTTAAAGTGTTTAAGCAATTTTTTTAGCCACATTGATGGCCCATTTACTTCTTTGCATCCAGTTAATATATGGCATGTCACGTGCATAGGTGTGTGCAGCCCATTGAATTAGGGTGTGCACCCCAAAGCTCAAATACACATGCCTTTCTCAGCAGCACTGGGCAGTGAATGAACGGGACAGTGATCTGTGCTGAGTGGCTTCCATTTCATTCACAAACTGAAGCATAGCAAACACAGTTTACTATGCTTTAGTTATACGTAAACCCATTGAGCGAGTGTGTTCACTGTGATCATTTAGAAAAGGAAGGGGCTGGTAAATTACATATTTACTAGCCCCTTCCCCCGCTCTCCATCCTGAAACATCCCCTGCAGAAGCCAGGGAGAGAGAAGAGGAGGGAAGCCAGCAGCACTGCAGGGCAGGGAACCTGGGCAGTAGGGGGAATCTGCACAGCACATAGTAATTAGGGTGTGCCCAGGCACACCTGGCACACCTATGGTCGCTTGTTAACATGCATTGCATCAAGGCAGCCCATTGATAATACAGGCAGTCCTTGAGTTACGAATGACTCCTACTTACGAATGGATGTCAATGCTGGCCGCTTGTGCTCCACGCTGGTCCCGGATACCGCCAAGCTGCCATCGGACACATCCCACACTGCAGTACTGCATGGCCACAAGATCCCTGGATAATACGACTGGGAAAAATCCCACATCCTGGCACAGGCTGCCAACAAACCCTAACATATGCTAAACAAATACCCCACATGAACCTGGCATGGCACGCTACAACGCAACGCGTCAGAGTGTTTTTAAAGTAAAGTGCTGTGCAATGCAGTAACAAATGTTACGTGCATTACTGTAACACAAAAAAAATAAAATCCTTTACTAACTAGGCTGATAAAGCACCCTTTACTGTATTACCTACACTAAGGAGAGACAACTTTTTGGTGTTTTTACCATTATTTTTGAAGTGTTTCCTTCTGGTGTAAGGAAATATAAAGGAGGCCTCCGGTGTAGCGCTACGGCGGGATTAGCTGGTCCTGTATATCATCAACCATAAAAAGATTGTGTCAGCCAGCGCACACGCACTGCAGAAATGTATACACTGCTCTTCTGATGTCTGCCCAAAATCCCTCTTCTGAAACCCCCCTCACCTCCTCCCCCACCAGCCTGAATGAAGTATAATCCCCCTTCTTATGCTGCACGCCCGTGCTACTGCCTGAAAGAGTTAACAGAGGAAGTAAAAATGGCCGATTTTCCCATCCCCCCTCCCCCTCTCTCCCTGTGCCAGCAGAACCAAATAAAAGAAGTTGTCCAGCCCCGGGAAAAATTTGTTCGAAAATCAAACCTGCAATGTCCACCGGACCCTTCTAACACCAGATTACCCGCGCTGATGGCTTTATTAACATTCCTTGCCCCAGTGTCGGGTAGGTTAAGAATTCTGCAGAAATCAGATAGGTTTCTTTAGGTTTTGAAGGTACAGATGTTTTTGTTTTTGCAGGTTCCAATGCTAATCAGATCCCCTCCGGCATTTCCTACCCATTCAGAAAAGTCGGAGGTCAGATATCTTTTTTGGGCACCACTAAAAGCTCTTCATAGTTCTCAAAGAACTTTGGGAAGAAAAACCTTTAAAACTACAAGAAAGAAATGTGCTGCCAGTTTGGTCTTGGACATGGGAACTTTGCACACCAACAACATCATTTTACCTGGAGTAGAAGAAAATCATATGGAAACTTAACATTTTCAATCCATAAGTCTCATACAAAATTAATTAGCAATCTCACGAAACGGCGTTTAAACTTTTTACTAGATGGTATCTCACACCTACCAAACTACATGTTCTATTCCCAACAGTTCTCCAAGTATGCTTTAGAGCAGCCTCTCTCTCAACCTTTTCAACACTGAGGAACCCTTGAAATACATTTCTGTTCTCGGGGAACCCCTGCTAAAAATGAAAAATCTACAACTCATGGCACATTAATGTGACAGTCAGTGGGAAGAATGCTCCTTACTCTTGTCATCACCCCCTTACAGATAGCTAAAAGGAACAATGGTGCCATTGGGAACTTATCGGAGAGGCAGAAATTGTCCATTGCACAAGGAATCCCTAGCAACCTCAGGAGGAACCTTATTTGAGAAACCCTGCTTTAGAGGTTGCCCGACCCCAGGCTCGTTTTCCGTTATCTTTTGGGAATGCTATAAAATATCTCATATCTGGCAACAACTTGAAAATTTAGCTTTTACCATCCCTGACAATCATATCCATCTCACTATATTTAACTGCCTGTTATTTACATCTATCCCGGGATTGTCTATCCCATATATGAGACTTATCCATACTATAAGAGCCGGTTCACATAGGAGCGACCCGACTTGCCGGGGCGACCTGTGAAGACGACCACAGACTTCATATCATTGAAGTCAATGCAGGTCGCCCCAAAGTAGTACAGGACCCTTTTTCTAAGTTGGAGCGACTTGTGTCGCTCCTATTAGAATGGGTCCTGTGCTAACCTATGGCAGGCGACCCACGGCGACTTGTCAGGCGACCAGGTCGCCTGACAAGTCGCCCCAGTGTGAACCGGCTCTTAGTGTAACCATACAATGGCTTATTGCATATCACTGGAAATCTCCTGCATTTCCTATTTCTCAACTAAAATCCAGAATACATACAACCAATCTCATGGAAAAAATATTTTATACAGTATATAATTCAACTCTCTTCTATGCTCAAAAATGGGTTCCTTGGTTCAAACATTCAGATGTTCTATTTCAACTAGTTTGAAAATTCTCCTCACTCCTTTTATTATGTAAGATACAATACCCATAGTGTCTATTACAAACTGCTTATTTCATAGAAGCTATTCATTTTTTGCCATTTAAATGATATTAAGTTTACACAATATTAATGTTTTTTTTTTTTTCCAGTTTCATATTCTTTTTCTCTCTCAATTTATTAAATGGTGCAGAAATCAGATCGCATGGATGTAAACAACACCCATGCGATCCAATCCCAGTGCGGACCAAAAAAAGGGTCCTTCACCATTTTTGTCCAAATGCAATGCAAATTCAGCCATACAATCTGTATGGCTGAATTTGCATCGCACAGCTATCGCATGTGATCTGCACAGCAATGCGGTGCGATGTCTGACATTGCAATAGCGTGAACCCAACCTTAGCCAAAAAAGACAATTACTGAATCGAATTAAAAACACTTAAGACACACTTTTCAGTGAAAGAGCTCTCTTTTGTAGGTGGTAATAGTCCACATAAACTTACATAAAATATGTCAAAATGATCACTTATATCTTTGTCATAAGGATTTTCCCAGACAAGTCTGTAAGTATACTTTAATGAGAAAATCTTTCTTGGATTCCCAAAGGAATGTGGATCATTCCCATTTGTGATGTTAAAAGGCAAATATGCAGAGATGGCACATAATTTTTTTCTATTTCTGTAGTCCAAATGGCATCCATGGTGACCACCCTCTGTTTAAGAAAGTTGACAATATGTCATAGAAAGGCATTACACATGCAATGCTGTCTGGTCACACTTGAACCTCTTCTGTATGCCTCATGGACCACAGAAACTGGATTACATGGCTCCCAAAGGAATTTGAATCACTTCTGGCAGGGCCGAATTTAATATTGATTAGACCCTGGGCAAACATTTTCCCGGCAGCCCTAGCCCAAAGTTGGGCTGCCAGGAATAAATGACTAGTCATGCCACCTGCAGTAGAAGGACCGGTCGGGAATAGAGAAGTCATACAGGATATGTGGGATTTACACAAAGTTTGTCCTACCATTGGAGCTCATTCTCAGGTGTCCAAAGCCAGCACCTCTCTCTCCACTATCACCTTTCTTCCCCAATGCCAGCTCAACCCACACAAGTCAGCGCAACTCAAGCCAGGCACAGCAGCACTCTGGAGCCCTGCCCTCTGCTCCCCCAACACTGACTGTGATCACCCTGCTATCTGAGCCAGGCCATCACTCTCATTGACCCTTTGCGCTGTCCATCTACGATTGGGCCGCTGCTGATTGGGCAGGATGCTGTAGACTCCCAAGGTGGACGCTGCATGTGTTGTGTGTCTGCACATTGCGGAGTATGCACGCTGGAAAGCAAACGCCGGGAAAACTATTTAAGGGCAGCGCAGGTTCAACGGGCAGTGGCTTTGGGCCCCCATAACCATGACTGAGTCCGGGGCAGCCCCACGTTAAAGACAGCCCTGATTGCTGGTTATGATATCAAAATTTGAAAATGCAAAGACGGCCTATAATGTATTAGTTCCAATGCTGCATTTTTCCTGCAAATAGCAAAGACTGTCCTTTATCCTTCATATGCAATTTAAGTTATATAATTATGTGATCGATCGATGGAGTTAGGATCTTTATATGAATAGATCCTCAGTTTTAGATATCTCATTAAGGGTGATTTCTGAATAAATGTTCCAGGTATCTGTCTCCACAAAATGGCAATCACAGTTTGATGGTAAGAGTATCCGGCATAGGATTTATTACCATGTGTTGTCAGACTATATGTGAAATAATTATCCCAAAATGTAATTGGCAAATGTAAGCACATGATGATATACGGTCTACTAGATGTGGATCACAACAGTCCTGAGAGTGAATCACTCAATAACTTCAGTAAAGTAATGGTAATAAACACTCTTCGTAATCTGAGAGAGATTCATTCAAATCAAGTTTATACAGCGGCACTCCCAATGAGTCACAGTTCGTCACATAATTAGGGCCAAAAATGCCCAAAATACCAGACACATCGCCATAGATTTGCAGTATATTTAAAAACGCATAACTGTATAATCACCCAACTTCAGTTCTTTAGAAATTCAATATTGTATGGCCTAAGACTAAGGTCCAGATATGCTTCCTTCAATTATCAAGTTATGTGCCGCCCAGGAGAACAAAGATCACCGTTGCCACTCTTGTACCCAAAGGGGTTCAAGCGTAGCAAGGCAGCACCACATGTGTAACACGTTTTCTTGCCATAATGGTGACTTCTCAAACAGAGGACAGTCACAGTGAATATTGCCCAGACCACAGTAAGGGTGATCTCTGCGCTTTACTTGACTACCTAATTGCCACCACCAATGTTCATTTGGTCAAAGTCTTAATGTAAAGACGAAGCTAGAGGTCACTTTATTCCTGGTCTATGCAGATGCACATACTCAATAAAGTGCTTGTAAACACAAAAATCTAATTTATTATATCTGTCTCTTAACCGCTTGCCGCCCGCCCGCCGTCATATGACGGCGGAGCGGAGCGACCATTATCCTGGGCCGCCGTCATATGACGGCGGCACTTTAAGCAGGGCAGGCGCGCGATCGCGTGCGCGCCGCCCTGCACTGCCGGTGTCGGGGTGTCCCCGGGACACCCCCCGTCACCGGCAGGGGGGAAACAGCCAATGGGCGTGGCTGTTTCCCACGTGATCGGCTGTGTTCCAATGACACAGCCGATCACAATGAAGGCGCCCACCAGATGACCGCGCATGCGCGATCGGGAGCGCGGTCATGTCGGTGGCACTGTGTTCCGTAGGAACACAGCTGTCACCGGCGGTAGTAAACAGTCACTCACAGTGACTGTTTACTATGTGATCGGCTGTGAATCCATTCACAGCTGATCACAAAATGTAAACAAAGAGCAGTAACTCAGTGTTACTAGCTCTTCTCTCCTCATACAGTTTCCAGTATGAGGGGAGAAGAGCTAGAAATAGTGAGTTACTGCTCTGTGTACCTGCAAAAAGTAAAATCACAGTAATAAAGGTCCCCACACAGTCCTCAGCCCCCCCCAATTGCACCTGTCACCCAACAGTCACCTCATCAGTGCCCAGAAATTGACACCCATAACGTTCACATGTGAGCGCAGCGATCGCAGGCAGAATCACTGCGATTCTGCCCGCGATCCGGAAATCATTGCAAATCGCGGGACGCCTGTGCGTTGCCCCTGATTTGCAATAGCACCCCAAACGCTGTGCTATGTTGCCGCCATTTCCGCCTGCCGAATCGCGGTAACATCGCGCAAACATCGCATGACGCCCAAAAAAGGTACAAGAGTTTCTTTGGAGCGTCATGCGTTGTTTGCGCGATGTTACCGCGATTCGGCAGGCGGAAATCGCAGCAACATCGCACAGCATTTGGGGTGCTATTGCAAATCACGGGCAACGCACAGGCGCCCCGCAATTTGCAATGATTTCTGGATCACGGGCAGAATCGCAGTGATTCTGCGCATGATCGCTACGCTCACATGTGGACATAGCCTAAAGTTCACCGGTCACCAGAGACTGCCATCAGTACCGCCGTGCACCATCACCTGTCACCCATCAGTGACCATCGCCCGTCACCTGTCACCCATCAGTGACCATCGCCCGTCACCTGTCACCCCATCAATCACCATCACCTGTCACCCCATCAGTCATCGTCACCTGTCACCCCATCAGTCATCGT
This sequence comes from Pelophylax lessonae, assembly GCF_965119305.1. Taxonomy (NCBI): domain Eukaryota; kingdom Metazoa; phylum Chordata; class Amphibia; order Anura; family Ranidae; genus Pelophylax; species Pelophylax lessonae. Next base: position 497,000,296 of record NC_138771.1, read on the forward strand.
CACTTGACACCCCATCAGTGATCGTCACTTGTCACCCCATCAATCATCGTCATATGTCACCCCGTCAGTGACTGTCATCTGTCACCCCATCAATCATCGTCACCTGTCACCCCATCAATCATCGTCACCTGTCACCTCATCAATCATCATCACCTGTCACCTCATCAATCATCGTCACCTGTCACCCCATCAGTCATCGTCACCTGTCACCCCATCAGTCATCGTCACATGTCACCCCATCAGTCATCGTCACCTGTCACCCCATCAGTCATCGTCACCTGTTTGCCATATACATGCAATCACTTACTGACCGCCTAACGACTATATGCGTCGGCCATTAAAAGCTAAATACTGGGGTTATGGCAGCAGATAGCCCCCATAACCCCGGTATTTTTTGAAACGGCGGGCGGTCGGCTTTCAGATAAGGGTGGTCCCAGTGGCGGATTCGCCGCGGAATTACCCTTACGGTGCAAGGGAAGAGGTGCCCCCCCCCCCTCCTGCCGCGTCCCAGACGTTTTCCCAGCTTACCGGACCCGCCGGCAGCGGGGAAAACTATCCGGTCCCGGATCCTCAGAGACAGGAAGTCGAGTGAGGGCAAGTTGGCCCTCACTCAACTCTATGGTCTTGGAGGACCGGAGCTACGTCAAAAGACGTTGCCTAGCAACCGGTTTAAAGGGCCGCTTTTTTTTTTTGCTTTTTTTTTTTTTCCTCTTTCAACAATTTTTTTTTTTTTTTGCTTTTTTAGTGTAGTTGTGAGGTGTGAGGTCTTTTTGACCCCAGATCTCGCAATAAAGAGGACCTGTCATGCCTATTTCTATTACAAGGGATGTTTACATTCCTTGTAATAGGAGTAAAAATGATCAAAACCTCCTCTGTAACTCTAAGCTAGTAACCTGCAGAAATTTTTAAAATGTTGCCTATGGGGATTTTTAAGTACCAATGTTTGGCGCCATTCTGTGAGCATGCGCAATTTTGAAGAATGACATGTTGGGTATCTAATTACTCAGCGTAATATTATCTTTCACATTATGGAAAAAAATTGGGCTAAATTTACTGTTTTCTTATTTTTTAGTTAAAAAAAGTGAATTTTTTTCAAAAAAATCGCATTTGGAAGACTGCTGCGTAAATATGGTGTGATAAAAAATATTGCAACGATCTCCATTTTATTCTCTAGGGTCTCTGCTAAAAAAAAATATATAATGTTTGGGGGTTCCAAGTAATTTTCTAGCAAAAAAAAATGATTTTAGCTTGTAAACACCAAGTGTCAAAAATAGGCCCAGTCTTAAAGTGGATAAATGGACAACTTTGTGTAAAGCGCTACTTGGATGTTAGGCCTATGTATGTGGCCAGGCTGTGAAAAAGTGTTACACATGTGGTATCGCCATACTCAGGAGGAATAGCAGAATGTATTTTGGGGTGCAAGTTTTGCTATGTACATGCGATGTGTTAGAAATATTGCATAAATGGACAGCTTTGTGTAAAAAAAAATGTGTTTTCATTTTCTTTCCACATTTTCCAAAAACTTGTGGAAAAAAATGACATATTCAAAAGACTAATTATGCCTCAAAAATTATACGTTGGGCTGTTTGCTTTCCAAAATGGGGTCATTTTATGGGGGTTTCCATTGTCCTGGTGCTCCAGGGCCTTCAAAAGTGCGATAGGTTGTCAGGAAATGATATGTGTAATTTGTGCTCCTAGAATGCCGGACGCTGCTACTCGGATGTTAGGCCTCTGTATGTGGCCAGGCTGTGAAAAAGTCTCACACATGTGGTATCGCCATACTCAGGAGGAGTAGTAGAATGTGTTTTGGGGTGTAGTTGCAAGTATACATGTGCTGTGTGAGAGAAATAACCTGTTAATACGGCAATTTGTAAAAAATAAAAAATAAAAAAAAATAAATCTTCATTTTGCAAAGCATTGTGGGAAAAAATTACAACTTCAAAAAACTCATCATGCCCCTTATTAAATACCTTGGAATGTCTACTTTCCAAAAAGGGATCATTTGGGGGGTATTTGTACTTTCCTGACCTTTTAGTGTCTCAAGAAATGAGATAGGCCTTCAGTACATCAGGTGTGATCAAGTGTGATCAATTTTCAATGAATAGCACCATAACTTGTGGACTCTATAACTTTCACAAAGACCAAATAATATACACTTATTTGGGTTTTTTTTACCAAAGATAAGTAGCATTATAAATTTTGGCCAAAATTTGTGAAGAAAAATGACTAATTTGCAAAATTTTATGACAGAAACAAAGAAAAATGCGTTTTTTTCACGATATTTTCAGTCTTTTTTTATTTATAGCACAAAAAATAAAAAACCCAGTATTGATCAAATACCATCAAAAGAAAGCTCTATTTGTGTGAAAAAAAGGACACAATTTTTGTATGGGTACAGTGTTGCATGACTGAGTAATTCTCAGTCAAAGTGTGAGAGCGCTGAAAGCTGAAAATCGGTCTGGGCAGGAAGGGGGTGAAAGTGCACTGTAGGCAAGTGGTTAATGAATTTCACCATTGATTTTTACATTATTATATTATTTGTAGTATTTGGTCCATTCATTCTTTTAGATTATCTGGTTGATCCTACCAGTTCCCCACTTCCATGCTGAAACCTGACCGCACTATCTGACCAATTCCAGCATGGTCAGGTTGGATCCTCTGTCATGCCATTCAGAGATACAGGCAGGCTATGGCAGATACAGCCTGCCTGTATTTTACATGGTCAGTGTGTGGCCATGCCTACCCCCACCGGCTCATTTGTTGCCATGCATAACTGCTCCAGATTGTGGCTACTTCAGTTTTGATAAATTTCACTCTATCGTCCCAATACATAAAGTTCTGCTTACTAAAGTGGGGTACACACTAGTAGAAAATCTGCCGAAAATTCCCGTCCGAGGTAAAATCGTACGATGTTCGGCTAGTGTGTACACAACTTTCAGCAGCCGACATTTTCAACGAAAAAAAACAGAGGGACAAACACCAAAATTTTTATCGTCCGTCCCCAGACGACCAATTTTCGTTTAATGTGTATATAGTACGTCCGCGAAAAATCGGATACGAAGGACCGCGCATGATCTGAAGTTGCTGACGACCCGGAAGTCTAGAAACAAATGTCCCAAAAGAAAAAAAAAAAATCAGACGAGAAATTTCGTGAACATTATGCACTGTCAACTAAAAACGGTTATGACCGCTGAGCATGAGAGAGAAAAATCGAAGGATATTTCGTGTGTACGAGCCTTAAGCCCCTGAAAAAGTGAAAAAGGACAAGACACGTTGGCAATTGACACTATCACTAAAAAGTGGGGTACACACTATAAGAAAATCGGGCGAACAATTGTCTGATTTTCCTTGTTTCACAGCAAATCGGAACCAATGAAATATATTTCTTATGAAAATTCGTACGAAAATTGTCGTAGGACAAAGGCTTTTTTTGCTGTTTATTGTTTGTGATCATGCGCAGTCTTTCTTTTCTGATTTTTCTTGTACAAAAATCGTATGAAAACGGCACACATTAACCACTTTACGACCGGCGCACGACGATCTACGTCGGCACTCAGCCCCGGCCAGGCAAACTGACGTAGGCCTACGTCAGCACAATTTGCCGGCCCTGTGCGCGCTCCCGCGCGTCCCCGCCGCCGATGATGACTCGATTGGGTTCAGAACCGATCAGTCATCAGGTCCAGGCCAATCATTTTTGGTCTGGACCTGTTGATCGGTCCTGCCCAATCAGATCATCCTCTAAGCCTGTGAAATGTAAACACAGGCTTAGAGGAGATGTGCCCTCCCCCCACAACGGTCTTTTCGGATCCAGCGTGAGAGGAGAGCACATCTTACTGTGAGTACTGCACCAAGCACACCCACACACAGTTAGATAGGCACATTTCACCCCCGATCGCCCCCCCAATTAACCCCTACAGCACCTGACACAACACACACTATATACAGCATATAGCATATACCTATATACCTGTATAAGTGTGATTTGTGAACAGGTGTAGCCCTTGCGACCCCCCCTTTTCCACTCAAATTACCCCCCACCCCCCCCTAATAAAGATTTAACCCACTGATCCCCCCTGAACCCCCCCTGATCACCGCCGTTAACCCCTACACCCTCTGTCACATCAGCACTAATACAAACGCAATATACGGTGTTATTGTATTTTTGTATTAGTGTCATTGTGATCAGAATTAGCGCAGGCGACTAAGTTTCTGTCCCAAGAAGGTTTAGGGTCCCCGCCACCCGCCCAATAAAGATTTAAGCCCCTGACCCCCCCCTGATCACCCCTACACCCCCTGCCATAACACACACCGTATACAGTATATAGCATTTTGCTATATACCCGTATAAGTGTGATTTGTGGTCAGGTCTAGCGCTTGCGACCCCCCTTTTTCCACTTGAATTACCCGCCACCCCCCCCTAATAAAGATTTAAGCCCCTGATCCCACCTGATCCCCCCCTGATCACCGCTAGTTAACCCCTACACCCTCTGTCACATCAGCACTAATACAAACGTAATATACTGTGTTTTTGTATTTTTGTATTAGTGTCATTGTGATCAGAATTAGCGCAGGCGACTAAGTTTGTGTCCCAAGCAGGTTTAGGGTCCCCCCCACCCGCCCAATAAAGATTTAATCCCCTGATCCCCTCCTGATCACCCCTACACCCCCTGCCACAACGCACACTGTATACAGTATATAGCATTTTCTATATACCTGTATAAGTGTGACTTGTGACCAGGTTTAGCGCTTGCCACCGTTCCTTTTATCCTTAGGATACCCGCCAGTCCCTTCCAATAAAGATTTAAACCCCTGATCCCCCCCTGATCACATCCCGTTAACCCCTACACCCTCTGTCACATTAGCACTAATACACACATAATATACTGTTTTTACTGTATTTTGTATTGGTGTCATTGTGACTTGAGGTTGCGCTAGCTAGCTAGTTTCTTTCCCAAAGGAGGTTTAGGGTCCCCGCCACCCCCCCCCAGATCCCCAGCGCATAGTTTAGAAGTAACCCCTTGATTGCCACACACGCACGCACGCACGCACGCACGCACCTACACTTCCATTTCTAGTATAGTGTTTGAACAGATCAATATCTGATCTGATCAGAACTATACTAGCGCCCCCATAGTTTAGGGTTCCCAAAACGCGGTGTTTGCACGATCAGTACTGATTCCGGCCAGCACCTGCGTTTAACCCTTTCACCCAGGCAAGTGTAGTAATCAATAGATTACTGTCACTTGCAAAAAAACACAAGACACAAAACCGCTGTGTTAGCAGAGTCAGGCCTGATCCCTGCTAGCATTAGCAGTTTTTTTTGTAGCGCTTGAAATAGTCTTCGACAACCAGGTGCTTTTATTACCTGTGAGTCGCATCACTGTACGAGTAAATTTAGTTGCCAAAATGACCAAACGTTCGTACAGGGATGAAGAGCTTCTCAGTTATATGCTGACCGAGTCATCTGATAGCGAAGGGGAAGCTACAATGACCGAATTAGTGTCAGTATATGAACCTGATGATGGCAGCGGCTCCCTGACAGATAGCTCCGACGACAGATGGGTCCCTGTTAGACCCAGGCGTACCCGACCCCATTCTGAAGTTGTTGTGATGCAGGAATCGCAGGGTGCTCGTATGGAGCAGAGTGTGGGTACTAGTGCCGCTCATCCTTCTGGCGACCTGGCAAGCGCCAGCGGCCTAGTACAACCTGGACCTAGTACAACCAGCACTGCAGTAAGACCTGGTGACGTGGCGAGTCCCCTAAGTGCAGTTGAAGCTGGTGCGGTGGCTAGCACAAGTAGTGGCCCGCAGCCACCGCGTATTCGAAGACAGGCCCGTAGAGCCCATAGTGCCCTCCCTGATGCGCTGGCATTTCCTAATTGGCAACCCACCGATACTACAGCGCCAGTACTTCCCCCATTCACCGCCCAACCTGGAATCCACGTGGAGACAGCTGGTTTTACGCCCCTGAACTTTTTTGAGCTGTTCTTCACGGAAGATCTTTACAGATCTATTGTGGATCAATCAAATTTGTATGCACAACAGTTCATCGCCGCCAACCCAAATTCACACCTTGCCAGACAATTCGGCTGGAAACCTATAACGGTTTCCGAATTTAAGATCTTTCTGGGCCTTTCCCTCCACATGGGCATAACTAAACAGAGTGAATTGCGGCTATATTGGTCCACTAGCCCAATTCACCATATGCGCATGTACTCTGCCTCTATGTCCAGGACGAGATACGAGCAAATTCTGCGATTTATGCATTTCAGCGACAATGAACTCTGTCGTCCTCGGGGAGACCCTGCATACGATCGGCTCCACAAAATTCGGCCCCTCATAGACCACTTCAATCAGCGGTTTGCAGCCTTGTTTACCCCCGAACAAGTTGTCTGCGTTGACGAGTCCCTGATTAAATTTACTGGCCGCCTTGCTATGAAACAGTACCTCCCCAGCAAGCGTGCCAAGTACGGGGTCAAACTGTATAAATTGTGTGACAGGGCCACAGGCTATACAGTTAGTTTCCGGGTCTATGAGGGAAAAGATAGCTGTGTGGAGCCCCCCAACTGCCCAGACTACATAGGGAGCAGCGGTAAGATCGTTTGGGACTTGGTGTCACCCTTATCCGGAAAGGGGTACCATTTGTACGTGGACAACTTTTATACAAGCGTGCCACTATTTAGTCACCTTCTTGATTTACAAATTGGCGCATGTGGCACCGTGCGACCTAATCGCCGGGGCTTCCCCCAACGGCTTGTAGATTCCCGTCTTAGTCGGGGGGCGAGAGCCTGCTTGAAAACGGACAAATTACTTGCGGTGAAGTGGAAGGATACACGGGATGTTTATGTTCTGTCCTCCCTTCACCCAGACACGACGATCCAAATTCCTACGGCAACTGGCGTTATGGAGAAACCCCTCTGTGTCCACGAATATAACCTTAACATGGGAGGGGTGGACCTTAACGACCAGCTTTTGGCGCCGTATTTAGTTGCCCGTAAAGCCAGACGCTGGTACAAAAAAGTGTCTGTTTACCTATACCAATTGGCTATGCTGAACGCCTTTGTCCTATACAGGGCGTCAGGACGAACTGGATCTTTCCGGGAATTCCAGGAAGAGATCATCCTTGCCTACCTGTACCCAGGAGGCATGCCTGCCCAACTTCCCCTTCCAGATGCAGTGAGCCGGCTGCATGAGAGGCATTTTTCACATGTCCTCCCGAGTACCCCTACCCAAAGATGGCCCCAAAGAAGATGTCGTGTCTGTAGCAAGCGCGGATTTAGGCGTGACACCCGTTATTATTGTCCCAAATGTCCTGACCAACCTGGTCTCTGCATCGGGGAATGTTTCGAGCGCTACCATACACTAGTGGATTATTAGCGTAGGGTACAGCACGACACAGTGTAGGGCACATAAACACAGGGTCTCGAAGGATGTTGGATGTCCATCGACATTTTGAGAGACCCAAGCTGGAAGAGAAGATCGCAGATGATCGCAGTCCCTCCCAAATCAAGAAGTAAAGGAACAGTTAGAAAGAAAAATAAAAGGATCCAAAAACTGTTGTGGTGTCAGTAATTTTATATGTCCTTCTACTCCTTCCTACTATACTTTTTTTCAATGTCCTTTGTTTGTTTTTTCATTCTTTTGTGACCTGTTTCTCTTGCAGGTCCCTTGTCGGCTACCACGCATTGATTTTATATATTCTGACACAAACAGCGTTTGCGCTCAGCATATATGGATACCTTTGCTGATAGCAGCTGTGGTGATTTTCTGATTTCAGCACTGCAGTTAAAATCCTATTTTGGTATACGTGGATAGCGCCGTGTATACCCATCATTAAATTCAGTGGGTGGTTGTTTGGGCGGTTAATGATGAAAATCCAAAAACTGTTGTTGTCAGTCATTTTATATGTCCTTCTACTCCTTCCTACTATACTTTTTTTCAATGTCCTTTGTTTGTTTTTTCATTCTTTTGTGACCTGTTTCTCTTGCAGGTCCCTCGTCAGCTACCACGCATTGATTTTATATATTCTGACACAAACAGCGTTTGCGCTCAGCATATATGGATACCTTTGCTGATAGCAGCTGTGGTGATTTTCTGATTTCAGCACTGCAGTTAAAATCCTATTTTGGTATACGTGGATAGCGCCGTGTATACCCATCATTAAATTCAGTGGGTGGTTGTTTGGGCGGTTAATGATGAAAATCCAAAAACTGTTGTTGTCAGTCATTTTATATGTCCTTCTACTCCTTCCTACTATACTTTTTTTCAATGTCCTTTGTTTGTTTTTTCATTCTTTTGTGACCTGTTTCTCTTGCAGGTCCCTCGTCGGCTACCACGCATTGATTTTATATATTCTGACACAAACAGCGTTTGCGCTCAGCATATATGGATACCTTTGCTGATAGCAGCTGTGGTGATTTTCTGATTTCAGCACTGCAGTTAAAATCCTATTTTGGTATACGTGGATAGCGCCGTGTATACCCATCATTAAATTCAGTGGGTGGTTGTTTGGGCGGTTAATGATGAAAATCCAAAAACTGTTGTTGTCAGTCATTTTATATGTCCTTCTACTCCTTCCTACTATACTTTTTTTCAATGTCCTTTGTTTGTTTTTTCATTCTTTTGTGACCTGTTTCTCTTGCAGGTCCCTCGTCGGCTACCACGCATTGATTTTATATATTCTGACACAAACAGCGTTTGCGCTCAGCATATATGGATACCTTTGCTGATAGCAGCTGTGGTGATTTTCTGATTTCAGCACTGCAGTTAAAATCCTATTTTGGTATACGTGGATAGTGTCGTGTATACCCATCATTAAATTCAGTGGGTGGTTGTTTGGGCGGTTAATGATGAGTAATACTACGCATTATTCCTGTGCTGATTTCTGATAGGTTCTCTTTTTTTCCGTTCAGCCCACAGGCTGCATGAAAAAAAAAAAAACCTATATGCCAAACAAGGACCAGCAATGTACTGGTACGTTGCTGGACTTTGAGTGGTTATACCAGGATGATGCCTGCAGATTTAGGCATCATCTTGGTATCGTTTTTTACAGCCAGCGGTCGGCTTACATGTAAAAGCAATTCTAGCAGGTAATTGGCCGCTAGACTGCTTTTACATGCAGTGGGAGGGGCCTCCCCCCCCCCCACCGCCGCCTTCCGCAGCCTTCCATGGTTTTTCTCTGGCTCTCCTGTCCCACCGGTTAACCCGAGAGTGCAGCCGGTGGTTCAATTATCTAACCATAGAGCTAATTGGAGATGAGAATGGCTCCAATCATCTCTATGGCCTAAGATGCCGGAGGCTACGAGCATTTTATGACTTCTGTTTCGCCAGAAATAAACAGGGCCATTGGGAAATTGGGAAAGTATTTTATCACACCAATTTTGGTGTGGTCAGATGCGTTAAGGTCAGAGGAGAGATCTAGAGTCTAAAAGACCCCAATTTTTTTTAAAAAGAGTACCTGTCACTACAGATTGCTATCATAGGGGATATTTAAATTCACTATGATAACAATAAAAATGATTTAAAAAAAAAAAAAATTAAAGGAAAGGTGTCAAAATAACATAAAAAAGCAAAAGAAAAAAAAAAAAAAAAAAAAAAAAATTGAGCCCCCCCCCTTACCCCCGGTGCTTGCGCGCAATGGCGCACGCAAGCGGTGGTCTAGTGTCATATGTAAACCACAATTGCAGCATGCATGTGAGGTATCGCCGCGATCGCCAGATCGAGTGCAGTAATTCTTGCAGTAGACCTCCTCTGTAAGTCTAAAGTGGTAACCTGTAGAGACTTTTAAAGGTTTTCAAAAATGTACATACGTTTTTGTCGCTGCGCAGGCATGCGCAATTTTTAAAGCATGTCATGTTAGGTGTCTATGAACTCGGCATAAGATCATCTTTTAAATTTTACCAAAAAAATTGGAATTATATAGTGTATTTGTGCAATAAATTAAAAAAAAATGTATTTTTTTCGCAAAAATTGCGTTTGGAAAATCTGTGCGCAAATACCGTGTGACAAAAAAATTTGCAACATCCACCATTTTATTCTATAGGGCCTCTGCTTTAAAAAAATATATAATGTTTGGGGGTTCAAAGTAATTTTCTAGTAAAAAAAAAATATTTTTTCATGTAAACAAAAAGGCACAGAAAAGGCTTGGTTTTCAAGTGGTTAGAAGAGTGGGTGATGTGTGGATAAGATTGAGTATAAAATGCCGGAACTGTTCAAACACCCCCCTAATGACCCCTTTTTGAAAAGTAGACACCCAAAGCTTTTTTCTGAGAGGCATGGTGAGTCCATGGAGTATTTTATATTTTGCCACAAGTTTCGGGAAAATTATTATTTTTTTTTTTTTTGTTGTTTTTTTACAGAAAGTTGTCACTAAATGATATATTGCTCATGCATGCCATGGGAATATGTGAAATGACACCCCAAAATACATTCTTTTGCTTCTCCTGAGTACAGGGATACCACATGTGTGAGACTTTTTGGGAGCCTAGCTGTGTACGCGCCCCCGAAAACCAATCCACATCTTCAGGTTTTCTAATGGCGTAAATTGCTGATTTTACCCCTGACTACCTGTCACAGTTTCAGAGGCCCTGAAATTTCAAGATGGCACAAAACCCCCCCAAATGACCCCATTTTGCAAAGTAGACACTCCAAGCTACTGGCTGAGAAGTATGGTGAGTCCATGGAATAGTTTATATTTTGCCACAAGTTTCGAGGAAAAAAATTTTTTTTATTTTTTTTTATTTTTTTACACAAAGTTGTCAGTAAATGATATATTGCTCACACAGGCCATGGGTATATGTGAAATGACACCCCAAAATACATTCTGCTGCTTCTCCTGAGTACAATGATACCCCATGTGTGAGACTTTTTGCCAGTCTAGCCGCGTACAGGACCCGGAAAACCAATGCGCACCTTTAGGCTTTCTAAGGGCGTAAATTGTTGATCTCACTCCTTACTACCTATCACAGTTTTGAAGTCCATAAAAAGCCAAGATTGCACAAACCCCCCCCAAATGACCCCATTTTGCAAAGTAGACACTCCAATCTATTTGCTGAGAGGCATGGTGAGTATTTTGCAGCTCTAATTTTTTTTGGAAAATGAAGAAAAAACAGGAAAATGCATTTTTTTTCCTCTTTTTTCAATTTCCAAAACTTTGTGACAAAAAGTGAGATCTGCAAAACACTCAACATGCCTCTCTGCAAATAGCTCAGGGTGTCTACTTTCCGAAAAGGGGTCATTTGGGGGGGGGTTGTGCTGTCTTGGCATTTCATGGCCTCCAAAACTGTGATAGGTAGTCAGGAGTGAAATCAACAATTTACGCCCTTGGAAAGCCTGAAGGCGATGATTGGTTTTCGGGGTCCTGTACTCGGCTAGACTGCAAAAAAGTCTCACACATGGGGTATCCCTATACTCAGGAGAAGCAGCAGAATGTATTTTGGGGTGTCAGTTCACATATACCCATGGCATGTGTGAGCAATATATCATTTACTGACAACTTTGTGTAAAAAAAAAAAAAAAATATATATATATATATATATTTCCCGGAACTTGTGGCAAAATATAAAATATTCCATGGACTCACCATGCCTCTCAGCAAATAGCTTGGGGTGTCTACTTTCCAAAATGGGGTCATTTGGGGGGGTTTTGTGCTATCTTGGAATTTTAGGGCCTCCGAAACTGTGATAGGTAGTCAGGAGTGAAATCAACAATTTACGCCCTTGGAAAGCCTGAAAGTGGGGACTGGTTTTCGGGGACCTGTACTCGGCTAGACTGCAAAAAAGTCTCACACATGGGGTATCCCTGTACTCAGGAGAAGCAGCAGAATGTATTTTGGGGTGTCATTTCACATATACCCATGGCATGTGTGAGCAATATTTCATTTACTGACAACTTTGTGAAAAAAAAAAAAAAAATATATATATATATATATTTCCCGGAACTTGTGGCAAAATATAAAATATTCCATGGACTCACCATGCCTCTCAGCAAATAGCTTGGGGTGTCTACTTTCCAAAATGGGGTCATTTGGGGGGGTTTTGTGCTATCTTGGAATTTTAGGGCCTCCGAAACTGTGATAGGTAGTCAGGAGTGAAATCAACAATTTACGCCCTTGGAAAGCCTGAAAGCGGGGACTGGTTTTCGGGGACCTGTACTCGGCTAGACTGCAAAAAAGTCTCACACATGGGGTATCCCTGTACTCAGGAGAAGCAGCAGAATGTATTTTGGGGTGTCATTTCACATATACCCATGGCATGTGTGAGCAATATTTCATTTACTGACAACTTTGTGAAAAAAAAAAAAAAAAATATATATATATATGTATTTCCCGGAACTTGTGGCAGAATATAAAATATTCCATGGACTCACCATGCCTCTCAGCAAATAGCTTGGGGTGTCTACTTTCCAAAATGGGGTCATTTGGGGGGGGTTTGTGCTATCTTGGAATTTTAGGGCCTCCGAAACTGTGACAGGTAGTGCAGAGGTGACATGCACAATTTACGCCATTAGAAAACCTGGGAGTGTTGATTGGTTTTCGCGGTCCTGTACACAGCTAGGCTCCCAAAAAGTCTCACACATGGGGCATCCCCATACTCAGGAGAAGTGGCAGAATGTATTTTGGGGTGTAATTCCACATATACCCATGTCATGTGTGAGAATTTTATCTTTTAGTGACAACGTTGTGTAAAAAAAAAAAATAAAAAAAAAAAATAGTAATATTCCCAAAACTTGTGGTAAAATATAAAATATTCCATGGACTCACCATGCCTCTTAGCAAACAGCTTGGGGTGTCTACTTTCCAAAATGGGGTCATTTGGGGGGGTTTTGTGGTATCTTGACATTTCAGGGCCTCCTAAACCGTTAGAGGTAGTGAGAAAATGCAATGAAAAATGTACGCCCTTTGAAATTCTGATGGTGGGGATTTGTTTTTGTGGTCCCGTACACAGCTAGGCTCCCAAAAAGTCCCACATATGTGGTATCCCTGTACTCAGGAGAAGCAGCAGAATATATTTTGGGGTGTAATTACACATATACCCATGGCATGTGTGAGCAATATATCATTTCAATGACAACTTTGTGTAAAAAAAAAAAAAAAAAAATTTTTAGTCATTTTTCAAACACCTGTGACAAAAAAATGAAATATTCAATGAGCTCAACATGCCTCTCAGAACATTCCTTAGGATGTCTACTTTCCAAAAAGTGGTAGTTTGGGGGGGTTTTGTACTGCCCTGCCATTTTAGCACTTCATGAAATGAGATAGGCAGTCAAAAATTAAAGCTGCGTAAATTTCTGTATTTACACCATAGTTTGTAGACGCTATAACTTTTGCGCAAACCAATAAAAATACGCTCATTGAATTTTTTTTTGTCAAAGACATGTAGCTAAATATATTTTGGCCAAAAAAAAATACATAAATTGAGTATATTGGATATTTTTTAAAAGACAAAGTTGAAAATGTCATTTTTTTGCAAAATTTTCGCTCTTTTTTTATTAATATCGCAAAAAATAAAAAGCGCAGAGGTGATCAAATACCACCAAAAGAAAGCTCTGTTTGTGGGAAAAAAAGGACGTAAATTTCGTTTGGGTACCACATTGCATGACCGCACAATTGTCAGTTAAAGTCACGCAGTGCCGAGTCGTAAAATACCCCCTGGTCGGAATGGGGGTAAAATCTTCCGGGGCTTAAGTGGTTAAACGAAAATCGTTTGTTTTTTCCCGTACAGGAAAAATTTTGGAGTTCGTCCCTTCGAGAATTTTCATAAGAAAATTCTTAATCGTCTGTAGAAAGTTCTGTACACACTATACGAAAATCGTACGGAAATTCTTTGGACGAAAATGTTCGCCCGATTTTCTTATAGTATGTACGAGCCTTAAGAGCCACATTTGCTGTGTTTACTGTATGACCAGGACTGTTAGAAATCACGTGGCCCCGCACAGCCTACCTGACCCCCCAGTTACCAAAACAAAAATATACTACGACTATTATTAGCGGACACTAGCACAACACAATTCATGTTAAATCTAAAAAAAAAAAACCTATATTGAATTAAACTGGTTGTAAAGCCACTTTGTGTACTCAATAGATTCTCCTATGTTCCACAAAGTTGTGTTCCTAGCGTATAATCTACATCAAATATAGCTAGCTGTATCCCTTATCTCAGAGCGCCGCTCAACGCTCACGTGACTGCCCGTCACTCTCCTCTCCCGATCTGACAACTACAGCAGGAGGGGCTGAGAATTCCCTGCTGAGGTCAGCTGGAAGAAATTGGAAGCACCGGGAGCCAGTTGGATCAATCCCATCCCAGTGCTGGAGGGCACCTTTTGACAGGTAAGTCTGTCATAATGTACTAATATGCTGTGTATACTAGCACATTAGGGAATAATCCACCAAAAATCATATAGCGGAGTTTACTACCACTTTAATTGAATCTTGGGCGTGCTTTGCGTATTTCTTCCAGATTTGTGCAGGTGAAAAACTTTACCTCTATGTAGAAGCTTCCTGTACTAAAGACCGGTCGCTATTGCTCTCTCTCCTTGTGCAGGATGACTGGTCTTGCCCCGCCCTCCCTTGCCCTCTAGTTTTCTGTAGGCAGCCTGTAGTAGGTGGGGCCTGCTGGACCAATCCCGTAGCTCTGCTGTCTGTACAGGCACAGTGATCTAGTTTAACAGGGTAATATCTGTGTTTGCAAAAGTATTTGGTGCAAACAAAGAGGATTTATATATTTTAAAGCTATTGATGAATACATTTTGAATAGAAAATGTTTGTGCCTGGATTTAGGCTTTAATAATCTGTTGTAGCTAATTTATGCGTAATATGAAAATGTGCAAAATACATTGGCTTTAAATGTTGATGATTTTAAAGACTTTCTAACACTTTTTTGCAGAGAATTATTGTTATAAATCGATCATCTACAATGCCTTAAAAGGACCAATGCTGAGGCCAGTCTTATCACTGCCAGGGAAGGGAGATGATGTTTGGAGCTGTAGTGGGTCTGTCACGAGGTGAAGTACCAGGGTGAAGTACAGTCTGGTATGTAGATAGTTGGGTATGGCGTGGGCCAGACAGTCGTCTCCTTCACCCTCTGTGACACTCTGGACACATTCCACATACCAGCCGCACTGTCACTGTTTACCAAGGATTTAACCCTTTTAATGACCTGCATATTTCCTATCCTGGTACAGCCATTCCCCACATTTTGTGTACGGAAATTATAGGGACAGGAAGTGAGTGAAAATCTCCCCCAGTGGGATCACATACAGGGAATATCCCATTCCGGACAGGTAAAAAACATTATAGGAAACTTTGATTGCACCTTGCCCCAAACCAATGCGGAGATGATCTCACATTAATAATAATTTACCAATGCTTCATCTTTCATGACATCTATCACTCTGCTGCTTTGAGTAATGAGGACCATGCACAGTTGTTCTACTTGGCGGTCTCCAAATCATCATATTGACACCCCTCTCACCGATGTCATCAAGCACACTGCTGATCCTACATTGTACGTGATGACGTCTGAGTAAAGTAACTAATACTCCGTTGGATCATCTTCTAGACAAAATACGCATTATAATTAGCATATGCTGTGGTAGGGTCATTTTTTAGTATTTATTTAATGTTCGGAGTTCTGCTTTAACCACTTTAAGACCGCTCACAGTAATATTACTGCGGCAAAGTGGCTCGTTATCGTCTGACGACGTAGTACTACGTCGTCAGACACTCCCCCTTCTGGGCGGCGCTTGCGCGCCGCCGGAGGCTCGCTCCCGCTGTTTTCATTCACAGCGGGAGTCGGGCCAGGGGAGGAGCAGCGGCGATCGCCGCTGCTCTTACCCGATCGTCAGGGATCGAGTCTGGAGATCCGCCCGCTGTGTGTAAACACAGCGGGCGGATCTCCATAGTGACAGGGAGTGACAGATCGGACTGTTCAGCATAGCTGAACATCCGATCTGTCCCTGGCTCACTCAGTCACCTCCCCCCCCTACACGTCAGTAAGCACCAGGCATACATTAACCCCTCCCTCTCCAATAAAATTAACCCCTTCCCTGCCAGTGTCATTTTTACAGTAACAGTGCATATATATAGCACTGATTACTGCAGTAATGTCACTGGTACCCCCAAAAGTGTCAAAAATGTCAGTCAAGGGTCCGATCTGTCCGCCGCAATGTCGCAGTCCCGCAAAAAAAATCGCAGATCGCCGCCATTACGCGTTAAAAAAAAAAACACCAAAAATGACAGAAATCTTTCCCTTTGTTAGTAAACGCAATAACTTTTGCGCAAACCAATCAAAATACGCTTATTGCGATTTTTTTTACCAAACATAGGTAGCAGAAAACAAATTGGCCAAAAATTTTTAAAAAAATTGGTTTTTACATCTTTTTTGGGGGGAATTTCATATAAAAAAATGTTAAAAATATTGTTATTTTTTCAAAATAAACGCTCTTTTTTTTTGTTTATAGCGCAAAAAGTAAAAATCGCACAGGTGATCAAATACCACCAAAAGAAAGCTCTGTTTGTGGGAAAAAAAGGACGTAAATTTCGTTTAGGTACGGCGTCGCACGACCGCGCAATTGTCAGTTGAAGTCGCACAGCGCCGAATCGCAAAAAGTGGCCTGGACGGAAGACAGCAAAATCCTCCGGTGGTAAAGTGGTTAAAGCGTTACTTAACCCAGGACCTACCTGCATTCACTATATCTGGTCTCACACAGTACAGAGAACATGGAAATGCTATTATTTTAGTAAATATTATCTGCTAAATACCATTTCTCATCAGCTGTTAGAGCAGCCTTGTGACTTCTATCAGTGTCCAGCCAAGCACTAGTTAAAGCTTTTAGAAGTTTTCTGACTGTCCTATGAGGCTGCAGGACTCCTGACGCTCTGCCTGTACAGTGCTGATTGGCCCTGTGCTGATCACATGCACTCTCCCAAGAAAAAAAAACTTTTTGAGAATAGACACCAAACTGAGCATGTGCAGCCTGACTCTGTGTTATCAGGAAATTATCAGGGGACAGTGGAAGAAGGGGAGGATCAGAGAAGCCAGGACCAAACAGCCTTTTTACACAATGCAGAAGATTAACCCCTTAGGTTCCACAGTGAGTATAACAAGCATGCTTTACTGCACATACAGACTGATTTTACTGTTGTGGGTTTAGTAACATTTTAAAGCAGACAGTCTGACCTGCACAGATGTACAATAAAGGGCAGTCAATGTAGAGCAGAGCCTGCAAATGCTGTGAGCAAATATGGGCAACGTTTACAGTAAATATAGTCATAAACTATACCACTGACAGAAAATATTCACTATAAAGTAGTCAATGATCTCTTTGATTCTATACACTGAAGAAATGGCATTCACATATAGGTAACAAAAAGACTATGTTTGTATAATGAAACACAACATTTAATTCATGACAAAGTATGTTTGGAGCAATAAAATGGAAGCTCAGTAGAGATGCTTGCTTTGCGGCTTCCTTTCTTTGATTGAAACATCCTTTTGAGCAGTCTGACTGGGGTGAAGTCACTGCTGTGATGAGTCATAGGCTTCAATAAACAACAAGCTTTTAACAGCACAGCTGAAAACTGAAATAGCTGAGTATTCAAAAGGCAGCCGAGGGCACCACCTAAAGTGGGGTAAACGCTATAAGAAAATCTGGCGAACGATTGTCCAATTTTTCTTGTTGTTTCACAGCAAATCGAAACCGATGAACGAAAATTTATATAAAAATTCTCAGACGACAAAGGCTTTTTTTTTTTTTTTTTTACTGTTTTATTGTTTCTGATCATGCAGTCTTTCTTTTCTGATTTTTCTTGTACGAAAACTGTACGCAATAAACGAAATTCGTTCCTTCTGTTCCCATATCAGAAAAATGTTGTCCCTTCTGGAATTTTAATAGGAAAAGTCGGAATCGGCTGTAGAAAGTTGTGTACACACTATATGAAAATCATAAAAGTTCTTTGGATGGAAATTCTCGTCCGATTTTCTTATAGTGTCAACGAGCCTTTAGACTGGATAGAAGAATGCATAAAAATAAAAAGCAATATTTCAAAACCTAGTAAAAAAAAAAAAAAAGAAAAAGTGATTTCTATATTTTTCAAGAAGGTTTTACAATAATATCTGGCATCAGCCCAATATCAAAGCCATATATGGGGCTTTTCCACTTCATGGAACCGAACGGTTCGGCTCGCTTTTGTGCTTTTCCACTGCTGGTACCGCATGGTACGGTGTAAGAACGGTTCAGTACGGTACGGTACGGTACGGCGGCGCTTTTCCACTACATGGAACCGAACGGTGCGGCTCTCTAAAACAGTACCACCTCGATTGAGGTTCCAAGAGGTACCATACAGGTACGATATCCCACAATCCTTTGCATGCAGTCACTACTAGCCACTGATTGGTCAGAGAATCGTCGTTATCCCACCCACTTACTTTAGTACTACTTTAGTGGAAAAGCAAACCATACCAAACCGTACCCAACCGTTCCAACACCGTACCATGCGGTACCATGCAGTAGAAAACCAAACCGGGCCAAGCAGGGCCGAGTAGAGCCGAGCCGGTACTTGCAGTGAAAAGTGCCATTAGAGTCCCTGTTTTTCAGGTACATGGTAACTAATGTTAAAATATAACTAAAGGCAAAATTTTTTTTTTGGATAGAATGCAGAAGGGTTAGAACCCCTTTCAGTTTTTATTGTTGTCTGTGCCCCCATTAGGTGATTCCTCCTATCTATTTGTCCTTTTTACCAATATCATTGAAGTGAAAGTAAAAGAAAACCCCAAATTTTGGGTTGTCCCCAGAAACGTAATAAAGGGGAAATCTTCCATTGACCTGGAGGTCCCCAAAGAATGCACTTAATTTGCAGGAATTTCCTCTCACTTCCTGTTTGGCTATAGGACATTGCAGAAACAGGGGTTATCCCTTTCTTGCTCTATTCAAAATGAAAAAAAAAAAAAGTTTTGCCTATACCCCTACTTTAGAAAAACTAAAAGCATCCATATTTAGTATGCAGAGAGATGTTTCTACGAAAAAATTTGTGACTCAGAAATCATTCATCTTGCATTACTACCGGATATTAAACCGTTCCATCTGCTTGGTCATAACAAGTAGGAGTGGGCGAAAAAAGTGAGAATAAGCTGCTTGTTCCCTCCAGCAGAGGTGTCAGGAACAACCACAGGCACAAGATCATCATTCAGTCTGACACACAACGGGGGCACATGGGGTGACTGTCATCTCACGACAAGTACTACCCTACTAAAATTGATGGATCTACCAATGGGCATCTGCGTGCCTCAGTGACATGAGATTGCCAAAAATAGCTGAGACTGTCAACTAATAGCTCATATCTTCAATGTTTATGAACCTTTTTTCACATTCAACATGCACTTGCTCTAGTGTCATCATCTTCACATCATTGGACCAGATTTCTGATAGTGACAACAGTGGACAATGCCTACATAATGTGTGTCTGCATGGCTGCTTGTAGTCTCCACCAGGAGCACATGTGACAAGGTGTCAACACAGGAGCACGTGACAAGGTGACAACACAGGAGCACATGTGACATAGTGACAACACAGGAGCACAATTGAGAGACAGGGACATATCATTGTTCATGCACTTGCTCTAGTGTCATCTACACATCATTGGACCAGCTTCCTGATAGTGACAACAGTGGACAATGCCTACATAATGTGTGGGTCGGCATGGCTGCTTGTAGTCTCCACCAGGAATACATGTGACAAGGTGACAACACAGGAAGCACAATTGAGAGACCAGGACATATCATTGTCGCCCTATAACATGGACCATCAATGCAGAATCATAAGGTAATGTTTTAATGAAAACGTATCTTTTTAAAGATGTCCTAAAGCCTTAAGGTTTTTTACCTTAATGGAAAAAAGATGACACTAGGCTAAAAAGTGTATCTCCCCGCGCCTAGGAAAAAGGTTGCTAAAAACCAATATTAATAAATAAATAACTGGTGTATGGCAGCTGCTGCTTTGATAACGTCACAGGAAGTGACGAAACACGCCAAGGTCTTGGAACGCACAGCGGCACGCTACGCACTATCGTGGAACGCAAGCCGGAACACTCCGCTCGCCACTCTGCCAGGAGGTGCTAGGAAGCAATTTGCCTGTACCCTGGAGCCATTTTCTTTGCTCCCATTATTTTAACTCTGTTTGGAAAATAAACTTTTAAAACGTAACTATTTGGAGCATTTTCTTTCTATAACCCCATATCCTGAGGAGTGGAACCAGGTGAGAAGGGACATAACCTACACCCCACCAGGAGCGTCCAAAAGGGGACCCCATATTGGCCTGGAAGGCCTCCAAGCGTTGTAGGTCTTAGTGCTATACAGCACATAAGACCCAATATTTCTGGTAAGTCATTCAATTCTACCATAAACCACTGGAAAAAGGAATTCACGCCACGAAAGTTACGAACTATTGATTATTGAGCACGAAGCACTTTGCACTTGAGCACCATTTGAAAAGACTTTATTTTTTATACTAAAAATATTTTATAATTTTATTTGTTGGACTTTACAAATCTTTAATGTGCCTTAATTTGTTTTAATTATCATCATAATATTGCACTGAATATTGTCACTATTCGTTTATACATTAATTAATAATTATAAAATTTATATTCATATTTTGATTAGTTTGGGGCAAGCGCTGTTTAAAGCTTAGGCTATTTTCCTTTTTACCTTAATGCATTGCTAAATAATAATAAATCAATTCTAGAGATGACTCATCACAACCACATCCAATATACTTAAAAAAACAAAAAGGAGAACAGAGAGCAACAACTGGGGTCAAAATGGGGGTCACCTCACCATGTTGTTCTCCAAATCATTAGGACTCTAAAGGGTGTAGAGTTGTCATAGGAAGATGAGCACTTGTAAAGATAAAAATACAATTTTATTGAAAACACAATCTGTTAAAACATTATACACCCAATTATGAATAAAAATATAGAAACAGCAGTGTTGATACAAACTACATAAGCTGTAGATAGAAACATAATGTGCCGGTTCAACGCGTTTCGCAAACTGGTTTCAATCAAAAGTTGCTTCGTCAGGAACCATAGATTTGGCAACATTGTTTCTACAGACTTAAAGAAAAAGAATACATCATAAACACCTACAACCAATAACATATACATATTCACCACACAAAAAAAAGAAAAACAGTACCACTGAAATTGTGCTGCCCAATTTCCCATTGCTGGAGCGTGACGTCATTTATTGGCGCCACCGCGCCGAAGTTCTGTTTTACCATCCCAGTATAATTGGGCAGCCGGCGAGACGGGATGCCTAGTCGGTTGCCGTCTTGGCGGTGGCCCTAGTTATGCACACTCGGCGGACACGGGACACCTGTGCTTGCAGTCTGGGTTCATCTTTTGGTAATTGTTTTCTGCAAATGTTCTTTCATGTTTCACTTTCTGGTTCCTTCTCTATCAGTTCCAGCTATTGGTTTTGTTGGCATCCTTTCCCTCCCTATGTCCCCTATGATCTGCACTAGTTCACTACCCTTCTCTTGGGTTTTCCACACTATTGAGACTCCTACTCCTTATCACATGGTTCCAATTACATTTCTTTGGTCAACCAGCCTCTCATAGTCTCCATTTCACCTCTCACTGTCCATTTGGCGTCACATTCATTTCCGTTTTTTATTCATGCACATCCTCACTATGGTAGCAACATGATGATACTCTAATTGTATTTACACAGAGATACTCTTCATACCCATATCTATTATATATATATTTTTTTACATATTTTTACAGATATCTTATTTTTTGCTGCTACACATACCACTCTTCTACATATTTCAGCCCACACTCACCAGGTGTGTGGCGTGTTTGGCCCTGTTTGCCTGTGCTGTGTCCCTCAGCTCCCGTGGAGACACTCGGGCCATGCCTCATTTCCAGTACCAGCATCTACTCCATTGCAATGTAAGTGTTAGATATCTGAGGCCATTGCCTCTTTGTTTTCTCCTCCTCACAGTCTTCAATTATCATCATTTGCTATTTCCTTATACATACATATTTTTTATAGATCAGACATCTACTCCTGATGAAGTGGCATATTCGGTCCATGCGTCGAGTTCATTGATGTTGTGACTATATCAAATCATTCTAACATTATTGATCAATTGTATCCATTGATGTTGCAATTACAACCAACTTTTTACTCCTGAAAATTTGCCATGTTGGTTTTTATGAATATTGGATCTGAGATCATTTACTAGCCCCTTTTTTGTATTACTCTGTTTATGCTAATATACTTTGTCATGTATGGGTTCTTACTCGTATATATCCATCAATAAATGTGATTTTTTTTTCCTGCAAGCCTCGTCATATCTCTCATTTAACCACTTTACCACCGGAGGATTTTCCTGCTTAACGTCCAGGCCACTTTTTGCAACTTGGCACTGCGCGAATTTAACTGACAATTGCGCGGTCATGCAACCCTGTAACCAAACGAAATTTATGTCCTTTTTTTCCCACAAACAGAGCTTTCTTTTGGTGGTATTTGATCACCTCTGCGCTTTTCATTTTTTGCAATATTAATAAAAAAAGAGCGAAAATTTTGCGAAAAAAGACCGGAAGATTTTACCCCATTCCAGGCTATATTTTGAGATTCGGCACTGCGTTACTTTAACGGACAATTGCGCGGTCGTGCGACGCTGTACCCAAATTAAATGTATGTCTTTTTTCCCCCACAAATAGAGCTTTCTTTTGGTGGTATTTGATCACCTGTGCGATTTTTAATTTTTTAAAAAAAGAGCGACAATTTTGAAAAAAAAAACAATATTTTTTACATTCTGCTATATAACATTCCCCAAAAAAAATGTATAAATCAATATTTTTTAACATTTTAGGCCAATTTGTTCCCTGCTACATATTTTTGGTAAAAAAAATCACAATTGATTGGTTTGCACAAAAGTTATTGCATTTACTAACTACGGGAAAGATTTGTCATTTTTATTGTTTATTTTTTTTTTACTAGTAATGGCGGCGATCTGCAATTTTTTTTGTGGGACTGCGACATTGCGGCGGACAGATCGGACCCCTAACTGACATTTTTTACACTTTTGGGGGTACCAGTGACATTACTACAGTAATCAGTGTTATAAATATGCACTGTTACTGTAATAATGACACTGGCAGGGAAGGGGTTAACTTTATTGGTGATCAAGGGGTTAAATGTATGCCTCCTGCTTACTGACGTGTGTGGGGGGAGGGGGTTGTGTGACAGAGACACAGATCGCAGGTTCAGCTATGCTGAATCCTGTAATCTGTCACTGTCTGTCACATATGAGATCGGCCTGCTTTGTTTACACAAGCGGGCGGATTTCCTCACACGATCCCCAACGATCGGGGAAGAGCGGCGGTGATCACCGCCTCTCCTCCCCTGGCCCGACTCCCGCTGTATTCAGACACCTCTGTCTGAATACAGCCTCTGGCGGCGCACGCGTGCCGCAGAGAGAGGGGAGAGTCTACGTCCCCAGACCTTAACGAGCCACTTTGCTGCAGTAGCAGCACAGTGAGCAGTGGTAAAGTGGTTAAAGTCCCAACCCTCTTTTTATTGTTTTTACTTTATTTGCTGATTTTTTACCCCACGAAAGTGGAGTTACCCTTTTAATACATTTGCAAAGATTTCAAACAATCTTCTTTCACGTTGTCATTATGGGGTATTGTTTGTAGAATTTTGAGGAAATTAATGAATTTAATCCATTTTGAATTAAGGCTGTAACATAACAAAATGTGGAAAAAGTGAAGCCCTGTGAATACATTCCGGATGCACTGTATGTCATTTCTGGGGATTACCATATATACCGTATTCATGCAAATGTTCATGTATTTCAAGGCAGAGAAGGTTCTTAATAATCATGTATTGTATTTCTGTTTTGTTCTTCATTGGGCTCAGATCTGGCAGTAACCAGGAGCACATAAGAATGGCTGTAGCTGCTTACATATAGCAGTTGTTTCCTGCAAATTGAGATCATTTCCAGAAATCTGCTCATAACAGACAATTATTAATAATATACAGAATTTATATATATATATAGCGCCAACAGTTTGCTCAGGCTTTACAAGTCAATGGCCTTACCCAAACACAGAGTTTGCAGGAAAATAAAAACAGTTCACATCGTGTGTGTGCAAAAGTTACTGCTCTTACATCTGTCACTGTCTGTCATTTGGTCTGGGGACAAAGGTTTACAAAATGCTGACAGAGATGAGCATGCTGGTATAAACAGGTAGGAATTATGTCATAAACTGGAGAGTGCAGGGGGGGGGGGGGGAGGCTGCAGCCTGAGGCCTTGTTCAAACTTGGGTAACTCGCGCTTTTGCTCGAGTTTCTGCAGACGTGCGAAAAATGCGCTAAAATGCACTGCACGCTTACGATCCCATTATTTCTTAATGGCACAACAAACGCATGTAGTAGTAGTAGTGCATTTTCTGCGGGACAAAATGTGAGAAAAACACACTTGGCTCATGTCCAAAATTTGTCACATGAGCTTCTTTAGTGTGTTTCTGAAGCGCAGGGAGGCCCATTGAAATGAATGGTGCCGCTGAAAGGATTCACCAAAAAAAAAGTGCAAAATAAGCCCACGATACACAATTTTGAGCATTGCTCAAGTGTGAACAGGACCTCAGTCCAACTCTTTTTAACACATACATCAATTACCTTTCTCTGCAGCTCTATAATCCTCCTCAGCAGCGAACTAACTCTACATGACACTGAGGTGAAGTTCATGCTCCATGCGGTAGACATAATCAACAGAGAGAGGCCTACAACCATAGATGTGCACAAGGGGTGTGCCAGGTGTGCCTGGGGACACCCTAATCACTAAGCTAGCAGCACTGCGGAGCGGGGAAGCCAACAAGGGGGTGGGAGCCGATTCCTCCTACTGCCCGGGCTCCCCCCCCTCTTGTTGGCCTCCTTACCCCACAGTGCTGCTGGCTTCCCTCCTCTCCCCCAGGCTGCTGCAGGGGACGTTTCAGGATGTAAAGCAAAGGAAAGGGGCTAGTAAATATGTAATTTACCAGCCCTTTCCTTTTCTAAACAAACACAGCAAACGCAATCGCTCACTGTGTCCATTTAATGCTGAAGCATAGTAAACCAGGTTTACTATGCTTCGGTTTGTGAATGAACAGGAAGCCACCCTGCACAGAGCACTTCCCATTCATTAATTGTCCAGTGCAGCTGAGGCTGCAGAGAAAGGCGTGTGTGTTTGAGTTCTGGGGTGCACACCCTAATGCAATAGGCTGTGCACACCTATGCCTACAACACAACCTACAAATGCTGCCAAAATTAAAGTAGAAATCCAGTTAAAAACTATCTCAGCTTAAACCTGCTTCCACCCCAATTCTAAGCCCTATACTAATTACCATGTAAAGGAAAGATGTCTATACTTCCCTATGCTGTGGGTGCTCCGATCCAGTCAAATGATCGGCTTCCAGCGCTGGCTTTAGATGAGAGGAGGGACAGCCAACAATTGCTGAGGAATAATAAGCCTATGGGTCATATCACTGCACAGGCATTGCATCTGTTGTTGGTGATCTCTCCTCTAACGGAAGCCAGCGATGGGTGGCCGGAGCACCTTGAGAATAGGTAAGTATAGACATCTTTGCTTTACAGGGTAGGTAGTATATGGCTTAGAATGGAGATAAGAGCAGGTTTAGGATTAGATGATATTTGACTGAATTTCTACTTTAAAGAATATGTAAACCAAACATTTCATATTCCAGATATATGTACTCGTATGAAAAAGTATACTGTTCCCTTTGTATTGTTTCCCTTGTGTGAAATCCCTGGTGTTCCTGCCAGTCAATCTGCCTTGCTATTAAAAACTGACCACACTAAGCATAAGAACACCCCGTGGTCGGTTCTCTAGCTGTGGAACTCAGTCTGCTCTCCTCCAATGATCAGACTTGTTCTGACATGCCCCACCGCATTAACTGGGAAGATCAGTGTGCTGGTGATTCTCCTCTACAGGCTCTTATGCAGCTGAGAACAGTAGGGATCTGATCTCAAAAGTAAAAAAAGAGGTATTTATAATGTTTTTTTTTATATCTATACAGAAATGTTTTGCCTTTCTATTTTAAACTAAATGGGTTGTTTTACAAGGTTAGGGTTTACAATCAGGAAAGCAAAGCACAAAGATAGCGCTCACAACAGGGAACACACCTAATAGATAAACGGTTCAGACCTTCACTGGGTCCTCTGGCTCAAATGGCCTCCAGCCATTGAAAACGCAGCTCCAAGAAAGATGTAGCCTGCAACTCTAGAATCCCATGAAAAACGTTGTTGGCTACATAAAGGTCAAGATTAAAAACAGTTGACGCGTTTCGGCATACAGCCTTATTCTGTGAACACGGTTGTATGCCGAAATGCGTCAGCTCTTTTTAATATTGACCTTTATGTAGCTAATAAAGATTTTCATGGGATTCCGGAGTTGCCGGCTACATCTTTCTTGGAGCTGAGGGTTTACAATCACATGAAGTTCAACATGGCCACTGTTCATAAAGCAAATGAAAAAAAAATCAAGGTGTTCCAAAGAAAGAACACAAAACAAATCAAAAATTATTCAGTCAAATCGAACAACTGTGGCCTTGATAAACATAACTATATTTACCTAGAATACCCAATCAGGAGGTTTCAACCAAGCCTTGGGGCCCCAAAAGGCAAAACGTGCAAAAAAAATTTACGCCATCAGCAGACAGCTGTACAATCTCTAAAACCTGTAAAACTGGCCATAGACAGGTAATTTTTCTCTCAACCAGCAGGCTGAACGAAAAAAAAAAAAACAGATTCCTCCATCCACAGAAGAGAGGTGGATGGAGGAATCTCCCCAGGGCATTGTATTCTGACAGTGGGACTCGCTACTGTCAGAATTCACTGATCATCGGCTACAGCCACTTATGGACAAAAAATCTTTCAGCATGTCCCTTTGACAGAAGGCAATCAAACATCTGTTGAGCAGGGATCAAACATTTGACCAGTCCTTGCTAAACCTGATGAAATTATGTTCCCTCTATGGCAGTTTAAGGCTTGGTTCACATAAACAGTGGGGAAAATAATTATTTGATCCCCTGCAGATTTTGTAAATTTGCCCATTTACAAAGAAATGAAGGGGTTTAACATTTTTTATCATAGATGTATTTTAGATAATAGAGACAGAATTAAAAATCTAGTTCCTGAAGAAGGAGGCCACGCCTCTGAAACGCATAGTCATAGCAACCTAATTAGGTGTCACGTTAGGAGGTTCTTTCCCTGTGTACCCAGTCTGCCTGTGCTCTCTGTGAGGTCTCCATTCGCATTACATGACGCTTGTGCGGCGCCGGCAGGTCCAGGCGCAGGCGCACTTCACCTAGTTCACCTAGAGACGGAAGTCACTATCTCCGGAAGTCTCGGTCAGGAGGAGTACGAGCAGTCATGCGGGACTTGCAGGAGAGAGTTGCCTTCTCCGTTGGGACACATTGAACCAATCTGTACTGCGTGACGTTCATCCACGTTTGTGTAACTTTTTATGGCTTTGCTTATTTTAATAAAACAGGTTTATGCTAGGACGGCTGTGCGCTCTCTCCTTTTTTTCATTGTATCATTTAAAATACATCTATGATAAAAATTATAGACCCTTAATTTCTTTGTAAGTGGGCAAACTTACAAAATCTGCAGGGGATCAAATAATTATTTTCCCCACTGTATGCAAATTAGATGTGTTTTGAGTTTGAACCAAACCGGCTTTCTAAAGGAGCTGGTTCACATATCTGCTGCCGGCCACAGTGCGTTTTTTTAAAAGAGTCCTGTATGATTTTAGGTCCGGTTCAGGTGCGATTTAAAGTTTTATACACTTAATAAATTTGCACCTAAATCACACCTGAACCGGTGAATGAAACCACACCGGATTCCTTTGAAAAATCGCAATGAATCTGTGCCTGGATGTATGTGAACCAAGCCTAAGAGTATGGCTTGGAAATTTTGACAGTGCCATTATCCCAATCCTCTTTTATAGCAGTGAAGTGTAAGGCCCTGTCACCTACCTAGTCTAACGGAAAAAGGATTTCAGCTCAAAATTAATATTCCAACAGGAATTCGGCAAGACCCTCCTCCATGTCCATAGGAACACCTCCAACAATGCTTGCCAGGTTGGGCTAGGCACATTTTCTTTACTGCTTGCAGGACAAAAGAGGACATTGTTATAATGGGACCACCTACAAAACTGCAGTCCCAACACATATTGCCATAAAGCCCTACTGACTGTCAAGGACCAGGCCCAACTGTTTAGCCTGCAAGAACTGAACAGGACCTTGTCCATCCAAAACTCCCAACAATGCGACATAGTGAACAATTCTTAAGAAAAATATGACAGAGAATGATAAAATGAAACAACATAAAAGAAGAATAATAGATAGGCGCTATGGCATGAAGGTCAAAACCTATAAAAATACACTGATAATATAACAGTAGCGCATTGGTTTTCTGTATCATCAAAATGAAACAACAAACTCCCAGAAATTACTGATTAGTCACTGCAGAGAGTCTACAAGCTGTTATACAAATGACTATACCTGGAGACGCTATAAGATCCCAAATAAGACAGAGAATTTTGGACAAAGGTCCGACAAATTACCGGTGAAATTACGGATATGACGATCCCAAACGACCCATGGGTATGCCTATTTCATAAAACAACAATGCCACTAAAAAAAATATAAAACAACCTTGGTCCCAGCCTTATTAAACGCAGCAAAGGGAATAATACCAAAAATGTGGAGAGAAGTGGATAGCCTAAAATTAACCACTTAAGCCCCGGAAGATTTTACCCCCTTCCTGACCAGGGCCTATTTTGCGATTCGGCACTGCGTGACTTTAACGGACAATTGCGCGGTCGTGCAACGCTGTATCCAAATGAAATCGACATCCTTTTTTTTCCCACAAACAGAGCTTTCTTTTGGTGGCATTTGATCACCTGTGCGATTTTTTGATCATGTGCTATAAACAAAAAAAGAGCGACAATTTTGCAAAAATAACAACATTTTCACATTTTTTTATATGAAATCCCCCCCAAAAAAATGTAAAAATCAAAATATTTTAACATTTTAGGCCAATTTGTTTTCTGCTACATATGTTTGGTAAAAAAAAAACGCAAAAAGCGTATTTTGATTGGTTTGCGCAAAAGTTATTGCGTTTACTAACTAAGGGAAAGATTTTTGTCATTTTTGTTGTTTTTTTTTTTTAACGAGTAATGGCGGCGATCTGCGATTTTTTTGCGGTGCTGCGACATTGCGGCGGACAGATCGGACCCTTGACTGACATTTTTGACACTTTTGGGTGTACCAGTGACATTACTACAGTAATCAGTGCTATACATATGCACGGTTACTGTAAAAATAACACTGGGAGGGAAGGGGTTAACTTTATTGGAGAGGGAGGGGTTAAGTGTGTCCCTAGGGGCGTGTTTCTTACTGTGATTGGATGTGGCTTTGTGTGTAAAAGCACAGATCAACGGTCCTACATAGCAGGACCGAGTGATCTGTGCTTTTACACAGGGGAGAGTGACAGGCGGCTTTGTTTACATTAGCCGTCTGCCTTTCTCCCTCTCTACCTGACGATCGCAAGTGACCGGCGGACATCGGGTCCGCCGGTCACACGCGCCGGCTTCTTCGGCTTATTCGCTCCCAGGCTAGTGACGTATCGGTACGTCACTTTGCCTGGGAGGGGCTGACCGCCACCGTATATAGTCGGGCGGCGGTCGGCAAGTGGTTAAAGGAATGGTGTAACAGGATAAATAACATCTTTAATATGGAATATATCAGTAATACTCAAGAAGAGACTCCAATAAATATGAGGGAAAAATGGATAGACTTTAAAAAATCAATTAAGTACATACAAATGAATGCTTAAACATCACTGCAGTGGGGGAAAACAGAAAGAAGAGGAGCCTTATGGGCAGAGAAGGGGAGGGAGCATGTGGGGGGGGGGGGGGTAGGGGGAAGCAAGGGGGATAAAGTATTATAAAATTACATTGTATTGAATATTTTCTATTCTTTTTCATGTTTATGTTTTTTGCGATTCCTTTTTGGATTCTTTTTGTGAGATACATGTAAATTTTATATGCAAAATAAATAAAAATTTTAAATTGGAAAAAGAAAAAAAAAAAACTTAGTTCATCCAGCCTGCCCATAAACAGTTTCTGCTGAACCGGCTGAGATTCCAACCGTTTATGACCACACTTGCTCAGTTTTCCTGCCTCCTTGTAACGTCCTCCGTGTGCTCCTGAACCTCCCCTTCACTTAGGCTTTTTTGGAATGAGCAGTGCACATTAGTTGTAGTCATGTGCACTGCTCTATGCTTATATACTAAATAAAGAAGGAGGCTGTGGGAGCCATACTATACCTGTACCTGTGCTCAACCTGCATTAAAGGTAGGTGTCACTGCCTAATTCATTCAAATGATAAATATGTCAAGAGAAAATGAGGGAAAAGACATCACTTGAATTCCTCCAGGCAGACAGTAAACTAGTTGCACACAGTTTTGAAGCTGTATAATTGGTTAAATTGGTTAATCATATACCTGACTCTAATCCTACAAAATCCCAAACTTTGTGCAAGTGTACAAAGTGTGCAAGTGTAAGCATTGATGCTGGTTTGAAGCCAAAGGGTGGTCACATCAAATATTAATTTGAGTTCGCTTTTTTCTTCTGTTCACTTACTTTGCATTTTGTAAATTGATAAAAAAATAAACAATTAAAAAATATATTTTTGAAAGCATTTTTATTTTACAGCATTTCTTCACACCTGCCTAAAATGTTTGCATAGTACTGTATATCCAGCCTTTAAAACTAACACGGTTGTTCACTACACATATCCCACCACAAAGATAATCCACCCAGGCAGAGAGTAAACTAAAGAGACCTGTAAAGAATATATCAGTATATTAAATTAGAGCACAGTACAGTGGGACTCATTAAATAATAAAAGTGTCTGATTAGAAGGGGGGTTGGAAAGCTGGATATACAGTATATGGAGTATGCACAATGTTTTGGCTTACTTTTTTCATTTTTGTATTTTTTGAAATAAATCTTTACTTTATCAAAGATTTCCAGTAGCTTCATGTGGTGTCTTTTCCCGCATTTGTTTCTTTGCATATAATGTGGAGGAAATAATTTTTTGATCCGGTGCAGATTTTGTAAGTTTTCCCACTTACAAAGAAATTAACGGTCTATAATTTTATCATAGGTGTATTTTAAATAATAGAGACAGAATATCAACCAAAAATCAAGAAAAAAAAAAACACATGAAGCAAACGTTATAAATTGAGTTGCAGTTCAGGGAGTAAAATAAGGATTTGATCCCCAAGAAAACATGACTTAGTACTTGGTGGGGTAACCCTTGTTGGCAAGCACAGGGGTAAGACATTCCTTGTAGTTGGTTACCAGGTTTGCACACATCTCAGGACGGATTTTGGTCCACTCTTCTTTACAAGTCTTCTCTAAATCCTTAAGGTTTCTTGGCTGTTACTTGGCAACTCAAAATGTTAGCTCCCTCCATAAATTTTCTATAGGATTAAGGTCTGTAAACTGGCTAGGCCACTTGATGACCTTAATGAGCTTCTTCTTGAGCCACTCCTTTGTTGCCTTGGTGGTATGTTTTGGGTCATTGTCATGCTGGAGGACCCATCCATGACCCATCTTTAGTGTTCTGGCTGAGGTGAGAAGGATCTTATCCAAGATTTTAGTATACATGGCCCAGTTCATTGGCCCCTCAATGCAGCAAAGTTGCTCTGTACTTTTAGCAGAGAAACAGCCCCAAAGCATAAATATTTCCATCTCCATGCTTGACTTTAGGGATTTTGTTCTTAAAGTGGTTGGTTGTAAACCCCATTCATGAAATCTGACCGATACCCATATATCTGAAGTGTTACCTATCTCTCTCCAAAACTCTGAGTGCCTTGTCTTTCTGCTGCTTCTTCCTCTGTTATCGGCATGATAACTTCTGACAAGTTCTTCCACACAAGAGATAAAAGCAGCTGGAAATTTTTTGTAGAGAAGGGTGCTTAGAGATAAATAAGCAGAGAGCTGGTCTAGTCACAGTAAAGCTCTGCAAGTTTCTTCATTCTTCTGCCTATGTG
Organism: Pelophylax lessonae; assembly: GCF_965119305.1. Taxonomy (NCBI): domain Eukaryota; kingdom Metazoa; phylum Chordata; class Amphibia; order Anura; family Ranidae; genus Pelophylax; species Pelophylax lessonae. The sequence continues at coordinate 497,032,437 of NC_138771.1, forward strand.
GAGTGGGGGTGTGTGTCTTTCCTCCAATCAGCTCACATACAGTGTAGGCCAAGACTCTACACCCACTGCTGAATGAGAAAACAAGATTTGTAACACAATGTGCACTTTCTAAACAGTGTAGAAAGCTTAAGACAGTATATATACACAAGTAAACTTATGTAGGAAGATTTTTTTCATCTCTCTGTATCATCTGAGGCTGTTTACTTCCCTGGGTATATCTGAGGGTTTACCATCACTTTAAGGTCATAATTAGCATTTTTCTTCCTCCAAACACAGCGAGTCAACTTAATGCCAAAGAGCCCAATATTGGTCTCATCTGACCACAGCACTTCTCCCAATCCTTTGCTAAATAATTTAGATGTTCATTGGCAAACTTCAGGCCTGTACATGTGCCTTCTTGAGAAGAGGGACCTTGCGGGCACTGCAGGATTTCAATCCATGGCGGCGCATTGTGTTACCAATGGTTTGTCTGGTGACTGTGGTCACCACTGCCTTGAGATCATTCACAAGCTCCTCCTTGTAGTTTTGGGTTGATCCCTCATTTTCCCCATGATTCAAGGCCAATTGATGGTTATTTTGTATTTCTTCCATTTGCAAATAATCACTCCAACACTTGTCTCCTTCTCCCTAAGCTTCTTGCTGATGGTCTTTTAGCCCATTCCAGCCTTGTGCAGGTCTACAATCTTGTCCCTGACAGCTCTTTGGTCTTGCCCATGATGGTGAGGTTTGAATGAAAAAATAGATTATGTTTTTTATATATATATATATATATATATATATATATACATAAAGAGTTGTCATTAGGAGCACCTTTTTAAATTGACAGGACTAATCTGTGTACCATACTGTAGCCAGTCTGTGGGAGCAATAATATTGTTGGTTGGTAGGGGATCAAATACTTATTTTATTCACTCTAAACGGCAACTCAATTTAGAACATATGTATCATGTTTTTTTTTTTTTCAGGATTTTTGGTTGATATTATGTCTTTATCATTTAAAATACACCTATGATAAAGCTTATAGACCCTTCATTTCTTTGTAAGTGGGCAAACTTACAAAATCTGCAGTATATCAAATAATTATTTTTCACATTGCATATGATATACTGCTCTATGTACACTACAAATCCCATAGTCTATCGTCCATCTTGGAATTGAGCAAGTGAGGGTGGCTGCATTCCTACAAACAATGGTACCATGGAGAACGAATATGCCCATCCTCTAATAGGAAGTTGGATCATAGCAGAAAAAAAAAAGGAATTTGGAGATTTGGAGGCTGGGCGCAATAGAAGGTGCTGGTTTGGGTTGATAATACATACGTGAACAAAAAAAAGGAATTTGGAGATTTGGGGGCAGGGCGCAATAGAAGATGCTGTTTTGGGTTAATAATACATACGTGAACATGATTTTTTTTCAAACCAGTGTTTAGTGTCACTTTTAGATAACATACCTGAACTCACCTCTCTTTAAATTATCCTTTAATTTATCCGTAATGTCCTAGGAGTTACCCAACACCCACCACCCATCCAACCACAAATAACTCATCAATTGCTAAAATGAATATGGTCCTGTCATTAAAGAGGAAGTAAACCCTCCTCTGCAACTTTTACCTATAGGTAAGCCTATGATAAGGCTTACCTATAGGTACTGTAAATATCTCCTAAACTTGTACCGTTTAGGAGATATTTTATCTTAAATGCACCCAGTGACCACTGGCGCATGCGCTCTGAAGGAAAGGCCGCTGGTGCCGTTCCTTCAGAGCCCCGTGCTGTGACCGGAGTGACGTAATCGCGGGTCCGGCCAATCAGATGGCCGGATGCCGCGATCCCGGAGGACGGGCGACTGAATATGTCGCCCCTCATACAGGTAAGCGGGCGGCATGGCGGGGCTCGTTCTAAGGCATTTCATAATGAGCTAGTATGCGATGCATACTAGCTCATTATGTGTTTCTCTTTCAGGTTGGAAAAAAAAATAAAAAATTTTAATGAGTTTACAACCTCTTTAAAGCTTATTTGAATTTGAGAGAGAAAGAAAGAAAGAAACGGAGAGGAAAAGGAAGAGAAGGATGGAGAAAAGGGGAGTATGGATGGTGGGATCCCGCGGGATGAAAGAAAACTGAACCGTGTATGGCCAGCTTAAGAAGGAGGGCCAAAAGAAAGATAGTGAGAAAAGGGTTGCAAAGTAAGAAGGAAAGGAAGTAAGAGACGGGGAAATAAGGAGAATGTAGAAAGCAATAGAGGGACCACAGATGACATTGAGAGAGGAAAAAAAGACATTCAAATGTTCTTTTCGTACAAATTTTCATTCAAAATTCCACTAGTGTATACCCAACTAAAGAGGTAGAGAGGAGAAAGGAAATGGAGTAAAAAAAAAAAAAAGAATGGGAAAGAGAGAAAAATAAAGAGACAGAGAAACCGATTGATATTTAAAGACAGAAGAAAAGGGAGAGGTATGTGTACGTGTAAGAGAGAGGGAGTGAGGACAGTGAGAGAACGATGAGAGAGCTGCTCGGTGCTCCGGCTCCTCAGCAATCATTAAATGTCCCTCAAGGTCTATAAAGTTGGGGCAACATGTGTCCCAGATTAACTGGGAGGCTCAGAAAAGGGGGACCGGTGGAAACTGAGCAACGTGAGACAGGGGCAGGAGAGGAAGCCGAGGGTGGGACGGCGGGAGGGGGATGGAGAGGAACGCACTAATGTGCAGATTGAAAAATCCCTTTTATTACATCTGACATCTCCGCAAGACTTAGAGTATTACAAATCACTGCGAGAAAAAGTCCTCTCTGGCTAACGGCTGTCAGCAGGCGCACAAAACGCTCCAGTTAACCCCTTTTTGAATTCAAAGCGCTCCCAGAAACATCGAAATCTGGGTACAAAAATTTCAGATAAGCCTAAGCATGACATAAAGGTGTCTTCAATTGTACTTCGGAAAAGTTCTAAAGGATAAATCAAAATATTTCACAAGTTTAAAACAAAATCAGAGAGACGGACAATAGATGATTTGTCCTTTAAGCGATGGATGTTTATAGGAGCAGTTTAGAGAAGGTAGAGACAGAGAACCCCCTACATAAAGGATGTTTGCAGAGTGCACAGAGAAGACGTTATTTTCTATCACAGGATAGCAAAATCTCTAAGAAAGCGATTACTAGACCCCAATGAACCAGATCGGCCACCATATTAAAGTGTATGCAAACCCAAGACCAAAAATTTAATATTTTGCAGCCTGTCATTTCTCAGATGTGATATCTGCATGTTTTCTATTTTCCACATTTTTTCTTCTCTATATTTTAACTAGGGATTGACCGATTATCAGCAAAGCCGATATGCACTTTCCCCGATATATCGTAATCGGCCACCAAGGTTTTATTGCCGATATTTCGGAAAGTGCTTGTACCGGAGGCATCACCCAGTACCAGCGTCCATAGTCGACGGTCGGCTGTCTTGTATTGACAACCGATGCGGCTGAGAAGGTGCTCAGCTGTCATCACAAGGAGCGGAAGGGGACGTAATAAGTAATATAAATATATATATATATATATATATATATACACAGTATATATATATATATATATATATATATATATATATATACACATATATATATATATATATATATATATATATATATATATATATATACAGTATAGCATTGAGTTTGATTTATTTTAATTTACTTATTTATTTTGCACTGCATTTGATTAATTTTCAGGGTTCACATTGCTGGTGATTTGAAATTAATTTGATTAAGCACATCATTTTAAATTGTATGTTACCCTAAATATATTTTTTCTATGTTTGTGTATGTGAATTTTTATAAATCATAGTCTCTATCGTTTTCATGTACTTCTTCCATCTAAAGTACCTGGTTTATTGCACCAGTCACCTTGCTTCCTGGTTCTAAGCCAGCCTTTCTGAACAGCTGTGCCGTCTAAGGTTGTTAAGGGTGCTGCGGCACCCAGGTACAGAAAGGCATTTGGATCAGAGCGAGCTCCGGCTCCTCCACCCAACATCGGCACTTCGGGAGCTCAGTCAGCTCAGTTTTGTGCAGACCACAGGAAGAGGGAGGCATCTTCCAGAGCCCTGAGCTCTCCGCCTCCCCCTACAGGGCAGAACCAGGCAGTGCAGTACCCGGCAACGAGGGCAGGTATAGTACTGCAGATTTGAAAATGGCTGTGTGTATATATGTATGTATGTATAGTACTGTCCAAAAATTTGAGGCAGATGTGGAACATGCTGTAGATTAAGAATGCTTTCAGAAATAGAAATGTTAATATTTTGTTTTTATCAATTAAGAAAACGGAAAGTAAATGAACAGAAGAGAAATCCAAATCAAATCAATCTTTGTTGTGACCACCCTTTGCCTTTAAAACAGCATACATTTTTCTAGGTACACTTGCACACTGTTTTTGAAGAATTTAGCAGGCAGGATTTTCAAACACCTTGGGGAACTAACCACATATCTTCCATACAGATGTCCCGGACAGACTCGATAATGTTGAGATCAGGGCTCTGTGGGGGCCAAACAATCACTTCTAGGACTCCTTGTTTACTTTGAAGATAGTTTCTAATGACATTGGCTGTATGTTTGGGGTCATTGTCCTGCTGCAGAATACATTTGAGGCCAAATACACACCACCCTGATGGTATGAAAAAAGCTCATTTACTTACCTGATACTCCTCTCCCAAAGGCTCCCTCCAGGCTGTAAGACTGGTCCCCAGAGTATCTTCTTCCCTATGCTCTAGTCCAGGGGTCTTCAAACAATGGCCCTCCAGTTGTTCGAGAACTACAATTCCCATCATGCCTAGTCATGTCTGTGAATGTCAGAGTTTTCCAATGCCTCGTGGGATGTGTAGTTCCGCAACAGCTGGAGGGCCGTAGTTTGAGGATCCCTGCTCTAGTGGGTGCTATGACATCATCAAGTCCTATGCTGAGCCCATAGCCTAGCACTGGACTTGAGGATACTAAAGGACAGTCTACTGCTGGAACATATGGGAGTAGATCCTTCACTGCTAGGGGAGTGGATGAACATGTAAGAAACTACTTTTTGCAGCCCTTTATACCTAAATGAGCATTTAACCTTTACAGTGTGGGGGCAGTTCCATGGCAAAGGAGCATTTGTACTTTCCATGAGACAGGCTTTAAGACATAGCAAGTGTACTTTTTAATAAAAATTATATCGTATGGAGTATTGAATATTAATTGATTTAGGAAATATTATTTTACTGCCAATATATGAAGGGCATCTTTACAGTAAGACTGGTCAAGCTGTATAATTCTATGTGCTTCAGGTAGTAATGGGAAAATCAACCATGGAAGTTAGAATTTAATAATTTTCTTACAATGATGGCGTTCACTAGTTATTAAAGGACATATACTTACAGCAGGTCCCAGGACACTACTAAAATCACCCATGGTTCGCATTTAGTCTGCCCATTTGCCAGATAATTGCACCGAAATCACTTTCAGTTTATGGGTCGGCCCTGCTGAAAACCTGCCTCTAAATGAGCCGTCCGCTCATGGCTCTAATCTCCACAAAAATTAATGCCTTTTTGAGTTACAGTGCATGCAAGTAACCCACATAAAGTTGATGCGGTATTCCCAGGACACAGCATTGGCAGAGAAGGTGCCAAGATGCAGGACTCTCCTACAAATCTGGGATTGTTACCATCCATAGAATCTAGAGAATAACTTGGAGAAATTTTAGTTAAGGGAAGTAATTCAGCTGACTTTGAGGGGTTTCGGGGGAATATTTTTGCTCCTGTAAAGTAAAACTAACCACAATTTGTTTTTATGTTCTCTGCCTTGCTCTGAGGTTGGACATGACCGCCAGGTCTGTTTTTGGCTCTAGGAACCCTACAATTAGTTTGCAACTTGATTTCCTGGGAGTTCTGTGTAAGCCAAAGTCTCCAATCTCTAAGCCGGAACAAACTCTTGGCTCCAGTTCTACGGTTGTCATGTCTGTCCGGCACACTTGTCTCCTGAGTCCACGTCCTCTTCAGCTAAGTGTCTCTGACAGTCTATCAGCTGACCTCTTCAAAGACAAGATGGATCCTATTAGACGATGGAACATCTTCACTGCACTAACCCTACACCTTATCCATAATATCTGAGAGCTTTCATCTTTACGATGGAGCGGGATGTGTCTCCTGAACACTGATAAAGCCCTTTGCTAACTTAATTCCATTCCGTTCCATCTCCTTTCAAGTGAGATCATCATCAAACGAATGTTACACATGCAGATGACTTCACTGAGGAGCAACAACAGACAAGTCAGTCTGCAGACTGGCACGTCTGAACTGCGCTATGGCCTGCGTCTGCATCATGCGAGGTGCCATCTGAAAAGCGGCACCCACTGTTCAGTTTTTGTTAAGCATTTACAAATCATAATAACTTTTATATTCTTGCTCAATCCACCTTTCTCCATCCTCTTCTCTCTAATAATGTAACCATATCTGCTAAAGTGGGCCTTGAACTGCTGGAGCAACTTACCTGCCTGTTCCCTATCTTCTACTGAATGTACACTGGGCTGTGCATGTGCAGCTCAATGTACATTCGTGGCACAGTGCCAGTGTGCTGGGATGAAAGACCCCCGTTTGCATGCACAGGATCATGCCATCCCCGCCTGCCAGTCAAGAAGCTGTAAACCTGGTACCCAGTAGAAGCCCAGGCAGAGGATGTCATCAGCCAGTGAAAGATCAAAATATTGCATTGCTGGAACTGAGCTGAGTATTCTGCAGACTATAGTCCCCTCTAAGCAAAATGCTTTTCCCTCTACAGGGTCTATGAATCAGGTGTAGAACCAGGAGTGGGCCCCCTTAACCTTGGTGTTCGGACACCATAAGTATGCCATACAGTGTAATATGAACATTGTAGCATGTAATGAGCGCATTGTGCGCTTCCTAAGTGGATGGCTGACACGGGCAATTCATCATCCATCCCACTGATTGAGGTAAATTAGGTTTCTGAAGCTCTTAAGTGGGATATCCCCCAGGCTCAGCGAGCCGGATCGCCATCACCCTAGATGACTGACCTTCACCTTCAAGACCCTTCAAGGTCACAGGCTGCTAGGCCCGTCTGCTACTTTTATTCCCAGGACCACCCAAATCTCAATCAGTCATGTGTGACAAACCCCCGTGTCCCTTTGTGTCACTGATCACTCTCTTCTCCATCAACGCCACTCTCAGCAATACTTCAACTCTTCCCAGCTGCTTTTTACACAATCAGGGCCTTGTGGAAGGAGCTTAAACGTGAAAAATGATGAAATTGAGAGAGAAGAAACGTCGTACTGGCCACACAAGTGGTAACAGCAGAATTCCTGCCTATACAGTCACTGTGTGGTGCCCTGGACAGAGCAAGATGCCTACCCATGACTCCGGTATTGGCAATCATAGTCAATAGAACACAGTCATAGTCATAGAACACAACATTTCATGAACTTACAGCTTGCATTATGCATAGATAATATACAAAAATAAGGAAAAACTGAAATTATATTAACCACAAGCTGAAATTGAATCTGGTTATAATTTGTACCAACCTTCAACAAGCCTGAAATATTTTTAAAAACATTTGCACTTTTATTACATAGCTTGTTTTAGACCCAGTAATATCATCACTGGATCTCTATGTTTTTCTATGCAACGCAGACAGATTATGGGAGGGAGGTGCCTGAAGGGTGCTGTTTATAGCGTTCTGAATTCATCACAGCCTAAGTATTCCTCCCAAAAGCCCTCAACCCTGATACAAGTGGTGGGCTGACTCTTGGGGGGAGTTATGCAAGTATAAAAATTCCATGATGGGGTATAATCAGTAAGCAAATTCAGTCCAGGAGATGAACCTGTACAACTGTGCAAGACTGAAGAGGAAGTTGGCATTCAGTTTAAAAGTGTATCTAAAGCCAAAACTCAATTTGTTTAGTTTTTGATACAGCAGAGAAGGGTTTTTGCAGCCCGCCGCCCTACCAGATTTACCATCAATAACTATTGCCATCAGGAACAAAACCCTATGGAAAATCCAAAATTAGTACTGTTGCCACTAAAACAGAAATGGATGAAAAATCGTCCAATGAGGACACTGGTTCTAGTAACAACGGTCTAAAAGGGCATTTCCCCTACCTACCAACAATCATTCCAGCTCCCACAGACTGGCTACAATATGTGCTCATGTGGTACACAGATTAGTCCTGTCAATTTAGGAAGGTGATCCTAATAACAACTTGTTATGTGTATAAAAGACACCTGTCCACAGAATCTCTTTTTTCCATTCAAAACTCATCATCGTGGGCAAGACCAAAGAGTTGTCAAAGGACATCAGGGACAAGATTGTAGACCTGCACAAGGCTGGAATGGGCTACAAGACCATCAGGAAGAAGCTTGGTGAGAAGAAAACTGTTGTAGTGATTATTTGCAAATAGAAGAAATACAAAATAACCATTAATTGCCCTCCGTCTGGAGCTCCATGCAAGATTTGGCCTCATGGGGTAAGGATGATCATGAGAAAAGTGAGGGATCAGCCCAGAACTACACATGAGGAGTTTGTGAATGATCTCAAGGCAGTTGGGACCACAGTCATCAAACAAACCATTGGTAACACAGTACGCTGCCATGGATTGAAATCCTGCAGAGCCCACAAGGTCCCCCTCTACAGGCCCATCTGAAGTTTGCCAATGAACATTTAAATGATTCAGAGAAGGATTGGGAGAAGTGCTGTGGTCAGATGAGACTTTGGCATTATTATTATTATTATTTATTTTACAGGATTTATATAGCACCAACAGTTTGCGCAGCGCTTTACAACATGAGGGCAGAAAGTACAGTTACAATACAATTCAATACAGGAGGAATCAGAGGGCACTGCTCGTTAGAGCTTACAATGTAGGCATTAACCACTTTACTACCGGAAGATTTTGCTGTCTTACGTCTGGGCCACTTTTTGCGATTCGGCACTGTGCGACTTTAACTGACAATTGTACGCAAACGAAATTTATGTCCTTTTTTTTCCCACAAACAGAGCTGTCTTTTGGTGATATTTGATCACCTGTGCGATTTTTACTTTTTGCGCTATAAACAAAAAAATAGTGACAATTTTGAAAAAATAACAATATTTTCACATTTTTTTTTATGAAATTCCCCCCCAAAAAAATGTAAAAATCAAAATTTTTTATTATTTTAGGCCAATTTGTTTTCTGCTACATATTTTTGGTAAAAAAAAATCGCAATAATCGATAAGCGATTTTGATTGGTTTGCGCAAAAGTTATTGCGTTTACTAACTAAGGGAAAGATTTCTGTCGTTTTTGGTGTTTTTTTCTTAACGAGTAATGGCGGCGATCTGCAATTTTTTTTTCGGGACTACGACATTGCGGCGGACAGATCGGACCCTTGACTGACATTTTTGACACTTTTGGGGGTACCAGTGATATTACTACAGTAATCAGTGCTATAAATATGCACTGTTACTTTAAAAAAAAGACACTGGCAGGGAAGGGGTTAATTTTATTGAAGAAGGAGGGGTTAATGTATGCCTGGTGCTTACTGACATGTGTGGGGGGAGGTGACTGAGTGACACAGGGACAGATCGCAGGTTCAGCTATGCTGAACCCTGCAATCTGTCACTGTCTGTCACTTAGGAGATCCGCCCGCTTTGTTGTAAACAAAGCGGGCGGATCTCCAGACTCGATTCCCCGACGATCCTCCCCTGGCCCGACTCCCGCTGTGACTGAATACAGCGGGAGCGAGACTCTGGCGGCGCGCGCGCGCCGCCGAGGAAGGGGAATGTCAGGCGATGTAGGTCTGCGTCGCCAGACGTTATGGAGCCACTTTGCCACAGTAGAGCTCTAGTGAGCAGTGCGGAAGTGGTTAAGTTGATTCTACAATAAAATTAGATACAGGAGGACTCAGAGGGCACTGCTGGTTAGAGCTTACAATGTAGGCATTAGGTTGACTCGCCGTGTTTAGAGGAAGAAAAATGTTATGACCCTAAAAACACCATCACTACAAACACCATCACTACAGTCAAGCACAAAAGTGGAAACAATACGCCTTGGGGCGGTTTCCCTGATAAAGGTACAGACTGACTTTACTGCACTGAGGAGCCAATAGACGGGGCCATGTATTGTAAAATCTTTGATGAAAACCTTCTTCCCTCAGTCCGAAAACTGAAGATGGGTTGTGGATGGGTCTTCCAGTATGACAATGACACAAAACATACCGTCAAGGCAACAAAGGAATGGCTCAAGAAGAAGCACCTTAAGGTCATCGAGTGGCCTAGCCAGTTTCTAGACCTTAATCCTATTGAAAATGTATGGAGGGCGCTAAAACTTTGAGTTGCCAAGCGATAGCCAAGAAACCTTACAGATTTAGAGAAGATCTGTAAAGAAGAGTGGACCAAAATCCCTCCTGAGATGTGTGCAAACCTGGTAACCAACTACAAGAAACGTTTTACCTCTGTGCTTGCCAACAAGGGTTTTTCCACCAAGTACTAAGTCATGTTTTGCTTGGGGATCAAATACTTATTTTACTCACTGACCTGCAACTCAATTTATAACATCTGTATTGTGTTTTTTTCTGGATTTTTGGTATATATTCTGTCTCTATCATTTAAAATACACCTATGATAAAAATTATAGACCCTTCATTTCTTTGTAATTGGGCAAACTTACAAAATCTGCAGGGGATCAAAAAATTATTGTTCCCCACTGTATGTGACATCACCTGACAGATATCTCCAACCACTGAGACTTGGTTTCGTGATTTTTAGGATGATTTTATCTTGTTCCCGTTTCATACAGCCCAAACGGGGGCAAATTACAGGGTTTGCATCCACAAGGCTGTGTGGTGAGCCATCGTTGTACAAACACATGCCTACAGCAGAGCTCATGTGATCAAATGTCTATACCAGGGATATGCAAACTGTGGCCCTCCAGATGTTGCAGAATTACAAGTCCCATGAAGCATAGCAAGACTCTGACAGCCACAAGCATGGCACCCAGAGGCAGAGGCATGATGGGACTTGTAGTTTTGCAACAACTGGAGAGCCACAGTTTGCATACCCCTGGTCTATACCATACGATCAGCACTAGAATTCCACTGACTACACCAACGGATAAAAAGCACAAATCTCAGTCTCATCTAATGTCTATGAGCCCCCACCTCCCCTAAACTAACCTGCATCCACACCCCCCAGTTACTTACCCCAGTAGCAGTGCCATATCCTGTGGACTAAATGATGCACAGGACTTATATACTGTATCTCTGTAACATAGCTAAGAAGTTGGGGTGTTAGGCCAATTGGTTCAGAAGGGGTAGGGGTGGACTATAGGCGTTAGTGTAAACGCAGAGTTGTTCTTTAAAAGGTGTCACATATACAAACATTATTAACCAACCACAGAAGAGATATTTGCCTAACATATCCCTGACTAAAATGACAACTTCTGCTGCAGGAAAAACTCCATTGAGGATTCAGTGGTCAACCAATCTAAAGAAAGACCTTCCCCTCTAACAGAGATCATAAGACCCAATGCCTAAGCTAATGCCAGCACTGGAGAAAACAAGGAGAAATATTTTCTCCATGAAAGGCAGGTATTGTTTTGCTTTTATATGATGCACATTAGCATGACGTGTGCTACCATTTTAACATTGCTTCATGCAGGGCAATGCAGTAAGGTCACTTCAAATGCCAAACCATCCTCCCAGTACTTCCAGGTATGGGAGGCATGTGACAATCCTCCTTTCCTCTCAAAATGCACCATTCTGAGAAGCCAATCTCTAGGCATCATTGCTGTCACATGGGGTGGGGGTGGTCTTTAACCCTGTGTAAACTCTGACCAGAGCTTACATGGGACCTCAACTCCTTACTCAGGAGGGTGACCCGAGCAGCGTAGGAGTGAAAGGATAGTGAGTATGTGTAGCAGAGGGGAGGGGGGACTATATAATCCCAGTGCTTCATGGTGCATTTTTAGCAGAAGGGGGTCTGGTAATTGTGCGTTTTATAGGAAGGAAGGGACCAGAAGACTGATCAAAAAAACGGAACAAATTAGCCCTTCCACACAAGTAAGGTGTATGGAGGAATCCTCAGTGATGCGTTATTGTATTCTGACAGCAGGGACTCCAATCGACTGCAGCGCTGATCGAAGGAAAATTTTCCAAGAAGCCGGTTTAGGAGAAGCCAATCATCAGATTGACTTCTCTTAAAGGGGAACAGCCACAGATGAATCAAAATTTGTCAGGTCCCTGCAGAACCAGACTAATTTCGATCCATCTATGGCCAGCTTTACATGGCCTGTTACCATGGGCGTCTGCAGGTAGGGGCAAGGGGGGGCAAATGCCCCCCCCCCCCCCTGGAATCTCAACTTTCCCCCTTCAAGTGATTGTTAAGCCAATTTGTACCATCCTGTCTGGTCTGTTTAATACTCCTGTGTGCCCCTGTGTATGTGTTTTAAAAAAATAAGCCGTTCTTTACCAGTTTTCAGAGGGCTGAGTGCCGCTCACGTGACCCGTCGGCTCTCTCCTCTCCCCGTCTGACAGCTGCCTGCAGCAGGCGGGACCAAGGATTCCTCACTGATGTCATTAGGGAGTGGAGGGGGAGGTGGAGAGGCTGAGAGGAGGAGAGAGGCAGCGGGTCATGTGAGTAGTGCTCTGAAAACTTGTAAAGAATGGCTTATTTTTGGCCCCTCCCCTTCTTTACATTGTTGAAAAGGGGGGGAGCATGGGCGCCCTTAAAATGTTGCCCCCCCTTGAAAAAAGTTCTGCGGATGCCCATGCCTGTTGCCCTCATTTAACTCTCTAGGGTAGCCTGATCCTCTTCTGAGTGTTGGACAGAGGTAAGATTGGGATGTTTTGCAGATTTCAGAATGTAAAATACCTGGCAGTACCTGACCTGCAAATGTTATCTCCTCCCTTTATCAGTAAATGTGTGATCAGGATTTATCTGGACAGTCACAGCTGTGCAACACTCATCTGCAGAAAACAGCACAGATAACAGACTTATCAGATGGAGGGTCTGGGGAGGGCGCAGGATTCCCGGGAGGAATCATCTCCTTCCAGGAAGACAAAAATTCTTCTCAAGGCAAGCTCACAATCCGTATACAAAATAAGTACCCGCCATTCTTCCTTCACACCAATGGGACAACTAGACAGGCTAATAAGTCCAAAAAGTATTACTGTTATTTTTACTGGAAGCCATTTTTGACTTTCACTTCAACATGAGCTCAGTGTGCCATATTATCAGGTCTGTACTACAGATTTGAGGATTATCCCTAAAGTATCCATCTATCCACTAGAAGTATTTAGCGCCTGTGCAGCCAAATTGCTGAGATAAAATAAATTAGCTACATAAAGCTGCTGTTGCAGACGAGCGAGAGAGAGAGAGAGTAAGGCTGGCCATACGTTATACAATTCTCTTGTACAATTTTCCTTTAGATTTACCAAAACCATATAATATAAGGTCAAACCTAAACACTTTCAGATTGTTTGCAATCAGGCAGGCCCTTGCAATACACAGTTGAAGGCAAATCTGAGGGAAATTCAATAGGAGAATTGTATAATGTATGGCAAGCTTAAAGTGATTGTAAAGTCTAGTTATAAAAAAAAAATAAACATGGTATACTTACCTCCTCTGTGCAGTTGGTTTTGCACAGAGCAGCCCCGATGCTCCTATTCTTGGGTCCCTCGTTGCTGCTCCTAGCCCTTCCCTCTTATTGAGTGCCCCTACAGCAAGCAGCTTGCTATGGGGGCACCCGAGCAGAACTGCAGCTCCGTGTGTCCATTCAGACAGGGAGCTGCAGTTAAGCCTAGCCCCCTCTCTCTCCTGATTGGCTAACTGACTTTGAATGACAGCCAATGGCGCCATGGCTGTGTCTCAGCCAATCAGGAGGGAGAGTCCTGGACTGTCGAGGGACTCGTGGACATCGCTGGATAGAGATGGGGCTCAGGTAAGTAATGGGGGAGCTGAGGGAAGTTGCTGCACACATACATAGAATGCATTAAGTAAAAAAAAAACTTCTGACTTTACAACTCCTCTAAAAAACGAATTCAGGAAGGATTCCTTCTAGAAAACAGATCCTTCATGTATAATAAGCAAAAGTAGGTGTCCACAAATGCGTAGAAAGCGTTTTTTCAACTTTTGATCTTTACACACTTATATACATTACATAGTAGGTGAGGTTGAATAAAGACAATAGTCCATCCAGTGCAACCTGTGTAGGTGTGTGTGGTTGTAATCATCTAACATAGCCCTTAATGTCCTGATCCTTGACATGTACGTCTAAGAGTCTTTTGAAAGCCACCATACTTCCCGCAGAAACCACCTCTTGTGGTAGACAATTCCACAACCTTGTAGCCCTAACAGTAAAGAACTCTCCTTGTTGCCTGAGGTTAAAACGCTTCTCCTCTAATCTCATTGTATGTCCTCGAGTCCTCATGCAATTCCTTCGAATGAACAGCTTTTTTTCTAAGCTGAGATCCCCATTAAGATATTTATAAATTGCTGAAATATTGAAATAGATTATACAGCTCCAGCAACAAAGTTAGACAAAGTCAGAGAGGTGCAGAAGTGGAATTTTCTGGCTACCACATGTGACAGCGAGCCTCTTGAAATTCTGCTCTAGAACATTTCCAGAGAATGGGAAGCCCTCTGATAAGCGTAACAGGTGTGCAGACCTGGGAACTTGGGAACCTGGGAATTCCAGGAATGGTGAGAACCCCTCATTATGAGCACAGTAGGGGTGAAGACCTAGGAACTCAGCATAGGGATGGTGGGAAACCCTCATAATGGGCACAGCAGGTCTGCAGAGTTGAGAACTAAGCACAGGGATAGTGGGAATCCCTTCACAATGGTACAGTAGGCATGCAGACCCAGGAAATTAGCACAGGGATGGTGAAAACCCCTCATAATAGGCACAACAGGTGTGCATACCTGGGAACCAAGCACAAGAATGGTGGAAGCCCCTCATAATGGGCACAACAGGTGTGCATAACTGGGAACCAAGCACAAGAATGGTGGAAGCCCCTCATAATGGGCACGACAGGTGTGCAGACGTGGGTACCAAGCACAAGAATGGTGGAAGCCCCTCATAATAGGCACAACAGGTGTGCAGACCTGGGAACCAAGCACAAGAATGGTGGAAGCCCCTCATAATAGGCACAACAGGTATGCAGACCTGGGAACCAAGCACAAGAATGGTGGAAGCCCCCCATAATAGGCACAACAGGTGTGCAGACCTGGGAACCAAGCACAAGAATGGTGGAAGCCCCTCATAATGGGCACAACAGGTGTGCAGACGTGGGAACCAAGCACAAGAATGGTGGAAGCCCCTCATAATAGGCACAACAGGTGTGCAGACCTGGGAACCAAGCACAAGAATGGTGGAAGCCCCTCATAATGGGCACAACAGGTGTGCAGACGTGGGAACCAAGCACAAGAATGGTGGAAGCCCCTCATAATAGGCACAACAGGTGTGCAGACCTGGGAACCAAGCACAAGAATGGTGGAAGCCCCTCATAATAGGCACAACGGGTGTGCAGACCTGGGAACCAAGCACAAGAATGGTGGAAGCCCCTCATAATGAGCACAACAGGTGTGCAGACCCAAGAACTCAACACAGGGATGGTGAGAACCCCTCATAATATGCACAGTAAGTGTGCTAACTTTTTTCATTAGATGGAAAGCCCCCTCCATTGTGTAATTATAACAATATTAATTCACGTTAGTGAACTACCAATTGCGGCTATAGAAGGAATCTACCTGGCGGTTTTAGCAGGGGCATAGGCGCCATTTACAGAATGCCTTTCGCAATTAATTAAAAACATTTTCTGATTGGATGAGGTGGATATTGTGATCACGATGCCCTGCCTTTCTAACTCGCTCAATCATAGAACGTCTTGCATGATGCAGTTGTGCCCATGCCCAGTAGACGACCCTGCAGCAAGGCAAATTCTTAGCACAGGACCTGGAAACCATAGATGATTACTGTAGTAGCAGTGACTACTACTGTGATTCTCAGCTTCCACAGGGATCCCACAGGTATGGAATATGCAAAGTTACATTGGTCCAAGCTTGATCAATGTAACTATACTTCATGTGAGTTTGATACATAAAAGTGTATCTAAAGCCAAAACATTTTTTAGAGTTGGATGGGGTAGCGAATGCCTAAATTGTTTTATATCTTCCTGTTTCAGAGACACGTGAAAGAAAATCTCTCCATAGTGAGAGAAATTCCCATTTTATACAGTTAGGTGTGTTGCAGATATCCCCCTTGAAAGATTTCCATGCTATTTCTTCTCCAGTAACAACTGTCACATTTGGATTTCCCAATACTTTCTGTCTTGATGACAGTGGGTACTAGGACAACCAGAGGGACAATAAAAACCTAATCTTTTTCTATTCCATTCAAATAAAATGCTTTTAAATACACTGTATAATTTTAACTTCCAGTTAGACCTGTTGTAGCAGGTGACCTGAAAGGGCTTAACTTTTAAAGCTGGAGTTAATCTGCCTAAATTTTGGGTTCCTCAGTTCCTCCCTCAAAAACATGTGAATGACATTTTTAAATAAAAACTTTCCATTTTGATTATATACGCATTAAGCAAATATCAAATTGCCTTAATGGGTGGATGTCAGTCTGGAGAAGTGGGTGTTGTAAAGCCCCGTACACACGTACCGATTGTCGGCCGTAAATATTCGGCCGACGACCGATCGGCCGATTGTAGGCCTGTTAGTATGATGCTTCCGACAGCCGACAGCGCATTTTCGGCCGAACAGAATCTGTTGTGCAAGCATTAAAATTTTTGTTGGTCAACACCAGAACGGCCGATTGTTCGCCAGTCAGTACAGATTTCGGCCGACAATCAGCAGATTTGCAAGACTGGGCATGCTCAGAAAAGAAAAAAGACAAGGAAAGTTAACCATCACATGACATCACTTCTGCAGTCGGCTGTTGTTGGCCGACAAAATTTGTGTGCAGTCTTTTGCAGTTTTCAGCAGACACGACAGCCCTCGGACAAAAGACGGCCGATCGTTCGGCCGACGATCAGTACGTGTGTACAGGGCTTTAGATAGGCTGTATTTGCATTCGTACCGTTCTAGGTAACAGCTAAGGCATACAGCTGAGCCTCCATGATTGAAAGAACTGAAATCTAATGAATGAAAAGGGAAGGCCAGGGACAGTCAGGACCCAGGGAAGAAAGGGCTAGATCAGGCATCACTAAATGATTTTTAAATCAGTAACTCTAGACTAGATAATACTGCATATACTTCTGCCAGGAAATGAGGCAGGCTCTATCTTGCCATGGTTCATATTTCACATTTCAAGAAGCTCACAGTGTGCAGTAAAATCACAGTAAGCAATTTCAGTACACTAGTTTTTACCTTTTTTTAGTCTTTTATCCAATCCCAGTGCTGCTTATCTCCTCCAGCCTCGTTTGTCCCCTTTCATACATACGGTCCGATTAGATCCGCCTGTCAGTTTTTCAGGCAGACCTGATCGGATGCCCCATGCATCCCTATGGGGCAGCGGATGTCAGCGGAGACAAGTCTGCTGACACCTGCTGCCATCCGATCCGATCCTGTCCGTCAAATCCGGACTGATGGAAACCCTATTTTCCATCCGTCTGGCGGATCGGATGAGAACGGACAGGCGGTCAGCTCTCATCCGATTCCCCCCATAGAGGACAGCGGGGAGCTGTCATCCGCCTGCTCAGCGGGGATCGGCGGATCGATATCCCCCTAAGCAGAACGGAGTCAGTCGGCGGAATGGACAGGTGTGAAAGGACCCTTAGGCTTGTACTGTTTACAAGCACTTGCCCCAGAGCCAGCTGAACATGATTGCTTTGGACTGGCTTCCTGACAATGGTGGTCCATGCCTGCACAATGTATGTCTGCCTTTCCCTTGTAGTCAGGGGCCTTGTTACAGGATGACAATGCAGCAGCACAATTGGGAGGCGGTTGACACTCTATAACAGGAAGTGCCTGAACAAGGATCATCATGGCAGGATCACCAGTGATTATTTTTATAAAAGCAAATACTAAAGATTTTATTTAAATAAAGTAACTTTGTGTCAATTTAATTAACATGCATATAAGCACAAGAAGTCCAATGTATATACAGTATTGCTGGTTCTTTAGATGGGATGGCTGTTTATATTTTCTTTTTACGGGCTGCGTACATTTTCTGCAAGCGTATAAAAAGCCTGTTGATCCTGAATGAAATCCAATGTGCTTGTCACCTTCTGTTTACTAAAGTAGGACCTGAAACAATGTTATCAGCCTTCCCAGCTATCTGTAAACCACCCACTACTCCCTATGTGAAGGAGACATAGGAAGGGGAGGTGTCTGTAGTCCAAATCAGGAGAGCAGACAATGCTGCTTCATGGAAATACAGTACAATGAGCATTGTCACTCTGTAACTGGAAGTACTTCAACAAGACACCATCATAGCAGGATCACGAGGAAGGATTTCTATGTTATCATACATGGCATATACAACAACACTGCGTATCCTATATACACTAACAATAAGGATACCTGATGGGCAGAAAAAGTCGGGAAGATCACAAGTTAAAGCGGATCTTCACAGCATCTGAGCACCACCAACCATAAAACACATATTCAAAGCAAACTCCCCCATCCATCCATCCATCCATGTCTCCATGCTTTATTTTGGTGAGAAGTCACTTTGAAAAACACCCCCCTAGCATTTCTGGCTGTCGCCATCTTGAGTAAGGGCGAATGATTCATGTAGCATTTACTTCCTGCCCTTAACTCAAGTATGCATGCAGGAGAGTGTGCTGAGCTGTGAAAACCCCTCCTCCACTCCTGAAGACTCCTGGGATGTATGACATCATTTGCATAGGCAGGAAACCAGGAAGTAACTGAAGAAATGTAAAAAAAAAAAAAAAAAAAAGTTTTAAAAAAGTAAATATGATACACTTTCCTATCTATTTACTAATGCTAGCAGCATGAGGATTAAAAATAATCAATGTTGATTGGGAGAGTGAAGTTCCACTTTAATGATCAATGATACAGATAATGTACCTATCTGAAGTTATAAAACTTATTTTCTTTATATATATATATATTTTATTATAAAAGTAAAAGGGGGTAACATAAAACTAGTGCGATATTTGACACTGTTTTTGATAAATGAACACATCAATTTCATGTTTGATGGATGGAGTAGCTATTCTCAATGAATTCTCAAGGTACTCATCAGATATTTTGGTTCTAATTTTGCCCTTCGTGTGCTTCATCCTTAAAAAAATTCCCCCCAAAAAAATCAAATTTTTTAGGTAAGTTGAAAAGACTGTTAGTGTTGGGCGGCATTCATAGCCATAGGGGTTGAGACCCCCCTAATTTAATGCAAGAGTTCTGAAACTCAATGTGTTAAAAACTTATATAAGATTGTAGCGATTGAGCTTTAATGGTTTCACATTAACTCTTACACAAGTGTAGGGTTCAATATTGAGTTGGCCCACCTTTTGCAGCTATAACAGCTTCAACTCTTCTGGGAAGGCTGTCCACAAGATTTAGGAGTGTGTCTATGGGACTGTTTGACTATTCTTTCAGAAGCACATTAGTGAGATCAGGCACTGATGTTGGATAAGAAGGCCTGGCTTGTAGTCTTCACTCTAATTTATCCCAAAGGTATTCTATCAGGTTGAGGTCAGGACTCTGTGCAGGCCAGCCAAGTTCCTCCACCCCAAACTCACTTATCCATGTCTTTATGGACCTTGCTTTGTGCACTGGTGCGCAGTCATGTTGGAACAGGAAGGGGCCATCCCCAAACTGTTCCCACAGAGTTGGGAGCATGAAATTGTCCAAAATGTCTTTGTATGCTGACTCCTTAACAGTTCTCTTCAATGGAACTAAGGGGCCAAGCCCACACCATAATTCCCCCCTCCACCAAAAGAGCACAA
This sequence comes from Pelophylax lessonae, assembly GCF_965119305.1. NCBI lineage: Eukaryota > Metazoa > Chordata > Amphibia > Anura > Ranidae > Pelophylax > Pelophylax lessonae. The sequence goes on from NC_138771.1 coordinate 497,052,345, forward strand.
AGCAAGGTCCATAAATACATGGATGAGCAAGTTTGTGGTGGAGGTACTTGACTGGCCTGACCTAAACACAATAAAAACACCTTTGGGGTGAATTTGAGTGGAGACTGCAAGCCAGGCCTTCTCATCCAATATCAGTGCTCAACCTCACAAATGCGCTTCCGGAGACTTTATAGACACACTCCTAAACCTTGTGGACAGCATTCCCAGAAGAGTTGAAGCTGTTATAGCTGCAAAGGGTGGGATGACTCAATATTGAACCCTACGGACTAAGACTGGGATGCCAATAAAGTTAATGTGCGTGTAAAGGCAGGCGTCCCAATACTTTTGACAATATAGTGTATATAAACGTATATATAGAAAGATCTGGACACACACTCGCCTTCTGTGAATGGATAACTTTATAACCATGACATATCTGTCCACCGAAGCGGCAACAAACTAACAGCTTCCCTAATCTTTGTATGTTTACAGTGCGTAGTCTGGGATCCACATGTCTGATTGTACACGGCTCACCTTAAACACACTGCGACAGGCATATACAATGTCCTTTTTGTGTGCGCTCCCTGAAACAAGAGTCCCCGACGCAGGCATTTCACCGGCGCTGTGCTAATATGGGCCGTGTGTTGGAAGCGATGAGAAGGAAACGCAAAGGTTGAAAATTTTATTTTTTGCTCAAAATCAGAAAATATGATCTAAATCTCCTTAAAGAGGAACTGCAGCCTGCTCACATAAATTGTAATAAAAACATCTTTGCCATTATGAAGCTTCCCTCCAACCACTTTGCATAATATTTTATATATACTGGAATTCTGTATTTGCCAAAGATGCTGCAAAAAATCTCCCTCCACTAAGTCTGGCTGCAGCCATTTTAACTGTGGGCAGCTGAAGCTGCTGATTAAAAATGGGTGTACTTTTGCGCTGCTATGTTGTGCTATTGAGCGCTATAAGACAACAAAACGAAAAACGTACAAAGCGGATTGCTCACACCTATACACACTCTCTAAACGTGTATCAATGTGCAAAATTATTTTTAAAAGTGGTACCGCGCTCCCAAATACTAATGTGCAATATCTCTTTAAATCTGTTTGCATAGCAATTTTCAGAACCAGCATATCCTATAAAACCATATATAACATAAACAAAACAAAACAAACAATACCTCAGTCCATAAAGTGTCCTTTGGTATGAATTTGCTTGCATATGCTCAATCTTTCATATGGATATGTGAACACAAGCCTGTTTTTTATGAAAGATTGAGCATATGCAAGCAAATTCATACCAAAGGACACTTTATGGACTGATGTATTGTTTGTTTTGTTTTGTTTATGTTATATATGGTTTTATAGGATATGCTGGTTCTGAAAATTGCTATGCAAATAGATTTAAAGAGATACTAGAACATTAGTATTTGGGAGCGCGGCACCACTTTTGAATATAATTTAGCTGAAGCTGCTGACTGTTCACTTCCTGGATTTACTCAGACACAGGGACACACAGACACACACACACACACACACATACATATATATATATATCAAAATAACTCAACACACAGCCATTAATGTCTAAACCGCTGGCAACAAAAGTGAGTACACCCCTAAGTGTCCAAATTGGGCCCAATATCTTGTGACGCCACCATTATTTTCCAGCGCTGCCTAAACCCCCTGGGGCAAGGAGTTCACCAGAATTTAGCAGGTTGCCACTGGAGTCCTCTTCCACTCCTCCATGATGACATAGCGGAGCTGGTGGATATTAGAGACTTTGCGCTCCTCCACCTTCCCTTTGAGGATGCTTTGAGGATGCTCCACAGATGCTGAATAGGGTTTAGGTCTGGAGACATACTTGGCCAGTCCATCACCTTTACCCTCACCTTCTTTAGCAAGGCAGTGGTCATCTTGGAGGTGTGTTTGGGGTCGTTATCATGTTGGAATACTGCCCTATGGCCCAGTCTCCGAAGGGAAGGGATAATGCTCTGCTTTAGTATGTCACAGTACATGTTGGCATTCATGGTTCTCTCAATGAACTGTAGCTCCCCAGTGCCGACAGCACTCATGCAGCTCCAGACCATGACACTCCAGCCACCATGCTTGTAGGCAAGACACACTTGTCTTTGTACTCCTCAACTGGTTGCCCCCACACACGCTTGACACCATCTGAACCAAATAAGTTTATCTTGGTCTCATCAGACCACAGGACATGGTTCCAGTAATCCATGTCCTTAGTCTGCTTGTCTTCAGCAAACTGTTTGCAGGTTTTCTTGTGCATCATCTTTAGAAGAGGCTTCCTTCTGGGACGACAGCCATGCAGACCAATTTGATGCAGTGTGCGGCGTATGGTCTGAGCACTGACAGGCTGACCCTTCAACCTCTACAGCAATGCTGGCAGCACTTATATGTCTATTTCCTAAAGACAACCTCTGGATATGACGCTGAGTACGTGCACTCAATTTCTTTTGTCGACCATGGCGAGGCCTGTTCTGAGTGGAAGCTGTCCTGTTAAACCGCTGTATGGTCTTGGCTACCATGCTGTAGCTCAGTTTCAGGGTCTTGGCAATTTTCTTATAGCCTAGTCCATCTTTATGTAGAGCAACAATTCTTTTTTTCAGATCCTCAGAAAGTTCTTTGCCATGAGATGCCATGTTGAACTTCCAGTGACCAGTATGAGAGAGTGAGAGCGATAACACCAAATTTAACACACCTGCTCCCCATTCACACCTAAGATCTTGTAACACTAACGAGTCACATGATACCGAGGAGGGAAAATGGCTAATTGGGCCCAATTTGGACATTTTCACTTAGGGGTGTACTCACTTTTGTTGCCAGCAGTTTAGACATCAATGGCTGTGTGTTGAGTTATTTTGAGGGGACAGCAAATTTACACTGTTATACAAGCTGTACACTCACTACTTTATATTGTAGCAAAGTGTCATTTCTTCAGTGTTGTCACATGAAAAGATATAATAAAATATTTACAAAAATGTGCGGGGTGTACTCACTTTTGTGAGATACTGTATATACAGACACACACACACCACTGCTTGCCTGCACATTTTTCCTCTCTTGATGAATACCCATGGATCTCTGAGGTCTCCTGTTATCTCCGCCCCCATCCAGCCCCCTCCAGCTCTCCTATGACTCACCCTCCCTCCCTTGCTGGCAAACTCTCACCAGAGTTAGAGAGCTGTGCATGATGTCAAAAGCCTAGGCTTTTTCCTAGACAAGAAACAGGAAGTGAGCTGTATAAGGCATTTACTGGCAGAAAAAAAATGTTTTACTATTCAAAGTTAAAACAATAAGGGCAGACGACTTAGTTGATAGAAAGATGAAAAAATTACTGAAGAGCTGCTTTAGTGCCGGTTCACACTTGTGCGATGCGGGAAGGCTACGAATTTGCAGCCTGTTCCCGCATCGCATCCGCACATCTGGCAGTTCACACTGCCATATGCGATACCTGGGGGTGTCAATTAAATGTTAAGGACACCCCCAGTTTGATCGCATATCGCAGTGTGATCTGACAGTTCGCACAGGATCGGATCGCACAAGTGTGAACCACTGTGCCATCCGATCCTGATGCGGCTGAAAAAAAGGGTCCTGTGCGTCTTTGGTGCGGATACAGTGCGAATTCAGCCATACAAAGTGTATGGCTGAATTCGCATCCGCACAGGAGATCGCATGTAATGAAGGAGCAGTGCGCTCCGAATTACATGCGATCGCCGCAGCCGCACTAATGTGAACCAGCACTTAAGCAGAATGAAAAAGGGCATGAATTATGCCCTCCATTTTCCTTATGGGGCAGTGACAGGGCAGGATAGCATAGTATAGCATAGTAGGCTTATAGAATATTAGTTAGATAGGTATATGGTCTATGAGGTAAGGGTCAAATTAACTTTTGACCCGGCTCTCAAGGGCTGTATCTCTTCCCGCTCAAAATTGCTTGTATCTGGGGAGGTTAAGTGGTCCCCGGGTCTTCCCGCTCAATTTTCCCCTGTATCTGGGGAGAATTGGGTCCTCACCCCGCTTCCCGCTCAAATTTACCACCCACATTGTCAGCTGGTCAGTTCTGGTTCTCATTTTGGGGCTATTTAAGGGGCTCTCTGCCGCCTTGTACTTCAGACCGTCTCAGAAGACCCCCCTCCCTTGGCTGTCGCGGCCAAAGTTTATTATTTGTGGGTCACCTTTGTTTGATGCAAAGGGGGATGTGTATGTTTATGCTTATGAGTTAGCGTTGGATAAAATTTTATGTTGTATTTATTTATTTACCGCCTGGATCGTGGTGATCGGGTGTGTTACAGTGTTTATACATCTGATTGTGTTTTTAATAATTATTTATTTATTATTTAGACAAATAATAAACGGCAGCGGCCTATAAAGTTTTTTATCCAAACAGATGGTGTGGTGTCTATTTATTTAAGGTAATATTTAATATTATATTGAGCCCTAGTTCACACTTGTGCGAGTGCCAGGTTCGCATGTAATGTCGGAGCGCACTGCTCCTTCATTACATGCGATCGGCTGTGCGGTGCGAGTTTAGCCATACACTTTGTATGGCTAAATTCGCACCGCAGCCGCAGCAAACACGCACAGGGACCCTTTTTGGAAGCCACATCAGGATCGGATCGCACAGCGGTTCACACTTGTGCGATCCGATCCTGTGCGAACTGCACGATCGCACTGCGATATGCGATCAAACTGGGGGTGTCGTTAAGATTACATTGACAACCCCAGCGTATTGCATATGGCAGTGTGAACTGCCGGAGGTGCGTGTGCGATGCGGGAACAGGCTGCGGATTCGCAGCCTTCCCGCACTCGCATAAGTGTGAACCGGGGCTTAAGGGTGATCCTGGCTACTGCCCCACAACATTTCACAATCTAAGGCGGGAAGAAAAATTTCCCCCAGCACATCTATATATATATATATATATATATATATATATATATATATATATATAAAATGTTTGGGAGTTGTAAGTAATTTTCTAGCAAAAAATACTAATTTTAACTTTTAAACAAATGTCAGAAATAGGCTTGGTCCATAAAGCGGAGTTCCACCCAGGGGATACTTTTTTTAATAAAAATACCCCTGGGACATTCAGGGCTAGTGCATTCCACAATGGCTAGCCTCTGATCTGTCCCGGGTTGCACTTACGTTTTAGAAGAAATACTTACCTTGAAAATGTCTTGTCCAGCGCTGCCATCTCAGGTGTGGGCAGCTTGAAACCAGCACGATCCTCTTCTGCGTCCTCTTCCGTCCTCTTCGGTCCCACGATGCACTGCACCGGCCCCGCCGTCACATTTCCGGTGCGCGCGCGTCATCCCTCCACAGCTTCTGGGCATGCCCAGAAGCTGTTTACAAGGGAATGACGCGCGCGCCCCGGAACTGACGTTGGGGCCGGTGCAGGCGCATTGATTCCTGGGAGAGATGACGTTCAGCTCCCAGGAATCATTGCAAAGCCAGGAAGTGACGAATCGCCGTGGCCGCCGAGGGGAGGAAGAAGGAAGTAAGGTAAGTATATTTTCTTCTATACGAGGTAAGTTAAAAAAAAATGCGATTATCCATTTGTTTTTCAGGTGACCCGGAGCGAGAAGATGGAGGTAAGTATAAATTTAGGGTGGAACTCCACTTTAAGTGTTTAATATAATAACATTTATCTAATGACAGGTCTAGTTTAAGCACCGCTGACACCTGCCGCAACTTCTCAGAAGTACTTTGATGGGTACCCAAAGTCACAAGAACCAAAGAATTATGGATGATCACATTGGGTCTTCACCGATCACTTCAACACACAGCTTGATAAATTACAGATTAACCAACATGTCACCCAAACGTCACAAGTGATTCTCAAAGAAGCGTCATTCGCAAAAATCACATGATTCCATGGACAGCGTAAGGTATGTCAACTGTATCCACACTTGGACATCCAGAAGGTCATCATATAAAATGCATCTCTAGCAAAAATGTCCTTTCTAGTTTTGGATAAAGTGAGGGTAGGGTTAGAGACCCTGTCAGGTCCCTGTCTGTGCTGCCACTGGGGTGATTCTCCAACTCTGTCTGTCCTGGTGGCTCTGATAAAAATAGTTCAAATCCAAAACTTTTGAGTTTTCACAATAGGATATGATAGGAAATTTTCCAATGGGGAAACCTGTTCTGGTGACAACTATCTAGGAGGGGATTTCTTCTCACTTTGGAGAGCCCTTCCTGGTGTTTCTGCAGGACAGGAAGTGAAGGCAAATCTCACCCAATGGGACGCAGACTGGAAAAAAAAACAGCGGTCCCAACATTCTCCACTTCATCCAAAAAAGTTTTGGCCTTACTTACGCTTTAAAGGATATCTGAACCCAAAAACAAATAGTAAAATATTGCACTTTACCGGTCCTTCGATACTGTGGCAGTGTTTGTTTCCTTATTCAGGCCTCTTTTTCTTTATTTTCACCTGTTGATCCTGCCAGTGACACGCTTCCTATCCTATGATGCTCTCCCTCTACTGAATTAGGATAACAGAAGCAAGACAGGGCTACAGAACCCAGCCTCTCCCCTACATAACACAAGAGAGGGTGTGGCTCTGTAGTCCTCAAGGATAACTGACAACAAAGTAGTTAACAGTCAGCACAGGAAGTTATCAAGTCTCAATATTTCTGGCAGGATCAAAGGTTTTTCTTTTGAACATATCAAACAGATAAAACAAAACACTTTGAGTGGTGTATTTAACAGACCAAACATAATCACGTGTGTTTTTTTAGTTTTTTTGGGTTTGCATACATGTTAAAGCAGTAGTCCACTTTGTGATTTTTACCTACAGGTAGTCCTATAATAAAGCTCACCTGTGGGTAAAATGAATATCCCCTAAATGTGCACCGTATAGGAGATATTCACCCAGGATGCGGCTGGTGATGTCACCAGCGCATGCGCTCTGATGGTTCAGCATACCATGCCGTCACCAGTGCATAGGCGAGAGCGACGTCATCACGGCCACAGCCAGAATCCGCGAACCCAGAAGAAAGATCGGGGGAAGATGAAAGCCCACTAAGGGGTGACAACGCGCCGCTGGAGGGCTTCGTTTTAGGCCTCATGCACACTGGACGTTTTTACAGCTGCTGTTTTTCGGCATCAGGCTTTTTTTTTTTGCAGCCAATAAACTCCCCAGCATGTTACCCCATGTTTCCTTGCACACATAGGCTGTTTTCAGTGTTTTTTAGCAGGGGCCTTTTCTGGCTGGAAAAAAAGAAAAAAAAACAGAACTAGTGGGCTTTGAGAGGAGTTTTTCAGCTGTAAAAATGCTCTAACTCTAATAAAAGCATAAAAATGCGGCTGTTTGCCGTTTATCAGCATTTTTAAGCCATAAGCTTTTGTGGGAGTATAGTATATATACAGTATCTCACAAAAGTGAGTACACCCCCCACATTTTTGTAAATATTTTATTATATCTTTTCATGTGACAACACTGAAGAAATTACACTTTGCTACAATGTAAAGTAGTGAGTGTACAGCTTGTATAACAGTGTAAATTTGCTGTATTTTCAAAATAACTCAACACACAGCCATTAATGTCTAAACCGCTGGCAACAAAAGTGAGTACACTCCTAAGTGGAAATGTCCAAATTGGGCCCAATTAGCCATTTTCCCTCCCCGGTGTCATGTGACTCGTTAGTGTTACAAGGTCTCAGGTGTGAATGAGGAGCAGGTGTGTTAAACTTGGTGTTATCGCTCTCACTCACTCATACTGGTCACTGGAAGTTCAACATGGCTTCTCTGAGGATCTGAAAAAAGAACTGTTGCTCTACATAAAGATGACCTAGGCTGTAAGAAGATTGCCAAGACCCTGAAACCGAGCTGCAGCACGGTGGCCAAGACCATACAGCGGTTTAACAGGACAGGTTCCACTCAGAATAGGCCTCGCCATGGTCGACCATGTTGAGTGCACGTGCTCAGCGTCATATCCAGAGGTTGTCTTTCGGAAATAGACGTATGAGTGCTGCAGCATTGCTGCAGAGGTTGAAGGGGTGGGGGGTCAGCCTGTCAGTGTTCAGACCATACACTGCATCAAATTGGTCTGCATGGCTGTCAACCCAGAAGGAAGCCTCTTCTAAAGATGATGCACAAGAAAGCAGTTTGCTGAAGACAAGCAGACTAAGGACATGAATTACTGGAACCATGTCCTGTGGTCTGAAGATAAACGTATTTGTTTCAGATGGTGTCAAGCGTATGTGGGGCAACCAGGTGAGGAGTACTACAGTCAAGCATGGTGGTGGGAGTGTCATGGTCTGGGGCTGCATGAGTGCTGCCGGCACTGGGGAGCTATAGTTTATTGAGGGAACCATGAATGCCAACATGTACTGTGACATACAGAAGCAGAGCATGATCCCCTCCCTTCAGAGACTGGGTCACAGGGCAGTATTCCAACATGAAAACAGCCCCAAACACACCTCCAAGACGACCACTGCCTTGCTAAAGAAGCTGAGGGTAAAGGTGATGGACTGGCCAAACATGTCTCCAGACCTAAACCCTATTGAGCATCTGTGGGGCATCCTCAAATGGAAGGTGGAGGGGCGCAAGGTCTCTAACATCCACCAGCTCTGTGATGTCGTCATGGAGGAGTGGAAGAGGACTCCAGTGACAACCTTTGAAGCTCTGGTGAACTCCATGCCCAAGAGGGTTAAGGCAGTGCTGGAAAATAATGGTGGCCACACAAAATATTGACACTTTGGGCCAAATTTGGATATTTTAACTTAGGGGTGTACTTAGGGGTGTACTCACTTTTTGGCTACAAAAGGCAATAGCTAAAAAACGCTACTGCGAAAATGCTGCAAAACTCATTCTACAGCTACAGCTTTCCATAGCTAACGCTACTGGAGTTTTTATAACTTCCAGTGTGCATGAGGCCTTAGGTTTGATTCACACCTAAGCATGTTGCTTTTGAGCATTTCAGCAGTGCTTTTTGTGTTTTCGGACACGCGTTTTTCATGCGTTTTGCGTTTTTGATTTTTTTTTCTTTTTCTTTGACCAATTTGTTGCTGGGCAGATTAAAAAATGCAAAATGCGTCAAAAACACATCCAAAACATGTCAAAAACATAGGACTTGCATTTTAATACATGCCCATTAAAGTCTATTAGATGGAAAATGCTGCATTTTGGGAAAAAGAAGTCCCCGACCCTTTCCATAAACACAGAGGCACAAAAATTCATTGATGTGAACCCATGTTAAAAAAATGAAATGCATTTCTGCAAAAAACATGAAAAGAAGCATTGATGTGAATGGAGCCTTCAAATATTTCATAATAATGAATACCAGCACATTATGCTATTATTTTGCAGGGGAAAGATATATATATTTTTTTTTATTGCAACAATTTACTACCGATTTAGAGGCCTGTTCACCCTAGGTGCGGCTGGACTGCATTGGGCAGCCATTCCAGCGCAGTCCCTCTACAAGACCAGACAAAAAGCCTTGTCCCCTACCAGGCCAGTTTACACAGTTTGCAGGGTGCGAGTGGAGTGTGTTGAAAAAAAATTGCGGCATGCAGTTTGTTTTCTTAGTGCAACGGAATCTACCGCCTTGCACCGCGGCCACGAGCACCTAATGAAATGCCACTTTGTGACATCTCAATAAAGTTCATTTAAAAAAATAAACAAACAGTGTGATGCGCCACGATCGGCGTATCGGCACCGCTGACACCCCACAGGACACCAGCACTGATGTGAACAGGCCCTTGCAACCGATTGGTTCCACGTTCACTCACAGCAGTTACGATGGAACATAAATCAGAATCCACCAGGGATGGGAAGTAACAGGATGGAAAGAAAAGAGTACAGGACCACAAAGTCATGAATCTTCCAACATCATTCCAAGGAAGTTTAACGCACTCAGCTGTACGCCCCCCACACTCACTGTGGGATAGTAAATAAGGACGGAGCATTGCTACAAAATACCTGAGTAATAAAAACAGGGCAGATAACAATGTACAGATTACCAGCTGATTCACAAAACCAATTTATAGCAGTTCCACTGAGATAATCTGCAGACGACTGATAAGGGAGGACTCACCTGGATGTGAGGCTGCTCATACCAGGGACAATAAAGATTTGACTAAACGAACGTATGTGGCCGATCGTAAAAAATCGTAATGGCAATCAGGAATACCAGCTAAACCTAAGCTAGCTGTGCGCTATGCAATTTTATTGTACAATCTCCTCTAGATCCACCATGGCATATTAGTATGTTTGTATGGCATATTAGCATGTTTTATGGCATATTAGTATGTCTGTATAGCATATTAGCAGGTTTTATGGTATACTAGCATGTTTTATGGTATGTTAGTATGTTTGTATGGCATATTAGCATGTTTTATGGTATATTAGCATGTTTTATGGTATATTAGCATGTTTTATGGCATATTAGTATGTTTTATGGTATATTAGCATGTTTTATGGTATATTAGCATGTTTTATAGCATATTAGTATGTTTTATGGTATATTAGCATGTTTTATGGTATATTAGCATGTTTTATAGCATATTAGTATGTTTTATGGTATATTAGCATGTTTTATGGCATATTAGTATGTTTTATGGTATATTAGCATGTTTTATGGTATATTAGCATGTTTTATAGCATATTAGTATGTTTTATGGTATATTAGCATGTTTTATGGTATATTAGCATGTTTTATAGCATATTAGTATGTTTTATGGTATATTAGCATGTTTTATGATATATTAGCATGTTTTATGGTATATTAGTATGTCTGTATGGCATTTTAGTATGTTTGTATGGCATATTAGCATGCTTTATGGTATATTAGTATGTCTGTATGGCATATTAGTATGTTTGTATGGCATATTAGCATGTTTTATGGTATATTAGTATGTCTGTATAGCATATTAGCAGGTTTTATGGTATTCTAGCATGTTTTATGGTATGTTAGTATGTTTGTATGGCATATTAGCATGTTTTATGGCATATTAGTATGTCTGTATGGCATATTAGCATGTTTTATTGTATATTAGCATGTTTGTATGGCATATTAGTGTGTTTGTATGGTATATTAGTATGTTTGTATGGCATATTAGTATGTTTGTATGGCATATTAGCATGTTTTATGGCATATTAGTATGCCTGTATGGCATATTAGTATGTTTGTATGGCATATTAGCATGTTTTATGGCATATTAGTATGCCTGTATGGCATATTAGCATGTTTTATGGCATATTAGTATGTTTGTATGGCATATTAGTATGTTTGTATGGCATATTAGTATGTTTGTATGGTATATTAGTATATTTGTTTGACATATTAGTATGTTTGTATGGCATATTAGTGTGTTTGTATGGTATATTAGTATGTTTTTATATTTAACCACAATAAAGAAAGAATACATTTTATGATAGTTGTGCCTGAAAAATTCCATCTTTTACAATACAATACAAAGAAATTTACAATATATAGATGTGTAACACTTTTAAATAAATGTTGGCTGATTGTATAGTGTATGGCCAGGTATAACAAAGAAAAAAAAAAGTTTTTTTCTTCCCTGGAAATTGTCATGTGTCATTTTTTTACATCTTAATCATCTCGATACAGCGGCAACGTCTCCTGTTAGCGACAACAGCGTTTTTTTTTTTCATTCATTGCGTTGGGAAATCGCTTTGCTTGATAACTGCCAGAAAGGGGATTGCCTTTGAGGTGATCTGATTGACACAAATCCCATCTATAGTAAGCCTTTGCTACAAAGTAACTCCCACGATCAGTGTGGGTCCTACTATACCCCTAATAAAAGTGTGGAGGACTTTTTTTCTATATAGGAATTTCCAGGGGCCATAGAGCAGTATATACTGACACCCGTCCATGGGGGAGCGGATTAACCCTTAAAGGGGAAGGAGGGATTATGACAACGTTCCAGCATCTGACCCCACAATCCCCCCCCCCCCCCTGTTACTAAACTGGATCATAACACATTTGCATTCTAAAATAAATGATCAAATAAATAAATAAGAATAAAATAATAAATAAAATACTTTCTGAAACAAATGAAACAAGTACCCCTCAAAGGACAATATAATGTGAACAGGGAACAGAACAGCAGGGACAATGCAAGGACAATGTCCCTGGAAATCAGCCTTGCAGGATCTGACCCATGGAGAGCTGTTAGGAGTTAGTGACCCCTGGGAAGAATACTTAGTGCGGGTTAGTAAGTGTTGTCACCAAGGACAGGACTCACCTGCATGTCCAGCACAGGATCCCAGGACAAGACAATTCCACCCTATAAAAAAAAAAAACTCCTTGTCACCCTTGGGTCACCGGGGTCCGGGGGTCATACCAGAGACACAAGTCCAAGTCACTCTCCTGCGCTGGAATTGGCCCCTGACAGCTCCTCTGTGGCCCTTGCGATGTGATCTGTGGCTCCTGGCTGAAGATGTGTTCCCAAAAATACATGCACTGGCCCCCAGCTGCAAAGCGTGGCCCCTGGCTGCAGGTGTGGCCCCCGATTGTAGTAACTGGCCCCTGAGATGTGCTGTGGCCCCTGGACAAAAAGAGCTCTGTGGATCCTGGCTGCAGAAGGTGGCCCCTGTAAGAGATGCTATGCTGCCCCTGGCTTTAGGTGTGCTCCCAGGCTGTAAGGACCGGCCCTTGGCTACACACTGTGGCCCCTAAGAGTTTCTGTGTGGCCCCTAACTCTCCAGATGAGAAACTTTCCCGGAGTGCCCAGTGTCACTGGTGAGAGCAGAGCGGAGAGCCCTAGGCACGCCCCTCTCTACGATCACCCCGCCCACCGCAGCACACCCCCAGCCTACTCTGCTCAGCGAGTCTCTCCCCGCCCACCGCTCATTACCACGCCCACTACCTAAGTACAGGGGGATCGCTGAGCTCTGCTGATGTCCAGGACTGATCGGGCTTTGTTCCTGGAGGTGTCCCAGCGGCCCCCATATCTGCTTCACAACTCCACAATACTCCAAAACACTCCATAGACATCTCACATTTTAGGATTACGGCTAGAAATGATAAAAATGGGGTAATGAAAGTGAATGTTTTAGTGACTTTACCTTTCTGTATGAAATGATTCCTGATCTGTTATAATATACAGCTACTGGATCATTTTTCCAGAAAATCTCCACCTTTTATCATTAAGATGCAGGGCCAGATCTAAACTATAAAATCTGGGGGTGCATTCAAAGAAAGTCAGGGGGCAAAATTACAACACTGTGTGTGAGACACTGACAGTCTGCGGTGACCAGGGAAAACACTAGTATGTATTAGACTGTCATTCGATTAGGGTAATTACACAGAAAATGTGCCCTCTTATAAGTGCCACCTTACGTCAGGTTCCCATCAGAGTGCCACCTTACGTCAGGTTCCCATCAGAGTGCCACCTTACGTCAGGTTCCCATCAGAGTGCCACCTTACATCAGGTTCCCATCAGAGTGCCACCTTACAACAGGTTCCCATCAGAGTGCCACCTTATATCAGGTTTCCCTAAAAGAGTCCCTCTTTACATCAGGTTCCCATCAGAGTGCCACCTTACATCAGGTTCCCATCAGAGTGCCACCTTACAACAGGTTCTCATCAGAGTGCCACCTTATATCAGGTTCCCATCAGAGTGCCTCCTTACAACAGGTTCCCATCAGAGTGCCACCTTATATCAGGTTTCCATCAGAGTGCCACCTTATATCAGGTTCCCATCAGAGTGCCACCTTACAACAGGTTCCCATCAGAGTGCCACCTTATATCAGGTTTCCATCAGAGTGCCACCTTACATCAGGTTCCCCTAAAAGAATCCCTCATTACATCAGGAATGCTCATTAGAGTCCCTCTTTAAAACAGGTTCCCATCAGAGTGCCACCTTACAACAGGTAAGGTGGCACTGATCAGGCTGCATTGGATGGGCACTGTTTAGGCTGCATTGGATATGCACGCACTGGTGAGGCTGCATTGGATGGGCGTGCACTAGTGAGGCTGCATTGGATGGGCAATGATCAGGCTGCATTGGATGGGCAAGCACTGTTTGGATTTCGTTGGATGGGCACTGTTTAGGCCGCATTGGATAGGCACGCACTAGTGAGGCTGCATTGGATGGGCACTGTTTAGACTGCATTGGATGGGCACGCACTAGTGAGGCTGCATTGGATGGGCACTGATCAGGCTGCATTGGATGACACGCACTGGTGAGGCTGCATTTGATGAGCACTGATCAGGCTGCATTGGATGGGCACGCACTGGTGAGGCTGCATTGGATGGGCACCCACTGGCGAGGCTGCATTGGATGGGCACACACTGGTGAGGCTGCATTGGATAGGCACACACTGTTGAGGCTGCATTGGGTGGGCACTGATCAGGCTGCATTGGCTGGGCATGCACTGGTGAGGGTGCATTGAATGATCACGCACTGGCGAGGCTGCATTGGATGGGCACTGGCGAGGCTGCATTGGATGGGCGCTAGTGATGCTACATTGATGGGCACTGGTGAGGCTGCATTCATGGCCACTAGTGACGCTACATTGATGGGCACTGGTGAGGCTGCATTGGATGGGCACTAATCAGGCTGCATTGGATGAGCACTAATCAGGCTGCATTGATTGGCACTGGTGGGGCTGCATTGATAGGCACTGATAAGGCTGCATTGGATGGACACTGGTGAGGCTGCATAGGATGGGCACTAGTGAGGCTGCATTGGTTGGGCACTGATCAGGCTGCAGTGAAGGACACTGGGGAGGCTGCATTTAATGGTCACTGGTGAGGCTGCATCGGATGGGCACTGATCAGGCTGCACTGATGGGCACTGGTGAGGCTGCATTGATGGGCACTAGTGACGCTACATTGATGGGCACTGGTGAGTGCCTCCTTACAACAGGTTCCCATCAGAGTGCCACCTTATATCAGGTTTCCATCAGAGTGCCACCTTATATCAGGTTCCCATCAGAGTGCCACCTTACAACAGGTTCCCATCAGAGTGCCACCTTATATCAGGTTTCCATCAGAGTGCCACCTTACATCAGGTTCCCCTAAAAGAATCCCTCATTACATCAGGAATGCTCATTAGAGTCCCTCTTTAAAACAGGTTCCCATCAGAGTGCCACCTTACAACAGGTAAGGTGGCACTGATCAGGCTGCATTGGATGGGCACTGTTTAGGCTGCATTGGATATGCACGCACTGGTGAGGCTGCATTGGATGGGCGTGCACTAGTGAGGCTGCATTGGATGGGCAATGATCAGGCTGCATTGGATGGGCAAGCACTGTTTGGATTTCGTTGGATGGGCACTGTTTAGGCTGCATTGGATAGGCACGCACTAGTGAGGCTGCATTGGATGGGCACTGTTTAGACTGCATTGGATGGGCACGCACTAGTGAGGCTGCATTGGATGGGCACTGATCAGGCTGCATTGGATGACACGCACTGGTGAGGCTGCATTTGATGAGCACTGATCAGGCTGCATTGGATGGGCACGCACTGGTGAGGCTGCATTGGATGGGCACCCACTGGTGAGGCTGCATTGGATGGGCACACACTGGTGAGGCTGCATTGGATAGGCACACACTGCTGAGGCTGCATTGGGTGGGCACTGATCAGGCTGCATTGGCTGGGCATGCACTGGTGAGGGTGCATTGAATGATCACGCACTGGCGAGGCTGCATTGGATGGGCACTGGCGAGGCTGCATTGGATGGGCGCTAGTGACGCTACATTGATGGGCACTGGTGAGGCTGCATTCATGGCCACTAGTGACGCTACATTGATGGGCACTGGTGAGGCTGCATTGATGGGCACTGGTGAGGCTGCATTGGATGGGCACTAATCAGGCTGCATTGGATGAGCACTAATCAGGCTGCATTGATTGGCACTGGTGGGGCTGCATTGATAGGCACTGATAAGGCTGCATTGGATGGACACTGGTGAGGCTGCATAGGATGGGCACTAGTGAGGCTGCATTGGTTGGGCACTGATCAGGCTGCACTGATGGGCACTGGTGAGGCTGCATTGATGGGCACTAGTGACGCTACATTGATGGGCACTGGTGAGGCTGCAATGATGGGCACTGGTGAGGCTGCATTGGATGGGCACTAATCAGGCTGCATTCCATGAGCACTAATCAGGCTGCATTGATAGGCACTGATGAGGCTGCATTGGATGGACACTGGTGAGGCTGCATTGGATGGGCACTGATCAGGCTGCATTGGATGGGCAAGCACTGTTTAGATTTCGTTGGATGGGCACTGTTTAGGCTGCATTGGATAGGCACGCACTAGTGAGGCTGCATTGGATGGGCACTGTTTAGACTGCATTGGATGGGCACGCACTAGTGAGGCTGCATTGGATGGGCACTGATCAGGCTGCATTGGATGACATGCACTGGTGAGGCTGCATTTGATGAGCACTGATCAGGCTGCATTGGATGGGCACGCACTGGTGAGGCTGCATTGGATGGGCACCCACTGGTGAGGCTGCATTGGATGGGCACACACTGGTGAGGCTGCATTGGATAGGCACACACTGCTGAGGCTGCATTGGGTGGGCACTGATCAGGCTGCATTGGCTGGGCATGCACTGGTGAGGGTGCATTGAATGATCACGCACTGGCGAGGCTGCATTGGATGGGCACTGGCGAGGCTGCATTGGATGGGCGCTAGTGACGCTACATTGATGGGCACTGGTGAGGCTGCATTGATGGCCACTAGTGACGCTACATTGATGGGCACTGATGAGGCTGCATTGATGGGCACTGGTGAGGCTGCATTGGATGGGCACTAATCAGGCTGCATTGATTGGCACTGGTGAGGCTGCATTGATAGGCACTGATAAGGCTGCATTGGATGGACACTGGTGAGGCTGCATAGGATGGGCACTGATCAGGCTGCAGTGAAGGACACTGGGGAGGCTGCATTTAATGGTCACTGGTGAGGCTGCATTGGATGGGCACTGATCAGGCTGCAGCGAAGGGCACAGGTAAGGCTGCATTGGATGGGCACTGGTGAGGCTGCATTGGTTGGGCACTGATCAGGCTGCAGCGCAGGGCACTGGTGAAGCTGCATTGGATGGGCACTGGTGAGGCTGCATTGGATGGGCACTAATCAGGCTGCATTCGATGAGCACTAATCAGGCTGCATTGATAGGCACTGATGAGGCTGCATTGGATGGACACTGGTGAGGCTGCATTGGATGGGCACTGGTGAGGCTGCATTGGTTGGGCACTGATCAGGCTGCAGCGAAGGGCACTGGTGAGGCTGCATTGGATGGGCACTGGTGAGGCTGCATTGGATGGGCACTGATCAGGCTGCACTGATGGGCACTGGTGAGGCTGTATTAAAGGGCACTGATCAGACTGCACTCATGGACACTATTGACGCTGCTTGGATGGGCACTGATCAGGCTGCATTGGATAGGCCCTGATCAGGCTGCAATGATGGGCCCTGATAAGGCTGCATTAGATGGGCACTGGTGAGTCTAACCTGATGGGCACTGGTGAAGTTGACCTGATGGGCACTAATTAGGCTGCATTGATGAGCACTGGTGAGGCTGCACTAATGGGCACTAGTGACATTGCATTGATGGGCAGTGATCAGGCTGCACTGATGGACACTGGTGAGGCTGCTTTGATGGGCATTGATGAGGCTGCATTGATGGGCACTGGTGAGGCTGCATTGATGGGCACTGATTAGGCTGAGCTAAAGGGCACTGGTGAGGCTGCATTGATGGGCACTGGAGAGGCTGCATTGATGGGCACTAGTGAGGCTGCATTGATGGGCACTGATCAGGATGGGTACTGATGAGGGTGAGCTGATGGGTACTGGTGTGGCTGCATCGATGCATTATTTTTGTTAAACCTCCTTTGTTGCTATTAGCATTAAATTATGTTACCATGTTGTATCATATTTTTCTTGCTTCGTAACATCAATATCCATTATAAAACCAGGGGGGCGTGGATGGTGAGCTTTTGGTGGTTTAATGGGCCACTTGACAAGACTTGCCCCCCAGGCCTAAGGCTGCCAGCCCCCCCCCTGCCTTTAGTTATACTTTAATGCATTCTATGCTTTCCAAGTGCAGCTCCCTCCCAATCCCCCTTATACTTACCTTAGCCCAATCCTGATCCAATGCTGTGCCTGAGATTATCATCACCGCTCTCCCTCTCTCTCCTCACTGGCTCAAAGGCACAGGGTGGTGGTGCACTCCCTGTCTTTGGCTGTCTGAAGAATGATCCGAACGCAGATTGCTCTTCAGACAGCAAAGCAATTCGAAATGAGACCCAAGAGATATGAAAGTTATTAAAAATGACCTTTCCTATTCAATCTGCAGCTGTTGTAATTTTTTGCAAATGCATACCTGGAGCTGTTCTGTACACAGAATGTATACTGACCACACCCCAGAACATAATTTCCTGCTTGTGTGATTGGCTCACCAATTTTCCCAGAAGTTTTCCTAAATCAGATTTCTGGCATCCCCTGCCACATAAATATCCTTTTTGGTGAGATACTCCCAATAGGAACACGTCTTAAAAGGATGCAGGCCCAGCAGATTTCATCATTAGTGCTCTGCAGCTGCCACAGCTGGTTGATAATTATAAAATCACTCCAAATAGACCCACTCAGCGCAGGAGAACAGAGGAACAAACAGGGATTTCTTCAGAATAACAAAAGGTAGGAATCTGAACAAAGTTTGTTAAAATCCTTGTAATGTACTGTACATAAATCACCCAGAGGGGAATGTTTTTTTTCTCAACAAAAGTGGAATTACGCTTTAAGTGTCGGTTCACATTGGTGTGATGCGGGAACCCTGCGAATCCACACACCCGACTCGCAGGCAGTTCACTCTGCCATATGAGAACTGCAGGGGGTGTCAATACAAAGTTAACGACACCCCCAGATTAGTTTGCATATCGCCGTGAGAACTGTAAGTTCGGACATAAATCAGAGATGTAAACACCCATGCGATCCGATTCTAGTGCGGACCAAAAAAAGGGCCCTGTGCGACTTTGCAGATTCAGCTATGCAATCTGCATGGCTAAATTCGCATCGCACAGACATCGCATGTGATTTGCACAGCAGTGCGGTGTGAATCACATGCGATGTCTGACATTGCATATGTGTGAAATGGCACTAAATCATCAAGTGGCTGGGCACGCTGGGAGTTGTAGTTCCTCAACAGCTGGAAGGCTGAGAGCACTGTGCGTTAGTAATCCCCCAGCGGGTGTCAGTTTCCCTGCCTGCAGGGTGTTAGGGGAAATAATCCTCCACCATTAGCGGGCGATATCCGTCATACATTCCGAGAAGCTTTGGAGTGTTTACAAACTTTACTTTAACAACAAGACTGCAGCACTAATTACTGACATGCGATCTGTGTAAGGTATAGCACAGGGATTAGTGACAGTGTAAACACAAGTCATGTCCAGTCTTAGGGACGACAAATCGATAGACATGATGTTCAGGGCTAAGGCAGAACAGATGGATTTGACCTAGTGCAGAACATTTTTTTAAGGAGCGTTAGAGAAAGGAGAAAAGTCCTCCAGCAGTACAGAGTATTTCAGGAGAGAAGAGTAAAGCCTGGTACACACGATCAGATTATTGGACAAATAATCGTCCATTTTTTTGTTGCATGATAGTCTCATATTGAAAGTGAAGAGGTTACTCAATTTACAAAAATTCTCATACGACAATAAAAACGTGGGAAGCGATGTAATGTGTCGAATTGTTTTGTATTCTTTCCATAGACTTGCTCTTACTATTTTTTTTTTCGGACAAAAACTGTACTAATTAACCACTTGCTGAGCAGCCCCCTGTAGTTATAGGCTCAGTTAGTGTGGGCGCGCGCGCACCGCTTGGCTAAGGCGGAGACAATCAGCGGGTCTGGTGGCTGCGCTGTCTGCCGGGCACCCGCGGAGATAGAACGGCATTCTGCCGATGTAAACACGGCAGACCGCTGTTCTGTCAGTAATGAACACAGGGATCCTGTGTTCCTCCTATTTGTGTTCATCCAGTGAGCTCATCCCCCTCACAGTTAGAAAGCATCCCCTAGGCACACATTTAATCCTTTGATCGCCCCTGGTGTTAACCCCTTCTATGTCAGTGTCATTAGTACAGTAACAGTGCATATTTTTAGCACTGATTACTGTAGTAATGTCACTGGTCCCCCCAAAAGTGTCAACAGTGTCAGTTAGGTGTCCGATCTGTCCGCTGCAATGTCGCAGTCCCGCTAAAAATCGCTGACTGCCGCCATTACTAGTAAATAATATTAAAATAAATAAAAATGATATAAATCTTTCCCCTAGTTTGTAGATGAGATAACTTTTGCTCAAACCAATCAATATACACTTATTGGGAATTATTTTTACCAAAAATATGTAGAAGAATACAACTTGACCTTTAACATTTTATTGGGAATGTTATATAGCAGAAAGCCAAGAATATTGTTTTTTTTTTTCAGAATTGTCGCTCTTTTTTTGTTCATAACGCAAAAAATAAAAATCGCAGAGGTGATCAAATACCACCAAAAGAAAGCTCTATTTGTGGGAAAAAAGGACATAAATTTTATTAGGGTACAGCGCCGCATGACCACGCACTTGTCCGTTAAAGTAACGCAGTGCCGTATCGCAAAAAATGGTCCATAAGTTGTAAACGAAAATTCGAAGTTGTGTTCACTTGTGATAAAATTGTTATAGCCTGAACATTCAGGTTTTGTTGTCTGAAAAGTCGGAATCGTCTGTCGAAAGCACTATACTAACGATCAGAAAATCGGCCGATTGTTCGTCGTACAAAATTTTACTTTCGATTTTTTTATCATGTGTACGGGCCTTAAAGGGCTGCATGTAGAGGGATCAGAATTCAGCCATTTCAGTAGGGATTGGATGAATTTTTATCTATGTGTGGCCCTGCCTGATTTAAGCCCCGTACACATGAGTCGAGATTCGCCCGGGAATTTGTCGACTGTCAAAGCACGGCCGATTTTCGTGCAGTCAGTACAGATTTCGACAGGGAAAAATCCTATGAGCAAGACTGGGCATGCTCAGAGAAGAAAGAACAAAAAGAAAGCAATCCAACACATGACATCACTTCTGAAGTAGAATTCTGTCGGTCGACAAAATTCGTGTACAGTCTAGAGCACATTCCAACCAACAAAACACCACTCTGGACAAAAGATGGCTGACCGGTCGGCGGAAATTCGTTGCGTGTGTACGAGGCCTAACTTTAGTAATAGACTGGCTGTAGCTGCTGATCAGTGTATTCTGAAAGCAATGGGAGCTGCTGTCAGAATACAATGCCACAATGTCCTGATGGACGGGGGGGATTCCATCATCCATCTCATTTGTGTGGATACCCCAATCTGTCTGACTGTCCCCTAATCTATCCATCTTTAGACGATCCCTGAAAACTCTTCTCTTCAAAGAAGCCTATCCGGCTACTAACTATACACTGTTTAACTTTCTCCATCAGCTCATCCCCCACAGCTATTACCTTTTGTATCAATTGACCCTCCCTTTTAGATTGTAAGCTCTAACGAGCAGGGCCCTCTGATTCCTCTTGCTCCAAATTGTATTGTAACTGTAATGTCTGCCTTCATTTTGTTAAGCGCTGCACAAACTGTTGGCGCTATATAAATCCTGTATAATAATAATAATACTAATAATAATAATAAAAGGAATCTCTTAGTTCTTTTTTTTGTTCAGCTCACCTGGCTGATAAATATGAGCCATGTATAGGAGAAGAGTCATCCAACAATGCAGAGTATTTTAGGAGAGGAGAGTAAAGCCCCGTACACACGTACCGATTGTCGGCCGTAAATATTCGGCCGACGACCGATCGGCCGATTGTAGGCTTGTTAGTATTAAGCTTCCGACAGCGCATTTTCGGCCGAACAGAATCTGTCGTGCAGGCATTAAAATTTTTGTTGGCCAACACCAGAACGGACGATTGTTCGCCAGTCAGTACAGATTTCGGCCGACAGACAGCAGATTAGCAAGACTGGGCATGCTCAGAAAAGAAAAAAGACAAGGAAAGTTAACCATCACATGACATCACTTCTGCAGTCGGCTGTTGTTGGCCGACAAAATTCGTGTGCAGTCTTTTGCAGTTTTCAACAGACACGACAGCCCTGGACAAAAGACGGCCGATCGTTCGGCCGACGATCGGTACGTGTGTACGGGGCTTCAGATAGAGGAAGGAGCAGAGTCCTCCAACAATGCAGAGTATTTCAGGAGAGGAGAGTTAGATAGAGGAAGGAACAGAGTCCTACAATAATGCAGAGTATTTCAGGAGAGGAGAGTTAGATAGAGGAAGAAGCAGAGTCCTCCAGCAGAGCAGAGATTTTCAGGAGAGAAAAATTGGATAAAGGAAGGGGCAGAGTCCTCCAGCAGTGCAGAGTATTTCAGGAGAGAAGAGTTAAGCTGCATGTAGAGGGGTTTGGCCAGTCCAATTTCGATCCATGTATGGGGACAGTGGTTGTACAAAAGTCGATCTACTTATTAAAGTCTGTAAAGCCAACCTATCAAATAAATGGTGCCTGATCAGCGCCGCAGGCTATAGTCTGCAGTCTCCCCACCCTCAGAACACAATAGTTTAGCGGGAGTGATTCCCCCATCCACCTTGAATGTGTGAATGGTCCCGCTGGTTGAACAAAAATAAAATGACTAATGTATGGGCTGCCTCTGGCTTGGTTCAAACTTATGTGTTTAGTGTGGCCCGTGTTTGTGGGAAACGCAGGAAAAACATCCTTACACCCTTTTAAACCTACAACTACAGGGAACTCTCATGACGCTTTTGTACTATAGGACTTCCTGTAGAGGCAAACGCACTGCTGTTTAGATGCATGGGGGCGCCATTTGGAATGAATGGCAGCTCCGTGTGTTTGTAAAAGAGCAGCGCATTTTGGCTGGGGATGGTTGTGGGAATAAGTGCGATTCCTACAACTACCCGCACGTGTGTGAGCCTAGCCTTAGATAGGGGAAGGTGCAGAGTCCTCCAGAGGTGCAGAGCAGTGGTGGCCGGTGCATTGAGGGGGCAGGGGCGCTGCCCCCCCTATCCATGCGTCCGGCCCCCTAATCTACATGCGGGGCGCCAGACGCATGGAGTTCAATGGGATTTTTTTTTTTTTCTGAGTCACCTGATTAGAGCCAGAGGCTCTAATAGGCTTCAGTAAAGGGTGGACCCGGGGCGCAGAGCAGTGCACCTGAGCCCACCCATTGTGTGACAATAGCGAATGAAAATTCGTTATTGTGTGACAATAGCGAATTAAAATTCGCTATTGTCACACGATCCTCCTCCTGGCCAATCAGGAAACGGGTCGGAGACCCACTTCCTGATTGGCCGAAAGGCAAAACCATGCCATCGGCCGAGGAGGAGGCGGGAGGACTCGATGAAATGCCGGGGGACTGAGGAGAAGCCGCCGCTGCAGGTAAGTGCACTGGTCTCGGGGGGGGGGGGGGGGCACGGAACCCTGGTCATTCTGCATTGAAAGGGGGCACGCTGGTCTCTCCCCATTGAAAGGGGGCACACTGATCTCTCTGCATTGAATGGGGGCACACTGATCTCTCTGCATTGAATGGGGGCACACTGATCTCTCTGCATTGAAAGGGGGCACACTGATCTCTCTGCATTGAAAGGGGGCACACCAATCTCTCTGCATTAAAAGGGGGCACACCGATCTCTCTGCATTGAAAGGGGGCACACTGATCTCTCTGTATTGAAAGGGGGCACACTGATCTCTCTGCATTGAATGGGGGCACGATGATCTCTCTGCCTTGAAAGGGGGCATGCTGGTCATTCTGCATTGAAAAGGGGCACGCTGGACACTCTGCATTGAAAGGGGGCACGCTGGACACTCTGCATTGAAAGGGGGCATGCTGGTCATTCTGCATTGAAAAGGGGAACACTGGTCATTCTGCATTGAAAGGGGGCACGCTGGTCATTCTGCATTGAAAGTGGGCACGCTGGTCATTCTGCAATGAAAGGGGGAACACTGGTCACACTGCATTGAAAGGGAGCAAGCTGGTCATTCTGCATTGAAAGGGGGCACGCTGGATACTCTGCATTGAAAGGGGGCACACTGGTCACTCTGCATTGAAAGGGGCCATGCTGGTCGTTCTGCATTGAAAGGGGGCACACTGGTCATTCTGCATTCAAAGGGGGCACACTGGTCATTCTGCATTCAAAGGGGGCACGCTGGTCATTCTGCATTGAAAGGGGACATGCTGGTCATTCTGCATTGAAAGGGGCATGCTGGTCTCTCTGCATTGAATGGGGGCACGATGATCTCTCTGCATTGAAAGGGGGCACGCTGGTCATTCTGCATTGAAAGGGGGCACGCTGGTCATTCGGCATTGAAAGGGGGCACGCTGGTCATTCGGCATTGAAAGGGGGCACGCTGGTCTCTCTGCATTGAAAGGGGGCACGCTGGTCTCTCTGCATTGAAAGGGGGCACGCTGGTCATTCTGCATTGAAAGGGGGCACGCTGGTCTCTCTGCATTGAAAGGGGGCACACCGATCTCTCTGCATTGAAAGGGGGCACACCGATCTCTCTGCATTGAAAGGGGGCACACTGATCTCTCTGTATTGAAAGGGGGCACACTGATCTCTCTGCATTGAATGGGGGCACGATGATCTCTCTGCCTTGAAAGGGGGCATGCTGGTCATTCTGCATTGAAAAGGGGCACGCTGGACACTCTGCATTGAAAGGGGGCACGCTGGACACTCTGCATTGAAAGGGGGCACGCTGGACACTCTGCATTGAAAGGGGGCACGCTGGTCATTCTGCATTGAAAGGGGGCACGCTGGTCTCTCTGCATTGAAAGGGGGCACGCTGGTCACTCTGCATTGAAGGGGGCACACTATATGACCTCAAAGTCACGCAATATTTACAGCGTTTTTTGCCGCAAAGCAATGCCTATTACATTTTTCTGTTTGCGCCCCCCCCCCCCCCCCAAAAAAAAAATGTTGAGCACCAGCCGCCACTGGTGCAGAGTATTTCTAAAGAGGATATTTAGGGAGAGGAAGGAGAAAGAATTTCAGGAAAAGTGATAAGAAAGACTAACCCTATAAATGGCAAGGGATCAGGTGACAGCTACATGATAAAGTCTTCAACACTCCAAGTTCTCTCAGGTCTCACAGTAGGTGCCCCTTATGAACCGTTAGGCCTCTTGCGCATGATACTCCTGTTTGAGCATCTACTTTTTCATCTGGATTTTTTTTTTTAATGTATTTTCACGCATATGTGTTCGTGCAAATTCGGGGAAACATATTCTCATGTTCTTGTTTAGTGCATTTTATAAATGGCCATTTGCGTACATTTGTGCGCATTTGCGCGCATGAGGCGCAACCTAAAATGCAGATTTTTCTTTTTTGTTCTTACTGAAGAATGCACGGCGCTCATTTACACGCCTGTAGGCACATTACAATGAATGGACTGTATTTTAACTCAGGAAAAAAAAAAAACTGTACTAAGTTTTTTTAAGCTGCAGTGTGCAAGAGGCCTTATTAGCCAGCTGAAAGGGTTAAACAGGTTAGAACACACACTTTTCCCAATCCCTTCTATTCCTGGGCAGTGCCTGCCCTGCAGATAAAAGCCTGCTCTCTTACTTGCGGTGGGCAATGCTGCCACCTCTTATTTGGGCGCTCCCTGTTGCTCTTCTCACCCTGAAAATAGAAGTTTGGTTTCCTCTGCTAATCCCAGCTCTGAGCCTGGAAGGGTCAGCTAAGATCACAGGCGCTGGCTGCACCCGCCCCCCCACACACACACCCACACCCACCACCATCCTCTGCATAAGTCCATCTTCGTTTTCTACTCCATTACCCTTTTCCTAGTTTAATGTTTGTAAACCTTATAACCAGGATGTCATGGAGAGCTGCCAGACTGAAGTGGCCCCTCGCAGTACCATTCTTAGGGACCCAGCTGGCAGAAGTGCACAGGACACTAAACCTTAGTTCACACTTGTGCTGCGGCAAAATAATTCATTTTTGTAGGAGGAGGAAACTGGTTTAACCACTTAAGGACCAGAAAGTTTTACCCCCTTAACCACTTTAGCCCCGGAAGATTTTGCTGCTTAATGGCCAGGCCCTATTTCGCGATTTGGCACTATGTTACTTTAACGGACAATTGCGCGGTCGTGCAACGCTGTACCCAAATAAAATTGATGTCCTTTTTTCCCCACAAATAGAGCTTTCTTTTTGTGGTATTTGATCACCTGTGTGATTTTTATTTTTTGCGCTATAAACAAAAAAACAGCAACAATTTTGAAAAAAAAAAAACAAAATTTTTCACATTCTGCTATATAACATCCCCCCCCCCCCCCCCCCAAAAAAAAAAAGTAAAACTCAAAATTTTCAATATTTTAGGCCAATTTGTTTTCTGCTACATATTTTTGGTAAAAAAAAAAAAAAAAAACAATATGCGTATTTTGATTGGTTTCCGCAAAAGTTATTGCGTCTACTAACTACGGGAAAGATTTATGTCATTTTTATTGTTCTTTTTTTACTAGTAATAGCGGCGATCTGTGATTTTTTGCGGGTCTGCGACATTGCGGCGGACAGATCGGACCCCTAACTGACATTTTTGAGGGGACCAGTGACATTACTACAGTAATCAGTGCTAAAAATATGCACTATTACTGTAATAATGCCATTGGCAGGGAAGGGGTTAATACTATTAGTGATCCTAGGGGAGTAATTCTAACTGTGGAGGGGCGTGGTTTGTGAGATCATCACAGACATGTGATCCTATATAGCAGGATCACCTAGCCTCTGTGATCACTTCAGGTAGAAGGACAGACAGCTGTCTTTACATCAACCGTCCGTCCTTCTCTGTCAGCGGGGGGAAGATTGCGAGGGGCCGGCGGCCATGGGAGCCGTCTGTCACACGCACTGGCTCCACAGCTGAAGAGCGGGGGCGGGAGCGCGCCGCCGCCGGCGCACGCCCGCCCCCTAGAGTCCCCTGAGCGAGTGACGTAGTACTACGTCGGTTTGCCCAGGAGCGGCCGCCTGCCGCATTAAATCTGCGGTGGGCGGTCGTCAAGTGGTTAAAGACCAGGCCATTTTTTGCGATACGGCACTGCATGTAATTTAACTGAAAATTGCTCCATCATGCAACTCTGTACCTAAAAAGAATGAATGTAATTTTTTCCCACAAATAGAGCTTTCTTTTGGTGGTATTGGATCACCTCTGCGGTTTTTATTTTTTGTGCTATAAACAAAAAAAGAGCAACAATTCTGAAAAAAATAAACCAATACTTCTTATTTTCTGCTATAAAACATTCCCAATGAAAAAAAAAATTAAAATTACATTTTTTCATCTATTTAGCCCAATATGTATTCTGCTACATATTTTTGGTAACAAAAATCCCAATAAGTGTATATTGATTAGTTTGCGCAAATGTCATGTCTACAAACGATTTATGTCATTTTTATTTGTTTTACTAGTAATGGCGGCGATCAGCGATTTTTAGTAGAATGCGACATTGCGGTGGACAGATCGGACCCCTAACTGACACTTTTGAGGGGACCAGTGACACTAATACAGTAATCAGTGCTAAAAATATGCACTGTTACTGTACTAATGACACTAGCAGGGAAGGGGTTAACACCAGGGGGTGATCAAAGAGTTAAATGTGTGCCTAGGGGATACTTTCTAACTGTGTGGGGGATTTACTCACTGGATGAACACAGAGACCTGTGCTACTAAATAGGAGGAACACAGGATCCCTGTGTTCATCACTGACAGAACGGCGGTCTGCCTTCTTCACACCAGCAGACTGCCGTTCTGTCTCCATGGAGAGCGATCACGGGTGCCCTCTAGCCAATCAGCATTGGCTCCCCCACTATCTGCTACACGAAGTAATGTACAGATACGTCGTTTTGCGTAACAGAGCCGACCTGCCGCAATAGAACTACGGCAGCTGGTCGGCAAGTGGTTAAGCACCAAACAATCCCACTAATGCACCAAGAACAACATATACATGCGCTTCCTATGCCCTCTCAATAAAGTCTATGGGGCCAAAAACACACTATTTGAGTACCAAGTGTATTTTTTTGTCACCTGTGTCCCAAAAAAGGAATTTCGCTTCACTTCCTGTCCTGTCGATATAACAGGAATTGGGAGAAAATCTCTCCAAATTGTAGTAAAGGATAAACATTTGTGCCAATATCTTGCAACATGCTGTAAAAAAATTGTGAATGCCAAATTTTTATGCTTCAGTTCCACTTTTAGAAAATGTACTTTTGGCTGTTTTCGCTTTATTTATTTTTTTGTAAAAAAATGCGTGTTTTGACATGTTTGTAAAAAACTGGCCGAGCAGCGAAAACCATTGGAAGGGAATGAAAAATCATTGGAAGTTGTGTAAAAATAATTCCTTTTTTTTTTCAGAACTACAAATACATACAAAATGCATTTGCAGTTTCCATTTGGCTATGTCTTTTTTTCTTTATATTTACGTGGTAATTCTACCAATAACACACTTCCTGTCCTAGGGTGATTGTGCTGATGATGATGGTATCAGCTGACAAGATTTCTGGCAATATCCATAGGTATTTTTTATGCATCCCAAACAGATAAAACAATCAAGGACTCCCCGATCCTGTGACCACTGTGATTGGCTGGCACAGTGGTCTCATGTTTGGGCCACTGTCTTACCAATCATTACTAGAGACAAGGAGTTGCCTATGACAGCTCGGTCATTGTGCTGGGAGTGTGCACTGAGCACTCTCTCAGTACAAAAACCTCGGTCACACATGGACACTAGTGTTGCCAACTGTTAGTATTTTTACTGGCAGCCAATAAAAAATAGGCAATTTTCTCCTGCCAGTAACAGGAAAAGGTTGCCAGTAAAAAATATGGCTGTGGCACTCAGGACTCTGTGCGGCTCAGGACTGCGCATGCGCATTTTCCGTCTGGAGCAGGCCGAGACCATTCAAGTGCCTGTATTTAGGATGCGCAGGGGAAGGGGGGCGGGATGCCTGAGCATGTTGTGTGCTGTCAGGGGAACAGAGCGGCACGGCCAGAGCCTTGTGTGCAGGTCTGCGGGATGGGAGCATGGCAAGCTGGGAACGGAACTGTCTATGCTGTTTGGACTGGAGTGGACTGGAGTGGACTGAAGGGACGACCTGGAGTCGAGAGAGACTGTCATTGTGACTCAGGAGGGGACGTGTCATGTCGTGAGAGGTCATCATCATCATCATCATCATCGTTATCATCTGTGCTACTGCACACTGCTGTCAGTTACACTGTGAGAGTCAATTTCATGTGTATGTGTCTGCCCATTCTAATTTCTTACCCTCCTGAGTCCTGTCCCTGAGCTACTTACCTACTACAGTAAACCCCCGCTATATAGCGGTTCAGTTTTTGCAGTCCCAGTATATGGCGCTATTAATTCTGATATTGCGGTAATATTTTCACGGTTATGTAGCAGTGAATCAGAGCGAGTCTGCAGTGGAACGCATGCCTCGTTCGTGGACCGCACCGAGCGCGGTCACGTTAGAGGGGGGCGATAACGCGATTCGGAGCATGTGCAGATGTGCTCCTTTGCCACCCAAACGCCCATCATCTAAGGCTAAGGCTTCGGGTGAGCCAAAAAAGAAGAGGAAGCTCCTTACCATTCAGGAGAAGGTGAAACTTCTTGATATAATAAAGAAAGGACAGAGTTATGCTGCTGTAGCCCGCCGCTATGGTATGAATGAGTCAACTATTCACTACATCAAGACGGATGAGAGGAATATCAGGGCAACCACTGCACTGTCCATCAACCGAGCTGCAAAAAGAGTTGTTTCTTCCCGCAATAAAAAATTGTTAGGATAGAAACTGCGTTGGCCATTTGGATCCAAGACTGCAGAAAAAAAAGCATCACATTGGATGGTAACACCATCAGGACTCAGGCAAAGAAGCTCTACGACACTTTTGCCAATCAAGGAGGCTCTGAAGGAGGCGCTGCCACAGCCAAACTGTCAGACAGTGACAATCCTGATCAGCCTTCTAGTACATCTTCATCAGGAGGCTTTTCTGCCAACAAGGGATGGTTTGACCGCTTCCAGAAATGCTATCAGTTGAAGAGCGTTTCATTGCAATCTGAAACTGCATCTGCCGACAAAGAAGCTGCTGCAAGGTACACCAATGAGACCTTCAAGAGTACCATCGAGGAGGGTGGGTACCAACCAGTGCAAGTCTTTAATACGGATGAGACCAGCTTGTTTTGGAAGAGAATGTCCAAACGGACCTACATCATGAAGGAGGAAGCCCGAGCCCCTGGATTCAAGGCTTATAAGTACAGAATAACCATGGTTATGTGTGGAAAGGCTGCTGGGTTTATGATCAAGCAAGCCCTGATCTACAAGCCAAGAACCCCAGAGCACTGAAGCATAAAAACAAGAACCAGCTACCAGTCCATTGGATGCATAACCCTAAGGCTTGGATGACTAAACTCCTCACAACTGAGTGGTTCCATAATTGTTTCATCCCAGCCGTCAAGGTCTACCTTGCCGAATTTGGCCTTGATTTTGTCGTGGAATTTTTCCTCAGGTACAAAATACCTGTTACCTGTTAGTCAGTGATACCAAATCAGACAATATATAGCTATATATATAGATGTTATGGGGGGCTTCTGATGTGAAGTTATTACTTGGAGAGTTTTTATTCATTTCATTTGTTTATTCTATTCATTCATTTTTTAATCAGATTTTTTTGTTCAGCCTCCAAATATGTGCAAAATGTATAATCCGGCCCCTCCTACTGCAATGTTTGGAGACCATTATGCCCCTTTTAGGTCCAATTTAGAGAAGTAGGTAGCCCCACGCACTTGTTCAATGAGTTCAGGGATGAGCGGTAAAGGATAGCGATCCTTTATCGTAATGGTATTTAATTGCCTATAATCGATAATAGGGCTAAAACTTGAATCCTTATTGCGGACAAAGAAAAGTCCTGCAGCTGTGGAAGAAGTAGAGGGTCTGATGAACCCTTTTGTCAAATTCTCATCCAAGTATTCCTTGAGGAGAGAGTTCATCCTGTGAAAGAGGATAAACATGACCGAAAGGCAATTTGCTGTTAGGGAGTAGATCGATAGTGCAATCATAATCCCTATGGGGAGGCAACACTTGAGCATTTTTCTCAAGGAAGACTTCGGACAGATCCTGATAGCATAGTGGTGCAATCTAATGAGATCAGACAAGACTCAAGATGGCTGAATCATAGTGACCTGATTTATTACAGCGTTGCTGGAGTTTAAATATACTCAAAAATGGGTTTGTCATTACAATCTGACGTACAAGAAATGGGTTGTCATTAACATCTTTTGTCCAATCAAAGTTAACAACTAATTATAGTAAGCATTATGTCAATCTATATCATGATTCTCTTGTCATCAGGGAATTTTCGGTGATGAAGCTCAATAAAAGTTTCCAAGGGACTTTTATTAGAAGTTATTCTAGGTTTGCTGTCCAGACATAGTTCCTTTTATGACAGATAGGGGAATATTTGATGCGGTCAGGAATATCTCAGTTTATATATATTTTTAGCTTTTGCGAGCTCAGTGACACATGTAAAGAAATCAAAGACAAAATGAGATTAATTAACTTGAAAGACATTTTGTTTAAGATAACCATTTTAAATGCCAGTCAAGGCATCCTGCATATCCAGCAAGGTATCCTGTAAAGGCCAATAAGGTCAAGGTATGCCACGTCATCTCCCCCCTCTTGAGAATTTATTGATCAGGCTAACTACCTATTCCGCTTATCAGATTCCTCCAAGGGAGCAGCCCCTTACGCTTGGGACACTGGCCCAGAGGGCAAACCTCAGTGGGGGGTGTCCGAGTCTTGGTAAGGTTCTGAGGCAGAGATTACTTCATACATGGGGGTTTGAGGTGACAGATTTCTCATTACAGCATACATCAATCACTTCTTATTTCCGTATAGAGTTGAAATAGGTTGTCTCCTTGGCCTTGGTAACCTTATCAACCAAACACATAATTATTTTAATTCAACAGATAACTAGAGATCATAATTATCATAAACATCAATATAAATACACCACTTTCATCATTTTAGGAGATGAGGCAAAACCTCCAAAAGACTGTGTTCATTAGGATGGGCGGACACCATTGGAAATAAAGAGGTTGTAGTACCTGTTACTGTGACGCACTGAGAAAGTAAACTATGGGCCTTATTGCCACAGACACAATAGATTCCCAACCCTGAATGTGACCACCCTGGGGTGAAAATGGGTATTAATAACTTTTCTGCATAATACCCCTGTTTCTGTCTGAACAACAGAAACCTGAGGGCTTCTCCTAGGTGAGAAATGTCCATATTGTCATTTAATATGGCTCATATTTTATGTTTAACAGTTTCATTTCTGTAATGCATGCAAGTTTCATTTCATGGGCTGTTCACAGTCAGCTGTGGGCAGGATATGTTTATCAGTGCTTGTGAACAGTCCACCCTTCCTACATCAGTTTTTTCCATAGAACACTATACACACTGTAGGATTCTTGAAACCTGCGACTTTTGGGGGAATTAACATGTCCTTTCGTGCACTGGTAATGTTTCTATAGGATTTTGAAAACTATGTCCGATTTTGATCCTCTAATGCAAGTGGGTTTACTAGCACAGGTATAGTCTGGGACTCTGGGTGTAATTGTGGACATATCTAGCACCCTGAGTACCCTGACTTCCTGGCTACCTGGTATTTAAACTTAACAGTACATTGGGCCTTAGGTTGTCTGTTCCTTTTATTGTCCTGCCCCTTCATTATACCCAACATTCCCATACATATCAAAAAATTAAGGAAAATCATTGTACCACCTTTTTGAAATGACTGGCGTGAATCCATGTATCCCTTCTACCTTGAGGGATGTTGGTGTAACCAGTTGCACTCTTAGTAGCCTTACTTTATGACTTAGTATCCTCATTTGGATCTGGTAGGAATGAAAACACACTATTATGCATTTTTGTCAATTGCTTTTTGAAGCGCTGCAACACATCTAGTGAGATCTGAGTGTGTGGCTTGCAATTGCTGTGATAAATAGAGACCTGCTTCAGGTACCCACACCTCTTTCGGGAGTGTTCCTGACAAAGGAAAAAACGTAAAACAATCTACCTGTTTCTGCTATTATTTTACTCAACTTGTTTTTTTTTTTTTTTTACCATACAACCTTTTGTACCTTTCCGCTACTCTGTGAGTGATATGGAGTGTGAAAGGCTTTCTCAATATTTAGTGCTGATAGGATCTCTTGTAGAACCCTTCCTGTAAAGTGAGTACCCCTGTCACTTTCTATAGTTTCTGGGATTCTATACCTGCACATTACCTGGGGCAAAAAGCCTTTTTTCCCTGTGGTTTGTACTGTACCCCTAGAGACTGGCCAGGCCTCAGGCCATCCTGAAAATGTCTATACAAACTAAAACATGTGCATAGGGACCAGATTGTGGGAAATCAATGTAATCTATTTGAATTCCTGGAAAGGATAGTCTGACTTAGGCGGTGCTTTTATGGGGTGCTTAAAACTCTACCAACATTGTACCTAGCACAGGTATGACAAGAAGCAGTATATTTTGCAGCTACTCCAGGAAAACCTGGTGCTAACCAGTGTTGTATTACCAAGGTGGTCATTAGAGTCTTTGAGATATGACACGATCCGTGAGCTGCGGCTGCCACCCTCGGGTATAGGGCCTGAGATCAGACAGAAATGCTCCTCCATCCTCCAGCAACCAGTTACATCCTGTGTTGCACTGTTCTTCCGCCACTTCTCACGCTCCTGAGAGGGGGCTTTTTCTGCAATGATATCAAGATTGCCATACTTACAGGAGTTGGTTGCTTTCCTACGAGTGTCAGTACCCGGATAGGGACCTGTTCCAGTGCAGCCTTCTTCGCTGCTCTGTCGGCCCTTGCGTTTCCTGCAGCTTCTTCTGTGTCCTCTCTTGCATGTGCTTTGGTTTTTTTAAATAAATGGCCACCTTGGTGGAACACTGGAAGACTAAGAACAGTCTCTATTATATCTGCATGCTTTATTGGCTTACCGAGAGAACTTGGGCTGAGGTCAAAAGGTTACAAGCTTTCAAAAATATGACCAAAATCATGTCAATGTGAATGTTAACTCTTTAAAATTCACAGGCCTTTGCCAAAACCATCAGCTGCTTGTGCTTAGAACTTTAGATTTAATGCCTCTGCATTCCTTTTGTTTATTTATTGCTGTTACTACTGCATACCCAGTTACAGGCTTACCCTCCTCTGTTTATAAACATGATACATAAAGGGTCTCATCAGGGCTTTAGAGAGGAGCCTTTTTTTGCAGGGCTCAACGATTCAGATTCTGCCATCATCAGCTCAAAACAGTCATGGGGGGTATTTAACAAACATTTTTCTTTTTCCCTCCCCCTCTAGTGCCTGCTCCTGTACCAGAAGTAAACTGGCTTAAATACATTGCACCTGTTTTATCCAGCAGCTTTTTGCAGGCTGCGGCCCGCACCTTTTATCACTGGGTCAAGCTGGCAAGAGACATATGCTACATACTGGATTAATGGGCACTTCATCTGAAACTGAACACTGAAATTTTAACTCAACACAAACATTTCTTTTTTTTTTTTTTTTAAATGACTTCCCTTTTCCTTTGAAGCCAGGCAGGAAACCACTCCCACCCCTGCTACTGTTATTCCTACTGTAAAACCTCTCGGACGCTTCTGATGGAACATGCAGACACAGGTTAGCTGAATACCTTATTTACTGTCCATCTTCTGGGGGAGAGGGGGTGGTTGCAATTCTTTGCTCTAATGTCCTGTCTTTACCCTATTTGTAGTAGGTCACTTTTTATACACCCATAATGACAGGAAGTAATGTACTTTTATCTTTCAAATGAAAAAACCTCTAAGAACTTTGTCCCAAATTTCAAAAATCTGATCAGAGGTTCCCCTTTGGTTACGGAGGATGCCCCTGAAATACCACTTAATTCAATACGTTATTTCAGCTGCCATTTCTCAATCCCACTTCCACGCAGCAAAATAAATGCTAATTTCTCTAAATAACAGAACACATTACACACATTACGGACTCATTATAAGAGTATAACAAAACACAAAACAGGCAGCAGATATAAATTATGCAGGTTCCTTCTTAATACACTTTGGGCAAGTTATGTTACCTGTCTTGCTGACTGCCGGCAGCTGATATAGACACAAAGATAATCAATCACAGAGACAGGGTGTATACGGGCAAGGTTCAAAGTATGTCTTACCGTATATTCAGAGGTGATCAGTCTCTGCCCTCGTCTGTGTTGATTCCTCTTGGTTTCCTCTCGATCAGCTACCTTTGGTTCAGAACCCAAAATGTCTAAACAAAGATTCCTGGTTTAAAGGGCAACATATTATTTTTCATCTTAGTTTTTTATTTAATAGGAAATAACCCCAAAAATATCATATGCCGTTCATTTATCAGATAAAGAACCAATCTTTTTTTTTTTTTTTTCTTTCTCCGAGCTCACGGAGAAGGAACCTCTTCGGCTACTTCCTCTAAAACTTATTAAAGACACAGCCTGCTTCTGTCTTAAAAGAAACCACAACAGGCTTATGAATTAAAGGGCAACGATCATCCTTACTTTCTTCTTATGAATACAACTTCATACTCTCCTGCTTCCATATTTCTGCAACTGATTTTAACCACTTGCCGACTGCCTAACGCCGATCTACGTCGGCAGTCAGCCCCTCACAGGCAAAGTGTCATGGTCTTACCTTCTTGCTGTTCTCCTTCGTTTGACATGTGCTGGCGGCCATCTTGGTTTCTGGGTTTCTTGTAGCCTCCCACCCTGCGGCTTCTCCTTCCCACTGGGAGGAGCTGGATGCCTAGCTCATATATATAGGAGGTCTGTGGCTTCAGTTCCCTGCTTGGTCCTCCTGTGTTCACATGCTTCCAAGACTGCTGCTACTTCTGGTTCCTGTTCCTGGCTTCGTCTGACTACCCTGCTTTTTCCTGATCCTGGCTTCGTCTGACTACCCTGCTGGTTCCTGATCCTGGCTTCGTCTGACTACCCTGCTGGTTCCTGACCCCTGGCTTCGCAAAGACTCTGCATCGGTTTTGCCATCCGTTTGGACTTTTGCTTTATAGCTTGTTTTTCAATAAAGCTTTCTTATTTTCACTTATCTGTTGTTGTACGTCTGGTTCATGGTTCCGTGACATTAGGACCAAGCCATGAATTCTGATGGTACAGGGCCATCCTCGCTACCCACGCTGGTTGCCAGACTTGATCAGCAGGATCACCTGTTGGGTCGGTTCGCCGTGGCGTTGCAAACCCTGCTTGAACGCACGGCACCACAGGCCACGAATTCTGACAGTACAGGGCCATCCTCACTACCCACGCTGGTTGCCAGACTTGATCAGCAGGATCACCTGTTGGGTCGGTTCGCCGTGGCGTTGCAAACCCTGCTTGAACGCACGGTTCATTTCGCTCCCGTTGCCGATGGGTCGGTTGTCGCTCCTGGGCCCGCTCCTACTGCCGCTCCGGTTGTTGCGCCAGAGTCTACCCCGACACCTGTTGTTGCGCCTGGGGTGTTTCGGGGTATGTCCGGTTCTGCCCCCCTTCCACAGCGCTTTGGGGGAGAGCCAACTCAGTGCCGAGGTTTCCTTAACCAGGTGGGCATTTATTTCGAGTTGCTGCCACATGCCTTTCCTACTGAGAGATCAAAGGTGGGCTTCTTAATCTCGCTGCTCTCGGACAAGGCCTTGGCCTGGGCCAGCCCTTTATGGGAGAACAACAATCCGGTGGTTGCCGAGTTTTCCGGTTTTGTTGCTTCTCTTCGGAAGGTATTCGATGTGCCGGCTCGTGCTGCCTCTGCTGCGAAGCTCCTTATGTCCATCAGACAGGGTTCACGATCCGTAGCTGAATACGCCATTGAGTTTCGTACCCTGGCAGCAGAGGTGGGCTGGAATAATGAGGCTCTGGTCGCTGCTTTCTCTCATGGTCTCTCGGATGCCTTGAAGGATGAGGTTGCAGCTAAGGACCTACCAGTGGAGCTCGAGTCTCTTATTTCTTTCCTGATTTTGATTGACACCAGACTCAGGGAGAGACCTTCCTTTAAGGAAAGTCTGCGGAGGCCTCCTAACAGATTGGCGCCTACCTTTGTTGTCCCACCCGTGCCTCCCTCTCCTCCCACGCCTCCTGGGGATGACTTGTCTGGGGGTGAACCCATGCAGCTGGGGTTTGCTCGCCTGTCCGAGGGGGAGAGGGTACTCCGGAGACGCGAGGGCCGATGCATGTACTGTGGTCTCGGTGGGCATTTTCGGTTGGCATGTCCGAACCGTCCGGGAAACGCTCGCACCTGAGATCCTGTCGGGGGCAGATCTTGGGTGGAGTCTCCTCGTCCCCGGTTTCCCGTGTTGACAAACCACTGATCACTGTTGTCCTCTCCTGGGTCGGGGGCTCGGTGACGACCCAGGCGTTGGTGGACTCTGGTGCTGGTGGTTTGTTCATTGATAGTGTGTTCGCTGCCGCCAATTCCATTCCTCTGCAGGCTCGAGGTTCTCCTCTGGCTCTTGAGGCGATAGACGGCAGACCCCTTCTGCCGCCACACGTGACTCATGAGACCCTTCCAGTGGGGTTAGCCATTGGTGCCGTCCACAGAGAGTCGGTCTGCTTCCAGGTTATTTAGTCTCCACACTACTCGGTGGTCTTGGGGTACCCCTGGCTCCAGAAGCATAATCCGATTTTCGATTGGAGATCGGCCGAGATCCTCTCGTGGTCACCGCAGTGTGGGGCTAGTTGCATCCATGGGCCTGTCAAGTTGCTGTGTACTTCCTCGGACTCTCTGTTGCCCCCTGAATACGAGGAGTACCGGGATGTATTCGATAAGGTGCGCGCGGTTGCCCTACCTCCGCACCGCCCATACGATTGTGCCATCGAGTTACAATCTGGTGCCGTTCCTCCTCGTGGCAAAGTCTATCCACTGTCGGTAGCGGAGAATGAGGCCATGGAGGAGTACGTGAGGGAGGCGCTTTCACGCGGACACATTCGCAAATCCTCGTCCCCGTCAGGGGCTGGATTTTTCTTTGTGAAAAAGAAGGGCGGTGAGTTGAGGCCTTGCATCGATTACAGGGGTCTCAATCGCATCACGATCAAGAACGCTTACCCGATACCCTTGATTTCCGAGCTGTTCGATCGCCTTAAAGGGGCCACGGTCTTTACCAAACTCGACCTGAGGGCGGCATATAACCTCGTAAGGATCAAGGCGGGCGATGAGTGGAAGACCGCGTTTAACACCAGGACCGGTCATTATGAATCCTTGGTTATGCCCTTTGGGCTGTGCAATGCGCCCGCAATCTTTCAGGAATTCATCAACGATGTTTTCCGTGACCTGTTGCAGCAGTGTGTGGTGGTCTACTTGGATGACATCTTGGTATATTCTGAGTCCATGGAGACCCACATTCTGGATGTCAAACGAGTGTTGCAACGGTTACGAGAGAACAAGCTGTTCGGTAAGCTTGAGAAATGCGAATTTCACCGATCCCAGGTAACCTTCTTAGGTTACATCATTTCCGCTGAGGGGTTCTCCATGGATCCTGAGAAGGTTTCGGCTGTCTTACAGTGGCCCCAGCCCAGTGGTCTTCGCTCCCTGCAGCGCTTTTTGGGCTTCGCCAATTATTATCGGAAGTTCATCAGGGACTTTTCCATGCTAGCCAAGCCTCTCACGGATCTGACCAGGAAGGGCAGTAATTCCCAGGTCTGGCCGCCCGAGGCCATCCGAGCTTTTGAGGCTCTAAAGTCCGCCTTTGTGTCGGCTCCGATTCTGTCGCATCCCAACCCTGGGTTGCCCTTTGTCCTCGAGGTGGACGCGTCTGAGACGGGAGTAGGCGCCCTTCTGTCTCAGCGTAGAACACCAGAGGGTCCTCTGCTTCCTTGTGGGTTTTACTCCCGGAAACTGTCTTCCGCGGAGTGCAACTACCAGATTGGTGACAGGGAGTTATTGGCCATCGTGCAGGCTCTTAAAGAATGGAGGCACTTGCTCGAGGGTTCGGTGGTTCCGGTCCTCATCCTGACGGACCACAAGAATCTGACCTACCTCTCTGAGGCCAAGAGATTGACACCACGTCAGGCCAGATGGGCTCTGTTCTTGTCACGTTTTAATTACGTGGTCTCCTACCTACCCGGTTCCAAGAACATCAGGGCGGATGCCTTATCACGGCAGTACTCCGACCTGTCCAGGGAGGAGTCGATTCCGACTTCGGTCATACCTCCGAATCAGATCCTGGCCGCCATTCGCACCAGCCTGACCTCTCCCCTGGGTGAGCAGATTTTGGCGGCTCAATCTGGTGCTCCCTCTGGGAGACCCAACGGCAGATGTTTTGTGCCTGAGGAGTTGCGCACTCGGTTGTTGCGAACCTACCATAACTCCAAGACCGCGGGGCATCCTGGAAAGAATCAGCTGTCCTGGGCTGTTTCACGTCTGTTCTGGTGGCCTTCCCTACGTTCCGACATCGCCGCATATGTAGCGGCATGCTCCGTTTGTGCCCAGAGTAAGTCCCCTCGGCACCTTCCGTTGGGCCTTCTGCAACCCTTAGCCACCGGGGAGCGCCCATGGTCACACCTGGGGATGGATTTCATTGTGGACCTCCCTGCATCCCGAGGCCATACGGTCATTCTCATGATTGTGGATCGGTTTTCCAAAATGTGCCACTGTGTTCCTCTCAAGAAGTTACCCTCTGCACAGGAGTTGGCCACGATTTTTGCCAGGGAGGTCTTCCGGTTGCACGGTTTGCCCAAGGAGATTGTGTCGGATCGGGGGAGTCAGTTTGTGTCCAGGTTCTGGCGCGCCTTTTGCTCCCAGTTGGGGATTCATCTCTCCTTCTCCTCGGCCTACCACCCTCAGTCCAATGGGGCCGCAGAACGATCCAATCAGGCCTTGGAGCAATTCCTTCGTTGCTATGTCTCCGATCATCAAGACAATTGGGTTGACCTCCTGCCTTGGGCTGAGTTTGCCAGGAACACGGCGGTGAACTCTTCCTCTGGGACGTCTCCCTTCATGGCCAACTATGGGTTCCAACCTGCCGTGTTACCGGAGGTATTCTCTCCCCAGGATATTCCGGCTGTGGAGGATCACCTTTCCGTCCTACGTGCTTCTTGGGTACAGATCCAGAAGTCCCTTGAGGTCTCTGCGCAGCGCCAGAGACTCCAGGCTGATCGCAGACGAGCGCCTGCTCCTTCCTACCAGGCCGGAGACCGTGTATGGTTGTCCACCCGCAACCTCAACCTTCGAGTGCCCACTCCCAAGCTAGCGCCTCGCTTTGTTGGTCCCTTCCGAGTGCTTCGCAGGGTAAACCCGGTAGCCTATGCCCTTGCGCTTCCTCCTGGCATGCGGATCTCCAACGTGTTTCATGTCTCCCTGTTGAAGCCTCTGGTGTGTAATCGTTTCACTTCCTCGGTTCCTCGGCCTCGTCCGGTCCGAGTGGGCAATCGTGAGGAGTATGAGGTGAGCAATATCCTGGACTCACGCCTGGTCCGCGGTCGGGTGCAGTTTTTGGTTCATTGGCGTGGTTATGGTCCAGAGGAGCGTTCCTGGGTTCCCTCCGCAGATGTCCATGCTCCTGCCTTGCTCCGAGCCTTCCACGCACGCTTCCCTCAGAAACCGTTCTTTACTCCGCGGAGGAGGGGCCCTTGAGGGGGAGGTACTGTCATGGTCTTACCTTCTTGCTGTTCTCCTTCGTTTGACATGTGCTGGCGGCCATCTTGGTTTCTGGGTTTCTTGTAGCCTCCCACCCTGCGGCTTCTCCTTCCCACTGGGAGGAGCTGGATGCCTAGCTCATATATATAGGAGGTCTGTGGCTTCAGTTCCCTGCTTGGTCCTCCTGTGTTCACATGCTTCCAAGACTGCTGCTACTTCTGGTTCCTGTTCCTGGCTTCGTCTGACTACCCTGCTGGTTCCTGATCCTGGCTTCGTCTGACTACCCTGCTGGTTCCTGATCCTGGCTTCGTCTGACTACCCTGCTGGTTCCTGACCCCTGGCTTCGCAAAGACTCTGCATCGGTTTTGCCATCCGTTTGGACTTTTGCTTTATAGCTTGTTTTTCAATAAAGCTTTCTTATTTTCACTTATCTGTTGTTGTACGTCTGGTTCATGGTTCCGTGACACAAAGTGACGTAGGGCTACGTCACTAGCTTGTGAGGGTCTAGGGAGCGAGCGCGCGCCCCCGGAGGCGCGCTCCCGCTCCCGCGTGGTCACGGACCCCCCCGCGCGTGTGACTGGCGGACCCGATGTCCGCCGGTCACTCGGCGATCGGCGGGGGAGAGGGAGAATGTCAGGCAGCTTGTGTAAACAAGCCACCTGTCATTCTCCTTGCTGTTAAGACACTGATCACTCGGATCTAGTATGTAGATCCGTTGATCAGTGTCCTTACAGCTGAAGCCACAGCCAATCACAGTAGAAAGCACGCCCCTAGGGATACACACAGCCCCTCCCTCCCAAATAAAGTTAACCCCTTCACTACCAGTGTATTTTTACAGTAACAGTGCATATATATAGCACCGATTACTGTAGAAATGTCACTGGTAACCCCAAAAGTGTCAAAAATGTCAGTCAAGGGTCCGATCTGTCCGCCCCAATGTCGCAGTACCGCAAAAAAAAATCGCAGATCGCCGCCATTACACGTTAAAAAAAAAAAAACAACAAAAATGACAAAAATCTTTCCCTTTGTTAGTAAACGCGATAACTTTTGCGCAAACCAATCAAAATACGCTTTTTGCGATTTTTTTTTACCAAACATAGGTAGCATAAAACAAATTGGCCGAAAAAATTAAAAAATTTTGATTTTTACATTTTTTTTTTGGGGAATTTCATATAAAAAAATGTGAAAAATATTGCTATTTTTGCAAAATTGACGCTCTTTTTTTGTTTATAGCGCGTGATCAAAAAATCGCACAGGTGATCAAATACCACCAAAAGAAAGCTCTGTTTGTGGGAAAAAAAGGACGCCAAATTCGTTTAGGTACAGCGTCGCACGACCGCGCAATTGTCCGTTAAAGTCACGCAGTGCCGAATCGCAAAATACCCCCTGGTCGGAATGGGGGTAAAATCTTCCGGGGCTTAAGTGGTTAAGTTTGTTCTTGCCAAATCTGTTTCATACACTTTACAAAAATCTGTCATATCCTATCTTATCTTATCCTACAACTAGGATTATTAGCTGTCCAACTACAGAACACTTTAATTGGCTGTGTAGCACAAAAACTATGCTCCCAGAGCATTTAATCTTCGAATGCAAACTCCCTGGTCTGCCCCATTTATCTGGTAACCCTGTTACCCATACACTCTAAGGCCATGGTCCTAATGACCTTTCTCATCGACCCCTGGTCGGTATCTACGGAAACCCAGTTTCCCATTTCACTGTTATCCAAAAAATAGAATAACTACCTATAACTTCCAAGTACCCTGACCTGGACTTCGGCCCTCACACAGCCGATAACTTCTAACTTCCAAGTCCCTGACCTGGACTTCGGCCCTCACACAGCCGATAACTTCTAACTTCCAAGTCCCTGACCTGGACTTCGGCCCTCACACAGCCGATAACTTCTAACTTCCAAGTCCCTGACCTGGACTTCGGCCCTCACACAGCCGATAACTTCTAACTTCTAAGTCCCTGACCTGGACTTCGGCCCTCACACAGCCGATAACTTCTAACTTCCAAGCCCCTGACCTGGACTTCGGCCCTCACACAGCCGATAACTTCTAACTTCCAAGTCCCTGACCTGGACTTTGGCCCTCACACAGCCGATAACTTCTAACTTCCAAGTCCCTGACCTGGACTTCGGCCCTCACACAGCCGATAACTTCTAACTTCCAAGTCCCTGACCTGGACTTCGGCCCTCACACAGCCGATAACTTCTAACTTCCAAGTCCCTGACCTGGACTTCGGCCCTCACACAGCCGATAACTTCTAACGTCCAAGTCCCTGACCTGGACTTTGGCCCTCACACAGCCGATAACTTCTAACTTCCAAGTTCCCTGACCTGGACTTAAAAACAGCCTATTATCATATGCATATGTTTACATATATACCAGAACATAAGAATAGGAACCTTTAGATGTATATGACATGTCAGGCTAAACAGTCATATACATTCAATGCTTGCTACGTCTCAAATGGACACTCGGAAATGAGACCGCTTTACCAGAACACAACTGGGGGTCACGTTCCTGCGTGTCCAAGACACCCACAGTGGTGAGGGTTGACCCAACCTCACCTTTCGCAACAAATGTTAGTAGCAATATATACACCGACTAAGGGTTTAGGTTCTTTAAGAGGGTATTACGTCAAAAATAAAACAGAGTTACCTGGACGTCATTGGATGGACTGAAAAACATTGTAAGCAGACAATGGGCTTACCTGGCCAGATATTTTCAGTGTATCCAATGCAGTCCAGATGTCTCACTCCGTCCGCAGATGACGTCACCTCTCCTGGGCTCAAGCTCGCCAAATTGTCGTGGAATTTTTCCTCAGGTACGAAATACCTGTTACCTGTTAGTCAGTGATACCAAATCAGACAATATATAGCTATATATATATAATGAGATTAGACAAGACTCAAGATGGCTGAATCATAGTGACCTGATTTATTACAGCGTTGCTGGAGTTTAAATATACTCAAAAATGGGTTTGTCATTACAATCTGACGTACAAGAAATGGGTTTTCATTAACATCTTTTGTCCAATCAAAGTTAACAACTAATTATAGTAAGCATTATGTCAATCTATATCGTGATTCTCTTCAGGGAATTTTCGGTGATGAAGCTCAATAAAAGTTTCCAAGGGACTTTTATTAGAAGTTATTCTAGGTTTGCTGTCCAGACAGAGTTCCTTTTATGACAGATATGGGAATATTTGATGCGGTCAGGAATATCTCAGTTTATATATATTTTTAGCTTTTGCGAGCTCAGTGACACATGTAAAGAAATCAAAGACAAAATGAGATTAATTAACTTGAAAGACATTTTGTTTAAGATAACCATTTTAAATGCCAGTCAAGGCATCCTGCATATCCAGCAAGGTATCCTGTAAAGGCCAATAAGGTCAAGGTATGCCACGTCAATTTTAAGGTGCTTCTGCTGATGGATAATGCAGGAGGCCACGCCATGGATCTATCGTACGAAGGAGTGCAAGTTGAGTTCCTTCCACCCAATACCACGTCTTTAATTCTGCCCATGGACCAGGGTGTGATACGAGCATTCAAGGCGCTGTACACTCGCAACTCCTTGAATCATCTTGTCGAATCCATGAACAATGATGAAAATTCCAATTTGAAGGACTACTGGCCTAATTACACCATTGCAACCTGTCTGGAGAACATACAAAAGGCCCTCAAGGAGATGAAGAAGGAGACCCTGCATGCCTGTTGGAAGAAGCTTTGGCCAGAAATGATTCACGATTATGAAGGATTCTCTCCTGATGAAGTTCATCATTCAGCTGTGGACAAGGCAATTAGGCTGGAGAAGTTGCTAGGAGGTGAAGATTTTCAGGATATGACCCAGGACGATGTCAATGACCTAATTGAAACCCATTCAGCTCCACTAACCAATGAGGATCTGACAGAACTCACCAAGTCAGTGAGTGAGGAGGAAGTGGAGGAACAGGAGAGGGAGGAAGAAGATGAAGGCTTGTCAATTGAGCGCCTTGGGAGGGCCATGCGTATGGCCAATGACCTGAAACAGATGTTAGCTGATTG
This sequence comes from Pelophylax lessonae, assembly GCF_965119305.1. Lineage (NCBI taxonomy): Eukaryota > Metazoa > Chordata > Amphibia > Anura > Ranidae > Pelophylax > Pelophylax lessonae. The sequence goes on from NC_138771.1 coordinate 497,096,979, forward strand.
GGATCCTGACATGGTTTGTTCACTGCAGTTCCAAAACAGTATTGATGGAGCCATCCAGGTGTAGAAGAACCTCCTCGCCCAAAAGAAGAAACACGCCCAACAACTGCCTATAACTATGTTCTTCACAAAACAGAAGAAGGCCGCATCCACCCCAAGTACCTCCACAGCCACCTCTGATGTAGAAGTGGAGGTTCTGGAAAAGCAAGAAGATGACCCACCTACACCTGAAGAAGCACCTGCTGAACCTGCGCCTCCAGAAGAACAGTAGCTGCTCTTATTTGCTGCTTATTGTCATCTTCTTTTCTGAGTACTGTACTGTATGTACATACAATACTCTATTTTTTACTGTACAGTATACTGTTAGCAAAATATTTTTGTGTTTTACATTGCTCTTGCTCTCTCTCTATCTTTTATGTGTTTCTATTGCTTAAAAGTGTGTTTAAATCGGAGTTCCACCCAAAAGTGGAACTTCTGCTCTTTTGCTTCCCCCCCCCCGGGTGCCACATTTGGCCCCTTTCAGGGGGGAGGGGGGGGAACGTGTACCTGTTTTTGACAGGTACCCTTCCCCACTTCCGGGACACGGTGCCGCAGCCGTTCCGTCCCGGACGTTCGGCCCCCTCCTCCTTCCCCCGCCGCCGAGCCAATAGAATCATCGGCTGCGGTGTCGACATCGCTGGACTCCAGGACAGGTAAGTGTCCTAATATTAAAAGTCAGCAGCCACAGTATGTGTTGACAAAACATGCCTAGGGTGTATTTAAATAGGGTCTATTTCGCGGATTTTCACTTTTCGCGGGTGGGTCCAGAATGTAACCCCCACGATGGAGGGGGGTTTACTGTATATCAAAATTAAATTAATATGTTTTTTGCCCTAATATCTACCTTATATCACATTGGTAATTGCACAGTGTATTTTTTTGTAGCCTTAATACTTAACTTTTTACTTAAAACTGTAATTTTGTAACTTTTGGAAATGCCAGTAAAAACGTGGCTATGCCAGTAAATTTTGGGTGTCGGGTCAGTATATTTCAGTCTGCTAGGTTAGCAACACCGGTTTACACTAGCGCAATGTGGGAACCAGTGCTGGTTCCCACTTCGCATAGGACTCGCAGGCAGTTCACACTGCCCTATGCGAAACATGTCAATAAAAAGGTAATGACACCGCCAGATCGGTTTGCATATCACAGTGCAAACTATCAAATGGTGCAGGAATTGGATTGCATGGGTAGAAACACCCATGCAAACCGATTCCAGTGCGGACCAAAAAAAGGGACCTGCACCAATTCGCGTTGCACAGACATTACATGTGATCTGCACAGCAATGCAGTGCGAACCGGCACTGTTGGACACATATGTGCAGTATGTGGGCATTAAAGTTCTCCTGCAAATACTGTATGTCTTATGTGGGTGGCAAGAAGTTAACAGAAAACTTTATCACCACCACCATCAAACAGCTGCATGCTGCTGTGCACTGACCTGGAAGGACAGTGTTTTGTCCATGCCTTCAGCAATGAGAATGATGTAAGAAAGCACTCCTGGATCATCTGTCCCTTACAATTCAGTTATTACCAATCCATAGCTCTCAACTGTCCCTGATTTTGAGGGACTGTCCCTGATTTGGAACAAAGCCCCTCTGTCCCTCTTTCCTCCTTATTTGTCCCTCATTTTGGTCTGATCTTTATTGTTGTATATAAAATGCAGTATTTATCTTTCGAAAAGTGTTTCCCAGTGCTAAACCTTACATTCAATTTCTAAACTGCTGCATTTATAAATGTCAAAAGCCAGTATAAAAGAATAGTGGTAAAAAAAAGCACTTGTGGATTTAACTAATTTTTTTTATAAATCTCCTTTAAGGGGGTGTGGCAGGGGTGTGTTTCCTATGCCTATATACTTTTGCTAATACCGTAAGTGTCCTTTGTTCCCATCTCAAAAAGGTATGCCAGCCCAAGGGCCTTTTTTTGTAGGTGGAACTCTATATAAAACACAACCCTTCAATCCAGTTACCTATTCAACATAGTAGTAACAACATGTATTTTTACTACTAGTGTAAATAATAATATATACAGTACATTATATAAAAATCAGTGCTATATTAAATGTGCAACACCAATCCTTAGAAAATAATGATCGACATATATAGTGACATATATAGTGAAATACTAGAACACCATCAATATGTGTGATAACAACATGCTTGAACTGAGCTAAAGTGACAGTGGTTCAAGCCCACAGAAAATCATAATACAGTATGTGTTAAAGCGGAACTTCCGCTCATCTGCTTCCTCCCCCTCTCCGGTGCCACATTTGGCACCTTTTAGGGAGGAACGGATACCTGTTTTTTACAGGTTCCCTTCCCCACTTCCGGGAGACAGCGCCCGGCGCTGTCCCTCTGAAGTTCAGTCGAGCCAGTTAGTTCAATCTTATTTTATTGAAAGAGAAGGGTTTTACAGAGTTAGGGGAGAAGCATGGAGCATGAAACATACAGTAAAATAAGTTGTTCAGGAATGACATAAAGTAAACCGTGAGTAAATGCATACAACAATCAACATCAATAAGTGCCAATATGGAACCTAAATCGCCAGGTCCATTAGAACCTGGCAGCAGCACAAGGACAAGATAACAGCAACTTGGGGTGTCAGGTGTTAACATAAATAAGAGAAAAATCAAAGAAAGGCCAACACCGGTACAAACACTTTCATGGTTGGCGTCACTTGGGAAGAATGTGGAAAGTGTGGTAGGCATTGTTAAATATCTCGGTTTTCCAGTAAGAAACACCTAAAAACAACAAATAAACAAAGAGAATTGCCTTATGGTGTCAATGATATAGCTAGAGAGGGGAAAAGAGCTTAGAGGATGGGATAAAGCAGGAGAATGTAAAGAGGTATGCCAAGGGGGGAAAAAGAAGGTGGATGAAATCAGGAGGGGTCCCCCACGTCCCACTACTGCCCCCCAGCACCGGGTAGCACAGACGTCCCGAGCCAGGACTGAAAGGCATCCGAACACCGAAACATGTCCCAGGACCTCCAAGCAGCAGAGAATCGGTCCTCCCTGCCCCCCTCCCGCGCCAACAGGTTTTCCATGTCCCTAAGCCGATCCAGTTCCAGAGCCCACTCAAGTTTAGAGGGTACGTGCTTGGTCCTCCAGTGTCTGGGTATCACCGTCCGAACAGCCGCCAAGAAAAACCTCAGAACGTCTCTCTTGATCGACCGGAAGGAACCGGGTAACAAAGACAACAAGGCCAGTTCCGGCGTCGCAGGAACAATGGTCGCCTGGAGCCTGCAATACAGAGCTATGATTCCTGTCCACAATTCATGGATCTGGGGACATTCCCACCAGATATGGATAAGCGTTCCCCTCGAGGACGAGCACCGCCAACATTGGTCCGACTGGATTGGGTCAATGTAGGCAATCGAGGAAGGGCACCTGTACCATCTGCTTAAGAGTTTGAACCCCTTCTCCTGAACTTGGGTAGCAGGAGACAGCGAGTGGGTCATCGCAAAACATTTGTGCCAGTCGGTAGATGAAAGGGTTCGGCCCAGGTCCTTGTTCCAGACAGCAGTATATGTCGGCGGGTCAGGGCGGAGGGTGCGCAGTAGCAAGGAGTATAAGAGAGACACCGTGTGGGTGGGGGGAACATCCTGGAGCAGGATAGAGTCCAACTCCGAAGGATCTCCTCTAACATCAGTCAACGAGGGCAGAGTGTGCATATAGGAGAGGGCCTGGCGGCGCTGCAGCCAGTTCACAAGATCACCACTGGTGGTGGCGGATGCAGGAGAAATCAACAGGGACGGGTCAGCTCGGAGAATCTGGGCCACCCGTCGATGGTCCGTCGCACTCCAGGGGCCAAATCTGGAACACGAGGCCGCCGGAGGGAATGCTGGGGATCCAAAGAAGGGTGTCATGGGGCCCTGAGGACTTGACAGACGTCCCGATTTATTCAGGCAATCCCAGACCCGCAAGGTCTGACGCGTTAAAGCGCCGAAGGAAGAAGTGTGGCCACGGAGATGCACCGGGGTCCAGGGGAGTGCCCTGAGATCGAAAGGGGCCAGAAGGTGTTCAAGTTGCACCCACAGTTTAGTTGGGGCATTGTGAAACCAATCCACTAAGCGCGTCAAGGTCGCCGCTCGATGGTAGAGAGCGAAATCTGGGATACCAGTGCCCCCTCTAGACTTTGGAAGGGTGAGAGTCGCATATTTTAAGCGGGGTCGGCTATGAAACCATACAAATCTCGAGAGCGCTTTGCGTAGCTTGTCAAAGAAGGAGGCAGGTATGTGGATAGGAAGCGCTTGAAAGAGGTATAAAAAACGAGGTAGAACGTCCATCTTCAGAACATTGATCCTCCCAAACCAGGACAAGCGTTTCGTGGAGTAGGTAGATAGGTCAGATAGGGTTTTAGTGAAGAGAGGGGCAAAATTGTCAGCGAAGAGTCGTGTCGGGTCAGAAGGTAGCTGGACGCCCAAGTAGCGAACGGAGGAGGATCCCGTCTTAAAGGGATAAGCATCCGAGATACGCTGGAGAGTTGAGTTAGGCAGGGAGATATTTAGTATCTCCGATTTAGAGTGATTAACTTTAAAGTTGCTCACAAGGCCAAATTTGCGGAACTCGGTCAGGATCGCGGGCAGGGACTTTTGAGGAGAAGTGATATAGAGCAGTAGGTCATCGGCAAACAGTGCCAGCTTAGAATGTATGGGGCCAATGGTCAGTCCGCAAACATTGGGGTTGTTGCGAAGTGCAACGGCCAAATGTTCCATAACCAGGACATAGAGGAGCGGAGATAGGGGGCAACCCTGGCGCGTGCCGTTGTGTATGCTGAAAGCAGGGGACAGGGAACCGTTAATTCGGAGCCTAGCTGAAGGCGACTTATAGAGGGCCATAATTCTAGCTAGCATCAACGGGCCTACACCGATTTGCTCCAGGGTAAGACGTAAAAAATGCCAGTCCACGCGATCAAAGGCCTTCTCCGCGTCCACTGTCAGCATGCATAGGGGTACAGCTTGGGAGCGGGCATAATCAGTAAGCAAGAGGGTCTTCAGGGTGTTGTCCCTAGCTTCTCGGCCCTGGACAAAGCCCACTTGGTCCTTATGGATAAGGTCTGGCAATAAAGGCTTCAGTCGGGTCGCTAGGATCTTAGCATAGAGTTTAAGGTCAATTCCAATCAAAGAGATAGGCCTGTAATTGGCGCACGAGGCGGGGTCTTTCCCCGGTTTTGGAATTAGAGATATGTGGGCCTCCAACGTCTGAGGTGGAAATGCAGAGCCGTCCGGAATCGAGTTAAATACCCGGGCTAAAAAAGGGGCCAGAAGGGAGCCAAACACCTTATAAAACTTAGCAGTAAAGCCATCGGGGCCAGGACTTTTACCAGTAGGGGAGGATGCAATCGCCGCCATAACCTCGTCAGCTGAGATCGGCACTTCTAGGTCTGATACGGCCTCATCAGGCAAGGATGGGAGGGCGGTCGTCGACACATACGCGGCCTTGTCGTCGAGGGAGGCCCTTGGGGCACCCTGGGGTAGGGACGCAGAAATATTGTAAAGCGACTGGTAGTAGGTTGCAAAGGATTGACCAATTTGTGTTGGGGTCGTCGCCAGGGACCCTGTAGGGTCACGAATCTGGGTGATAAACGTAGAGGCAGTGCGTGGGTGGAGAGCGCCAGCCAAAGGGCGTCCACATTTATCCTGGGACTTGTATCTGTGCAGGGCCAGTTTCTGGTCAAACGTGTGGGCAGAGGCCACATATAGGTCTCTAAGTTGGGAGCGGGCCATAGAGAGGTCTGCTAGAATGGCATCGGAAGGGGTCTGGCTGTGCTTCGTTTCTAGTTCGCGGAGCTTTAGAGTCGCAGCTGCAATGGAGGCTGATCTTTCTTTTTTAAGCCGGGTACCCATCTGAATAAAGGTACCCCGTAGCACTGCTTTGAGCGCCTCCCACTGACAAGGAAGGGGCGTAGGGTCGTCAGCGTGGTCCGAAAAGAAATGGTTAACGACAGTGGAGATCGTGTCCACACAGCCCGGGGTCGCCAGTATAGAGTCATTAAGCCTCCAGGTCCACTCTCTCAGCGGAGTATCCGGGGGGGATAGTGTGAGAAAGATCGGGGAATGGTCGGACCAGACCAATGTCCCAACGCTATCCTCGGGGGACCAATCAAGGCAAGCATGATCCACGAAAAAATAGTCTATCCTGCTATATGATTGATGGGCCGACGAAAAGTGAGTGTAGGTCCGAGAGGTCGGGTGGAGGATCCTCCCTACATCAACAAGGCGCATGCTGTGAAGGGCACGCTTCAGGGCGCGTAACTTCGTATAGGAGAGGGATGAGCGAGAGGAGGAGGTATCCAGCAGCGGGTCCAAAGGAAGATTGAAGTCGCCACCCAGGATGACCCTCCCCTCCGCGAACCTCGCAAGCAGTTCAAGGTATCGCAAGGCCGAGGCGACCTGATTAGTATTAGGCAAGTAGAAGTTGGCGACCGTGTACGTCGTCCCCCAGAGTGCAAACTTAACTAGCACGTACCTCCCCTGTGGGTCCGTAACCTGGTCAACCACACTGACTGGCAGGGATTTGTGAAAAGCCACAGACACCCCTTTGGACTTCTGAAGCGGATTAGAACTGTGAATCCATCGGTTGTAGTACCTGTTGGAGCAAGCAGGGACAGAGTCGGAGCAAAAATGAGTCTCTTGGAGTAGCAAGATATTGACATGGTGCTTATGCATATGATATAGAACTTGCCCCCGCTTAGAAGCTATATTGAGGCCCTGTACATTATAGGAGCCTAGGGTAAGTCGGGGGCGAGCACTTACCGTGTGGGCCATAGTGGGACGCGAGCGGGCAGGTAGAGGGTAGTAGGTAAACCTGGAAAATAGGAAAAGAAAAGAAAAAGAAAAATAGAGAAGAAAAGGAGGGGAAAACTAAGTGGTACACTGAGGAGTAGACAAGGGGGACTCCAGGAAAGGAGCCAAGGAAACTATGGTGCCTGAGTACAGGACACCGTACGTTACATACGATATGGGCACAGAACCGTGCTCAACCTATGGGGGGGTGGAAATGTGAAGAGGGAGTTAGAAGCACATGAGTGGGTCCGGCAACACAGCAGACCTAAAAGAATCAGTTAGGAATACACCCAAAAAAAAAAAAAAAAATTGACAATATCAGAGCTCAATACAGGGAGAATGGGAAAGACGTAGAATTGCGGCTTTTGGGGGTGAAAGTTACAACCTCGTGACATATGGGAGATCAACAACGAAATAGCAATTGAAATACTATCTGATAAGACCAGATCCAACGGAATCATGCGGCGTCAGGTGTCCCCCCCCCAAACCCCAGCTGGTCAGGATAACAGCAAAGGGCAGGGGTAAGGGCAGGTTAAAACAGTAAGTGCAGGAAGCCATGGGGCGATGAGCAGTAAATACGGAGAAAAAATACATACACAAATTGTCACCAACAGGAAGCATCATCATTGTATATCAAGTAATACCAATAACATGGAACATAAAAATAACTAAGGACTGGTGGACCAGAAATCCCCAGCGGTAACGGTCTCTCTGGAACCCCCTCAAACCCCAGCCAGATATAGCAATAGCAAAGGGCAGAAGTAAGGTCAGTCTCCGACGGTTAAGGCTGGTAGCTGTGGAGAGAAGCATGGTAGAGCGGGAGAGGGAAAACAGAGGGTCAACAGATAGGGTCCGGTCACATCAGGATAGTCAGTGTAGAGTGCGGTATATGCGGTAATCAAGCTTCCGGGGACTGAGGGCGGCGGGCCCCACTCCTGGGTATGGCAGAGCGTGAGCGGGAGCGCCTTCTTCTCTGAGGAAGAGGGCCAGATGTCTGTGGTCGCACCCATTCAGCAGGAGGATCCAGCCAGTTCGGAATGTCCACTGGAGTGTGTCCCAGGAAGGAGAAGAAGTCAGTCAGTTGATCAGGATCCGCCAGCACAAACTTCCTGGAGTTGAAAGTAACTTTAATGCTGAAGGGGTGCCCCCATGTATAGGTGGCCCCAATTTGGCGTAGCAAGTCCAGTAAGGGACGGACCACTCTCCGCATGTGTAGGGTGTTGCGGGATAGGTCGGGGTATAGGTGGATGGAGGAGCCATCAAAGTCCAGAGGACCCTGTTGCCAAGCCTTCCTCATTATTTCTTCCTTCAGGGTATAGTAGTGAACCCTACATAACACATCACGGGGACGATCATCACCCCTACCTCCTGGGCCCCCCACTCTGTGCACCCTGTCTAGTTCGATGGTTGTGGTAGGAGCTCTACCGAGAACCTGATTGAGAATGGCAGTCACAGTGGGTTTAAGGTCCGTACCAGAGGTGGCCTCAGGGAGACCCTGAATCCTAATGTTGTTCCTGCGACTCCTGTTTTCGCCGTCGTCAACGCGAAGTTGTTGCCGACGCAGGCGGCGGAGGTGGTCACGGGAAGCAGCCTCCAGTGCGGAAATGCGGGACTCGTGGGCTGCTTGAGTAGCGGTGACGGAGGCAACAGTGGAGTCAGTAGTGGAAATCTGCTGACGGATCGCATTTAATTCAGCATGCAGGGAGAGTTCCATTTTAGAGGCCCAGGAGTCGAAGTCCGACCTGAAGGCCGAGAGAAGGGAAGCTGCCTCCGACCGGAGGGTTCCTCCACAATCCGGGGCGTCTGGACCCCCATTTAGTGCAGAAGAGCTGGGCAGGAGAGATGAGGAAGAGGACGTTGCTGGAGAAGGAGGTCGATCCGCACAACCCGCATCCACACTAAGGGAAGCCGGCTGAGACGGTGGAGGGGGGGGTTTAGTTTTACCCACCGCGCGACCGGTCGCCATCTTGTCAGGTCTAGGGGAGCGGGGTTCCGTTGGCGCAGTGCGCAGTAGGTAACGTTGCATAGAGCTCTGTTGAAGGTCTGAAGGGTCGGCGGGGTGGGAATTGCCCGCCGACATGTATATGGTAGGTGTAGCTAGACTAACACGTAACTGCTGGAGCCGGATGATCTCGTGGCTCAGCACCGCATGACCAGTGTCTTCAAATCAGTTGCAATGAAATCCACACGGGAGTGAAGACACGGGCAGGTAGTGCAAGTCTGTCAATGTAGGATAAGTTTGAGCTTAGCAATCCACAGCAAAAGAGGAGCAGAGAGACAGATGATCCGGTGCAGGTATTCGTGAGGCAAGGAGTGGAGGCCTGGTGCAATACTCTGCAGAGCTATGAGGATGTAGCTGAGGAGCCTCAGAAGCAGCAGATAGGTCCTTGTCAGGCTGAGGGGAACTCAGCAGGGACTGTGAGCAATACTCTGCAGGGGCTGTGAGCAGTACTCTGCAGGGGCTGTGACCAATACTCCGCAGGGACTGTGAGCAATACTCTGCAGGGACTGTGAGCAATACTCTGCAGGGACTGTGAGCAATACTCTGCAGGGACTGTGAGCAATATTCTGCAGAGACTGTGAGCAATACTCTGCAGGGGCTGTGAGCAATACTCTGCAGGGGCTGTGAGCAATACTCTGCAGGGGCTGTGAGCAATATTCTGCAGGGGCCGTGAGCAATACTCTGCAGGGATTGTGAGCAATATTCTGCAGGGGCTGTGAACAATATTCTGCAGGGGCTGTGAGCAATATTCTGCAGGGGCTGCGAGCAATATTCTGCAGGGCAACAGCAGCAAAGAAACCTTGTCCAGGCCACAGCCTCCCTCAGCAGTGGGAATCCAGAGAAGCAGAGCGTGTCTCAGATCAGCAGCAACACAGTAGGGGGGGGAGAGGATGGGACCCCCAGTGATCTCTTTGTGGCTAGGTGGGTCTTCTAGGACTCCTCAGTGCAGAAGGTGGGTGTAGGGTGGGTGGCAAGATGGCGGACAGCGGCGGCCTGGAGTGTCCTACCGCGGAGAGCGGGGTCCCCAGCTGCACAGCCGGCCTGGCGGCTAATAGAGGGCCATCGGGGGAAGACTGCCTCGGATGTCTCTTACCGTCCCCGGATCCAGCTAGGCCGCGATGCCGCGGGTAGGCCGCGGTGGCGTGGGTAGGCCGCGATGGCGCGGGTAGGCCGCGGTGGCGTGGGAGGCCGCGATGGCGCGGGTAGGCCGCAGGCGCCGGTCCGGCGTGATCTCCGTCAGGATGGGCAAAATAGGAGGATGGCCGGCTCCCTAGACCCTGTCAGCTCCGGGAGTAGAAGTCCGTGCGCCGATCCGGAGGCCAGGTGAGTGGATGGCAGCGGATTAGTCCGTGGCTGGAACGGAGCTCCCTCTTCATGCGGCCATCTCGGCCAGCGTCCGGACACCAGTCGAGCCAGTTAGAATGTGCAGCGCGCTTCAGGCATGCGCAGTAGTGAACCGTCTATAAAGCCGAAAGGCTTCATTGCCAGGTTCCCTCAGAACGAATGGCGGCAGCAGCACCCAAAAATCGGCTGGGGTGCTGACATTGCGGGCTCCCTGGACAGGTAAGTGTCTATATATTAAAAATCAGAAGCTACAGTATTTGTAGCTGCTGATTTTTAATTATTTTTTTTCCCATAGCTGGAAAACCTCTAAGCAAAAAACCATAATACAGTTCATGTACTCCACTCAGTATTTCTTCCACCACTTTGCTCTGTGTCCTTAGATAAAAGAAAAGGCTCACCAGATTTTCATGACTCCTTATCTTTAGGTGAGTCATGAAACGCTTTACACAAGTACTGTAAGTCAGATCCCATGCAGATCTCCACCAAATCTTCTCTTGCAATGGGTTTCTCCTAGGTAGGAAAGCAAAACAGGAAACAGGTCCTTCTGGTTCCTCTCCTCACTTCTCCAGTTATTATACCAGCATTTCCCCACAGCACAGGCGTTTAAAACAAAAAGGCTTCCACTGTGTAATAATGTTTAAAACGAAAGAGCTTTATTAAAAGGTATTGTACTCACATGTTGGGGTGGCATAGGCTGGTTTTCTTTTGAAAAATTGGGTTTCTTTGATTAAATTGGCACTTCTGCTCTGCACTTCATTGATTGCAGGAAGAGAAAATCCACAGCAAACTCCTTTGCAAAACACCAAACAGACTGCAGGTGACCTTGTTTCCATATTCAGCTCTTTGATCACTTACCCAGTCTTCTTCTTAATTCTTCCACACTAAAGCCTAGTTCACACTGCTAGCTTTTTTTTCGTTCAACCCAGCGGGCTGAACAAAAAAAGCCTGACAGCTAAGGTCAGAGCCGCTGTACTAACAATCTGATGTTAGTACAGTGATCTTCCCTGCTGTTCTATTGTGTTCTAACAGGGGGACGGCCCCCTGCCAGAACACTCTGGTCAGCGCTCCCAGCAACTTCAGCCAGTCGACAGACCTTTTTCGGTCATGCCCCTTCGGACCTGTTGGACCGGCCGCAGTACACATTGGCCGAATGTTGGCCAGTTTCTATTGAACCGCCCTATGCCAGCCGGCATTCGGCCCGTGTGTATGGAGCTTAACATGCGTTCTCTGCTTCTCCTCACAGTGGTGCCCTCTCTCCTTAAACCTCCTTTCCTTCACCCCTCTTCTCAACCCAACAGCCTATATATTTAACCCTCACGTCTGTCCTTACTGTATTACTGCATTTTTTTAAAGTGTTTGTAAATGACAAAAGCGTTTATAGACCATAACATATATGGTCCATTGATTGACCCAGGTGAGAGTACATCTGGGGAAAGGGTCAAACACTGTATGGAGCACATTTGAATCACATAATCCAGGGGTCCTCAAACTACGGCCTCCCAGCCGTTGCAGAACCACGCGTCCCTTGAGGCATTGGAGAACTCTGACATTCACAGACATGACTAGGCATGATGGGAATTGCAGTTCCCCAAACAACTGGAGGGCGAAGGTCCGAAGACCCCTGACATAATCAGTGGATATGATTGAGAATATTTTCAACTGGATTTCACATCACTATGAACTGTCTATATTAGTATCATTGCAGTTAAAGGCAGTAAGGATTGACTTCATCCACAGCCCACCAGCACCCCCTGGGATCCTGCATCCTTCTGTTTCAATATAAGAAATCAGAAGCAAGCATATAAGTCGCCTGTGCAGGGGCTAAAGAATGATCAGGTATTACAGAGGAATCCAAAAGGAATACAAACAGAACAATCGTAGTGGAAAACCTTCATGCAATTGGGATGATATTGAAGGATAACTAATGCAAAATGGAAAGGAAAGGGTTAAAAAAAAGGGGGGCCATACACCACAGCCTTTTCACAGTCATCCCAGGGGTGGCTGAACTCCTGAGACCAACCCCAAAGGCATCTGTAAGAACGAGACAGAAGCACCAGAAAGAAAGTCAGTGCCGGGACAAGGTCATCTGGTGCCCAGGGCGAAGATGGTAAACTGCGCCCCCCCCCCCCGCCCCCAGGGTATAAAGAAAAAGTTAGTGTCATTTCAAAACCAATATTTCCCATAGATGCCAATGTTAAAAACAAGGAGCAGTGCCATGTCAAGCTGACCAAGATTTCCTATAGATGCCAATGTTAAAAACAAGGAGCAGTGCCATGTCAAGCTGTCCAAAATTTCCCATAGACGCCAATGTTAGACAGGGAGCAGTGCCATGCCAAGCTGTCCAAGATTTCCCATAGACTCCAATGTTAAAAACCGGCAGCAGTGCTATGTCAAGTTGACCAAGATTTCCTATAGACGCCAATGTTAAAAACCGGGAGTAGTGCCATGCCAAGCCGACCAAGCTGTGTCCGCACTCGTGAGCAGTGCCGGTCCTAGCAAGCAAGAGGGTCATTGAGGCGGGAGGGGAGAGAGGAGGCGGGCAGGGAATTCGGAGAACTGAAGGCAGCATGACAGGAATCTTCACTGAGTGAAGTACAATGCCGGACGTTGATCCGGTGTAGCATGAAGAACGATTTGCTATTCAGAGGTGGTTTGCCTGCCGCAAATGCTCATCCCCAGGAACCTCTCATGGGGCCCCCCGCTGGTCCCGGGCACTCAGTCAGATGGGTCAGTCCGCCCCTGGTATGAACTATCACCCAGACGGGCGGGTGAGCGGCTGCTAATAGCTGTAACGAAGTGAGCCCTCCACTTCCCTGTCAGTGGAGATACCCGCCTGACAGGGAAGTGAAGGTCTCACTTCGTTACAGCTATTAGCGGCCGCTCACCTGCCTGCCCGGTGTGTTAGTAGTCACACTGTCACACACACTTCACCTGTGCTGCGCTGCGCCCCCTTCCTCTACTAAATGGTGCCGCCCATGGCACCTGCCCCTTCCCCGCCCCCCCCCCCCCCCCTGTACCAGCTCTGAAGAAAGTAGAGGGGAGTAAGGAAAAGTCAGAGTCTAGAGAAGGAAGGAAAAAAAGGAAAGGAAAAAATAACTCAGATACAGCGTCGGAAGCAGTCAGAAAAGGCAGGAACAAGCTGGTTGAAGTGAGAGAAACTCGTGGTAAATCCATGGTTCCCAGACTTTGAGAAATTTCGTATTTGAGTCGTTCACAATGCTAGACATCTGCTCATGGAGCATCAAGGCAGTCATATGTGATTCCCCCCCTTGAAAGGCAACTCACAGGGTCTTCCAGGCCTGGACTATGGTCCGTTTAGCAGAAATAAAAAGATAGCCAGCTTCTGCTGGGGTGCTTACAAGTCGGGAATCAGGCAGTGTAATATGGCAAACTTTGCATCCCTGCGGACAGTTATATGAAAGAGGGTCTGGAGCAGGCCAAAAACCCTGGACCAGAACCCCACCAGTCTCTGGCAGGACCACCAAGTATGCAGAAAATCTCCCCATTGTCCACAGTTACGAAAGCATGTGTCACTACTCCCCGGGTAAGCATGGGAGACCCAAGCAGGGACCCAGTACCACCTGAAAATAAGCTTATACACGACTTCAAGCGTATTTGTGTTAAAAGAACATTTTGCAACTATTTTCCAAGCCTTACTCCAGTCCTCTAGATCTCTAGGGGATTGGAGGTCCCGCTCCCATTAAGACATATAGGAGAGGGATGCTTGATAATGGGCGTCCGTATAAAGAAGGGTAGATGGCTGAGATGAGGCCACGGGCCCCATGAGCATGCTGGCACGGATGTTTAAAGAAGGTTTTTCTATATGGGTATGTAGCACCCTACAGGTAGGTGCTAGGTAAAGGTATAGTGGACCTTGTCTGCCTAACAGCAGGACTGTGATTTATTAGTCAGGGTGTCATGGTTTCCAGGTGTGCCTGCTGAAGAGGGAGTCTCCCCACTGGCTCCTGTGAGAGGCTTCTCATAGGGCGGTGGAGGAAACCCAATCAGGGGACACATCCAGGCTTGTAACTACCCCAGAAGGCAGATTGTGCTGCAAAGGATTCTGGGAGTGGGTATAAGTTTGGGGTGGTGCATGACACAATATCTTTGGCGGGAGCAGAGTCCCAGGAGGGAGAGAACGGCTGTCTCTCCTCCTGTCTGAGGAGGAGGATCTCGGGGTGCTGCCTGAAGATCCAGAGAGTGCTGAGCTAAGCTAAGGGGATTCGGTGTGCCGAGAACCAGTGGAGAGTCAGAGGGGTCTAGTCCCAGGAAAGCCTACACAGGTCGTGAGTACTGAGGATTTTCCCTGGGGGTCTGCCGGAAGTTAGAGGGGACCACTCTGGAAGAGGTTCGGGGATCCAGTGCCAGCTAGTGGTGAAAGGGGGTACCTAGGTGACAGAAGGGGTACATAGTCAGTGGACCCATAAGAGCTTAAAGTGTAAAGGGGGTGCCTGTGGTTTGGGCCCTGAAGTGATAGTGCACAGGGTGAAGTGTGCCAGTTGAGAGTTGCAGCAGTACAGGAAATTACAAGGAGTTTCTCCGCCAGTGCAGTGCTGGAGGGAGCCATTCAGTGACTCTGAGCTATTGTAGTGTTACAAGTCAAGCAGTTCTACAGTCCTGGATCTTCTGGACTAAAGTTGAGGATCCAGCACAGTTTCAGTAATTACACAGTGTTCAAGCGTCAGGAAGCGTTGGCTAGTGTCGGCTGGCGTCAAGACATCGCTAATAGGCATTTTTGCCAGAAAAGTCCCACAATTGTATCTAGTTGAGCCTAAAGGAGCATCCTACTCATTCCCTTTCCCATTCCCTTAAATACAATAAAACCACAAAACAAAGATGCTGGAGTTGTCAATGTCTCAGTGCTCACACCCAAGGCCGCAGCTCACAAGGGCTGGAGGGGTAACTGGTACCGATGGCAGACCCACATCAGGCCAAAGGCCTGGAAAACCTGCTACAGGACAGGCAACGCAGGACAGCAAGCCAATGTTTTTGTTGGTGAAAGCGAAAGTACTCCCGGCTGGGGCCTTGAGCATCTCCCGAATGGCCTCCCAGGATGGAAAGAAGAGGGAGGAAAGAAAATCTTGGACCCACGTGAAGCCCAGGGACAGCCACTAGAAGTATGCCCAAGGTTCCAACAAACCGGGGGAAAGAGGGGGTTATGTGTGCTAGGCACTAGGCAGCAGCGGTAAAAAGGAAGACATCAAATTGCCTGAGTAGCAGACTAAATCCCATACCCTTAGACTTTGCAACATCAAGGGGCTCAAGGAGGGGGGGGGGGCGTGACTAAAGGGGGTGCCGAAGCAAGGCCTGTATTGAATATGGATCACAGTTGGGTAGTTCAAGCAACACCCAAAAAGGGACATCCGAGACCACGTGAAGCATAGCCAGTGGAGAGATCTGCGCGGCCGCATAGTATCTAGAAAGGTTAGGGATCCCCAAGCCCCCTTGTAGCCTATGAACATAGAGGAAGGTTCTAGGAACTCTGGGGTGTTTCTGGGCCCAAATAAATCAGAGAATCCAATTCTGAAAGAGGCAAAGAAAAAAAGGGAGGCACTCGCATTGGTAACGTGCGAAAATAGTATAGGGCCTTAGGTAGGATCGTCATTTTGACAGCAGAGATCCTCCAAATACAGAAGAGAGAAGGATATTGGTAAAAAAGCATAAGGGAGGATAAAGTGTGTAACAGAGTCCATGACCTCCTGCTTCCCTCTCCCATGGTGGCCTTCTACGGACTCTCCCAGACCCCGTGGATGGAAGGGAGGTGAAGTTGGTATCCTTCTGTCCCCACAAAGCACCTTTTAGGTTCTTCACTCTCCTCCCTCTCTGTCCCTCTACTTATTTGAAGCACATTATAGTCATTTATTTTGTCCAGTTTATTTGTAAAATTGCTGTGATCTACTGGCCTTCTGGACGGCTATCAATCTTCCTTGATGACTTCTTTGCCTGGCTATCTCTCTTCTCAAATTCACAAGATTGTTCTTCTACTTCTATTTCTAAACTTCTCAATCTAACCTTATCTTTTAAACCTCAAGCAATCAAAACATGTTTCTACTCACACTAATTGCAACACCCTTGACCTTGTTTTCTTCTATACTCCATGCAATCTCTCCAACAGTCCTTTTCCTATTTATGACCACTACCTTATTAGTTTCACTTTTTTTCTCTCTTCCACCTCCTCTCCCTCCATCCTTCCAACAGTTACCCACAGAAACCTTCGCCACTTTACCCTTCTCTTTTCCATTTTGCTACAAACCACCTCTATGACAAAAGCTCACCCCTGTCATGCCCCAACTTAGCCACTTCTGTCTAAAACAGTTTATGATCATCCTCTCTGGACACACTCATCCTCCTCACTACAGACAGAATTAGGCCCCAACCCCTACAACCTTGGGAGACAGAGGACACCGGTAATTTGAAAACATCCAGCTGTGCTCTTGAGCATCTATATGGTTTAAATCTCAGAAAGACTTCAACCAATATAAATCTGCCCTTCAAAAATACAATTTCTGCCACCACATTGCCATTTTATCACTCTCTCTAACACCATTCCCTATTAACTCTTCTCTGCCTTTAATGCCCTACTTTGTTCTCCACTGCATTCACCCACTAACTCACTCACTGCACAGAAGATTGCCAATCACTTAAAAAATAAGATTGATACAATTTGTGATGAAATCTCCACTGTACAAATGTCTCGCCTACTTAACACCTTACAGTATATCCACAGAATACTTCCCTCGTTCAACCCTGCTACTATAGGCAAGGCTAATAAACTTTTTTCTAATGCCCACCTAACCACCTGAACCATGTTCCCTCACAAGTATCCTCTGGCTCTATCATATACTCTAACTCACATCTTTAATCTCTCCCTCTCTGGAATCTTTCCCAACTCTGTAAAACATGCACGGGTCATGCCTATACTTAAAAACTTAAAAAGCCTTCATTGGATCCCACAAATATGAACATCCTAGGTCCCATCTCCTTGCTAGCCTTTTCCAAACTCCTTGAACACCTGGTCTACAACCGAGTGAGCTATCACCTCACTGAAAATAACCTTCCTGATCCCCTTGACAAGTGGACACTTAACAGAACCTTAGGATAAAACCAATGGTCATTTTGTACGTCTACTGCTGGACCTCCCAGCTACCTTTGATACAGTTGCCCACCTCCTCTTCCTCAAAAACTCCACTTTAAAACTGTGCTCTTTGTTGGTTCTCATACCTATCCCACTACATCTTCAGTGGAATTTACAATGGAATGGCAGGAAGGAGATAATATATCTTGTATTTACTTTACATATCCTAATTATAAAACCTGCACATTACCAGGAAAAAACATCCCATCTAAGTACTTAGCTTAAATAAATAATTAAAATAAATAAACAAGGCACTCGGACTCACTTTTGGATAAAAAAGGCAGAGGCTTGTTTATTAACTGGTAAACAGAATTAATAAAACATCAATAATATTTTACTTAAATATATAACCAGACAACCCAGTCATGAACAACTCGGGTTGTATTTAACAAGAATAACCACAGAATTTGTAAACATCCAACAATTCTTATACATATATAACAAGAAACGTCCCCCTCTGCATGGCAGAGGTGACCCAACCAGTTTAATATCTTTAAGCCGCGACAAACCAAAGGGGAGGGAGGGAGGGGAACGCAGGTAGGAAGATTCTTGAGGAGAATGAGCTTGGTGGGCTCGGGAGCTGATTTAAATAGCCCTGTTTCTGAGGTAGATCCAATCTCATAGGTGGGAGAAAGTGGGCGTGAAAGGGGCTCATTCGCTGAAGCCACCACGGAGACCTAAAGCTGCCCAGCTACACTAACTAAACTGCCCAACTACTACCTATGGCGGGAATCCCAGAGCGGGAAAGGGCAGGAAAACATGACCCAGGTCAGAAAGGTCATTAAACTGTATAAACCTTAAGCTGACTAACTTATATTAACTAAAATACCTTTCCAAAATGGCTGAACTTAGGCCCACTACATAAACTCACCCTTCCGCCATCCCATAAGAAAGAGGGGCTTATAGTAGCCCCCTTTCCAATATTCTACTTCCTCCTCTCCTCTACCTTTTTCCTTCGGAATTCCGCAAAGTTCTGTTCTTGAACCTCTCCTACTTTTGATTTACACCTCCCCCTGCGCCAGCTGATAGCCTCCCATGACTTTCAATACCATTTCTATAAAGATGGCACCAAAATCTATCTTTCTACCCCTCAGCTCATTCCATCAGTCTCCTCACGCATCACTAATTTATTAAAGCCCCGTACACACGTACTGATCGTCGGTCGAACGATCGGCCGTCTTTTGTCCAGGGCTGTCGTGTCTGTTGAAAACTGCAAAAGACTGCACACGAATTTTGTCGGCCAACAACAGCCGACTGCAGAAGTGGTGTCATGTGATGGTTTACTTTCCTTGTCTTTTTTCTTTTCTGAGCTTGCCCAGTCTTGCTAATCTGCTGTCTGTCGGCCGAAATCTGTACTGACTGGCGAACAATCGGCCGTTCTGGTGACGGCCAACAAATATTTTAAAGTCTGCACGACAGATTCTGTTCGGCCGAAAATGCGCTGTCGGCTGTCGGAAGCATCATACTAACAAGCCTACAATCGGCCGATCGGTCGGCGGCCGAATATTTACGGCTGACAATCGGTACGTGTGTACGGGGCTTAACAGACATTTCAGACTGGATGTCACACCACTTCCTCAGACACAATCTATTCAAGACAAAGCTCATATTTTCTCCTCCATGTGCCCTTTCCCCTGACTTCTCTCTTCGTCAAGATCAATGGCACAACTACCAGGTACTGTCCTGCATGCCAGGGTGCTAGGTGTAATTGAACTCTCCTTTCAACCCCACATCCAAACACTTTCAAAATCTTGTTGCCTCAACCTCTGTAACATCTCCAAAATACACCCCTTCTTAACCAATGACACCACAAGCTTCTAATTCACTCCCTTGTTATCTCTTGCCTGCCTGCAACTCCCTCCTCATTGGAATAACTTTACATAGCCTCTTCCCCTTCAATGCTTAATGAATGCTGCTACCTCACTCTGCCAATCCCTCCAATGGATTCTGCTCACAACATCTTACAAAGCTATCCACAACTCTGTCCCCAGCTACATCACTAACCTAGTCTAAAATTCAAATAAAATCATTCGCTTTGTTCCTCCCAAGATCTGCTTTCTAGGTCCCTTGTCACCTCCTCCCATGCTCAACCCCAGGACTTCTCCCGAGCCTCTCTGTTGCCATTTTTTACTTAAGAGATAGGATAACCGGATTATAGCAGATCTTTGATGGAGGACAGACTCACACAGGCACCATGCTTTAGTTTTCTCAGGAACACACACTGCAGTCTCTGCTGCCTCTTTTTTCTGTCTTTTTTTTTTTTTTTTAGTGAGTGCAACTTTATTTAAACACTTCCTGGTTAACAAACAGACAACATATTCATATGACTGTAGATCAATGGATAAGCTGTATAAGGGCATATAAACAAAATGTCATATATCTTAACACCCCCACTTGCTCTTATACTGCTTATGAAAAATAGTTTAGTACAGTTACATGATTTTACTCTCTATACTCCAAAAATATAACTCACAAATCTATCAAGCTTAAACTTTGTTATTGGTTTAGTCATAACATCAGCTACCATTTTATCCGTAGAACAATACTCAAGATCTATCTTGCCTTCACTCAGAATAGACCTAAGGAAATGGAATTTAATGTCAATATGTTTGCATCTTTGATGGTAAACTGGGTTCTTTGCGAGAGCTATCGCACTCTGATTGTCTTCAAAAATCTTCACTGGCTCAAACTGACATTCACTGTCCAATTCTCTCAGCAGTTGTGCAAGATATAGACTCTCCTGTGTGGTTGCAGCTAATGCTATATATTCAGCTTCACATGAAGATAGTGCAATTGTTGGTTGTTTCTTTGATTTCCAAGAAATCAGAGGTCCATTTTCAGTCAGGCTAAAACAATATCCTGTTGTGCTTCTCCTATCAATCTGGTCTGAGGCCCAACTGGCATCACTATACGCCTCTAGTTTTAACTTCTCTTTACATTTTCTGTAGCATAGTTCAAAATTGACAGTTCCTTTCAAATATCTCAGTACGTGTTTGGCCGTGATCATGTGTTGTACACTTGGTTGTGAAAAGTGTTGTGACAGTTTGCTTATAGTCCAACTCAAATCCGGTCTTGTACACGTAGCCACATAAATCAAACTGCCTACTATCTCCCGATAGCTTTTTACATCTGCAAGTTCACTTTTGTCGTCGAAATCTAATTTTTGTTCACAAGGAGTAGATCTCGGTTTACAATCTGACATACCAAATCTTTCTATCATTTTCAAAATGTATCTCTTCTGATTCATCTTCACCGTTTCACTAGTCTGTCTAAAATCAATGCCCAAAAAATAGTTCAGTTTTCCAAGATCCTTCATTTTGAATTTTGTCGCAAGTGTTGACTTCACATCATTGAGTAGTTTTTCATTGCTTGCAGCAATGATGAGATCATCCACCCATATTAGTAATATTGCTTGTTCATCTCTGTTCTGTTTGACATAAACACAATGGTCTACAGAATTTTGTATGAATGCATTTGAACATAGATAATCATGTAGCATCTTGTTCCAGTTTCTTCCTGATTGCTTAAGACCATACAGTGACTTTTTTTAGTTTGAGAACTAGCTTTTTATTTGTGTCATCTTTGATCTCAAAACCTTCTGGTTGGTCTATATATATATCACAATCAATTGGGGCATGTAAGTAAGCTGTCTTCACATCCATTTGATGCAAGATTAAATCATATTGTGCTGCCATTTGCATCAAAATGCGTAATGAAGTAAAATTCGCAGTTGGAGAAAAAGTTTCCATGTAGTCGGTTCCCTTTACTTGATTATAGCCTTTTGCCACAAATCTGGCTTTGTACGTTTCAGTTCCATCTGCATTGCTTTTTATTGCATACACCCATCTACCCCCCACTGAATGTTTGCCTTCTGGTAGTGTGGTCAATTTGAAGGTATCATTCTCCTTTAGTGACTCCATCTCATCTTTCATTGCATTTAACCAACTTTGTGACTGGGGTGTTTCCATAGCTTCTCTGAAGGTCTGAGGTACATCATGTGCTCTATAGCAGTAATCTATGTTCATTAGTACCTGATCATCACCAACAGATTCTAGTACATAGTCATTTAAATACTGAGGAGTTTTTCTATTTCTTGTAGGGTATCTTGTACCATGGTCTTCATCTTTGTCCTCTACAATCTTCTCTAAAGAATCTGGGGTCTCATTAGTCATTGGACCTGATACAGGAATTACACTCCTTTCCTCATAGAAATCATCATTATTGTCCAACAGCTCAGTCTGAGTTTGTTTCTCGATTACATCCTTTTCAACGAATTTTACTAGTCTGTGCTTGAAGACTTTGCCAGTTTCAGGGTAATACACTAGGTAAGAAGGACTATTTTTGTCATATCCTACAAAAATTCCTTTTGTGCATTTTGGATCCAGCTTTTTCTTATCGTGTTTGTATGCAAAACATTCTGACCCAAAAATCTTCATTTTTGATAAGTCTGGTTTCTTCCCTGTCAGTATGTTGTATGGCGTTTGCTTCAAACGATTGTTAAAACATCTATTTCGAATCATAGCTGCTGTCATCACTGCATATGTCCATAACTCTTTTGGTACTTTGCTCTCTATTAGCATACATCTTGCCATCTCTATCAGTGTTCTCCAGTTTCTTTCAGCTGTTCCATTTTGATGTGGTGAATAAGGTGCTGAAGTCTCATGTCTTATGCTCTTCTTTATGAGTAGTGACTGGAAGTCATTCGATGTGAATTCGGTACCATTGTCTGACCTCATTCTCTTGATGATCCCATAGGGGGCAGTATCAGCGATAAACTTCTCTGTGGCTAGAACTGTGTCACTCTTGTTTTTCAGAAAGTATACAAACACTGCACCAGAATAATCATCAGTGAATCCTATGACGTATTTGAATCCGTCCTTTGCAACTGGCTCTATAGGACCTGTTAAATCTGTGTGTACTAGTTCAAGTGGGTATTTTGCACGGGTGTCAGGCTCCCTGTTTCTACTCTGAGCAAATTTCCCTTGGATACAAATCTCACAATTCAGGTTGGACTTATCAACCTTACCTTGGATCTTCATTCCATCTACTAGATTCTGTAGTTTCAAGATATCATCGTAATTACAATGACCTAGGATTTCATGCCATGTCTGAATATCATAACAACCGTAACAACTGTCATCGCATTCCTTATAGGTGTTCAAATAGTAAAGCCTGTTGTATTTCTTTATAACAAATTTTGTACCATTCTTATGGATCAGAATACTGTCATCTTGTCTGAATTCAACAGACGCCCCATTTCTTGTTGCTGCTTCAACAGAGAAAATGTCTTGTGGATATGTGGGGATAAACAATGCGTTTTGTAGCAATGTCCTCCTTTGTCTTCCCTTACTGTCCATTAGGTATACCTCAGCGTCGCCTCTCTTGAGTGCTACACCGGAAGTTCTTTTCCCATCTGCCAACTCCATGTAGTGTTTCTCTGGCTTAAACGAGGTGTCAAATCTTTTAAATTTTTTGATGTCTGTGATAATATGCGATGTTGCTCCTGTATCTACCATCAGGCTTTTTGTTTTGGGATTGTTTAACTGGTCTTCACTTATTTTAAAAGCAAATGTTTGTTCTGTATCATCCACTACCTGCTTTACATTGTCTCGTGCCTTTCGTCTGCACAATGTCTCACTGTGAGTGGAGCTCTTGCAATAATTACACCACTTTGTCTTCCTCTTATTCATTCTGTATAGACATGCATTAGCTTTGTGACCTTTCTGATGACAACTGTAGCAGACAATGATGTCTTTCTCCCTTGTTGGTACAACAGGGGTGCTGATTTTCATTACATTATCAGTGCTTGTGCTGCTGTGATATTTTTCAGTGTCCTCAAAAATCCTTAACTGAGTTTTAAAGTCAGTAAACGTCATATCTTCTTTACCTTGTGTTATGTGGATTGCAAATGGTTTGAATGATTCAGGCAGGCCTTTAAGAATCATAGCCACTAATAGTCCATCACTGAGGGTCTCTCCTGCATTTCTAAGTGCTGTAATCGCTGTTTCTGTGCGTATGATATAGTCTGTGACACTTTCACATTCAGACTTCTGAAGAGATGTTAGTTCTGTGTATAAATTTATGATACGTGGCTTACCTTGGCCAGCATAATGATCTCTCAGGATTTTCAGCGCTTTTCTTCCATTATCAGTTGCTTCTCTCATTATAAGAGATAGACTTTTATCATCCAGGAATTGTATTAACTCAGCATAAGCTTCCTCATTCTTATTCCTGTCTTGTACAGGGTCTGTTCCGTCTGGTGGTTCCTGCAGGATCGTTTCTTTAAGATTCATCAAGCGCAGATGGCCTAGGAATTTTGTCTCCCACAGCTCATAATTTTTCTCATCTCTATCGAAAAGCAGCCTGTTCCATCGGCTTGTTCCCTCTCTCCTGGGCCCATAGCCTGTTGCCATTTTTTACTTAAGAGATAGGATAACCGGATTATAGCAGATCTTTGATGGAGGACAGACTCACACAGGCACCATGCTTTAGTTTTCTCAGGAACACACACTGCAGTCTCTGCTGCCTCTTTTTTCTGTCTTTTTTTTTTTTTTTTTTTTAGTGAGTGCAACTTTATTTAAACACTTCCTGGTTAACAAACAGACAACATATTCATATGACTGTAGATCAATGGATAAGCTGTATAAGGGCATATAAACAAAATGTCATATATCTTAACACTCTCCCATCCTCTGGAACTCCCTACCCCAACCTGTTTGATTATCTCCTACTCTGTCTACTTTTAGGCGATACCTGAAAACCCTTCTCTCCAGAGAAGCCTATCCTGCCTCCAGCTAACAATTGCACTTTTATTTTCTTTAACCGCTTTAATAATGTGCACTTTTACCCCCTTCCTGCCTAGGTCAATTTTCAGCTTTAGGCGCTGTCACACTTTGAATGACAATTGCACGATCATGTAACACTGTACTCAAATGAAATGTTTATCATTTTTTTTTTTCACACAAATACAGCTTTCTTTTGGTGGTGTTTAATCACTGCTGTTTTTTTTTTTTTTTGCTAAAAAAATGGAAAAAAGCCTAAAAAAAGTGAAAGAAAAACATTTTTTTCCCTAGTTTCTGTCAGAAAATTTTGCAAATAAGTAATTTTTCTCCTTTACTGATGTGCGCTGATGGAAACTGATAGGCTACACTGATGGGCACTGATGAGACAGCACTGATGAGGTGGCACTTATGGGCAATGATAGGTGGCACGGATAGACAGCACTGAAGGGCGGCACTAATGGGCACTACTAATGAGCAGGCACTGAAAGGCAGCACTGACTGGCATCACTGATGGGCACAAATTTGCATCACAGATAGTCACCGACTCTTGTCACTGCTGGGCACTGCTGGGGCTGCACTGATCATCAGGGCACTGATGATCAGTGCCCTGATTACCTGTACAGGTCTCCCCTGCGAGGAGATGCCGCTGATCGGCTCACCTCTCCTCAAACTGTCATTGTGAGGCGAGGAGAGCCAATTACCGGCACTTCTGTGTTTACATGTGATTGGACACAGCCGATCAGATGGGTAAAGAGCTGCGCCATCGGCTCTTTACCGAGATTGTGGTTGCACTGTGTCACAGGAAGATGCCGCTGAACCCCCGGAGGCATGCGAGGGCAGCCAGACTGGGGCGACGTCATATGTTGTAAAGTGTGCGCAGACTGTTGGCACTATCTAAATCCTGTATGATAAAATAATATCAATATAGTAACATAGTTAGACTGAAAAAAAGACACTAGTCAATGTAGTTCAATATAAAAAACCGACACGCACTAATAGAAAACCTCCTATACCCAAAGGTGATCCAGAGGGAAAAAAAAACGGAGCTTACAATCTTTATCTTTCACTGACACAAACACTGTGGCAAACATTGTATATGTAATCATTTTAAAAAATATTCGGTCCACACTGGATAAATAAATTTATGAATGGCCTGCAGAATAAAACTGAGCATATTTTACACCCACCCCTATCCACGTCCATTTTTGTTTGTACATTTTGTTTATAAAAAACCTTAGTCATCAAATAGCATCAGATATCATCTGATATGTGTTATTAAACACCTACATATGACCCAAGATTGGAAATTGATGGTCCTCCTGAATATATGTAATGGTCCTTGTTGAAGGTCAAGTACAACCCCATGTCTTTCAGTCCAAGTTCCGTCACTGTGTCTAGCTCGCCAGAATCAGTGTCTTGTAAAAGATTCCAGAGACTTGTGCCCAGAAACGCTCAATGTGTAAACACCGCCATAGTAACAGCAACCAAATAAAAGCAAATTCATAAGTTATTACCCCGCTGCAATCCAGTCACCCCAAAAACATTTGCAGCCTTCATTTAATCAGTGAAAGACCAAGGAGACATTTTTAGTCCTTATTGGCCCTTCAGTCCGATGTTCTGAAATCCATTTGTTTAAGAAATGTCATTCATTATCACACTTCATTAAAATGTCTGCAAAACACAGCAACACTCAAAGGTCTGGAGTCATCTAATCGGAGAAAGACGGGATGATGAAATTCAGAGCTATTCTTTAGGAGAGCCAAAAAGCTCTGGTGGAAGCAGTGGTGGAATTCTCCATGATCTCGGCTCCTGGGATTAGACATTAAATAGATGAAGAAAATGAATTAGCATTGCTAAGATTCCAAATTGTACAGAGAAGATACAGCTTTTCGTGCTAAGAAAAAAAATCTTGCAGTAAAAAAACTTGAATATAAACAGCCGCTCTCATTGTAAGGACTAATGAGTAATCGCTACAGTTAAGGTGAGGTGGGCTAAAAGGGAATACAAAGCCCTTCCTGTTTCACAGAGGTATATACCACTCTGTATTAAACTATAAATATGTCTGCATAAGGTTCTAACATACCCAGTGTAGAGGTAATCACTACGGTAGCTGTAGCAAGAGTATATAAAATACATTGGCTGTAAATACAGGCTCTCAGCATGTTCTCCAACATCCCCAAAAAATGGATTGTAATAGCCCTGGAGAGGATGAGCTATATCTGTGTGTCAATAGCACTTTGCATTGAGTAGATAAATTGGTCCATGGATGGGCTTACAGTGCACTTTTACTGTAGGCCAGTTCAGAAATTGGAGTTTCTGCTTTACGTATACACTGAATGACATTTTCACACTTTGTTACATATGTCAGTGTTATTGATCTCCTGCAGCTTCTTTGCATCCACTTCACGTCTACATGCATTTCCCAAGGCAGGTTTACTGATGGACCATGCCTGGGTACTGTGTTTTGAAATGGCCACCTGTAGTCTCTATTAGAAGCCTGTGCAAGAGGGTAACAACAAGGAGCACAATTAGGAAATAGACATTGTGTTATCATCCTACAACATGGACCTATATGGCAGGGTCCCCAGGTAATATTGTAATAAAAGCTGCAGATTTAGAAATATTAAAAAACTCTTTTGCAATTAAATCGAACAGTATCTTTTTTATTGGACAGAGTAGGGAATGGTGACAAATCATGAAGATCATCAAAGTAGTAAGCAAGGCAATCATGAATGACAGCCTTGCTTACTACTATGATCGCTGTGATTAGTCACGGCAATCACGTGGTACCAGGACCACTCACTACAGCCCGGTACCGTGATTGGTTACCAGCTGTGTCCGCTGGACATAGTGGTAACGGATCGCATTGTTGTGTAGTGTGTATGCTTTTGGGAGGACGCATGGGTACATTCTCTTGTAAAAACAGAGCACCTGCCCAACCATTTATATGCATTAGTGGGAGCCAACTAAACTGCTTGGTCCCCACTGACACACTCGGTTATAAATTAAAGGCAGTTCACACCTGTGTAACTTTAATAAGACCTTTACCCATAACAACTTGATCAAAAAATTATGTTCTTTAACAATGAGCATAACTTCCACAATAATTACGCTAACAAAATTACTGTGTACTCTAAATTGCCTCCAGCATTGCTCCATTTTCTTCTTGCTGGAGGTTGCAATTTTGCTGAAGCCCAGAGCCCCTGAGCAGCAGTAATTCTTTAGGCTGTCAGCAGATGTGCCTCCATTTGCTCTAATTTTAGGCACAATGCCAAAATAAAGAGCAACTGAACAAGTTCAGAGCTGGGTGAGCAGTGTATTACTGGATTTTAAACAGTATAAGCACTTCTTTTTAATATAGTGTGAGAATAGGTGCGCTGCTGGGATGGCTATTATCCACACTTATAAATGAACTGCAGCACTCACCAACACAAGTACTCAAGAGCTTGCAAAAAGAAATATAAAAGCAAAGGGTAGTGCACTATTCAGATGTGTGATGAAGCTAAAATAATAATAATACGATAAACCAAGAAGTGTAATAGAAAAAAACAATATGATAAACCTTCAAAATATTTAAATAAATAACAAGCAAGTAAAAATCAAATGCCGAATAAATATAAAGCACAAATATATATTAAAAAAAATCTTCCCAATTGAAGTGAATTTCTAAACGTGCCAAAAAGTGCAAAAAAAAACGAATTGAAAAATGAAAGTCCAGAGATAAAAAATATATATAATATTGAATGTCCAAAAAGGAAAGCTCAAGAAAAAAGTCTGTGAAAAGTTCATATATAAATAAAAAATAAAGAGCATATAGTGTAATATTGTCAAGAAAAGTAAATTATCTTTAAGATAAGTGACATAGAAGGTTCATCAATCAGTGCAGTGCATATGAACCAATATGCTGTGACGTGCAACTATGCAAGTGTAAAAAAAAACACACTGTGCAGTGTCCCACAAAACTAAAACAGAAAAATGGGTGAATTATTTTCCACCAAAGTGTGTGGTTCATTGTTCCCCTGACAGGTCAGTAGGTAAATTGCAGTTCAAGTTTCCAATAACAGCCAGTACTCTCACCACGGCTACTACTCACAAGATGCAGTCGACGCTTCTGATCTCTCCCCTCGCTGGAGAGACAGCTTGTGGGTGATGACAGACTGCGTGTAGGAACGCTTCACGTCACTAGCTCCTCCTATGCGTTATGTCACAGACACGTGACATCCTCAGGGTGGAAATCCAATTGAATGATCCCACTCTTTATGGACTAGCGGGGAATCTTTTGAAGAGCCTGCAGCTAATAGAAGCTCAGAGTAGCCTCCTTCTAAAGCTTTCAAAATATTCCGCAGAGGTGTTGTTCTGCTTGTTCCTCAAGTCTCTCTTGGAGAAGGTTGGCAAGCCTTCATCTTTTACTCAATTTAAGTTGCAGTAGAACTTTGGGACTCCAGCGGTGATTAATCCAATGGCTTAAGCCTCAGTTGCCCCTCTTGCACTGTACTCTATTCTTGGCACAAACCTTGAGCCCCCTCTGGTTCCATATGGGTCCACTCTTCCTTGGGAGCCTCTGGATTGTAGGGTCTTCTTGACAAAGCATTTGCGTTCCTGTTTTTGGCTCCAGAAGATATTTTAGGCTGAATCTGAACCCAGGGAGTGCTGCCAACCATTCATGGCCAAAATCTAGCTTAGTCGTGGTAAGGCTGTACATGAGTGAATTTTACTTGTTGGTCTTAACTTCGAAGTCTGCCTCTTACAGGTATTCTTTCAGCTGGTCTACAACTGCCCATTTCAAGGCCAAGAATTTCTATCTTATGAGTAGAGTGGTTTCTCTCAGATGGGGTAATACTTTGACTCACGCAAACCACAGGCCTCACAAATTTATCATGTTCTTGATACAGTGAACCACCTAACCTTTCTCTGTTAGCATCCACATGCAGTTCATAAGGCTTGGCTGCATCTGCACAGGCCAACACTGGAGCATTAGTTAAACTCTATTTCAACTAAAGAAAAGCTTGTTCAGACCATTCTCTTTCTATGGACACTCAGGATTTTCAATTTTTTTTTTGTTTGACAAGTGCCTTCTGAGGTCTCTGGCTCTTACCCTCTTTGGTCTGCAGAAGCTCAGTGATAGGTTGGGTTTTCTTTGCAAACCCTTCAACGAACCTCCTGTAGTATGAACAGAAAGCCAGAAATGATCTCAGCTTATTCACATTGTGGGAAATAGGCCAGGTGTTGACGGCTTCCAACCTTTTGGGGTGAGTGATCACTCCCTTAGTGGAGACAACATGCTCAAGGTAAGTGACTGGTGACTGAAAGAACTGGCACTTTTCAAGAGATAATTTCAACCCCTCTTCATAGAAACGCTTCAAAGCTTTTTCAAATCGCTTGCTCATTATGTTCTTCTAGAGTCTGCCCAAAGTTGATAACATCGTCTAGGTACACTAGCACTTCAATGATGATCATGTCGCCAACAGTTTTCTCCATCAAACACTGAAATGTTGCCAGAGCCCCTGACAGTCCTTGTGGCATTCGACTGAATTTGAGAACCCCACTGGGCAAATAAAAATGGTTTTCTTCTTCTTCCTCACCCCCACAATGGGGAAGCATAGGCACTTCTACACTCACGTATTACTCCTGTCCTTTTCAGCTCTGAAATTTGTTCCTTGAGATCATTTAAGTCTGCCTGTGGGAAGCGCTGTGACCGTTCTCGAAATCACTTGCCCAGATAATTGTGATGCGGGCCATTTTTTTGCACACTCCACATCGAACTTGTTTCTAGAGCTTTTCAGCAGTTTAAAAATGATGCTTTGGCCCATTCTCTCCACTTTGGCAGCAGAGAAGGATTCTTTAGAGAGAACTAATTTTTGGATAACTTTTCAGTGGCACTGCCCACCAAATCATGTGGTAAAAGGGGGGCGGCTGAATCTACCTGCCCTATTGTCATTTAAGTCCAGGGTTACACTGACTGGAACTTTCCTATAGGATTCTCTGTAGAGCATGGGTGTTCAACCTTTTGGCTTCTCTGGGCCACATTGAGTGTAGAGAAATTTTCTTGGGCTGCATATAAAATATATACTATTAGTTAAGTTATATACGTAAGTAATAAAACGCCGCCGCGCCCCCTTCCCGTGCTGCCACGCCCCCCCCCCTAGCACTGATTTAACACAACTAGTGGATGATCCCCTCCGAGGCTGCCTCTGTGGCCGTGCCCCCGACTCGACTTCCTTCCTCCCCAGCAAAAAAAAAAAAGTTGTCAGGGGGCAGTGGGCCGCATTGCCTGCGGTTCCGGGCCGCAGGTTGGACATGCCTACAGTGAAACTATGTCTGGGCTTAAATCCAACCCTGAATCTTTCTCCTGTGTATCACTCTCAAGAACAACATAGAAGTTGGGCTGATTTTAATTCAACCTGACTGAGGCCTGTAAACACATCACTTCACCAGGCTGTAAGACATTGTCTATCCTATCCAGCTTCCATACTTTTACCATCCTTTCAGCTGGGGCTTTCGGTTCTTGAACCATACGCTGGCTTCACTCTCTTAAATGGGAGGGTTGCAGAGCTAAGTCTATGTTCCTCCTCACTATCATGGAACTCCGACTAGTTCTGGGAGGTCAGGAATACACAATAGCCAAAGTGTCAGAAGTTTCAGGCTATTTTATTACTAATGGGGCAAATTAAAGCTTCACTTGGAGAGCATGCATCCCAGCACTGTAAGCTGAACTGCGTATGTGCAGCACAGTTTACAGTGCTGAAGGAGATGGCAAGCAGGCTGGTAGGGGCTTTTTATTGTAGAAGAAAAGGTGCATGTCTCTTCTGCAATAAAAGCTTGACTGCTCGCAGTTTTTTTTACAGTGGGAGTTTAGTTCTGCTGTAAGTCTGAGGAATCCCCAGCTCCTTTAGCAGGCTACCGGCTTGTGATCCTGTACATCTAGAAGGAGGCCAGGATGATGATCTTCCATTTTAGAAAGCTGGGACTGATCATACCATTACATCAGCTGAACTACCTACTTGGCAATCTGCTTGAACGAATTACGAATGTGACCTATTTCTGTATTTATAAAAAGGGAGCAGGTAAAGATCTGAACTGGCATTTAATAAAATAATAAGTATTTTTCTCAACAAAATGTGTTTTTTACTGTAAAATGCAGAACATACAGGAAAGCTAACCTTAAAGCGGCATTAAACTCAAAAACAAGGCCTTTTCCATTTTTCACCAGGTGGTCTCGCCAATACCTACCAGTCCTACGGTGTCTCCAGGAGCAACAGAGACACCGTTAGTAAACAGCATTGTCATCCTGGGGGAGGGTAGTGTTCGATGTACTGGCAAACTTAGATGGTCTTCACCAGGGCCGCTGATAGAAATCATGGAGCCCCGTACAGCCTACCTGATGGGGCCCTTTAAGCCCCACCCCTGACCCCTCCCTAGAGGGGTCTGCTACAGGCACTCCTATAGATTACTGTGTAGCACAATTTGAAGCACAGGAAAATATTTTTTCAGCTTCTGGGTTTAGTGTTAAGTGGCGGTTCACATATATGCGATGCGGGAACCCTGCGAATGCAATGTGGGTTACCGCATCTCAGTCAAATCGCAAGAAGTTCACACTGCCATATGCGAATCGCTGGGGGTGTCAATACAAAGTTAATGACACCCCCAGATCAGTTTGCATATCTCAAACTGTCAGTTCGGACATTAATCGGATCGCATAGGTGTGAACCACCATGTGATCTGAGTCTGCTGCGTACCAAAAAAGGGTCCTCTGCGAGTTGTGTCTGAATGTGATGCAAATTCAGCCATACAATCTGTATGGCTGAATTCCCATCGCACAGACATCGCATGTGATTTTCAGAGAAGTGCGTTGCAAATCACATGCGATGTCTGATATCGCACTAATGTAAACCGGGACTAAATCCTGGCTTTTACAGACAGTCAGGGATTCTAGTACTAAATACATTGGGGGGCACACAGAAAATGCTGAGGCTAAGCTAGCTGTTTTGAAATGGCACTGGGGTGGCTCTGAAATAAATTGCCGCCAGTGCTATCCCTACCCCATTTTAAAGTGGTGATGATGGGAGCTCAGGCCTCATATACATGGCGGCTACAAATAAGCTGGGCATAACATTTCTGCACCTGAGGAGCTGCAGGTGCCACCGTATACATCCTTCTACCACCGTATACAGCCTTCTACCACCCTATACAGCCTTCTACCACCGTATACAGCCTTCTTTACAAGTTCATGTTCTCTTGATAAAAGCTGATGCTTCAGATACTGTATATAGATCTTCGAGTTCATCTCACTGCTCCTCTCTGCACTCTCTTCTGTTCTCTGTCTCTCTCTTCCCTCCCTCATTCGTACACTCTGTTCCTCTTTCTTTTTTTTTTTGGTATCTCATCCTTTCCTCTCTCTCCATATATCTTTCTGCCTATCTCTCTCTTTCTTTCTCCCTCTCTGTCCATTTTTCTTTCTTTATCTATCTATGATATATATATATATATATATATATATATATATATATATATATACAGTATATATATATATATATATATATATATATATATATATATATATATATATTCTATCTCTCTCTGCTGTATCTCTATCTTTTCAGACTCTATCTTTATTCTTTGTTATATAATCTTCATCTCTCTGTCTCTTTCTTTATCTTTCTCTCTTCTTCTCTTTATTTCTCTCTCTCTCTCTCTGCCCTCTCTTTCTGCCTACCTCTCTGCTTCTTTCTCCATTTCTCTTTTTCTTTCTACCTCTATCTCTCTCTCCATCTTTATCTTATATTACATAATATTTATCTTTCTGTCTCTTTCTGTCTGCCCCTTCATCTGTAATTCTCTCTATATCTTGTTTTCTCCATCTCTCTCTTTCAGTCTCTTTCATCTCTCTCCCTCTCCTCTCTCTTTCTCTATTGCTCTATCCATCTCTCTCTCTCTCTTTCTCCATTGCTCTCTCTTTCTCCCCTCTCTCTCCACCCCTCTCTCTGTCTCTCTCTTTCTTTCTACCCACTCTCTCTGTCTACTCTCTGCTTGTTTCTCAATTTCTCTCTCTCTGTATCTTAAATTATATAATATTTATGTCTCTTTCTCTGTCTCTCTCTTTCTGTCTGCCCCTCCAGTTCTAATTCTCTCTATATCTCATTTTCTCCATCTCTTTCAGTCTCTTTCCTCTTTCATCTCTTTTTCTCTCCCTCTATCTGTCTCTCTCCATCTTTCTTTCTTGCTCTCTCTTTCTCTGTCTCTTCATCTCTCTTCCCATCTATATATCTCTCTCTTCTCCTCTCAGTCTCTCTCTCCCCATCTCTCTCTCTGTCTGGGATCAGAGTATTAGATAAAGTGAAAGCAGTGATTTTTAGGACAGTGTCACAATGCTTCCCACCTCTGGCATAGAGAACCCTCTTTGTTCATTACGTATTGAACTTTCCCTTGTAACAGAAATGACAGGATGCCTTCAATGACACTGCTATATGCTTATTGATTATTTTATTTCTAACCTGTTCTCAGACAGCTTGATTAAAAAGCACAAATTGTAAAGCATAACTTTTTTTTTCCTATTTACTATAGAAGTCTTTAGGCTCATAGACTGACTTGGGAAATAATACCAGGCAAGCACATATTTAACTACATCAATCCTGAAAACATTTACAAAATCAAATAAATAAAGAAACAATCTGGACTTTCCTTGAATTTATAGCCCTGCCTGACTTTGGGCTCTTTCACACGGGCGGTCCGATCAGATCCGCCTATCAGTTTTTTAGGCGGATCTGATCGGATCCTCCATGCAGCTCTATGGGGCAGCGGGTGTCAGCGGAGGTCACCTCCGCTGACACCCGCTGCCATCCGCTTCCGATCCTGTGCTGAAATCTGAACGGATGGAAACCCTATTTTTCCATCCGTTCAGTAATCGGAGCGGAGCGGATCTGATGAGAGCGGACAAGCGGTCCGCTCTCCTCCGATCCCCCATAGAGGGCAGCGGGTGCTGAGACATCTCCCTCTCCGCTCTGCAAGCGGAGACGGAGCTGTCATCCGCCCGGCTCAGCAGGGATCGCGGATCGATCCCCGCTGAGCAACACGGATCCGCCTGCGGAGGCGGACCGTGTGAAAGAAGCCTTTGTGTAAAATACATGTATCTTCAGAGTTCAGACAGTCAGACACACCTGTTCACGAATCTCTTCCTCTCCTCAGTTCCTGTAGTGCTGCTGCCTGCTTCCTGGAGAAATGTGGCCTCACAGCTGCTTCCTGTGCCGCCTCACAGCTTCCAGGCCGAGTGGGGAGCAGAGCTGAGTGACATAAGCAGGGGAAGATAGATCACTCCGCCAGGGCAGGGAAGGCAATACGCAGGCTGCAAACAAGAACCTGAGCGGGCACTGAATCGTCATGCGCCCGAAACAGAAGAAGTAGTCCCTCCCACACCTACCAGCACATTATTGCAGAGGGGCCCAGAAAAAGGAAAAGTAGTTAAGTAAGTAGGAGGAGGTGCTGCTGTTAATTCAAAAAGGATTTTTTTTTATTTTTTTTATTCTGCACTGTGTTTTTGATTTTAGATTGCCCAGGCCCCCTTGCAGAGCTGAGGACTCCGGGCCCGGTACAACAGGGCCGGTTGTACTGGCTTATCAGCGGCCCTGGTCTTCACTAACAAATTAATGCCAATCTCCAGCTATTACTTTTGATGAAGTTAAAGCAACAGTTTTTCTTTTAAGAAAAAAACTAAGGTGCCTGATGAAGGCATTAGGCCGAAACGCATCGAGTGATGACATGACACACACTCCTGGCATGCCTAGGCTGCAAACTTCCGCTCCACCTTGTTTTGATTGGTGAGGATTTCAGTGATTAAACTCACATATGAGCAGCTAACTGGCTGTCACCCAGCAGCCATAGTAAGATGCTTGTTATTAGTCTAGTGCTACCTGAGAAATTGTAAGATGTGAGTTATTTTCCCATTTGTTTTAAATATTTTAATAAAGTCTTATTACTCTATATCAGGGGTGGGGAACCTATGTTTCGGGGGCCGTATGCGGCCCCCGAAGTCATCTGGTTCGGCCCCCCATGAGTCTGTGTCTCTCAGCTGATCTGTCAGAATGGAGCCGATGCTTCCTATATAGTTCCTGCTCCGTTATTACAGTCTGAGTGAGTCACAGGCGGAGTGATATCAAATGCACTCCGCCTGTGACCAATACAGGAAACATCACCTCTTCCTCCAGCGTGGCGCTGCTACACTTCTCCTAGCCAGCAGTACCAGCCAGAGCCAGCAGTACACACAGCAGTATCAGCCAGAACCAGCAGTACACACAGCAGAACCAGCCAGAGTCAGCAGTACCTACAACAGTACCAGCCAGCAGTACCTACAGCACAGTACCAGCCAGCAGTACATGCAGGCAGTACCAGCCTGAGCCAGCAGTACCCACAGCAGTACCCGCCTGAGCCAGCAGTATCAGCCAGCAGTACCCACGGCACAGTACCAGCCATCAGTACCAGCCTGAGCCAGCAGTACCCATAGCAGTACCTACAGCATAGTACCAGCCTGAGTCAGCAGTACCAGCCAGCAGTACCCCCAGCAGTATCAGCCTGAGCCAGCAGTACTCGCAGGCGCAGCACAGTACAAGCCAGCAGTACCAGCTTGAGCCAGCAGTACCCACCAGCAGTTCTTTTCAAAACTTACCACCACAAAAAAGTCCACTGTGCTCCAGACTGACCGACGCAAACCTGGGAAACCTGTTGCGAGTAGAAACATCATCAATACCAGCTAACCTCACACTCATCACCAAAGAGAAGCAGTTGCAGCCATCACATTAGGGGTGAGTTAATTAAATGTTTGACCAAATATAACAGGCTAATTTTTAAGGTGATAATTTTGTACGGCCCCCGAATGGTTTTATAAATACCCAAATGGCCCTTGGCAGAAAAATGGTTCCCCACCCCTGCTCTATATGAAAAAGTTTTCTTTTTCTGGGTATTCCAACTTTATGAGTTATGACAGATGAGTTTGTTTCCTGATATTACGGCTTTGACATATAAAATTGGCCCTACCATTTGGGAGTTATTTTGAAGTTGCCTGTAATATTATCTACACTACATGCACCTTATGACCTTCCTATGATTGGAGTTGGTGAGTGTGATTCCATTGGGTGGTGGTACATGTGGTGATTACCATTTTTAAGTTTAAGAAACTTCACGTTTTGGCATTAGGTTCAGGTTATTGGACACTGACATACGATAGATTCACAATATAACTTACTGTTTTGATTTACAGGTTTCATGAATGCAACACCTATAGTTGATGAACATTTAACGGAATCACTGCTTTTTTTGGGTTTGCTACTTTTGCCGCAAAGCTTTGCACAGTTGAAAAATATCCTACCTTCAGGATCAACAGGGTAAAACAAGGGAAAAAAGCCTTAAATAAACGCATGCTGCTACTACGTTAAGAATTAGTAAGCTGCAGTTTAATACTGCTTTGAATGAAGCAGCAAACTGGAAGAGTCTTTTGCACCATGGATGGGTTAAGACAGGCTGCAGGCAGGGTTTCCTTAATCTTTAAATCCAGGCTGTCCCCCTTGCTTCAAAAACAAGGCAGTAAACATTCTTTAACCACTTAAGCCCCGGAAGATTTTACCCCCTTCCTGACCAGGGCCTATTTTGCGATTCGGCACTGCGTGACTTTAACGGACAATTGCGCAGTCGTGCGACGCTGTACCTAAACTAATTTGACGTCCTTTTTTTCCCACAAACAGAGCTTTCTTTTGGTGGTATTTGATCACCTGTGCGATTTTTTGATCATGCGCTATAAACAAAAAAAGAGCGTCAATTTTGCAAAAATAACAATAGTTTTCAAATTTTTGTTGTATGAAATTCCCCCCCCAAAAAATGTAAAAATCTAAATTTTTTAACGTTTTAGGCCAATTTGTTTTATGCTACATATGTTTGGTAAAAAAAAAAATCGCAAAAAGCCTATTTTGATTGGTTTGCGCAAAAGTTATCGCGTTTACTAACAAAGGGAAAGATTTTTGTCATTTTTGTTGTTTTTTTTTTTAACGCGTAATGGCGGCGATCTGCGTTTTTTTTGCGGTACTGCGACATTGCGGTGGACAGATCGGACCCTTGACTGACATTTTTGGGGTTACCAGTGACATTACTACAGTAATCAGTGCTATAAATATGCACTGTTACTGTAAAATTACACTGGCATTGAAGGTGTTAACTTTTTTTGAGAGGGAGGGGTTATGTGTGTCTCTAGGGGCGTGATTCTAACTGTGATTGGCTGTGGCTTGAGGTGTAGGAACAGTGATCAACGGTCCTACGTAGTAGAACCGTATGATCACTATTCCTACACAGGGGAGAATGACAGGCGGCTTGTTTACATTAGCAGCCTGCCTTTCTCCCTCTCCACCCGACGATCGCGAGTGACCGGCGGACATCGGGTCCGCAGGTCACACGCGGGGGGGGGGGGGGGTCCGTGACCACGCGGGAGCGCGCCTCCGGCGGAACGCGCTTGCTCCCTAGACCTCACATACTACGTCGTTTTGCCTAGAGGTACGTACTAGTACTACGTCACTTTGCCTGTGAGGGGCTGACCGCCACAATAAATAGTCATGCGGCAGTCGGCAAGTGGTTAAAATCAACAATTAGGAGAAGAATTACAAATATACTTAACTTAGCCCAGACAGAAGCTGGGGGTATATCAAGGGAGGGTCCTTCTGATGAGATCCAGGAAACTATCAGGATCCCAAACCTCTCACGAACATGCTTCAGTACAGTACTGCGCCCCTTTTCTACATGATGGGGACTGAATCTGGGATATAAGGTACATTTTTTTTTTTTCTTCTCAGGTGTATTTTGGCAAATGCAGAATGTGATGTTTTTATATTGGGCAATGGGCACTGATGGATAAGGAAATCTTAAATGTTGTTGCAAGCACATAGAATAAACAAAAAAGTTGTACATTTTGTTTCAGTGAGCCTCCAAGAAATGGTCTTTTATTTATTTATTTATTTTTTAAGTACCTCTGTGACTCTTCTCTTATTGTCTCAATGTCTTCAGGTTCTCAGACAACTTCTTTCACATTCCACCACCTCTCAATCTCACTGGGCTCATTAAAATGCTCTTGTTTGACATGTTTTTGAAAACAATCCTCTTGACCCCCCACTAACCTGCCCAATTACTAGTCTGTCCCCAGTCCATCACTCTGCAGCCTGTGAAAACCCATCTCCAATCTTCCCATATGGGGCTCTCTCCACTTCTAGGCCCTCCATACCCGGATCCTTGCTGGGCTCACTCAGACGAAACAGAAGCACCAAATTAGAAAATAGCCGGACCCGGAGGTCATTGTTTCCTTGACTCGTCTGTAATCTTTGATAGCCAGGACCACCCAAACGTCACCCTGATCTCCTCAAGAACTCTGAACCGGATTCTAGAGAACCATGTGGACTGCACAAGATAGGAGGCAAGAGGATCAACATGTGAGAGAAACTATGCTGATTTTTTTTGTATAGTATAACATCTTGTAGGTTTTATGCCTTATACCTATTATCCAGTTTGCAGTACATTAGCAGTTCTATTTGCTTACTAAACGTGCAGGCTGTGATCCTGCTCAGAGGTGTTAACTGGCAGGATGAAGTGCTGGGGAATGATTGTATTATTCAGCGTCTCCATGCCCAAGTGCACCCCTTTTTTGGTTATAAACTTCTTTTTTTTTTTTGATTTAGTGTAGACATACACTTGAGGTCTTCTAATGCCTTGAGTGATTTTGGGCTTGTAGTGAGTTGATGTGACTTTAAAGAGAAAGGAGCAACCTCCAGATAAGCCTATTGTCAAAACATTCATTGCTATACTTGTCCTGGATCAGGTACTCCGATAATTAAGCATTAAAGCAGATCTTTACTGTATCTGAGCATTACAAATCAAAAACACTATTTCATTCATTTTTAATATTCAAAGCAAACTTTCCCATCCTTCTATATCTCCATGCTTTATTGTGGTGAGAAATTTCTTTGAAAAACACACCTAGCATTTCTGGCTGTGGCCATCTTGAGTAAGGGCAAATGATTAATGTAGCATTTACTTCCTGCCCTTAGCTCAAGTCTGCATGCAGGAGAGTGTGCTTAGCTGAGAAAAGGCCCTCCTCCCCTTCTGAAGCTTCCTGGGATGTATGACATCATTTGCCTAGGCAGGAAACTAGGAAGTAAGTAAAGAAATGTAAAAAATAAGTTTAAAACAAGCAAATGTAATATTCTTTCCTATCTATTTATGAATGCTAGCAGCATGAGGATTACAAATAATCAATGTTGATTGGGAGAATGAAGCTCCACTTTAAAGAGGAAGTAAACCCTCCTCTGCAAGTTGTACCTATAGGTAAGCCTATGATAAGGCTTACCTATAGGTACTGTAAATATCTCCTAAACTTGTACCGTTTAGGAGATTTTTACCTTCGATGCATCCAGTGACGTCACTGGCGCATGTGCTATGAAGGAACGGCCGCTCGTGCCGTTCCTTCAGAGCCCCGTGCCGTGACTGTCGGCTCCCACGCGCGTGCGCGGGAGTGACGTCACCACGGCTCCGGCCAATCAGATGGCCGGATGCCGCGATCCCGGAAGACGGGCAACTAGACATGTCGCCCGTCATAAAGGTGAGCGGACGGCACGGCGGGGGCTCGTTCTAAGGTAAGTATTTCATAATGAGCTAGTATGCGATGCATACTAGCTCATTATGTATTTCTCTTTCAGGTTGTAAAAAAAAAAAAAAAAATTTTTACCGAGTTTACAACCTCTTTAAGGGCAGAACTTTGAAGAGATGCCTTGATGCAGCAGTATTACTCTGCTTACAGTTGCAAATATATATACATATATATATATATATATTTTTTTTTAACCTTAATATTGAAAAAGTTTAAATAGACAATAAATGGTATTTTAATTCTCCTATCAGCTCAGCCCCCCCCCCCCCCCCCTCACCATTGTAACTGTACTGTCTCCCTTTATAATGTAAAGCACTGTGCAAACTGTTGGCACGAAATAAATCCTGTATAATAATATTTTGTGGAGACTAGCTGGACATAGTTCTGGTGGAATTTAGTATTGCTGAGTGCAGCAGCAAACCACTTGTGCTTTCACTGTTTCTAGTATCTCAAGGAAGAGTGATCTGTCAATAGACTTTAACTGGCAACAGGTATACTCGCTAGATAGTTAGTTTACAGTTGTTGTTCAGAAAAGATACTGTCTGCACTGACATTCAAAGAGCCACTAGAGGAAGCAGCTTCTAATTGTAATAACAGCTAAAATAAGAGATCGCCGAGAATATTTGACTTAAATAGTATATAAACCCAAAAAACAAATAATGGGATTTTTGAGGTACCATAAAATCCATTTCTCTGATGTCCTTCGACAGACACAGCTCTTCATCTTCTTGACTACATGGGTTATGCTGCCCCCTACAGTAGTAGGACACTAGGCAGGAAAGAACTTCACTGCGCCTATGGGATAGTCCAAGGGGTATACTCCCACTCTGCTATAGGCACTCACTTTTGTTACAAGCAGTGTCAGAAGGTAAAAACCCAACTCCATAGAAGAGTGGGTGCTGTATCCGTCAATGAACATCAGAGAAATGGATTTTACAGCAAGTCAAAAATCCCATTTTCTCTTTCGTTTATTGACGGACACAGCTTTTCATCTTCTTGACTACGTGGGGCGTCATAAAGCAGTCTCAAACATGAGGGGTAGGAACAGCAAGAAAAAACAAAACACTTCCCAAGGCTAAACATAGCTAACCAGGTAACATGGAGCTCAACCATAAAAACAACTGTAGCTCACCTAAAAAAAACACCTTCAAAGAGGACCAGGTCCTCTAAACAGCAGCCTGCAAAACCTTGCCACCAAAAGAAGCATCCGCAGATGCCAACACATCTACCTTCTAAAACTTTGTGAACGTGTGCACAGACGACCAGGTGGCTGCCTTACAAACCTGCATCACTGACACCTGG
This sequence comes from Pelophylax lessonae, assembly GCF_965119305.1. Taxonomy (NCBI): domain Eukaryota; kingdom Metazoa; phylum Chordata; class Amphibia; order Anura; family Ranidae; genus Pelophylax; species Pelophylax lessonae. The sequence goes on from NC_138771.1 coordinate 497,138,030, forward strand.
TGACGAAAGGCCCAGGAGGCACTAAGTGCCTGAGTAGAGTGCGCCTTAACAGGGAAAGGAGGAACCTGACCCTTAATTGAATAAGCCTGAATCACCATCTGTCTGATCTATCTGGAAATGGTTGCATCAGAAGCAGCCAACCCTTTGCAGGGTCCATCCGTGAGAACAAATAGGGAGTCTGACTTCCTAAAAAAACTCTGTAGCTTCCAGGTACACCCTGATTGCCCGAACCACATCCAGGGAATGCAAGGCAATTTCCTTAGGATGTTTAGGCCTGGGACATAGGAAAGGCAACACAATGTCTTCATTCAAATTGAAATCAGAGACGACTTTTGGAAGGAACGACGGACATGGACAAAGAACCAACTTATCCCTGTGAACCACCATGTAAGGTAAATCAGTGATCCTCAACCCTGGTCCTCAGGGCCCACTAACAGGCCAGGTTTGCAAGATAACTGAAATACATCCCAGGTGATATAATTTTCTGCTCAGTGATTGCAGTATTCTAGTCTGCATCTCCCCAAGGTAATACTTAAAATCTGGCCTGTTAATGGGCCCTGAGGACCGGAGTTGAGGACCACTGAGGTAAATAACAGGACAGGGCCGCCAGCTCCAAATCCCTGCGCAGAAGTATTAACCACCAAAAAGGCCACCTTTTGGGACAGTGTAAGCAGGGGAACCTCCCGAATATTTTCAAAAGGAGGCTTCTGGAGAACTGACAACACTAAATTAAGCTCCCACCGCAGCAATGGAGACAGTACTGGAGGAGCCAAATTTCCAACTCCCTGGATAAAGGTATGCACCAAGGAATGTGTGGCCAATGGACGTTGAAAGAAAACCGCCAAGACTGAAACCTGGCCCTTGATGGTACTCAAGGCCAGGTGCTGCTCAACCCCTCGTTGGAGGAAAGTCACGGTCCGAGCCACCGAAAAGAAGCGAGGGTGAACCCTAAGAGACTCACACAATGCAATGTACGTCTTTCAAGTGCAATGGTAAATCTTCCTAGAGGTAGATTTTCTAGCCTTTAAGAGCATAGGAATCACCGATTCAGACAAACCTCTATCCTTCAGCACCTGGCTTTCAACAGCCAAGTCGTCTAAGCCAGCGACTTTAAAGCAGGATGGAAGATTGGCCCTTGGAACAGCAGATCTTCCCTGAGAGGAAGTCTCCAAGGAGCATCGGTGACCAGCTGTACAAGATTGGTGTACCAAGACGGGCAGAACAGGTCTGGAGCCACTAGAATGACCGGAATACCCTCTGTCTTGATCCTGCGCAGGAATCTCGGCAGAAGTTTTTTTTTTTTTTTTAAATCAGAAGGGTTTTTTATTGAATACAATAACAAAAAACAAACACACTTTCCAATGTACAGACATGGCAATAGCTTACAATAAACAATACAGAGTATATTTAACCTAGTGTCCCCATCATCTGTCAAAACGTCCCGAATCCGTTAGCACACATCCTACAGCCCCCACCCACCCAACAACAATACGGGAGAGTAAAAACAGTGCAGTGCCCATACATCAAACATTACATGTCCCACCCATCACAAATTTATTGCAGCAGTCTGAACATTACAAGTTCCCCTGGACTCGTGTCCAGCCAGGGTGACCATATTTTATCAAATATATGCGGGCTGCCTCTATGCTGATAAATATACCTTTCCATGACCAAAGTGCTTCCCATATGCGAAACCCAAGATGCCACCGAGGGTGGCATGGAGGACTTCCAACCCAGGAGGAGGAGCTTACGAGCTTGAAACAGAGCCCTAGAGAATGCGACACGAGCCGACTCTTCCGGAAAAACCTCCTCCAAAGCTCCCAGTATACAGTAAATTGGATCTAGCGGGACCGAAGTCTGGAATAACCGGTTAAGGGTTCCCAGCACCTCGCTCCAATACCTATGAAGCTTCGGGCACCGCCACAATAGATGAATGAGATCCCCCTGGTGGCTGCCGCAACTAGCACACAAGGGGTCTGACCTCCCTCCTATCCTATGTAACCTCACCGGGGTGTAATTCACCCGAAGGACTATGTATAGCTGAGATACCCGTTGGGCAAGGTTAAGTGAACATAAGGTAACAGAAAATAGGACGTCCTCCTATTGGTCATCAGTCAGTGGACCTACATCCACCTCCCAAAGGGAGCGCGGCTTCGTGGGATAGGACTGCAGATGGTGCCCCAGTAACATTTGATAGCACTGCGATATTATTCCCTTAGATTCTGTGCACCCTTGCAACAGACGGAAGATAGGAGTGCTAGACAAAGTCCAGCAGCTCCCCTCCCCCTGTGCGCCTACTGCATGCTGAAGCTGCAGATAGGAATAATGCATGGTGGAGGGCAGGTTGAATCTGCGCTGCAGCTCCGAAAAAGATAGCAGTCTGCCATCCACAAAAATGTGTGCCAACAGGGTCACACCAAACATTTTCCGCCTAGGACCAAGCTGCAACTTCGCCAGCTTGGCATAGGAAGAACTGTCCCATATCGGGCTGTAAGCAGTAAATCCCGTCACACCCTGCATCTGCCTGCTTTTATTCCAGATTTTCTGAATTAAATTAAAGGTGGGTAACTGTTTGTTGGATTTGTGAAATTTCTGTGCCTTCAAGCCCATAGGAACAGTGGCCGACCCGGACTCTAGCAGCATCAACCGTACCGAAGAGCCCGCCGCATCATGGGAGAAGGAGTCTATCAGCTGCTGCAGCTGAGCCGCAATATAGTATATCCAGGGGTTAGGTACCGCCAACCCCCCGTTATCCTTGGGGTGCTGCAACTGTGCTAGTTTAATTCTATGGCCTGACCTCCACAATAATTTTCGAAAAAGGGTATTAACCACTCTAAATATTTGTAGGTGAATCACAACCGGGAGTTATGTAAAAAATAAAGGAGCTGTGGCATCAATATAATTTTGATAAGGTTGGCCCTGCTCGCTAGGGACAGTTTAAGCGTATTCCACGTATTAATTTTGTCCCGAAAATGGGAAAACAGGGGGTGTATGTTTAATGGACTGTAATCTGCCAGGCGGGGCGAAACCTGTACACATATATATTTGAATGAGGACACCACCGGTATGGGGCATGAGGGAGTGTGGTCCTCTCCCCGACCACCATCAACAGGGCTGATTTGGACCAGTTAATAGTCAGACCAGAGTAACGTCCAAAGTGAGAAAGCACCAACATCACCCGAGTAACTGAGGAGGCGGTGTCCCCCAAGAAAAGGAGCATGTCGTCCGCATACAACATGATCTTCTGCTGAAGGGACCCATATTCAAACCCCAAGATCCCCAGATTAGCCCTAACCAGGGCCGCCAGGGGCTCTATGGCGAAGAGCAGGGGAGACAGGGGACAGCCCTGCCTGGTGCCCCTGCCCAACGCAAAAGCCTGGGACATTCTACCCGACATCCGGATGCTTGCCTGTGGGGATGAGTAAAGCAGACGAACCCACGCAATAAATTGGTCACCAAACCCAAATTTATATAGGACCGCCAATAGATATCGCCAACCTACACTATCAAAAGCCTTGTTGGCGTCCAAGGATAGTAAACCTCTGTTTCCCATGTCTGCCATTAGCTGCATGTTAAGGTAAAGGCGTCTAAGGTTTGTGGCTGTAGACTTGTGCGGCATAAAACCAGCCTGGTCAGGGTGTATGATTGATGAAATAATGCCATTGACCCGGATCGCCAGAACCTTTGCCAGGATCTTAACATCACTCTGAAGAAGAGAAATGGGCCTGTATGATCCCGGGTCAAGCGGATCCTTTCCAGGTTTAAACAGCAATATCACATTGGCCCTAGACATCAAGGATGGGAGATGCCCCTCCTCGATAGAGGCATTAAACACTTCTAATAATCGTTGCAAGATCTGCTCGCCATACTGGGTATATACCTCCATGGGCAGACCATCCTCCCTCGGGACCTTGCACGTCGGGAATGAGCTTGCTGCCGTCTGCAGTTCCTCCAGGGTCAGAGGGGCGTCTAACGCTCTCTTGTCCCCCTTGGACAGAGAGGGCAGAGCAATCCCAGAGAGGTACGTAAAAAGATCTTGATCATTGTAAGCGTCTTGCGACCCATAAAGATTCTCATAAAAGGCAGCTAATTCAGATATAATTTGCGTTGGTTCATTAACCACCCTGCCAGCAGAGGAACGAATGGAACCTATCGCCGGGGACTGTTGCTGAGACCTGGCAATTTTCGCCAACAGTCTTCTCCCCCTCCTCATAAAAAGCTAGCTTAGTGAAAAACCTCTTGCGTTCCGCAGAGGAAGATTGCAGGCGCTCCAATGAGTCCTGGGCCGACAGCCAAGCCTCTCTCGCGGACTCTGCAGGATCAATAACATAAGCCAATTCCAGCTGCAACACCTGGTTACCCACCTTCTCCAAGAGCTCAGGAGTTCCGTTTGATAGCTGCAATTTCAGCAATAAACACCCCTCTAAGATAGGCTTTGAATAGTCTCCATGTTAAGGCGACATTGGCGTCCTGTCCCTGGGATTGGAAGAAGTGGTCTATTTAAGCCTCAATGCATTCCGGTGAGGTAAATAGCTTGAGCCAGAAAGCATTGGGTTTCCAGGGGGCCCTAGGCAAGGTGGATGGGGGCTACGCCAGCAGCCATAAAGCTACAGGGAAATGATCAGATATGCCCCGCAGGAAATACTCCCCCCTAGAGGTGGAATCAACCAGGGTAAGGGAGTCTATGCACATATCAATGCGGGACAGGGAGCCTTGTGCTTTGGAGAAGCACAAAAACTGCCGCTCGGCAAGGTTGCGGATGCGCCAAATATCAATCCAGCCTACCTCCGCAAGAAGGAGACTAAAGGCCGTGCCCCTGCCACCCCCAAGGGGAGAGATCGGGGGATGCCTGTCTAAGCCCGGGTCTAAATAATAATTAAATATAAGTGCAAGATAATGCACCTGGGGCGTAAAAACCCAAGGGCAGAATATAGAATATTTGACACAGTCCTGACCTCAGTATCTGAGGAAAGGGATTTAGGAGTAATTATTTCAGAAGACTTAAAGGTGGGAAGACAATGTAATAGAGCAGCACGAAATGCCAGCAGAATGCTTGGATGTATAGGGAGAGGTATAAGCAGTAGAAAGAGAGAAGTGCTTATGCCGCTGTACAGAACACTGGTGAGACCTCACTTGGAGTATTGTGCGCAGTACTGGAGGCCATATCTCCAGAAGGATATAGATACTCTAGAGAGTTCAGAGAAGAGCTACTAAACTAGTACATGGTTTGCTGGAAAAAACTTACCAGGAAAGGTTAAAGGACCTTAACATGTATAGCTTGGAAGAAAGAAGAGACAGAGGGGATATGATAGAAACTTTTAAATACATAAAGGGAATCAACTCGGTAAAGGAGGAGAGCATATTTAAAAGAAGAAAAACTACCACAAGAGGACAGTTTTAAATTAGAGGGGCAAAGGTTTAAAAGTAATATGAGGAAGTATTACTTTACTGAGAGAGTAGTGGATGCATGGAATAACCTTCCTGCAGAAGTGGTAGCTGCAAATACAGTGAAGGAGTTTAAGCATGCATGGGATAGGCATAAGGCTATCCTTCATATAAGATAGGGCCAGGGACTATTCATAGGATTCAGATATATTGGGCAGACTAGATGGGCCAAATGGTTCTTATCTGCCGACACATTCTAAGGTTTCTATGTTTAAAGTCTCCCATGATCACCAAGGGAACGTCAGGTTTGTTTGCCAGGTACTAAAGACAGCAACTGCAGCACTTCCCGCGAAAATGGGGGCGGGATGTACACAAAAGCCAGCAGCAAGGTCACAGTATACAGTGTACAGTACAAAAAAACAAATCGGCCTGAGACGTCAACTAGCGAGTCATGCTCCTGAAAGGCCAGAGCCCTGTGTATCAAGACACTCACCCCACGGGAATAAGCGGAGTGGAGTGGAGTGATATGCCTTACCCACCCAGGGGTACTGAAGGAGATCCATGTTGGTCCCCAGGAGATGCGTCTCCTGCAGACCAATGATAGCATGACGGAACCTACGCAGGCAGGCAGACATCATAGTTTGTTTAAGAGGATCATTCACTCCGTGGACATTCCAAGACACAATCGGTGTTGAGGACATATCAAAACAATAAAGATAAACTGAGGATATGAACCAGCGAGGGCCGGCCGACCCACCGCTGCCCAACGGAAGTGGGCATAACAGTCCGTTGAAGTAGGCCATGCGATGTACAGGAAACAGGACATGGCGCACAGGAAAACTGCACATTGGAAAGACATGGAAAGTGCAAAACAGTCAGTGCGCAGTGAACAAAATAAAAAAAAATAATAGTAGAAGAAGGATAGATCCAAGTACAGGGCCACGGTCAACTGAACATTGCTCCCCAGGCCCAGGAGCCATAAAAAACATGAAAGTAGCAAAGGCCTTGCGCCAACCGAATGACAAGCCTCAAGCCTGGGAGCCCATGACCCCAGAAAGTACACAAATAGCCAGATCGCCAGTAGCATGTGCATAAGGCAAGGCTAATACGCTCCGTGACAAATATGTGGTGGCGGTTGTCACATGCTGATTGTAGTATCATAGTGAAAGTTCCTCATCAAATAAACATAAGAAAGAAGGGGACGTAGTGCCCAAGAGTGTAGAGTATTCAGGGGATATCAGTGGAGTTCAGCCAGCCTGTAAGATTCTGGTACCTTCGGTACCCTTCCAGCCCATTTCTTCCGCATTGCGTTCCACCATTTAGGTAGGTGGAACGCATATAGCTACCTGTCCCTTTAATTCTCATGACGTCATCACTAGGCACCGCTCTGAGCGGCTATTTCAATCGCCGGCTTTCACTCACGAGGTGTTCGTGCAAACCGCTTGTTATACAGCCTTGTCTGACGCTGCCGAAGCCTCCAGCTATTTCCCCAGTATCTGGATAGACCGGAGTCTCGCTACTTGATCCTGTATCTTGCTACTGATCCTGTATCTCGCTACCTGATCCTTATCTCATTACCGGAACCCTCATCTCTCTAAACCAACTAGTGATAAGTACCCCACAGGGGATTCCTTCCTATCAACTTACACTATCTACTCTTGCATACTAAAGACTGTTGCTATCTATGCATTACTATTTCTATCATCTGCACTGTTACATAGATTGCTAGCTCTTGAGTCTACTACCATCTATATCCTTGCACTGAGTTAGCAATTCCTGTACACTTCATCTGCTGTCCCCTACCACCTGTTATTTGTACATGATTGCTAACCTATCTGCATACTATCTATCACCATCTGCTAACACTCCTGAACATTACTATTGAGTGCCTATCATTGCTATCACTACTCACGCCTGTCCTTTCAGCACATCACCTCTATACTATCGTATACAACCTATCACTCCAGGAACATCTTATCTGAGTGCCTGTATATTTGCATGCTGAGGCAGGCTGGGCCACAATGATGAGTCTGGAGAGTTGGATATGGTGATTCAACACATCTCTACACGACTACTGAGTGGAAATTCTGCAGCTGCAAATCCAGTTCACTAAACAAACGCCGGAGCGTTACAGATTGCACGAACCTGAAAAAAAAAATGGATTCAGCAGAATTAGCCACTCATGTGTTACAACTAACACAAAAGGTAGATGCATTAATCCTTTCCCTTGCCGAAGTGAAAAATGAAAATCAGACTTTGAGACAGCAGATAGCCCGTGTTTCACAGCTCACTGCTGCTCAACCTCGTGAGCCCAAAATAAACCCTCCTCTAGTGTTTACAGGTGATCGGAAAAAATTTAGTGAATATAAAAACGCATGTCAATTGCTTTTTAATTTAAAACCTCGTACTTACACTACAGACCAAATTAAAGTCTGCACCACTATCTCTTATTTGTCGGGTGATCCACAGGCTTGGGCAGACTCTCTCTTTGAGAAAAATGACCCTCTTCTTAACTCCTATCCTTTATTCTTAGCAGAACTCGCTAGCTTATATGAAGACCCAAATAGGCAGAGTACTGCTGACAGCCAATTGAGGGCTTTAAAACAAGGAAGGAGACCTGTTGAAGACTTCGTAGCAGAGTTCAAAAGATGGACCCTTGATTCAGGGTGGAATGATGCATCTTTGCGAACCCAGTTCAGACTCGGGTTATCAGAAGCCGTTAAAGACGAGCTCGCCCGAGCGGATTTACCTGGCACTTTGGATGCCTTAATACAACTCAGCATCAATATTGACAGGCGACTGCGAGAAAAAGGCTGAGAAAATGGGAGTACCATTATCCAATCCTTCTCGGGTCTCGCCCATTGACCCTACTCCTATGGAGGTAGGAACCATACGCCCACCATTATCGTCTACTGAACGAGCCAGGAGAAGATCTGAAAATCTCTGCATGTACTGCGCCTCCCCGGATCATTTGATAAGCGTCTGTCCCCTTGTCCGCAAAAAAGAGGGTGAGTGTTCACATGTCTTGCTGGGGGGATTAACAACTTCTTTTTCTAATCCCTATCTTTTTATTCATTTGACCTTACAGTGGGACCACAATAGGATCACCACCAAGGCTATGATCGACACAGGATCTTGTGGGAACTACATTGACACTAGTTTTGTTGCTTTAAATAAAATACCTATTATTTCAAAATCTAAACCTGTCTCTGTTAGTTTTATTAACGGTATTCCGTTATCTTCTGGTCCAATTACCAATCAGACACAAGCACTCCTTGCTACTGCTAACGAGTCTCATGCTGAGACCACCACTTTTGATGTATTACCTTCACCACATTTTCCCATTATTTTGGGACTTCCCTGGTTACACATACATCAACCAATCATTGATTGGAAAACACGGACTTTAACCTTCCCCTCTCACTACTGCGAGACCACGTGTAACCTTCAATCATATAAAAAAATCCTGTCCATGGTGTCAGATGAAATTTCACCACCACCATGTTATCAGGATCTATCAGAAGTCTTCCTTGAGAAAAATGCTCAAGTATTGCCTCCCCATAGGGACTACGATTGTTCTATTGATCTACTCCCTAATAGTAAACTACCTTTCGGTCATGTTTATCCTCTTTCTCAGGATGAACTTTCTCATCTCAAGGAATACTTGGATGAGAATTTAGCGAAAGGGTTTATTTTAAATTAGGATTTAAGTCTTAGGCCTATTATTGACTATAGGCAATTAAATACCATTACGATAAAGGATCGCTATCCTTTACCTCTCATTCCCGAACTCATTGAACAAGTGCGCGGAGCTACCTACTTTTCAAAATTGGACCTAAAAGGGGCATACAACCTCATCCGAATCCGTAATGGGGATGAGTGGAAGACGGCATTCAGAACCAGATACGGATTATTCGAATATCTAGTAATGCCTTTTGGGTTGTGTAATGCTCCAGCAGCATTTCAGCGATTCATAAATGACATCTTCAGAGACTTACTTGATGTTTGTGTTGTGGTATATCTGGATGATATACTCATTTATTCTCAGTCCTTGTCCGAACATGTAAGACATGTAAGACTTGTGCTATCCAGATTACTTGCACACAATTTATACGTAAAATTGAGAAAATGCCTATTTCATAAGGAAGAAGTACTATTCCTAGGATACATCATATCTAAGAACGGTATCAAGATGGATATGAGCAAGATATCGTGTATACTGGATTGGCCTGTACCAACAACTCGTAAGGCATTACAACGATTCCTTGGATTTTCAAACTTCTATAGGAAGTTCATCAAGAACTTCTCTTCTATTGTGAGACCGCTCACACAACTTACAAGTGTAAAGAAACCATTCAAATGGTCTGAAGAAGCAAATAAAGCTTTCCGCTTTTTAAAATCAAGCTTCACTTCTGCTCCCATACTACGCCATCCAGACCCATCCCTCCAATACATCCTGGAGGTAGATGCGTCAAATATGGCTGTAGGAGCAGTTCTTTCCCAACGACCAACGAATACTTCACCACTCCACCCAGTTGCTTTTTTCTCTAAATCACTAAGTAGCCCAGAGGTGAATTACCCAGTGGGTGAAAAAGAGTTGCTTGCCATAAAACTGGCACTAGAAAATTGGCGACATTTACTTGAAGGTACTCGATTGCCAATACTCATATATACAGATCATAAGAATCTCCAATACCTTCAGACCAACAAGACTCTTTCCCACCGGCAAGTACGTTGGTCATTATTCTTCCTAAGATTCAACTTCCTAGTGACCTACACGCCTGCAGACAAAAACAAAAAAGCGGATGCGCTATCACGGCTAACCAAAGATAACTGCGCCGAAATCCCTTCACTTCCTATAATACCCCATGACCGTATTATTGGTGTTGTTCGTTCCTTGAAGGAAGAGATTCTGCACAGTATAGGACTGGATTCACCACCACCACAACTAAGTGCTGATGCAGAAGGCTTCCTCTACTTTAACGACAAACTCTACATACCTCCTGGTATGCGTACCAAGATCTTGGAATTATCACATGACGTACCTATGGCAGGACATATGGGTATGACTAAGACATTCAATTTGCTCACCAGGCAATTTTGGTGGCCTGATATGAAGACGTCTGTACAAAAATTTGTTTCCTCATGTGACATCTGTGCAAGGTCCAAAATTGACACTACAAAACCATCTGGTCTACTTTGCAGTCTACCAATACCCAAAGTTCCATGGGAAGTTGTGTCCTTAGACTTTATAGTAGAATTACCACCTTCCAAAGGATTTACTACCATTCTAGTGTCAGTGGACCATCTGACAAAGATGTCACATTTCATTTCTATTCGCAGACTACCTTCATCTAAGGAAACAGCGGAATTACTAGTGAAACATGTGTTCAAGCTACATGGAATTCCAAAGACTCTTTTATCTGACCGAGGTTCACAGTTCATCTCCAAGTTTTGGCAAGCTCTATGTCATATACTACGAATTGAGCGAAAACTTACTTCTCCCTACCACCCTCAGACCAATGGACAAACTGAAAGAGTCAACCAGTGCATTGAACAATATTTGCGTTGCTACACCTCATACCTACAGGATGATTGGGTGGACCTCCTCCCTCTGGCAGAATTTGCTTACAATAACGCAACCCACAGTACTACTAAGCAAAGTCCATTCTACCTAAACTATGGGTTTCATCCCACACTTCTTCCACCACGCATCCTGCCATCAAGTAACCCAGTAGCCTCTGACTATCTTACCCAAATAAAAGACTCTCTGGGTTTACTTAACACCACCATCTCACATGCTCATAGCCAACAAAAAAGGTACTACGACCTCCGTAGAAGACCTTCTCCTCAATATGCCATTGGGGATCTCGTTTGGCTATCTACGAAAAACTTAAGGTTAAAGATCCCCAGTAAAAAGCTTGGGCCTTTGTTTCTAGGACCTTTCCCAATTGAGAAGCTCATTGGGAGAGCTGCAGTTCAACTCACCTTACCGGCAGATCTTAAAATACACCCCATCTTTCACGTGTCGCTACTGAAACCACATGTTCCCAACCAAGGAATAAGACCTACCATCTCGCCTCCACCTCCACTACAAGTTGAGGGCGGAGAAGAATTTGAGATTAAGGAGATTTTGGATTCTCGTATCCATAGAGGGGAAACTCCAATATCTCATAAGATGGAAAAACTATGGACCCCAAGACGACACCTGGTTGGATACTTCTGACGTTCACGCTCCCAGGCTTATAGGAAGGTTTCACTCCAAATACCCGGAGAGACCAGTGCTATAGGCCTTCCGGAGCCGGCCTTAAGGGGGGGGTACTGTAAGATTCTGGTACCTTCGGTACCCTTCCAGCCCATTTCTTCCGCATTGCGTTCCACCATTTAGGTAGGTGGAACGCATATAGCTACCTGTCCCTTTAATTCTCATGACGTCATCACTAGGCGCCGCTCTGAGCGGCTATTTCAATCTCCGGCTTTCACTCACAAGGTGTTCGTGCAAACCGCTTGTTATACAGCCTTGTCTGACGCTGCCGAAGCCTCCAGCTATTTCCCCAGTATCTGGATAGACCGGAGTCTCGCTACTTGATCCTGTATCTCGCTACTGATCCTGTATCTCGCTACCTGATCCTTATCTCATTACCGGACCCCTCATCTCTCTAAACCAACTAGTGATAAGTACCCCACAGGGGATTCCTTCCTATCAACTTACACTATCTACTCTTGCATACTAAAGACTGTTGCTATCTATGCATTACTATTTCTATCATCTGCACTGTTACATAGATTGCTAGCTCTTGAGTCTACTACCATCTATATCCTTGCACTGAGTTAGCAATTCCTGTACACTTCATCTGCTGTCCCCTACCACCTGTTATTTGTACATGATTGCTAACCTATCTGCATACTATCTATCACCATCTGCTAACACTCCTGAACATTACTATTGAGTGCCTATCATTGTTATCACTACTCACGCCTGTCCTTTCAGCACATCACCTCTATACTATCGTATACAACCTATCACTCCAGGAACATCTTATCTGAGTGCCTGTATATTTGCATGCTGAGGCAGGCTGGGCCACAATGATGAGTCTGGAGAGTTGGATATGGTGATTCAACACATCTCTACACGACTACTGAGTGGAAATTCTGCAGCTGCAAATCCAGTTCACTAAACAAACGCCGGAGCGTTACACAGCCCCATCTTCACGCCCAAGGCGACGCAGACCTTGCTCATCGACGTCTAGCCAGGCAGTCGCATCCTGTGCAGTTTCAAATAAGTGGTTTTGGCCCCTGGCAGTCACCCGGAGCTTTGCTGGGAATAACATGGCATATGATAAACGCAGCTGCTTCTTGACTTCCGTAAACTTTGATCTCCTGCGCTGCACCTCAGCAGAGAAGTCAGGGTAGAATGAGACCTTAGCACCTTTATAATGAATGACTCCAATTTCTCTAGCCAGACAAAGCACCACCTCTCTATCCTTATAATTCAGGAGTCAGGCCAGGATGCAGCGAGGAGGGTTGCCGGAGTCCAAGGAAGCTAAAAACAGACCTCCAGAAGATCAGGGAGAGGGCCACCCGAACATCACGCAGCGGGCGGGGGGGCAGTTGGTTAGCAACATCACTCACCCTACCCTCAACAGCCGTGGTCCGCTCCCTGATCTTCTGGAGGTCTTGATGTAAAAGGGACACTGTTTCTCACAGCCCCCTAAAGTTCTCCTTGAGGTCATCTACAGATGCAGTGCACTTATGGATAGCGTGCAGGATCTCACTAAGAGAGGGCTGGGCAGCATCCTCCAAGGATCATCAAACATGTCAGGCAGAGATTCAGTCTGTTGATCTAAGGCAGTGGTTCTTAACCTGGGTTCGATCCAACCCCAGGGGTTCGGTGGGTCTGTCTCGAGGGTTCAGCACACCCTTCGCTAGTACCACTTCGCTGTCAGGGACTATTTCTCCAGTTTCGGGCATGTCCTTTTGCTCCCGCTCCGCGAAGTCATCATGGAAATACATAAAATCCAGTGGCGTAGCGTGGGGGGTGCAGGGGGGGCTGGCCGCACCGGTCGCAACATCTGGGGGAGGCGCATCCGCTCCGCAGTGTCATGTCACTCACTCTGTCATAATAGGCTGGCCGTCGCTGCCCGCTGAGTCTGCTCGCACTCGCAGCTCTCTCTGCCCCTGGCTCACTCTCACTGCTGGCTGTGCAGAGGGACTGTCTGGGGGAGGGACTAACCCGTGTAGCGGCCGCCCAGCGCAGTGCTGGAGAGAACCACCAGGCCAGGCAGCCGCAGCAGCAGAAGAAGCCGGCAGGTGAGAGGCCAGAGTGGCAGTGGTGACAGTGGTGCTGCAGCCTGCAGGAGGAAAACCTAGCTTGTGATCGGGGTCGGGACACAGGTGAAAAAAAGTTAGGACTGGAATAGTACTGGCTGTACTAGTCTAGTGACTGACTGTCTGACTGACTGTGTGAGAACACTGAGAAGACTATGTAAAGGGGATCTATTTTATGGGGAACCTGGCCTGCTGTAAGGGGGGAGATCTAAATGGGGGACAGGACCTCACGTCCCCCTGGCCTGCTGTAAGGGGGGATCTATATGGGGGACATGATCCCCCATATAGATCCCCCCTTACAGTAGGCCAGGGTGAGGTGAGGTCCCTCATATAGATCCCCCCCCCTACAGCAGGCCAGGGTGAGGTTAGGTCACTCTGGGGTCCCCCATATAGATCCCCCTTACAGCAGGCCAGGGTGAGGTTAGGTCACTCTGGGGTCCCCCATATAGATCCCCCCCTACAGCAGGCCAGGGTCCGGACCTCACCTCACCCTGTCCTGCTGTAAGGGGGGAGATCTATATGGGGGACAGGACCTCACCTCACCCTGGCCTGCTGGCTGTAAGGGGGGATCTATATGGGGGACCTGGGATCTATATGGGGGACCTCACCCTGGCCTGCTGTAAGGGGGGATCTATATGGGGGACCAGGTCCCCCATATAGATCCGCCCTTACAGCAGGCCAGGGTGAGATGAGGTCCCGTCCCCCATATAGATCTCCCCCCTTATAGCAGGCCAGGGTGAGGTGAGGTCCCGTCCCCCATATAGATCCCCCTTACAGCAGGCCAGGGTGAGGAGAGGTCCCTCATATAGATCCCCCCTTACAGCAGGCCAGGGTGAGGAGAGGTCCGGGGTCCCCCATATAGATCCCCCTCACCCTGGCCTACTGTTGAGGGGGTGATCTATATGGGGGACGGGACCTCACCTCACCCTGGCCTGCTGTAAGGGGGGGATGCTGGACATAAAAACAAAGGAAAGGAACAGACTTTGTGGCGAAAATGACATGAGAGTGGCACTTGCCAAGATAAAGCCGCGCATTTCTGAACTGGTCTCTGAAAGACCACAGCAGAAGTCACACTAATTTGCAGTAAATATTCATTATTATGTTTTTGTGTGAATGATTTTTGTGTCATGATGTGTGAAAATCATGTTTTAATGGTTTTGTTCTTTGTTCTTAATGGTTTTGTTCATTTTGTGCACCTATGTATAAATATATACCTAAAATAATATATACCTATGTTTTGAATTTGAAAAAATCATATTTTATTTTTCCAATTAAGAAGGGTTCGGTGAATGCGCATATGAAACTGGTGGGGTTCAGTACCTCCAACAAGGTTAAGAACCACTGATCTAAGGGGACTGTATCATCCAGCAAGCCCGCGTCCTCCCTGTTAGCAGAGGCAGGGGAGAGCGCAGGGCCCTGAGCGGCGTGCAGAGGAGAATCAGCAGGTACAGGGAGCTTCTGGGCATAGTACAGCATATCCCTAGATTGGCCTTTATGCTTTGGGGGCTTTGAGGACTTACCCCCCTGCTCAGCTTTCTTCTCCATGCCTCGTGGCGGCTTAGGATGCTGCGACTGCTGGCGCCATCTTGGTCAGCATGGGGTGCTGCGGCTTCTCCTCTGTTCCCCCGAGTCATCTTCCGCTCATTAACTCCTTCCAGCGGGTCCGGGCAGGGCAAAGCCCCGGTGGGCACTGAATATGGTGGAATCCAGGCAGGATTGTAGGTGAGGACAGGATGAATGCCAGGATAAACAGCGGGAGCTCCGTGCAGCACGTCTGCTCACATGCCTCGCCAGGCCAAGCCCCCCCTCGGCAGAAGTTTGAGAGGAGGAAAGGCGTAAATCAGACGATACTGACGCCACTAAGGCATCTGTGGTGCTGGCTAGAGGATTCCGAGACCGTGGCACAAACCTCTGAGACTCTGCTTCCAAAAGCAGATTGTCCAGGTACCCCTGGCACTGGGACCAAAATTTTTGTTAAGATCTGAGGAGCGGAGGCGAGACCAAAGGGTAACTCTACAAACTGATAATACTCCTCGCCCATGGTAAAGCTGAGGAAGCGCTGCTGACCGGCACATATTGGGATGGTAAGGTAGGCACCCTTGATGTTGATAGAAACGAGAAAATCCCTCTGGTGTAGGAACGCCACTACCGTGTGGACTCCATTCGGAACGTCTGTACCAGCACAAAGCAGTTTAGCGCCTTGAGGTCCAGAATTGGACGTACCTTACCTTCCTTCCTGGGAACTGTAAACAGGTTTGAGTAAAAACCTTAAAAACTTTCCGATGTCTGAGGAGGAACAGTAAACAGGTTTGAGTAAAAGCATTGAAAACGTTCCGATGTCGGAACCGGAACAAGTAGCAAGTCTTGCACTGCCACAGTGAGACCCCCTAAGCGATGCGGGAACAAGCGCAGGTTGGAAAGGAAGAATCTTTCTGGAGGATAAGATTCAAACTCGATGCCAGACCAGGTCCTCTTAGAACCACCGGTGGAGGCCCTGAAGGGCTTAGATCTCTTGTCTTGAGACCCTGAGGGGCGAAAAGGCCTCTAATGGGCTGAAAAGAACAGCCCCTGTCTGCGACAGGGTTCCTTACCCTTGGAAGCCTGTGGAAGAAGAGTACTCTTCCCTCTTGTGAGGCCTTTTATGATGTCATCCAAGGAAGCTAAAAAACAGGCGATCCCCCACGAATGGAAGATCGGATAAGGCCTTCTTAGAAGTCTGGTTCGCAGACCAGCATTTCAACCAGATAATACACTGCAGGACCACTGCTGAGACAGACAGGCAGGATATCAAGGGAGCCGCATCCAAAGAGGCATCACAGAAAAACTGTAGCCCCTGGACCAATTGATTGGCCAGCTCTACAAAGGAGGAGGGGAGCTGTTCCCCCTCCAGGTCCCGGCATAGAAGTTTTGCCCACTTGGTCATAGCTTGTGATACCAGGGCAATAGTAAAAACCGGTCTCAGTGCCGAACCGGCCACAATGAACAAATGGCGGGTCAAGGCCTCCTATCAGCCAGGTCTGTAAAGACCCGAGACTCTTCAAATCGGAATTACAGTGGCTTTATTCAACCTGGAAACCAGGGAGTCCACTACAGGAGGAACCGTCCATTTTTTAAGGAGGGAATCCTCATAAAGGTACTACATTGCGAAAGGCTTAGGGATTGCAAAAGTGTGTTTTGTGACAATATTGTCAAAGAAAGCGGGAAAGGGAATACCTTCTCCGCCTTGGAGGACCTGTGGGAGCCAAAGGTGACCTGTGCATCTGATGCTGCTTAAGTCGCATCCTCCATCTGTAAGGTTTCTCGCACTGACACAATCAGCGCATTCACTAGCGCATTTTTATGCGTTGCTAGAGGAGCAGAGGAATCATCCTCACTATCAGAGCACACGTGGACACGTGGACGCAGACCCTGAAGGATAACTCACATCGGCGGCGGGCAAATCAGATTCAGGATCGGATGAGAGAGAGGAAACAGGTGAAGGCGGCGGATGCTTTTTGCAGTGCAGTCAGTTGTTGGGAACCGGAGGGTCCCACAGCCCTTGAGAGGGTATCAGGTGGAGAGATGTGCTCCAAGGACTCAAATAGTGGAGAGGGGAACCCTCACAAAAAAAGGTGTAAAACACTGCAAGGGACACCCCGCCACGCTGGTGGCACCACAAGGCCCAGCACAGAGCACAACCGCTGCTACAGAAGAAAATGGGAGAGAAAACCCCACAAAAACTCACCACCAACGATCAGGCACTCACAACACCAAGCTAACTGCACACCATGCGTCGATCAGGAAAGGAAAGATCCAGGAGTCAGCACTAGGGGCTGAGGAACAGCTCCCACTGCCCATCCAGCTTCAAAAACATGGCCGCCGCTATTTTAAAATGGGAAACCACAAGAAAATAGCCGATGAGGCTACACAAACATGGCCTGCTGTTCTGTAGTACAAAAGGTTACAAGAAAATGGTAGCCCCCACGTGGCTCTACGGTGGGGACACCGGGAGCTCGAAAATGATCCCAACAGGAAGGGGGGCCCTAGCAGGCACCCCCATCAGGCCCAACCTCCTCCCAAATATTGATCATCTGTTTGCTGGCGGTGCACTCCCCCACTTCACCCTCCTTCACCCTCATCACCAGCTCGACACCCTAGACCCACCCAAAGGTATGGCCACCCCATGGTGGGGGGTGTGGGTAGATGGGGGATAACAAGGTCACAGAGGACCACCGAGAAAGGGGGCGGCGCTGCAATGGAAGGAGGGTAACCCGGGGGTACAACCATCCCAGGGAGGAGTCCATGTCCACCCCAAAACCCTCCAGGGGTAGAGGGGGAGCAGCTACTTACCACACCAGAACCAGGTGGGCACCGCTCCAGACAGATCACCACTCCATCGGAATGTAGGCGCTGTCGGCCAGGAGGAACGCTGTGACTCAGGCCGATACCAGGTCGTATGCGCCCTCGCGAGACGTTTAACTTGCAGGCTAGCCCTCGTCCAGTGGGGCTAGGTCACGCCTGACCTAGCGCAGAGCTGAAGTCCGCACGCGTTCACTGGCCACACTGGGGGGACCCTCTGGATCTAGATTATTCAGTCTGCCACCCAGTCTGGCAGTTGATTGTAGATTCACACAGGAACAAAATAAAAAAAAAAGAGGAAAAAATTTAATTTAATAAGAAAAAATCACCAGGACCAGAGATCCCAGCAAGGAACTAGGTCCTTACTCCTGACTAGGCAGAAAAAAACCGAGTGCCTATAGCAGAGAGTGGGAGTGCCCCATAGGCGTAGTCAATTTCCTTTCCTGCCTAGTGTCCTACTCCTGTAGTGAGCAGCATAACCCACATAGTCAAGAAGATGAAGAGTTGTGTCCGTCAATGAACGAAAGAGAAATATGTATTTCAACCAGCCTTTAAATATTAAATATCAGGTTAAGAATATTTTTAATATGTACAGAAAATACCTGTTGGTCTTGCCAGACATGCAGGGTGTTTTTTACTTCCCGAGAGCAGAATAGACAGAGCAAAAATCTTATCTTTCTTTTGTAAACTACTAGTCCCATCAATCCACTTTGTAATGAAGCAAAGTTCAGCCTGTGACAACCATGACTGCCCTGTAGATACAGTAGAAGGGCAAGTAAGGGTGGTATTTGCATAATTACCAGGTGAAAATAAAGGGGAAAAAAACCCTAAAAAACAAAAAACCATACGTAAAGGCCCCGAGTTCCTTCTTGTGATTTTAGAAGCGTGATTCACACGAGTTTCTGCATGTCGTGCATAGGGCATACCATTCACTTGAATGGACTATACTATGCACATTTGTCACATTGAAGAATCTCAGGGACCAAATTTTGGCCTTGAGCCATGAGCTCCTTTTACATGTGTGTTTTGCTATAATTTATGTAATAAAAAAAAAAAGTGTTTTGCTATGATTCTTGTGCATTTTGTCATGCGGCAATCATGAAAAAAATAAAAATAAAATCGCACTGCAAATTCGTTCAGGGCGAATGGCACCCAAACGCACATCACATGTTTTAACGTAATCTGGAATTCCAGGCAGAATCGCACCGATTCTGCCGACGATTCCTAACCATTCAAGTGTGAACAGGGTCTCAGGACTAGCACAATCTTTTTCAACTTGAGTTCCAAGGCACCCTGGGGTGCTATATGGGCTCTTCAGGATGCCAAGATGTGCCAATAAGCTAGTGGTGGATCAAACCTGCCTTTTTTGTTACACAAAGCCACAGGCTTTTAATTTACAGCATTACAACCTTGGGAACCACACATGCCAGTCGCCGGCGTACTAACAACCAATTACATCATTGGTTAATAGGAAGAACATCAGGCGCCTGCATGGCATCCTTTGTTTGGCCCTCTAGGTCAGCACTGGGGTAATGTCAGCTGCACGAGGAAGAGAAGCTGAGGGAGAGAAACGCTGGAATATATGTTGGTTCATGTGTAAAGGTATATTTGCGTTATAAAAAAACAAATAATTTTTAATACTGGGAGACCTATGTGTGTGGATGCTTCTTTATGTAAAACTATTAGTTTAATTTGTACATTTTAGAATGGGATGCATAATTTCAAAGGGTGTCTTGACTGAAAAAAATATTTTGAGAAACACTGGGCTAGACTTATATTACATTTTTGTTCTTGGGTTTAGATATAATTTTAACAAGCATTTTACAGCTCTCACATGTCATAGTGCTAACATATTTCGCAGTGCTGTACAGAGACACTGACTATACACTGATCCTCTATAATGCCTGAACAAAGATGGTTTTGTTCTCCTGGAGAAAAGACGATATTGTCAGGTAGAGTACTGTGATTTTTGTGAAAAGTAATAAACAACTGTTAAGGCTAGTACACACTTGACGAAAATCGGACAAAATATTTTCCGATTTTTCTCTCTCTTGTTCAGCGTTCATTACGGTTTTTAGTTGACAGTGCATAAATGTTCACGAAATTACTCATCAGATTTATTTTTTTTTTGGGACGTTTGTTCCTAGACTTCCGGGTCATCAGTAACTTCAGATCATGCGCGGTCTTTCGTATCTGATTTTTCGCAGACGTACTGCATACACATTAAGCGAAAATTGCTGGGAACGGACGATAAAAATTTTGGTGTTTGTCCCTCCGTTTTTTTCGTTGAAAATGTCGGCATTGGCTGCTGAAAATTGTGTACACACTAGCCGAAAATCGTACGATTTTACCTCGGACGGGAATTTTCGGCAGATTTTCTACTAGTGTGTACCCCACTTTACACTGACACATTACTTAGCATGCATATGCTTAACATAAAATATCTGACGTTAGGTCTACGTTAATCAAATTTGTCACACTCCACTCTTCCGTGCTGTATGCAGACTTGGGGGTGCACAATTATTGCTTCTCCAATCAGAAATGTGAGGTAACTGCATTTAACTTAAAGCCAATGCCTTTGATGCATTTAATTCAGTCGATAAAATAAAACTCAAATGTCACACTTTTTTTCATTCGTTTTTTTTCTTTATTTTATTTTTTAACATTTTTTGGCATCTTGTGTCAGGGGAAAAAACAAAACAATAATAAAAAAAAATTAGTACATAAAGAATGACAGGATACATGAATCTTTTCGCAACCAGAAGCCCAGGGATGCAGCTGAATGCCACTCTCGGAACCCTCTGGAAAGACGAAGACTGAAATATTTTTTGTTAAAAAAAGTTTTTACAAGGTTTAAAAAAGGCACAAAACAGCCCAATAAAATACAGAGTGTTGTGCGTTTTGGTATAAAATTTGACTATTTTTAATTTATTACTAAAAGGCGATGTCTGAACTATCAATAGAATTATGACGCAGTGCCTCCAGCCGATTACGGCAAATAATTTAATATCTAAGAAAAAAAACCCAATTAATTTTGTTCAGACACTCATAGTATACCACGCAATTTTCCCAAGTTCTTTTTTTATCAGTTAATTTCTTTTTAAAAGCATATACCAATCTTAGTGAAACAGTCTACAGTAGGGAATATATATATAAGAATATTTATTCGCAAGACATATTTTCACCATAAATGATCATACTTGAGTGACACAAAGAGATAACCTTACATAAAATATCAACTTAAAACGATAAATGCAATGTGATATTTAGCTAAACGATGAAAGTAAAATAAAGCAAGATTATGTATTTCCCAGGTGTAGTATGAACCATAAATTAATATTCTATATAATCAGACCACAATAGTCTGCGAATCACATGGCCGAAAGTCATTCCACTGCAGATGAAGTGAGAATAAGCCATGCAAAACGGAAGACGTAAAATCGCAAATAATGCGCTTAATCTGATATTAAAAATGTTATAAAAACAAAAATCATCTCTTTAGAGAAAAATCTACATATGGTTTATACGGCTGGGATTGTACTTTCGTTACCCTTTAAATACGAAATGTAAAACATTTAAGGAAGTACATAAACAATATTGAATAATAATCAAATAACAGCAAGGCATAATTACCATATTTAAAATGGCCGCTTAGCTTAGAGTAGTAGTTACCAGGTTCCTTTAAGATGGCTGCATTTCCAAGATGGTGGCCAATTAGGGAGGAGCTTTGTTTGGCGTCCCTCAAAGGTTCAGATACATGGCAGATTGAAATGGAGTCGTCTGTGTAGATGAGTCTGTGCATGGCTGTTAGTAGTGTGTATGTTGTAAGTGTGATGTATATTGGGCAAGATATGATGTGTGTTGTGTTGTGTTGTGTCTGTTGTGTTGTCTATTACATCTCTGATTCCTTTTTATTTTGTGTTGAACAAAAGGGCAGTAAAAATTATCATAAGCCAAACCCAGTGGGAGGAACATTATTCCTATTGGTTGGAACATCTTATTCATTAACTGGTGATGTCATAGGGTGACACCTCTTGGTTAACCAGTATATTAAAATTAATTAAAGATTTCTCCATTTAAGACTATTATAAAAAACATAAATGTAATCATGCTCTCATCTATGACGTCCATTTAATCCACCAGGTATCTGAATAAAGATTAATCTGGATACCACCATTCTCATATTTAATATCTCTTATGTAATATATATATATATTGGATTTTACTCTTTAACCCAAGACTTCAATTAGTAGCAGTAAGAATTATATCGAAAAATATACGGTTATATATATATTGATACACAACAGCTTGTATATGTAACTTGTCCTATACATGGTTACTTCTGATCATAATATATTATCCATTTAGGCATTATTATGTTAACAACAGTACATTCATGATATGGGGACTGGATTATAAAATATGGGCGAAATGTCTGACCCTTTGACACTACTATATGATAGAATATAATGTACTTCTCAGTAGGAGGTTGTCATAACATCATAGTTCCATAACACCTTTTGTATATGATGGGGCAAAGATATCAATTTATGATTTTCTGAAATTCATTTTGAGATTTGCAGTTCTCATCAATCTAAGTGACAATGTTTATGTGACTCCGTGTAGATTTCAACAACTTTATCCCCCTGTTTGTGTTTAGGTAAATAAATGACAGATTCTAGTCTTTGTCCGTTTCCGTTTGTTTGTCTCCTCATGATATAGACAATAGCTTATCCTGCTTGTGGATGGGTGAACACAGGTGTTATCCTGAAATTGAGTTTCGCCCATTGTGTGAGTCATGGCCTGAACATAAAGTTTTACGACCTCTCTGGTTTTTCGTGTTTCAAGACCAGGGGAAGGATGTCTTATGTAAACCTTTTCCCCCAAAGGCCGATCCACCTGTGATAAGCGATTTATTTATCTGTCTTTCTGAGTATTGTATTTAAAAGTTTGTCAAACACATTTTCCTTTCGGGGGGCAGATAACACAGCTTTTTATCTCAAAGTACATGCAAACAAAACCATCTCAACAATGGACGCAATGTGTGTTTCAAACTGAAAGAGTTTTGACTCAATATGTAGCAAGGTCAATGGAGGCCTCAAAGTTCACAATTCTTGACCTGTAATAATAAAAATGTATTTCTATTTCGCACTGAAAGTTTAACAAGAGGGAGGACACCGATGAACCCCCTACGTTGTAAAGGAGGGTTACTTCGAGGCTGGCTGCATGGGCAGCAGAGGGGTACATTGTAACATGTAGAAACATACTGGACATTAAACAATAGCGGAGGGTCGGCCAGCAGCAAATTAGCAGCCCCCGTAACTCAACAAATGGGGGCCACCTTACAATCCCTAAAATTATTTCCCCTTCTCACAAGACATTAAACCTCCCCTCCCCCTGTAACATGCCACAGAATACATTCAATAGCCCTCATAACACCCCCAACCCCTCCCCCTGCTCCGTGTGAAGAACCAGAATTGGAATAACACCTTTGTAGCCTCACGGAGGTCGGCAAAGCAAAGGGTTAAAAAGCAGCTGATCAAATGCTCCAAGGTAAAGCTCTATGATTGTGAAAGGGCACGCACAAGCTTTCCTTACATTTAGCCTGATATAGTGGTCTTGTGACTTATATACCCTTGCTATCATTTCAACTACGCTTAATTGGGTCCATATGTGGTCTGATACTTCCCTTTTTAATTATTGGAGAATCAAGGACTTCCTTGAGACAACCATGGCACAGACACTTTCTACTTACTTGCAAACTCTCTGTGCAGAGATTGGCGATCCTCCTTTTAAAGTTAACCTGTTATGTACATTGATATGTCTAAACTAGCAAGGTTGCCAACTGCAGACACTCTATACAACTTCTTCATGTTAGGATTTTTCTTTTTGTGGACTCTTTAGCTACCCATACACTAACAGCTTTCTTTCCTGCAGGCTGAACAACAGAAATCGCATTCCTCCATCCACTAAAACAGTGTGGATGGATGAAACCTCTCTACCCTGCTATTGTATTTTGACTGCTGCAAGTGTCAGCTGTCAGAATACTACAACGGTGTCTGCAGCTGATTGGCTACAGATCCTGTTCAGCCAACAATTGCCAGCCTGGTTCCTTTGCTAAAAAGTCGATTGAGTTTTTGACTTGATAAGCTGGTAGTGCCACCCACTGTTAGAATTTGGGCCGATTCAGAGGAATAATGTATGGTCAACTTAAGGCATTGGATTGTTGTCTGACAAGAAGGCGCTTAGCTCAAAGGTGGGCAGAAGTCAAGGCCTTCTGTATAGAGTACATCCAACAAAAAGCGGCATCCCAAGGGTGTAGGAATGGTTAAAGGTTTATAAAAAAGTTACCTGAAGGCACCAGAAGGTGTCTGCATTTTGGCAGTATGGAAAGTTTGCACAAATTCACTTAAAGGGAAGGAAGGTTAAAGTGGAACTATGGACAAAATAAAATGTAATACATGATGCAGTCTGAGAATAACATTAACAAAGCCATTTTTGTTTTTTTAAAGTCCCCCTATAATAGTTCCTGCCAATAGATCCATTCATTTTTCTACTTCCTGTAACAGGCCAAGCTGTCCAGCACAAGTGACATTTACAGAGGTAGGGACAAAAAATGTTACACTGCCAGGAGGTGCTTATAACAGTCAGCTTTTATTCATATGGCTTAAATATTTGTTTCAAAGCAAAATAATTTGCTCTAACTGCTTAAAAGGTTTCAGCTGGAGTTAGGCTTTATTTTGTAAAAATCTATTTATATACCTGGTCTGTGTTAATGCTAATCACAGACTGCAGCATATATGTCATTTGCTTTTATTTGCCCAGAATTCAGCTTGAATCGTGCATGCATCGCTGCAAGAAGGTGACCAATTTCCATGTTAGGATTGGGAATAAGTATGAGCCGATGTCTCACCATTGCTGGAAGCACCAAGGTATTCATCTGTTTTCATGGGGGAAATGAGAATGAATACCTCTGCTTCGGAAGATTTGAAAGAAAGTAAATGAGCACCTACATCAGATAAGACAAGTGGACTCTACTTCGCTTTCAAATGATCTTATCTTTTAACAATCGAAATGTGAACCTGCTCATTTGAATCACCCAAGGTCATATGTTAATGCCTATGGCAGAAGAGCAGCCAGTTATACCCAGCACTGGCCTAATTCCAGGGAAACACTGTTCTTGCACCCTATCCTAATCCGGGCGATTGCTACCTCTCCAAGAATATTTAGTCGGGAATGTCTATGTAAACCCACATGCAATCATCACTATAATCTGACCCAAAACATTGCCATGGGGGGCCAGCTGATGGTGACTATACTTGTATAAGTAGTAAACCATACTTTCACCCTTACCCACCTGATCTAATGTATAATCCCCCAACACATATTTCAAAATCAAATGACCACATCTAAACACCAGCCAGCTGCTCAGTCCTCCAGGAAGCCAGTGGACTACGGCATGGCTTTTTTTTTCCCATAGTGTATATGAAGAGCTGTCTTCTTGCAAGGTAAAGGCTTCTTGATTAGTCTTTGGAAAAACGTATCCCAGCACCCACATGCCTATTGTCTCCATTGAGGACTTGAGCATTGTCTGATGTGAGCACAAGAATATCCACTGATGTCTCCAAGGTCAATGCTGGAGATATACATTGTATGGGAAAGACCAGGAGGCCAGTTGGGCTCTTTATAGTTCCTATAATAGTATGTTATCTTTTAACATTCTTTAACATCTAACTGAAAAAGACATGATACTCTGCTGAGCTTTACCTGGGAGGGAATATTTTCTTGATGTTCACTGCTTTTTGTAGTGTACAACAGAAACAAAAAAAAAACATTTTCAATATGGCAAATATTCCAAACGTAAAACACACGCACACACATATCATACATTTATACACATGTGTGTGCCATTTATATGCACACACGCTTTTTTTTCTCTACTTCTGTGGGTTGGTTGACAGGATCGCCCCCCTGAATGCACTGACAATCTGAACAAAAGCAGGGGTCGTCCTGTCCATACGGTAAGTAACAGACATTAGACATGTACACAAATAAGAGGAGTTCATTAAGGGCCAGGCGCAGGCATAAACCACAAGAAAAGAAAAATATTTATATATATATTTATATAAAGTAAAAAGGCCTGAAAAATTCAGGTGACACATTACTCCTCAAAACACACCAGGAATGGAGGTTTTTCTTATTTTATTTTTGACACAAATTTTTTTCAAAAAAAGTTCCCCCTTCCCCAATAGTTTTATTCTAAAAAATTTTTTTAGCAGCGCCAGCCATTTTGCTCAGTAAAGATCTTTTTGTAGTGTAGTTACAAACACTTTTTTTAAAACCTTTTTATATATATTTATATAGCTATCCTTGTAATGATAAGCTGTATGCCCCCCTACCACCCAAAAAACGGATGTGTTTCCTTTTAACAAAAAGAGATTTTGTTTTTGTGTTCCACACAATACAGATTTTTGTAGAAGACAGAATATGAGGCAGTGACTTCTCTTAAGGTAATTCGGAGAGCTGTGACTTGTATGCAATGTCTTGCGTTCAGCAATCAAAGTAACAATAATTACCCATGAAAGAGTTCCATGCGGATGTTTGCTTGAAAAGACCATTCTAGCAGCTTTCGTGCAGTCCATGCTAAGGACAAAAATACAGTTCCTTTCTTAGTGTTTTTAATCCTAAAACCTTCTTGGCTGTAGGCCCTGTGTGCCAGTTCTTAAGGTTTTCATGCTCCTGAATGTCCAACTTATTAAAGTGTATGTAGTTAGTTAGTTGGTCTAAAATTCTCAAGAAGAATCACGCCCTTAAGATTCTGCCACCAGCTCAACTTCTATAAGTTGATCAACGTTTCCTTGCTGGAGCACTGTAGTACATAGCATGAACCGCGGCTATGAAATGTATTGATCTAACAGTCATGATGGCCACGGTGCCCTGGATACAAGGTTCGATCGTACAGACCTTTTTTTTTCCTTTTTTGCTACTAACGGATTTTTGGGTTGACAACAGAGAAAACTACCCTCAAAGTTGTACAGAATTGAATGGGAGATTGAATAAGTGATTAAAAACAACAATGTAAATATGGGTTTCTGCTGCACCTAGAGGCCTACTGATTCTGGCATAGGAGGCGAGGTCAGACAGAAACCAACAACTTAAAATTTATAATTTGTCAAAATGTTGGTCATAGCATTTTAATCTGGTCTTCACAACAAAAGCAGCCAAACTGTGGTCTGAAGCAATACTTCGACATTCCTGTTCATTCATGACTTGCGATCATTTTAAGGCACAAACAAGAATGCCTATTAGCTCACTTTGGACTCTGAGAATGCCGTTAGTGAATAGTAGGGCTGGAATTCTTGGAAAATCTGATCTACCCAATAAGGTGGTCTGCTTTACAACCGGAGCGCAGGCAGCTAAACATGTCAAGGTGTCTAAACCGAGGCATCTAAAATGAATAGCAAAATAATCCTGCACAAACAGTCAAATGGCCATCATAGTTTAACAAAATTCTAGTGTAGAGATTTGGCATAATCCCACGACTGACAGTAATCTTTGATTTTGGCTGGTGATAGCTTACTGAAAAAGCCTGAACAGTTCAATGCATTCCATAACATTCAAACTTTAAGAGATGCAATGGGTGCAGAGAGCACTTTGATATCTCTTGTTCACCTCTCAACCCCCTTTTAACCCCTTTTTTTGGACTTGAATTATCCACATTTTGGATGATGAGCTGGATTCCTGAGGCTGACAGAGGAAAGGGGGTGTCCTTTTTCTGCAGGATGGAAAAGCCAATGATTCAGGCAGAAGTGGATGATTTTGAGAAAGTAAAGTTATGATGTCCAACTGGTCATGAAGGATACTAAACAAATCTCTATGCTTTGCACAAGGGCAAAGACAAGAATTACTTATTAGCTTATAATGGCTGTCAGTAAAGGAAAATGCCTGCACTTAGATGCCAAACTCAATTTTCCCAAATGCTCAATAGCTGCTAAATAAAAAAAATGGTCATCCATGCCAGAAATCTAATTTCCAATTGTTTGTACGGTCCTCTAATTCTTTACATAAATTTCAAATACAGTTCAAGTTTAGCACCATCTACAGCTGGGTAAATCTGAATCCTCTCTCAACTGCAGGATTGGCTGTAGGATTTTCATGCACTAGCCTTGTTAGAGAGGTGTTCAGGTAGCACATACAGTTCATGCATGTGTCAGGAGGCGTGGCTATGACACATGAAAACCAGTTGCAGTGAAAAAAAATTGGCATCACTTAATTCTGCTTAAAGCATGGTACAGAAGCAAAGATCGGTTTCGTTAACAAAAAGTTAAAGAAACAAACAAAAATAAAAAGGTAGGCAATGAATATTGGCACTAAGTTGCCCTTTAAATCTGAGATACTTCCACATAATGTTACAAGCTGCTTTTATTGAGGAGACAGACTTTCAATAATTATTCTTACTCTATCTGGTTTTTGTGTAAGGGTAAGTATCTGGTTTTTGTGTAAGGGTAAGAGATGGTGATATGTGTGGAGTCAACTACCCAAAAAAAATTTTTTTTGGGCTGGGAAATATTTACCGGCTGAGGAAATTGCAGAACCATTAAATAGAAAAAATTTAAGTGCTTTTTCACACAAGCTGTTAAAAAAAAAAAAAAAAAAAAAAAGCTTTGAGAAAAAGGCAGGTGGTTGGAAAAAAGGAAAGACGCCTGGTCTGATAACTTGTAGTGCTGGTAGGTTGTAGGACAGAAACATAATCTCTTTAGATTAAAAGTGATCCCATTGTAACAGTTTAATTCGCTGGCACCTTTCGGGACTGGTATGATGGACCCCGGATGCAGCTGCATTCAAACACCATAACACAAAGTCCCCCCAAGGCAGACTATTATTGCATCTCTGTAGAACGTCTCTGAAGTGTTTGAAGGATTGGTTGTAGAACAGATGGGTGAACCCACCGAGGACTTGGGAGAGGTCAGAACCGTGCTGAAGGAATAGAAGGATTCATTTTTGGTCCTGAGGGATCAATGCTGCCACCTCAGAACTCCATGAGACAGGTCAGCCACTGCGAAAGTGTGCAGTGAGCCGACAGGCAGTGCAAGGCTGTGTGTGCGGGTCCCCCACCTGTGCGATGGAGGAGGGGAAGGAAACAAAAAAGTCTTTGACTAACACTGTGTCCATGTAACAGGGCCGTGCGGGACGTCCTTTGCTACCCGGGATGGGTGAGGTCATGACGACTCTTCCAAGGCATTGACAACTTGTTCCAGGATGTCGGGGCAGTGATCTGCGATCTGTTGCAGGATGGCATTGGCGAACTCTTGCAGTTCCGCACTCTCATGCTCGCATTTCTCTAGCTCTTCGCTTAACTGGAAGGAAGAAGAGATTTTAGCAGCAATATCAGGATAACCACCATTATCTTACACACCATAACTCATATCAGGTGGAATATATTTTAATTCCAATACCTAATGAAAAAAAATGTAAAGGATAAGTTTATCTTTCATAACATGTTACACCATTATCCAGGGTGTAAAATGGAACATGTTAGTAAATGAGCAGCCCCTGCATCCCCTTGAGCTTCTGCTGTGCCAGCGGGCTGGGGATCTTTTTCCGATACCCGCTGTCACAAATTTAAAAAAAAAAACATGCCCGCGCAGGGCTCTGCTTACCTGGCGCATCATTCAGTCACAGAGTTCTGTGAATGGAGGAACTACAACTACTGTCAGCCATTGTGGCTGATGGCTTGTAGTCCATGATGAACATAATGAACACTCTAGGTAGTTCATTTATTGTTCCTGTCATTCTGTAACTGTCTGCCTGTATGGCATGTGAGCAGACAGATAAACTGACAGTCTGCAGGAGCCTGAGATTGCACCTGCGATCTGCTTATGGTGGGTGAAATGCATTACAGGCTCCTAATAAAAGAAAAAAATAATTGATCTATTTTTTTTTAGCTGCAAAAAGATGTGCATTTACTTTTTTTTTTTTTAAAAAAAGGTGAACTTATTCTTTAAGTTAAAAAATAGGTCACCCTAACTGTCGAAATGACAATTTTATTTATTTTTTTAACTGCAAAGCACAGTAGACAATTTGTAAAAGGGATTTTTTGCTCCTGTAACTGGCTTATTGCTTCTACGATAATCTGTGTAGAGCTGGAGGAGAAATGACAGGCATTCCCTATAATGTTCTAGGTTAACTGCATCGTTCCATCCTTGGTGAGATACTTGTACAGGATGTTGCATAACAAACCATAATTTTCTAAACCGCGATTGGCACTTTGTTTGGGTTTCTCAGGGGTTTTAAAATTTAAAGCTGAACTCCAGGCAAACAGCTAAATACACAGATGAAATATACAAAGTAAAAAAAAGTAATTTCACCTGCCAATGGATTGTATTCCTTTTTATCTAGTACTGAGATTTACACAGCTCTGCCACACATCACATCTCACTGTGGCTGGACAAAAGACCAGAGTTACAGCTCTTGTCTTTCCACAGCCTGTAACCAGATGGTGACAGAAAAGGTAGCAGACTGATGGGCGTCATTACTTTGTCACTTTGATCTCTCCTTCTCTCAGCATGCATATTTATAGAACATGAGCACTGTGGCAAACCTGCCTCTTCCTGCTGCTTCTCCCTCTCCCAGTCTGAGCACTGCACTACAGGGACTGTAAGAGACTGATACCAAGTCAAACTGAGGTACAGGTTACACTGTTTGCACTAAAAAACAAAACAAATTTAATTATGTATTATTGAATATAGAGTGGAATTAATGCGTGTCTGCTATATCTGCCTGGAGTTCAACTTTAAATTTATTAAGGTTTCAGTTGGACTCGGTACCTTTTCATTTGATATTTTTTTTGCAGTGGTCAGTTTGTTCACGTTAGTTGTCAACCTGCATTTAATTAATTCAATAACATCAATATTTAAATTAAATCTTTCATCAGATACACACCATGGATTCTGCCCTATAAAACACAGTGAAGCAGTATATATATATATCCATACAGCCCAGTAAGCAGCTTTCTGCCTGCAGCGTTGTGCATCCTGGTTGGAAGCCTATCTTGCGGCCCTGTCCACTTCCACACAGGCTGGAGTATGGAGGAGGCAAACCTGAAGACAGCTTAGTTCATTTGTTATTTTTAAGCATAAACTGAATTTTTGTAAAATCTTACCGTATAATTCCTTTCTGAGTCCTCCGACAGTCGCCGCCCACTCACAAGTCTTCACCAATGGGTATTGACCTTTGCTCCGCAGGAGTAGCTAGGCAACAAGAATTGTTAATAACAAAAGCTTTTAGCATAGACACACCCCTAGGGGCTGTCCCCTCAGTCAATACCTCCCTGCACCAGCATTCCCAACTCAGTTTGGTAGCATAGCAGTAAGAGTACACAAAAAAACCCCAAAAGAGGGGCGGCGACTGTCGGAGGACTCAGAGAAAGGAATTTTACAGTAAGATTTTACAAAAATTCCATTTTCTCTTACGTCCTCCGACAGTCGCCGCCCACTCACAAGTCTTCACCAATGGGATGTCCCAAAGCAGTGTAGACATGAGGGGTGGGAGACACAACCGTAGAAAAGGCAACGCAGTACCCACATCAGAGAAGGGAACCTTACCATAGTAAGAGAACCAACTGGGCAACAGGAAAACGTGCTCAACAGGAGCAACAACCCAGGAAAACAAGTAGCCCAGGGGTAAAACACCCCAATAGCCAAGGGCCCAAAAAACAAGGGCCCCTAAGACACTGCTGCACTGAGAACTTTACGGCCAAAGGAGGCATCGGCCGATGCCTGAACATCCACCTTATAAAATTTTGAGAAGGTGTGAACGGACGACCAAGTCGCCGCCTTACACACCTGGGCCACAGAAGCCTGATGTCGGTAAGCCCAAGACGTACTCAAAGATCTGGTAGAGTGCGCCTTCACAGGGAAGGGAGGAACCTTCCCCTTCAAAGCATAGGCTTGCTCAATGGTCTGTCTGATCCATGTGGCGATGGTCGCAGCCGACGCCGCCATGCCTTTCCGAGGACCCTCAGGAAGGACAAAGAGGGAATCCGACTTGCGAAAAGATTTAGTGGACGACAGGTAAACCCTGATTGCCCGGACGACATCCAAGGAATGCAAGGCAACCTCCTTCGGATGCTTAGGCTTCGCGCAGAGCGAAGGCAAGACAATGTCTTCATTAAGGTGAAACTCCGAGATCATTTTCGGAAGAAAGGACGGGTTAGGTCGCAAGACCACCTTATCCTTGTGAAGCACCAAGTAGGGAGAGCTGCAGGACAAAGCCGCCAGCTCCGACACCCTGCGAGCCGAAGTGATCGCCACCAAAAAGGCAACCTTTTTGGACAACAGAGACAACGAGATCTCCCTGATCTTTTCAAAGGGAGCCTGTTGTAACACGGACAGAACTAAGTTCAAGTCCCATGGAGGCAAAGGTTCCCTCCTAGGAGGGGCCAAATGTCGCACCCCCTGAACAAAGGTGCGAATCAATGAATTAGACGCCACAGGGCGTTGAAAGAGAACGGCCAGCGCAGAAATCTGGCCCTTAATCGTGGCCAGCGCCAAATGCAGGTCCACTCCAGTTTGGAGGAAAGCCAACACTCTCGACACCGAGTATGAGCGAGGGGAATACCCCCTGGACTCACACCAGGCAAAGTATGCTTTCCAAGTACGGTAGTAAATCTTCCCTGAAGAAGCTTTTCTAGCCTTGATCAAAGTGGGAATGACCTCAGGGGAGAGACCCCTATCCTTCAGGACCTGGCTTTCAACAGCCAGGCCGTTAAAGCCAGCGACTGTAAAGCAGGATGGAATATCGGCCCTTGAGA
Organism: Pelophylax lessonae; assembly: GCF_965119305.1. Taxonomy (NCBI): domain Eukaryota; kingdom Metazoa; phylum Chordata; class Amphibia; order Anura; family Ranidae; genus Pelophylax; species Pelophylax lessonae. The sequence goes on from NC_138771.1 coordinate 497,170,893, forward strand.
CAGAAGGTCTTCTCGAAGCGGCAGGCGCCACGGAGCGTCGACTGCCAGATTGACGAGGTCTGCGTACCAAGACCGGCGAGGCCAGTCCGGTGCCACCAGAATCACCGTATGCGGTTCCGAGGCTAACCTGCGAAGGAGCCTGGACAGTAGTTGAATCAGGGGAAAGGCATACATCAGACGATACTGATGCCAGGGCGCCACCAACGCGTCCGAGGCGTCCGCCCGAGGATCGCGCGTCCTTGCCACGAACCTTTCCACCTTGTAGTTTAGACGAGACGCGAACAGGTCCACATCTGGAGAACCCCACTTCGCGCACAACATCTGGAAGACATCCGGGCGAAGGGACCATTCCCCCTGGTCCAGGGTCTGGCGACTCAGATAGTCCGCCTGCCAGTTCTCCACCCCCGGTATGTGAACAGCCATTATCGCCGGACGTGCGTCTCGGCCCAAGACAGAATGTCGGTCACTTCCCGAGCTGCCCGGGCACTCCTGGTGCCCCCTTGATGGTTGATGTAAGCCACCGCGGAGGCATTGTCCGTCTGAACCCGAACTGGACGGCCCCGAAGCCGGTCCGTCCATCGCAGAAGACAAAGCTTTATCGCCCTCAATTCCAGAATGTTGATCGGAAGGGAGGACTCCTCCTCCGACTAAGTTCCCTGGGCGGACAGAACGCCCAGAACACCACCCCAGCCCGACAGGCTGGCATCCGTGGTGATCACCGTCCACAATAATGGACGAAAAGACTTGCCCCCCGACACTGCCGGGGACTGGAGCCACCACAGAAGATCCCTTCTGGTGCGTTGGCTCAACGAGATCCGCAGATCCAGGGATTGCGGCCGCCCGTCCCACTCGGCAAGAATCTCCGCTTGGAGACCCCGCGTGTGAAACTGGGCAAAGGGGATCGCCTCGAAAGCCGAGACCATCAAACCTAGACATCTCATGCATGTCCGGAGAGACGAGTGCCGGTTGTCCCTGAGGGACCTGACCTCGTCCTGAAGTGTCCGGAGCTTGTCTTCCGGTAGGAAGACTTTCGCTTGAACAGAGTCCAGAATCATTCCCAGGTAGGGAAGACGAACCGAAGGACACAGAGTCGACTTCGGAATGTTTATGGTCCAACCGAACTCTTGCAGTGTCCGCATCGTGGTGGACAGGTCGGTCACCAGGCTCTGACTGGCATTCGACCTTATCAGGATATCGTCCAGATACCCCAAGACAGCAATGCCCTGTGCTTGTAACAGGGCCAGAACCGGCGCCAGCACCTTGGTAAAAACCCGCGGAGCCGAAGCGAGACCGAAAGGTTACGCCACGAATTGGTAGTGATCCTCCGCAATGGCGAATCGAAGGTACCTCTGGTGACCCTCGAAAATGGGGATGTGTAGGTACGCATCCTTCAGATCGATGGAGGCCATAAATTCCCCCGGACTCAGGGCAGCCACCACTGAGCGCAGGGATTCCATGCGGAACTTGCGAACCCGCACAAAGCGGTTCAGAGCTTTCAAGTCCAGAATTGGACGCACCTTGCCCTCCTTTCTGGGCACAGTGAACAGATTGGAGTAAAACCCCCGAAATCTGTGCCGATGAGGCACCGGAACAACCACCCCTTGGGCCCGCAGGTCCCACACCGCCAGGTGTAGATCCTGCAAGCGCTCCGGAGACAGCTGAAGATTTGAGGGAAAAAATCTGCCCGCCGGCCGAGAGAGAAATTCGATCTTGTAACCAGATCGAACGATTTCCTGAACCCATCTGCTCCGAATGTGGGTCAGCCAAGGTTGTAGGAAACCGCGCAGACGTCCCCCCACCCCAGAAACGGGTGAGGGCGCCCCTTCAGGCGGAATTGGCATGGGAAGTCGAACCGGACTGGCCGGACTTCCGCTTACCCGCCCACGGCTTCTTCTAGGAGCCTTGGCCTTTGAAGGGCTTGCCCTTGGATTGCGACCGAAAGGCACGAAAGGACCCCTGAGAGGGCCTAAACGAGGAATTTCGTTTACCACGGAAGGACTTATGCTTGTGAGACTGGGGTAAGAGAGTACTCTTGCCCCCCGTAACTCCTTTAATCAGAGTATCCAAAGCCTCGCCAAAAGGCGAGATCCCGCGTAGGGAAAATCCGCCAGCGTCTTGCGAGAAGATTGGTCGACCGACCAACTTTTCAGCCATATCAGACGACGGTTCAGTATCACCACGCTGGACAGGCGCGCAGCCAAGGGAGCTAAATTCAAGTCCGCATCACACAAGTACATGACACCTTGATGGATTTGATTCACCATAGCCAACGTGGTAGGCGGAGCCGAATCAGCCACCAGGGTGCGCCTGAGCACCTTTGTCCAATCTGCAACAGCCTGGGCCGCCATAATGGAAGCAAAAATAGGCTTCAGCATAGAACCAGCAACCATATAGGCATGACGGGCAAGAGACTCCAGCCTCCTGTCCGTGGGTCCCGGAAAACCGGGGTATCCTCAGAAGGAACCGCAGTAGCCTTGTTCAAAATGGCCACCGCGTGATCCACCTGAGGCGCCACACACCAACGCTCGTCGGTGGAGGGCGCAAACGGATAAAGCAGTTTAAACTTATTCGGCACCGTAAAGGGCTTCTTTAAATTGCGCCACTGCTCATTCACAGTATGATGAAATTCTGCAGGGCAGGGAAAAACCTGCGCTGATTTGCGGGTTCTTTGCGTTCCAAAAGAGGACACCCTAGCAGGAGGAGTGGGCTCATCCTCCAGGTGCAGTGTCTCCTTGATAGAGGTAATCAGCTCATCCATGAGTGCAAGCTCTTTAGGCGAGCCAGGGGGAGAAACATCAACCCCCTCCACCTCCGCCTCCCCCTCAGACCCCATAAGGTCCAGAGACGAGCGAGACCCTGAGAAGGGCACGCCAGCCACAGCAGCCACATCGCCCTCTGAATCAGAGGAAATGGATAACCTGGCCCTTTTTGCGGATGGATCAGCCATCAGCATCTGCACCTGAGAAACCAAGGATGCCACTACCTTTGCCAGATCAGCCCCCACGGGGGGTGCAGCAGCCCCCTGGTCCCCCACCAGGGCGGGGGGAAACTTGCTATCCTGAGAATCCATGCCCACAGCAATGAAAGGAAAAAAAGGTACTGTCCCTTTAACACCACGGCGAGCGCAGCCCACCGCACACTACTGTATGCACTGATCCCGCAGGGATAGAGGACACTGAGCAAGGAATGACAGGACAAAGAAGGAAAAACCTGGAGAGAGCACAAACAGGTTGCTGCCACCGATCGCTGTCCCAGAGAAAGAGGAAGTGATGCAATACCGGCTGACTGATATAGCCTATGAGGCTCCGCAAACATGGCCGCTCGGCTGAGGGGAGAAGGCTACAAGAAAATGGCGCCGACATGTGCTCGGACGAGCGTGGCCCGCCAAAATTGCGGCGATTGGCGCCAAAACACAGCGCTGTACAGGGACAGGGCCGATCACAGCATTTCTGCAAAAAAATGGCGGACCGCAGCAGCGGTCGCCGCTCATTCATGTCTGCACCCAATCTGCCCATATAAAACTCACAGCAGAGCGGGAGGGCCCCCCCCTTGCAGCCCACAAAAAGGCATGCTAACCCATACAGGGATCTGACAGGGAGCCCGCACTTTACACAGACATGGGGGTACACACAGCCACAGACTGACACCCACACAGATGGTCCCCACACAGAAGTACTTACCGTACCGGATGGCGTGGGGAGCCGTCTCCAGCGACAAACCGCCATCATGGTGACAGGGAGTGCCGCAGCCAGGACGCCTGTGTACTGCAGCACAAGACCGCATAATGGCGTCCAGTGAGGTAGCCACCTCACAGGCAGAATCCCTGCAGCGAACAGGGATGGGTCGTTCAATGTGCCAGGGCAAACCTAAGCTGAACGCTCGATGGCAGGCTGGGGATCCATCTGGCACTCAGCCCTGAGATCCAGGGTGGCCAGTCCAAGACCCAGCTCTGCATGAACATCTTCATCCGAAGAACCCTAAACTAAAGCTGACAAAATAACAGCTAGTGAAAGAAAAGAAAAATACTTTGAAATTAAATCAAAAAGGGTAGAAGGCTGAGACTGAAGCCCCAGCACAGGAAAGCCTGCTACTCCTAAGCTAGGCAAGATCAAACTGAGTTGGGAATGCTGGTGCAGGGAGGTATTGACTGAGGGGACAGCCCCTAGGGGTGTGTTTATGCTAAAAGCTTTTGTTATTAACAATTCTTGTTGCCTAGCTACTCCTGCGGAGCAAAGGTCAATACCCATTGGTGAAGACTTGTGAGTGGGCGGCGACTGTCGGAGGACGTAAGAGAAATACTTTTTTAAACGTTTTAATGCCCATTCTCATGGATAAAATGTTGTAGGTTGTTGCTATAATAAGTCCCGAAGTACTAAAATCCCTTTTTTGCTTGCACATTATTGGATGATGTAAGTCAACAGAGCTTCTGCTCATTTACTAAGCTCTGGAGCAACTGCTTTAGCAAAGTGCAACTTTTTTTTGCCTTTAGTAAATCAACCCCACAATGCGGCCCTTTTTCCACTGAATATGGCCTGCTGTTTCACTGGAGTTTGACATGTCTGGTTTATAGGGATGACTTGGGATGGTGGGAATGTTACTTATTACAACACTGTCTGTGATCATTTGACCATATTGGCAGATCCTTACCTAAATAACCTACAGAACAGAAGCAGGTGAGGGATCCTATTTGAGATGTATCTATTAGACCCCAAGAGGATTTTTTTTTTTGCCTTAAAGTGACACTAAACTGTGCTTTAAAAAAAGAAAATTCTAATAAAGTATGTTTTATTAAAGTAGTTCTAAAGGCTAGACTTTTTTTTTTCCTTAATGCATTTCCTGCATTAGGGTAAAAAGCCTCCCATTATTTGGAACGCCTCCTCACCCTTCTATATAAATACCTAGTCCTATTTTGATCCAGTGCTGTGCCTGTCTACAGTTTCTCTAGTCTGTGTTTCATTCCTCACAAGCACAGGGGCGCAGCAGGAGCCATGCTGTGAATCCAATCCTGTGAAGATGGGGCAGGGCCAAGCTGAGCTGTGTGTCTATGGAGAGCCTGCATGTCTGCCCTCACAGTGATTGCTAAGGTGGCAGACACAAAAGAGGAGGAGCCAGGATTGCCGATGATCGCCGATGGGGACCCCAGGAAACCCTATTTTCCATCCGTCCAGCGGATCGGATCGGATGGCATTGGATGAGAACGGACCGACGGTCCGTTCCCATCCGATTTCCCCCATAGAGATGCATGGGGAACTGACAGCTGTGTCTCTGCACACAGCACGGAGACACAGCTGTCCTCCTGCTGCTCAGCGGGGGATCGGCGGTTCGATCCCCCGCTGAGAAAAACGGACTCCGTCCAACGGACGGAGTGTGTGAAAGGAGCCTTACTATTGTTCTCAGCCTGCTTCAATTCATTTTTTGATAATATCCTGTTAGAGCGTGGCTTTGTTCATGCTCTCAGCTCCTACTAAATGTAGGAAAGTAGCCACCCTCACATGCTTGCCTCTGAGATAAACTATGGGATTTGTAGTTTAAATTATAACTGCATCTAATGCACACTACTCGTTCCAAACAAATGGAAGTGAGGGGTAAATGGAAAGGTTCTGAGCTCATGGAGGATGATTCATGGAGGCAGAAAAACAGTAAGAAACAATTTAATACAAAATCGATTATAGGGCCATTAATGGCCAGGAATGTGTATTGATTATTTTTGGAGAAAAGGGATATTGTTTGGTGTTACTTTAATGAAAAGGCATAACAACAATCCTTGCTTCTATATGAAGTTGTTAATAGCTGGAAGAAGGAATGTCCAAATATCTACAAATCAGATATAATCAAATATAGCATAGTAAGCGAGGACCAGTACATTTGAATGAAGAATAACTTTTAGGGTAAAATAACACAAAAAAGTTAGACTATAATAATTTACTGGTGTTCTATAAATAATCAGGAATCCATGTTAGTGCACTCACCTGTTCGGCGGTAAGCGTCTGCAGCTTCTGCTCCCAAGCTGCCTGGTTGTCGTCCAGGTGGTAGGATTCCGGCGGGTGAAGTGCATTCAGAATCTGGGGGTCTCTGTCATGGCACAGAGCAGTCAGGTGCCCAATGTATAGTTTGAGTTTGCTGCGGTTTTGGTCAAGGTCTAGGAGGGGCTGGATCATCTATGTGATGGGAAGAAAAAAAATGATTAGCAAGGCATAACAGAAACCGTTCAGTACATACATAGATTAACCCTCCACCATATCCAACCACATCCATCATAGACATGTCACACAATAGCCAAGCTTCTTCTGAATTCAAATTGCACTTAGCGAAAAAGGATCAACAAATAATGTACAATAGTCGGGGTACAGTGTTGTCCCCAACTAACAAAGCAAAAATATCTGGGGGTACCTATTTTAGGGGATCACAAAATAAGCAATGTGGCCTGGCAGTGCGGAAAGCGAATGAGCTTCTGGGTGCATCACTAGTGGAATCACAACCAAGTGGAATGAGGTCCTAAAACCCATATAGATCTTTTGTTAACCCTATGAGGGATCAGGAGCATGAGGAAGGCGGTCCTGATTTCCCTGCATAGATTTTTTAGTTATCACTAGAGGGATCTACAGCAGGAGGAAGGAGGTCCTGATTCTCTTATATAGATTTTTAGTTATCACTAGATGGATAACCAGCAGGAGGAAGGAGGCCCTGATTCTCTTATATAGTTTTTAGTTATCACTAGAGGGATCCCCAGCAGGGATCCCCATCTATATGATCTATATAGATCATTAGTTATCACTAATAATAATTTGATAATTATAATTATTTGATTCCCCTGCAGATCTTGTAAGTTTGCCCACTTACAAAGAAATGAAGGGTCTAGCATTTTTATCATAGGTGTATTTTAAATGATAGAGAGTATATCAACCAAAAATCCAGAAAAAAACACATGATGCAAATGTTATAAATTAAGTTTTAGTTCCGTGAGTAAAATAAGTATTTGATTCCCAAGCAAAACATGACTTAGTACTTGGTGGAGAAACCCTTGTTGGCAAGCACAGAGGTAAGACATTTCTTGTAGTTGGTTACCAGGTTTGCATACATCTCAGGAGGGATTTTAATCCACTCTTCTTTATAGATATACATTTTCTATAGGATTGTTTGGCGACTGGCTAGGCCATGTCATGAACTTAAAGCGGTAGTAAACCGCTGAAAAAAAAAAAAAAAAATAAAAACCTGCAAGACCATAGCATAATGTGCTGGTATGCATTGTATACTAGCGCATTATGAAATCTATACCTTAGAACGAAGCCCCCTCAGTAGTGCCCCGTCACCCTGAGGGAGCAGACATGTTCCCTTGGCGTTTCCTCTGGGTTTGCGGGCTCCAGCGCTGAGAGTGGCCGAAGCCGGGATGACGTAACGCATGCGCGCGGGAGCCCTGAAGTTCTGGCATGATACGCCGAACCATCAGAGCATATGCGCTGCTGATGTCAGCGGCCGCATGCAGGGTGAATATCTCCTAAACTGCGTAGGTTTAGGAGATATTCATTTTACCTACAGGTAAGCCTTATTATAGGCTTACCTGTAGGTAAATATCACCAAGTAGGGTATACAACCGCTTTATTTTGCTTCTTCTTGAGCCACTTTTCTGTTGTCTTGGCGGTATGTTTTGGGTCATTGTCATGCTGGAAGACCCATCCATGACCCATCTTCAGTGTTCTGGCTGAGGGAAGAAGGCTCTCATCCAAGATTTTATAATACATGACCTCGTCTTTTGGCCCCTCAATGCGGCAAAGTTGGCCTGTACCTTTAGCAGAGAAACAGACCCAAAGCATAATGTTTCCACCTCCGTGCTTGACTGTGGGGATAGTGTTCTTAGGATCATAGTCAGCATTTTTCTTCCTCCAAACACAGTCAGTTGAGTTAATGCCAAAGAGTTTACATTTTGGTCTCATCTAATCACAGCACTTTCTCCCAATCCTTCTCTGAATCATTTAGATATTTATTGGCAAATTTCAGACAGGCCTGTACATGTGCCTTCGTGAGGATGGGGGCCTTGTCGGTGCTGCAGGCTTCTAATTCATGGCGGTGTATTGTGTTACCAATGGTTTGTTTGGGGTCTGTGGTCCCAACTGCCTTGAGATCATTCACAAGCTCCTACCGTGTAGTTCTGGGCTGATCCCTCACTTTTCTCATGATCATGATCATCCTTACCACATGAGGCGAAATCTTACTTTGAGCTCCTGACTGAGGGCATTTGATGGTTATTTTGTATTTTCCTCTATTTTGTAATCGCTCTAACAGTTGTCTCCTTCTCACTAAGCTTCTTACTGATGGTCTTGTAGCCCATTCCAGCCTTGTGCAGGTCTACAATCTTGTCCCTGACGTTCTTTGACAGCTCCTTGATCTTGCCCATGATGGTGGAGTTTGAATGGAAAAAGATTCAGTGGACAGGTGTCTTTTATACACATACCTCAATTGATAACATGTGTATCGTGTTTTATCTGGATTTTTGGTTGATATTCTGTCTCTATTTTTTAAAATACACCTATGATAAAAATGATAGACCCTTAATTTCTTTGTAAGTGGGCAAACTTAAAAAATCTGCAGTGGATCAAATAATTATTTTCCCTACTGTATATATGTGATCACCAGGAGGAGGAAGGAGGACCTGATTTTTCTACAGATCTTTAGTCATCACTAGAGGGATCACCAGCAGGAGGAAGTAGTATCTTATTCCTCTACAGATCTTTAGTCATCACTAGAGGGATCACCAGCAGGAGGAAGTAGTATCTTATTCCTCTACAGATCTTTAGGTATCACTAGCAGAAGGAAGGAAGTTCTGACTCACCCATACTAATCTATATTTAGAACTCATTAACCCCAGACATATGCAGTGCGGGAAACGCAGTGATCCCGGTACATTTCCCACACTGTGTTTGCGATTCGCTGCGGGTGTCAATACAAAGTTGACAATACCCTGAAAGAATCGCATGGTACAAAACGACCAAAAAAGGTGCATCTTTGGTGTCCATTCAAAATGATTAGGCACCAATCACATCGCTCTGAATCACATGTAAATTGCACAGGAGCACAGTGCAATTCCTGTGAAATTCACAAGGGGGTTATAGTGTGAACCGGCACTTATACTGTGTCCAGTTCTGAAGACCTCACAAAAAGATATTGATAATACAGAAGGAATCCAGAGACGGGCAACAAAAGAGGTGAAAGGTCTGAAGGTTTGAAACACATCAGGAGAGACTGCAGGAACCCAAATTGTACAGTCTTGAAAAAAGAAGGGAAAGGGGGAGACATTACTGAAATATTTAAATACCATAAGGCTGTAAATAAGGTTAAGGAGGGCAGTATTTTCAATATGAAGCGAAGATCAAGAACATGCAGACATGACCTCAATTTAGCAGGAGAAAAGTTTAACAAAATTCACCAAAACACCATTCTTAAATATAGCAGGATTTGCGGAATATTACTTGCAGGCTAAAGAAAGTTTGAAAAAAGTGCAGAGCGTCGCAAGTAATGACATCAGTCAGGCAGGAGAGTCAAAGTTTTGCACTCCTTATCAATGTCATAACTCACTGGGGATTGTGCATAAAAGGTGCAAATGACAAAGCTGAGATGCAGGAGGAGAACACAACTGTGCCTGAATGTCCTTACAATCCATGAGTTGGGGGAACTCAAAATATAATAAGAAAAGGAGACAGCAGCAGTTGGTGTAGTTCCTTTGATGCACGCAGCAACATGCCCTATTAGGTGTGAAGAGGCTCAGGATAGACGATACACAATCTCTGCTGTGTCCTATCCACAGACGAAACAGGCAGCAAGAGGAGTGACATGTCTCAGCGCACATGGACTCAAGTGCCTGTCAGCGCATGGATAAGCAGAATTAACGGCTGAGATTTGAGCCAGTTGCTGCAGATATGGCACATTGCTAGTGCTCCCTTGGGTCTGTGCTGTGTGCCATGGAAAACGGATAAGGGAGTCACAAGTTGGGCTGGGGAAAAGGAAAGGGAGGTGGGGGGAGGGGGTCTGTGATAAGAACCCACTCAGCAGCACTTAACAATAACAGTGAGTTTCCAAGAAAAGCATTTGGCTACCCACAGCCACTATGATCTATATAGAATGGAGAAAGCCATTTTGTGGTGGACCATTGGAGGTAGCTTGTGCGGATTCTACAAAAGTAGCTTAAAGACTAATGCATAAACCTGGTGTCTCTGGCATCACTATCAAAAGGGTGGCTGCACTATTTTTAATGGAGAACAGACTGTGTGACAGCTGTGTGTAGAAAACCCTTTAAAATGAAACGTTATTTTAAACATACACAGTTCTTTTATTTCCGGCCCCTGACAGAGTCCATTGTGATGAAACGTGTCGAACAGAGCATAGGACCTAATGTCATCACTTATGCCAAGCAGCTCTGGCCGTTGAAAATGCCGTTTTACTGCTGCTGCCAGTAAGGTTGGTGAGGATCATTTTGTGGGGCTTATTAGCATTTACCCTAGGAAGAAGAGTGGCTCTCGTGCACATGGCTGAATTGCGATCAGGCTCAAGTATGGGGGGGGGTCTGGGGGAAGCCGCATGCAGAAGGTTTTTGACCTTCATGCAAAGAATACACGAAGATAAAAAACACTTTAGAACCACTTTAATTTTCCACATCTGTAAATTACAATTAGTGTCTGTGTATAAATAGTTAATGAGTTTGTTTGCTCTCACATGGATGCAGGCTAGATACTGAGCCTTGAGGAGCAGAGAAGAAATGCCAAAAGACCTGCTTAACAAAGTAATGGAACGTTATAAAGATGAAAAAAGCTATAAAAAGTTATCCAAAGTCTTGAATATGCCAGTCAGTACTGTTCAATCACTTATAAGGAAGTGGAAAATTTGGTAATCTCTTGATACCAAGCCAAGGTCAGGTAGACAAAGAAAGATTGCAGCCACAACTGGCAGAATAATTGTTTGGGATACAAAGAAAAACCCACAGGTACCTTCAGGAGAAATACAGCCTGCTCTGGAAAAAGATGGTGTGGTTGTTTCAAGGCGCACAATACGATGCTTGAAAAAAAAATGAGCTGCATGGTCGAGTTGCCGGAAAGAAGCCTTTACTGCACTAATGCCACAAAAAAAGCCCACTTACAATATGCCTGACAACACCTTGACATGCCTCACAGCTTCTGGCACACCGTAATCTTGAGTGACGAGACCATAATAGAGCTTTATGGTCACAACAATAAGCGCTATATTTGGAGAGGGGTCACAAGGAATACTTTCCCTACTGTGAAGCATGGTAGTGGTTTACTGAAGTTTTGGGAGTGTGTGAGCGCTAAATGTATGGAGACTCTTGTGAAAATTGCTGGCAAGATGCATGTAATCAGAAATAACTGGCAGACAATTTGCATTCTTCTGCACAAAAGCTGCTCACGGGACGCTCTTAGACTTTCTAGCATGACAATGACCCTAAGCACAAGGCCAAGTTGACCCTTTCGTGATTTCAGCAGAAAAAGTGAAGGTTTTAGAGTGGCCATCACAGTCTCTTGACCTTATATCAGGGCTCGACAAATCCCAGGCGCCAGGTCGCATTGGCAACTAGAAATTTAGTCTGGGCGCCTAGGATTTGTTCAGCCGTCTGCTGTCAAGCATCCGGACGCCTCTTCGCTGATCTAGAGATTCAAAATCCCAGCAGCTCCTAGCCATACTTCTTAGTGTACATACAAGAGGAATTCTAATTGGTCAGTACAGTCACATTGACGGCGCTGACCAATCAGAACCAGCCACCTCTTCTCCACTTTCAGCACATCCATAGGATCCACTTCTCGACCTCTGCCACAGTCAGCCCTCCTCGTTGCGGTCACACGGCACGTATCTATTTGACATCGGGTAAGAGTGCCAGGTCCACGGCTAAGCGGTGTATGAGGCGGGGGAATCGTGCACCGGGCCTGGGCTCTGCACAGAATTTTGTGTGTCAGCCGCTCCCTGTCCCACTTTTTCAGCCTGCCTGCCTGAGTGTCACTGCTTCCTCAGCACCTGGGGGAGGCAGGAGTGCAGACTGAGCTCATCCTGCCATGGCTGAGAGAGGGGCACCACCTACAAATAGTTGGGTGGCACAGTTTACCTTTACCTGGCCAGGTGTGGGCGACCCCCCCCCCCCATAGACATGTGTGTTGGGAAGCAGAGCAGGCCATTTTCTGGGTGTATGTGAGAAAGGTGGAGGTGGGAGAGTGCCACAATTCTGGAGGATTCCTATGTACACACCATAGAGCTGAGGGGACCTCACTGTACATATACACGTTTGCCTGAGACTTTTAACTCCCCCTCCCTCCCTCCCTCCTCTGTTTCCTTCTCTTTCCCTCTCCCCCTTTCTACCCCCCTCTCACTCTCCCCTTTTCCTACCCCCCTCTCCATCCCTCTCCTTCTCTTTTTTTTTCTCTTTCTTTCTTTTTCTCTTTCCATTTCTCTCTCTCTTTTTTATTTCTCTTTCTTGCTTTCTTTTTTTTTATTGGCGCCGGGCAGTTGATTTGAAAAACTGGCTACTAACATTTTTAGCTGGCCCCTAGTTTCAAAGAAAATTTGTCAAGCCCTGCCTTTTATGATATCATTGAGCTACTCTGGGGAGATCTCAAACATGCAGTTTATGTAAGACGACCAAAGACTTTGCATGACCTGGAGGAATTTTGCCAAGACAAATGGGCAGCTATACCACCTCCAAGAATTCGGAGCCTCATAGACAACTATTACCAAAGACTACAGGCTGTCATTGATGCTAAAGGGACAGAGCACAGTATTAGGAACTAAGGGTATGCAGACTTTTGAACAGGGGTCATTTTTTTTGTTTACTTGTTGCCATGTTTTGTTTTAGGATTGTGGCACGCTGTGATGACCCACAGTTGAATATGAATACCATAAGGGGCCTTTCACACTGGCTGTCTGATCAGGTCTGCCTCTCAGTTTTACAGGCAGAGCCGATCGTATCCTCCATTCACTCCTATGAAGTGGCAGGTGTCAGCGGTGACCTGTCTGCTGACATCCACCGCTATCCGATCCTGTCCGCAAAATCCAGATGGATGGTGGTCCTATTTTCCATCCATCTGGCAGATCGGATCAGATATGATTGGATGAAAACAAACAGGCGGTCTGTTTTCAACCGATCTCCCCACAGAGGAGAGCGGGACTCTGCTCTGCACAGTGAGCGGAGACGGACCTGTCTTTCGCCTGCTTAGCAGAACGATCTCCTGCTGAGCAAGCGGATCCCATAAAAATGGAGATACCCGTGTAAAAGGGACACAAGAAATAAAAGAAATGGGTTTTGCCTGCTCACTCCTGTTTTCTTTTTAAAAAAAAATGGTATATATTGTATATTACCAATTCTCCAAGGGTATGCAAACTTTTGAGCCAAATTGAATAAACAGTTGCCATTTTTTCATATAATTTTGTTTTTACCTTTTTTAAATCCTTTTTCCTATCTTACAGCTGCTGGGGTCCTCCAGTCTCTACCAGTCACTTCCTGTCTATATGCATGCACTCATGTGTTGGATGCACCTCATTGCTCTGGACCAGCTTCCTTCCTGATATCAGTGGACCATGCTTGTGCAAGTTGTGTTAGCACAGCCACTTTTAGTCCCCACCAGGGAGCATGACAGTGTGACTAACTGGAAGACAGCTATCACCCTATAACAGGAAGTGCCTAAATAAGGACCTTCATAGCGGGATCACCAGGGAATATTTTAAAGAAAGTAGAGGATGGATTGTGACTTTTGAAGCTACAATAATATGTTAAAGCTTACATGGGATTTTAGTGACTGGGTTTAGATAAATGTTAAGGACCCCCCCCCCCCTTCTAAAATGTCTGATGGCAAATGGATGCACTTTCACATATAATACTTTAAGATCTGGCTGGTTCGATGAGCAGAGATGCATGCAGTAAGGAATCCACACACAGCAGCAGCTGTACAGTCCAAGCTGCCCTGCGGAGGCCATCAGGCATCAATCACAGCAGGAGCTGAGATTTACAAGACGTGTGATTTGTTCCACATGATACAGCAAATAAAAAAAATGAGGTTTGTACATGACTGAGGCATCGTTAGGAGCATCCTCATTACCATTCATCAGTCTGTATCCCCACCTGTTAATAACCATCTACAGCGATGATAAGTGAGGCCGTTTATGCTTTCAGGTTTACAGGATGTCTTCCAGCCAGGAAATGAGGCAGGCTCTATCTGACCTGTTGCAGGCTCTAATGCACACTGTAAGAAGCTCACTGTGTGCAGCGAAATCCGAGTCAGCAATTTTAGTGCAAGAGAGGAACCTGTAAAAATGTGCACAACTAAAAGGAAAAGCTGGCGTTCAGCTTTCAAAGGCCAACCTTACCCAAAGTTGGTACTAAAGACTAAGGCAAGCCATAGATTATGTAATTTCAGATGGTACTAAAGACTAGGGCAGGCCATAGATTATGTAATTTCCTTTCCAGCAACCACAGGTTGCAGGAAAGAAAATCGCTCAATTCCCTCCATCAACACTGACTGTGGAGCGATTGTGTTCTATTGGCGGAGGGTGCTAGGGAGCCATCCCTGCTGGGAGAACACAATGAATATTGCTAGTGGCTATAGCTTCTGGCAATTACTGCATGCTAGAAATTCGACATGCTGCCTACCCTTAGATGGTTCGAAGCTCGGCCGGTCCCTGCTGAACTGGCTGCAGAGATTCGAACCATCTATGGCCATCTTAAGACACCCAAACACTAAGTATTAAAAATGTATATATTGCAACTTACACCCCTCCTCAAGATGTGCTGGCTACACATTCTCTCTAGAATTTTTTTTTTTTTATTTGTTTTTACCTGGTGGTGGTCCTGTAAGCACTATCTGGCTAAACAAAAGTCATTTTAAAAATTGGCTGAACCAGGTGGAAAATAATCTCCTGAACAGTGACTGCATCTAATCAGATGCAGTCATTATTCAGCAGTGCCACTGAATCCAGGCACCTGAGGCTGCCCCAAACACTGAATAGTATAACTGATAACTGGCAGTGGAGATTTCTCTCTCGATTCCTCCATCCTCACTGGTAATTAAATTTCTCTCCTTCAGTCTGCAGGCTGAATAGGGGAAAATCCAGCTGTGTACAGCTAGCTTAACAATGCTTGGGATTTCAGTGCAGCAGAGGCTTTAGAGGTACCAAAAAGCAAGCATGGGAAATGTACAATGTACAAATACTGTACTGGCGACCCTAGCATAAGGAACAAACTTTTTAGAGAAAGGGAATACAATAAGACGCGTGGCCTCTCACTAAAACTAGAGGAAAGGCGGTTTAACCTTAAAATACGTAAGGGGTTCTTCACTGTCAGAGCAGTAAGGATGTGGAATTCTCTTCCACAAGCAGTCAGGGTACAGGGGTATTTAATGTACGGTTAACAGCAAACACACACACACACACACACACATCATAGGTTGAACTGGATGGACTGATGTCTTTTTTCAACCTCACAAAAGGAACAAATAAGAAAAGTTCATTTTTAGGTTTTACAGACACCAGGTTTTTCACAGTTGCCAGCAAAGTGTGTCCTATAAGCTGGACATTTAAATGTGTGAAACAGCACATATGGACGAATCTCCCATTCCAGCTACTGTAATCCAACAGCAGGTGCCTGCAGCTGTCAGAATACCTGAATAGTGCATGCATCTGATTGGATGCTGGCATTATTGGGCCAACAAGTTTCCACACAGCTTCTTCAACAAAATTGAACAACTGACTTTTGTTGATTCGGGTGGTGCTGACAGGGGCACCCTTGGCTTGAATTTCAGCTGATTCAATATGAAAGAGTAATGTGAACTATGGGGCTCTGTTACGTGACACTGTTTTGCCCTTTCAAAAGCTCCAACACAGTGTTTGAGGTGAGGGTGTTGACAAGGTACCCTGTGTCAGGCTCAGGAAAAGTAAGCAAAGCTAAATAGGAATACTAAATTACATTTCCTTTAATAAAGTATTCTTTTAAAATAATTTTCCCCTTTATTTTCACCTAGTGATCCAGCCAGTAACATACTTCCTTTCCATGGGTGGCTACACTTGCTCCTCCACTGTATCTATGGAGAAGCAGTATAGCCACCTTTGGACAGAGCAATGTCAACCTTTGGAGAGGTCAGTATTAGATAGACTAGTATATTTAAATAAACTGTAAACAGGTGATTAACAAATTAAAGATGAACTCCAGCTTACACTTTTTAAGCAGTTACAGCAACATTTTTTCTTTTTCTTTCTGGATTAAGGTTTTACATAATAAAACAAACGCTAACCACCGGAAGCTCCCTAAACCTTTGTTCACATGTGCGCAGGTCGGGAACACTTGCAAAATTGCATGTGTTCCCGACGGGCAAAATGTGCTGTTCTGCAGATGCACAGGGGTGCCATTGATTCTTAACCAGTTGCCAACCATCCGCTACAGTTTTGCTGTGGCAAGGTGGCTTGGCTGCTTGAACCGACGTAACTGTTCGTTGGTCATGCGCGGGGCTAGGGAGCGCTCGTGCACCCGCCATCCCCGCAATGTTCTGATTCGGTTCAGAACTTATCAATCATCAGGTCCAGGCCAATGATTTTTGGCCTGGACCTGGTGATGGGTTCTGACCAATTGCAGAATGTCCTGTGTAATATAAACACAGGCACAGGAAATGCTGCAATCTTCTCTCCTGGAGCCCTTTTCGGTTCCAGCGGGAGAGAAGAGAACATCAACTGTCCACAAGCACTACACTGACACCAGTACACATACATTTATCCCCCTGGTAAACCCCCAGTTAACCCTTTCACTCCCTGTCACAGTGTACACTATATACAGTATACAGATAATTTACTGATCACTGTATTAGTGTCACTTGCGACTTCAGTTAGTGTGAGAGACAGTTAGTGGTAGTTCGTTTCTGTCCCAGATAGGTTTAGGGTACCTGCCATACATCCCCCAACAAAGATTTACCCCCTGATCCCCCCAGTTAACCCCCCTCATTGCCCTGTCACAGTGACACTATTATAGTGTACACATCTTTTTTTCTAAACACTGTATTAGTGTCACAGGTGACATCAGTTAGCGTTAACGTTAGTTAGCGTCAATACAGGATAGCGTCAGATTGCCGCATATTTAGTAATACATTTTAACCCTTTGATTGCCAGTGACACACACACACTAAACACCTCCATCATTAGTATAGTGTCTGAAAAGATCAATATATTTGATCTGATCGGAACTATAATAGTGTCCCCAATAGTTTAGGATAGTGTTCTCAAAACACAGCTTAAGCAGGATCAGCACTGACACCTGTCAGCACCTGCGTTTAGCCCCTCTGCCCATCCCCCAAGAAGTACAGTATCAGCAGAATACTGTCACTTTTGATACACAGCACACTAAACCGCAGTGTTAGAGTCAGGCCTGATCTCTGCTAGCACTAGCAGTTACATTTTTTAGTAGCGGTTCAAACAGTTCTTGACAAACCGGTACTTTTTTTACCTGTCACACTAGGTACCTATAAATGTATTGGCCAAAATGTCCAAACAGAGGTACACTAGTGAAGAGGGCTACACGAAGCTAAGCATGACAGATGAGAGGGATGGGGAAGCCTCACTGTCAGAATCAGGCTTAGTATTCAAACCTGTAGAGAGCAGCGGTACCCTGACAGATAGACCACGGAGTAGTGGTCCCTGCTAAGGTTAGGCAGAATGCCAACCAGTAGAGCTGTGTATAGATGATGTGGAGTGGAAGCCGGGCATTACACCGCAAATTTTAGGCATTTTTGATAGCTTTTTTCTATTGGTACATGTAGACATGCATCCTGCATATCCACTGCGGCTATGAAGACTCCCAAGTACTTGGTTAAGGGCGAGAGGAAAATGCAATCGAGTAGCCTACTGCTACCATACCAAGGAAAAAACAGTTTTCCATGATTTCTTTCGACTGGCAAATAAGAAACACCCACGTCCCCCCCCCCCCCCCCCCGGGACCATCATTGTTTTTTGTTCTTTGGAACGGAAGGCTTGAGGATAAATTCCAGTTCTTTTTTGGACCAATCTTATCAAATCTTCTGGACTGCCGAAAGGGTTTTTTCCCCTTTTTTTCCCCTGGCTCGTTTTAGTTTGAGGAAAACCCCTTGTTTTTGGCTGCGGTTCTGTCCAATACTGTTTCCAAGTTGGGTCTGAACAGTAAATCGCCCTATGGGGATGCTGCATAATCTATTTTTAGAGGTGATGTCCCCTTCCCATGACTTCAACCACAGGCCTCTCCTAGCTGAATTAATTAGGCCAATGCTCGTGGCCAATATCCTTAGGGATTCTGCTGACGCGCCTGCCAGGAAAGCTGCCATTCTGGTTAGAGCGGGTATGGTTTTTACCAGTTCCTACTTTGGGGTATCACCTTCTAGCAGCTCTTGCAAATGCATCAGCCAGACTAACAAGGTCCTGTCCGTGCAGGTAGAAGCTATGGCTGGATTTAGATTCTTGGCATCGGCTTCCCAAGCTCTTCTCAGAAATGCCTCTATCTTTTTATCCATGGGATCACTGAGAGTTCTGGAGTCGTCGATAGCCAAATCAGCCTTGTTTGCGACTCTGGTGAGGGAAGCATCTACCGTAGGACACTTCTCCCAGGGTTTAGTCACCTCCTCTGTGAACGGATATCTGTGTTTAACCACAGCTGGGGTAAAGAGCTTCCTTTCCGGTTCTTCTCATTCTTTCTTGATCACATTTTTCAGAGACTCGTGTACCGGAAATGTTCTGGGGTTTTTTGGTTGCAGACCCTTATACATTTTATTGCGTTGTGAAAGTTTCGCGATTTTCTGCTCTTTGATACCCAGTGTAAATAATTTGTGTCCCTTGAGGGGAAGAGTGTACCCTCTGATGCTGGATCCTCGTCATCTGACTCTGAGCATAGGCTACCTCCGGATTCTGATTCAGAGTCCTCTGCATCAGATCCCTGCTCCGCTTGGTCCACCTCATCTCCGCTTCAAGAAGGAATGGGTGTCTTGCTGGTAGATGGAGTGCTGGCCTGACTGGAGCTTGCTGAGGCTTCCAGTTTTTCTATGGCTGTACGAAGGGGACCAATCATGCTTTTAATTTCCTTTTTAAAAGAATTAAGCATATCTTTAAAGGAACCCCTGTGACTCTTTGGCCACCAATTTATTGATGCATTTTTGGCATAGGGGTTTCTTCCATTCGGAAGGAAACCTGTGACCGCACGAGGCGCATGCTTTTCTACTTTGCCTTTCTACTTTGCCTTCTTCTCTTCTGGGGTCTTTGTCTGTAAATAGGCTCAAAGGACCCAGTGAGGCAGGCAGTTGCCATACACAACATTTGTTGGTGGGGTAAAAGACAGAGGGAACTCCAGAGTGCTCTGGCTTCCTTCGGAGCTGTTCTGTCGGGCAGGATCTGCAGGGCAGGGTGGTGCGGCAACCGACATGGTCAGGCTCAGAAAGGGAACCACAGCATAGGGACCTTTAACTGCTTCCTGCCCTGCCCTGCCCCCATGCAGGTTGGTGGACATACCTGCATTGCAACCTCCTGGTATCCTAGGGTCCACTTCTTTTTGTAAACATTGAGGCGTTCGTCTTCGGCTTGTTTCTAGATTAAATGCTGAATTTTTCTTTTAAAAGTCACGCTGCTGCTGCCGGAAATGACATCAGGGGATGTCCCCTTCTCCGACTTCTGCCTTCCCCAAGGTGGCTGCCAACCGAAGGGGCATCACTGGAAGTAACGCAAAGTTCTGGTCCTGACGCCATCTTGCTCATCCACAGCGAGGATGCCACCCGGCAGTCACCCTGGACTGATGCAAAGAGAGAGGGGACCATGGGGTGCCACAAAGGGCTGTCGCTCCACATGCAGGGGGTAGCCCCCCCCCCCTCTACAGGTGTTCGGAAGGATAGTTGTGGCTAGCAGAATTAGCCTAGAAGATCCGCTGCTCCAGGTATGGTCCAGGGGGGGGGGGTCGAGATACCATTGACATCTTACAGCTGGGAGGATGGTTGCAGACCCCTCAGTAGGGGTGAAACCTCAGGTAAGGGCCAGCTTGTGCCAATGTGCTGTCCCTGACCTGCACTGCCCAAGGCTTGCTGAGCTGGATGGGAGGCTGGTCAGGAAGCCTCCTGCAATTAGCACAGAGAATGAAAAAATAACAAACAGATGTAGCTCCTGTGGGTCCGGATGAAACACAATCAAACTGAGCCAGAAGGCATGACTAGCTTTTTTATAATGGTGAACTAAGGTGTTTTCTGTTTCAGGTGGGAGGAGCCTATCTCTCAGATGCTGCCTTGGAAGACGATTTGAGAAAAAAATGCGAATGGCGGAACCTGCTATGTTCTTTTTTTTCTTTCAGCCCATGAACATTGCATGTATGCCCATTATTAGAAGTGGGTGGATGCTGGGAGGTCTAATGGTGGCCATACCACACATTTTCTGGCAGAGATTTCTTCATCCACATCGATCAATGTGGATGAAGAAATGTGTACTTTTTTTTTTCTTTTTTCAAATTTCAAAACTTTGTGACAAAAAGCGAGATCTGAAAAAAACTGAACATGCCTCTCAGCAAATAGCTTAGGGTGTCTACTTTCCAAAAAGGGGTAATTTGAGGTGGTTTTGTGCTATCTTGGCATTCCATGGCCTCCGAAACTGACAGGTAGTAAGGAGTGAAATCAACAATTTACGCCCTTAGAAAGCCTGAAGGCAGTGATTTTTTTTTTCCGGGTTTCTGTACGCGGCTAGACTGCCAAAAAGTCTCACGCATGGGGTATCCCCATACTCGGGACAAGCAGCAGAATGTATTTGGGGTGTAATTCCACATATACCCATGGCATTTGTGAGCAACATATAATTTCATTGACAACTTTGTGTAAACATTTTTTAGAAAGTAAAAGCTGCTTAAATTCCAGTATTTACACCAAAGTTTGTAGACGCTATAACTTTTGCACAAGCCATATATTTTTTTTATCCAAGAAATGTAGCTAAATACATTTTGGCCTAAATGTGTGTCAAAAAATGAGTTTATTGGATATTTTTTTTATAAGAAAATGTAGAAAATGTAATTTTTTCTCAAAAATTTCGGTCTTTTTTAATTTATATTGCAAAAAAAAAAAAAAACCTGCAGAGGTAATCAAATACCACCAAAAGAAAGCTATATTTGTACATACATTTAGTTGGGTACAGCATTGCATGACTGCGCAATTACAAGTGAAATTCACGCAGTGCCAAATTGCAAAAAATGGCCTGGTCATTAAAGGGATAAAACCTTCCGGTCCAGAAGTGGTTAATGGCCCCCCCATACATTGCAAAATGCCCAAGTATTTGCACATGCAAAACTGCATGGTGCTGTAGCACCATGCAATTCCATAATAATGGTAGGGCAGCCCTTTGAAATTAGTTGGCTGCCCTATCCACAGAACACGGATCGCACAAGTGTGAACCTAGGTTAAATGGTTTGTCTGAGCTCTGTAACTGCCACTTTGGCTATACAACTTGATCTCCTAAAGGAAGTTGAAACATAACAGATTTAGGCAGGCCACACATTATGCAATTTTCTTTCCTTTAACCACCGGTTAAAGGAAAGAAAACAGCTTAATTTGCAAAGTCAGTGTTGAGGGGGGAATTCCTCCCGCTGTGCTATTGCATTTGGGACAGCGGGAGGTTTCCCAGCTGTCAGAATACAATGATCACAACCTGTGATCAAACTAAAAAAACCTGACAGGCTGGGTGTACTGAAGTCTTATCGATAGATCAAATTCTGTACAACCAGTCTGCTCATAGATGGATCGAAATTCAACAGGAACCGGCTGAATTTCAATCCATCTATGGCCGGCTTTACTGGCAGGATCACTAGGTAATGAAACTACCTTACACAGAAAGAAAAACAGACTGTTGTTTTAATAGTACTGTTAGACTGCATCATATATGGCATTTTTTTTATTTTGGCCAGAGTTACACTTTAACTTGAATATTAAGATTCGTGTCTAGTTGTAAGCTGTTTTCTTTACAACAAAAATTCCCCATTCTTTTGTCTGAATGAACCACAAGACAGCGATTTGATAGGTTCCAATTGTAATAACCGATGAAACAACCTTTTCTTTTTGAAATTGATAAAACCACAAAGCCAATGTAGTAATGACTGTGGGATTTGGGATGAGGGGGGAGCTGGGGGAATGGACACCATTTTTTGGTTATCAGAAACAAAAGCACAGTGGGGAACAGCCGATTATCGCTGTCATAACACAGGACATGGTGAGAGAACACCACCATCTGTTTGTGATATTACAGGAAACAGGCCCCGGCCTGTGTGAAGCTTTGAAGTGCACGAAGAACGCTATAGGAACCAGTTACATGAAGGGTGTCTGTTTAATTTATACCATGAAGTCAGAGGCCACAATATGTCCCCTAAACAGGGATAAACAGGCAGAACTGGAGAGGGGGGAGCGTTCTGTCAGCCATCTTTTCTATAGGGAGGCATAACCAGTGTCATCTAGCACTGCAAGACATGCATAGTCTGATAAAAGCTTTTTATTTTGGATAGGGAGGGTTATAACCCTGTAAGGTTTATTTTTGCCATCTGTGTCCCATTGCGCCTTCACTTCCTGTCCCATAGCCAAACAGGAGGTAGAAATCCCTGTAAATTAAGGGAATTCCTTGGGGCCCCCCAGTTTACCAGAACTAGTGTCCCCATTGGAAGATTTCTGCTCTATTACTTTTCTGGGGAAAACCCAAAACTTTCAATGATAATGGTAAACAGGACAAATAGAGAGGGTGAAAACGGGGACACAGAC
Source organism: Pelophylax lessonae (assembly GCF_965119305.1). Lineage (NCBI taxonomy): Eukaryota > Metazoa > Chordata > Amphibia > Anura > Ranidae > Pelophylax > Pelophylax lessonae. Next base: position 497,193,647 of record NC_138771.1, read on the forward strand.
AGCAATCTCTCCCCACTCTAAAGGCAAAACTTTTTTTTAGCTTTGGATAGGTATACTTTAAGCAGTAGTGTCACATTTCAGATAGCTGTCTGAAGGTACGAAGGTACGATCTTCTGTTTAACTAATTCACGGGCAAAAGGCAGTTCTTTTGTCTTTGGGAATCCAAAAATTAAATCTGCATATATCCTGATTCCTCCATTCACTCCTCATAAACATCCTAATGATTTTTTTATAAATAAAACCCTTCAGTTTTCATTACATACCTTATTTAAGACCCAATGATATCATTACTGGATCTCTGTTCTCTATGCAATGCAAGGCAGATCCTGGCTGGTGGAAGGGACCGGCAGGAGACTGTACATAGATTCCTGAAAACATCACAGCCCTCTGCTTCAATGCTCCTAAAGAGCCCTCGATTCTAAAGCAAGCAGTGGGCTGGCTCTTGGGAGGAGTTATGCAAATATCAAAAGGCCTTGATGGGTGAATATTAAAGCAGAGTTCCGGCCTCAAAAATGACTTTGGGCCATCCGCTTGCTGACATTTACCTAAAAAATAAATGGATAGTCCCGATTTTTTTTTTTGTTCACTTACCTTGTTTTTGAAGAAAGTATACTTACCTTCCTTCTACTTCCTCCCTCTGTGGCCGCGGCCCGCGCCGTCATTTCCTGCTTGCGATGACTCCTGGGAGCTGAACATCATTGCTCCCAGGAGTCAATGCGCCTGCACCGGCCCCTCTCGTCAGTTCCGGTGCAGGCGCGTCATTCCCTGCTAAACAGCTTCTGGGCATGCATTCTGGGGCAAAGAAGACACGGAAGAGGACAACAAAGAGGACGCTCCGGCTTCAGCTGCCCACACCTGAGATGGCAGCGCTGGACAAGAAATGTTCAAGGTAAGTATTTCTTCTAAAAAGGTAAGTGCGACCTGGGACAGTTCAGAGGCTATCCATTGTGGAATGCACTAGCCCTGACTGTCCCAGGGGTGTATTTTTTTCTAAAAAACGTTTCCGAGGCCAGAACTCCGCTTTAAGCTGCCCATAGACGGTTCAAATCTCGAGTGGTTCAGCAAGGACCGGCCAAAATTCGAACCATGTATGGGCAAGAATGATAGTACCCAAGACCATATATCAATCGATTTAGGTACAACCAGAATGTCCAATTTTTACGATGCCATTACAGCTGCTTTAGCCACTAGCAATAATCACAGTGTTCTCTCACCAGGGATGGCTCCCCTTGGCAGGAAAACACAACAGCTCCGTGAGTGGGATTGCCCCATCAACACAGGCTGTGTTGATGGGGAAAGCGAACAGTAGATGTTTCAATGCAGGCTGCATTTGCATGCAGACTGCCCTAGGTAATGCCCACATCTAATGCTTAACCTCCAAGATTGAAAAAACTAAGATCCAATAAATTAAAGGGGTGTACCAGGGACAGTTAGGCTGGGGAGGAAAGATGATGCTGGAAGTCCTCTTGTAAGGAAATTAGGTGGGCTATATTTGACTTGAGCTTCTAATGCACATTGTGAGAAGCTCACAGTGTCAGCAATTTCAATGGAGGAGAGGAGTCTATACAACTGCACAAGATGGCTTATTATATACAGTGCACAGTAAACTACATGTCATCAAGTTGGGGTGTATATCGACTTTACAGCTATAACCTAAAAGTCACAAATTAGCTACCTGGATTTAATTTTTTTTTATTAGAACATACATAATCATTTTAAAATAAGGAGCAAGAAAAATAAGTGGATTGATGAGAGCTATATGCAGAGTGGAAGTTCCTGCACTGGGGAATGTCATAGCGTGGAGCCGGGGGATAATATCACTACACAGAGCATCCCTCCTGTCTACTGGTACAAAGCTGGGCGAATAAGATCAACAGCAATTAATCCCACCATTCAGTGGCAGATTCTGGTGACAAAACACAGAGAAAAGAGGAAATGGACCAGGGCAAAATATGTTATCCAGAGCTGCACTACAAACAGGCCCACAGAGGGGTGCAAGCATGTGTGCAATTCCATTGTCTCTATTCTGGGAAGAATGTTAATAGAGAGGTAAAATAGGTTGCAGAAATAAGAATGCAATCATTCTCTCCATTAAGTCTGGCACATTTTTATTGGGCATTACAACGGGTCATCAATTTTTTTTCTTTTTAAGCTGAACTCCAGCCTTCTCCTTAAATCTCGCACAGTACAGGCTTCTCTTTTGTACTGAAATTTCTCTGATTTCACTGAACACGGTAAGCTTCTCACAACGTGCATTAGAAGCCGCACCAAGGCAGATAGAGCCTGCCGCATTCCCTGACTGGAGGACGCTCAGTGTCAAATAGCTCTTTGCTCCCCAACTGTCCCCGGCTCTTTCCTTTCGTTTATTGGATTTCACTTCTTTCAACCACGGGGGCACAGCATCTTATCTGGGAACTATTTAGGGTGGTCTTCATGCAAATACTGTTTCTAGAGTTTAGGTGCTACTTCCCCCACCTCTTTTTTAGGTTAGCGCACTCATTTACACACTTTATTCATGCAAATACTGCCTGGTTAGGAACACCCACTCCACCAGACTGACACCCACACACCATGGCAATCTGATATTTGCATAACTCATAGCAAGAACCAGGACACACTGCTTGCATCAGGATTGGGGCAAGGTGCTGTGCACTTATTAGGAAGCTATACACAGCACTTTGCTAATCCCTTCCATTGGCTATGATTTGCCTGCATTGTATAGAGAAGAACAGTAAAAAAAAGGTATTTATTTATAAAAAAAAGTTTTTTTTTTATTTTGCATGTGGATGAGGGTGAGGGGGAAAATAAATGGAGAATATAAGCAGAATAGGCTTGAGCTTTAAAAAAAAGATTTTGGCTATACATAAAAAAACTTTAATGTAGATGCAAGTTCAATCACTAAAATATTTTAAAATATGCATAGGATAAGGTTACCAGTTTTTTGGTGTTAATAAATATATGGAAAAGTATCTTTGTCTATATTATACTGGTCTGTATTTCTCCTGATATGATAAAGGTATGAATGGGTGTGCGGAGGTAAAAGATTTCCTTCACTTCCATTGTCACACAGCCAGGAGGAGTACTTGAACCTTCGGGCTGACTCCACCCACCCATCCTGATTTAATGCACCGCAATCCTATTCTGCAATTAACAGCCTAATTGGGAATAGGTGGAAGCTTCCACTGAGTGTATGTTTTGGTTCTGGAAGGGCAAGAGGAAGAGACCATCCAGAACTGACATGCTCCTACAGGGTATTCTGTGCTCATGCCAAGGGACGAGCGGTTATTTGAGAGACGATTCTTAGAAGTGCCGCCAGCAACATAAGAACCCCGCAGAGAGATCGGACACTGCAAGGGAGATCTTAAGAGTCTCTGTCCTGAGCCAAACCCAAGGGGGGCAAGGCTGAGCTTGCTGTAAGCTGCGCTGAACAAAGTTTACATGTGTTTCTTCCCATGTGCACATTTCACGTGGCGCTGTGATTTAAAAAAAAAAAAATTACCAAACACAACAGACGGCTTTATCATTGCAGATCATTTCAGCATTTGTTTCTCAATCCGCAGCATCTTAGGGGCCAATAAGGGCTTTCCCACTGGATAGAGGCCTGGCATTTGGTACAGATGCACCTTAAATGTGGTCACAGCTAAGAAACCATGGAGAGCCAGAGGCTGCACCTGCACTAAGCCCCCAGGGACTGTAGCAGTTCTAAAGCCAGGCACACAGGAGCTGAATGTTAGGAGACATTTGCTGGATCAAAAAAAAAAAAAAACAGCCGACATATGGCCCATGTGTATAATGGTCTGTCGGACGAGCATGCTAGAAAACCAGCAGCTGATCATTGCTCTCAGCCAACAGCATGAGCGCTTATCGGTGTGTTCTGGCAGGGGGAGGGCTGCACCCCTATCAAAACAATAGCTCAGCGGAGGAGATCGCTGTACTTATTTCACATAGTGAGTACAGCGGCTCTGCCCAGAGAGGACATTTTTTTTTTTTCGATCAACCAATCAATTGAAAAAAAAAAAAAAAGATATAGTGTGTACCAGGCTTTAGACAGCGGGGTAGATTTACTAAAGGCAATTATACTGTGCACTGCAAGTGCACTTGCTCCACAGCTTAGTAAATGAGGTAAAGCTTCACTTTGCAAAGAATACTCAATCCCATGCAAGGAAAATAAAAAGCAGCGGTTTTGCTTGTACATGATTGGATGATAGAAATCAGCAGAGTTTCCTCTCAGATCTAGAGCAACTGCACTTGCAGTGCACAGTATATTTGCCCATAGTAAATCAACTCCAAAGTAGGTCAATGTATATGACTGCAAAGCTGTATGCAGCATGAAGTCAGGCTGAAAGGAGGGTGCAGTTAGCGCAGTCTTTTTCAGCCATGGTGCCCAGGCACCCTGGGTCGCCTTCACATTTCTTCAGGGGTGCCTTGGCAAAATGCCTAAAAATTGTATACAGGCCAGGGTGTGGATCAAGCTTCTAGCTGCCGGTGTCGACACAACCAATGATTTTATCGATTGATAAGAAAGACATTGGGTGCCGGCACAGCATCCTTATTGGCCTTATCCACCAGCACTGGATTCACATAGGCTGAATGAGGGAGACAAACTAAGGGAGGAGAGAAACACTGGAAAACTAGTCAGTATCAGTGTACAAAGCTGTATGCTTTGGGTGTCCAATATTCTGCGTTATGCAAAACTATTAGTTTTGTTTTTTTTACATTTTAGAATGGGGAGCCTCAATATTGTGCAGAATTTTAAAGGGTGCCTTGACTCAAAAAAGGTTGAGAAACACTGAGTTGGGAGTGTTTGTTCTGTAAGCTTGATAGATGAGGCAAGAATGTAGGCTTGCAAAAGAAAAGGAACTCATTCTGCAAGTTACTGGTGTGATGGTATATACCAGTGATGGCGAACCTATGGCACATGTGCCACCGCTGGCACACAGAGCCCTCTCCCTGGGCACACGAGCTATAGTTTTCTGAGCAGCTCCGGGCACACAAAAGCTCCACACACTTCACTGGGAGGAAATAGCGCCCAGTGTCCATGCACTGTCCTGGCACTGCCCTTTCTCCTCCAGATCAATCACAGCACTTTGACTCAGAGCACAACTCTTTGGAGAAAATGCTGCGGGACCAAATCACAGACCAGCAGGAAGGGAGGGCGGCCAATCACCTCCCCCAGCCGTGGGATGAACAGCCAATCGACTGGGTGGCCAATCACCTCCCTTGTCCTAGGAATGAAAAGCCAATCGACTAGTGCGGGAGGAGAAGTGGGCGTTTGTTTGCCCAGAGGTTTCCGAATGCAGCCGCTTCATTCCATTGGGAAGAAAGCCCAGAGATGAGTCCGGAGCTGCTGTTAATGAGCTGCGCTATGGCACAGTGTTCTGTGCTATGGGCGTTTGCTATGGGTGTGTGGGCAGAGGGTGCATGATGGGCTACATGAGTGTCATTGCACCACTGCCGTACCCCAGCAGAGGGGGGAGGGGCTGGTGAGCTGCAGAGGGGGGGACCAGATGTGTCTTGAGCTGTATGGAGGGTGGGATGCATGGCAAGGAGGTGTGTTATGAGTTACATGATGATGTGTAATGTGTAGCTCACTGATGTGATGTGGCCGGACAACAGAGTTGTGAGCTGAAGGGCAATTAATATTATGTACTAGAAGTTTACAGTGTGATGGAGTTGTGCGATGTGCTACATTATTATTATTATTTCAGGTACTTATATAGCACTGTCAATTTACGCAGCGCTTTACATATACATTACACATTCACATCAGTCCCTGCCCTCAAGGAGCTTACAATCTTAGGTCCCTAACTCACATTCATACATACATAGTAGGGCCAATTTTATACAGGCTCCAATTAACCTACCAGCATGTCTTTGGAGTGTAGGAGGAAACCGGAGTACCCGGAGGAAACCCACGCAGGCACAGGGAGAACATGCAAACTCCAGGCAGGTAGTGTCGTGGTTTGGATTCGAACCAGTGACCCTCTTGCTGCTAGGTGAAAGTGCTAACCACTACACCACTGTGCCGTTACATGGTGATGGATGTTGGCACTTTGAAATAAATAAGTTGGTTTTGTGTCGCAGTTTGGGCACTCGGGCTCTAATAATCAGAATTCAGGAGGAAGGGCATGGTGTCACCCTTCATATATTATAACAAGGATATAGGATCATGAAACATTGCTTTATTTACAAATCCTAAAGTGGCTAAAAACAGACAATAAGCATTGAGCACTTCACCATTTTTCTAGTTAAATATATTTCTAAAGGTGCTATTGACATGAAATTTTCACCACATATCGGTAACAACCCCAGCAAGCCATACATAAAAAAAATAACCATAAGTTCAGAAATTAAGTTATGTGTATAAAGATGGAATGACACAGGGAAAAAGTATTGAACACGCTAACTGAAATCTATTTAATACTTCGTACAAAATCCTTTGATTTCAGCTGTTGTCTTGGCTTTCCATGCCATTTTGCACCTCTCTTTCTTCATGTGTTCAATACTTTTTCCCTGTGTCATTCCATTTTATTACACATAACTTAATTTCTGAACTGATTTGTTTTGGTTTCCTTGTATGTATGGATTGCATGGGTTGTAACCGACGTGGTGAAAATTTCATGTCAATAGCACCTTTAGAATTATATTTACCTACAAAAATGGTGACGTGTTTGATACTTCTTTTTCCCGCTGTATGTGTTTAGGGTGTGTATGTAGCTATTTGGCGGGAGTTGCCCTTATACTGTAGTATATCACATTTTCCCCTACTTTTGAGAGTTTTCCTCTTAAAGCAATCCCTACCATATAAAAATTAAAAAAAAAAAAAAGTTTTGGGTTAGAGATGTACTTTAAAGCAGCCTTTAACTCTATATTTACCATCAATATTTCCCAGCAACCTTTGCTGCTCCCCAAGTGAAAGCAAAACTAACACAGCTGAAATACGCATGTTAAAGGTTTATTTAAGAATGGGTTTACATCTACTTTAAAGCTTCCTCTTACAGTGCAGCCAGCACTTGGTTGCATAGATACAAAATATTTTGGGGGCCGATGTCAGACTCTCAGCAACAGGAATGTGCCAGGAGCCATGATAACCAGAATTAACAAGGTTCTTGATTAGCAGATAAGCATGATGGGTCGCACTTATCAGCACACCCGCCAGGAGCTCAGAAGTCTGATATCAGCAGGACAGTGTTTGGGGACAAAGTGGGACGCCAGTAGTGGCAAGACTCATACGTGTTCATCACCCATGATGACCTGTTGCAAACCATTCTGCTCTCCTCCAAAGGTCAAAATCAATATTTTACCACACTGGTATGGCCACTTAAAGTTGATTTCTGAGATAAGCAAATATTGCCTAAATAGAAAAGGCATATGTATTTTACCTGAAACTTGGTGTGCTTTGTGTATTCCTTCCAGACCTGTAATCTAATATGAAAATGTGCCTGTAGTGAAGACCAGTCACTGCTTCCCTCTCTCTTTGTACAGGGTGACTGGTCTTGTCTACTCCCCATCCCATAGTTTTCTGCAGGCAGCCTGTAGTGGGTGTGGCCTGCTGGGATCCTCACACATCTCTTCTTTTTGCACAGGCTCTGTGCAGCACATAGATGATGTCACTGCTACTTTTGCTAAATAATAACTGGATTTGCAAAGGCATTTGATGTACACAAAGTTGATTTACTGTATATCATTTGTGGTTATTGTGGAATGTATTTAAATTGGCTGTAAACCCCATTCATGAAAATTGACCTAAGCACATATATCTGTAGCGTTTACTTATCTCTCTCCAGAGCACTAGCGTTTCTCTCTGGTGCTTCATTCCTTTGTTATCTGCATGAGTCACTTCTGACAAGTTCTCTGACACATGAGACAACATTAGCTAAAAATTTGTGTCGGGAGGGTGCTTAGAGGGAGATAAGCAGGGACCTTGTCTATTCAAACTACAGCTCTGCATGTTCACTTGTTCCTCTGCCTATGTGGAAGGAGGTGGGGGGTTGTCCCTTTCCTCCAATCCGCTCTCAGACAGTGCAGTCCCAGACTCCCCACCCACTGCTAAAAAAGTAAGAAAGATTTCTAACACAATTCGCACTTTCCAAAGAATGTAGAAAAGGGAAGAAAGCAGATATACAACATGAATGAAGTAGGGATATTTGTTTCATCTCTGTGTATCATCTGATGCTATTTTCTTCACTGGGTATATATGTGAGGGTTTATAACCACTTTAAAGTCAAGTTTTTTGTGCCTGCAGTTCAGCTTTAAAAGGAAGTGACAATAACGTTGGGAAACATATTTTGTATTTTGCAGACTACTGGCAATTAAATGATTCCTGCCCTATTGTGTCAATGCCATGATAACCCAGGTGTAATACAAGTCAAGGGCCCCTTTTTTTTGTCTTTTCCCTCTTTTTTTTTTTTTTTTGATTTATTTTCCACAAATCCTTCAACTTTTCCCCCATATATTTTTCTACTTCTGAAACTGCATCTTTTAATTTTGTACTTTAAAAAGAAAAAAGCTTCAGCAGTAGAAAACAAAAAAAAAATGAAGGCACGTTAAACAAAATGTTTGCGTTTGCCTGATGCTTGATTACAAACCTCCAGATTGTGAATTGCTTTGTGTGTGACTGTTCTGAAATACAGGTACTAAAAGAGGCCATATACATTTATCTCACTGCCCTGTTTACAGTAGCAAAGAAATGAAGAGAGTTAAAAGCTTTAGGCTTAAAATACAACTGAAGGCAAATTTTTTCTTTTTTAACTGTTGGATGGAGTAGAGAGGGATTAGAACACTTGTCAGTTTTTACTGCTGTCTGTGTCCCCATTTGGGAAATTGACCCTCTCTATTTGTCCTGTTTACCATTATCATTGAAAGTGAAAGTAAAAGAAAATCCCAAATTTTGGGTTGTCCCCAGAAAACTCATAGAGGGGAAATCTTCTAATGGGGACACTAGTTCTGGTGACCTGGGAAGCCTCAAGAAGTTCACCCTAATGTTCACATATTTACTCTTGCTTTCTGTTTGGCTATGCAATGGGACACAGGTGGCGAAAAAAAATCTGACAGGGGTTATAACCCTCCTTTTCTTTATTCAAAACTAAAAAATGTTTCGCCTAGAGTTCTACTTTAGGTTTTAATAATATCTTCTAGTGCATACTCACTAAAAATCAACTACAGATTGATTTAGCAGATGACACCCACTACCCAGCCACGATGCTTGAATAAGCAGCAGTTATGTCAGAGAGGAGATAGGGCGCAGGTTCCCAGACACTGGCTCCATGTTTGCAGGTGCACCAGCCCTTCACATTCCTCTAATTACATGCTCTGTGAGTTCTTCAGCATCAACAACAAGGGTAGGGGGGGTGAGACCCCCCCAGAAGGATTTAATCCCGATTAACCCATTCACCTTTTCGCTTTCAGCTCTCCCAGCACTGTGGCATTTGAAATATTGGGACAAAGCGACACTTTCATGATGTAATTGCTCAGGGAGGGGGGTGTGAATACAAAATCCAGATTTTGGGGAAGAAAAAAAATGCAGAGTACTTTTTTCCTTGACAGAATCATCACTTTTCATCAGAGAAAAGGGCGATAACTAGAAAAGCCTGTAACAAGGTTAAATGCACAAAAAATATTGATATTTGATAGACATTTAAAAAAAAATAATTATCTGTTGTAGTGTAGGGACATCACTACTAGCCCGATATATATTTTATTTTAGAGGCATGACATCATCTTTCTACATATATATATATATATGTTTTTTGGGTTCCATTGTTCAACGTCAACTTGCATGCTTATAGGATCTTCAAGTAGACTACATAGCTCTGTTTTGCATGATATCAATATGGCTGCTAACCACTTTAAATGTATATACTAGCCTTTCCCAACCAGGGTTCTGAAGGAACCCTGGGGTTCCAAAGAGGTTTCCAGGGGTTCCTTGGGCAATGTGCAACTTGTGATTCTCAGATAGGTAACCACTGACATCATTGATCTTTTTAGCTATTTGTAAAGGGGGATTATTCCCAACTATCACAATAATTAGGAGCATTCATCCCAGTGACCATCATGTGAATGTACCTTGATCTGTAGAAATAGTAATTTTTAGTAGGGATTCCCTGAGCCTAGAAAGTGTTTTTGAGGGTTCCTCCATGTTAAAAAGGTTGAGAAAGGCTGTTATATGCTATACACAAACATAATATATAGACAAAGATGTGTGGACATCTGACCATCATACCTACTGAAATGGCAAAAAATATGTGGACATTGCTCATATATCAAGTACAGATGTTTACAAGTAAAGGTACTGCTAATGCTTTAGCATACAAAAAGACATTTGGACAATCATGCACATCTAACCTTTTGATAACAGTCTGGAGAAGGCCCTTTAACTGTTTCGTCATGGCTGTACCCCTGTGCACAAAGCCAGCTCCATAAAGGCATTTTGTGACAAGTTTGGTGTGGAAGAAGGGGCCTGCAGAACGCCCTGACCTTAATCCTACTGCACAGCTTTGGAGTGAACTGGAACATCAGTACCTTATCTTACTAATGCTCTTTTGGCTGAAAGGGACAGATTTCCACATACACAATCCAAAATCCTGTGAAAAGTTTTCCAAAAAGGATGAAGGCTCTTATAGCCAGAAAGGGGGTATTTCCTTATTCATGTCCATGGTTTTGGAATGGGATGTCAAACAAGCTCATATAGGTGTGATGATCAGAAATTCATAAAACTTTGTTTTAGAAATAAACAATACATGTCAAAAGATTCCCACAGCACTGTGTGTTACCTGAAGACATGAAACAACAGTTGACTGCTTTCAGGCAATTTGACTGCAATCTCTAATGAGGGGTAGGCATTGCTGCCCCGACTCACTAATTTGTGCAACCCCAATTCCAAAAAAGTTGGGACTCTGCGTATAATCTACATAATAACAGAATGCAATGATCTGCAAATCTTATAAACCTATATTTTTTCACAATAATAAACAGAAAACATATCAAATATTCAAACTGAGAAAATGTACCATTTTAAGAAAAAATAAGGTAATTGCAAAACTGATGACAGCAAGATGTCTCCAAAAATTTGGGACAGGGCCATGTTTACCATGGTGTAGCATCTTTTCTTTTGACAACACTCTGTAAACATCTGGGAACTGAGGAGACCAGTGTAAGGTTCTGGCACTCTCAGTGCCTCCTATCACATTATTTCCGGGTGATTTCCATCTACCTAGATAGAAGAAACACATATAGGTGTGTTTCCCTTTAAGACTGATGCTGTCATCACTCAGCGCCGGACTAGATGGCTATTTAAATCGCCGGTTCTCACTCACATGTGTTCGTTCAAACACCCTTACCTGGATGCTAACTTGGCTTGAAGCTTTCGTGCTTGCAAGCATACCTCGCTGACGGAACCTCGCTGCGCTGATCCCTGTATCCCGCTTCCGGATCATTCGCTCCTCCTGAACCAACCTTCGGCTGTATTGCTATTAGTGCTAAGTACCCCGCAGGGGAACCCTCTATAAACTTATACTAAGCTTACACTATCTAGCTCTGCATAGTAAAGACTATTTATCACATCTGCATATCTAGATTGCTAGCTCTTAAGACTACTGCTACTTATTCCTGCACTGGGTTGATCTCTCTTGTATGTCCACCTGCTACTCTGTCATCTGCTACCATACATGATTGCTAAACCTACCTGCATCCATCTGCTACTGTCTTACCTTCAAGTGTCTGTCACCTACCACCTCCACTCAACCTGTCTCTTAAATCTTCATCACTGTGTTACTACATACATAAAGCCACTCTAGGAACCAACTTGTTGAGTGTGTGTATTTACTAGCTGAATTAAGACCTTCCACACATGATGAGTCATTGAGGTTGGGAATGGTATCTCAGCATCTCTCTTACATGACTACTGAAGTGGAATATTTCTGCAGCTGAAAATCCACACCATACATGAAACGCAGGAGCGTTACAACCAGTTACTGGAGTTTTGGGAGCGGAATGTTGCCCCATTCTTGCCTCATATTTGATTGTAACTGCTGGATCTTCATCGCTGTATTTTTCTTTTTAGGATGCGCCAAATATTTTTAATTGGTGAAAGGTCTGGACTGCAGGCGGGCCAGTTATGCACCCAGGCTCTTCTACTATGAAGCCATGCCTTTGTCATAGATGTAGTATGCAGTTAACATACAAAAGGCATCATTTGGTTGGGAGCATATGCTGCTCTAAAACCGGATATATCTTTCGGTGCCATTCCAGATGTGCAAGCTGTCCATTCCACGCGCACTAATGCATCCCCATGCTATCAGAGATGCAGGCCTCTAACCTTAGTACTAACAAGCCAGAAGCTCCATCTCCTCTTTAGTCCAGAGGATGCTGCACCCAAGGTTGCCAAATTGAATGTCAAATTTCGACTTCTCTGACCACAGAACGGTTTTCCACTTTGCAACAGGCCACTTTAAATGAGTTTTGGCCCATAGATAGAATATGGCGACATTTCTGGATCATGTTCAGATATGGCTTCTTCTATGGGCTCTTCCCATACCATCAGAGATGCAGGCGACTGAACTGAGGACTGATAACAAGCCAGAATTTTCCTCTCCTCTTTAGTCTGGAGGATGTGGTGCCTATGGTTGTCAAAAAAGAATGTAAAATGTTTCTTCTGACCACAGTACAGTTTTCCACTTTGCAACAGACCATTTTAAATTAACTTTGGCCCAGAGAAGACGGGAGTGTTTCTAGATCATGTTTAGATTTGGCTCCTTCTTTGCATGATAGAGATGTACCTTGCATTTTTGGATAGCACTGCAAACTGTATTCACAAACAGTGATTTTTGGAAGTATTCCTGAGCCCATGCAGTGATGTCTATCACAGAATCATGCCTGTACTTCATGCAGTGCTGTCTGAGGGCCCGAAGATCACGGGCATATAATATTGCCTTTCAGCCTTGTCTCTTGAGCACAGAAATTTCTCCAGATTCTTGGAATCTTGGGATGATATTATGTATTGTAGATGATTATATATTCTCTCATTTTAAAAATTTGATGTGTTTTATATTTTCTATTGTGCAAATAAATTGTATGTTTGTATCAAAAAATGGGTCAAAAGGTACCACATCCCTAAACTGTATAATGTAAATGCTGGGAAAGATATCCCGAAATATACCCACAACTATGGCCTAAGGTGTACAGGCTAGCACTGGGGTAGGGAAAAACAAAAGAGAGGGGGAGAGAGAGAGATGAGGGAAACAGAAAGAGAGAGTGGAGAGAAAGAATGATAAAGAAGGGGGGGGGGGGAAGAGAGTAAGGAAAAGAGAAAAGGAGGAGGGAGGAAGAGGAAAGGAGAGAGAGGAAAAGGGGGGGAGAGAGGGAAAGGAGATGAAAAAGGGGGGAAAAGGGGGGGGGGGGAAGAGATGCTAGAAAAAAGGGGGACCAAAAATAGACAGACCCAAAGGTCAGAAGAATAGTGGGAGGGCTGGTGGGACTTTAAAGGTACCAGGTAGGTCAATAGAATGAGAATGTCATTAAAAACATGAAATATTTATTAATATTGCATATTAAAAACAAAACAGACAATACAAAAAATAATAATATTCATATAGGTCTGACATGTACAAAAATGAATATGTGAGGCCATAAAAGACGCAAGGCAAAAAGTTGTAGAGATATTTCGGTCCAATGAAGAACATCAAACCAGTCCCGACATGTTTCGCGGGCATGGATGCACCGCTTCTTCAGGGGAATAGAAACATATAAACTATGCAGTGCCTTGATTAGCCTGTACAATACAGCAATAACAAAAAATTATTATTGATACATATACATACATGTAAAACAGTAGACTTGAAAAGCATGCAAATGTGGAACGTCCAAGTGCATCCGAAGCAGCCACCGCAGACAGGCCCACCACCAACCAGACTAGGTAAGAGTGCTCCCCAACAAAAACGTCTCCCCAGCGGATGTGGAGGGACATGTGAGGCAGGAGATATATATGTGTGTAAAGCTGAAAACCCACCAACACCATAGGGAGAGGAAGGTTATACAGATATATAGAGAGCTAGATTCTATACCTTGTTAGGTGTCTTTTGTAGACACACTCGCATAACAAGAATAAAAGATTGGAGACAGGGGGGCTACTGCAGTGCGGCAGTATTTGGACCACAGCGTGGCATGTTATCCTATTAAATGAAGATGGAATATATAAGCATTCAATCGTATATCTAATAAAATATCCCTACTGGGGAAGTTTGGAAATAAGGCTTTACCTGCGGAGTGGCGAGTCATTGAAAACTTTTTTAGGGATCTGTATGGAGATGGTAACTTAAACAGGATCAGACAAGATGGAAGAGTCTGAGGCTGTGCCAATGAAATAGAAGTGTAACGCCACCTATTGCACGCATCTATAAAGTATGACCAGGAGAATGGGGATTATTGAAAGCATCTATCCGAGAGTACCGTCTATAGTGTTCAATGATATAATCCAAGGCTCTTACCCACGTGAAGCCGCCATGCTCGTAGACGCCGTCTCCTGAATAGGAAGTGCGTGTAACCCCGCCTAATATGGCCCTCAACCCGACGCCAGATTGCGCATGACGTCATGCGCAATGTGGGCGGGTCAGGTCCTCAACTGCGCGCGCACCAAATGGGCGCGTACGCAGTGTCGTTCTAGATGCGGGCCACAAATGGCAGCCCAGAACGGCCACAGCAAAAGCCGGCCGGACAGGGAACATTATTAATAATTAAAATTTTGTTTAATGTTAACTGTTTTTGTTGTAACTGTACGGCATGTCTCTGTGGACGTCCCTTTATGTTTGGCATCTGCTTGGTGTCCTCCGCTGCATTCTCCCCTCCGCCCGGATGGTAGCGTGCTCCCCATACTTCTCAGCGGATGTGTGGTCCTCTCGCACATCGCTGGCCGGATGTTCCCTGTCGGGCCGGCTTTTGCTGTGGCCGTTCTGGGCTGCCTTTTGTGGCCCGCATTTAGAACGACACTGCGTACGCGCCCATTTGGTGCGCGCGCAGTTGAGGACCTGACCCGCCCACGTTGCGCATGACGTCATGCGCAATCTGGCGTCGGGTTGAGGGCCATATTAGGCGGGGTTACACGCACTTCCTATTCAGGAGACGGCGTCTACGAGCATGGCGGCTTCACGTGGGTAAGAGCCTTGGATTATATCATTGAACACTATAGAAGGTACTCTCGGATAGATGCTTTCAATAATCCCCATTCTCCTGGTCATACTTTATAGATGCGTGCAATAGGTGGCGTTACACTTCTATTTCATTGGCACAGCCTCAGACTCTTCCATCTTGTCTGATCCTATTTAAGTTACCATCTCCATACAGATCCCTAAAAAAGTTTTCAATGACTCGCCACTCCGCAGGTAAAGCCTTATTTCCAAACTTCAACAGTAGGGATATTTTATTAGATATACGATTGAATGCTTATATATTCCATCTTCATTTAATAGGATAACATCCCTCGCTGAGGTCCAAATACTGCCGCACTGCAGTAGCCCCCCTGTCTCCAATCTTTTATTCTTGTTATGTGAGTGTGTCTACAAAAGACACCTAACAAGGTATAGAATCTAGCTCTCTATATATCTGTATAACCTTCCTCTCCCTATGGTGTTGGTGGGTTTTCAGCTTTACACACATATATATCTCCTGCCTCACATGTCCCTCCACATCCGCTGGGGAGACGTTTTTGTTGGGGAGCACTCTTACCTAGTCTGGTTGGTGGTGGGCCTGTCTGCGGTGGCTGCTTCGGATGCACTTGGACGTTCCACATTTGCATGCTTTTCAAGTCTACTGTTTTACATGTATGTATATGTATCAATAATAATTTTTTGTTATTGCTGTATTGTACAGGCTAATCAAGGCACTGCATAGTTTATATGTTTCTATTCCCCTGAAGAAGCGGTGCATCCATGCCCGCGAAACATGTCGGGACTGGTTTGATGTTCTTCATTGGACCGAAATATCTCTACAACTTTTTGCCTTGCGTCTTTTATGGCCTCACATATTCATTTTTGTACATGTCAGACCTATATGAATATTATTATTATTTTTTGTATTGTCTGTTTTGTTTTTAATATGCAATATTAATAAATATTTCATGTTTTTAACGACATTCTCATTCTATTGACCTACCTGGTACCTTTAAAGTCCCACCAGCCCTCCCACTATTCTTCTGACCTTTGGGTCTGTCTATTTTTGGTCCCCCTCTCCCCCTTTTTTCTAGCATCTCCCCCCCCCTTTTCCCCCCTTTTTCATCTCCTTTCCCTCTCTCCCCCCCTTTCCCCTCCCCTCTCTCTCCTTTCCTCTTCCTCCCTCCTCCTTTTCTCTTTTCCTTACTCTCTCTCCCCCCCCCCTTTATCATTCTTTCTCTCCACTCTCTCTTTCTGTTTCCCTCATATCTCTCTTCCCCTCTCTTTTGTTTTTCCATACCCCAGTACTAGCCTGTACACCTTAGGCCATAGTTGTGGGTATATTTCGGGACATCTTTCCCAGCATTTACATTATATTTTCTATTGTGAATAGAATATTGGTTTATAAGGTTTGAAAATCATTACATTCTGTTTTTATGTAGATTTTACAGTGTCCCATTTTTTTTGGAATTAGGGTTGTATTAAAAAAATGTCAGCTTGTGTGGTGTAATAAATTAGTGAGAGGAGAAACTGGAAATGAAGAAATAGTACTTTAAGTTCCAACTGCTGGCTATGAGCACACCAAATATTCCTATGCAATATTTCAAATCTACCTGAACGAATAAAACAAGCTGAATTTTTGATCTCCAATTTTAAGAAAATTTAAAGTGGTCCCGAACCTAAAAAAAGAGAACATTTCGCCATCTTATAGGGATCATTTAGAATAGTTAATTAATTATACTTCGATAGTAGCATGCAAAATCTACACTTTGTCTTAAATTCCTCCTGAAAAATAACAGTGCACTTCCCGTGCATAGGCATTCCTAACTGCTATTTCCACCAGATTTAGAGTGAGATTTGGTGATGTTAGTGCTGTGCTCATCACTGTGCTTTTTGCCGGAGAGGAAGATGTACTTGACGATCTACACTGCAAGAATCATCCTTGTGCTTCTGATTTATTCATTCTGTAAATCTGTGCTTTATGGATTTCTTCCACTGCTTCTAAAACATTCCAACCCCAGTCTCTGGAGGGGAAGCTTTGAGGAAGCAAAACCCTGCCTCTACCAAAATGTCTGTCTCCAGACAGAGATACGGTGCACAACTAGGAATTCTAAGTTAGTAATGGAGTAAGATCAGCTGCAGGGAGACCATAGGCAATACTTCTAGTAGTCCTTTTCCCCCTGCCTGTTTTTTCTTTTTTGTGCACAGCTTTCACAGTTCAGGCAAATTTTATGATACCAGACAATAAAATATATACAGATATTTGAAAATAATTTAGAACACAGTTAAAGTTTAATTTACATAGGCAGGAGCCGTCCTGCAAATTAAGGTAGCCTAATATTATTTAAGTGAATTGACAGGCCACCTTATAATTTATCTAGTCTTTAAAAGGGCTACCCTTTCAATGTGAAGAAGACATGACAGGCCACAGATGGAGATATGCAAAAAGAACAGAGCACAATCACGGCCATGCAAACAAGATGGACAGACTGCAACATGCAGGAACCCATATAGGAAGACCAATTATGAGCCAGGAGTGTGTTCTCACCGTTCTGAACAAAATGGCTGACCTAATCATCTCATTGGCTATGCCCAAATACCCTCCTCATCATCCTTTAGGTTCAGAGATGATGACAGAGGAAGCATCAAGAGCAGCATTAAAGGGACAAAACAAACATTTGGTTAGTGACTGCAAGAGAAACAGAAAAAGGACAATAGTTGCATTATAACAAATTGCATGCATATTCCACAACATGAGGGCCTTTTTATCCTTCAATGTTCCAAAAAGTCTTCCCAGAGGAAGGCTGTCTTCTGTCCAGGCCCTCTCTCACTGTGTGTCCCTTCGATGCAATGCAATCTCAGGCACTTATGCTTGATGTATGAGAAAGCACCGCGGGGACTGAGAAGGTGGAGAGTAAAGCAAGCCATAGATGATGAACTTTTCTTTCCTGCAACTATAGGTTGCATGAAAGTCCCTCTCACAGCACTATTGTGTCTTTCCATCTGGGAGCTTTCCCTGCTGGCAGAAGACAATAATTACTGCTAGCGGCTATACAGTCAGATCCATAAATATTGCGACATCGACAAAATTATAATCCTTTTGGCTCTATACACCTCCACAATGGATTTGAAATGAAACAAAAAAGATGTGCTTTAACTGCAGAATTTCAGCTTATATTTGAGGGTATTTACATCTAAATCAGGTGAAAGGTGTAGGAATTACAACAGATTGTATATGTGCCTCCCACTTTTTAAACACTTGGAGGCGCACTCCCGCCCCGCTCGCTCCTGCACATCCCCACGCGTGTGACAGGCGGACCCAATGTCCGCCGGTCACTCGCGATCGTCCGGAGCAGAGGGAGAAAGGCAGGCGGCTGATGTAAACAAAGCCGCCTGTCATTCTCCCCTGTGTAAGAACAGAGATCATACGGTCCTGCTATGTAGGATCGTATGTCTCTGTTGTTATACCACTAGCCACGCCCCTTTACAGTTAGAAGCACGCCCCTAGGGACACACTTAACCCCTGGATGTCTAATAAAGTTAACATCTTCCCTGCCAGTGTCATTTTTACAGTAACAGTGCATATGTATAGCACTGATTACTGTAGTAATGTCACTGGTACCTCTAAAAGTGTCAAAAATGTCAGTCAAGGGTCCGATCTGTCCACCGCAATGTTGCAGTCCCACAAAAAAAAAAAAAAAAAAAAAAAAAAAAAAAAAAAATCGCAGATCGCCGCCATTACTCGTTAAAAAAAAAAAACAACAAAAAATGACAAAAATCTTACCCTTAGTTAGTAAACGCAATAACTTTTGCGCAAACCAATCAAAATACGCTTATTGCGATTTTTTTTTACCAAACATATGTAGCAGAAAACAAATTGGCCTAAAATGTTAAAAAAATTTGATTTTTACATTTTTTTCGGGGGGAATTTCATATAAAAAAAATGTGAAAAATATTGTTATTTTTGCAAAATTTACGCTCTTTTTTGGTTTATAGCGCAAAAAGTAAAAATCGCACAGGTGATCAAATACCACCAAAAGAAAGCCCTGTTTGTGGGAAAAAAAGGACGTCAATTTTGTTTAGGTACATCATCGCACGACCACGCAATTGTCCGTTAAAATCCCACAGTACCGAATCGCAAAATACCCCCTTGTCAGGAAGGGGATAAAATCTTCCGGGGCTTAAGTGGTTAAGGGACCAAAAGTAATGGGACAATTGGCTGCTCAGCTGTTCCATGGCCAGGTGTGTGTTATTCCCTCATTATCTCATTTACAAGGAGCAGATAAAAGGTCCAGAGATCATTTCAAGTGTGCCATTTGCATTTGGAATCTGTTGCTGTCAACTCTCAATATGAGATCCAAAGAGCTGTCACTATCAGTGAAGCAAGCCATCATTAGGCTGAAAAAACAAAACAAACCCATCAGAGAGATAGCAAAAACATTAGGTGTGGCCAAATCAACTGTTTGGAACATCCTTAAAAAGAAAGAATGCACTGATAAGCTCAGCAACACCAAAAGACCCAGAAGACCACGGAAAACAACTGTGGTGGATGACCGAAGAATTCTTTCCCTGGTGAAGAAAACACCCTTCACAACAGTTGGCCAGATCAAGAACACTCTCCAGGAGGTAGGTGTATGTGTGTCAAAGTCAACAATCAAGAGAAGACTTCACCAGAGTGAATACAGAGGGTTCACCACAAGATGTAAACCATTGATGAGCCTCAACAACAGGAAGGCCAGATAACAGTTTGCCAAACAACATCTAAAAAAGCCTTCACAGTTCTGGAACAACATCTTATGGACAGATGAGACCAAGATCAACTTGTACCAGAGTGATGGGAAGTGAAGAGTATGGAGAAGGAAAGGAACTGCTCATGATCCAAAGCATACCACCTAATCAGTGAAGTATGGTGGTGGTAGTGTCATGGCGTGGGCATGTATGGCTGCCAATGGAACTGGTTCTCTTGTATTTATTGATGATGTGTTTCAGGCAATATTATCTGCTCATATTCAGCCAAATGCTTCAGAACTCATTGGATGGCGCTTCACGGTGCAGATGGACAATGACCTGAAACATATTGCGAGAGCAACCAAAGAGTTTAAGGGAAAGAAGTGGAATGTTATGCAATGTCCAAGTCAATCACCTGACCTGAATCCGATTGACAAAAGAAGAAGACAAAACTGAAGGGAAAATGACCCAAGATCAAGCAGGAACTGAAGATAGTTGCAGTAGAGGCCTGGCCGAGCATCACCAGGGATGAAACCCAGCGTCTGGTGAGGTCTATACGTTCCAGACTTCAGGCTGTAATTGACTGCAAAGGATTTGCAACCAAGTATTAAAAAGTGAAAATTTGATTTATGATTGTTAATCTGTCCCATTACTTTTGGTCCCTTAAAAAGTGGGAGGCACATATACATACTGTTGTAATTCGTACACCGTTCACCTGATTTGGATGTAAATACCCTTAAATTAAAGCTGAAAGTCTGCAGTTAAAACACATCTTATTTGTTTTATTTCAAATCCATTGTGGTGGTGTATTGAGCCAAAAAGATTAGAATTCTGTTGATGTCCCAATATTTATGGACCTGACTGTAGCTGCCGGCAGTAATCATATGCAAAAAATCCAACAGGCTAGTTGTACTGACATTAATCAATGGATTGACTTCAGTACACACAGCCTGCCCATAGATAGATCAAATCTCGGCTGGTCCCTGCTGAAGACAGGCCGAGATCATCTATGGCTGGCTTAGATATACAGCGACCTAACGAGCCCATGACCTAGACAGTTAAACTCCTCATGGCCCAGCCACTTTAAAAGCTCACATGCTGTTTACTTAAGCAACTCGCAGGCCACCCACCGAAACAGTGAACAGCTTGTCCAACTTAATGGCTCACCACTGCCCACTAGAGCTGCACGATTCTGGACAAAACGAGAATCACGATTTTTTGCTTAGAATAAAGGTCAAAATTCTCGGTGTAAAATCATCTTTCACATTATACAAAAAAAATTGGCCTAAATTTACTGTTCAGTTTTTTGTAAATTCATTGAAGTGTATTTTTTCCTAAAAAATTTCTTTTGAAAGACTGCTGACCAAATACAGTGTGACATAAAATATTGCAATGACCGCATTTTATTCTCTAGAGTCTCTGTTAACAAAAATATATTTAAGTTTCGGGTTCAAAGTCATTTTCTAGCAAAAAAATACTGATTTTAACTTGTAGGCAACAAGTGTCAAAAAAGGCTTAGTCTTTAAGTGGTTAAAGTTCATCCCTTTGATTTAAAAGAACCAAATGATACAATGCAATGTTGTGATAAACTTTGTAGGCTGAGCAGAGAACAGCTCTGCACTTGTTTAACATGAATCGTGGAAATGCCGGATTAAGATTGTGAGGGGAGTTAAATCGAGATCGCGATTGTTTAATGATTAATCGTGCAGCTCTACTGCCCCCCCCCCCCCCAAATAAACAGTTAGTGAAAAATGGGATTTTTGACCTACTGTAAAATCCATTTCTCTGATGTTTATTGATGGACACAGCTCCTAATCTTCTTGATCATTGGGTTATACTGCCTCCTACAGGAGTAGGACACTAGGCAGGAAAAAGCTTGACTACGCCTATGGAGCAGTCCCAGGGGGTATACTCCCACTCTCAGCTATAGGCAGTCAGTTTTGTTACAAACAGTGTCAGAAAAAAGCCAACTCCACAGAGGGGTGGGTGCTGTGCCCGTCAATGAACATCAGTGAAATTGATTTTATGGTAAGTGAAAAATCCTATTTTCTCTTTCACTCATTAACGAACACAGCTCCTTATCTTCTTGACCATTGGGATGTCCGTAAGCAGTGTCAAACATGAAGGGTGGGAACAGCAAGAAAAAAATTACCAAGGCTAAACCATAGCCAACCAGGTAACATGGAGCTCAACCATAAACAACTGGAGCTCACCGGAAAAAAACAATAGACCCTGGAAAAGGACCAGGTCCTCTAAACAGCAGTCTGCAAAAACTTGCAGCCAAACGAAGCATCCGCAGATGCCAACACATCTACCTTATAAAACTTTGTGAAAGTGTGCACAGACGACCAAGTGGCCGCCTTGCAAACCTGTCACACTGATGCCTGATGGAAGGCCCAGGAGGCACTAAGCGCCAGTGTAAAATGTGTCTAAACAGGGAAAGGAGGAACCGGACCCCTAATTGAATAGGCCTGAATCACTGTCTGATCCATCTGGAAATGGTCACAGCAGAAGCGGCCAACCCTTTCCGAGGTCCATCCGGGAGTACAAATAGTGAGTCTGACTTCCCAAAAGACTTCGTAGATGCCAGGTACACCCTGATTGCCTGAACCACATCCAGGGAATGCAAGGCAATTTCTTTAGGATGTTTAGGCCTGGGACATAGGAAAGGCAAATGGAAATTAGAGACAACCTTTGGAAGGAAAGACAGACAGGGACGGAGAACCACCTTATCTCAGTGAACCACCAGGTAAGGTGAACGACAAGACAACCCTGCCATCTCCGACACCCTGCGCGCAGCAGAAATAGCCACCAAAAAGGCCTCCTTCTGGGACAACGTAAGCAGGGGAACCTCCTGAATATTTTCGAAGGGAGGTTTCTGGAGAACTGACAACAAAATTGAGGTCCCACGGCAGCAGTGGAGACCGCACTGGAAGAGCCAAGTGTCGAACTCCCTTGGAGGAAAAGGGGGAACCCCAAGAGACCACCACGCAATGTACTTCTAGGAAGATCTACCATCGTACTTGGAAGAAGTAGATTTCCAAGCCTTTAACAGGAATCATCGATTCAGACAAACCTCTATCCTTCAGTACCTGGCTTTCAACAGCCAAGCCATTGAAGCCAGCAACTGTAAAGCAGGATGGAAGATTGACCCTTGGGACAGCAGACCTTCCCTGAGAGGAAGTCTCCAAGGAGCATTGGCAACCAGCCGTACCAGATCGGTGTGGCCCGGAGCAACTAGAATGCATCTGTAGTGTCGGCCAGAGGATCCCGAGACCATGCCACAAACCTCTGAACCGTCCTTGGAATGAGTACAGCAGAGAGGGCTGGAACGATTCGGTATGCCCACCTTAGAATGCCGGCTACTTGCCGAGCCGCCAGGACACTTCTTGTGCCCCCTTGGTGATTGACATAGACCATGGCCGAGGCATTATCCGATTTAATTCGTACCGGACACCCCTGAAGACGAATTGTACAAAGTCTGATCTCTCGGAGTTCCAGTACATTAACCGGCAGTCTGGACCCCCTGAACACAATCTGTGCTGAGGATGCTTCCCCCCCACCCGGATATGCTGGCATCCGTGGTGACAACCGTCCTGTACAGAGGGAGAAAGGATTTTCCCTGTTGAAGTGCCGGAGAACAAGGCCATCTCTAGAGACCGTGGATTCTTGTCCCATTTTACCAGAATCTCTTTGTCCAGAGATCTCGTGTGGGACTGTGGAAACGGAACCGCCTTGAAGGTAGACACCATTAGGCCCAGCACTCACATGCAAGCCTGCAGGGATGACCGTCTGCTGGACAACAGAAGCTGAATTGCCTCCTGCAATGTCTGGAATTATTCCAGAGGAAGAAACACTCTGGCTGAGGCCGAGTCCAGAGTCAGACCCAGATAGTCCCGTTTTGTTGACAGAACCATAGCAGATTTCTGAAGGTTCAGAATCCAACCGAACTCCCTCAGAGTTCACAGAGTAATCTCCAAGATGTCCATCAGAGCAGTTGGAGGCTCCGCTCGCAGAAGAAGGTCAAGGTACCCCGGTACCGCGATCCCCCGCTGATGCAACAATGCTAGCATCGGGGCCAACACTTTTGTGAAAACCCGAGGAACAGAGGTGAGACCAAAGGGTAATGCTCCTCGCCCATGGCCAAGCGGAGAAAGCGCTGGAGACCGGCATATATTGGAATGTGAAGGTAGGCGTCTTTGATGTCGTCAGAAGTGAGAAAATCCCCATGATGTAGGGACACCATCAAGGTGCAAATGGACTCAATTCGGAACATCTGTCCCCGCACAAAGCAGTTTAGCGCCTTGAGGTCCAGAATTGGACGTACCTTGACTTCCTTCCTGGGAATGTTGAACAGGTTTGAGTAAAACCCCTGAAAACATTCCGAAGTCGGAACCGAAACAATCACCCCTAACAAGTCTTGCACTGCCCCAAAGAGACCCCGTAAGCGATCTGGAGACAAGGGCAGGTTGGAAGGGAAGAACCTTTCCAGAGTATAAAACCGAAACTTGATCTTGTAGTCGGACCGAATTACTTTGTGGACCAACTTGTCCTGTACCAGGGAGGTCCACGGATCCCGAAACCAGCGAAGATGTCCCCGACCCCAGATACATGCAGAGGAAGCCTTGTCCGCAGGTCTGGAAGAGTCAGTTCGTGGCTTGCCAGACCAGGTCCTCTTGGAACCTCCGGTGGAAGTCCTAAAGGGCTTTGATCCCTTGTCTAGAGACCCTGAGGGATGAAAAAGGCCTCTTATGAGCCGAGAAGAATGGCCCTCGTCTAGGAGGGGACTCCTTGCCCTTGGTAGCCTGTGGAAGAAGAGTACTCTTCCCCCCTGTGAGACCCTTAATGTCATCCAAGGAAGCTCCAAACAGAGGATCCCCTACATGGGGAAGATCAGATAAGGCCTTCTTAGAAGTCTGGTCCTCAGACCAGCAGTTCAGCCAGATAATACGCTGAAGGATCACTGCTGATACAGTCTAGAATCAAAAAAGACACATCCAAAGAGGCATCACAGATAAAACTGTAGCCCCCTGGACCAACTGATCCGCTAGCTCTGCAAAGGCAGGGAGAAGTTGTTTCCCCTCTAGGTTCCAGCGTAAAAGTTTAGTCCACTCGGTCAGAGTTTGCGACACCAGGGCAATAGTAAATACCGACCTAAGTGCCGAACCAGCCCCAGTGAACATATGGCAGGCCTGAGCTTTAAAGGCTGGGAACTCCTCAACCCGGAATTAAGGTAGCTTTATTTAACCTGGAAATCAGCGAGTCCACCACAGGTGGGACCCTCCACTTTTTAAGCAGAGTATCCTCATAAGGATAACACATAGCAAAACGCTTAGGGACCACAAGAGTGCATTTTGGCCAACCCCACTGTTTTCTGACAATGTTGTCAAAGTAAGTGGAAAAGGGGAACACCCTTGCCACTTTGGAGGGCCTGTGGGTGCCAAAAGGGACCAGCGACTCCGACGCAGCATCAGGCGCATCCTCCATTTTTCAAGTTTCACGCACCGACATACTCAGTGCATCCACCAGCGCCTTTTCATGCGCACTATAGGAGCAGAGGAATTATTCTCACTATATCTGAGCACTCAGGATGTGTGGACGCAGACCCAGTAGGGTGAATCGCGTCCGCGGTGGCCGAATCAGATTCAGGATCTGATGAGACAGAGGAGGCAGGGGAGGGCGGGGGGCGCTGTATACTTAGCTCACCCGGAAAACAATCAGGGGAGGATCGCCGACTGCGATCCTGCAAAGGGGATGCTGACCAAGGGCCCACGAATGGACCACCCACTGGACCCCACAAAAAAAAATAGGGGGTCCCCCCTCAAGCCCCTCCATAATAGGAAATAGCCCCCTTAAAAGGGAGCCACCCGCCGTGACGTGGACGCGCAGGCAGGGTACTCTGATGGTCCCACAGCGCTAAAAAAAGGGGCAGGTGCCCTACACAATAATGGTGGCATGGCTGCCATCAAAAAGTAAACTGCCCCCACAGCGCGACCCCTTCCCTTCCTTCCTTCGCATGGCCTAGTAGGCCGCAAGCCGCTGCCTAAATTTTTGCATGGATTCCAGCCAGGCAGATTCCCAAAAGAAGACTGGGGGCTTCAGCTAACCTCACTGGAGACGACCCCCAACAGAGGCACCCAACCCGCAAGTTGCAGCCTAATTTTTGTGGACGCCCAGCCGACCACCCAGAGGCAGCGGAGGGGAGGGCGAAAACCAAAAAAATAGGGTAGTGGCTTCAGACACCTTCACCGCCCCACATAGCTCCCGACCAGTAGGCCGCAAAGTCGCAGGCTACATTTTTTGGCCAGATCCAGCCGTGTGAGGTGCGGACCCGCAGATGCTAAACCATCCACTCCCCCAGCCCAAAAACTGCAGCAGGGAGCCCAGAGGACATCCCTGCCCTAGTCACCAACCCCCAAGGTGGCGAGGAACCCTGCTATACCCCCTGTTGCACACCAGGAAAACCTCAGCCAGCAGCAAATCCATGGCAAAAGCCATCTCAAAACCTTTCCCAGGGAGAGGGGGGGGGGCAGAAGACCCACAGTGACGCCTGAAATTTTAGAGGGGCTGGGGGGAAGGATGGGATCCCAAGGGTGCCACCATCCCAGGGAGGGGCCCACGTCCACCCCAAAACCCTTCAGGGGAAGAGGGGGGACAGCTACTTACCATACTAGGAACAGGGTGGGCACCGCTCCTGACAGACCACTGCTCCATCGGAATAGGGGAGGCTGTTGGCCAGGAGAAACGCTGCGACTCAGGGCGGGGCCAGGTCATATGCGCCCTCGTGAGACATTTAACTTGCAGGCCAGCCCCCGTCCAGTGGGACTATATCATGGTCAATCTAGCGCACAGAGCGGAGGCCTGCATGCGCTCGCTGGCTGGACTTGGGGGACCCTCTGGATCTAGATTATCCAGTCCGTCACCCAGTCTGGCAGTTGACTGTAGATCCTCACAGGAACCAAATAACAAAGATAGGAAAAAGTTCCATTTAAAAGGAAAAAAAATTGCCAGGACCAGAGATCCCAGCAAGGAACTAGGTCCTTACTCCTGACTAGGCAATAAAAAACTGAGTGCCTAAAAAAAAAAAGAGAGTGGGAGTATACCCCCTGGGACTGCCCCAAAGGCGTAGTCAAGCTTTTTCCTGCCTAGTGTCCAACTCCTGTAGGGGACAGTATAACTCAATGTTCAAGAAGTCAATGAATGAAAGAGAAATCTAACATTTTACACTTCTAGAGCCACATCCATAGTATTATCCCCTTGATGATCCTTCCATACGCCACTTTCTCCAATCCTTTTGGCTCTTCATTCAAATGGAACTCCAGTTATGGCTAACAGGCCCTTGAAATTAGGGCAAGAATCTCGCATTTTAGGTCAGAAGACGGACCCTACTCCAGGCTAGAATTTCTTTCTATACAAGAAACCTACAATCACCTAATAGAGACCACGGTTTCCAACAATAGGTCAGGGTGACATGTTACCTGATCAGGGGAGGGCTTGTGGTTGGTTTGGTTGGACTGGGCAGAAGACTTTAGGTGGTCGGCTTCATAGTTATCCGCCATCAGTTTCATTCGGTTCTGTGTCTGTTGGGAAGGGATGGTTAAAATGATCTGTTAGACAAATACAGCAATGGTATCAGACATACAAATATATTTACAATATATTTCAAAAAGAAACATAAGATTAAAAAAAAAAAAAATGGAAAAAACAGCATCTTTTGATACTAAGAAAGCAAGTCAGACAATAAAACAAATTGCTTTTAAACCGCTATGCACCTTTGCAACTTTAAAGTTATGACTCCAAGAACTCTTCTTCTTCCAAAGTTACAATGTTGTTTAAATTTAGCGAATGTAATTTCCAGAAATACACTATATGGCCAATTGTTTGAGCACACCTAACCATCACACCTATGTACAGGTATAGATGTGTGTGAACACCGCTTTAGGTTAGTGTCCCATCTCCTCCTCCAATAACACACAGACCAGGTGCTGGCCAGGTCACAAATTCCAATGAGCAAAAAATAATTCTGGTTGGCGGCACGTCCAGTAAAATTACCTTTGTTTCAGTAAGTCCATAAAAACATGTCCAAAGGGAGCATGAAACACATTAGCTGGTGATGCTGTTCCCCTATATTTGTGTTTTTGGACATGTTTTTATGGACTTGCTGAAATAAAGGTGATTTTACTGGACGTGTGGCCAACCAGAATATTTTTTTGCTCACACCTATATGTACTTATTGCAGATCTCATTCCAAAACCATGGGCTTCGATACAGAATTTCTCTACCCTCTTTTGTGGATAGAACAACCTCCACTCTTTTGGAAAGGCTTTTCACAGGATTTTGGAGCATGTCTCTGGACATTTGTACAATTTATAGCCATAAGAATATTTGTTAGGTCAGGTACTGAAGCTGGATGAGAAGACCAGGCTTGCAATTGGAGTTTCAATTTACTCCAAAGATGTTCACTAGGGCTAGGGTCAGGGCTCTGTGGAGGACACTTGAGTTCCTCTACATCAACCTGGTCAAACCATGCCTTTGCGCATAGGGCACAGTCGTGATGGAACAGAAAAGGGTCTTCCCTAAACTGCTGCCACAATTCTGAAGTGTACATTTGTCTAAAATGTCTTTGTATGCTGTAGCATCAATAGCACCATTCACTGGAAAAACCTGAACTCAATAATTCAGAGGATGCCTACATACTTTTGGCCATAACGTGTATGTCTTTGTTTCGGTTGTTCAATTTGCCAACAATTTACTTTCAGCCTGTGCCACCATGCTGTCTGCTGTTTGGATTAGGAGTAGACTAGCAGTGAAGCTCACCCAGAGCTTTCACTCCTGACCCACATACAGCCCATTCAGACTTGCGCGACAGGATTTTGTGGGGCGACCTTGGCGCGACTTGCACAGACTTCATATAATTGAAGTCAATGCAAGTCGCCTCCAGGTCGCCCCAAAGTAGTACAGGACTCTTTTTCTAAGTCGGAGCGACTTGTGTCGCTCCTATTAGAACGGGTCCTGTACTATTCAATGGCGAGCGACCGACCGCGACTTGTCAGGCGACCAAGTCGCCTGACAAGTCGCGCTAGTGTGAATGGACCCTTAATCTTCCCCTTTTGACCTGGTGTGTGGTATGTCAATAAAATTGTTCAGTTCAGGAAATTACATCAGCTACACTGAAACAAGAAAAAAAAATGAATGACTTTACAAGGAACACAAAAATAAAATAAAAAAGAGTTTTTATATTTACGCGTTGAGTTCTTCCATAACGTACAGATTACAGCAACATTGCAGCCACCAACGCCCTTGAAATAATAAGTAACAGGGTCGTCCAGCTACAACAAGTCCCGGAGTTTACAGCTGAGAATGTACGTGGGACATCAGACACAGGATGAGCACAGATGTGCCGGACAATCGTCCCCAGCTGGGCTCGGACCTGCTGACACAGCATTGTCACTCTCCAGGGGGGACAAGAGTAAATATTACTTAATGTCCAAACTATTTCAACTTCAGCTCTCGCCAGTAATTTAGGGTCAGCTGTTTGTTTGCAAGGCTAACCATCTAAAACAGAAATTGCCTTCTTATCCTCCTGAATGGGCTGGGCCGCTCCAAAGTTGCCGCCAAGGACAGTGCGATCATGGTAGCAGCACTGTGAGATAATCTGATTTGTGATTACCTCCAAATACCTATCTTGCTCTGTTTTACCTGAACAGACTCTTCAAGTGCCATTATCACTCTTCAGTGCTAATTCACTATCATTATAAATAAATTCTTGATTTTTACCCCCCCTTTTTTTTTTTAAAGACAAATTCTAGCTTACATCATAAATATAAATGCCAAATATTTCTAATGTATAGATTAGGTAAAAATCTTTAAAAATATAAAAAGACAAATTACACATCAGCAAAACAAGTGTCGCTGTTATTCGCACTCTTAATGCCACTCTAAACCAGTGTTTCTCAACCTTTTTTCAGGCAAGGCACCCTTTAAAATTATGGACTGTCTCGAGGTGCCCCATTCTAAAATTTAGAAAACTATTCTAATAGTTTTACATAATACACACGTAGGACATCCAGCGTTAAAGGGGATTTATTCTTTCACATCCAATACACGTTTGCACACTGGTACTGACCAGTATTTCAATGTTTCTCTTCTCTTCATCACTAATGTGACTCAAGTGCTCACAGTAAGAGGCAGGGAAGGATCATTGGTTGTTAGGACGCCAGCGGCTAGAAGCTCGTAATGGTGCACAATGAAAACATGTGGCTTTGTGTAACTAAAAGTCCGGCATGATCCATCTGCTGGCTTGTATACAATTTTGGGGCAATTTTTAGGCATTTTGCCAAGGAACCCCTGAAGAAACCTCAAGGCTCCCTGGTTGAAAAAGGCTGCTTGAAACCAACAAAAAGCATCGATATTGAATTACTTCTGATGTGTGAAAGAGATTATCATAATTACCAAGTTTTACTGCCACAGAAAACTGCCTGGGCCACCTGCCTACCAACTGGCAGGAAAACAAACACTGGGAAAAGGGTTCTGTTATGGGGAGTGGTAGAAAGGAAAAATTCTGCAGAGCAATTTCATCTTGTCAAGAACAGGATGGATAAACACCTATAATGAATACCTTAAAGCACATCTCCCCATCCTTGCTTTTCCTCCCTCTTTTTGTTTAAACTTCCTTCATACATGTTTTTTCCTGGGTTTTCTAGCCAGTTGCATGAGATCTTTTGGTCTTCTTCCTTTTCTCCCTGTGGCTGAGGTGGACAGCCATCCATAATGCAGAGTGTCTCTGATGTCTAAGCCTAAGTGGTGACACAGCCACAAAAAGCATTCTTTTGATGGCCCGGAGTTACAGAGAGTGGGCTAAATGATGCTGGCTGTCATTCAACCTAAAAGAAAACTGGCGGTGGAGAATAGTTTGTGCAGGGAATCACTCACGAGACAAGGTGAGTATTGCAGCAAGTTTATTTGATATTTTTAAAAAGGCTGGGCAATTTATTTTGACAAATAGCCCTGGCGATGTGCTTTAAGTCCCTGCACAGTACAGGGGATCAATTCTATTTACAATATTCAAAAAATCCATATTTCTAGTTTACCATTTCCCTTCGGAATTACCTCATGTAAGGCAAATGTCGAAAAAGATAACTACACTCTGACATAAAAATGGACAGATTTGTAAAAATCAGTATTACAATAGTTTTTATTTCAGGCACATTAATAAATGAGGCTTCTTTTTGATTAGTGTTGGAGGGATTCTGGATCACTCCCAGCATGCAAAATAATACTGTGTCAACTATACTGATAAAAAAAATTGCTAGTTTCGAAAAATGGCAAAATGTCCGCTATCCTGTGGGAGTTGTTGCAGTCTAAATACTAACTGGAATGAAAGAAAAAAAAAAAATCTGATGCACTGAAAGGGATGAGCGGGTGTAAAGTGCAAGAGTATCATTAACTTCAGACACTAAGCAAAATACACAAGAGAAAACAGATATGGTTATATCTTCCAGTGCCGTTTTACTTGCCAGTAGATTTGTAAAGCAATACAGATACTCCTATTCAAGAGTCTATCTGCCCAATATATAAATTTCAGTGTTTGGTGGACAATGAAGGGTAAACTCCCTCGCAGTTTCTTCTCAGGGGCTCTAATGAGATATCTGTGAGGAGTTCCCTGGTCTGGAAGCCAGCTGTGCCCATTATAGGGGCTCTCACTATCCTTGTGCTGAGTTCCAGGTCTACATGCTTGTTGTGCCCATTATGAGTTCCAGGCTTTGCACAACTGTTGTGTTCATTATGACGGTCTCCCACCATCACTCCACAATATCCTGGCTCTCACCCTTTGCTATGTCTATTATGAGGGGCTCCTACCATGCTTGAGTTCCCACGTCTGCATGCCCAATGTACCCATTATAAGAGGCTTTTACCATCCATTTGATAAGTTCCTTTGTTTGTGCACCTGCTGTGCCCATTATGAGGGGTTCCTACCATCTCTGCCCTGCGTTCTTGGGTCTGGACACTTGCTGTATCCATTAATAGGTGATCCCACCACCTCTGTGATGTGTTCCCAGGTTTGCACACCTGCTGTGGTCATTACCAGGGGCCCCCTCTACCATCCCTGGTGGATGTTTTCTTTTAAATTATGGAGAATAAAACTGCAGGAACTGGAACACACCTAAAACGCTAAGCTGGACAGAAATGGATTTAGGAATCATGGCAGGGAGATCTGTTGGATTATTCAATATATACAAGAAGTCAGGAACTTATTAACTATAATATCATTGTTAGGTGGTATGTGCAATGGTTTACAGCCTCAACAGCCCAACCAGGTAGTTGGAATACTTGAACACATTTTGAAGTCCACCCTGATATCTCTCGTGCCTGTAGGCACACACTCTCACTGAAACCTGATTGCATCTATCTTGTGTTTGGCAAACACAGAGATATAAACGAACTCAACTAAACTGGCATGCTTTTATGTTTTTTTGAAGAAAGACAAACAAGGACAAGTGGGGTGTTCTTATATATTTGCCTGAAGATGTTCTGTAACCGGGCAGATTTTTCCTGCATGGAACCAATGACGCTAGTTACGAGCTCATCCATCATCTTGGAGGCCTCCTGATCATAGACTTGTGAAATGATGTCACCTTAGTAATTGTGGCCTTTTTCCAACAAGTGTGATTATTATGTGTACTGTACTTGTACTTGTGTACTGTACTTGTAACGTAGATTGATTAGTTATTGCTGAGCCCTGGAAATCTCTGTAAGCAAACACTGAGATAGTGATATGAGAAGGTAACGGCAGAATTCTGAAAGACAAGGTCGGATGGGAATACTCTCTTCCTTGAAGATGTCCGAATTTTTGCAGAAATGGATGTGTTTAATGTTCATCCAAAACTAGATTGTTTTTCTTTAACAATAATGTTTTGGCTAAATTAATTTATCTTTACACATATCCTTTTGGTTGTCGGTACAAAGCTATCATTTATAGACAGTGGTATGCATCACCAAAGTAGTTCCTATATGTATTGGTGAAGAGAGTCCAGTTCTGGTTACAGAGCTTTTATGCCGACAACTTCAGAAAGTCTTTCTGCTGATAGTATAGAACATTGTTATCCAAACTACGGCCCGGGAGCCAGATGTGGCCCTTTGGGCACTATTCCTCCCCACTGATACGAAATACTATTCTGCCAATAGACACCAACAATGGGGCACCATTGATGGGACACTATTCCTCCCCCTAATACCAAAGGTGGTGATGTTTACTCCCACTGATGCCAGGAAAATGTCCACTCCTGCTGGTCACTGTGCATTGAAAGGGGTCACGCTGGTCACTGTGCATTGAAAGGGGTCACGCTGGTCACTCTGTATTGAAAGGGGGGCACGCTGGTCACTGTGCATTGAAAAGGGGCAAGCTGGTCTTTCTGCATTGAAAGGGGGCACGCTGTAGTCACTCTGCATTGAAGGGGGCACACTATACCTTGATTACTGAAGGCCCCTTTCACACTTGTGTGACCTCAAAGTCACGCAATTTTTTTACAGTTTTTGGCTGCAAAGCAATGCTTATTAGATTTTTCTTTCTGCGCCCCCCCAAAAAAAATTTTGAGCACCAGCACCACTGTTCTTTCCTGCTATCATTGAGTCAACTAATTTCTTTCAAAATTCCTTAAAAAATTCATCCAGACCTGCTATATTAATATAAGCCCAGATGTAAGGAATAGGTGTCAATATATTATGAAAAAAAACCCCGAAATATCCCATTCACAGAATTTCTTACATTTTAGAAAAAGCTTCCTTCCTGTTCATTCGAATATTTTCATCACTATGCTTGAAAATGAAGGCCGATTTGACCCAACTAACCATTAGAAATTAAACTAACAATCCTTAAAGGGTAAGTCCACCCTAAAATCCCTGCATCTATAGACATCAACGATCTAACACTAACCTATCTAGCCCTGTAAAAACGAAACTATGCACACCTTTTTTGAAGCCGTTCCGATCTGGTCTCCAGCAGCAGAAGCTCTGCACAGGACACAGCCCACAATGGCTGTGAAATGAACAGGGAGTGACGTCACCCATAGACTTACTATGAGGCTTCCGTTGTCGGATGTGTCCTCTGCACCCGCCTCCACAGCAAAGCCGCAGCTGACCGCTCAGTGTGGGATTCGGTCGGATCGGCTTAAAAAAAGGTATGTATGTATGTATACTGATTTCTTCTTTACAGGGCTAGATAGGTTAGTGTTAGATTGTGGATGTCTGTAGATGCAGGGATTTTAGTGTTAAGGTGGACTTCTACTTTAAACAAACATTTTCAAATGAAACTCTACTGGTGCATGGCCAGCTTTAGGCAGGGTTGATATAGTTACATAGTTACATAGTTAGTGAGGTTGAAAAAAGACATCAGTCCATCCAGTTCAACCTATGATGTGTGTGTGTGTTTGCTTTAACCGTACATTGTATACCCCTGTATGTTGTGGTCTTTAAGGTGTCCATCTAATAGTTTTTTGAAACTATCAATGCTCCCTGCTGATACGACTGCTTGTGGAAGAGAATTCCACATCCTTACCGTTCTTACAGTGAAGAACCCCTTACGCACTTTAAGGTTAAACCGCCTTTCCTCAAGTTTTAGTGAGTGGCCACGTGTCTTATTGTATCTCCTATCTCTGAATAGTTTGTTCCTTATGCTCGGGTCACCAGTACAGTATTTGTACATTGATATCATATCCCCCCTCAATCGTCTTTTCTCCAGAGAGAAAAGGTTCAGTGCTTGTAGTCTTTCCTCATAGCTGATGTCCTCCATTCCCCTAATTATTTTTGTTGCCCTTCTCTGGACTTTCTCCAATTCCAGCACATCCTTTCTGAGGACCGGTGCCCAGAACTGGACAGCATACTCCAGATGTGGCCGGACCAGAGTCTTGTAGAGTGGGAGAATAATCTCTTTATTTCTGGAGTGAATCCCCTTTTTTATACATCCCAGTATTCTGTTGGCTTTGCTTGCGGCGGCTTGGCATTGCATGCCACTGCCAAGCTTGTTGTCTACCAGTACCCCCAAGTCCTTTTCCATCCTAGACTCACCCAGAGGTTCCCCCCCTAGTGAGTAGCTTGCTTTCTGGTTTCTGGCCCCCAAGTGCATTACTTTACATTTATCAACATTAAACCTCATCTGCCATGTAGTTGCCCACCCCGTTATTTTGTTCAGGTCTGCTTGCAAGGTTTCCACATCCTGCATAGAAGATATTGGCATGCCTAGTTTAGTATCATCTGCAAATACTGAGATTGTACTAGATATCCCCTCCTCTAGATCATTTATGAACAAATTAAACAGGATTGGTCCCAGGACAGAACCCTGGGGGACCCCACTTTCCACACCCGCCCAATCCGAGTACTCCCCATTAATCACCACCCTCTGTACTCTCCCCTGGAGCCAGTTCTCTATCCAGGTACTCACCTTATGATCCATACCTACCTTCCTTAGTTTGTACAGTAATCGTTTGTGGGGAACGGTGTCAAAGGCCTTTGCAAAGTCCAGATACACCACATCCACAGGCTTACCTTTATCTAGGTGGCTGCTCACTTCATCGTAGAAGGTTAATAGATTGGTTTGGCAGGAACGATTTTTCATAAATCCATGCTGATTACTACTTATAATACCGTTTTCATTACTAAAGTCTTGTATGTGGTCCCTTAACATCCCCTCCAAAATTTTGCAGACTACAGATGTTAGGCTGACCGGCCTATAGTTACCCGGGATATATCTCGGCCCCTTCTTAAATATTGGTACCACGTTGGCTTTTTTCCACTCAGCTGGCACCATACCCGTCTGTAAACTATCCTTAAAGATCAAGAATAATGGTCTGGCAATCACCTGGCTGAGCTCATTAAGAACCCTCGGGTGCAAGCCATCCGGTCCCGGGGATTTATTTATGTTAAGTTTCTCTAGTTTAGCTCTAAGTCTATCCTCTGTTAGCCATGGCGGCACTTCCTGAGGTGTATTATTTAGTTCGGCCTTACAAGCTGGGTTTGTGTAGCCCCCCGATTCTTTTGTGAAGACTGAAGAGAAGAAATTATTTAACACTTCCGCCTTTTCTTTGTCCTCAGTGGCCATATTTCCTTTGTCATCTTTTATGGGGCCAATGTGTTCTGGCCTCGCTTTCCTACTGTTTATATACTTAAAGAACTTCTTGGGGTTCTTTTTACTCTCCTCCGCTATATGTCTCACGTGTTCTATTTTAGCCGCCCTGATTTCGTCTTTACATTTCTTATTACACTCTTTGTAATGCTTAAATGCTGCCAATGACCCCTCAGTCTTGTATTTTTTGAAGGCCTTTTCTTTAGCACTAATATACATTTTTATGTTGGAGTTTAGCCATCCAGGGTTTATTTTTGCTCTTTTAAATTTATTTCCCTTTGGAATGCACTGGCCAATCCCCCTGTTTAGTATGCTCTTGAAGCGCTCCCATTTTTCCCCCGTGTTCTTTGTTCCCAGGGTTCTATCCCAATTGATATTTTCTAGCAGCGAGCGCAGTTTAGGGAAATTGGCTCTTGAAATTCAGTGTTCTTATGTTACCCCTCTGCTTCCTATTACTGTAATTAATACTAAAACTTATTGACCTATGGTCACTGTTTCCTAAGTTGTCCCGTATTTCTATATCCGTGATCAGGTCTGTATTGTTGGTAATCAGTAGGTCAAGTACCGCATTGTTTCTTGTCGGTGCATTCACCATCTGACCCATAAAATTGTCCTGCAAAACATTTAGGAACTGCCTAGCCTTGGCTGAGTGCGCGGTTCCTTCTGCCCAGTCTATATCTGGATAATTAAAGTCCCCCATTATAATGATGTTTCCCATCCTTGCTGCCAATCCTATCTGTAAAAGGAGGTCCGCCTCACCCTCCTCCCTCTGGTTGGGGGGTCTATAGCATACGCCCAATATTACCTTCCCCGCCGTGCCTTCCCTTTGAAGCTCTACCCATAGGGATTCTGCCTCGTCCTTAGCTCCATTATTAATATCATCCCTCATATTTACCTGTACACTGTTCTTAATATACAGACATACCCCTCCCCCTTTTTTACCTTCTCTATCTCTGCGATAAAGGGAATACCCCTGAATGGTCGCCATCCAATCATGAGAGCTGTCAAACCAAGTCTCAGTTATCCCCACAAAATCTAAGTCCTCCTCAAACATCAGCAGCTCCAGCTCTCCCATCTTGTTGGCCAGGCTTCTGGCATTGGCATACAACCCTCTTAATTTTGATCGGTTACATTTATCTTCATTTGATGTTTTTAGGCTGCTCTCTTGATTTTTCCCCATACCCACCCTGGGTTTAGGAGCTCCGAACACCCTACTGCTAATGCCCCCATATCTGCCCTCTGAAACTTGCTTTCCACTGGCTAACTCTACATCTGTACCCTCCCCCCCATTCCCTAGTTTAAAAGCCCCTCTAACTTTTTGGCCATCCTTGCACCCAGTACGGCTGCACCCACCCCATTTAGGTGCAATCCGTCCCTACCAAAGAGCCGGTGACCGACTGAGAAGTCAGCCCAGTTCTCCAGGAACCCGAAACCCTCCTTACTACACCAGCTCCTCAGCCACTCGTTAACTTCCCTAATCTCCCGCTGCCTCTCTGGTGTGGCTCGAGGTACAGGTAGTATTTCGGAAAATACTACCTTGGAGGTCCTAGTCCTCAACTTAGCGCCTAAGTCCCTGAAATCATTTAGGACTCTCCGTCTTCCTCTGCCTATGTCATTGGTACCCACGTGTACCATGACAGCTGGGTCTTCCCCAGCCCCACCCAATAATCTGTCCACCCGATCTGCGATGTGCCGAACCCGAGCGCCCGGCAAACAACAGACTGTTCGGCACACACGGTCTTTGTCACAGATTACACTGTCTGCCCTTCTAATAATTGAGTCCCCTACCACCAGCACCTGTCTTTCCTTTCCCTTTCTCCCGGCCTTACTGGAGGAGTTCTTCCCCTGGCAGCTAGGGGCGTCGCTCTGCTCCAGCAATGCTGGTCCCTGACTGGTTTCCCCAACATCACACAACGGGGCGTATCTATTGGGGTGCTCCAGCCCAGGATCAGCCTCCTTGCCTTGTTCCCTTCTACCCCTCCTAACTGTCACCCCTCTAAACTGCTCTGATGCCTGCACCTCCAATACTCCGCCCACCTCTGTGCAGACCCCTGCCTGCACCTGACTGGTACAATCCTGGCTCTCCTCCGGTATGGACATTCGTCTCAGTGTTGCCAGCTGCTTCCCTAGATTCAGGACCTGAGCTTCCAGGGAAACAACGTGCTTACATCTTGCGCATATGTATTCGCCCTCGATCACATGTCTGAGGAACGCATACATATTACAAGATGTACACCGAGTCGCATCTCCACACCCGCCGGGCATTGTACCTACTATCTAATCTAATGGGGATTCAGTAATTTAAGTCTATCCTATGTGGCTATTTCCTGGCTTCCTAACGCTACCTTCTCACCCTCTGGTGTTCCGCTTCACTCACTTGACACTCAGTTGCACAACACTCACTTACCAGTCGCAAAGATACCTCAGACGCAAAGATACTCACCAGTCGCAGAAATACTCACCAGTCGCAAAGATACTCACCAGTCGCAGAGATACTCACCAGTCGCAGAGATACTCACCAGTCGCAGAGATACTCACCAGTCGCAGAGATACTCACCAGTCGCAGAGATACTCACCAGTCGCAGAGATACTCACCAGTCGCAAAGATACTCACCAGTCGCAAGGATACTCACCCGTCCAAAGATCTTCACCAGTCGGTCGGTCACAGAACACAGTCAGTCAGTCGCAGAGCACAGTCAGACAGTCGCAGAGCGGTCAGTCGGTCGCAGAGCGGTCAGTCGGTCGCAGAGCGGTCAGTCGGTCGCAGAGCGGTCAGTCGGTCGCAGAGCGGTCAGTCGGTCGCAGGTTTTCAGAGTGTTACCTGTGACCCTAACACAAGATGAATGTTTGCCTCACTCCAGACAGCCAAAAGCCAGCAGCAGGACAGAGTCAAAGGCAGCGGAAGATGACCAGATCTGACTCTGGCGAGCCACCAGCCTAGGGACTGTGAAAGAGTGAGACGCTGTGGGGAGCAGCAGGTGACAAAGAAGAGGTTACAGATTGGGGAGGTCCAGGCCTGATGACAGAGAAATTACACAGATGTTTTCACCAGGAGAGACCAGAGACGGAACATCTGGACCGGCAGCATAGAGGAATGCGGGAGGAGATCCAAGCCAGTGTGAAGCCTCCAGCTCCTAATCAAGAATTGAACTACAGGGACTGAACTCACAGAGGACCTGGAGAGTCATCTGAGAACAGAGTATTTTTTTGTTGTATTTACAGAACGTACAAAGTTTTACTAAGAAATGGATGTATTTGTTAAAGAAAAAAAAAAAGTAAATATATATATATATATATATATATATATATATATATAAAAAGACTGCAGTATACATATATTGTTTACATTCTTTACACTGCTTGCCATGGGCTTCTTGCTATGCTCTCCTTCAGCTGTTTTCTTCGAGGATTCACATTATGCCCTCTATCAGGTGTTTGACTCTGTACCTCTAAGCTTTCAATCCCCCCATTGTTGTGCTCAGCCGCATAAAGCAAGGGAAAACTTACAGTATAAAGCTGTCACACAGGTCACAGGAGTGGTGAGGTGCTAGCGAATTCCACTTAGTGTATGGCCCACTTGGGACATGCTGGTAAACTTTACTTGATCAGCGGCTGCAGCTGCTGATCAGTGTATTCTGATAGCTGCAGGTGCCGCTGTCCTAATGCCATATTCCGTCAGTAAGGAATCCTCCATCTACCTTGTTTGTATGGCTGGTGGAACCGTTTTTTTTTTTTTTTTCCCCATTCAGTCAGCAGACTGAACAAAATAAAAAATAACAACCATCAGTGTATGGCCAGCTTTACTTCTCTCTCCAGCAAGGTCCCTCCAGTCATTCTATTTTAAACATACCTTGTCATTATTCCGGAAATAGAATGAGAGTTTAGGGCGGAGGGGTCTGGACAGAATCATTTCTACAGGGTTACGGTATTAGCTGCCATAGAAATGATGCACGTATATTTCTCCTACAATCGCAGACTCTGACATTTTCAAATTTTCTATCTCAGCGCTGCTATCTAAACATATTGTATGAAAATTAGGTTCACTTAATTGGGTGTACACGTTTGCAATTGGGGTTGTGTAAATCCAATTATTCACTGAGGCTGTCTAGCTAAGGAGTTTTTTCACTTTTGTAAGGAAGGAGAAAAAAACTTTGACTAGCTGTCTTACCCTGTTGCTAAGCCACTTCTTTTCAATGAGTTTTCAAGGCTAAATCGCAACTACACCGATTAGAGCCTTTACATTTTTTGTAATAGGCCTTTCTAAAGTGGATCTGAGCTCAGAATGAAAATGTACCCTGAAAGATATATTGTATTGCATTCCTCTTAAAAAACATCAGTGCATTTTCTGATACTAGGCACTCTTCTGTAGCCTCATAGCTGTAAATCTGCAGTGTGGGATGAACTAGGGCACTGCTGCCTCTGGCTGCTAGTCTCACTATATGAGGAGTTGGATTTGGTGATGCCATAAAGTTCTCCTTCCTGGAGAGGAAGCTGTTTCTGAAGATCTGCAATGCAAGGATCTCTGTGCTTTATTTAACTCTCCTGCTGCTTTTTTTTCTTAGTAAAGTTTATAGAAAGGGAATTGCACAATAATCATTAGACTGCTTCTTACAAAATGATGTATAAAGCACACATGCTGAAGTAATTTAGTTTTAGGAGTACTGCAATATTTAGGTTTACAAAGCCCCTCAAACCAGTATTTTTAAGAGAAAGCACTCGCATACCCAAAACCCTTCTGCTTAAGCTTGATCATTGCCCTATGAGTCATTAGATCAAAAGTAATCAGGGGAGGAGCTGACACGATGAAGCAAAGCCCTGCCTCTACCAAGATGCTTGCATACAAAGACAGAGCTCTGAATAAGGCACTGTAATTAATTAAAGTGGAGTTCCAGTCCCCATAATCAATTTTTTTTTAAATGCTCCGCTGGGATCGTTCGAGCTTCTACTTTACAATTTTAAAAATGTTATTATTTTTGTTTTCTTTCTTTTAAATCAATAAAATCTTACCTGATCTCGGAAGCAGGCAGGGGGCCATTGAGGTTGTGGGTATCTGAAGCCCGCTTGTGTTTATTTCTGGGATTCGGTGCAGCTGGCTACCCAGCATGCACCTCCCGATCTCCTGCCTGCGCAGTAATGACACTGCAGAGCGCAGTTTCTTCATTAGGCGATTCCCATGGACTCCTGGGATAGATGACGCCGATAACCCAGGAGCCCATTGGAATCGCCTTATGAAGACATCACCTAGGCAGCTGGGACCAGGAGAGCCGTGTTCGCAGATCAAAATAGGGTATTTAGACATTAAAAATATATATATATTATCTATTTAGAAATGCACTGCGGATGGCCATTTGGATAAAACTAAATTTTAAAAAATGTATGGAACTCCGCTTTAATTGGAAAAAAATCATCTGCAGGGAGAGCACAGTTAAAACTGGCGACTGTGCCTTTTTTGGAATAGCTTCCACAGATCAAGTCCTCTTTAAAGTGGAACTAAAGTCTAAAAAATATAACTGGCATGAAGCAGTTTTTTAGTAAAAGAGGCTTTGTGTGTATCTTCTGCCATAAAATTCTTTCCCTTCTGCCAGAAATGTACTCTTTCCTTCCATTCTCACTACCTGTAAGATGCTGAGAATGGAGTCAGGTGCTGGGATAATACATGCACATTATTATTGGATGCCCAAAATAGAAAACGTCATGCAGAAGAAGCAGTGGAGAAGATGTTAGTGGCACTAATGGGGAGCATGAACTTGTCAGTACTAGAAGTCAGTAAACTAAGATAAGTGGACAGCCCAGTGACTTACTGGTTATCATTTCTGCCTTCCAGCACAGTGGTCCTCGGTTTAAATTCAACACTATTTGCATGGAGTTTGCATGTTCTCCCTGTGCTTGATTCTGGGTATGTAGTTACTCCGGTTTCCTTCCACACTCCAATACTTGCTAACAGGATAATTGGCTCCTGTCTAAATGTGCCTGTGTGTGTATGTATGTATGCGAGATAAGGATCTTAGATTGCCAGTTCATGGAGGACAGGGTCTAAAGTGCTTCCTCCTTGTTACAGTTCCAATTTAATAACTTCCTACTCTCGCCTTGTGGCTTGCTGGGAGTTGCAGTTCTTTAACAGCTTAAAGCCATGCAGCTCACCTTTTCCCTGGATCCTGACCACTTTCCTCCAGCTTGGTATAATGCTGGAGAAAAGAATCTTTCGTTGAAAGCGGAACCCCCATCACTAATGTATGACTCAGTATTTGGAATTATAAACAGGAAATTTTGATTCTATGTGGTGTTGCCTCTCAAATTTCTCTGCCTGGGGTGTGACACAGGCCCTCCCTTCCCTCTCCAGAGACCCAAAGTGGGCCAGCCCAGGCAGCATCAGGATAACACAAAATTTGTTTGCTTAGAATGTACCAGTGGAAGCGAAAGAATGACAGTTAAATTGTTCTCTAGCACACAGACCAGGAAATCGTTAATAGAGTAGGGATGTCTTACAGTATATGCATACATGTTCATGGTCAGTGACTGAAAGTATTTAAAGCAAACCTTTGGCATGCTCATGAAGGGCAAAGCAACAGTTCCGCTTTAAAGTCCCCCCTCCTGAGGAACACTTACTTTTCTCTCCTGCCCTCAGCTGCTGCTCCATTCAGCCACTGGGAGCGACACAAATACCCAGTGAATCTGGTTATGCAGGAGAATGTGGCAACACTGACTAACCCAGCAATATCACAAGAAGGTGGGAGACTCCTTAGCCCTGGGTACTTGGCTCGACTAGAGCTTGTAGCTTGAAGCAGTGGGGGAGCAAAAGGTAACATATGATGCTTTTCCCTACATTGGTCTGCACGACAGCCAGTATATTTGGAAGCACAAGCAAGCAAAAGCACCCCACATGTTTCTCCCATGACAGATTACCTAGTAAAACTGAAGGCAAAACTTTTTTTCTATCAATTTTGGATAGCATAAAGGAGGGTTTTAACCCCCTGTCAGGTGCCCCACTGGGGAGATTTCCCCTAACTTCCTTTCCCAATGCCACAAAAGGAAGAAGAGGGAGAGAAAATCTGTTTTTTGGGGAGTGCTAAGGAAGCAGGACAGCATAGGCTCTGGGTTGTGTGTGAACATGTAAGGGGACAACACTTGTAGCTGCATACATGCAACGTGGAGTGTGTAAATCACAAGACTATATAAACAGTATTACAAGTGATGTAATAAATGACATATATGCATTTTACCTGTAAGCTGTTTGGCTGGAGTCATACTTTATGCTCTATTGCGTTTATTATTCCTGCTGTTAGATCGATAACATCAGAGAGATGTCAGGGCAGCTTGGTAAAGCTGGCCATACACACTTAGATTTCTGTTGATCAGCTCAGTGGGTTGAAAGCGAAAAATCTCTTGATCCCTCCATCAACGGTAAACAGCATGGAAGGACGAATCTCCTCTGCCAACTGTTGTATTCTGACAGCTCACAATGAGGCTGAGAATACCCAGACAATGACTGCAGTTTCTGTTCAGTTGACAATTTTCTGCCCAGCATCTTTGATTTTTTCAATCAAAGTATGTTGCTCTGGGCAGCACCAGCAGCCAACAGGGCCACTTATGGTTAGAATGTTGCTTAATTTACAATAATTAACCAAAATTCTAACAATGTATGGCTAGAATAAGTTAGCACAAGTACACAGAGGTAAGGGACAGTATGGCAGTTGGTTTTAAACATAAAGCACAAGCAAATGGCTGCTCTCCAGAGCTTAAATCCAAATGAGATCTGACTCTGTGTGTGAGCAGAGAAGAGCTGGAAGCCATTCCTTCTGATGTCACCAGGCAGTCTGCAAAATGTCACACACCCTGGCTCACATCCCCATCACACACAGACTACTGCCAGCATAAAACTAAACTGACTGGCACAGGCAGCCTTGGCTGCTGATTCATGAGCTGCAGAGCGTCAGTGCTCACACTGTGCCAGGAGAGGGTTACAAGAGGTGACAGAATGCCGAGAGTGCTGCAGATCTGTAAAATGCCAGTCCTGCTTTGGACAAATAGCAGCATCACCCTGCAGGGTCAGGTTGTTACACTACGATGGGTCTCAGATATTTGTGGACCTTTCAGTAACTTTGCATATCTATATGAATAAATTCCGGACAAGACACAATATACAGCAACAACATCATTTTTCATAAAAGCTCCACCTTTTATCATTAGAAAAGTACTTTTGGTCTCCAGCCAGTGACTTTGCCTAGACTGAGATGATGTCATCAGTCTGCTGCAGACAGGAGGAAGCATTTCCTTATTTTCCTCTCCCACAGTGATCAAACTGCAACACTGTAACTTTGTAGCAAGATACAAGGTGAAAGGCTGCAGATTGACACTGGATATTTGGCAGGGAGGCCCTAGCCACCCTTCTTTCTCAGAACGGCACCATTTTCAATAGCAACCTCTTTAACCATCATATTATTTTATAAACATTTAGAGAAAGATTTCTCACCTGCTGTTTGAGCTGCTGAACAAGTCTGTCCTTTTCCCTCTTCAAAGATGCTACTTCTTCTTGTGTCTTCTTCTTCCTGGAGGATGAAAGCTCCAGCAATGCAATGTTGGCATCCTTTTCGCTGATGGCGGCAAGGAGGGCTTCCTGCCTGTAGGGAATTTAAAAAATGGTCCAGCGTTAAAAAATTAGCCCGAGTTAAAGTGGTGTACGTCATGCCAAAACAAAAATGATGTACTCTAAAAAGAGATGCAAGATGAATCACTTGTCCACTTCAGTTGTATGCTGTTGCCCTAGAAAAACCCCTGGTTACACCATCCAGATCTAACCCATATACCAGCATATGATCGAGGATCCCCTCAAGCAATATAAAAGAAAGCAACATGAATTTCCCCCACATTCTATTTGAGGTTTCTTCAACTCATATCATGGATAATTAATTTGATTTTATTCTGATTTTGATTTGGGGAATTCAAATGAAA
The DNA here is from genome assembly GCF_965119305.1 of Pelophylax lessonae. NCBI lineage: Eukaryota > Metazoa > Chordata > Amphibia > Anura > Ranidae > Pelophylax > Pelophylax lessonae. The sequence continues at coordinate 497,238,581 of NC_138771.1, forward strand.
ATTAAGGCTGAACAACTGTATTGTCACATATATGGCCATCAAAATAGTAAATATTTAATGAAATCTTCATGGCTTTTCCTACATGTTCAATAATAGTATGCTAGTGTTTGAAAATTTCCCTAAAAAAAATGTACTAGTAATCCACTTAAAAAAAATGTATTGGGTAGCGGAGCTGACAACTTTCTTCCTTATTGTTAGAATGGACAGCACTGGAAGGTTAGAAGGAGGGGCAGACAGCGGCAGTATCAAGAGTCTCAGAAAAAGGACCCAGCACTGGAAAATAAACTATGTTAAGTGGGGCTCTGACCTCTGCAAGCGGAGTGTTAACAGGCTGAAGGGCCTGGAGGACGTCAATTCCCCACAGCAGCTCAGTGTTACCAGAAAGTCTGTGAAACTTGGTACCAGTAACATCTATCAGACGAGACAGGAAGAAATGAGAACATAGCCTAGAATTTTACACCCTCTGATACCAGTTAGACTGCCTGAGACTCTAAGATGGTGGATGGGCATTCACACACAATCCGATAACCAAACTAATTTTAAATAATCGGCATGAACACATAATCTTGCCCTGGGAGTGCACATTTAAGATGATGCAGAGATCCTAACACTATCTCAAGCAGATAATGAAGAACAGCTGGGAAAATATCCAATCAACTGTTCTACTAAACTGACCATACATAAAATGCTTGAATGCCAATGTTTCTTTTGAATGTCACAGAAAAATCCTTACTGCCAATGTCTGCACACACTGTGTGAATGTTTTTTTCTTTTTAAGACTTATCACATTGATAACTGTTAAACCTGCACTCCAATTCTTCAACACACCGTGCAATACTTTATTCACAAAACTGAAAGGTGCTCAAACATGTCAGAATGTAGGTCGTAACACGCATAATTCAATGACCGGTATGAAGTAGTTCTCTGCTGGAGTAAAATGAGGAGTCAAGAATACAGGCTGGCATAGGTGTGCAAAGCCTACTGCATTAGCGTGTGCACCCCAAAAGCTCAAACACACATGCCTTTCTCTGCAGGCTCAGCTACACTGGACAGTGAATGAATAGGAAGTGCTCTGTGCTGAGCGGCTTCCTGTTCACTTACAAATTGAAGTAAAGTAAACACAGTTTACTATGCTTCAGTTATGAATGGACACAGTGAGTGAGTGTGTTCATTTAGAAAAGGAAGGGGCCGGAAAATTACATATTTACTAGTCCCTTCCCCCGCTCTCCATCCTGAAACATCCCCCACAGCAGCTGGGAGGACAGAAGGTGAGTCAGCAGCTCTGCGGAGCGGGTGGGGGCAACACAGGGAAGTCCAGGCAGTATCAGAATCTGCAACGCACGTAGTGATTAGGGTGTGCCCATGCACTAGGGATCGACCGATTATCGGCACGGCCGATATATCAAGGGCCGATATGCAATTTCCCCGATATATCGGAATCGGCCCTGGTGGTTACCGATATTGCTGTGACGTCATGGGCATCCGCAGGTAGGGGTAAGGGGAGGCAAATCGGAATCGGCCCTGGTGGTTACCGATATTGCCGTGACGTCATGGGCATCCGCAGGTAGGGGTAAGGGGAGGCAAATGCCCCCCCCCTGGAATCTCAACTTCCCCTTTTAAGTGGTTGTTAACCCACTTTATACCATCCTGTCTGTTCTGTTTAATACTCATGTGTGCCTGTGTGTCTGGGTTTTAAAAAAATAAGCTGTTCTTTACCAGTTTTTAGAGGGCCGAGCGCCGCTCACGTGACCCGTCGGCTCTCTCCTCTCTCCGGCTGACAGCTGCCTGCAGCGGGTGGGGCCAAGGATTCCTCACTGATGTCAGTTGGGAGGGGAGGAGGAGGGGGAAGAGGAGAGAGGTGGCCGATCACGTGAGCGGCGAGTGGCACTCTATACTTGTAAAGAATGGCTTATTTTTATAAAAACAGACACAGGGGCACACAGGATTATTAAACAGACTGTGGACAGGAAACTTTAAATGAAACTACAGCAGCAGGAGAGGAGGGGGTGTGGGCACTGACACAGGAGCAGACAGGCAGGGAGGGAGGGGGAGAGAGAGGACAGAGGAGGACAGGAGGGCTGCGGATGATGGAGGCACGTAAACTGACCACGGTGCCAGGGCTTAGCAGCCATGGTATACCGAGGTCAGTTTACAGAGGGGAGGACAAAGCCAGGCAGGATCAGCCAGGTATTGTAGGTGATAGAAGGGGCCAAATTACACAGCAAAGCACTGTGCTGTATAACATGCTTTAAGGGAATATACTCAAAATAAGTATAATAACTAAGCCCCTCCCCTTCATGATATTGTTGAAAAGGGCCGGAGCATGGGTGACCTTAAAACCTAGACAGTGTATGTAACCTAAATATTAAACAGCGCTAGCATAAAACAATAAATACAAATATATACTAAAAATAAAATATTATAAAAGATGGTGTGCAATGTGATAAAAAATATTAACCACATCAATTTAAAATAAGTACAATAAATGTGATAAAGTGCAGTCATATGAATTAACCAATAAAGTGCCAAGTGCTCCAGTGCAGACGGAAAAAAATGAAGGTGCTCCAGGTGATGTGTGACCCCTCCAGGTTCCCCACTCACCAGAAAAACGGATCATTAAAGCCTGTAACCACTGGGATAAGACACTGCACCAGGACTGCTGACTAATGCCAGGTTATTCCAAGTATTCTTATTCAAATGTGGTCCAAGGTTACTCCATGGGCCCAATAACGTAGATAAAAGACCATATATAGTGAAGTACGTTTTTTACAAAGTTTATTTCTTCAATTAAAAAAATATACTCACAAACCATGACAAAATATGGGCAGTAAAGTGACTCCAATCAGTCGCGGACACCGCTGTTGGCGTGCGTTCCAGGCCAATCCAGGAAGCTAAACCGGAAGTGACGACTACGTAGATGCTGTACCGGAAGTGCGTCAACGCGTTTCGCCCACCCACTGGGCGTTATCAAAGACTGGTGTGCTGGCGAATATGTATCATTATTAAGTAGAACATAATATTGTTCTACTTAACTGGGAGTATTGAAAGTGTAGTAGTACAGTGCTAGTGTCCACTACACTCCATTCCACTATCTAGCTTTTTTTATAGCAGTATTTCACTGACTGCAGCGCAGTGGATTGGAGTCAGTGGACTACTGCTGCAGTAGTGCGCCACTCACTGCTGCAATAATTTTAAGTCAGTGCAGTAGTGATTTAAAATGATTGCAGTTAGTGAGTGTACAACTGCAGCAGTAGTCCACTGACTCCCCACTGTCTAGCTTATTTCCTAGCAGTTTTGCACTGACTGCAGTTAGTGATTTAAAATCACTGCAGTCACAGTGAGTGCACTACTGCAGCAGTAGTCCACTGACTCCTCCAATCCATGGTCTAGCTGTTTGTTTTTGTCTAGCGTTTTTTCTAGCAGTTGAATTTGCACTGACTGCAGTAGTGATTTAAAATCATTGCAGTGAGTACACTACTGCAGCAGTAGTGACTCCTCCAAACCACTGTCCAGCTGTTTGTTGTTGTCTAGCTTTTTTCTAGCAGTTTAATTTGCACTGACTGCAGAGTTATAAATGTTAATAAACAAACATTAACAAGTTCAGTAACAGATTTGTGTCGAAAATTGTGTTTATTTTGCAAAATTTTAAATGTTCAAAATATCGGCCGATACCGATATGCAATGGCCAAAATATCGGTATCGGCAACGAAAAACCGATATCAGTTGATCATTACCAGGCACACCCCCTGCGCACGCCTGTGCAGGCTGGAAAAAGGAAGGCATGGTGACAGTACAGACTAGAGGAGGTACACAAAATATAGCAAAGGCCTGGAATAGAAGGAAGGCTAACACTACAGGGCGATAGCAGAAAGAATGTACAGATCAGAGATGGGGAAAAGGACAAAAAAATGACAGGGCAAGTCAGAGATTGGAGTCAGGGTACTAAACAGTATATGCAGAAAAAGAGGTAGAATGACAGATGACAGTACAGATAAGAGTAGACAAGCAGGGCTATAGATGACAGTAGAACAGTACAGACTAGAAAACGCAGCAAAGATGATAGATGACAGTACAGATCTGGGCACAAAAGCAAGTTCATAAGTGTTGGTACAGACAAGATCAGAGGGACAGAACACTAGATGAAAGCACAGACCAGAGCTCAGAGGAAGAATGAGAGATAACAGACCAGAAGAGGTAGGAGAGGTGAGAATGACAGTACAGACCAAGGGCAGGTAAGAATGGTGAGAATTGACAGTAAAGACCAGAGCTGAGAGAAAGGGTATAAGAAGACAGTAGAGATCGGAGCTAGTAAGAAAGGAGAGACATGACTGTACAGATTGGAGCAAGTAACGGAGAGACAGGACTGTATAGATCGGAGCTAGTAAGAACAGAGAGACATGACTGTATAGATCAGAGCTAGTAAGAACAGAGAGATATGACTGTATAGATCGGAGCTAGTAAGAACAGAGAGACGTGACTGTATAGAAAGAAGCTAGTAAGAACGGAGAGACATGACTGTATAGAACGGAGCTAGTAAGAACGGAGAGACATGACTGTATAGATCGGAGCTAGTAAGAACAGAGAGACATGACTGTATAGATCAGAGCTAGTAAGAACAGAGAGATATGACTGTATAGATCGGAGCTAGTAAGAACAGAGAGACGTGACTGTATAGAAAGGAGCTAGTAAGAACGGAGAGACATGACTGTATAGAACGGAGCTAGTAAGAACGGAGAGACATGACTGTATAGATCGGAGCTAGTAAGAACAGAGAGACATGACTGTATAGATCAGAGCTAGTAAGAACAGAGAGATATGACTGTATAGATCGGAGCTAGTAAGAACAGAGAGACGTGACTGTATAGAAAGGAGCTAGTAAGAACAGAGAGACGTGACTGTATAGAAAGGAGCTAGTAAGAACGGAGAGAAATGACTGTATAGATTGGAGCTAGTAAGAACGGAGAGACATGACTGTATAGATTGGAGCTAGTAAGAACGGAGAGACATGACTGTATAGATTGGAGCTAGTAAGAATGGAGAGACATGACTGTATAGATTGGAGCTAGTAAGAACGGAGAGACATGACTGTATAGATTGGAGCTAGTAAGAACGGAGAGACGTGACTGTATAGATTGGAGCTAGTAAGAACAGAGAGACATGACTGTATGGATTGGAGCTAGTAAGAACGGAGAGACATGACTGTATAGATTGGAGCTAGTAAGAACGGAGAGACATGACTGTATAGATTGGAGCTAGTAAGAACGGAGAAACATGACTGTATAGATTGGAGCTAGTAAGAACGGAGAGACATGACTATAGATTGGATATAGATTGGAGCTAGTAAGAACGGAGAGAAATGACTGTATAGATTGGAGCTAGTAAGAACGGAGAGACATGACTGTATAGATTGGAGCTAGTAAGAACGGAGAGACATGACTGTATAGATTGGAGCTAGTAAGAATGGAGAGACGTAACTGTATAGATTGGAGCTAGTAAGAACGGAGAGACTTGACTGTATAGATTGGAGCTAGTAAGAACGGAGAGACATGACTGTATAGATTGGAGCTAGTAAGAACGGAGAGACATGACTGTGTAGATTGGAGCTAGTAAGAATGGAGAGACATGACTGTATAGATTGGAGCTAGTAAGAAGGGAGAGACATGACTGTATAGATCGGAGCTAGTAAGAACGGAGAGACATGACTGTATAGATCGGAGCTAGTAAGAATGGAGAGACATGACTGTATAGATTGGAGCTAGTAAGAACGGAGACATGACAGTATAGATTGGAGCTAGTAAGAACGGAGAGACATGACTGTATAGATTGGAGCTAGTAAGAACGGAGACATGACAGTATAGATTGGAGCTAGTAAGAACGGAGAGACATGACTGTATGGATTGGAGCTAGTAAGAACGGAGAGACATGACTGTATGGATTGGAGCTAGTAAGAACGGAGAGACATGACTGTATAGATTGGAGCTAGTAAGAACGGAAAGACATGACTGTATAGATTAGAGCTAGTAAGAACGGAGAGACATGACTGTATAGATTGGAGCTAGTAAGAACGGAGAGACATGACTGTATAGATTGGATATAGATTGGAGCTAGTAAGAACAGAGAGACATGACTGTATAGATTGGAGCTAGTAAGAACGGAGAGACATGACTGTATAGATTGGAGCTAGTAAGAACGGAAAGACATGACTGTATAGATTGGAGCTAGTAAGAACGGAGAGACATGACTGTATAGATTGGAGCTAGTAAGAACGGAGAGACAGGACTGTATAGATTGGAGCTAGTAAGAACGGAGAGACATGACTTTATAGATTGGATATAGATTGGAGCTAGTAAGAACGGAGAGACATGACTGTATAGATTGGAGCTAGTAAGAACGGAGAGACATGACTGTATAGATTGGAGCTAGTAAGAACGGAGAGACATGACTGTATAGATTGGAGCTAGTAAGAACGGAGAGACGTGACTGTATAGATTGGAGCTAGTAAGAACGGAGAGACTTGACTGTATAGATTGGAGCTAGTAAGAACGGAGAGACATGACTGTATAGATTGGAGCTAGTAAGAACGGAGAGACATGACTGTGTAGATTGGAGCTAGTAAGAACGGAGACACATGACTGTATAGATTGGAGCTAGTAAGAACGGAGAGACATGACTATAGATTGGAGCTAGTAAGAACGGAGAGACATGACTTTATAGATTGGATATAGATTGGAGCTAGTAAGAACGGAGAGACATGACTGTATAGATTGGAGCTAGTAAGAACGGAGAGACATGACTGTATAGATTGGAGCTAGTAAGAACGGAGAGACATGACTGTATAGATCTGAGCTAGTAAGAACGGATATACATTACTGTGTAGATGAAAGCTAGTAGGAAGGATAGGAAATGACAGTACAGACCCCATCAGGGGGTAAAAGGGTGAGGGATGACAGTACAGATGAGAGTTGGCAGGAAGGGAAAAATATGAGAATACAGACCGGAGATGGGAAGAATGGTAAGTGATAACAACATAGGCCAGGGAATAGAGAAAGAACAACAGATGACATTAGTCAAAGTAAAACATGACAGTACACTGCCAGTGCAGGGAGAATTTCCAGCAGCAGAGGCCACGCGAGTGCAGTATATGGCAGCATGGCCTGCAGTACAGACACATTACAGGCCACTATGCTTTTTTGCACAATATAAAGCTGCTGGACTCCTTTTATTCCAGTCATCCATTACTGGCAGGTTTATCTGGAGGTTACAGAGATGGAAAGTGGAGTCACATGATATAGTGGGACCCCACACATCCCTGCCTGCACCATTACATCCAGGGCCTAAATCTTTCTGATGGTCTGTTAATCCTCCTGTCTGCCTACAGAGTTACAGACTCCTGCAGGTAATTATAGCCGTTCTGCCACTGGCCAGCTGTTTACCTCCCAACTTTCAGGCAGACCTCTGCCTACATCAATCCCGGGTGAGCCCTTTTCCGGGATACCCCCCTCTTTTCCCAGCAGCTCTGCATTCCACAGCTGACACTCACAGAAAAGTGATGCTTCACTGGTCCAGTCCCAGAATCCAGGACATTAATCCTCAGACCCCAGCTGACTGACCCTTCCCAGGCGGGGGTCATTGTGCTGTCTGCCGGATCACATGGCCAGCAAACTGCTTGCACAAAAATAATGTTCTTACAATATCTTAAAGGGAAATAGTCTTTTTTTTTTTTTTTTTTTAGATATACTGTAGATGTTTTAATGGCTTAATTTATTATTTCTTTAAAAATCCTCTCTCCAGACACCATTTGCAATTATCTGTGTTTGAGGGGGAAGCCGTGATTGCACATAATTTAATGTGCATTTTTTTTCTTCCTGCTTAGCAGTTCTACACAAAGTTGTGTTCTGCTGATTCTCTTATGTCTCAGTAAGTTTAAAAGACAATTGTTGAACACTGAACAGAAAATATCTGATGTAAAGTGTTATGTTTTTTTTTTAATTTGTCAGTGCTTAAACCTGAACTCCAGGAAATGTATTTTATTTAAATGCAAGCAGGGGAATTACCTGAATCTGACCTGGCATCAGCCTCTTGCAATGCATGCACAGGGGAACTGGAGTGTAAGAGGAAGAAGCAGCACAAGGAGCCAATAAGGTCATATGCTGACAAGTATGCTGATAGGAGGAGAGATAATAGTGACGAAGAAAGGAACTTCGATATGGCTACGCTGCTTCTTCTTTAACTTTCCAGTTGTAGGCGGGTCCAGGATAACCTATGACATGTGTGCTCAACCTGTGGCCTTCCAGCTATTTCAGAACTACAATTCTCTCTGTGCCTCAGCCTTTGGGAGTCATGCTTGTAATTGTCAGCCTTGCAATGCCTCATGGGACTTGTAATACAGCAACAGCTGGAGGGCCACAGGTTGAGCACCCATTAGCTAAGAGGAAGTGGCTTGAATGATGCTGGCCACAAGACTGAGGACATCTAGTGGCAAAAAAAAAATAAATGATGCGGGGGAACATTGCAGCATAATCTGTTTTTGTTAGTAGTTCATCTTTAATCAAACTATTCATTTTGTCCGGTTTCATTTTTTGTTGAAGTTTTGCTTTAGTTGTTGCGGTTTCATGCCAATGAGTACAGACACATGGTATGCAGTGTTCCCTTAAATCTTCTCAAACATAATCATGTTTGTCTGGCTGAAGAAAAAAAAAATTTCATCAGTTTCCAATGATGTAAAAACCTACGATGCTCCTGATATTTAGAGACTATGTGATCCCTGCCTAGTGTTTAGGACACATGGGGAAACTTGGGTGCAGAACTTTTTTTTTAAATTCATGTCAGTTTCCTATGCAAAATCCACTTTATAGAAAACGTGCGTGGAAAGCAGTATGCGGGTTGACTCTGCACTTAAAATGCTAGGTATTTGATTGTCATGCTGACAATCTAAGAGAAATGGGGAAGGTGAGCAATGAGTGCTTCTTTTGTAGGACTGACACAAACTCTCTCAATGGTGGCATGCATCTATAGACCCAGGGGTGTTGCTGCAATTGCCTGCACCAGAATGATATGGAAGTGACACAGTAAGATGGCTGCTGTCCCGGCAGGTGGGCGCAGTGAATGTTTGGCTGTCTCCAGTAAAGTGTTTGCAGAGAACAGACACAGTGCTGGGCAGCTGCAGGAACATTCCCCACTAAGTTAATCCAGGGGGCCAAAGTAAGTTAATTGCCGTCTACGCAAACACGTTTATTTACACTGCAAATATCTTGGAGGCTGGGAGAGTGGAACAGGAGATGGATGGGAGACTGGAGGGTGACTGATCGTTGTACAGGGCTCACTGAACTTCTGCTCTGTCTCTAATGCTGAATGCCAGGAAACCTCAACTTCAGCATCTCGGAATAAGAAAAGATGGTGACTATAATGAATGACAGCTCAGTTAGGAAAGTGATACTGCATAGCATTCACACTTACAAGCTAAAGCTCACCACAGATGGATCTAAACTTGCCTGGGTCAGCAGGGATCGATCGAATTTCGATCAACATGTAGCCATTCCTGGTTGACATAAGTAGACTTTTGTCGATCAGTGGCTGCAGCCACTGATCAGTGTATTCTAATAGCGCCGGGTCAAGCTATCAGAACACAATGTCCCGTGGGGGATTCCTCCGTCCATCTTGCTTGTGTAGATGGAGAAATCCTGCCCACTAGCTGAAAAAAAAAAAAAAAAAAAAAAAGACTACCCATCTATAGCAAGCTTTAGAATGGATACTACCCCACGGTCAGAACAAGAAAAGTTCTACTGCGCAGATGAGGATATACAGTATGCAGAACAACAACTAATACTGCTCCATGCAGCATCTACAATTACAGTAAAGGAAGAGATACAGAGAACTACACCAAACAAACAGAACAAGAGAAGTGGTACTGTGCAGCCTTTATACATACAGAATAAGAATAGATACCAAGAATTACATCCAACATACAGAATACAGAACAGGAGAAAAGTGATGTGCAGCATGTATATATATATATATATATATATATATATATATATATATATATATATACATACACACACCCCTCACATTTCCGTAAATATTTTATTATACCTTTTTATGTGTCAACACTGAAGAAATTACACTTTGCCACAATGTAAAGTAGTGAGTGTACAGCTTGTATAACAGTGTAAATTTGATGTCAACTCAAAAAACTCAACACACAGCCATTATTGTCTAAACCGCTGGCAACAAAAGTGAGTACACCCCTAAGTGGAAATGTCAAAATTGGCCCAAAGTCTCAATATTTTGTGGCCACCATTATTTTCTAGCACTGCCTTAACCCTCTTGGATATGGAGTTCACCAGACCTTCACAGGTTGCCGCTGGAGTCCTCTTCCACTCCTCCATGATGACATCAAGGAGCAGGCGGATGTTGGAGACCTTGCGCCCCTCCACCTGCTATTTGAGGATGCCCCACAGATGCTCAATAGGGTTTAGGTCTGGAGACATGATTGGCCAGTCCATCACCTTTACCCTCAGCTTCTTTAGCAAGGTAGTGGTCGTCTTGGAGGTGTGTTTGGGGTCGTTATGTTGGAATACTGCCCTGCGGCCTAGTCTCTGGAGGGAGAGGATCATGCTCTGCTTCAGTATTTCACAGTACATGTTGACAATCATGGTTCCCTCAATGAACTGTAGGTCCCCAGTGCCGGCAGCACTCATGCACCCCCAGACCATGACACTCCCACCACCATGCTTGACTGTAGGCAAGACACACTTGTCTTTGAACTTCTCACCTGGTTGCTGCCACACATGCTTGACGCCATCTGAACCAAATAAGTTTATCTTGGTCTCATCAGGTCACAGGACATGGTTCCAGTAATCCAGGTCCTTAGTCTGTTTGTCTTCAGCAAACTGTTTGCAAGCTTTCTTGTGCATCATTTTTAGAAGAGGTTTCCTTCTGGGATGACAGCCATGCAGACCAATTTGATGCAGTGTGCAGCGTATGGTCTGAGCACTGACAGGCTGACCCCCCCACCTCTTCAGCCTCTGCAGCAATGCTGGCAGCACTGATATGTCTATTTCCCAAAGACAACCTCTGGATCGGAAGCTGAGCACGTGCACTCAACTTCTTTTTTTGACCATGGCGAGGCCAGAACAGGCCTCGCCATGGTCAAAATCGCTGTATGGTCTTGACCACCATGTTGCAGCTCAGTTTCAGGGTCTAGGCAATCTTCCTATAGCCTAGGCCATCTTTATGAAGAGCAACAATGCTTTTTTCAGATCCTCAGAGAGTTCTTTGCCATGAGGTGCCATATTGAACGTCCAGTGACCAGTATGAGAGAGTAAGAGCGATAACACCAAATTTAACACACCTGCTCCCCATTCACAGGTGAGACCTTGTAACACTAACGAGTCACATGACACCGGGGAGCTAAAATGGCTAATTGGGCCCAATTTGGACATTTTCACTTAGGGGTGTACTCACTTTTGTTGCCAGCGGTTTAGAAATGTTTTGTTATTTTGAGGGGACAGCAAATGTACACTGTTATACAAGCAGTACACTCACTACTTTACATTGTAGCAAAGTGTAATTTCTTTAGTGTTGTCACATGAAAAGATATAAAAATATTTACAAAAATGTGAGGGGTGTACTCACTTTTGTGAGATACTGTATGTATATATATAAGAACAGATACTGAGAATTACACCCAGCATACAGAACAAGGGAAGCGTTATTGTGCGAATCCATATATGCAGAAGAGGAACAGATACTGAGAAATACGCCCAGCATACAGGATAAGGTAAGTGGTACTGTTTAAAAATTATGTAGAAAATTGAGGGAAGGTCCACGTTTAGTTCATTATCTTTTGTGTAAAATAGAATTATCATTATTAGTTCAAAAGTTTTCCTTTCCTGTGTGGTTTTAAAGCTCCTTCCAAGAACCAATATATTCATGTCTTCCATGGAGTGGTCTGGTTGTAAGAAATACACAGCTCTGCAGAAATCATCTTCCTTATGTTCCTGAATGGCGTGTCTGTGTAAATTAAAGTCACTGTAAATTGCACTGCACCTCCTCTATGGGGGAACTTATGTGTGAGTCTGAGGTTGGGTGGTTGCCTGAAAGCCAGTATTTGAGGGCTATTGGAATAGTTCTTTCACGGTTTTGTCCTCTGTTATGATTGGTTGCAAATCTTCGATTATCTTTCTTATCCCTTCTAGTGCTGGATTATATGTAGTTATCAGAGGTATACAGTGTTTTTTTTTCTCTTTGTATGTTTTCAGGGCTGTGTTCATGTATTGATGGTTTTGTCCTTGTCCAACTTTCTTATGGAAGGAGTCCGCTAGTATTCTGGGATGTTTATTTCTGTCTTCTGGGTCACAGCATATTCAGGTGTATATTATGGCCTGGACTTTGCAAATGCAGCAGTGAAAGACATCCTCATACACCAACTGTATGCTAAAGAATAACAATTTGTAAACAAAAGCAGTTTTTGAAACCCTAGCAGTACTGGGTCGTCCAATTCTAACTGAATTAAAAATTAAATAGAAACTATACAAAGAGGACTGCAAATACTTGCCGTGAATAAGAAGAAGAAAATACTCGAGAAGCTTTGCCAAGAGCAGACCCTTTGGATACAACCCAAACAACATAAAACCAAAACAACATCAACACTCCCTTCTATCAGTGACCTGAAATCCAATGCAGAATCCTAAAGTATCCCTTGTGAACATGCTGACCTGACTAGGAGTCACCACATATAATCTAGCACTAGAAGGGATAAGAAAGATCATCGAAAATTTGCAACCCATCATGACAGAGGATGAAACGTTGAAAGAAATATTCCAACAACCCCCAATAATGTTTTTCAAGCAACCATCCAACCTCAGACAAACTAATTAGCAGGAAACTTCATTCTGATTGTTACAAATAAAAGAACCAAATCTTGAAACAAAAAACACAGCAAAATATGCAGCCGAATCAATTAAAAAGTGTCACAAATACAAATTAAATATTACAGGATCATACACCTGTACCTCCAGTACTGTTGTGAACCTCATCCAATGCAAACAACCAATCTAATGTTGGCTTAATAGGACAGAAACTGCAAACAAGAATTAACACAGACACAACATTAGGGATATTAAGGAAGATGAATTCTGCACAGCTGTGGGACATCATTTCTTACAACCAGACAACACCATGGAAGACATGAATGTTTTGGTTCTTAAAAGGGAACTTCAAAACTACTCAGGAAAAAAAAAAAAAAAAACTTTTGAACTAAGAAAGTTAGGTCTATTTGAAACAAAAGATAATGTAGTGAATGTGGACCTAAGCTCAGTTTTCTAAATCATTATCCAGGCTCTCCCTGCTTAATCTCACTAACTACCAAGTTTATTTACTATTGCTTTCTATGTTTGTACCTTTTTTTACCCCCTCAGAGACTGTCTTACCTAAAATTCTGCTAAAACTTTGCGTATTAGTACTGCTTTGACCTTGAAGAAGGGGGTATACCCTGAAAGCTTGCTCTGAAAATTTGGGTGTTCGTGCATATCAAAGTATCATGGTCAGTACTTAATTGTTCTCGATAGAAAGAAGGTAAAGCAATATACTAGTTAAGATTGAAAGAAGAGACCACCTTAAGTAGAATGGACAGCTGAGGCCATAAAAGCACCTTGTCATAGTGGATCACCAGGAACATTTCTTTACAGACAAGAGCAGCTAATTCTGAAACTTTACGAAATGAAGCAATGGTAACCAGAAAAAAAAACCTTTTGTGTCAGAAGGACTAGGGAAATATCCCTATGGGTACCAAGTTGAGGTCCCATGGAGCCAACGGAGTCTTAACCGGTGGAAAAACATGCATGACCCATTGTACAAAAGACATGCACTAAACAATGCAAAGTAATGGGTTTCTGAAAAATGAATGCAGAGGCCGAAAATTGACCCTTGATTTTACACAAGCCACTTCCTGGCCAATCCCAGATAGGAGAATTGACATTATGTGGCCCATAACATTTTCGAGGATAAAGTCCCCAAGCCTCACACCAGGACCCATGAGACTTTCAAGTCCTGTTTTAAACCTTCCTTGAAATGACCTTCTTAGCCTTCAGCAGTGTAGGAATGAACACATCAGAGACTCCCCTATCAGGATTCTGGTTTCAAAAGCCAGCGATTGTAATGTAGGATGGAGGATTGAGCCATGCGCCAGAAGGTCTGGTCGATCTAGAAAGGTCCATGGATTGTTCACCAACAAATTTACAATACAGACAAAAAATGGAATTTGGGTGACTGACAGCGTTACACCTTAGGCCAACCAAGTCCACCACATCCCTGGTATAAACATGTAAAAGCAGAATCTGGTGTTCAGTGGACTGGAAAACCAGCCATGAAACCACCAAAATGATGGGACTTTATAGGTGTATGGTTGTGGCACAGACAGAGCAAACAGAAATTAGATTAAAAATATTAAATTTTATTAATTAACATTGTGAATTAAAAAGATACAGGATATGTATCCAAAAGTTCATGGTCAAAATTCATAGACAGAGGTTACAGTGAAAGTACATGTGAATACTACGTTCGTGTAAACCGAGGAGATGCAGGGGGTCACCGGGGTCCTACATGTTTTGCCATTTCAATGGCTTCGTCATTGACCAAGTGACTTGTGACCTCTCGCAAAGGCTCTAAACACAACACGTAATACACAAAAGCAGAATAACTGTAAACTGCATAGCTGGACGTGCGTATAGACTGGTGTCGGACCCTTCCCCCAGGTCCTACAATGGACGCGGGGTAGTGAGTGCCTTGATAGGCCAACCAATGCTGGACCGGGCTGGGACAAAACAGTCGGGTAATTTATCAATTGCAGCAGAGCAGGATAAAAGATTCCAGCCTCCGGAAGCCAGATCTGAGTTGCACCCGTCCCGCACACCACAGCGTCAGGTAGTGATGACCTAGTGGTCATCACTACCTGACGCTGCGGTGTGCGGGACGGGTGCAACTCAGATCTGGCTTCCGGAGGCTGGAAGCTTTTATCCTGCTCTGCTGCAATTGATAAATTACCCGACTGTTTTGTCCCAGCCCGGTCCAGCATTGGTTGGCCTATCAAGGCACTCACTACCCCGCGTCCATTGTAGGACCTGGGGGAAGGGTCCGACACCAGTCTATACGCACGTCCAGCTATGCAGTTTACAGTTATTCTGCTTTTGTGTATTACGTGTTGTGTTTAGAGCCTTTGCGAGAGGTCACAAGTCACTTGGTCCCTGACGAAGCCATTGAAATGGCGAAACATGTAGGACCCCGGTGACCCCCTGCATCTCCTCGGTTTACACGAACGTAGTATTCACATGTACTTTCACTGTAACCTCTGTCTATGAATTTTGACCATGAACTTTTGGATACATATCCTGTATCTTTTTAATTCACAATGTTAATTAATAAAATTTAATATTTTTAATCTAATTTCTGTTTGCTCTGTCTGTGCCACAACCATACACCTATAAAGTCCCATCATTTTGGTGGTTTCATGGCTGGTTTTCCAGTCCACTGAACACCAGATTCTGCTTTTACAAACAAATTTACAATACTTGAGTAACACATTCTTCTGGACCAGGCTGGGACGATCATAATTACTTTACTGCTTGCACTGAAAATCCTGTGAAGCAGAAGGGGTAGAAGCTGTAACTGCAGGAAGGCATCATTAGGGATAAATGATCCCACAGCATCTGGGTCCTCTTGTCCTTGATATGAATCTGGCCAGCTTCACATTTGGATGTCGAAAAAGTACTTCTAACTCTTCTGGGTGAAGAGCAAAGTCCTCCGGAGTCGACAACAGCGTGTAAAAATCCACCTGACAATTTTCTATGCCAGGACAGTGGATGGCAGACAGGGCAGGAACATAAAGTTCCACCCAAGACAGGATGAGATTGGCTCCTTCCTGAGCAGTCCGACTTCTGGTGCCTCCCTAAAGATTTATGTATGCCACCGCTATGACGTTGTCTGACTAAACCCTTACAGGAAGGCCCGCCAGCTTCACCAACCAATACAGCAGGGCTAGACAATTCTCCCTCCAGGATGCTCATTGGCAACCTCTCCTGCAGTGACCAAGTCCCCTGAACAGAGAGAGGAATGATATTTTCATCTCCAGCATTCTAAAAGAGATCCACCAATCTAGAGACAGTTTCGTTCTGGTTGTAAAAGCATTGTGGAATCCAACAACTGTGTTCTTGTGTCCTGTGTCAATAAGAAATTCAGTTGGAGGAGTTTGGAATGAAAATGGGAAAGGGAACTGCCTCAAAGGCAGCAATGCATTTGTCTTGGGGAGAAGATCACTCTTGGTTGGACCATGCCCAGCACCAGACCTAAATATTTAAACATTTGCTTTGGGACTAAGGCTTACTTCTGTAAATTCAGAACCCTTCCAAACCTCTCCAGAATTTGCTCAGTTTGAGTCACATTGAGCTACAGAAGCAAATAGATTGCTCCCTCATAAGCAAGTCATACAAGTAAACTATGACAGGAATACCCAGGATATGTAGGAGCCTCAAGACTGGGGCTAGCACCTTGGTGAATATTCTGGGAACATTGGACAGGATGAACGGCAGAGCCACAAACTGAAATTGGCAGTTTTCCAAAACAAACCTTCAAAAGCCATTGGTGAGGTGGGAAACTTGGAATATGTAGATAAGCATTATTGATATCCACAGATAAAATGTATATGTTGGGGGGGGGGAGGCATCCACTGACTGCATTAAATCCATATAGAACTTCTGCACTTGGAGAAACTTGTCGAGTCTCTTGAGAGCCACTATGTTGCAGATCCACTTGTACACAATATTCCCCTGCTAAACGTCCACCCCCCCCCCCCCCCAAGCGAGGAGCACCTTCATTACAAGTAGAATGTAATCATCCAGAGCAGGACTGAACAAAACTTCCATATGAAAAAGTAAGCATTTAGATTGATTCTTACAAGTTACTCTGCTGACCAACACTTCAGCCATAAAATTCTTTGCATCAGGATGCCCAGACAAGCAGTTAAAACATCCTCCAAGAAGCTAAGGGTACAAAGTAAATCCTCTAGGTGTCTGCCCAACTCGGTATCCCTTGGTCTCAGTATCTAGCCCTCAGGATCTGAGAAGCCCAAACCTTGAGGCTTTGACACACTCCCACTGCCACAATCGCAGGTTGTAAGCCCGCTCTCACAAAGGCAAAATAGGCTTTGAATAAGATCTCAAGAGGTTTGCCTGAAGCATCTCTAAATACAGGCACCTCATTCACTGGAACTGTGAGGGTCTTATTGGGATAGAAAATCATAGGATTCACCGTAGCCATGCTCCAATTCTTAGTGAACTTACTTTCCATGGGGTACTGTTAAACAGAACAAACATCTATTCAGGTTGAGCCTAGTTTGGGTATAACACATCCTTTAAATGAGGAAGTACAGGGAAAGATTGGGAATGCTTCGGCAGGCACCACATCCTGTAGTCTTTGGCATAGAGGACTCAGAAAAAGGAACTTTAAGTTGGCCCAGGCCATTTCTGTGAAAGGAAGGCCTCACAAAGGCCTCTTGGTCTGGGATAAAAATGAACCCTGGGATTCCTCAAGAGTAGAGATTCCTCTGAAGAGAAATTCTCGACGTTTCTCTCTTACAAAAATGTAATTTCCTCTTCCTCTTGCAGTTCCTCGGTAAGCTCCTCCCTAATAAAGATAGAGGTGGGGAAGAAGAACCTTTCCGTTAGAGACAGAGGGTCTAATCCAGAAAGAATTCCAAAAATGCTGGTGTTATGCCCCAGTAATAGGAGATAAAAATTCTGCCCTTGACACAAAGGAACTGGAGGAAGGTGTCTTCGAGGTAGTGGAAAGACCAGACAAGTGAATGAAATCAAAGCCACAGAGAACTAATTAACTCCCAGAGGATAAAGTGCAAGGGAAGCTACATCCAGGTACCTCTCTACCCTTTCCCCCCTGATTCCCCTCTCCCCTTCTCCAGGTAAAACATAGCCTGCTGAAAATATAGCAATGGACTAATGCTAAATAGCAGTCCCAGACAGCTGAGAGGAGTTGAGTCCCTGAAGGGCCTTCAGGGACAAAACTCCACATCTGGGGATCACCATCCTAGACCTGTAGAGCACCCTCATGGCAATACAAAATTGCAGAGTGTTTTGTTACTTAGAGTCCAACCTTACAGACACAGTCCCTGTGTATTCAGTGTGGGGTCTGGGTACCGTTCTTCTTAGCAGACTGCTGACTGGTAACAGACCCAGATAAGCTAGTCTTTTAATCCCAGATGGAATATTACATTTGTGTTCTTGCATTAAGATACACTTTAATAATACTCTTCAGTGACATCCCTGCTCTTCACTTATCACTAATGTAGGGTCAATCTTGTGGACTACAAGCCCTCGGTGAAAGCGTGCATGTAAAAGGCAAGATATAAAGGCAAGAATCTGCAGATTCCTCCATCTGGAATGATAGGTGCATGCAAAGAGCTGCTATTCATACATCCAGGGATTACCTGTGGTGAGGGACAGATGACAGTGACTGGGCAAAGTTTGTCTGCATCACTGCAGGTAGTTGCTGGCTGTGTGAACGAACAGTCTACAGCTCTTCACAACCTGTCATTCCAGATGCAGCAATCTGTAGATTCTTGCCACTGGAATTTGCAGGATGTTCCAGTTGCCTGTGTGAATGGACCTTTACTGTGCATTGGCATTGCTTTGATGCAGTCCATTCATTTGAATGAGATGCCTAATGTAGCACCTCTGGCAAAAAAACAAAAACCACAACCCATTTTTTTTTTTTTTTTTAAACACTGTTATTGCTTATACAGTAAACACTGTGAAATAAATCGTTTTAGCTATCATGAATGGGTTAACCATTCATAAACAGCTTGCTTATGGTTGTAATCTCTGATTTGTTAAGCTCATCACATGGTACATGTAGCCAGGTACCATGTGATTGCTTAGGGCCAATCACAGATTATAACAGTAAGCAAGCTGTTCATGAGTGAAAAGCCATTCATGACAGGATGTTTACATTGTTATCATGTGACCACTATGACCAATTATAGCGATCACATAATAACTCGAAACAAGCTCAATCACATATATACAGTATCTCACAAAAGTGAGTACAGCTCTTTTAGTATATCTTGTTGTGACAACACCGAAGAGATGACACTTTGCTACAAATAAAACTTCTTCTACTTCTATAAAACTCAGTTTTGTCAATATTTTGGAAATTCTTCTTGTGTTCATTGAGAAATTGAATAAAATCTTAATTTTTAAAAGGGGTGTACTCACTGATGCTTTGTGTGTGTGTGTGTGTGTGTGTGTGTATGTGTGACTAAACCTGCCCCTGAGGCCCCACTTCAGTATATCTGGTAAAAAAAGGAGTATGTTGGGGATTTAGAAAGGTTGTATAGCAAATTTTGGGAGGTCATTTAGTGTTTTTTTTCTTTTCAGAGAATGGCTTTAGAAATAGGATAATTATTAAATCTCATGTGACAAAACTCAACTGATGACTATAGATGTATTAAACGGTATAACTAAATTATTATTATTTTTTTAGAAATGGATTGGAGATAGATTAGAACACCAGTTAGGTTATTACTGCTATTTGTGCCCCTGGTAAAGATTCAACATTACAAATTGTCCTCTTGAGGCCTCTTTCGCACTTGTGCGACTTGTCCTGCGACTTGGGACTGCAAAGTCGCATGACAAGTCGTACTCCGTGATTTCCAATGACCGTTCATATCTGTGCGACTTCAAGTCGCAACGACTTCAAAGTAGTCCTTGAACTACTTTGGTATGACTGATGCGTTTTGAGGTCCATAGACCTCAAAGATTACACAGGCATTGCTTCAAGTCCAGTCAAAACTGTGTGACTTTTAGGTTGCACAAGTGTGTAAGGGGCCTTACTGCTATCATTGGGAGTAAAAGTTACCAGAACGAGAATAGAGTGGAAATGTTCCAATGGGGACACTAGTTCTGGTGACCTTGCTGTCAACCCAGGATTCACTCACTTTATTTCCTCTCACTTTCTATTTTGGCTAAGAGACAGGGATAAAAGGGGTTATAACTCTCCCTTACGTTATCCAAAATTAAAAAAAAAAAGTGTTGTCTTTATTTGTACTTTAACCTGAATATGCTCTCCCATTTGATGACCATGCAGTATGGTCTACTGATTAATTGGGAGGGAGCAGCAACAAGAAGGCATCTCACTGGTTTGGCCAGTGAGCGATCCTGTTGATGGCAAGCTGTTGCCAGCGATCGAATTTCTAGTATGAAATCGCTCTTAACATACTACAAGAAAATAGGGCGAATGATTGTCCAATTTTCGTTTACCAGAAAGTCAGAACCGAAGAAGAAAATAATGTACTAAAATTCTCATACGACAAAGACTTTCTTTTTATTGTTTATTGTTTCTGATCATGCATAGTCTTTTGTTTCTGATTTATCTCATATGAAAATCATATGAAAATGGTACATATTGAATGAAAATCATTCGTTCTTTTCCTGTACGAGGAAAGTTTTGGAGTTTGTCCCTTCGAAAATTTTTGATTGGAAGATCGCACTTGGCTGTCGAAAGTTGTGTACACACCATTAGAAAATCGTACGATCGTTCCTCGGACTAAAAAGTTCACCCAATTTTCTTATAGTGTGCACGAGCCTTTGGTGTGCTCATACACAACCCAATATTTGCAAGCGACAATTCTATTCAAGAAATCAACTGAAATGCCTATTGTGAGCTAGGTCTTTTCATTCAACATCAGTACCTGACCTCACAAATACTTTATTTCCCACAGACCCACTCCAAAACCTTATAGAAAATCTTCCCAGAAGAGTGGGGGCTATTACAACTGCAAGGGTGGAGGCCTTTTTTTTTTTTTACTCCTGTGGTTTTGGAATGGGAGGTCAAGCAAGCTCATATAGGTATGATGGTTAGGTTTCCACAAACTTTAGGTCATACAGTGTATCAATTACTGAATTTTGTGCCTGCAATTCTCCTTTATTGGTAATCCATCCAATTGTGATATTCAGGTATTGGTGAAAACTGATAGATTTAATCCCCTGCTAGCTACTTGTATATTTCGAAGGCCCCAACAGCAAGTATCACGCCTTAGTTGCTGGCTTTGTTTCAGTCAATCTGTACAACTCTGACAACAAGGGTGTTCACAGGTGTTTTCACCCTTTTGTTGCCTTCAGCATAAAATAAAAGTTCAACAGGAAAATTTGAACCCCTTTAAAAAGGCTAAGGACAGGTGTGCTTTTCTAGGAACAACAGTGCTGAGATCTCAGCATGTTGAACCTGAGTGATACATGAGGCTGTCATGTGGCATACCTCTCCAGCACCTACTAAAATTTGTAATATACGTTTTAGGTGAACAGACCCTGTAATGAATAATAATTCACATGGAACAACAGTAGTTAGCACTGTAGCAGCTGTCTGATTTTAGACCTACATTGACTATTTTGACCTATATTGACTACATTGATATTACAGCACTGTATATGGTTGCTGCACCTGCTGAAATGTGGGTGGTGGTGGCAGTGCCAAGTCTTTGTGAACAGATCAGGAGAATGGCGAGAATGGCAGAGTTGGTGGCATGCAATTTGCTCTGTGACGATAAGGAGTTAATACCAACTTTGAAATAAGAGGTGAACCAGCTCATTGGTCTCGGCTCCTAATTCTTACAACCTGTGCAACTCCCCCTTCAACTAGTCCGAGTGTCTCTTTCATGACACACAATTGCCCCATTGTACACAGGAAAGGGATTAGGGATTGTGTTTTCTATTATTATGCTGTTGATTAATCCTGACCCGGTGTCACTTTCCTCCTCAAAATAGATTGGGGGGGTCCTTTGGGCTCCAGCACCCTCGGCTCAACGCTGCCAAACTCCTTCATGCCTCATTTGCCACGTAAGCGATTACATTTTAAGTGACGGGCAGCACTGCCTCCTTGAGGGCTGCATAAAAGAGAATCGCCCTTTGTCTTCTAGGAATGCTAAACTGGCATGCATTGCCTGTGGCATTCTGACTACGCTAAGTGCAGCCAGTAAAGGGGGCCATAGAACCAAGCAAAGATTGCCTATTCTGAGCCCAGTTTTATGGGAAGGCTAAATAAGCAGAAGACTTGGGGCAGTGGTATTTATAAACAACAGGGTTTACATAAAAAACTGTTTTCCTGCAGCTGATGATTGGTAAAATAACTTGAATTCAGAATGCAAAAAACATATATTTACATACTTGGGTACCCATGATACATTGCAGTAGCAACATTATTAAAAATGCATCTTAAAGGGGAATTTGGAGGTGAGGTGCTGTAGCATTTGCCATAATATGTAGCTATGCACAGCATATTTGAACATTATGGCACAATTACTCTGGATTTGCCCTCCAACAGTGATGGAGTCTATGTTCCACCTACGCCATCTTATTTTCTTCTTTCCGGTTGAGCACCAGTTTTTGAGAGACGACTGATAATAAAAATCCTGCAGCTGCACCTGGTTTGTATCACCTTACAGATAGTGGGAGTGAGCTGCAACTGTAGTTGAGCTTCAATCAGTGACTTTGCCGAGGCTAATGCGCGGTTCACACTGGTGTGACAATTGCTCCGACTTTGAGAGCATGACATGTAAAAATGAATGTTTCCTTATGAGAGCCGCCTTAAAGAGGACATTATTTGTAATATAAACATCTTTGCCATTCTAATGTTTCACTCCAAGCTTTTTGCATATTATTTTAAATATATTGTGATTCTGTACTTGCCAAATATGCTGCAGAAATCTCCCTCCACTAAGTTTTAACTGCGGGCAGCTGAAGCTGCTGACTGTTCACTTCCTGGATTTACACAGACTATATATATATATATATATATATATATATATATATATATATATATATACACATATACATACACACACACATCTATACAGACAGACACGCTCACACCACTACTTGCCTGCACACTTCTCCTCTCTTCATGAATACTCAAGGATCTCTGCAGTCTCCTGTTATCTCCGCCCTCATCCACCCCCCTCCAGCACTCATTGGCTCACCTATGACTCACCCTCCCTCCCTTGCTGGCAAACTCTCACGAGAGTTAGAGAGAGAGCTGTGCATGATGTCATTAACCTAGGCTTTTTACTAGACAAGAAACAGGAAGTGGGCTGTATAAGGTATTTACTGTAAAAAAAAACTGGATTTTTGACTTACCGTAAAATCCTTTTCTCTCAAGTTCATTGACGGACGCAGTTCTCTCATCTATATCAGTAGGGTTATACTGCCCCCTACAGGAGTAGGACACTAGGCAGAAAAAAAGTTCTTGCTACGCCTATGGGCAGTCCAGGAGGGTACACCCTCTCTCTTCTTGCATAGGATGTCAGTTTTGTATCAAAGCAGTGTCAGAAAGTAACACCAACCCAACTCAAAATAGAGGGGCGGGTACTGCGTCCGTCAATGAACGTAAGAGAAAAGGATTTTACGGTAAATCAAAAATCCAGTTTTCTCTGATCCATATCAGTAGGGACGTCCCAAAGCAGTGCCATAAAATGAGGGTTGGGAACTGCAGAAAAGAACAAGTCCCCAAGGCTAAACATAGCAAACCAGGCAACATAGGACTCAGCAGAACAAAAGATGAGGCCCATCTCAAACAAACATTAAACACCCTCAAGGAAGACCAAAAGCCCTCCAGCCAGCAGCCAGCAAAACTTTGCAGCCAAAAGAGGCATCTGCAGATGCCAGCACATCCACCTTATAAAATTTGGTAAAAGGTGTGAACAAACTACCAGGTAGCCGTCTTGCAACCTGGAGCACAGATGCCTGCCAGGCAAAAAGCCCAGGAAGCACTAGGCGCCCGAGTAGAACGCGCCGAAACTGCATTGGCAATCCACCTGCCAATATTTCACACCTGGAAAGGGAACATCGGAGAGAGCTGAAACGAGGCGCTTTGTCCAAGGAAGAATGCCGGTCACTTCCAAGGCCGCAAGGACACCCTAAGTTCCCACCTTGGTGAATGACATAAGCCATGGTAGTGGCGTAGTTGATGGAATGTGCACTGGACAGCTGCAGGTGCCCGATCCAGTGAACTAGGCAAAGCCGGATTGCTCTCAGCTCCAGGACATTGATCGGTAACCTGGATCCTCCAGGGACCATACTCCCAAAGCAGAGAACCTGCCGAGGACTCCTCCCCACCCGGACAGGCTTGCATCCGTGGTGACAATTGCCCAGTAAAAAGGGGAGGAAGGATTCTCAGATCAAGACTCCCTGGTTCCCTGGCTCAGCCGGATCCGAAAGTCCAGAAAGTTTGGATTCTAGTCCCATTTGAGAAGGATTGCCTTCTGGGGGATCCTCGAGAGGGATTGAGCGAAAAGGACCATCTCGAAAGAGGATACCAACAGCCCCTGAACTCACAGGCAGGTCCGAAAGTAACAGTTGAACCGCAGTCTGAGGTTCCAAGAGTGTTTTCCTGGAGGGAGAAAACACCCTGACTGAGGACGAGTCCAAAGTGAGGCCCAGATAGTCCAGTCTCATGGAAGGGACTAGGGATGACTTCTGAAGGTTCAGAACCCACCTGAACTCCTCCAGAATTCTCATGGTGACTTCCAAATTCGTTGTCAGCACTGTAGGGGACTCTACACAGAGAAGCAGATCAGCCAGTAAACAAGGACCAATACACCCGCTTCCGCAACAGCGCCAGGACCATCTCATTACTTGAAGTGCTAAAATGGCAGGGCAGTATAACCCCCCCCCCCCCCCCCCAAAATTACCCCTTTTTGGAATATAGACACCCCAAGGAATTTTCTGAGAGGCATGTTGAGCCCATTGAATATTTCATTTCTTTGTCACAGGTGTTTAAAAAAAAAAATATATATATATATATATATTTTTATTTTTTTTTTACACAAAGTTGTCATTACAATTATATATATTGCTCACGCATGCCATGGGTATATATGGAATTACACCCCAAAATACATTCTGTTGCTTCTCCAGGGAAGTCTAGCCACGTATAGGACCTTGAAAACCAATCACTGCCTTCAGGCTTTCTAAGGGCGTAAATTGATGATTTCACTCCTCACTATCACAGTTTTGGAAGTCATGAAATGCCAAGATAACACAACCCCCCCCCCCCAAATGACCCCTTTTCAGAAAGTAAACACCCTAAGCTATTTTCTGAGTGGCATGTTGAGTCCATGGAATATTTTTTATTTTGCCACAAGTTTTGGGAAAATTACAAATTTTTTTTTTGTTACACAAAGTTGTCACTTAAATGATACATTGCTAAAACATGCCATTGATATCTGTGAAATGACACCCCAAAATACATTCTGCTTCTCCTGAGTACCTCATGTGTGAGACTTCTTGGCAGTCTAGCCGCGCACAGGACCCCAAAAACCAATCACCGCCTTCAGGCTTTCTAAGGGCTTTGATTTCACTTCTCACTACCTATCACAGTTTCGGAGGCCATGAAATGCCAAGACAGCGCAAACCCCCCCAAATGATCCCTTTGGGGAAAGTAGACTCCCCAAGCTATTTGTTGAGAGGCATGTTGAGTATTTTGCAGATCTCGCTTTTTGTCACAAAGTTTTGAAAATTTAAGAAAGAAAAAGAAAAAAAATATGTTTATCTTTTCTTTTTTCATTTTCCAAAACAAATGAGAGCTGCAAAATACTCACCATGCCTCTTAGCAAATACCTTGGGGTGTCTACTTTTCAAAAAGGGGTAATTTAGGGGCAGGGCTGCTGATAGAATTTGCAGGGCCTTGTACAGCCTACCTGACAGGGCCCCCCTACACAAAATATCAAAGAGTTATTTTGCTAAAAATACACTAAAATCATTATTAGCTAACACAAAACACAACTTAACTTACACAATTTCTGCTAAATCTAAAATAGAAAACTGTATTGAGGTAATAAATAAAGGTCTGTGTGTGAATGAGGTCTTGGACCACATTCACATGGGCCATGTGGCCTGTACAGTATGAATCAGTGGATTGTTTATGTGACTGGAGTGAGTTGTGTGCAGGCAGCCTATGCTACACTGTGGGGACACAGTGGCTGTATGAACATCTGCAGGCAGGGCCGGCGCCACCTGTAAGGCGACCCAGGCAGTCGCCTAGGGCGCCACTCAGCAGGGGGGCGCCAGCATCCTACTTGTTGCGCTGTCTGTCCGCAATGACTACTTATGCCGGCCGGCGCGGCGCCCCTCTTGCTGCTGTGCTGCTAACAACTGTACCATCGGCTCGGCCTCGGCGGGCGGTGGCGCCCTCGGCTCACTCGGCTCAATAATCATGTCTCTCTCTCTCTCTGTCACACACACAGACTTGTGTGTGTGACAGGCAGCGCGTGACGTAGGTCTCCTGGCTGGCTCCAGCCTTCAGCGTCTGAAGGCTTTGCATCAGTGGAGGTTCCCCCTGCCCTGCCGATGACGGCGGGCGGGGGGAGGAGACCGGGCGGGCGGGAAGAGGAGACCGGGCAGGCAGGGGGAGGAGACCGGGCAGGCGGGGGGAGGAGACCGGGCGGGCGCATCGCATCCACGAGCGGGAAGGAACACATTTTGAAACGGAGCAGATAGTGCAAGAAGGACCAGTCCCCGGCCAGACCCCCAGATCCAGGAAGAAGGAAGAAGATCCAGGAGAAGAGGACCTGTCCAACCTGGTGCTGCCGTGCTGGTGCCATTTAAACACACATATAAAAACGTGAGTGAAAATGGGCATTTTAAATGGGTATATTCAGTGAGGGAGGGGTAACATTACATTTATCCTTGGGATGGAGTATAATTGTTTTATTGTGGCTGTTTTAAAAAAATCTTCTCTACTTGTCTTGTGCTCGGCTCCCTATTTGTATTCTGCCTAAGGTCCAGGTCACACTTGTGCGATGTGGGAACGCTGCGAATATACAGCGTGTTCCCACATCGCAAACGCACCCCTGGCAGTTCACACTGCCATATGCGATACGCTGGGGGTGTCACTGAAATGTTAACGACACCCCCAGTTTGATTGCATATCGCAGTGCGATCTTTAGTGCCGGTTCACATTATTGCGGCTGCGGCAATCGCATGTAATTCGGAGAGCACTGCTCCTTCATTACATGCGATCGGCTGTGCGGTGCGAGTTCAGCCATACACTTTGTATAGCTAAATTCACACTGCACCCGCAGCAAAGACGCACAGGACCCTTTTTTCCAGCCGCATCAGGATCGGATCGCACAGTGGTTCACACTTGTGCGATTCGATCCTGTGCGAACTGTCAGATCGCACTGCGATATGCGATCAAACTGGGGTGTCGTTAACATTTCATTGACACCCCCTGCGTATTTTGCGAAGCGGGAACAGGCTGCAAATTCACAGTCTTCCCGCATCGCATAAGTGTGACCCGGACCTTACAGTTCGCACAGGATCGGATCGCACAAGTGTGAACCACTGTGCGATCCGATCCTGATGCAGCTGAAAAAAAGGGTCATGTGTGTCTTTGCTGCGGGTGCAGTGCGCATTTAGCCATACAAAGCGTATGGCTGATTTTGCACCGCACAGAGATCGCATGTAATGAAGGAGCAGTGCGCTCCGACATTACATGCGATCGCCGCAGCCGCAATAATGTGAACCGGCACTTAGGGCTGGTTCACATTTGTGCGATCACAGAGATCGCATGTAATTTCGGAGCGCACTGCTCCTTCATTACATGCGATCTCTGTGCGGTGCAAAATCAGCCATGCAGTTTGCACTGCGAGATGCGATCTGATCTGGGGGTGTCATTAACTTTTAATTGACACCCCCAGCGTATCGCATATGGCAGTGTGAACTGCCAGGGGTGCGGATGCGATGCGGGATCACACTGTATATTCGCAGAATTCCTGCATCGCACAAATGTGAACCGGGACTACAGGCGCTCACAGCTGCAGGCGAGCGACCGTCGTAGGTCTACGCTGGTTTGCGCTTGGGGGCCAGCCTGTCACAGACGCACAGTAAATATATGGTGGGCAGTCCGGAACCGGTTTAATAAGGCAGTGTGAAAGTTAAGGATAAGGTGAATTGAAAGCCCTGTTTACATCTACTTGGTGTCGTTTTTCCATGTTGCATCGATCTGCATGTTTTACACACATTTTTAGGTGCGCTGCCATTAAACTCTATTAGAATGACCCTTTCATTAAAGTGCGTCATTGCCCTGCATGCTGCATGTTTGATGCACTTTCATAAAACATGTGTTCTAATACAGTTTATTTTTCTCTTAACAACTATATGTTGTATTGCACTTTCAGAATGTTTTGTATTAAAATTTGCACTTTATTTTACATAATGGCTTTTTGTGCTTTTGGGGGGGGGGGGGGGGGCAATTTTTATTTTGCCTAGGGCGCCAAAAATCCTTGCACCGGCCCTGTCTGCAGGTCCTAATTTGAAAGGTGTATGGGTGCAGTTGTACAGCCCCTAGCCCAAACAGTGGGCATTTGGGGCCACTCACCCACACCTGCCAAATTAAAACCTGCAGCTGTGTTCATACAGCTGCTGTGTCCACATAAAGTAACAGTTAGCTCCAGCCGCATAAGCAAATCACTAATTCACAAGGCCAGAGAACCTGTGTGAATAAACCCTTTTTTTTACAATTTTATTTTTTTTACTATTAAAATTTTTTTTAAACAACCCTGTTGGGCAGATGAATGATCAGGAAGTGCTCTTTACAGAGGCTCTTTGTTCATTCACAAACTGAGGAATAGTAAGCACAGTTTACTATGCTTCAGCCATGATTGAACATGGTGAGTAAATGGTAGCAATAACTCACTATATTCATTGAGGAAAAAGGAAAGGAAGGGGTTGGTAAATGACAGATTTACCAATCCCCACCCCTATCCTAAAACAATCCCCCTGTGTATGGGGAGAGGAGAATAAGCTACTGCTGGGGGCAGGGGGAGCAGGGAACAGGGAGATCAGAATGCTGCTGGGGGAGGGGGGGGGGGTTGTATCCTGGACAGGGAGAATGATCATAGTAGTTTTGGGAATAACCCCCCCCCCCCCCACAGATTAACAAATGATAAATAAACATTTTTTTTTAATTATGAAAAAAAAAGAGATATATAGTGAAATGATTAAGGGAGTTATGGATGCAACTGAACTTGTGCTGAGACTCAATTATGAATCCTATAATGATAGATCTAAGCTATAGGTATACAGAAATGGGACATTATTAACCAGATCGGCTAGTAAAGGGTTAAATAGAAGTTGTTGAGCAGTAATACATAGATTTGTAGAACGGAACTGAGTGTGTTATGGGTGATGACAGTGTAGAGTGGGGAAAGAAGAAATTACATTGCATAGGGGAATGAGATTTGTGGCAGTGACCAGAAGAGGAACCAGACTAGGAGAGAGCTGGGGAGCCCAGCTACATAAACACCGAGCCAGGGTGGTTAAAATAAGATAATATAAAAGACATCTATAGCTGTGACTGTGTCAGGGAGGCAGAGCTTGGGGGGGGGGGGGGGGGGAGAGCAGAAAAGGACTGGGAAGCTGGGAAGTTGGAGGAACGGGATGGACTGTGAGACAGGACAGATCACATGTGAGAAGGAATACAAGAGTGACTACAGGGAGACTGACCTGGGCACAATCAACTGAGAGGGGAGTAAGATAGGAGCGTGATTGCATGGATGAGGGGCGATGTATGACAGGGACAGTGAGCAGGGCAAAAATCTGGAGAGGAGGGGGTGGGGAGGGCTCAGAAAAGAACTTACCCAGGTAAATAGAAGGTAATGCAGGAAGCAGAGCTAAGATCAGGGCACTGAGCCATGCAGGGAGAGAATGATGGGAGGCTGTGGATCTGCTGCAGAGGGAGAGACCCGCTTGTCAGCTGCCCCCTGTTAAACTGAATGAGCGCGGGCCCGATACAGGGTGACCAGTGGTACCACCTTATTAGCGCCCCTGCTTGGGGGGGGGGTTTGTGCCATCTTGGCATTTCATGGCCTCCGAAACTGTGATAGGTAGTAAGGAGTGAAATCAACAATTTACGCCCTTAGAAAGCCTGAGGGCGGTGATTGATTTTCGGGGTCATGTACACGGCTAGACTGCCAAAAAGGCTCACACATGGTATCCCCGTACTCAGAAGAAGCAGCAGAATGTATTTGGGGTGTCATTTCACATATACCCATGGCATGTTTGAACAATATATAATTTAAGTGACAACTTTGTGTAAAATAAAAAAATTTTTTTGTCATATTCCCGAAACTTGTGGCAAAATATAAAACTCAACATGCCTCTCAGCAAATAGCTTGGAGTGTCTATATTCCAAAATGGGGTCATTTGGGGGGGGGGGGGGGGGTTGTGCTATCTTGACATTTCAGGGCCTCCAAAACTGTGATAGGTAGTGAGGAAGTAAAATTAGCAATTTACGCTCTTAGAAAACCTAAAGGGGGTGATTGGTTTTCGGGGTCCCGTACACAGTTAGAAAGTTACTTTGAACCCCCAAACATTATATATATTTTTTTTAAAGCAGAGGCCCTACAGAACAAAATAGTGGGTGTTGCCATTTTTTTTTGTCACACAGTATTTGCGCAGAGATTTTCCAAAGGCATAGTATTTGCGCAGAGATTTTCCAATCGGAATTTTTTGGGAAAAAAAACAATTTTTTTAAATTGAATGCACAAATAAACTATATATTGCCCAATTGTTTGGAAAAATATAAAAGATGATCTTATGCCGAGTACATAGATATCAAACATGACATGCTTTAAAATTGCGCTTGCCCGTGCAGGGGCAACAAGCTATGTACATTTTTTAAAACCTTTAAAAGCCTTTACAGGTTACCACTTTAGATTTACAGAGGTCTACAGCAAGCATTATTGCCCTTGATCTGATGTTTGCGGTGATACCTCAAATTCCAGCTGCAATTGCTGTTTACATATAACACCAGACTGATGCTTGCGTTCACCTTTGCGCGCAAACACGAGGGGACAGGGGTGCTTGAATATTTTTTTTATTTCCCAATGGTGCTATTTATATCTGGCGAAACCAAAGTCATGAAATGCTCATAGCTTCCAGTATTTTAGGCCACAGAGATGATTGTA
This sequence comes from Pelophylax lessonae, assembly GCF_965119305.1. Taxonomy (NCBI): domain Eukaryota; kingdom Metazoa; phylum Chordata; class Amphibia; order Anura; family Ranidae; genus Pelophylax; species Pelophylax lessonae. The sequence continues at coordinate 497,269,611 of NC_138771.1, forward strand.
GCCATTCTGGTCTCCAATAAGCTCTATGGTCAGCTGACGGAACCATCGGCTGCAGTTTCGGGTTACCCGGTGGGACAGGAGAGTCCGGGAAAACCGTGGAAGGTGGCAGGAGGGGGGTTGTCCCCTCCCACTGCTTGTAAAAGCAGTCTAGTGGCTAGTTATCCGCTAGGATTGCTTTTACATGAAAGCTGACTGCTGGCTGTAGAAAATGATACCAAGATGATGCCTAAATCTGCAGGCATCATTCTGATATGACCACTCAAAGTTCAGCAATGTACCAGTATGTTGCTGGTCCCTGTTGAGTATATATTGTAAGGTTCTTTTTTTTTCATGCAGCCTGTGGGCTGAATGAAAAAAAAAAAAGAGAACTTAAGAGATTCCTCCACTCACATTGATGGATGTGGATGAAGAAATCTCTTCCAGAAAGTGTGTGGTATGCCCACCATTAGACATCCCATCATCCACCCACTTCTAATGATGGGCATACATGCAATGCTCTTTTTTTTTCATTTAGCCCTTGGGCTGAAGGAAAAAAAAAGAACATATCAGATTCCTCCATTAGCATTGATTGATGTGGATGAAGAAAGCTCTGCCAAGAAAAGTGTTAAAAAATATAAGGCGAAGCATAGGGGAGATCCGCCCTCTGTGTCCACCCCATCCCCCATGCTTCGCCATGTATGCTCCTTTTTCTAACTGCGGTGGTGAAATCACCTCCTACAGCGCTGCAATCATTGATTTACATATATGCTGAGAGCAAACGCGGTTGCTGTCAGAATAAACAAATCAGTGCTGCAGCTGATGACCATACCTGCAAAGCAAACACAGGTTAACAAAAAAAAAACACAGTAACAATAAACCTTTACATTATAATAGTATACAGTGCAGTAAAACAAAAAGAATGGTGGCATCTGCAAAGAAAACTTTGGTTAACAATGAAAAACACAGCAACAATAAAACATTATAATAGCACACAGTACAGTAGAATGGTGGTATCTGAAAAGCAAACTATGGTTAACAATGAAAAACAGTAAGGGTCCTTTCACATGGGCTTTCCGCCCGCCGGACTCCGTTTTGCCTAGCAGGGATTGATCTGCCAATTCCCGCTGAGCAGGCGGATGACAGGTCCATATTCGCTTACTTTGCAGCGACAGATCTGTCAGATCCCTGCTCTCCTCTATGGGAGATCGGATGAAAACAGACTGCCTGTCCGTTTTCATCAGATCCTATCCGATCCGATCCTCCAGACGGATGGAAAATAGATGTTTCTATCCATCTGGATTTCACAGATAGGATTGGATCAGATAGCAGTGGAGATATCACCGCTGACATTCGCTGCCCCATAGAGATGCATCGAGCATCCAATCAGTTTGGCCTAAAAAACTGACAGGCGGCCCTGATCGGAAAACCTGTGTGAAAGGGGCCTTACAATAAACAATAGCAAAAAAGAAAGAAAAAAGGTCAGGACTTTATATGAGAGACATGGTAGTGACAAGGCTTGCACGGTTGAAGAATCATATTTAATAATGTTGAAAAAAGTACAAACATGGATTACATGATACAACATGATGCATGATGTCATAAAAACCCTAAATGGCAATAAGGAGAAATGTGACAGCGAATATCTTCAAATGTGAAACACGGTAAACCTCAAAAGACTCCGATGTGGATCTCCTCAATGGGACATTAATAAAAAGGAGAAACAAACACCATAGTGTAAACCAGTAATGACATGAGGAATAGATCCACCAAATGATGTGTGACCTGTGCAGGTACCGCTTACCAGAAGTAGCAGATTATATAGCCAAATACTGAAAGATGACTCCACCGGGCCTCAAAGGTTATAAATAGTAGACCTTCGCAGATTGCGATGTAGATCTCCAGAGATGGGTGTTATATAAAAAAGAAAAAAAGGGCAAACGCCATAGCGTAAAACCAAAAAAACAGGATAATGACACCCGAAGTGTGTGAAACTTGGAGTTCAAGTGCTGAAAAATGTGGTAATTGAATGGTAGACAAAGTGACGACCACCACCAAACTAAGTAGGTACCCCTTACCAAAGGTAGCAAGAGGATGAATCAGATAGCCTCCCCAGTGTGATTGACCGCTTACCAGATGGACTTGTGGAAAAGCATAGAGAGACAGAGGGTCCCGATCATGCAACCAAAAGGGCGACAGTAAGGATGGGTACTCTTACCAACTCCAGATGATATATGAGCGGGGGTTCGAATGGCGTTGAACTAAAAACTCCAAAATGGACTCCACCAAACGAGCTCAAGGAATGTTGCAGGTTACCCAAGGAATGAGGAGGAGAGAGCCATAGCATAAAACCCAACGATGATTTATTCAATACATAGAAAAACACTTACAAACATCAGATGACAGGTGCGTGGATTGGAGAGAGGTAACAGCCACCGGCCGGACGGCTCCGCTCGCCCGTCCTTCGTAGACAGATATGTAGGGGTGGCGTCAGCACACCGTGACCTGACTAGTTTCATCAAAAATGATATTCTCAAAGGTGCGGGCGGGGTGCTGACGCCACCTATAAATAGCCAAAAAATCGATTGAACCGATGACCGGAAGTTCCCTTTCTGCCATCTTGGTTGAGGTATCCCGGAACCAGAAGTATAGCTCCTAGTCCGGAACAGGATATGAAGTGTGATATGACAAATATAAACAAATCGTTCTCAGTGGTACAGTCCCATAATTTAGGGGGCCGAGTTTTACACCAACCGGAACCGGAAATCCGCTGCGGGATCCGGAACAGGATGTGAAATGCACTGTAGCAACCATAAACAATAATATTGTCAATGGTACTAGCCCATAGGTTCAAGGGACCAAATAAATGTATCCATTAACCAGCGAGATGTAGAAACACCTCGATATAACAGAAGAATTGAATATTATAACAGAAATAAGTTGCAGAATGAAAACAACTTAGATTTACAATGGGATATTCCGCTTATGGATTCTGATCTTGAATACAATCCGCATTAAGAGACTAAAATTATTAAATTAAATAATATATTCATTAAAATTGAAATAAATCAGAAAAGTAATCTATAATAAATAGCTACCCATTACGGCATAATAAAAACAAAATTCATGTGCAAAAAATTGATAATATAGAGAACTCATCTTATGATAGACTTATGCCTCGTTTCCACTGAGCGGAACGGTTCGGATCGGGACAGATCGGCAGGCTGATAATGGTCCGGTCTATTCAGTTGAGCGTTTCCACTGGAAGTCGGACCTCTAGGGTCCATGCGGGGCGTACACCAAATGCCTAGCGTTGCGGCGTGGCGTCACACTAGTGCGACAACAGACGTGACGCTACAACAACAACAACAATGGAGGTCATCCAGCAGCTCGTCTTTGCTCTACTTGGCTTTTGGTTCTTAGTAATCAAAATACATGCCACACAGTGTGAGAGAAGGTTACGAGCGGCAAAGCGAAACACAGCAGAAAAGAGAAGAAAACTTTTGGCTTGGGTCTTGAGTCAGGAGGAGAAGTACACCTTTGTGCGGCAAAGACAAAGACGGCAGCGTTATAGGGTAAGCAACATTATGCCAATTGTCATTTATTTCTACCCGTATTAAAAAGTAAAATAATACAGAATATGACAAAATCTAATATAAGATGGGAAGGATATACAGTACATATGTACTTAACAACATTCATGTTGCACACGTATGTAAACATGCACATTTGAAGTATTAAATCAAATGCATAACAAATCATTAGTAGTATAATGAGTATTTATGTATAAGGTGTAATACTTCAAATGTGCATGTTTACATACGTGTGCAACATGTATGTTGTTGAATACATAATGTACTGTATATCCTTCCCATCTTATATTAGATCTTTGCAGATTCTGTATTTTTTTATTTATGTATAAGGTGTAATACTTGCAATGTGTACTCATTGCTCACTTTTATACATGATGCTATCTGACCTTGTAAAATATAGTATGTTGTATTAATATGTTTTTATTATTTGTGATATGGTAACATCTGCGTTTTCTTCTTTTAAAGATGCTTCTCCTTTTGTCAAAGCAGCGCCGCCGACCAGTCATTTGGGCTCTCCCCCGTGCCAATGAGTGGTGGGATGTGACCGTCCCAGGATTCACACACACACAGTGGGTGCACAATTTCCGAATGTCGGAGGAAACCTTTTCATACCTTTGTGCAAGGCTACGTCCAGCGATGGAGAAGCAAAGCACAAACTTCCGAGCCAGTTTGCCAGTGAGGAAAAGAGTAGCCATTGCACTGTGGAAGCTGGCTACCAACAGTGAATACAGAAGTATAGGTCATCTTTTTGGTGTCAGTAAATCATCAGTGTGCCGTTGTGTGCAGGACTTCTGTAAGGCTGTCTGCACATCGCTAGCTCCTGAAATTGTTCATTTTCCAGACAGGGAAAAGCTTAAAGACATGGCTGACTACTTTGAAAACAGGTGGGGTCTTCCACAGTGTGTTGGTGCTATTGATGGGTCACACATACCAATAATAGCACCACAAGAATACCACACTGACTACTTCAACAGAAAGGGCTGGCATTCCATCATCCTCCAGGGAGTGGTGGATGGAAAAGGACTATTCTGGAGTGTGAATGTTGGAAAACCTGGGAGTTTGCATGATGCTCGGGTTCTACGATTGTCCACATTTTGGGATTGGGTTGGGCAGGGAGGGCTGTACCCTCTTTCCACTAAGAACATTTGGGGGGTGAATGTTGGCTATTATGTGCTCGGGGACTCTGCCTACCCTTTACAAAATTGGCTCCTGAAACCATTTCCTGACAATGGCCGCCTGACACCAGAACAACAAACCTACAACAAGAAAACATCCAGGGCACGGGTCGTAGTTGAAAATGCTTTTGGAAGACTTAAAGGTAGGTGGCGGTGTCTTATGAAGAGGAATGACAGTGACATTCAACTTGTCAAATCCATGGTGCTTACTTGCTGTGCTCTTCACAATCTTTGTGAAAGTCATGGAGAAGACTTCCACCAGGATTGGAATACGTCTGCAGAAGAGCCAGTAAGGGTAATAGCACAGGATATTGAAGATGAGTGCAATGAAATACGTCAGGCTCTGATGCGTCACCTCAACACCTAATTTTTTACCATGATTGTTTTAAAGTTTTAATAAAGTTTTACATTAATGAATCAGACACACCCAAAGTCTCTTATAAAATCTCTTTTATTCAGCAACAAAAATATTCTTTCTATATTTTCTTACAAGTAAGAATTCAAAAAAATAAAACATTTTTACAAAACAAAACTGAAAAATTACCAAAAAACAAAGGGTACAGGTCCTGTGCTGGCTGACAGGCACTATTGCCTTGGCGGTGGCCTGGGATCACGACTGGCTCCCAGCACTTGAACAAGCTGCCCTAGGACACCAAGGAAGGCCTGGTTGAAGGTAGACAACTGCTCCATCTGCTGCCGGGCAATCTCAGCCTCCTGGCGCATAGCTTCCTGGGCATCCTGACGCAGTGCCTGAAACCACCGCTCAGAAAGGGTCTCCATCCTTTCCTGTTGTCTTTCCTCTACTGCCCTCATATCATCAATAACTGTGCGCAGATCCAGCTGCAACCGTCTCCTTTCACCTGGAATATACAAAATACCAGAATATTGATTTAAGAAAATGCACAATTATAACTTTCACTCTGATCATAATGTCTTACCTGTGTGACGTGGTGCATTTGGCGTACTCTGTGGTAGGCTTGGTGTTGACACAATCGTACTGGTGCTGCTGAAAGATGTCGATGGACCATCGTCTGAAAAGTTAGAGGTATCATTGGAGAGTCCATCCACAGTATCTGAAAATGCACATATCAAGGGTTTTATACACAAACGAGAAGAAGACACAGTGTACTATCTTATGGCAGTTATCATCAGGTAGTAAACAATGGGATGCAGAGTGGGTAAAAAAATGAGATGCCTATACTCTTCTGTACAGGTATTTAAATAAAAAATAATGGAACTATATCAGTTTAAAGGCTAAGGTACAATGAGAGCATCAGAAATCTCCATTATCTTTTCTACAGTTGTCTTTTTTCTCAAAAATAGGGGCTGGTTTATACAGACAGTACATTTCCCTATCCATTCTGAGATTAACTTTACTTGGTTAAAGTGCACTGTGGCTGCTTGAAATCATGCATGATAGCCTTTAATAGTATTTTTATGCATATTCAGCCCCCATTGATATTATCAAGCCCATACTAATTAAGCAAAACACCAGTCACGCATTTTTCATTAATTATACAAAACAGTGCAGCGCTACTCCCTACCATTTTCTTTCAGTCCACTGCACAAATACAATTACATTTTTGGTGCAGAGTTAATGGTTTTGTGCAGTTATTTTTTTTAAATGGTTAGCATAGGGAAAGCCAATGCCAAGCAGGAAAAAAAATAAAACTTACCAACAGGATCTATCATGGATTCGAGAAGTGCAGATGCAGATGAAGATGCAGAGTCCAGACCTCCTTCCCTGCCTTGGTTTGCTGGCCTATGCCCGTAAATGGCGTCCATGGCATCGTACCACTTCCAAGTACTTCGACTGTTTCCACTACAGCTGTTGGCATCCTTAATTTTTTTATATTGGCCTTTAAGCTTCTTAAGCTTTGCCCTACACTGACCCGACGTCCGTTCAAATCCCTCGGCTGCCATCCGCTGGGAAATATCTTTATACACCTTTTCATTCCTCACTGATCCATCAAGCTCACTCTGAATAACACTGTCCGCAATTATAGTAAGGAAAGTGGATAGTTCCTGAGTTGACCAGACCCTGCTGTTATTTGCAGGCATCCTTCTCCTATATCTGGACTGAGCTGCGCTTCCGTTTGACGACAGCAGTGACGTTTTCCTGTCCACCAATCAGTGGAATGTATCGTGTGACACCAGTAGCTCCGCCCTAACCGTACCGTACCATTTCCTATGGCCCTACATCTGAAGGAGGACCACGAATGGTGCGGTTTGGTTCGGTTGTATGGGCCACTTTCATAATGGAAACACCAAAAATAGCGTACCGTACCGAACCGATCCGAACCGTTTCGCTCAGTGGAAACGAGGCATTATTTGACCCTTAGATTGAAACAATATATTTCAACCGTCTAAGATGATGCAAACGATACATGGTGAGCAATAGTGTAAAATGTTGTTAATTCAAGAATTGTCAATGAATGCGTTGACCTCTGTATCAACATTAAAAACCAAAGGGTGTGTAAGTTTTGACCCTATAGATCCAGGCCATCTCGAGGCGGGAGATGCCTCTCATCAGAGGCTCGCCCCGCCAATGAGGAGTAAACTTGTCTATTCCTAGAAATAGTGTGTTTTTAGGATCACTATTATGGGCCTGAGCATAATGCTTCGAAACCGAGTGTTTTGGAAATGATTTTCGAATGTTAGCCACATGTTCATTGAGCCTGACATTCATAGGGCGCTTAGTTCTACCTATGTATTGATAGCCACATGGGCATTGGAGCAAATAAACGACTCCTTTGGTGGTACAGGAAATGAAAGGCTCAATGTCATGTGACTTCCCAGTACTCTGTGAGGTGAAGGATTTGGTATTCCGTTTCTTCAATGAGTTTAGAGAGCAAATCTGGCATCTATTACATTTGTAGTAGCCCGTGAGCTGGTCCAGGAAGGTACTCCTGGGTTTAGGGGGTTCCAGCACATTGGGGGCCAAGCTGTGTCTTAAAGATGATGCACCTTTAAAGACAACCCTAGGTTTTTCGGGTAGAGATGTACTCAGGACAGGATCATTATTTAAAATATGCCAGTGACGGCGTATTAGATTTTTAATGACCATGTGCTGGCTAGAAAAAGTGATAATAAAAGGTGCAACAGGCGCATTGGAAACCATGTTGTTGTTATCTGCCTCCCATGGTTTTAAGAGTGAAGCCCTATCTTTTTGCTGCACTTCCAAGAGTGTTTTCTGGAGAAATTCATAATTGTATCCCTTCTCAAGAAATCTCTTGGTTAGGACCTCCGACTGAGAGAGAAAATCCTGATGATTGGAGCAATTTCTCCTGATACGGAGGTACTGACCCTTTGGTACAGCCCTTAGCCAAGGGTCATGGTGACAGCTATCTACGGGGATATATGAGTTTCTATCCGTTGTTTTAAAATAGGTAGAAGTTATGAAACAATTATCCCTCACAGTTATGGTTATATCAAGAAAGTTAATGGTAGATATCAAATGCATCTGTGTTTAATCCGCCAGGATCTTTAGCACCATCTCTAAAAGTATTTAGGGATGTGGTGCTTAGAGATTTGGATCGCATTCAAGTACATAAAACTTCCCTACCCACTGATTTACAGACAGGATTAGATTCCCTATGTAACAACAGAAACCCGGTGATCAGGCCCGCTGATAAGGGTGGCGGAATAGCGGTCTTAGATAGGGACGACTATATGGCAGAAATGCACAGATTATTAAGTGATGGGCAGACCTATGTCACACTGCCCTCTGACCCTAAGATCAAGTATAAAAGGGTGTTGGAGAACATTGTAGAGGATGGCTACCAACGAGGGATACTTAATAATGGGTAATTTAATGGGTAGCTATTTATTATAGATTACTTTTCTGATTTATTTCAATTTTAATGAATATATTATTTAATTTAATAATTTTAGTCTCTTAATGCGGATTGTATTCAAGATCAGAATCCATAACCGGAATATCCCATTGTAAATCTAAGTTGTTTTCATTCTGCAACTTATTTCTGTTATAATATTCAATTCTTCTGTTATATTGAGGTGTTTCTATATCTTGCTGGTTGATGGATACATTTATTTGGTCCCTTGAACCTATGGGCTAGTACCATTGGCAATATTATTGTTTATGGTTGCTACAGTGCATTTCACACCCTGTTCCGGATCCCGCAGCGGATTTCCGGTTCCGGTTGGTGTAAAACTCGCCCCCCTAAATTATGGGACTGTACCACTGAGAACGATTTGTTTATATTTGTCATATCACACTTCATATCCTGTTCCGGACTAGGAGCTATACTTCCGGTTCCGGGATACCTCAACCAAGATGGCAGAAAGGGAACTTCCGGTCATCGGTTCAATCAATTTTTTGGCTATTTATAGGTGGCGTCAGCACGCCGCCCGCACCTTTGAGAATATCATTTTTGATGAAACTAGTCAGGTCACGGTGTGCTGACGCCACCCCTACATATCTGTCTACGAAGGACGGGCGAGCGGAGCCGTCTGGCCGGCGGCTGTTACCTCTCTCCAATCCACGCACCTGTCATCTGATGTTTGTAAGTGTTTTTCTATGTATTGAATAAATCATCGTTGGGTTTTATGCTATGGCTCTCTCCTCCTCATTCCTTGGGTAGCCTGCAACATTCCTTGAGCTTGTTTGGTGGAGTCCATTTTGGAGTTTTTAGTTCAACGCCATTCGAACCCCCGCTCATATATCATCTGGAGTTGGTAAGAGTACCCATCCTTACTGTCGCCCTTTTGGTTGCATGATCGGGACCCTCTGTCACTCTATGCTTTTCCACAAGTCCATCTGGTAAGCGGTCAATCACACTGGGGAGGCTATCTGATTCATCCTCTTGCTACCTTTGGTAAGGGGTACCTACTTAGTTTGGTGGTGGTCGTCACTTTGTCTACCATTCAATTACCACATTTTTCAGCACTTGAACTCCAAGTTTCACACACTTCGGGTGTCATTATCCTGTTTTTTTGGTTTTACGCTATGGCGTTTGCCCTTTTTTTCTTTTTTATATAACACCCATCTCTGGAGATCTACATCGCAATCTGCGAAGGTCTACTATTTATAACCTTTGAGGCCCGGTGGAGTCATCTTTCAGTATTTGGCTATATAATCTGCTACTTCTGGTAAGCGGTACCTGCACAGGTCACACATCATTTGGTGGATCTATTCCTCATTACTGGTTTACACTATGGTGTTTGTTTCTCCTTTTTATTAATGTCCCATTGAGGAGATCCACATCGAGTCTTTTGAGGTTTACCGTGTTTCACATTTGAAGATATTCGCTGTCACCTTATCATTTGGCCTTTTATTGTTTGGATTCTGGTAAGCGGTACCTGCACAAGTATCTTCATTTCATATTTATGGACATTCACATGGACTTTTTCAATCTATAGCGCAACTTGTTATATATATCTATTCTAGGGGTGTTGGTCGCACTTGAAGTTGCTGCTTTGTTTTGTTTTGTTTTTGAATAAGGAGAAATAAATTCCCAAGATAGCTTCAGACAAACCAACATGACAATGAATGATCACAATGAGTAGTAGGGTAGGGTACAATCATAACATCCATAGACTGACGCGTTTCGTGGACTACATATGCCACTTCTTCAAGAGTCGATGTATGATCCATATCTATAACAAAAAAATGCGTATAAAAACATTGTATGAAATGGTGGCTGGCGGAAGCTGAAAGGGGAAGGAAGAGGGAGGATAGTCCCCCCCGGTTCCAAACACTTACATGGTAATCCCAGTATGAACTGGTAATGGAGGTGAAGGCATAAACCCAGGTGCCTCCCATGGGAGCTGAGGGCGCATGAGGTCAGCGGAATAGGCAAGAAATGCCACACACAAGAACGAATAAGTTGAGAATTATTGCCGTGATGTTGGTAGTAATGTATATCTATATCAAATAAGTAATAATGAGTATTAAGTATTAAACTCGTGTATATATATATATATGTACTAAATCAAATGAGTAATGATAGACAATAAATATATCTGTATGTATGTATTGAAGTATGACAAGTATGCTGTGAATGAAAAAGAAGAATTAGATGAATGACAATGAAATAGTAGATAACAAGTATCTAATTAGATAAGTGAAAATATATGTGTACTTGAGAAGGAATGACAAATAACTTGGATGGTGTGAATGAATGTGATAAAATGATAAGTGAATGAAGCTGTAAATTAATTAGAAAGAAAAATGAAAAAAGAAAAGGTGAAAGTGAGATAGGAGAATAGAACACTGAAACCGGATTGTGAGAAATGCATGAATGAGTGGAGTGAAGTCATGAGAAACCAATAAGAAATTAGGTGCCCAAGTATAGAAAAAGGAGTGGAATAGTATACACCCAGTGGAGCCTATGCCCAAGGAAAAAACAAACGGAATGGATAAAGTGAAAAGGAATATGCAGTGACCAAGATTAGAGAGGAAGGGGAATGTAATAAGATGGATACCAGGTGGGAAATAGTTAAAGGTGTGCAAGGTTTCCGCCAGAAGCCGTCGATCCTATAGCGTCCAGCGTCTTCCTTCCCCTTTCAGCTTCCGCCAGCCTCCATTTCATACAATGTTTTTATACGCATTTTTTTGTTATAGATATGGATCATACATCGACTCTTGAAGAAGTGGCATATGTAGTCCACGAAACGCATCGGTCTATGGATGTTATGATTGTACCCTACCCTACTACTCATTGTGATCATTCATTGTCATGTTGGTTTGTCTGAAGCTGTCTTGGGAATTTATTTCTCCTTATTGCCATTTAGGGTTTTTATGACATCATGCATCATGTTGTATCATGTAATCCATGTTTGTACTTTTTTCAACATTATTAAATATGATTCTTCAACCGTGCAAGCCTTGTCACTACCATGTCTCTCATATAAAGTCCCAACTTTTTTTCTTTTTTGCCATTGAATTTAGGGATGGAGATGCACAGCCAATCCCACCGTGTGCCTCATTTAAAGCCCCCCCTTCCCCCTCTTACAATAAACAATAAAACATTACAGTATAACAGTATATTACAAAGTACAGTAAAAGTAGAAAGAGTAGAAAAGTAGAGTAAGAACAGAAAATGAACTCAAAACAGCGACAACTATTTTAGCTTAATTTTTTTTGTAACTTTTTATTTTTTTTTTTAAGATGGAACACTTACACGCCTTGTGCAGTGGGCCATGCTGAGGAGCCACACTTGTCTGCATCGTTCCATTTGTAGTATGTGGCCTGCCGATACGAGGACTTTTTTTACACTTTTTTTGTAACTAAAATAATGTATTTTTGTCTTCTCGTAAAATCCTTTTCTCTGATGTTCATTGATGGACACAGCTCCAGAATCTTCTTGACCATTGGGTTATGCTGCTCCCTACAGGAGTAGGACACTAGGCAGGAAAAAGCTTTACCATGTCTATGGGGCAGTCCCAGGGGATATACTCTCACTTCCTGCTATAGGCACTCAGTTTTGTTGCAAGCAGCGTCAGAAGAAATATAACCCAACTCATTAGAGGGGTGGATGCTGTGTCCGTCAATGAACATCAGAAAAAAAGGATTTTAGAGTAAGACAAAAATTTAATTTTCTCGTTCACTGATGGACACAGCTCCAGAATCTTCTTGACCATTGGGATGTCCCAAAGCAGTGTTAAAACATAAGGGGTGGGAAAAAAAACACAGCAGAAATAAATTTCCAAAGGCTAAACCTAGCCAACCAGGTAACATGGAGCTCAACCAGTACCAACTGGAGCTCACATGAAACATACACCCTTAAAGAGGACTAGTCCTCTCAAACAGCAGCCAGCAAAATCTTGCGGCCAAAGCATTCCAGAGATGCCAGCACATCCACTATGTAAAAATTTTGTGAAAGTGTGTGCACAGACAACCTGTGGCCACCTTGCAAACTTGCATCACTGACGCCTGATGGCGGAAAGGCCCAGGAGGCAATAAGCACCCGGGTAGAATGCCCCTTAACAGGGAAAGTGGAACATAACCATTGATTGAATAGGCCTGCACCACCGTCTGTTTGATCCCTCTGGAAATGGTCATGGCAATTGTGGTAAAACCCTTGTGAGGTCCATCCATAAGGACAAATAGCGATAGCGAGTCTGATTTCCTAAAGGACTCGGTAGCCACCAGGTACACTCTGAACGCCCGAACCACAGCTACAGAATGCAAGGCATCCTCAGGATGCCTAAACTTAGGACAGAGGGAAGGCAACACCATGTCTTCATTCAGATGGAAACTAGAAACAACCTTAGGAAGGAACAACTGACAAGTACGAAGCACCACTTTATCTCCGTGAACCACCAAGGTGAACGACAAGACAAAGCTGCCCTATATGCAGAAAAAAAGCCACCAAGAAGGCTACCTTCTGGGACAATGTAAGCAGAGGAATCTCGCAAACATTTTTCAATGGCAGTTACTGAAGAACTGACAGCACCAAGTGGAGATCCCAAGAGGGCAATGGAGACCGCACTGGGGGAGCCAAGTGGCGAATGCCCTGAACAAAGGTACGAACCAAAGAATGCGTAGCCAAAGGACATTGAAAGAAAACTGCCAAGGCCAAACCTGGCCCTTGATGGTACCCAAGGTCAGATGCTACTCAACACCTCGCTGGAGGAAAGCCAAACTCTGAATCACCGAAAATGAGCAGGGGTGAACCCAAGAGATTCACAACCGCAAAGTACACTCAAAAGTGATGGTACAGTAAATCTTCCTAGAAGTAGATTTACTAGCCTGCAGCAACGTGGGAATCACAGATTCAGACAACCCTCTATCCTTTAGCACCAGGCTTCCGACAGCCAAGCCGTTAAGCCAGAGACTGTAAGGCAAGATGGAAGATTGGCCCTTGGGCCAACAGATCTCCTCTAAGAGAAAGTCTCCAAAGAGCATCTGTGACCAACCGTATTAGATCTGCATACAAAGACCAGTCTAGAGCCACTAAGATAGCCGGAATCCCTTCTGTCTTGAACCTACGCTGGAATCTTGGCAGAAGTTCTAGAAGAGGAAAGACGTATACTGGCCCCAAAGGAGGGACACTTCTTGTGCTAGCCACTGCACCAGCTTGAGCTGCACTTATTCGGGATATAAATTACTTTGGTCCAAAATAGATCTGTACAGATCTGTGAAAAACAGCTCAAAAGAACCAAGGGGAGTAAAATCGTCTGTTTCCACCTGAATTCCAGGTTGGCAAGTGAATGGGGGGGGGGGGAAGTACAGGCGCTGCAGAAGTGGTGGGCTCCCAATCAGCATTTGCAAGAGCATCAGGAAGGACACTATGGGCTCTACGGGCCTGTCTTCTAATTAGTGGTGGCTGCGGGACACTACTTGTGCTAGCCACTGCACCAGCTTGAACTGCACTTATGGGGCTCGCCACATCAAGTGTTACTGCATTGTTTGCCAGTTCATCAGAAGGTTGAGTGACACTAGTACTGTCACTCTGCTGCATACGAGAACCCTGTGATTGTTGCACCCCAGCAACAGAATAACGGGGTCGGGTACGCCTGACCTTAGCAGGGACCGCTACTACATCATCAGAGCTATCTGTGAGGGTGCCGCTGCTCTTTACAGGTTCAAATACTGAGCCTGATTCAGACAGTGAGACTTTCCCATCGCTCTCATCTGTCACGCTCAGCTTCGCGTAGGCCTCTTCACTAGTGTACCTCTGTTTGGACTTTTTGGCCAATAAATTTATAGGTACCCAGTATGACTCAAAGGTAAAAAAGCACCTGGTTGTCAAGGACTGTTTGAACCGCTACCAAAAAATGTAACTACCAGTGTTAGCAGAGATCAGGCCTGACTCTGCTAACACTGCAGTTAAGTGTGCTGTATATTTGAAGTGACAGTATTCTGCTGATACTGCACTTCTTAAGGGAATGGGCGGAGGGGCTAAACGCAGGTTCTGGCAGGTTTTGGGGCTGATCCTGCTAACACTGCGTTTTGGGAACACTATACTAAACTATTGGGGACAGTAGTATAGTTCTGATCAGATCAAAGATATTGCTCTGTTTAGACACTATACTAGTAATGGAGGTGTTTAGTGTGTGTGTCACTGGCAATCAAAGAGTTAAAATGTATTACTTAATATGCGGCGGGCAATTGGACGCTATACTGTATTGACGCTAACGTTAACGCTAACTGATGTCACTTGTGACACTAATACAGTGATCTGAAAAAATATCTGTACATTAGAATAGTGACACTGTGACAGGGCAATGATGGGGTTAAATGGGGGTGATCAAGGGGTTAAATCTTTATTAGGGTACGTATGGCGGGTACCCTAAACCTATCTGGGACAGAAACTAACTACCACTGTCTCTCACACTAATTGAAGTCACAAGTGACACTAATACAGTGATCAGTAAATTATCTATATACTGCAAATAGTGTACACTGTGAAAGGGAGTGAAAGGGTTAACTGGGGGGGTGATTAGGGGTTTAAATGTGTGTGCCTATGTGTACTGGTGTCAGTGTAGTGCTTGTGGACAGTTGATGTTCTCTTCTCTCACGCTGGAACCGAAAAGGGCTCCACGAGAGAAGATTGCAGCATTTCCTGTGCCTGTGTTTACATTACACAGGCACAGGACGTTCTGCAATTGGTCAGAACTGATCACCAGGTCCAGGCCAAAAATCATTGGCCTGGACCTGATGACTGATCGGTTCTGAACCGAATCAGAACATCGCGGGGACGGCAAGCGTCCCCTAGCCCCGTGCGTGACCGACATACAGTTAAGTAGGTTCGCACAGCCGAGCCACCTTGCCGCAGTAAAACTGCGATGAATGGTCGGCAACTGGTTAAAGTCTGACCGATATTTCAGAGCAAAGTCAGATCGGAGTTGTGGGACTTTCATGGCAGAGCAGTGTGAACCCAGCCTAAGTTGATGTTATTAGTTTTTTGCAGGCAAAAGAAAGCATTTCCTCAGTCTCCTTTCCTTTAGTGAACAGACTGCAACATTTTAACTGTAGCAAGTCCCAAGGTGACAGACTGCAGCAGGAGCTGATCTATGTCACACACTTCTAAAACGCAGGCAAGAACTACACAGGCACCAGGATTTACATGATTGTGTCATCTCTGATCGGACATCTCAGGCCAGAAAGTAGGCGGTGACCTTGGATGAAATTGAATAGAGATGGCTCTGATAAAAGATGGAGCTATACTTTTGCTGTATATTGTAACATTTCAGAAGTATGATCATGTAGACCTGTAAAAATACTAAAAGGTCTACTTTAAGCTGTGGATAGAAGAAACTCCTTATAATTGTGGTTGAGCAGTGAAATAAAAAAAGGATTCTTTCTTGTTAGGGCAGCAGAGTTGTAGATCAAGTAGAGGTTAATTATACAGCACTCAAAATGAAAAGTGGTTAAAAAAAAAAATAGTAAAAAGGTAAAAATACAAATACTCTTCTTCCTCTTTTTATACTAACTTTCATAATCCGTAGCTTTTGAAAACCCCTTATCTGGGACTTTGAGAGAAATCAAGTGACAGCTGTAATACTATCTATCCGCATAGCAAAAAGTGTACCCTGACCGCAGAGTCATAAGGTTACAGAAGCTTTTCCTCCTGAGGTCAGGGGTTAAAACTCAGTAGAGAGAATATAACACTTCACTGTGGGAGTCAACTGGAATAAATGAGACTTTGTACACTCTGCTTCAACCACCATTTAAGTGTTCATTAGAGACCAGCAATATAGAGGAAAACTGAAACTGCAGCCTGTCCATCCAACAGAGAATGGTGACATCACTTAAGCCTTTGTACACACAATAAGAATATCCTATGAACGATCGTCCGTTTTTTTTGCATGTTAGTTTCATATCGAAAACAAAGAAATTACCAAACATATGAAAATTCTCATACAGCAGAATACAACTTCAGAAGTGATGTAATGTGGTGTATTGTATTATAATGTATTCTTTCTTTTCCGAGCATGTGTTGTCTTTTTCTTTCAATTTTTTTCGGATAAATACCTTATTGATTAAACGAAAATCGTACGATGTGGTATCATATGAAAAAAATGTTCAGGTTTGTCCCTTCAGATAATTTCAGATGGAACTGTCGTGATTGGCTCTCAAAAGCGATCAGAACTAACAGAATATCGTATGATCGCTTCAAAAGTGGTATTTTTTTGTACGATTTTGTGACCATGTATACTAGGCATAAGAATGTAGCTTTTCCATTCAACAGAGATCAGTGACCTCAGTGAGAATCGCAGCCTATTATTTAACTGCTTGCCGACCGCAATACGTATATATATATATATATATATATATATATATATATATATATATATACATACATACATACACACAGTGGGTACGGAAAGTATTCAGACCCCCTTAAATTTTTCACTCTTTGTTATATTGCAGCCATTTGCTAACATCATTTAGGTTCATTCTTCTTCCTCATGAATGTACACATAGCACCCCATACTGACAGAAAAACACAGAATTGTTGACATTGTTGCAGATTTATTAAAAAAGAAAAACTGAAATATCACATGGTCCTAAGTATTCAGACCCTTTGCTCAGTATTTAGTAGAAGCCCCTTTTGATCTAATACAGCCAGGAGTCTTTTTGGGAAAGACGCAACAAGTCTTTCACACCTGGATTTGGGGATCCTCTGCCATTCCTCCTTGCAGATCCTCTCCAGTTCTGTCAGGTTGGATGGTAAACGTTGGTGGACAGCCATTTTTAGGTCTCTCCAGAGATGCTCAATTGGGTTTAAGTCAGGGCTCTGGCTGGGCCATTCAAGAACAGTCACGGAGTTGTTGTGAAGCCACTCCTTTGTTATTTTAGCTGTGTGCTTAGGGTCATTGTCTTGTTGGAAGGTAAACCTTCGGCCCAGTCTGAGGTCCAGAGCACTGGAGAAGGTTTTTGTCCAGGATATCCCTGTACTTGGCCGCATTCATCTTTCCCTCGATTGCAACCAGTCGTCCTGTCCCTGCAGCTGAAAAACACCCCCACAGCATGATGCTGCCACCACCATGCTTCACTGTTGGGACTGTATTGGACAGGTGATGAGCAGTGCCTGGTTTTCTCCACACATACCGCTTAGAATTAAGGCCAAAAAGTTCTATTTTGGTCTCATCAGACCAGAGAATCTTATTTCTCACCATCTTGGAGTCCTTCAGGTGTTTTTTTAGCAAACTCCATGCGGGCTTTCATGTGTCTTACACTGAGGAGAGGCTTCCGTCGGGCCACTCTGCCATAAAGCCCCGACTGGTGGAGGGCTGCAGTGATGGTTGACTTTCTACAACTTTCTCCCATCTCCTGACTGCATCGCTGGAGCTCAGCCACAGTGATCTTTGGGTTCTTCTTTACCTCTCTCACCAAGGCTCTTCTCCCCCGATAGCTCAGTTTGGCCGGACGGCCAGCTCTAGGAAGGGTTCTGGTCGTCCCAAACGTCTTCCATTTGAGGATTATGGAGGCTACTGTGCTCTTAGGAACCTTAAGTGCAGCAGAAATCTTTTTGTAACCTTGGCCAGATCTGTGCCTTGCCACAATTCTGTCTCTGAGCTCTTCAGGCAGTTCCTTTGACCTCATGATTCTCATTTGCTCTGACATGCATTGTGATCTGGAAGGTCTTATATAGACAGGTGTGTGGCTTTCCTAATCAAGTCCAATCAGTATAATCAAACACAGCTGGACTCAAATGAAGGTGTAGAACCATCTCAAGGATGATCAGAAGAAATGGAAAGCACCTGAGTTAAATATATGAGTGTCACAGCAAAGGGTCTGAATACTTAGGACCATGTGATATTTCAGTTTTTCTTTTTTAATAAATCTGCAACAATGTCAACAATTCTGTGTTTTTCTGTCAGTATGGGGTGCTATGTGTACATTCATGAGGAAGAAGAATGAACTTAAATGATTTTAGCAAATGGCTGCAATATAACAAAGAGTGAAAAATTTAAGGGGGTCTGAATACTTTCCGTACCCACTGTATATATATATATATATATATATATATATATATATATATATATATATATATATACATACATATATATATATATATACATACATATATATATATATATACATACATATATATATATATATATACATATATATATATATATATATATATATATATATATAGTGCAGTTTGCAAGTGGTTTACCGGGACTATGGCTGAAGATACCATTTTTGTCTGCAGCCGGCTGGCTGCTTTCTCATGAAACTGGTCTGAGTGGCTCAAACCGCTGGGCCCTTTTCCTAAGCAGCGGGCGGGGATGCCCCCTCCCCAACAATTACTGATGCTTCTCAGGCTTACTGCTACCGCCGCTTCGCCCGAGAAATGATCCGATGGTGCAGCTGTCTGCTCCCATAGGTGATTAAAGGGTAAACTCTTTTGATCGACTCTATGGCATTGGAAGACTGGAGTGATGTCATGAAGTCACTTCTCATCCAGGCTGGAAGAAAAAGAAAAAAAAAAATTAAAGCACAAGATCAAAAACCATTTTTTTTTTTTTGATCTTTTGCTTTGAAAAGTAAAAAAGAAATTTGGGGTCTTTTTGACTCTTCTTAAATGAACAGTGTAAAAATAAAAAATAAGAAGTAAAATAAATAAGAAAAAAAAAATGTATAGCGCCCCCATCTCTTCGTGCTCGTGCACAGAAGCATATGTAAGTTGCGCATGCATTTGTAAACGGTGTTCGAATCACACATTGGAGGTATCGCTGTGAACGGTAGATCGAGGGCAATAATTCTAGTGCTAGACATCCTCTGTAACTTTAAACAGGTAATTTGTAAAAGCGTTTAAAGCGCCGCTTATGCAAAACCACTGCGCAAATACCACATGACATAAAAAATTTCAACGATCACCGTTTTATTCCCTAGGGTCTCTGCTTGCTAAGAAACAACAAAAAAAAAATGTACGTTGTTTAGGGATTATAAGACATTTTCTAGAAAAAAATACTGATTTAAACTTGTAAACAAAAATTTACAGAAAAAGCCTGGTCAGCAAGTGATTAAAGACCGGTAACATCACTGAGAATGCAGTCTAACTATTCACTAGAGTGCAGTGACATCACTGAGAATGCAGCCTATCCATTCACCAGAGACTTTTGACTTTGCTGAGAATGCAGCCAATCCATTCAGAGCAGGATAATGACATCACTGAGAAGACAGTCTATCAATTCACTGGTGACATCATTGAGAATGTAGCCTTTACATTTACTGGTGAGAAAACACAGATGCCAATCCAAGTGCAGCATGAAGGGTTTATTGGGTGTAACACAGAGCATGGTACTCACAAACATAGGTGATATAAAGCGTGATCCATGATGTCCATAGAATGAAAAATGTCAATCCAGTGCTCCCGCAGTCTTTGCCGGTGGTTTTTTATTAATTATTATTTATTTTTATCATTGTTACTTTTCATTTTTCATTGTTACTTTTTATTCCAATGTGTGGATTAACTAACTTTTAATCATGGATTTTTAAGATTTTTAAGACTCCCAATATATGCATTTATTTATAGGAAAACTTTGGTACCTGTATGTTTATAGAATTTGTTGCCATAGGGATGTAGATCACATTGTCTTTATTCAGAGAAACCGCGGGTTCTTAGGACCCAGCGGCTTCTGACCAGCTCTATATAAATCCCCTATCCAAAATGGTGCCGTATAGGCCTGAGGAAGGAGCGCATGCTCCGCAAACGCGTCGCCTTCGCCATCACGTCATATTCGGGAAGTGACGTAAGGAGGAAGCCACCGTGCGTTCCAGGACCCAGGAAGTGCCGGTAACAACCGGCAAAGACTGCGGGAGCCGTGACCGCTGGAGGCCATCCTGAATACAGCACTGGATTGCCGTTTTTCATTCTATTAACATCATGGATCACGCTTTATATCACCTATGCTTGTGAGTACCATACACTGTGTTACACCCAATAAACCCTTCATGCTGCACTTAGATTGGTGCCTGTGTTCTCTCTACAGTCATTTTCAAGTTCCCTCTTCTTGCTTTCCACAAGAGCTGCCTCTCGAGTGAACTGTGCATGGACAGTTTTATATGGACCTTTGATTTTAGTTTACTTACGGACTTTTATTAATAGTCAATTGTCCTTTTTATTGTTAAGTATTATTACTATTATTATCCCTTTCTATGGAACCGGTGGGTCCTTGATTCTTTCCTTTTGCGCCAGTATAATGTTTTTTATCCATTTACTGGTGACATTACTGAGAATTTAGCCTATCCAATCAATATGGCCAAGTGACATCACCATGTATGCAGTGTTCAATCACTAGAGATCATTGACATCAATGATAAAAAATTCTACACTGAGGATTTACAACCACTTCTGGGATAATAAATCAGTATAAAGAACAATGATTGGTTACTATGGGTTACTGCACCTTTAATTGGGAATGTACTGATACCAGTTTAAGACGGAGTACGAGTATCATTACTTTTTCTCAAGTACTCGCCAATACCAATTACGGAAACCTATTTTTAGCGTCACGTTTATTTAGGCTTATAACCGTTTATAATGATGAAAAACAACTTTGTTTAGCGGTTCAGGTGCGAATTGTCATAGTGTATGACAATGGAAATCGTACCTGAACTGGGCTCTAAATCGTACCAGACTCTTTTTAAAAATGTGCTGCAGCCGGCCTGCAGATATGCGAACTGGCTCCATTGAAGAAGCTGCAGGTTCACATCATGCGAATCAGATGCAGATCAAAATGCATCTAATTCACATACATGTGAGCCGGGTCAGTGTTGGAGCATTTACACGAGTACAAGTACACGTGAAAATGCTTAGTATTGGCATAGATTCCCGTATCGGTGCAGCGCTACCTTTCATAGTCACTGAACTTATAAAAAAGATTTCTTTTTTACACCTCGCTGACAGAAAGGCAGACGGACTCCTGGTTCAGCTCCATTTACATTCAGCTCTGCAGATTTTACTCCTTGGTGTCTCCACGCCTCATTAATACAAGAATCCCTCCAGCCGTCACACAAGGCTGCAATATTATAATAATTTGTGGCTTGGAAGAGACTTGCAACTAATAATTTGTAGCCCTGGCCAAAAAACTGCCACTGAACGCTGAGGAGGACTGAGAGGGGGGATTATTAGAAATCCTGTAAATGGATGTAAGCGTTGAACCGGGTGCCGAGTCAGCTGAGAAACACGTTCAGAGTCAAACGCTTGTAGTGTATCAACACACGGTGTGGAGACTACTACATCACAAACTGAAACATTACAGCATAGAACCCCCAGCCGTTTACGGAAAAGCTGCAAAAAAAGAGACACCATATTTTGCCCTTTCCCAATATGCCACTAGCCAAATAGACCAATATGTATTTGGCAATTTACTTTATCCATAGAAAACTAAATACATACAGATAACACCTTTTATAATATACGAAAATAAACAACAAAACCTATACTGGTGCATGGACTGAACAATGCCTGTACTGAAGAAAATATATAAAACTTCCCATATTTTGAAAAAAGCTGGATGCCTCGCTGCCACCCTTGGCTTCATTGTTTTGTGAGTCACTGTACAATTATGCAGAACTGAATTTTTACTTTGCTGTTGTATCCTCTTTCCAGGTCAATGACTCGGATACTTAAAACAAAGACAGCCCAGTAAGTAGCATTTTCAGAAGAAGCTCCACAAAAGCAGTGTATCTTTATTAAAAGCAGCAATATTTATTATTCAAGTGGAGTGCTACTTCTGGACCAGAAGATTTTCCCCCTTAATGACCAGGCCATATTTTGCGAGTCGGAACTGCGTTACTTTAACGGACAATTGCGTGGTCATGCGACGCTGTACCCAAATAAAATTGATGTCCTTTTTTTTTTCCCCACAAATAGAGCTTTCTTTTGGTGGTATTTTATTACCTCTGCGATTTTTAGTTTTTGCGCTATAAACAAAAATGAGCAACAATTCTGGCAACAAACAGCTGACCGTTCTCTCTCAGCGGGGAGACATCGCGGATGGCAGGCGGCAATCGGAGCCGCCTGCCCCATGCATCGGAGTCCCCACTGCCAAGTGGGGGTGAAAGCGTGCGACCAACGTAGCCCTACGTCGTTTCGCGCAGGAGGGCCAGCCTGCCGCAGTAAATATGCGGTTAGCAGTCCGGAAGTGGTTATGCTGTTTTTCATGTCTGTAAAAAAATGACTGTAAATAAACAGACTTTTTACTCAAAACCTTTAAAGTTCATTAAAATGTTAATGAAATCATTAAATAAAACTTGTTTTTCAACACATACCTTATTTGAGGCCCAGAAACATCCTCCCTGAGTCCCTGTGCGTCTTTATGCATTACAGGCAGATCATGGCTGGAGGAAGTGGCCAGCATGGTGCTTTACTTAACTTCCTGAAAACTTCACAGCACTCTAAGGCAGATTATGTGATTTTCTTTGCAGGAAAGAAAATTGCTCAATTCCCCAATCAACACAGTCAGTGTTGATAGGGGAATCCCTCTCGCGGAGCAATTGTTTTAACCCGGAACATAGGGGTGGGGGCGTGAGGAGCACCACTACCAACAGAGCACAGTGATTACTGGTAGTGGCTTTATCTGCTGGCAATAATTAGATGCTACAAGTCCGATATGCTGGTTGTATCGAAGTCGATCAATGGATTGACCTGAGTACAATCAGCTTGCCCATGGATCAAATCTCGGACAGTCCCTGCTGAACTGGCCAAGATTCTGTCCGTCTTTGGCTGGGTTTACTCAGTACTCCTCTTAAGAGTGCTCAGCCCTGATACAAGAAGGGGGCTTGATGGGTGGGTGTAAGTAAAAAGCAGTGGGTGTTCCTAGGTAGGCTACATTTGCATACAGAGCACTCTATGTGAAGCCCACAGGTGATACCGAATCTCCATAATTGGAAGAACTCAAATCTGATGAATGAAAGGGTAGGGTCTGAGTCAATAAGGCTGGAGAGGAAAGAAACATGATTCTGAATGCCCTCCAGCAAGGAAATGAGATAGGCTCCATCTACCCTGCTGCAGCTCACAGTGTGCAATGAAATAAGAGTAAGCATCTTTAGTACAGGAGAGGAGGCTGTACAAGTGGCTGAAGGGAAGACTTGAGTGTGGCTTTGAAGTGTAAAAACAGGCAGTTTTTTTTTGGATAGAGTGAGGATTGTTAGAGCGCTGACAATTTTTTTGCTGACCGTTTCTTATAAAAGAGATTTCCCTTCACTTTCTATCCCACAGACACAGCAGGAAGTGACAGGAAGTATCTCCAGTTATGAGAAATCCCTTCCTAAACAGTTTTATTGAAACAGGTCTCCCCATTGGAAGAATTCCCAGCTCCTTTTCCACTGACAACTCAAAAATGTTCTGATCACTTTCTGTCCTTCCCCCAACTAATCCAAAATGTAATACAAAGCTTTGCCTTTAGATTCACTCAAAAAAATATTTATATCTTTGGGTTATCAGTGCCCAGGTTTTTGGTCTGCCAACGAGCAGAGAGGACTAGAACTTCGCTGTCAGTATGTGTCATAAGGCCTGACATGGAGGGCATGCAACACAGTCAAGAATCTCCTTCCTATCTTTCAGTGCTCCGTACTAGTGACCATTATTACATACCAGGCTACACTACAGACCCAATGTTGGGCCTGTATGCTTGGCTTTTTAGAAACATCAATGTGAACACTTTTGCCATTAAACAGGGATTAGGGAATTGGAAAAAAAAGTGATCCTTACTTCATCTCCAGCACCTCCTCCAGGTGTTTGCGGCGTTCGGCACGCAAGCTGGTTAAGTGGATCTCCTTCTCGGCCAGTGACTGCTGAGTGGAGGACAATTTGGCTTTCATGGATTCCAGTTCCTGCTTTACCTTCTCCATTGCCATCATCAGCTCCTCCACCTTACAAAAGACAAGATTCATGCTAATTATAAGAGTAAGCCATGATTTTGTTACCTTAGTGCTCACTATCCCTATTACACCACCAAATTGGCCAACCTTTTTAAAGGATACTTGGCCATTCACATCAGTTTCTGTCCAGGATAATGTTTTGTTCTAATGTCTGCTCCACACTCGTACATGCTCTCCAAGGCCTATTTCAGTTTAAACAAGTGAAGCCCACCAATTTGCTTTTTGACTGTATGAAGAAGACCCAAAAATTACATACAAATGAAGGCAGACAGAGCTCTGGTAGCAAATGGACACTGCTGACCACTAAGCCCCCTAAGAGCCAGCTGCTGAGAAAGTTTTAATATATTCGTACAAAAAGTTTCTACCTAAAAATATATATCGGACATCGACACAGTATCAAGCCCAACTCTGGGCACAATAATAGTAAGCAGCCCCGGCCATGCAGGCTTTAATAACGCATCTGGCAAATCTGTTACTTTACATGCTGGGATTAGCACGGCTCACGCTGTACCTCCAGGCCGTGAGGATGTAAACGCTGCAGGCCTCAAAGACCACAACACTGCTGTCGTGTTTCTGCCTCCTTCTCCTCTAGGCCATTCATGAAACACAGAGCCCCATGCTTCATTATGCAAACAATAAGGAGGAGATGGCGTCAGAAACAAATGATGGTGGTATCTCCAAGACATAGCGGGAGGTTCTATGTAGTTAACATAGGAAAATTGGGCAGAGCTGATAATACTTCCTAGATAACACTGCAGAAAGTACAGGAGGTCAGAAGCTCACTGGATTCGTGACAAATACTTTTTTGCCTGTTTTGGGAAGACATAAACCACTTTAATTGTATAATTATCAAACCAAAGGGAGCAAAAAAAAAAGGGAAGGTTCTTGTTAGGGTCTACATACACTTTATTTAAAATGCAACAAAACTAGACATAAAAGTGGCGCTTAATGCAAACCTAAAACGTGACCCTGTTAAATTTTAATTGTGGTCAAACACATTATGTAGCCAAAATGATGACAACTTCTACTTCCTGGTTCAGGTGTGGAGTGTTTACCAGTATCACCTGCCTAATTTCTGGCCAACAAATCCAAACAATTCGATTGGTGAGTCACTGTTTAATAAGCAGAAGTGAGACACAGGAAGTTGTAACGTTCCTGTTGAGGTGTATGTCCAATTAAATATTTTCTGTGGTGCAGTAATGAGAGACATTAATTCTGATTAACGTACTAGGGCAGTGCCTCCGGTTGTCGCCTGCAGCAAGCATGGTAGTATGATACGAAAAAAGGTCATGTGCGAGATAAGGCATGTTAAATTGCATTGGCGGCCCTATTCATTTTGTATGGACTGTCTTAACCCAACAGAAGTCAACATGTGATGTTAACATGCATTAACACACAACAAAGAAGTAAACTGCCCCTTACAACCTTGGTGACAATAGTTTTACCAGACAGGCTATTAAAAAAAAAAAAAAAAAACTAAAAGCAATATACACAGAAATAAAAATATTTAATTTTTAGAAAAGTAGGAGAAGGCTACTGTAGATCCCCTGCCAGATTTTTATTTTTGTCTGTGTCCGTTATTGCATATTGCCCCCATTTCCTGTTTAGTGAAATGGTTTCAGTGTAAGAGCAAGAAAGCAAGTATCACTTGAAGGCTACATTCACACCTAAGCGTCACATTTTCAGGTGCATTTTTGCAGCTTTTGTCAGGCTTTTTTAAGATATTTTTCAACTAAAAGGTGTGGAGTGCTGCTGAAAATGGGCTGGAGAGTTGCGGTTTGAACAGAAAATGCTCCAAAAAACGTTAGAAAGAACCCTAGAAGATAGCAAATGTTGCACTTTTCAGGCGTTTCCATTGAAGTCTGTGTGGAAAAAATTTTGCCTGAAAAGTTGCTCGCATACTTTTTTGAGCATCAGGCGTTTTGCTAAAAGTGACAGGACGCTCACATGTGAACAAGGGCAATTGAAAACAATAGTTTTTTACTGTACATAAAACAAGTCAGGTATCATAGTTGGATACATGGAACTTTATTTTATTATGATTAAAAAAAAAACTTAGTTATACGACCCCTTCTGTTTGGGGATTGAGAAGGTGGGTGGGGGGTTATTGGGGAAGACGGCTAATGCTGGCCATATGGATTTTCGTTTGGAAATTATCATTTTAAGAAAATTTGTTTGATTTTCAAATCGTTAGCGGGCTCAAATCGATGTCCGTTTTCAACTGTGGTGATGGGAAAATTCGAAGGGGCAGAAAGGGAAACTTTTCTCGGTCAATTAATTTTCGGGCAGTGTATGTTGTTATTGCTCAGAAATTACATTTGTTTTAAAATTGAATGTTAAAAAGCAAAAGACATTTTTGCAACCACAATTGTCCATTCATCGAATGTTCAAAGAATTTTCGTACGAATGTTCTTACGAACATTCCCGTCCAAAAATCTGTACGTGTATCGCCAGCATTAGTACTGTACACATTCCAAGCTGTGACAGTTCACTAACAGTGTTAAACTGCAGCTGGAATAAATAGCCCACATTCAATACTGGCAAATTATTTTTCAAACTTAGCAAAGGTTGTTGCCCTTATCATTTGGCTTGAAAGGAATATCTCAGTCGGGTCTGTAGTCGACCAACTCCAGTTAGATTTTTTTTTGTACCTGAATAAACAAAAACCAGACACATTTTGCACTCGACGCAGCTTCTTATTATAAAAGATGTGTGCCTGAATGCCTGAGCAGAAAGAGAATTACATTAAAGTATTACTGAATTGGAAAAGAAAAAAAAAAAAAAAAGATCAGATGAAACTGTTTGAAGGTGAAAAAGTCAGGAGTAGCTGGACTCCCTCTACGTGCCAGGTTTCTTGAACTCTAGAGTAGCTGCAAAGTTTATGCACTGCGCCTGACCACCTCAGCGGCTCGAGAGGGGAGAGAAGGCCTTAACAGACGGACCAAGAACAAGAGTGTGATTCACGGGAGCCATAATAACCCCCTGATTATGAGGTAATTATAATTACAGAGGACTTTGGTTTCTACACGCCAAGGTCACCCAGTGAATAAGAGCTCAGTCTATAAAAGTGAACGCATTGTGAGCGACACGTCCTTTTTCCACGCAGCCCGGCAGCTTCCCACCAGCGCCCCTCACTTATCCCCGGATCGAGGTGGGATAAGACGACGCCGGATGATTTCAGCCTGGCCGCCTACTGGGAAGCCAGTAGAGGATCTAAGAAAGATAGACAGGGACAGAGCATGGACTGTCTTCCCAACCAGTGGTCATCTGGGTTTCTATCTGACCTCATCGATTTAATTACATGGGACGTCTGAAGCAGGTGGAACGCAGGACCCGCTCTGAGAGCTCGTCGGACGTGACAGGGTGCGGCTGCCTGTAGACGCCCAGAATTCGTGTTTCCATGTACAGTACAGAAACCGAGAAAAGACAGACAGCCTTGCAAATGGCTAAAAATAACCTCGCAGAAAATTTTTTTTTTTGAAATTTTAACTCAAATTTTCCAAACATGGATTCTGTAATTTTTTAAATATAATATCTAAAGCTGAAACTTTTTTTTTTTCATCTTGGGTGAAGTAGGCGTAAGTGTAGCTTTTCAATCCGTGTACCACTAGGTATATTTTCTTTTATTTCCTGCTTTGTAAACCCAACAGGAAATTAGAAGAAATCTTTCCCAGGAAATTTCCTCAAACTGTTGTCATCAGAATAGGTGTCTCTACTGAAAATTCTCCGCTAACGGTTTTGATGACAATTGAAAATTTGGGACTTCACAATCAGCTCTGCTGTCTGTCTATTGACACTAGCCCCCACGAGTGCGCCTTTCCAAGGGGGCACTCAACAGGGAAGAGGGGGAGCCAGGAATACTGGTGGGGGACCCCAGTAGAGGAGGATCAGGGCTGCTCTATGCAAGAACACTGCCATGTTTGGTATTTTAAAAAAATATTGTCCAAAAGGTATACAATGACTTTATTGTGCGTTGTGTTAAAGAAATCTATTCATTTTGAATGGGCCGCAATGCACAGGAAAGGGCCAAAAAGAGGTCCATTTTGGAATCTATTGACCGGAGTCGGTTCCTCCTTAGTGCATTGTTTATGCTCGAATGCTGGTAAGACTTGTAAGAGCAACATTTTAAATAAATATTGTAACATTTAAATGGGACTTCACTTTGGTCCGCTTCTCTGTTCCATTCTTATGTCTATGACGGGTGAGACTGGCAGGCTGGGCTGGAAACTGCTGATCTTGCTTGGGTGGACAAGAGTTTTGAGAGGCTCATCCAAAAATGTGTGACTGGCTGGAGTCAGTTAAGAACAATTTGGGGGATTGTATCAACTAAGGCTTGTGTTGATCACCTTTTTGGGGTCACGATCTTCCGGTAAGCCTCCTGTTTGTCACACTAGGGTGATGTGACCTCTCCCTGGATGCCTGGACATCTCTTGTATTTTCTTCTTCTGGTAACATCTCTGCATCCATTTCAAAAGGATTGTTTCTCTACTACTGCACACCATTTGACTTGAAACCACTATTTATACTCCACTGAGAAGGACTTTATTGTTATATGTATTTGGAGTTTTTTTTTTTAGTTTATTCATTGTACACATAAGCAATTCAATATATTTTGCTCTTTCTTTTCTTATTAAGCATGGGCACCCTAACTGGTCTGTAGCTACTAAGCCCCATACACAACAAACTGTGATTCACTGTGTGTTTTGACACCTTTCTATTGGAACCAGCATTAACTTCCTCAGCAATTTGAGCTACAGTAGCTCTTTTATTGAATCAGACTATGAGCCATGAGCCAGCCTTTGCCCCCCACATGCATCAATGAGCCCTGGCCTCCTTTGACCCTGTCACCGGTTTTCCTTCCTTGGACCACTTTTGGTAGGGCCTGACCACTGCAGATTGGGAACATTCCACAACAGTCGCAGTTTTGGAGTTGCTCTGACCCAGTCGTTTAGACACTACAATTTGCCCCTTGTCAGTTGCTAAATCCTTACGCCTGCCCTTTTTTTTTTTGCCTTCAACACATCAACTTCTGGGACAACACGTTCCCTTGCTGCCTAATGCTGTATATCCCACCCACTTTCAGATACCATTGTAACAAGATAATCAAAGTTATTCATTTTTTCTGATAGTGGTCAAAAAGGTATGGCTGATTGGTGTATAGGGAGACTTTAATTATTATATATTATATTATCATTAGGTTAGATTCCATGTTTCACCTCTACTTAACAACTCTGAGAAAGGGTGAAAGAGAAAGGAGCTTCTGAAAAACCATGCAAAGTAATGAACATTTAACCCTAACAGCCTTGCGACACATACAAGCTGTGGAAATATGAGGCTTACTTTAGCAACTTTTTTTTATTAGTATTATTATTAATGGCCTTAAAAGGGCAAATGAGGTTACAACATTGGCAGGAGGTGAAAAAGTCTGAAGGGAACCACCCGGTACTTGGATGATAGCTCAACAAGGGGAGGGGAGAAAAAGGAAATCTGCATTTGCTAAGTGTAAGAAGGAGTTTCAGGGAAATACTTAGACTGGTCATACGTCAGTACAATTTTGTTCAGAAAAAAATAATTGGCAGAATTTTTGTTAAATTATCTAATAGTTAATGGTGTCAAAAGGACAATTTTTTTTAAAGAGGTGAGAAAAAAAAAAAATTGAAGAAGGATGAAAAAATGTCGAGTCAAACCTAATTTTTTTAATTGATATACTGTATGCATTTTATTTTGATCAACTTTATTGTTTAAGTATAGATCTAAGTTTGTCCAAAGCATATTTGAATCCACATACTGTTGAACATATCATCTCTGCTGAATTGTATTCCAAAGATCAACTACTCTTTCGATAAAAAGAGAAATCTATATAAATTCCACATCTTGGGAGTACAATACAGGACACAGGCAACATATTCATACACCATGGTTTATAATTATGTACCTTAAGGTAAGATTTTGAGCACACACACCCCTGGGGCACCTCTTCTATAACCCTACCATACTTTGAGTCCCCAGTTTTGTAGCAAGCAATGCTGAGAAAACAAGGGAGGGTGGGATATGTCCCGTACTGTACTCCAAGAAATGGAATTAACAGAGAATTCTAAATTTCTTTTATCATAATGATACAGTACAGGAGGCAGGCAACATTGCAATATATTCATGCACCATAGGATGCCCCCAAGCAATAAATAGGAAGGGTGGTCAACAACTGGGCAAACAGAACTGTACCAATAGGCCCAAACAACAACAAAGGTAAAAAAAAAACCTATGTTTTGAAAAGCCCAGGAAACTCCTACAGATCTGGTGGAGTGTGTGCACAAGAGCCCCAGAGGAGGTTTTTGCTCAAGAGCATAACCTCTTGCAGTCAGATTCCATATCCACATCGTAATGGTGGATTTTGAAGTATGGTGCCTCGCTACAAGGATCCAAGGAGAGAACAAACAGGGAATATGCATTTCTGAGGGGAGCAGTAGCTTTTAAGCATACGCTAATTGCAAGGCAATGTAGAGAGGCTTCCTTTGGGTGATTAAGAGCAGGACACAAGGAGGCAGAACAATGTTCTCATTGATGTGGAGTGCTGAAACCACCTTTGGAAGAAAGGATGGTCTTGGGCGTAAGATTTATATTTGTAAAGTATGCAGAACGGCTCTTTAAAGTGGTTTTAAATGCAGACGTTTTTTTTTTTTTTAATCTTAATGCATTCTATGCAACCTTCTGTGTGCAGCAGCCCCCCCTCAGCCCCCCATGTTGATTCAGTGATGTTGCACGAGAGCCTCGGCTGTCCGGGGACTCTTCCTCCTCTTTGGCAGAGACAGCAGCAGGCACCTATGGCTCCTGCTGCTGTCAAAGTCAGTGAGCCAAGGAGGAGTGAGAGGAGGCAGGGCCGAGCCACGGCTCCGTGTCTGAAAGGACACACAGCGCAGCAGCTCCGCTCGGGTGCCCAATTAGCAAGCTGCTTTCTGTGGAGGCACTCGGCAGGAGGGAGGGGCCAGGAGCTCCAGTGAGGGACCCAAGAAGAGGAAAATCTGGGCTGCTCTGTGCACAACCACTGCACAGAGCAGGCAAGTATAACAAACAAGGCTTTAATATTACTTTAAATGAAAGCGCTGCTAGTTAAACACATCTGTCAATGTGATGGCTACTAAAAAGGCTGTTTTGCTAGAAAGAATCTCAAGGAGAATATCCCTGATGGGTTCAAAGCATGGCTTCTGCAAGGCACAGAGAACCAAATGAAAGTGGTTATAAACCCCTATATATAACCCACTGAAGTGACTACCCTCAGGTGGTACACAGAGATAAAACAAATCCTCCTACATAAGTTGTACCTGTTTATCTGCAGCCCTCTTTACTCTACAGCTTCCTAAAACACACAGATCAAAGCACTTTCTCAGTTCCAGCAGGTAGGGGATGGCGATATGATGTCACAACACAGAGCTGAGTGTAATCTGAGACCTGAGTGGAGACAAAAGACACATCCCACTTACACAGTCTCACAGAGAAACGTGCACAGCTAAGGCTGTCAAACATCCTTCTGTGTGCCGGGGGCTTCTCCCAAGAATCTGTGGTATCGGAATTACCTGCCAGCGACTCTTGCCTGCCAGGACCACTCTAAGGTCCTATGGAAGCATAGGGAGCTGTAAGGAGTGTCTGATGTGAGAAACAACCTAAATAAAGATTTTTCTAAGCGAATGTGATTCCAGAGGCTTTTGAAAAAGATTGGACAAGGCCAACATCTGCCCTTTAAGGGTGCTTAAAGCAAGGATCCAGTTAAGCCCTGCTTGTAGAAGGCCAGAACGCAAGGCACACAGTAATCTCTGTAACTGAACAGACTGTATTCACACCAGCTAAAATAAGATATTGTGATATTGTGATGTGTAAAACTTCCTGGAAATAGGTTTTCTTGCTTTTAGCAAGGTGGGAATCATTGACTCAGAAATCTCTCTATCTTTAGGACTTGGGTTTCAACACCCGTGCTGTTAAAGACAGAGTATGAAGCAGGATGGTATGGAGGACCTTGTGACAGCAGATCTGACCTTTTGGGAAGGGGCCATGGGCTGTCTGCTAGAAGCCTGAGTATGTCTTCAGGTGCTTCGGAGGCCATTTGGGGCTATTCAAATTACCCCTCTTCCTCTATTCCGTGTAGTAGAAAAGCCAGAATTCACACTAGGTACCAGGGAATTATCAGGGCATCTGAGGTCAGGGCTAGGATTGTGGCAACAATCAGAGGTAGCTTGTTGTTGAATCTGGAAACCAGGATGTCTACATCTGGAACCCCCATCTTTGGCATGTCAGATTGAACACATCTGGATGAAAAAAACATTCCACCAGCCAGTTGTCCACTCCTGGGATGTGGACCGCAGAAAAGGCTGGACAGTGAGATTCTGTCCACAAGAGAATCTTTTTTGCTTCCTTCAAGGCAGGCAGACTTCTCATGCTCCATTGGCGGTTGACATATGCCACTGTGGTGGCATTGTCTAAATGCATGCAAATTAGGTGTCCGTTTAGAATGGTGGTCCAGTGCTGCAGGGCTAACTTGACTGCTCTGAGCTCAAGGATGTTGATTGGAAGTTTGGTTTCCTCTCTTGATCATGTACCCTGGACTGCCAAGAAATTAAATAATCCTCCTCAGCCTGACAGACTAGCATGGTTGTAGGGGCTTTCCATTTCTTGAGGGTTTCATGAACAAGACTGGGCAAAAAAGGTACTGCCTTGAGAGAGATGACCATTAGGCCTAGAAGTATGAGCACTTAAGAGAAAAAAAAAAGAAAAACTTGCTTGTGACGTGTCTAGGATCAAACCTAAGTAGTCTAGGCAAAGGGAGGGCTGGAGAACAGTAAATGTATTACCCAGCCAAAGACCTAAAGCAGCTGAATGGTCTTGTGGGCATTTTCTGACAGTTGTAAGGGAGAGGAGTCCTTCAGGAGAAGGTAGTCTAGATAGTCTGACTTCTATGCCTTGAATTCTGAGAATGCTAAGCAAGGGTGCAAAGACCTTTGTGAACACCCTGGGAGCAGAGGGTAGGCCGAAAGGCAGTGCAACAAACTGGAAGTGTTTTTCTGCCACTGAACTGTAGAATGCACTTGTGAGGTGGATAAATGGGATCATACAGGTACACATCTTTGATGCTTATGATGCCATGTTTTCCCCTTGTCTCAGGGAGGTAATTACTGACCCTGAATATTATATATGAAACTTTGGAATTTTAAGAAATTTGTTAAAGGATTTTAAGACGGGGAAGGAATACCTTTGCTGGGCTTTGGTACCATTAACAGGTTTGAGTAGAATCCTTTGAACCTGTTTTTGGTGGTACTGGCACAACCACTCCCTGTGAGACAAGAGGTGGTTTCATGGCATTGCGCAAATCTAACTATCCTTGGGAACATTTTGGCAGATTTTTTAAAGAAAAAAGCAGTGAGGTGGAAGAGTCTTGAACTCTTTTGTACTCCTTGAAAACCACCGACTGAATCCATGGGTCTGGGACACTCAAAATTTAGCTCAGGTGCATCCTGTTTCCACTGATCATCCTTGAGATGATTCTACAACTTGATTGAAGTCCATCTGTTGTAAATTTAGCTGATTGGACATGATTTGGAAAGGGACACACCTGTCTATACAAGGTCCAACAGTTAACAGTGCATGTCAGAGCACAAATCGTACCATGAAGTCCAAAGAATTGTCTGCAGACCTCCGTGACGAGATTGTATGAAGGCACAGATCTGGGGACGGGTACAGCAACATTTCTGCAGCATTGAAGGTCCCAATGAGCAAAGTGGCCTCCATCATCCGTAAATGGAAGAAGTTTGGAACCACCAGGGCTCTTCCTAGAGCGAGCCACCTGGCCAAACTAGGTGATCGGGGCAGAAGTGCCTTAGTTGGGGAGGTGACCAAGAACCCAATGGCCACTCGGACAGTGTTTCTCTGTGAAGAGAGGAGAACCTTCTAAAAGAACAACCATCTTTGCAGCCTCCACCAATCAGGCCTGTACGGTAGAGTGCCCAAACATAAGCCACTCCTCAGTAAAAGGCACATGACAGACGGCCTGTAGTTTGCCAAAAGGCACCTGAAGGACTCTCAGGCCATGAGAAACACAATTCTCTGGTCTTGTCTGATGAAACAAAGATTGAACTCTTTGGCCTGAATGGCAAGCGTCATGTCTGGATGAAACCAGGCAACACTCATCACCTGGCCAATACCATCCCTACAGTGAAGCATGGTGGTGGCAGCATCATGCTGTGGGGATGTTTTTTAGCGGCAGGAACTGGAAGACTAGTCAGGATGGAGGGAAATATGAATGCAGCAATATACAGAGAAATCCTTGATGAAAATCTGAAGGTTCATCTTCCAACAGGACAACGACCCTAAGCACAAAGCCAAGATAACAAAGGAGTGGCTATAGGACAACTCTGTAAATGTCCTTGAGTGTCCCACCCAGGGCCCAGACTTGAATCTGATTGAACATCTCTGGAAAAATCTGAAAAAGGCTGTGCACCGACATCCAACCTGATGGAGCTTGCAAAGGAGAATGGAAGAAACTGCTCAAAAATAGGTGCCAAGCTTGTAGCATCATACTCAAAACATTTTGAGGCTGTATTCGGTGCCACAGGTGCTATAACAAAGTATTGAGCAAAGACTGTGAATACTTATGTACATGTCATTTTTTTAGTTTTTTATTTTCAATAAATTTGCATAGATTTCAAACAATCTTCTTTTATGTTGTCATTATGTGGTATTCTCTGTAAAATTTTGAGGAAAAAATGGATTTTTGACTAATCGTAAAATCCATTTCTCTGATGTTCATTGACGGACACAGCTCATGATAATCATAACAATTGGGTTATACTGCCCCCTACAGGAGTAGAACACTAGGCAGAACAAGAATCTGGCTATCCCTATGGGCAGTCCCAGGGGGTATACTCTCTCTCCCTGCTATAGGTACTCCGTTTTGTTACAAACAGTGTCAGAAGAATTACAAATCCACAGAGGGGTGGGTGCTGTGTCCGTCAATGAACGTCAGAGAAATGGAAGTCAAAATTCCAATTTTTTCTTTCGTTCATTGATGGACACAGCTTCTCATCTTAATAACCTTTGGGACGTCCCAAAACAGTGTTAAACATGAGGGGTGGGAACAGCAAAATAATTCCCAAGGCTAAACAGTTGCCAACCAGGCAACAGGAGCTCAACCAAAATCACTGGAGCCCACCTAAAAAAAACAATAAACCCTTGAAGAGGATCAGGTCCTCTAAACAGCAGTCTACAAAACCTTGCGGCCAAAAGAAGCATCCGCAGATGCTAACACATCCACTTTATAAAACTTGTTAAAGTGTGCACCGAGGACCAGGTGGCCACCTTGCAAACCTGTGTCACTGAAGCCTGATGACGGAAGGTCCAGGAGGCACTAAGCACTCTACTCCTAGTAGAGTGCACCTTGACACGGAAAGGAGGAACCTGACCCCTAATGGAATAGGCCTGAATCACTGTCTGTCTGATCCATCAGAAAATGGTCGCAGCAGAAGCGGCCAACCCTTTCCGAGGTCCATCCGTGAGTACAAATAGTGAGTCTGACTTCCTAAAAGACTCCGCAGCTGCCAGATACACCCTGATTGCCCGAGCCACATCCAGGGAATGCAAGGCAATTTCCTTAGGATGTTTAGGCCTGGGATATAGGAAAGGCAACACAATTTCTTCATTCAAATGGACTTGCAGTGCACATGTAGTGCAAAGTGGATTTGCCTTCAGTAAATAAACCCCAATATCTTTATTCAAATGAAAATCAGAGACAACCTTTGAAAGGAACGACGGATAGGGGCGAAGAACCACCTTATCTCAGTGAACCACCAGGTAAGGTGATCGACAAGACAACGCTGCCATCTCCGACACCCTGTCCGCAGCTGTAATAGCCACCAAAAAGGCCACCTTCTGGGATAACGTAAGCAGGGGAACCTCCCGAATATTTTCCAAGGGAGGTTTCTGGAGAACTGACAACCAAATTGAGGTCCCACGGCAGCAATGGAGACCGCACTGGAGGAGCCAAGTGTTGAACTCTCTCGGAGGAAAAGGGGAAACCCCAAGAGACTCACAGCACGCAATGTACTTCTTCCAAGTATGATTGTAAATCTTCCTAGAGGTAGATTTTCCAGCCTTTAACAGGAATCACCGACTCAAACAAACTTCTATCCTTCAGCACCTGGCTTCAACAGACAAGGCGTTGAAGCCAGCAACCATAAAGCAGGATGGAAGATTGACCCTTGGGACAGCAAACCTTCCCTGAGAGGAATTCTCCAAGGAGCATCGGCGACCAGCCGCACCAGATGGCCGTACCAAGACCAGCGAGGCCAGCCCCGAGCCACAAGAATGAGTCTGCGGCGTCGGCCAGAGGATCCCGAGACCGTCCCACAAACCTCTGGACCATCCTTGAAATGTGCACAGCAGTGAGGGCTGGAACGAATCAGTCTACTTTGCGAGTCGCCGGGACACTTCATGATGGAATAGGCCTAAATCACGGTCTGTCGAATCCATCTAGAAATGCTCGCAGAGGAAGCGGACAACCCTTTCCGAGGCCTATCCCTGAGCACAAATAGTGAGTCTGACTTCCTAAAAGACTCCATAGCTGCAAAATACACCCTAACTGGCCAGACCACATCAAAGGGATGCAAGGCAATTTCTTTCAGATGTTAAGGCTGGGACACAGGGAAGGCAACACAATGTCTTCATTCAAATGAAAATCAGAGACAACCTTTGGGAGGAACGGCGGACAGGAGCGAAGAACCACCTTACCTCTGTGAATCACCAGGTAAGGTGAAAGACAGGATAACACCGCCAGTTACGACACCCTGCACGCAGAGGTAATAGCCACCAAAAAAGCCACCCTCTGAGAGCAAGCAAGGGAATCTCCCAAAGATTCTCAAAGGGAGGCTTCTGGAGGACCAAAAGCACCAATTTGAGGTCCCAAGGCGGCAACAGAGACCGCACTGAAGGAACCAAATGTCGGGACACCCCTAAAGAAAGGTAAGCACCAGGGAGTGTGTGGCCAAAGGTCAAAAACCGCCAAAGCCGACACCTGGTCCCTGTATTGTACTCAAGGCAAATTTCTGTTCAACCCCCCACTGAAGGAAAGTCAAGACCTGAGCCAATGAGAAGGAGCGAGGATGAATCTCACGAGACTCACACCACGCAATGTAAGTCTTCCACATATGATGGTAGATCTTCCTAGAAGCTAGAGTATGAATCACTGACCTCTATCCTTCAGCAACTGGCGTTCAACAGCCGTCAAAGCCAGCAACTGTAAAGCAGGAAGAGGAAGCTTCCAAGGAACGTCAGGGACCAGCTGCATCAGATCAGCGCACCAAGCCTGGCGAGGCCAGTCCGGAGCCACTAAGATGACCGGAATCCCTTCTGCCTCAATCCTGCATAGAAGTCTTGGCAGAAGCTTGAGAAGAGGGAAGGCATAAATCAGACAATGCTGACCCCACAGGGCGACCAGCGCATCTGTGGCGTCCGCCAGAGTATTCCGTGACCTAGTCACAAACCTCTGCAACTTTCTGTTGAGCCGTGACGCCAACAGATCCACCTTGGGGATGCCCTATTGGAGACAACTGATGAAATACCCCTGGATGAAGGGACCACTTCCCTTGGTCCAACGCCTGCCGACGGCGTTAATCCGCCTGCCAGTTTTCCACCCTGGGAATGTGTACGTAGGGGAGGGCTGGAACAAACCGTTCTGCCCACCTTCAAATGCCGGCTACCTCCAGAGTCGCCAAGACACTTCTTGTGCCCCCCTGGTGATTGACATAAGCCACGGCCGTGACATTGTCCAATTGAGTGCGTACTGGGCATCCCTAAAGATGATCCGTACAATTGTCCAGACACAGTCTGATTGCTCGGAGTGCTAAGACATTGATCGGTAGACTGGACTCTTCCAGTGTCTAGATCCTCTGAACAGAATGTTTGCCGAGGACACCGCCCCAGCTGGACAGGCTGGGATCCGTGGTGACCACTGCCCAAGGGAGGAAGGATTTGCCCAGGTGAAGCGCCAGAGAACAAAGCCACCATATCAGGGACTTCGTTCCCTGACTCTGCCAGATCTGATTGTCCAGAGACTGTGTCCCATTTGGCCAGAATCTCCCTTTGCAGGGAACTCGTATGAACTGTGCAAATGTTCGGAGGGATGACCATCTGCTGGACAGCAAGAGACGAATTGCAGCCTTCAATTTCTGGAGTTTGTCCAGAGGAAGGAGCACTCTGGCAGAGAGTCAGAGTCAGAGTCAGACCCAGATAGTCCAGCTTTGTGGAGGGAACCAGAGCAGACTTCAGAAAATTCAGAATCTAGCCGAACTCTGCAGAGTTCGTATGATTTTTAGATTTTCCACCAGAGCAGTAGGAGGCTCAGCTCGCAGAAGGAGGTCGTCCAAGTAGTCCAGTACCGCAATCCCCCATTGGCGCAACAAAGCTATCACAGGTGCTAATGCTTTTGTGAAGACCCGAGGAGCAGAGGCGAGACCAAAGGGTAACACCACAAACTGATAATGTGCCTCTCCCGCGGCAAAGCGGAGGAAGCGCTGGTGACCGGCACATATCGAAGTGTGAAGGTAAGCATCCTTGATGTCGATAGAGGCAAGAAAATCCCACTGATGCAGGGATGCCACCACTGTGCGAATAGACTCCATTCTGAATTTCTGCACCAACGCAAAGCAGTTCAGTGCCTTGAGGTCCAGGATTGGAAGCACCCTGCCTTCCTTCCTGGGAACTAAACAGGTTTGCATAAAAACCCTGAAAACGTTCCGAAGTCAGAACTGAGACAATCACCCCTTAAAAGAACAGGTCTTGTACCGCCCCAAACAGACCCTGTAAGCGGTCTGCGGACAGGCGCAAGTTGGAAGGAAAGAAACTTGCCAGGGGACAAGAGCGAAACTCGATCTCGTCGCTGGACCGAATAATTTCGTGGACCCACTTGTCTTGTACCAGTAAAGTCCACATGTCCAGAAACCAGTGAAGACGTCCCTCTAACCCCGATACGGGTGAGGGCACATTGTCCACGGGGAGGAGAAGCCTGCTCTCGGCTTGCCAGACCAGGTTAGTTTGGATCCTCCAGAGGCAGCCCTGAAAGGCTTTGAGCCCTTGTTAGTTCACCCTGAGGGACGATAAAAACTTCCTATAAGCCGAGGAGGGGGGCTTACAACTACGACGAGGTTCCTTGCTTAGTAGCCTTCGGAAGAAAGGTACTCTTCCCCCGTTAGACCTTTAATTATGTCATCTAGGGTAGCTCCAAACAGGCGATCTCCTTGAAAGGGTAGATCAGTCAAGGCCTTTTTAGTAGTCTGGTCTGCAGACCAGCATTTGAGCCAAAAGACACGCCGAAGGACCACTGCTGAAACAGTCGAGCCACTAGGGGAGTCGCATCCAAAGAGGCAAAACAGATAAACTGCAGCCCTTGGACCAGCTGGTCCACCAACTCAGCAAAGGAAGGGGGGAGCTGTTCTCTCTCCAGGTCAGAACCAGCCAACCAGCCAAAGTGTACATATTGCGGGCCACAGCCTCCGCCTTCCTGTCAGCCAGATCCTTAAAGGCCGGGGACTCTTCAACCGGAATCATGATTGCCTTGTTCAATCTGGAAACTGGAGGGTCCACCACCGGTGGAACAGTCCACTTCTTAACAGGGGACTCCTCAAAGGGGTAACGCTAATAAAATCGTTAAGGACCCCAAGGGGATGCTTTGGTCGTCCCCACTCTTTAGCGACAATTTAGTCAAAATAGGCGGAGAAAGGAAATATCTTTACAGCTCTGTGCCAAAGGTAATCTGCGCCCCCGTCGCAGCTGTGTCTTCCATCTTTAAGGTCACATGCACAGATACAATCAGTGCCTCCACTAGCGCCTTTTCATGCGCGGTTGCAGATGTGGAGGAATCATCCTTGCTATCAGAGGATTCCAGGCGCGCTTTTGCTAGCCCGTCACCTGAAAGCCACCTCCACCCGGGACACAAAGGATTCCAGGACTGCTGTCAGTGCATCGATGGATGGTTGGGACCCGGAGGGCCCCGCAGCCTCAGAGGGGGGAACAGGTGGGGAGATGTGCTACAAAGACTCCATAAGTCACCAAGGGGACCCCACAAAAAAGGTGTAAAACACTGCAAGGGACAACCCGGTTGCCAGGCACAAAGCCTCAAGCGATCCTCAGCAGTGAGGGAGAGAACACCACCAGTTTCACCAACCAGCAGAAACAGGCACCTGCAGCCACCAGAATAATCTGCACTGCAAGCGCTGCAATCAGGAAGCAAAAAGATCCAGGAGTCAGCACCAGGGGATTAGGAAGAGCTCCCACAGCCAAAATCGCCGCCCACAGGGCTCCACCGTCATGGCAGCCGCTTTTTTCAATGGCAAACCACCGCAAAATGGCCACCGGACTACACAAACATGGCCACCGTGCATAGAAACACACAGGCTACAACAAAATGGCGACCCCGCACGGCTTCCAGGGACTCAGGAGGGATCCCTAGGCCTCAAGGACAGATCCAGGTGGGGGGGCGCCCTGGCAGGAGCCCCCACCAGATACAACCCACAACAGCTGATCGTCTGTTCGCCGGCGGCGCACCCCTCAGCCCCCATTGCCAGTATAGCGCCCTGCCCCACCCCAGGAGGTGGACCAGACCACCCAAACAGCCCCAACATATGTGGTGGGGGGGGGGTAAAATGGGGGACAGATGAAAGGGGGTTGCCTGATGGGAAGGAGGGGAACCTATGGGTCTGACCGTCCCAAGGAGGGGCCCATGTCCACCCCAAAACCCTCCAGGGGGAGAGGGGGGACAGCTACTCACAATACAAGAGACCAGGAACTCCTCGCCATCGAAATGGGGGGCTGTCAGCCAGGAGAAACGCTGCTACTCAGGCCGAGACCCGGTCGTATTTGAGGAGTTTAATTTGCAGGCCAGCCCACGTCCAGTGGGGCTATGTCATGGCCGACCTGGCACAGAGCTGAGGTCAGTGCGCGCTCGCTGGCCAGACTGGTGTGACCACTGGACCTAGAATATCCAGCCCGTCGCACAGTCCGGCAGTTGATTGTAGATCTCACAGGAAAAATCCATGTAAAAAGAAAAAAATTGCCAGTACCAGAGATCCCAGCAAGGAACTAGGTCCTTACTCCTGACTAGGCAGAAAAAAACTGAGTACCTATAGCAGATAGAAGGAGTATACCACCTTGGACTGCCCATAGGCGTAGCCAGATTCTCTTTCTGCCTAGTGTCCTACTCCTGTAGGGGGCAGTATAACCCAATGGTTATGAAGATCAGGAGCTGTGTCTGTCAATGAACGAAAGAGAAATCATGAATTTAATCCAAGGCTGTAACATAACAAAATGTGGAAAAAGTGAAGTGCTGTGAATACTTTCTGGGTACACTGTAGGCCACTTGTTGCATGCTTGAAGTAGAATCAGAGGCTGAGGCTCGTGTTGTTCCTTCTCTGGTGCAAGGACGCATTGTCACTCTGAGTTTGAGCGTTCTGCAGGCCTTTGGCAGAACAAATGTTCACCTGTGATTCTGAACTGGATTCCTTTTGTCTGGTCTCCGCCATAGCTACAAGTGAGGATATTCTCCTGTTGGGTGCTCACAGAGGAGAGTGTGGGAGATAGACTAAGCATGTCTGTTAGTAAGCAGTAACCCTGGTGTAGACTGTCCTGCAACAAATCTGTGTCAAATGGGTGGGAGGAAGCACCTGAGTACATTATAAGGGTTTTGGGTGGAAGTGATGTTAAAGTGTGCGACCAATAATGTGATGTAACACCTGGTAATCCAGAACAGGACCCAGTACAGAGCCTTGTGGTACATCACGGATGATTGGCTTCTGTTAGGAATGAACCCCATCTACAAACACACACAGATATCTATCCTCTAGCCGAGTATCCACTGAACCACCCAAGGATTAAGTCCTAGCTTGTATAGCTTCCTTTATAAGATCATTATTTGTGATTATGGAAATAAAAAATATCCTATTTCAATGTAATAGGAATACTGTATATACTAGGGGTAGTGTTACCACTAACTGATGCAGATATCTCTTGCATTTTCCTGTGTAGTAGTGCTTGTTGCGCAAGCCATATTCCAATACTATTACCTGCACAACAAAAACTTCCAAATTCCTATGGGGACATCTGACAACTAAGTTTGCATAGATTGCTATGGGGGCACCTGAGCTGAGCCACTGCTCTGTGTCCATTCAGACACGGAGCCACGGCTCGGCCCCAACCCCCACCCCCCTTCCCCTCTGATTGGCTCATTGGCTTTTACTGACAGCAGTGGGTGCCAATGGCGCCCACTGCTGTGTCTTAGCCAATCAGGAGGGAGAGTCCCAGACAACCGGGGCTCTCATGCAACATCGCTGGCTGCGGAGAGATGCAGCAAGGTCCCCTGGAAGTTCGACTCCCCTACTGCTTCCCCCACCACTGGGCAATTCAGAAAGCAAAGAGCACTTCGGGCATGCGCAGTAGGGAACCGCCTGTAAAGCTGAAAGGCTTCACTGCTGGTTTCCCTTACAGGCAATGGCGGCGGCAGCACCCGAGAGCGAATAGAAACATTGGCTGGGGTGCCAACATTGCTGGATTCTAAAACAGGTAAGTTTCCTAATATTAAAAGTCAGCAGCTAGCTACAGTATATGCAGCTGCTGACTTAATGTTTTTGTGGGGGGGCTGGACCTCCTCTTTAATGCCTTGAACCAATTTAATATCCACCCTAAAAGGTCACACGGATGTAACTTCACTATTTAAACCTACTTAAAACATTTGCAATCAGTAATTCTGCAACATTACTTTAATTCCCTGATTGTAGAGTCAGAACTGTATAGACTTAAAAAGGTTACATTTTTATTCACCTCGTTGTTTGGGAAAAATGAAAAGGTAAGGGGATTTGCTCCCCTCACAGATGTAATGCTACAAGGGGAAAATGTGGTTGCTTTGTTCAAGAGACGGCCACCGAGGAGGCCATGTCAGCGACTGACAAAAGTTGACTAATTAATAATCTGTTATGCCAGGGCGCGATTAGCGACTCGTATTAAAAATAAACCGATCCAATAAAGGATGGGATAAACTTACATTTTAATCTCCAAGATCTTATTAGTCTGCCGAAAGCCAAAGCGTTTACAAAACAAATCACATCCGCAGAGAGTTTAATAAAATCTCCACTGCACCCGGCTAACTGTGCCAAGAGGAAAGGGACGAGTGCCAGGGAAATTGGAGGATGTGAGAGTTTGATGAGAAGACTGCCGTGCCAGATAGTTTAGGACTTATTATCAGGCATGAGGCATTGAATGGGTTCATAGCTGAAATGAAATAAGAGTGGGTGGCATGCCAGCAGCCCTCACTTTGATGGGCTTGCTAAGATTTAAACGGGGGCAGCGGTTACAGAGGCCAGGCCTTCCCATGGCCTGAAATAATGGATGGTACCTTGCTTCTTCCGCTACCTCTCTTCTCCTGAAATGCTCTACACTGCTGTGCTCCTTCCTCAATCTAACTCTCCAACACTGAAATACTCTGCACTGTTACAGGCCTCTGTGCCCTCCTTTATCTAACACTCCTCTCATAAAATACTCTGCACTAGTGGTGGCCTTCACTTATCTAAATTTGGCCATAGATAAGATTTTTTTTTCCTTCAGCCACCAAAAAACAAACAAACAAACAAACAGATTCTTTCATCCACAAAAACAAGGTTTATGAAGGAATCCCCCCACCAGGAAATTGTACTCGGACAACGGGACCTGGGCTGTCACAATACACTGATCATTGGCTGCAGGTTTACAACTCATTCGAGGGACGGCCACACTCCAATCGCAATTCAGCCAGTCCCTGCTGAACCAGCAGATCTTTTATCTTTTTATGGCCAGCTTAACTCTCCCTTTCTGAAATACTCTGCACTACTGGAGGA
The DNA here is from genome assembly GCF_965119305.1 of Pelophylax lessonae. NCBI lineage: Eukaryota > Metazoa > Chordata > Amphibia > Anura > Ranidae > Pelophylax > Pelophylax lessonae. Next base: position 497,314,063 of record NC_138771.1, read on the forward strand.
CTCTTATCCTTCCTCTATCATAGGTTCCTCTCCAGAAATACAGTGCAGGGGTGACCGGGTGTTCTAATCCTCCTATTCTCCATCCAACACAAAAATAAAACATTTTTGGCTTTAGGTAAACACCTAACCTCAAAAGTAGCTCTTCATCCAAAACATGACACAAAATAGCTCCCTAACTGCAGACCTAAATCTTACCTATACCCCACCACTAAGTTGACCACCAAATGTACAAACCTTTTCAGGAGTAGGAAGCACACAGTTCCACACCACAATCTAACAGTCCTAAATCTCAAACACTGAAAGCTACTTACCATTAATCTGGGAAAGCTTAAAGCCCAACTCTGGGAAAATATTAACCCCCTCCCACCCCAGCTAACCTATTTGCAGCCCTCAAAATTTCCACTCGCCTGCTCGCATTTGGCAAGTGGAAATTAGCTGAGGGCCCTTGGCCGCTCTGATTTCCTGTACAAAAATGCCGCACTGCTTCTGCCAAAAGCAATTAGCTAGGAAACGGTCAGGAGGAGAGCCGGCCTGATCACAGAGCGGGGATCTCTTGAGGTAACACAGCTAGGAGATGAAATGCCTGCCGCTGTCAAACAAAGTCCCATCTCCTGGACCTGCTCCTATGATAGAAAGCACACTGGTCCAATGTCGGTCTAGGAGGTGGGACTTTGACAGCAGCCAGCGTTTCATCTCCAAGCTGTGTTACAGCGGGAGATCCCAGTTTTGTATGATCCGACAAGCAATCCTCCTATTTCCTTTCTGTGATCCCTGTTGCATTGATGGGCACTGATGAGGCTGCACTTATGGGCACTGATAGGCTGCATTGATGGGCAATGCTAAGCTAAACTGTCGGGCACTGATAAAGCTGTACCTATGGGCACTGATGAGGCTGCACTAATAAGGCAGCACTGATAAGCAGGGATAGGGTGCATTGATGGGCACTGATAAGGCAGCATTGATATGCTGCACTGATGGGCACTTATAGGCTTCACTGATGAGGCAGTAGTGTTTGAGACTGTTGAGGCGGCAATTATAGGCACGGATAAGCTATACTGATGAGCCTGCACTGATGGGCACTGATAGGCTGCACCGATGGGTACTGATATGCGTTGTGTTAATAGGGTCCCGTCCTTAGGTACTTAGGTCCCTCACTGGAGCCGATTCTGGATGCTAACCCAGTGCTGAAGATGTGCTCACACCAGCTGGTCCCCAATGGTCTACTCCATGCCGATGTCACCGCTGCAAACTCCTTTTCTGGATCCTGAGAGACCCCGGCTCCTGGACAGCCAAGATGAAGAATCTACATTATGCAGGCAGTGACATGCATTCCTTAAGGAGGATCCTGCCAGCTATAATAGAACACAAGGGAAGATTTGGGGCTAGAGGTTCACGTGACTTTAGATGAGTACAAATGGTATTTCGAATTTGAGGATGTTTTTATGTAATGAAAGTGATCAGTTAGAGGTGGGTTGGAGGACGGGTGTGGAGGGGTAAAGAGGACAGACATCAGAAATAATAGTAAAATTCATGTGTGTGGGGTTCTCTACATGAACCCTTTGCCTTATACTGTTGTAAGCTGTACTGTGCATGACTATCTGACAGCAAGGCTATTATGATTCCAGCAGCCACTTTGCTTCCCCCATCCAAATATGTGACCTCCAATATCCCACTGTTTAAAAAATGATGCTGTTGATTAGGCTAATTTAAGTTCAGCACACAACAGCCGTAGGAGAGAAGCAGCATGTGCAGAGAGCTATAGCTAATACAGCTAATATTTATTCTTACTTTGGTTAAAAACAAATTTGCCTCTTTGCAACATATTGATCCCTATAAATAAAGTGTATATTAAATACCTGATGATCTGCCACAAATCCAGTGAGCGCCTAACATCCTGTTTAGGCTGACCACACACTGCAAAATCCCAAGCAGTGTTGCCTGCTGGACTGAAGAACTTCACGTATCCCTAGCCTTCACTCTCCCTCTCCTATGCATACATTGATTTATTTTCCAGTGAAACAATGCTATGGCCTTGATACTCAACAGCCTGCTCACACAGTGTGTGTAGTGAAAGAAATCTATGCAGATGTAATCCTGGGGCATACCTACATCAATATAAACCAACCTCACAGCAGCTGCCCTTGCATGAATTTTACAACCCTAGTAATAATGCCACAGGTAGTGATAAAAGCTACAACCCCCAATTACAAAAATTTAAGATGCTGTGTAACATTTACAAGTCTCATAAACCCATTTTTTATTCACAATAAAAAACATATCAAAGGTTTAAACTGAGAAAATATACAATTTTAAGAAAAAAAAAGGCAATTTTGAATGTGATGGCAGCAACAAGTCTCAAAAAAGTTAGGTCAAGGCCATATTTACCACTTGTGTAGCATCCTCTCTTCTTTTAACACTCTGTTAATGTCTGGGAACTGGAGAGACCAATTGCTGGAGTTTTGGGAGAGGAATTTTGTCGCATTCTTGCTTTATATAGGATTCTAATTTAAATTGGTGAAAGGTTTGGACTGCAGGCAGGCCAGTTAAGCACCTGGACTCTTCTACTACAAAGCTGCAATCTTAGTTACAGTATGCGGCCTAGCATTGTCCTGCCAAAAATATGCAAGGCCTTCCCAGAAAAAGATGTCTGGATGGGAGCATATGCTGCTCTAAAAGCTGGATATATCTTTCAGCATTGATGGTGCTTTTCCAGATGTGCAAGCTACCCATTCCATGTGCACTTATGCACGCACCCCCATACCATGAGAGATGAACATTTGATAGGTTTTCTTTTGTGAATAAAATATGGGTTCATGAAATTTGCAAATGTTGCAGTCTGTTTTTATGTAGATTTTATACAGGGTCCTAACATTTTTGCAATTGGGGTTGTATTTTCTACTACTAGAACAAAAGTAAAAAAAAATATATTGGGGCATGATCAAGAGGGAGAGCAATGAGTTTGGTAGTAAAGTTGAGCCGTGTTTATACAACTCCTTTAAACAAAGCATTGGTAGGAACCAGGGGTTGATGGTGGTAAGGGGTAGGGACAGGCAGTTAAGGGTAGCCAATCACAGGGTAATTTTGGCATACCTTGCACCATTTAAAGGCAGGAGGGCTGGCGCCATGCATCAATTCACAAGACAACTTCAGGCAGGAAGAAGCATCAAGAGAGGAAAAAAGGATGCAATTATATCAGGTTAAACTGTGCAGGGATTAGCCCCAACTACAAGCTAAGCCTAAGGGCATTGTACACTTTCAAATATTTTTGTTGTTTTAACTAGGTATGTCATTTGTTTGCCTTACCTTGTAATGATGGGCTTACGTGTTGTAGCTGCAGTTTATAGTGTCATAGCCGAATGATTCCCATGCATTAATCTGCCTAACTTGTGCCTATTTCCTAAAAGGGACAAACAACTTATTGTTCTGCGTCACAAACCATGCATCACTATTCCCTCCCTGTTGCATCACAAATATGGGACTGCTAATGTGATGAAAAACTGCATCTTGAGCTCTGCCTTATTGTGCCTGTTTTAGATCCAATCGATTAGCCCTCACCTGTAGAACACTAGACTGAAAGACCCATGGATTGTGGAATATGTAGTCTCTTCACAGGAAGTGTCAATTTAGACTTCAAACAGAGGTTATGCATTAAATGGGCAATGCCATGCACCATGAATCATGTTTCTACACAAACAGAATCTTCTGACATTGCAATGAGAAGGTTTCATCTACTAAAGGATGTGTGCACACATTATCAAATTCCACCACAAAACTACATGATCAATGCACATCCCATGCAGATGAAAAACACAAGGTGCAGGTAGGAAGGTTTAGAATGCCATTAATGCCTAATTGAACTCACCTAATGTATTACTGTAATGCACCCAGGCTGCATATACTGTTAATACATTTGCCCTTTCTACTATTTCTTTCAACATCTAAGATCTACAGCAATAGTTTAAATAACTTTGTACTGTCAGCATATAAGAGAGTTGCAGCACAGACCAGACCACAGCCTGAGGCCCTCACTCACCTCCTCCTGCGGTCTCATATGCCCAAGTGAACACTGCTCTAATGAATATGATTCTCACTTCCTATTAAAGAGGAGCTCCAGTCTCCCCCGTGAAAAATACTGTAGCTGCTGACTTCTAATATAAGGACACTTACCTGTCCCTGGATCAAGTGCTGTCCTCACCCAAGCCTTGTGGCTTCATAGCCAGCTTCCAACTACGCATGCGCAAACTGCGCTGTGCTTTGTGATTGTTCCCACAGCCTTGCTGGGACCTGTGATAAATAGCATAAGGCTGCGGGGGAAGGAAGAGGTCAAAATCAGGTACTCCCTAGCACCCCCCCACCCCACAAAAAAAAAGTGCCAAACGTAGAGGGGGGAGGAAGAGCAGAACTTCCCCATATTTGTAAAGTTTCATTCTTATTGGAGCAGTATTTAGGGGAGCATGTGGGAGAGCTGGGCTGCTGTCAGTATGGGGGTATTTAACTCTTGCATTTGCCGTTAGTAGTTAAAGTTGAAAAGAGGCATAATAGTTACTGCATAGGCAGCCCCACCATTACAGCAATAAATTAAGAGGGATCAATTCGGCATTAAAGACAACTGTACTCTACAAACATATACATTACATACCTACTGAGCCAAACACTAGATAATACTGTATCAACATGTCATACTACAAGAACCCCTTCCCACTAAAGCAGACACTGCTCAGCTATGCCACAGCTATACAATAAGCAACATACCCACTGGATCAGACACCACGGGGCAACATTGTACAATCATTCAATGCACACAGAGCTGAGAATCACAAAACATCCTACAAGCGAAAATTCATTCCAACTACATCGACATTTCAATGGGCTACACATTCTGCAACACCTCCCCAGCAAGCCAAGAGATGGCGCTGCACAAATTTGCCACATTTCAATAACAATGAGCAAGACGCAAACTGGAAACACATTACAAACGAATATTCAAGGAAATTTTATCATTGAGCCAAGCAAAAAAAAAAACTTTACAAGCAAATGTATACACTGGAACCCTTTCCCACTAAGCCATTCACCAGCAACACCACACAAAACACTACTATACATTTAGTAACACATTTCCACTCAAGTCCTATTTTTTAAACGCACTCAAGTGCTGTGGCTTTATTCATTCATATGTGTACGCTGTATTCCAAGCAGCCTACAGCAGAGAATGCCTTGTTCATAGGTGGATTAGGGCTTTGTGGCTATGTGCCATAAGAAAGAATGTATGGCGGAGGGCAGAGCCGCTCATTGAAGATTGCTGGAATGGAAGGGAGGGCATTTGGGTGGTGGTAACTCAAAGAACAGTTCTAACTGACCCCTATTCTGCCTATATAGTCTTATTTTTCCATAAATTGGGAAAGCCATGAAAACACTCTATTTTGTTGAAAAAAAAAAAAAAAAAAAAAACTGTTTGGTCTCCTACTGATACTGGTTAAGTAACTAAAGGTCTAGGCACCAGTCACATGTTTAAAATGTCAGTTCCTTAAAGAAGAGTTCAAGCCGTTTTGTTTTTAGTAAAAGTCAGCAGCTACAAAAAGTGTAGCTGCTGACTTTTAATAAACACACACTCACCTGTCCCATGATCCAGCGATGCGGCCGACAGGAGCCTCGGTTCTCTCTCTCCTCTCCCCGTGGCGCCGGCAAGTGTGGGCACCCGGCTGTGACAGCTTCACAGTCAGGTGTGAACTGCACATGCGTGAGTTGCGCTGCTCTTGCTTAGTACCCGGGCAATCTTCTGGGACCTCTGATGTGTTTCACAAGATTGCAGGGATGGAGGGGGAGAGCAGAACTTCCGCTCGAGCCGCCTAGGCAGCCCGAGCGGAAGTGGGAGCGGGTACCTGTCAAAACTAGGTACCTGCTTCCCAAAAAAAAGACATGCCAAATGTGGCAGGTCAGGGGGTCAGAAGCATTTAAAGCAGAAGTTCTACTTTTGGGTGGAACTCGGCTTTAAGCCCCATTAGCAGAAATCACATGACCAATGCTTTCATACTTGATCAAGTGACAAGCTTTTGAAGCAGTTCAGAACAACATTTTCTAATGCACAGCTAAAGCTGCACTCCAGACACAAAAACGCTCATGTAAATATACACTAAACTAACGTAAAGTATTGGGACGCCTGCCTTTACACGCACATTAACTTTAATGGCATCCCAGTCTTAGTCCGTAGGGTTCAATATTGAGTTGGTCCACCCTTTGCAGCTATAACAACTTCAACTCTTCTGGGAAGGCCGTCCACAAGGTTTAGGAGTGTGTCTATGGTAATGTTTAACCATTCTTCCAAAAGTGCTTTTGTGAAGTCAGGCACTGATGTTGGAGAGAAAGCCTGGCTTGCAGTCTCTGCTCAATTTCATCCCAAAGGTGTTCTATTGGGTTGAGGCCAAGACAGTCAAGTTCCTCCACCCTAAACACTCTAATCCATGTCTTTATGTACACAATCCTAAACTTTGTGGATCTTGGTAATATAGTGTATTTCTCAATAGCCACACTGGATAATACAATTTGTGTTCATTAAAAGCCTTGCAAACCCAGTTATTACCTTGTAAAAATAGCAGTGGCATCCTTACCCTGCTCTACAGAGCCAGGGCAGACAGTAGAGCTGTGGGAGGGACGCAGCTGGTCCCACCCATTACAGTCTGACTGCGAAAAACTACAGCAGTGGGTGAAGAAAAGACCAGTCACTCTGCACAAGGTAAGTGAGGAGCAGTAGTGACCGTTCTTTATTACAGGAAACTCCTGCACAGAGGCAAAGCTTAACACTGGATTACTGAACAGATCTGGAAGAAATACAAAAAACACATCACAATTCAAGTAAGCATGATATTTACTTAGCATGACATGTATTTAGATAAATCAGGACAGACCAAAAGTGCCCTGGTAATGGTCAATGGTATCTAACCAGTTTGTGGAGAAGATTTGGGGGCGATTTTTCTCCTGAAAGTCAAACCACTGCCTACAATACAGTGTTTGGAAACATCCAGTGGCATTAGTCTCACATCCTATTTGTTTAAATTTCAACACCCTAACCACCATTACCACTTTATTGCTCCCATGGATCAATATTGGGGGGATTTTCAGAAGTGTGTATCCCATGAGGGTTTAGGAGTCAAATGGGAAAGTCTGATACAGTATAACAATTGGAGATGTACAATTACTAATACTTATTTTTAGCATTATTGGACATAATTGTTTCAGAGATATTAATAAGAGGATGTGTTTATTGATAGGCAAACTATACACTATAGGTACACATGGTTTGTTCTCTTTTTTTCACAGCATCGTGAAGCATTTACATTTTTAATTGTGCTGGGTATTTCCTTTGACAACACATATCCTAATGTCTATTCCTTCTGCACATTAATATCAACTGTCTAGGAAGGTTGGATTGACAGTACTGTTAAAATTTTATATAGGAGAGCTCTCCTTAGAGCAGGGAATTTGGTGGGTGAGATTTTAATGGGGTGGTTATAACTTGGTATTTTGAATATTTTTGTACAATAAATGGTTTTAATAAGGGGACATGGCTACTGTGGTGTTAATTTTTTGATGTTTGACATTAATATTATTAATACCGGTCTATAAAGAAAAACGCCCAGTGAAGTCTAGTAATAGTGTCCTAGTTTTGGTCTTTTAATGTAAAGCCACTGCTGCTTTCCCTTGATATACGGAAAGTGTTCAAAAGTATCTCATGGGACTATCTCTTTAGAATACTGCATAGGTGGAACTTTGGCCCTCAATTCCTGTCCTTCTTACGGGCCCTTTATAGCAACCCCTTCGGCCCGGATTCCCCTACACGGTTATCTCTCTGATCCAATCTCTATCAGGTCAGGTACTAGGCAGAGGTGTCTTCTCTATCCTATTCTTTTTGTAATTGCCATTGAGACTCTGGCTGTGGCAATCCGTGCCCATCTAGATATTCTAGGTGTTGATAGTAGGGGTAGACAACAAAAATGTGCACTATTTGCAGATAACCGGCTCCTCTTTCTCACATCTGAGACTCCTTTCAGCATTTCTGGCTTTGCTGCCAACTGGGAGACCCCTACTCCGACAACCCTCTATCAATCCAATTACTCAAAACTTTTTACTCAGTTGTTGCAGGAGTGGGAACAATGGTCTTCGGATGGTCTCTTCTGGATGGGTAGAATTGCCTTGATCAAACTGGTAGTGCCCCCAGAATCCTTTACTATTTTTGCATTCTTGCATTTGTTTTAGCCGAGACGCAGTCCCATCCCAGGAGTTGCAGAAATTCCAAGCCCAGCTACGGAGGTTTGCGTGAGCTTGGGGGGCTGGGGGTCCCCGGATCTTACACAATACTATTGAGCGGTGCAGGTGGCCCAGTTGGCTCATATTAATTCCTCCCCGTGCAGACCGGAGTGGGTGGCCCTGGAGGAAAAGGCCTTTTCCCATTAACCTTTTGATGTGGATCCCATTTCTGCAGCAGCCGTCAATCCGGTGCCCTTCTCTTTCTCACTCTATGCAAGTCTGGGCCTCGTCTTGTAGGGCTGCGCCTCTTCAGTCCCCACACACTCCGCTGGCTCCTTTGTTCCTCAATCCAGCGTTTCCACCTGGTCTATGTCAACAGGATTTCCAGTGGTAGATGGATAGGGGCCTGTATAGAATAAGTAATTCCCTTGATCATAAAGGAATTTGTCTTGTCTCCTACTTTGAGCTTCAGTTTAAGTTGCCTCCATCTAAGCATTTCCGTTTGCAGCAGATTTTACACTTTTTGCGCTTGTTGCAGAAATCTGCAGCTGATATTACTACACGCACAGCTTATGAATCCAGATGTTTCGGTGGATAGGCCTAGAGGTGGAGCATCTCGATGTTGTACAAATTATTTGTTAAGCTGTTTGCGAAACTGCCTTATATGCTCGCATGGAAGCAGGACTTAGGGGGGGAGATTGACTTGAGTGACTGGTGGAAGTGGTCTAATCGTGCGTATAAGGGTATCGTGAACACAGCCCTGGTGGAGGGAGGATATAAGGTACTTTCTAGATGGTACTTGGTGCCAGATTGCCTCTCGAAAATGTACCAAGGGGCCTCCTCTCTGTGCTTTCGGGGATCATTTCCTAATCTATTCTGTGACAATGGTGAATATAGTTAAAAACCCTAAGGTTGCTCTTCTTAATGAGCATGTTGTCGATGCTCCCAAACATGTTCAGACTATAATCCACTTTGATGTTTCTAGCGGGAAAAATCGCTATAGCCACATCTTGGAAGAAACCAGTGGTAGATCTGTCTATTATGAAAAACAAACTGACGTGGATCATGCTCAACGAAAAGCTGATCAGTAGCTTGAAGGATAAGACTGCCAAGTTTGACCCTGTTTGGGATCCTTTGAATAAGTATCTCCAACTTTTAAATGACTGAGGAGTGTGGGCAGTGGAGGCGGGCGTTTGGACGGTCCTTTCATTCTCCTTTTGTTTTGTTTCTTCTTTTCCCCTCTTTCTTCTACCTCGTTCCTTTGCCTTTCTTTATCTCTTCTTCCCTTTGGTTCTCCCTTGTCTCCCCTTTTTTCTTGAACTTGCACCTAATTTTTATTTAGTTATGTTTCTCACACCTTTTGTAGTGTATTTTGTATTCTCACAGCTCATACCTGCAATCCGGTGGTGTAGTATATGGTCTAATATTTCCCATAGTGGGGTTTTCTAAATAGGATTGTTGTATGCTTTACAAGAACTTGTTAAAAAAAATAAAAAATGAACATATACAATAAAGACAAGTTATATTGTAATTGAATGTTATAAAAAATTACTTTTCCTTTGCATCCTGCAACGCTGTAATTTTCTGTGAAAATACAATGCATATGGCGACCTGGAGGCATTATGTACACAGATGGTTTACAGAGCGCCCACCAGAAATGTAATTTCGTACTTGCATGATTGGCTTACGAATTTTCCTAGCAGTCTGCACTAAGATACAAGTCAGATTTTGGGCATTCCCTGCACCAAAAAAATAGGATTTTTAACTTATGTGTAAAATCCATTTCTCTGATGTTCATTGATGGACACAGCTCATGATATTCATAACCATTTATATATATATATATATATATATATATATATATATATATATATATATATTCCCCCAACAGGAGTAGGACACTAGGCCGAAAAGAATTATGGCTAAACCCATGGGCAGTCCAAGGGGGTATACTCCTTCTCTCTACCATAGCCACTCAGTTTTGTTATAAGCAGTATCAGGAGAATTAAAACTCCACAGAGAGGTGGGTGCTGTGTCCACCGATGAACATCAGAGAAATGGATTTTATGGGAATTCAAAAAACTGGATTTTTGTAAGAACTTACCGTAAAATCCTTTTCTCTGAAGTCCATTGACAGACACAGCTATTATGCTTCTTATACCATAGGGGTTATGCTGACCCCTACAGGAGTAGTACTAGGCAATGAAAAAAATTCACTGACACGCCTTCAGGGGCTGTCCTTCACAGCATAACCCCACACAAGCCAGTTTCCTAGCAAGCAGTGAAAAAGAAGACACAAACCATCCCCATAACAGAGGGGCGGGTTCTGGATCTGTCAATGGACTTCAGAGAAAAGGATTTTTTACGGTAAGTTCTTACAAAAATCCAATTTTCTCCATCGTCCATTGACAGACGCAGCTCTTATGTTTCTTATACCATAGGGACGTCCCAAAGCAGTGTAGGCATGAGGGGTGGGAAGAACACAACCAAAAAAAACAGGTAACGTTTGTCCAAAGGCTAAACGTAGCCAACTGGGTAATAAAGCTCAACCAGGAACAACAGGAGCTTACCCATAGAAAGCAAATATAAACCCCTGAAAGAGAAAAACAAGTCTCTTTAACAGCAGCCTGCAAAACCTTGCGGCCAAGGGATGCATCCGAAGATGCCAACAAAACTACCTTGTAGAATTTTGTAAAAGTGTGCACAGACGCCGCTCTACACACTTGAGTAACAGAGGCCTGATGATGAAAAGCCCAAAAGGCACTTAGGGCTCTGGTAAGACGCACTGTCACAGGGAAAGGAGGAACCTGACCCTGCAATGAAAAAGCCAGTACAACCGTCTGCCTAATCCATCTGGATACAGTTGCAGCAGACGCAGCCAACCCTTACGAGATCCCTCAGTAAGAACACAAAAAAATAGTCTGATTTCCTAAAAGACTCCGTAGCCAACCGGTAAACCCTGAGCACCCGAACCACATCCAGAGAGTGCAAGGCAATTGCCTTGGAATGCTTAGGCTTAGGACAGAGTGAAGGTAAAACAATGTCTTCATTGAAATGGAAATCAGACACCACCGTAGGAAGAAAAAAACAATTAGGTCGGAGAACCACTTTATCTCCGTGGACGACCAAATAAGGCGAACGACAGGAAAGCGCCGCCAACTCAGATACTCTGCGAGCAGAAGTAATAGCCACCAAAAAGGCAACCTTCTGAAAACCAAAGGCAAATCCCACAGAAGCAAGGGGGATCGCCTCGGAGGCGCCATATGACACACCCCTTAAATAAAGGTGCAAATTAAGGTATTAGCAGCCAATGGGCGTTGGAAGTACATTGACAAAGCCAACACTTGGCCCTTGATCATGCCCAAGGCCAACTATTGCTCCACTCCTTTCTGCAAGAAAGCAAAGACCCTAGCTACCGAAAAAAAAGTCAAGGGTGCAATTTTTGCAATTCATACCATGAAATATACATCTTCCATGTGCGATTATAAATCTTTCTGGAAGTCGCTGTTCTAGCCCTCAGCAGGGTAGGAAGCACAGACTCAGAGAGACCTCTATCTTTCAGCACCTGACCATTAACAGCCATGCCATTAAAACCCGCGACTGTAAAGCAGGATAGGGGATCAGCCCCTGAGACAGCAGGTCCTCCCTCAAAGGCAACCTCCAGGGAGGCACGACAATCATCTTTACCAGGTCTGCGTACCAAGGCCGACGAGCCCAGTCTGGAGCCACCAGAATCACCAGAAAATTCTCCCCCGCCATCCTGCGGAGAAACCTCAACAACAGCTGTATTGCAGGAAAGGCATAAATCAGCCAATACTGGCTCCACAAGGAGCTACCAATGCGTCCGTGGGGCCAGCAAGAGGATCTCGAGCTCTGACCACGAACCTTTGCACCTCTTTGTTTAGCCGAGACGCAAGCAGGTCGACCTCCGGGGTCCCTCAACGAACACACAGGAGACAAAATACCTCTGGATGAAGGGACCATTATCCGTGATCCAGAACCTGACGATCCAGAACCGCTTGCCAATTCTCTACTCCTGGAATGTGAACTGCGGAGAGAGCCGGAACCTATCCTTCCGCCCACGTCAGAATCTCGGCCACCTTCTGGGCTGCCCGGGCACTCTTTGTGCCCCCTTGATGGTTGATGTAGGCCACAGCCGTGGGATTGTCTGATTGGATCCGAACCAGGAGACCGCGCTGTCGATTTGTCCAATAGATCAGACAAATCTTGATTGCTCTGAGTACCAGAACATTGATCGGTAAAGAAGACTCCTCTGTCGACCAGCACCCTGCCCCAGCCCGACAGGCTGGCATCCGTGGTGACCACCATCCACAGCAGCGGTAGAAACTTGCCCTGACTCAGGGCAGGCGACTGAAGCCACCAACAGAACCTTGACCTCGTGAGCCAGCTCAAATTTATCATTCTAAGGACTGTAGATCCTTGTTCCACTTGACAAGGATCCCCTTTTTTCAGAGGCCTGGAATGAAACTGAGCGAAGGGGACCGCCTCAAAGGTCGACACAATCAGACTCAGGGCTCTCATGCATATCCATAGAGAAGATAGATTGCTTTCCAGCAGCAACCGGATCTCTCCCTGCAACTTCTGAAGTTTGTCCCCGGGAAGAAAGACCCTCACCACGGAGGAGTCCAGAGTTAGTCCCAGGTAATCCAGACGCACCGACGGGGTCAGTGCAGAGTATCTGAAGTCGATGATCCACCCGAACTTTTGAAGGGTCTGAACCATAATTGACAGATCGCCCAAAAAGGCTGGGTGAGAGCTTGCTCTCAACAGGAGATCGTCCAGATATCCTAGGTTTGCAATCCCTCATTTGCGCAGCAATGCCAACAGTGGGGCCAAAACCTTGGTGAAGAATCTGGGAGCGGAGGCGAGACCAAAGGGTAACGCCGCAAACTGAAAGTGCTCCTCCGCCACCGCAAAACGGAGATACCCCTGGTGTCCCCCGTATATAGGGATGTGCAGATACGCATCTTTGATGTTAATGGAGGCTAAAAAATCCTTCTGAGCTAAAGATGCTAATACCGACCGAATGGATTCCATGGACTGCACCCGCACAAAGCGGTTCAGAGACTAGAGGTCCAAATTAGGACACATCTTGCCCTCTATCCTGGGCACCATGAACAGGTTTGAATAAAAATCTCAAAATCGGTCCTGCGAGGGAACTGACACAAATCACTTCTTGTGCAATGCACTGCCTCCCTGAGACCCTTGAAGCAATCTGGAGACAGACGAAGATTTGAGGGAAAGAATCTGTCTGCCAGCCAAGACCAAAATTCAAACTTGTACCCGGAACTAATCGGTTCGTGAATCCATTTGTCCCGAATCAAGAACATCCAGGGTTCCTGAAAGAAACGCAGACGTCCCCCCCCCACCCCAGAAAACGGGTGAGGGAGCGCCTTCATGCAGAAGAGGATTTGTCTGCCGAACCAGACTGACTGGTCTTGGGCTCACCCGACCAAGCCTTTTTGCTCCCTCCAGTGGTCCTGAACGGTTTACCTATATCTTGTGTTCCTGAGACACGAATGAAAACGCCTTTGGAGGATTGGGGAAGAAGAGTACTCTTACCCTCCGTTAAGCCTTTTATCAACTCATCCAAGGAGTCTCCAAACAATCGTTCACCCAGAAAGGGGAGATCTGTTAAGGCCTTCTTAGACGCCTGGTAAGCCGACCAGCTCTTAAGTCACATCATGTGGCGTATGGCAATCCCTACCGCTGACCCTCTGGCAACCAGAGGGGCCGTGTCCAATGACGCATCACACAGGAACTCTAGGGCCTGGGCCATCTGGTCCGTGAGTCCAATAAAGGTCGGGGGATCTATCCCAGTGTTCAAGTTACCCCTAAGCACTTTAACCCATACAGTTACTGTCTGTAAAACCAGGAGGGACACCAAGATAGGTTTATCTACTGAACCCACCAAAACATGGAGGAGGCGGGAAAGGGATTCCACCCGTCTGTCCACCAGGTCCTTGAAGGCCGGGGAATCTTCCATGGGTATCACAGTAGATTTGTTAAACCTGGAAACAGGGTGGTCCACCCTTGGTGGCACCTCCAGCGGTACGAGACCGACGGCAACGGGATAACGGCATTTAAATCGCTTAGGCACCCTGCCATTGTTCATTCACAAGATCGTGAAATTCCTCGGGACAAGGAAACACCTGACCCAATTTCTGGGCTTTGCGGGAGCCAAAACTACCTGTGTTCCTGACTGTGTGGGCTCATCAGTCAATTGTAAAGTTTCCCTTACTGAACAAATTAGTGCTTCCACCATAGCGCGTTCCCACGCTGCGGCTGAGGACAGGTCCCCTTCGCCATCCGAATGCAAGGACAGGGATCCCTCAGGGAGGGGGTTATCCGTGGCGACCATATCAGTCTCCGTTTCAAAAGACCGAGAAGGCAGAGGCTGTATTTGGTTAGCAACATTTTTCATGACAAGATAAACCTTTGATACCAGACATTCCAATGCTGCAGAAAAAGACACTATGGACTGCGAGCCGGACCTACCGACAGTCGCACTGAGGGGGTCTGATGGGGAATTTACCTCCTGGGACTCCATTTTGCAATGTGACAAAAAACGTGCACTGCCCCTTTAAATTTGCGATCGTGGTTCGCACCGCCCGATCGTGCTGTACTCGGCGTTACCCTAGGCTCGGGAGCCTAGACTCTTCCAGCATCCAGATCCCCTGAGCAGAATGCTTGCTAAGGACGCCTCCCCAGTCGGACAGGCTGGCATCTGTGGTGACCACCATCCAATGCACAGGGAGTAAGGATTTTTCCAGCCAAAGCATCGGAGAACAAAGCCACCATATCAGAGACTCATTCGTACCCCGGCTCAGCCGGATCCGATTGTCCCGAGACTGCAGAGTCTTGTCCCATTTGGTCAGAATTTCCCTTTGCAGGGACCTCGTATGGAACTGTACAAACAGAACCGCCACAAAGGTAGACACCATCAGGCCCAGCACCCGCATGCAAGCCCGGAGGGATGACCATTTGTTGGACAGCAGGAGGCGATATGCAGCCTGCAATTTCTGGAGATTGTCCAGAGGAAGGAGCACTCTGGCTAAGGCCAAGTCTACAGTCTGGCCCAGATAGTCCAGCTTTGTAAAAGGAACGAGAGCAGACTTCTGAAATTTCGGAATCCAGCTGAACTCCCGCAGAGTTCGTGTTGTGATCTCCAGGTTCTCCACCAGAGCACTTCTGTGAAGACCCGAGGAGCAGATGGGAGACCAAAGGATAATGCCACGAACTGATAATGCTCCTCTCCCACAGCAAAGCGAAGAAAACGCTTGTGACAGGCATATGAATGGAATGTGAAGGTAGGCATCTTTGATATTGATAGAAGCAAGGAAATCTCCCTAACGCAGGGATGCCACCTCCGCTCGAATGGACTCCATTCTGAACTTCTGTACCCGCACAAAGCAGTTTATCTCCTTGAGGTCCAGGATTGCATGCACTTTGCTGTCCTTTCTGGGAACTGTGAATAGGTTTAAGTAAAAACCCTGAAAACATTCAGGAGGTCAGAACCGGGACATTCACCCCTTGAAGGAACAGATCTTGTACCGCCCCAAAAAGGCCCTGTAAGCGGTCTGTTGACAGGCGCAAGTTGGAAGGAAAAGAAACCTTGCAGGGGGACAAGAACGAAAATGGATCTTGTAGCCGGGCCGAATGACTTTGTGGACCCACTTGCCTTGCACCTGGGAAGTCCAAGGGCCCGGAAACCAGCAAAGACATCTTTCCACCCCCGATACGGGTGAGGGCGCACCTTCATGCAGAAGGAGCCTTGTACCCGGAGAAGCCCGATCTTGGTTTGCCAGACCAGGTTCATTTAGATCCTCCAGAAGAGGCCCTGAAAGGCTTTGAGCCCTTGTCAGTCGACCCTGAGGGACGAAAATACTTCTTATGAGCTTAGAAAGAAGGCCCATGTCTAAGACGAGGTTCCTTGCCCTTAGTAGCCTGCGGAAGAAAAGTACACTCCCCCCGTGAAACTTTTAATGTTGTCATCCAGGGTAGCTCCAAACAGGCGATCTCCTTGAAAAGGAAGATCATTCAAGGCCTTTTTTGAAGTCTGATCCGCAGACCAGCACCTAAGCCAAAAAAGCACAATGAAGGACCACTGCCAAAACAGAGAGGGGAGCTGCATCCAAAGAGGCATCACAGAAACTGTAGCCTCTGGACCAGCTAGTCCACCAGCTTGGCAAAGGCAGGGGGGAGCTGTTCCTCCATCCAGGTCACGGTGTAGGAGCTTAGCCCACTCAGTCAGAATTTGTGACACTAGGGCAATGGTGAATACAAGCCTCATTGCCAAACCAGCCAGAGTGTACATAGTGCGGACCTCCGCCTCCCGGTCAGCAGGATCCTTAAAGGCCAGGGACTCTTAAACCGGAATCATGGTTGCCTTGTTAAACCTGGAAACCGGAGGGTCCACCACCGGTGGCACAGTCCACTTCTTAAGAAGGGACTTATTATAAGGGTAACGCCTAGTACTTTGTGCTTAGGAACCCCACGGGGACGCTTTGGTCCTCCCCACTCTTTAGCGACAATTCTGTCAAAATAGGCAGGGAAAGGAAACACCTTTGCCACTTTGGATGGCTTCTGAGTGCCAAAGGGGATCTGTACCTCAGTCGCAGCCTCAGCTGCGTCCTCCATCATTGGAGGCTCACGCACAGATACAATCAGTGCATCCACCAGCGCTTTTTCATGCGCAGTCACAGACGTGGATGAATCATCCCCACTATCAGAGAATTCAAGGCGGGTGGTTGTAGACCTAGCAGGGTGACCCACGTCCACGGGGGCCGAATCAGATTCAGGATCTGATGAGACAGATAGGCAGGGTAAGGCGGGGGGGTGCTTTTTGCTAGCCCGTTGCCAGCAAGCCACCACCACCCGGGACCCAAGGGACTCCAGGACTG
The DNA here is from genome assembly GCF_965119305.1 of Pelophylax lessonae. NCBI lineage: Eukaryota > Metazoa > Chordata > Amphibia > Anura > Ranidae > Pelophylax > Pelophylax lessonae. The sequence continues at coordinate 497,331,228 of NC_138771.1, forward strand.
CCGTCAGTGCATGGATGGATTGTTAGAACCCAAATGGCCCCACAGCCTCAGAGAGGGGATCAGGTGGGGAAATATGCTCCAAAGACTCAATGAGTCACCAGGGGGTCCCCACAAAAAAGTGTAAAACACTGCTAAGGGACAACCCCCACTGCGCTGGCAGCACTACCCGGTCGCCAGGCACAAAGCACCAATCGATCCTCAGCAAAGAGGGAGAGGACCCCACTAGACTCACCACCTGCAGAGACAAGCACCTGCAGCCACCAGGATAAACTGCACTACACGTGTGGCGATCAGGAAGTAAAAAGATCCAGGAGTCAGCACCAAGGGATGAGGAGAAGCTACCACCGCCAAATTCGCCACCCACAGGACTCCACTGTCATGACCGCCGCTATTTTCAATGGCAAACCAAAGCAAAATGGCTGCCGTGTATAGAACACAGGCTACAACAAAATGGAGACCAGGCCTCAAAGACAGATCCAGGCAGGACAGGGGCCCTGGCAGGAGCCCCTACCAGGTACAACTCCCCCCCTCCGCATAATTGATCGTCTGGTGTCCAGCGGTGCACCCCCCGGCCCCCATCACCAGTTAGAGCCCTGCCCACATCCCAGGAAAGTGGACAGACCACCCAAATAGCCCCAGCATGGGGGGGGGGGGCAGGATGAGGGACTTGGCAATGGGGGGTTCCTGCGGGTAGGAGGGGACCCAAGGGGTCCGACTGTCCCAAGGAGGGGCCCAGGTCCACCCCAAAACCCTCCAGGGGAACAGGGGGAACAGCTACTCACCATACCAGGAACCAGGCAGGCACTGCTCCAGACAGAACCCCTCTCCATCCAAATGGGGGGCTGTCGGCCAGGAGGAACGCTGCAACTCGGGCCGAGATTAACTTGCAGGCCAGTCCCCCATCCAGTGGGGCTATGTCACTGCCAACCTAGCGAGGAGATGGGGTGACCACTGGATCTAGATTATCCAGCCCGTTGCCCAGTCGGGCAGTTGATTTTATATCTCACAGAAAAAAATCCAGAACAAAAAATATTTTGCCAGGACCAAAGATCCCAGCAAGGAAATAGGCCCTTACTCCTGACTAGGCAGAAAACAATGAGTGGCTATGGCAGAGAGAGGAAGTATACCCCCTGGGACTGCCCATGGGTGTAGCCACAATTATTTTCTGCCTAGTGTCCTACTCCTGTAGGGAGCAGTATCCAATGGTTATGAATATCAGGAGCTGTGTCAGTCAATGAACAAAAGAGAAAAATTATTTTTGGTGAGATACTTACAAAGGGAAAATCACATCTAAAAAGGGATGCAGACCATTCCGCTTTTCTCATTAGAGCCCTGCAAGTGAAGCAGCTGATTAATAATCATGAAATCACACCTATTCACATTGTCTGCGTCCATGCCCAAAATTAAACAGCTATTTCTTCAGAACAAAAAGTAGGAATTTGCAATAATGTTTGTTTAAATTAAGGCTCTCCAAACTTTCTAAACAAAGAGCCAGTTTACTATCCTTTAGACCTTAAAGCGGCCGGACTGTGGCCCATGGGAGTAGAAAATGTTATCGGTAAAAAGAATAGTACCCCATCAATTGTGTCAGTGAAAATATCTCATATTTGGTGTCAGTGGGAGAAATAGTACCACATCATTGGTGTCAGTGGGAGAAATAGTACCACATCATTGGTGTCAGTGGGAGAAACAGTGTCCCAAGGGCCGGATAAAGGCAGGAAAAAGGCCACATCTGGCCCTCATGCTGCAGTTAGGAGACAACTGGTTTTAAATGTATTGCAATGTACATAGAACACCCAGAGAGAAATATTTTTTTCTTAACAAAAGTGGAGTTACTCCTTAACAGTATATAGTGGTTGCATAGCAGGCATGCAGTGGAGGTAGATCTCTGGTTAGGTATATATAATGAAATGACATGTTGAATATATCCGAAAATACTAGAAATGTTGATCAATGTAGTGGTTTTGCTGTTTTTCCTACTCATTTGCCTCCAAAACAGGTTTTAGAAGTAGAAAATATCATCTAAAATGTGAAGGGTAAGTCTGTCATTACACTAAATTCTGGAATTAACTTGATGCCAGTTCTTAAGAGGGCACAGATTCTCCCCCCCCCCCAAAAAAAAATAAAAAATACAACATTAGCTGACCTGCTTCTGACAGTTGGTCCTTGCCGACTCTTCTTGGGCCAGAACCATTTCCCGCTCTGCAGTAATTTGTACGCTCTCCCGCAGAGCTTCTTCCAGCTCTTCGATGCGGTCATCTTTCTGGTGCATGACATCCTGGAGATAGGAAGGGAGATTTCGTGAGGAGGGGACTCCTACGTCCAAGATTTTTTTGAGGATCGCAGAGGCTAAAGCAAAAGACCGGAGATGCTCAGGAAAAGCAGGACAGAAATGAAGAGCAGAGCAGTCAGGACAGTCAACGTCATCAAGTGTGACATTATTTAGGTCATTGCAGAGACGTGAAAGTACATCAGAATGAAGTGAAAAACAAGCTAGTTTGAAGGCCACAGTCTCTAACTTGTTCTTGCTGCCTTGGTGTTCACAGTTCTTTGACAGTCGCCATGCTGGTTAGTCTTGCAGGGGAAAAAGCGAGGCATAAAGGAACACAGATGTCAGGAGGTGAGAAACAGAAGACACAGCAGTTGCAGGAGAGCTAAGTTAGAAGAAATTAGCGTGGTCTTCAGTAGCATGAGCATCCGGAGACGGTTAGTGAGCAGCTGTTAGTAAATGAGGTTTTAAAAAGAAAAATTCTACATTTCTTTGTGCAGCAATGAAGAAAAGAAATTGCGCACCCTTGTCGCACTGTGTGGCTCCGCCTACATCTGTGAGTCTGACTCCGCTTGTGTATTTTGGTTCACACAAATATTATAACTGCCATTTAAAATTAAAATGTTTCCAACATACAATATCATGAATCTTTCAGTAACTTTATAAATCTGAACACATACTTGACAGGTCAATGATCAGGCAGCAAAGATGAGAGGCTGCAGCAGGAAATGATCTATGTCAGACATTTGTAATCACAACCAAGGAAATTGCATAGGCACCAGGATTTGCTTGGCTGTGTCACCTGTGAGCCCATGACTAACAAATTTCTCAGTGAACCCTAAATTTTAATTACAAGACAGGCAGCAGTATGTGTAGGCACTTCTTGGTGCCCGATTTCTGACCTTGTGTCAAGTTATATTGCTTTACCCCATCTTGACCAGGTTGGAACAAGTTACTTTAGGTATATTAAATCTGTCCACAGACCCTTCTTCTATTTCTCCTGAAGAGGTGGCTGTGGTGAATCCTTAGTCCTGCATAGTGTGGACATGGCAACTGTGAACCTAAGCCAGAGTAATGATGTAGCCCCCAGAGGGCATGTCCATAATGGCCTGGGCTATACTAGTATCTATGAGCCCCACAAATTGAAAAAGTTGTGTCAGCAGAGGCACCTGAATGTGAAGAAGCTGAGAAATGGATTCTTCACTGATATTTATTGCTCACAGAATAGTATAAAACACTGTAAATGCGTTTACGTGGCACTACACTGGCCACTTCCTCGGGATGGTGGAATAAACACTGATAAACAAAAAAATATGTAAGTAAAAATAAATATATAAAATACTGTATATATAAAATGTATGCGTGTGTTTGTAAACATGTTATCACTTACAGTAGTTATCAAATTCAAGTGATCAAACATCAATACTACTCCATAAATTCACACAATAATCAGAACAACAGTTTGACAAACTGTTAAATATGTAAGCAAAAAGGCAATATAATGATCATAATAATAATAATAAACAACAATATTAATCACGTTCTAAACTTCCACATGAATAATAAAAATGTGAGTGAGTCTGAGTGATTTATGGATCTTTGGTAGAGGATAGAAAAAAAACGTAGGGATGATGTACTGTCAGCTTTAGCGATATTATTTGAGAAAGCTTGGTTGATGAGCATACCATATTCTCTTTCTTATGTTCTTTTAGAGGATTGTAGGTTAATTCCTGGTAATAGTTTTTGTCTTTTCTGTAGCAACATGGGAGTTTAACAATACATGCAAAAACATCATTGATTTAGCCATAATAAGAACTATGAAATAATTAAACAAAATTTTTAATCATATCTTTAACTTTATCATCTCCATATAGTGAAGTACGTGTTTTGCTTTATTTTTTATTTTTTTAAATCAAGAACAAGTTTATTGATATGCCAACGAACATTACATTAAAGCATTAAAGCAGGTGCATGCAACAAAATATGTACATCCAAAATACATGCAGTTTATCATCTTACAGACAAATCACTACTATCGTCTCCCCATTCCTTCCCATGAAATAACATGAATGCAATTATTCGCATAACAGTCTGTCCAATACCAGATCAGTGGGAGTTAGACCCGGGGTGGCCAGCCAACCACCCCATACCTTCTCAAATTTTTGAGGAGAACCCCTATGTTGATAGATAAGTTTCTCAATGCGCAGCGTGTTACCCATCTTTTGAAGCCACATCCTATGGCGTGGGGGGCTCAGGTGCGATCCAGTGCGCCAGCAAAAGTCTGCGTGCCTGAAACAGGGCTCTCGCCACCGCCTACCCCAAACATCTGTCCTGGTGACCGTGTCCAGTATACCCAGCAAGCATTGTCTGGGATCCAGAAGGACCACTACACCTAGGGCAGTATTCACAGTGGCCACAACCCTGGACCAATAACGGTGCAACCTGGGGCATCTCCAAAAAAAATGAACATGTTTTGCTTTATAACAGGGGTGGGGAACCTTTTTTCTACCAAGGGCCATTTGGATTTTTGTAACATCATTCGGGGGCCGCACAAAATGTAAGCATAAATGTAATAGGCATTGCTTTGCGGCAAAAAACGCTATAAAGAATTGCGTGACTTTGAGGTCACAAAAGTGTGAAAGGGGCCTTCAGTAATCAAGGTATAGTGTGCCCTCTTTCAATGCAGAATGACCACAGCATGCCCCCTTTCAATGCAGAGTGACCACAGCGTGCCCCCCTTTCAAAGCAGACTGACCACAGCGTGCCCCCTTTAAATGCGGAGTGACCACAGCGTGCCCCCTTTCAATGCAGAGTGACCACAGCGTGCCCCCTTTCAATGCAGACTGACCACAGCATTCCCCCTTTCAATGCAGACTGACCACAGCATGCCCCCTTTCAATGCAGACTGACCACAGCTTGCCCTCCTTTCAATGCAGACTGACCACAGCGTGCCCACCTTTCAATGCAGACTAACCACAGCGTGCCCCCCTTTCAATGCGGAGTGACCACAGCGTGCCCCCTTTCAATGCGGAGTGACCACAGCGTGCCCCCTTTCAATGCGGAGTGACCACAGCGTGCCCCCTTTCAATGCGGAGTGACCACAGCGTGCCCCCTTTCAATGCAGGGGGGACCACAGCGTGCCCCCTTTCAATGCGGAGTGACCACAGCGTGCCCCCTTTCAATGCGGAGTGACCACAGCGTGCCCCCTTTCAATGCGGAGTGCCCACAGCGTGCCCCCTTTCAATGCGGAGTGACCACTGCGTGCCCCCTTTCAATGCGGAGTGACCACAGTGTGCCCCCTTTCAATGCAGACTGACCACAGCGTGCCCCCTTTCAATGCAGACTGACCACAGCGTGCCCCCTTTCAATGCGGAGTGACCACAGCGTGCCCCCTTTCAATGCGGAATGACCACAGCGTGCCCCCTTTCAATGCGGAGTGACCACAGCGTGCCCCCTTTCAATGCGGAGTGACCACAGCGTGCCCCCTTTCAATGCGGAGTGACCACAGTGTGCCCCCTCTCAATGCGGAGTGCCCACAGCGTGCCCCCTTTCAATGCGGAGTGCCCACAGCGTACCCCCTTTCAATGCGGAGTGACCACAGCGTACCCCCTTTCAATGCGGAGTGACCACAGCGTGCCCCCTTTCAATGCGGAGTGACCACAGCATGCCCCCTTTCAATGCGGAGTGACCACAGCATGCCCCCTTTCAATGCGGAGTGCCCAGAGCGTGCCCCCTTCCAATGCAGAGTGCCACTTTCAATGCGGAGTGCCCAATGCGTGCCCCCTTTCAATGCAGAGTGCCCAGAGCGTGCCCCCTTTCAATGCGGAGTGCCCAGAGCGTGCCCCCTTTCAATGCGTAGTGCCCCCTTTCGATGCGGAGTGCCCAGAGCGTGCCCCCTTTCAATGCGCAGTGCCCCCTTTCAATGCGGAGTGCCCAGAGCGTGCCCCCTTTTAATGCGTAGTGCCCCCTTTCAATGCGGAGTGCCCAGAGCGTGCCCCCTTTCAATGCGGAGTGCCCCCTTTCAATGCGAGTGCCCAGAGCGTGCCCCCTTTCAATGCGGAGTGCCCCCTTTCAATGCGAGTGCCCAGAGCGTGCCCCCTTTCAATGCGTAGTGCCCCCTTTCAATGCGAGTGCCCAGAGCGTGCCCCCTTTCAATGCGTAGTGCCCCCTTTCAATGCGAGTGCCCAGAGCGTGCCCCCTTTCAATGCGTAGTGCCCCCTTTCAATGCGAGTGCCCAGAGCGTGCCCCCTTTCAATGCGTAGTGCCCAGAGCGTGCCCCCTTTCAATGCGGAGTGCCCCCTTTCAATGCGGAGTGCCCCCTTTCAATGCGGAGTGCCCCCTTTCAATGCGGAGTGCGCAGAGCATGCCCCCTTTCAATGCGGAGTGCCCAGAGCGTGCCCCCTTTCAATGCGGAGTGCCCCCTTTCAATGCGAGTGCCCAGAGCGTGCCCCCTTTCAATGCGGAGTGACCACAACGTGCCCCCTTTCAATGACCACAATGCAGAGTGAACAGCGTGCCAAGCCCCAGTGCACTTAACTTACCTGTTGTAGCGGCGGGCGGCTTCCTCTCTTCGAGTCCTCCCGTGTCCCGCCTCCCTCCTCCTCCTCGGCCAATGACATTGGCCAAGGAGGAGGCGGATCTGTGAGACAGTAGCGAATTTTCATTCGCTATTGTCACACAAATGGGCGGGCTCGAGGTGCACTGCTCTGCTGCGCCTCGGGTCCACCCACAGTGTCAGAACGGAGCCATCGGCTCCTTCTGACACAGCAGCACGGGGGGGCGGATCGCAACGATTGTGCGGGCCGGACAGAAGAATCGTGCGGGCCGCATGCGGCCCGCGGGCCGGAGGTTCCCCACCCCCTGCTTTATACATATTTATGTTGACATTTTATATAATAAAACTTATTTTTTTATTAATGATCACATTTTTATAATACATGTGGAAGTTTAGACTGCTACTAATACAGTGTATATTAGTAGTATTATTATAATGATTATATTACCTTTTCACTTACATAATGAACATAGTTTCCCAGACTGTTCTTCTTACTATCATATGAACCTATGTACTGATGTCTGATCACTTGAATTTGAGAATTACTGCAGGAGATAAAATGTATACACACACATACACTATATACACTGAACAAAATTATAAAACTTAACACTTGTTTTTGCCCCCATTTTTCATGAGCTGAACTCAAAGATCTAAGACTTTTTCTATGTACACTAAAGACCTATTTCTCTCAAATATTGTTCACAAATCTGTCTAAATCTGTGTTAGTGAGCACTTCTCCTTTGCCAAGATAACCCATCCACCTCACAGGTGTGGCATATCAAGATGCTGATTAGACAGCATGATTATTGCACAGGTGTGCCTTAGACTGGCCACAAAAAAGGCCACTCTAAAATGTGCAGTTTTATCACACAGCACAATGCCACAGATGTTGCAAGTTCTGAGGGAGCGTGCAATTGGCATGCTGACTGTGGGAATGTCCACCAAAGCTGTGGCCCATAAATTGAATGTTCATTTCTCTACCATAAGCTGTCTCCAAAGGCGTTTCAGAGAATTTGGCAGTACATCCAACCGGCCCCACAACCGCAGACAACGTGAAACCACACCAGCATCTTCACCTCCAAGATCGTCTGAGACCAGCCACCCGGACAGCTGCTGCAACAATCGGTTTGCATAACCAAAGAACTTCTGCACAAACTGTCAGAAACCGTCTCAGTGAAGTTCATCTGCATGCTCCTCATCCTCACTGGGGTCTTGACCTGACTGCAGTTCGTTGTCGTAACCGACTTGAGTGGGCAAATGCTCACATTCGATGGTGTCTGGCACTTTGGAGAGGTTTTCTCTTCACAGATGAATACCGGTTTTCACTGTACAGGGCAGATGGCAGACAGCGTGTATGGCATTGTGTGGGTGAGCTGTTTGCTGATGTCAACATTGTAGATCGAGTGGCCCATGGTGGCAGTGGGGTTGTGGTATGGGCAGGTGTATTTTATGGACAATGAACACAGGTGCATTTATTGATGGCATTTTGAATGGTTTAGACAATACCACGCCCCGGACGACGTCCCGTTTGATGAAACCGGTCGGGCGGTACCTGACGCTCAACTACCACGCCCCTTGAAGCCTGGCTTGTGTACTACACGCGGGACGCCGCGGATTTACATGCTGTATCGATGCGATTTCTTCACTATTTGGATGTAAGTGCAACCTTTAATAAATTACACTGTTCACCTTACTGGTTTACACTATGGGTCTTTGTGTCTCTTTTTCCATATATGTGGCTTATATATATTCGGACCGTGTTTAACCTAACCTGGGAAAGATTGATTGCCCTACCTAAGGATCATACTAAGAGGAGTGTCTCAGATATAAATCCCAGCGTATGTGGCCTGACCATTAACTTGGTGGCCGACCCTTCTGGTAAGCAGCCATTACAGCTGATTTGTCACGGGTGTTTTTTCCAGTCATCTTTCCTCTTGGGAATTTCAACATCTCCCTGTTTCATCACTTACTTTGGATCTTGCATATATGTCTTTGGACTTTTTGGACTGTTTTTCACCTTCTATGCACATTGAATATTGATTATGTCTGCACTTTTTGGTCACTTTGTTGATTTGGAGTTGCACCAATTATTGGGTTATTTTTGATATTCACTATATATATGTTTACACATATGTTTCATTTTTCATGATAGCGCTGCACTATTTGTTTTCCAGAAGTTTTGATTTATATAGATCAAGTGTTTCAGCTGCTTCACTATATCATTTTCTGTCTTATATATTTTTACTTAGCGCAGGATCTTCTTGTTTTTCATATATACAGTATCTCACAAAAGTGAGTACACCCCCTCACATTTTCGTAAATATTTTTATGTGACATTTTCAAATTACACTTTTCTACAATGTAAAGTAGTGATTGTACAGCTTGTATAGCAGTGTACATTTGCTGCCCACTTAAAATAACTCAACACACAGCCATTATTGTCTAAACCTCTGGCAACAAAAGTGAGTACACCCCTAAGTGAAGTGTCCAAATTGGGCCCAATTAGCCATTTTCCCTCCACGGTGTCATGTCACTCGTTAGTGTTACAAGGTCTCAGGTGTAAATGTTATCGCTCTCAGTCTCTTATACTGGTCACTGGAAGTTCAATATGGCAGCTCATGGCAAAGAACTCGCTGTGGAACTGAAAAAAAAAAGAATTGTTGCTCTACATAAAGATGGCCTAGGGTATAAGAATATTGCCAAGATCCTGGAACTGAGCTGAAGCACGGTGGCCAAGACTAAACAGCGGTGTAACAGGACAGGTTCCACTCAGAACAGGCCCTCGCCATGGTCAACCAAAGAAGCTGAGTGCACGTGCTCAACGTCATATCCAGAGGTTTTCTTTAGGAAATAGACGTATGAGTGCTGCCATCATTGCTGCAGAGGTTGAAGGGGAGGGGGGTCAGCCTGTCAGTGCTTATACCATATGCCGCACCCTGCATCAAATTGGTCTGCATGGCTGTCATCCCGGAAGGAAAAGATGATGCACAAGAAAGCCCGCAAACAGTTTGCTGAAGACAAGCAGACTAAGGACCTGGATTACTGGAGCCCTGTCCTGTGGTCAATTGAGTTGTACAGTTTATAGGTCCCATTAAAAGGTGGGAAAAGTTCTGAAATTATTTATCTTTGTCTCAATGTTTTACATCGCAGAAACCTGACATTTTAACTTTTTATATCCAGTGTGTGTGTGTGTGTGTGTGTGTATATATATATATATATATATATGTACACACACACATACATACACATACACACACACACACACATACTGCACATACAGAAACACACATATACACCTACATATTTTTTTTTTTATCTGTGTTTTATGCACCATCCTGAGGAAGGGGCCAGTGTAGTTCCACAAATCGTGTTGACGGTGTTTTATACTAGTCTGTGATCAATAAATATCGAATCAATGAAGAATCCATAGCTCAGCTTTTTCCTCACAATTCAGCGCCTCTGCGAACACAACTTTCCTATTTTTTGGGGCTCATAGACCTCTTACTAGTATAAGCCCAGGCCGTCATGGACATGCCCCCTAGGGGTACATCGTCACTCTAGCCCGGGTTCACAGTGGACAGACTATGCCAGACTAAGGATTGACCACAGCCACCTCTGCAGGAGAAGTGGAAGAGCTTTTGACATCACAGACTTCCTGGAAGATCAAAAGCTATCAAACCAATGAAAAATCAATTTCTCAGCTTCTCCTTCATATACGGGCGCAACTGCTGACAACACTTGACAAAAAAAAAAAAAAAAACATTTTTTTGGGACTCCTAAACTGTGAACACACCAGAATCCTGAGACCGCATAGTGTAGGACCATTCGGATTGGCACTCCGAGCAGGACCTTACTCTGCGCAAAGACAGTCAGATTACCTGTAGGCTTTAACTCCAGGTTTTCTGATTCCCCATTAGGGAGCTTATCAACTTCACAGACGTGAGTACACCATTGCATTTTACCTTGCCATCATATTTTTCATCCAATTATCTATTAAACTACTATACCATAAGGAACTCTCCCACAGCCTTTGTCTCTATTTTTTTTCTCCTTATTTTTGGAGGCACTCCAGTTATGGGCTTATACTAGACTGGGGAGGAGGAGGCTAGATGATGTTGGATGCCCTCCAGCAAGAAAATGTGGCAGGCTCTATCTGAACTGCTGCAGCTTTTAATGCACAGTAAACAGTAAAATCAGAGTAAGCAATTTTAGTACATGAGAAGAGCCTGTACAAATGTGCAAGACTAAAAGCCAAAGCTGACCATACACTGTTAGAACTTTGGCCTGCCCTGCAGGAAACTGACAAATTGTGATCAGTAAGTGGGCCTTGCCACCCAAAAAAAAGTTTATTGTTTACTCGACTCCTGTCAACAGGAAGGGTTGAAAAATTTGGCCAATGAATTGATCAGTATATTCAGAAAGCTAATAGAAGAAGAAAAAAAAAAAAAAAAAACGAACAGCGTATGGCCAGCTCAAAGCTGAAGTTCAGCTTTACTGATTGTGTACAAAATTATAGGCCCACCAAGCAGCTAAAACAAATGTTTTATTTTAGCTCTCTTGCCCATGGACGACATTTCCCAAATGATCCATTTCAGTTCCGGCCACTTGCCCAGAAGTCCGCTCCAATCAGCCGTGTTGGCGGACTTGCAGCTTGGACTCCAGAGTCTCAACAGCACGGAGAAACAAAATGAAATCCAGATGGAGGACATGGAGTGAGTTTCTAAGGAGAAGAGCTTTCCAGGAGAGGCTGAGGGATTGTGTTACAAGCTTGTGAGTACTTTTCTATTATTACCAGAAGGAAATGGTTTGTGTTAAGTCTTTTAAGAGCCTCTCTAGATGCGCCACGGCTCTTCGGCTCAGGAAACGGCCCTCGTTTGATGTTCACCTACAGACGACGGCGATGAAATTAAACTGGATCTTCAAGTAGTTTCTCTCAGTGCGCGGCATTATATGTGAGGAGGCGGAGGCTTGCCTAATGTAGAATATATTGAAGCAATAAAGCTTGGGGTCTTCCCACACAGAAGCCCTGCCTGAATTAAATAGGGAATTTTAACATTGGATGAAAATTATTGTTAGCCATGATTAAAGGCAATGCCATCCAGCACTGAAATGTTTATTCTTGATTGGGAGAGTTTTCCACTGAAATTTGGTTTTGTATTTGTTGCAGCAAATGGGAGGAACTAAAATTTAGATGGGAAGCTCCAATCTGATGTCTCAGGGAGATATAAAGCTGGTGTGTGACAAACATGTTTTTACTTTGCAATATATGGCAAAATGCTCAAAACCCATAGAACAGTCATCAGTAAACAAATCTAAATTCTGGCTATAAGTTAAAGAACTCCAGGTTTCCTGACACTTTAAAAACGTTTGGTCCACCTTGGACAAAACAAATTATAGGCATGCCAAAATGGACTTTCAGCTGCTTGTGTTCCAGACACAGTACTAGACATTTCTCCTTTGCTGCCAGATACAGAGTCAATCAGTCTTCTTGCTATTTAGGAGAAGCCTTGTATTTTTTCAGTGAGAACAAGGCTTCCTCTGATTGGCCATGGTAGAGATCATCCACCCTCCTCTTCACCTGAGCCAGTCAGAGGAAGCCATGTATTCACTGATAAAAATACAACACTTCTGAATGGTAGAGATTAGGCTTGTGACAGTATCAGATTTTCATGCTGCGATTAATTGATTAAGGTTTTGCCACGGTATACGGTATTATCACGGAATTCAATTATTAAGTTTAATTTATTACATTTCTACCTCACTTGAATTTCATTGCTGAATTTAGGGGCTTTGGTTCACTTATGCACATTATTATATAGTCAGTCAGTACAGACTCTGTGAACCAGGCCTAAAATAGGTCATCAAGCAGTGTCTGGCCTAACTGGTGATAACTGGTCCTGGCGCTCGGCTCCGATGGCCTGGTCATTAAGGGGGCAAATCCTTGTGGTCAAGAAGTGGTTAAACCTGAAGGAGGTGTTGTTATTTATAAATTACTTTACTATTGCTTTAGGCCTGGTTCACATGTATGCGGGTTGGCGGTTCACATGTATGCAGGTTGGCGGTTCACATGTATGCGGGTTGGCAGTTCACATGTATGCGGGTTGGCGGCCCACATTTGCACAGGCATAGCAGACCATTGATTTGAACGGGCTGCTATGCCCTCATTTTCCGCAGAAAAAAGGTGCATGCAGCATTTTTTTTAAATTCAGTGGCCTTGAAATCCATCCTGCTTTTGCACCATGCGACTTACCTGCAGTTCCTGCTCTGGCAAGCTTTCTGCGTTTTTTATATACGTGGGCACGGCATTTAAAATCACAAGTTTGCGTGTGCAGCAACGGCAGGTAAGTCGCATGGTGCAAAAGAAGGATAGATTTCATGGCCACTGCATTTTTTTAAATTCTGCATGCACCTTTTTTCAGCCGAAAACGCAGGCATAGCCGCTCAAGCCCATTCAAACCAATGGGCTGCTATGCCTGTGCAAATGTGGTGCCCCAACCCGCATACATGTGAACCAGGCCTAAAGCAATAGTAAAGTCATTAAAAGATAAAAACACTGGTCCTCCTGCAGGTTTAACCACTTCTGGACCGCAAGGATTTGCCCCTTTAAAGACGAGGTCCATCGGATCAGAGCGCCAGGACCAGTCATCACCAGGTAGGCCAGACACTGCTTGATGGCTATATAATAATGTAATGTGTGTGTGTGTGTGTGTGTGTGTGTGTGTATATATATATATATATGATATGCTGCTATGCCCATGTATGTATGTATGTATGTATGTATGTATATCTCTATCTATATATAAATATATATATAATATCCAATTCTATCTATCTAATTCTATCTATCTGCAGAGACTTGCTTGTATTAGCAGTGTTTCTGTGTCTGAGCCCTGGAAGAAGCATGTGGGTGTGTGCTGAGTGGGAGCCGTCTGATTGGTTACAGGGAGGAGCTAAGTCTCTCACTCTAGGATTATATTACCAGAGCTGTTTCTATTCAGTGAGCGAACTGCTGAGTGAGTGAATGAGTCATCCAGCTCACTAAAAAGTATCAATTCTAAAGGCAGACTTGAGGAGGAGATAAACACGGTATTTTAAAAAAGCCACAATAACAATACCGTGGGTATGCAATACCGCGATATATCGAATTACCGAAAACCGGCTTATCTCTAGTAGAGATGAGTAAATATGTACTCTTTATGTCTGGCAGTGGAGGGGAAATGTCTTGTGCTGCCGGAATGCACCACCGTTTACTGTATGATGCACAATCTACTACAGTATATTCCAGACTAAGCAGCAGCCAGTCAAAAAAATATTTGAAGTGCCATGAAGCCTGAAGTTCTGATTTAAAGTTAAAGTTTAAAGCTGTTAATAAGTTGCTATCCTTGGAGCTTTGAATCTCAGACTCAAGTGTATAATTGTCTTCATATTCTGACCACATTGGAACTAAGGCAGGCCCCCTGGTGGCATGAGGTGCTGCCTTTAAAAGAGTCCAATGCAAGAACCTCAGTGACTAGTAACACTAGACTGCTGAATGACAAGGGATTAGAAAAAGCAAGGACAGAATTGGAGACCCAGTATACAAGCTGGACTGAGGAGTCTGGGAATTCCACACAAATCAATTGGAAGATGAACATTATATACGGCTGAAGATCAATTTTTTGAGCTGATCTGGTTATTTGGGGTTTCCATAGATTAACAGCAAGACTATTCCCCATGAGTAAGCTCCAGGGGGTGGAGTAAAACATGTTGGGGGCGTGACTTGGTTGGAGTCCAGGCTTAGGTTGCCACTCTTTCCACCTCCAAAGGATTCCTCAGATGTGCGGCATCAGGGATCACTCCTTTCCTTTTTGAGAAAGACTATTCTGTCACTAATAATTTCAAAAGGCTGTTTTGTCACTTGTAGTTCTACAAACATATGGTCTGATCTTACCTCCTTGCTGAACAGGACTGAAAGGTAGTAGTGTCACATAATCCCACCTGCTGATTAATAAAGATTGCCTTATGACTACTTGCTGTGCAGCCTCCCAATTTACCTCTCTATTTAGGCTGTGCTTAATACTGCCATTCAATGCCTGAGAAACCGAATGCGTTCATAGCCGCAGGCATGATTTCAGTGTTTCCCCTATCATCCTAGGTGTGTCAGAGGGCTGCAACCTGGAAGCCATCCTGCAGCAAAGCCCGTTACCTCTTTAGGGTGCACTGGTCCAAAACCTTAGACTATGTGCCTTGGCCCTTTTTTGGCAGTCACACTGACACCAATTGTGCAGACGGCCCAGGTGGTCTACAATCCCTTATGATATGGGGTAGTTAGCTCATTTATACTTAGATAGTTACATAGTAGTTGAGGTTGAATAAAGACAACAGTCCATCCAGTTCAACGTGTGTAGGTGTGTGTGGACGTATTCATTTCCCATAACCCTGACTGTTGTGATCTTTGAGATGCACGTCCAAGGCATGTCCATACTGTAAATGTACATCAGACAGGAACTTTATTTTAGGGCCTGGTAGCCCACTTTTACTATAATGGCAGAAAGCAAAACAGACCAACAAAGTTTCCCACGCAAAGGATCTTCTCCAGCTTCAGCAGAATATAAGCACTGGAAAATGCAGAGCTGTCTGGCTTATAAACTCAGCTTCAACTGTAGTACCACGCTGCACCTCTTACCAGTCTCTCTGACTGTGCTGTCAGCTCTCCTGGATACTTTGCTCTCTAGCTTTTAGATGCAGCACTATGCTGCATGGCCCGCTTCTGGCCAATGGGATGGGGATCTCCTAACACCCTGATAGGAGCTGACCTGATACTTGCGGTCTCCTAGCTGGGGGGCTCTGACCCCTCAGTGAGACACTTTGTCTCTTGGCTTCAGGCTGGACACCTCTGATCC
Organism: Pelophylax lessonae; assembly: GCF_965119305.1. Taxonomy (NCBI): domain Eukaryota; kingdom Metazoa; phylum Chordata; class Amphibia; order Anura; family Ranidae; genus Pelophylax; species Pelophylax lessonae. The sequence goes on from NC_138771.1 coordinate 497,346,937, forward strand.
CTCAATGAGATCCTCTGTCTCTTGGCTTCTGGCTGGGGCCCCCTGAGTGAGACCTTTCGTCTCCCACACTGGAAGTGGTCACCTACTGGAAGCCTCGAGCGTTGCTCAGATCTGAGTATATAACAACCCTGCACACCTGTGTACCCAGCTAGGTTGCAGGCGTCTAGCAAAATCCAGACACAGGCCTGAATGTTCCGATAATGATGGCACAGCTAGTGTGCATCACCCATGGAAGCCATATTGACTAGGCACATGTATTGTCTCTGACTGTAAGGGCTCTTTCACACTATCCGTCCGTCGGACGGACTCCGCTTATCTCAGCGGGGGATCGATCCGCCGATCCCCGTTGAGCAGGAGGATGATAGCTGTTCTCTGCGCTGTGTGCGGAGACACAGCTGTCAGGTCCCCATACATCTCTTAGGGGGAAATTGGATGGGAACGGACCGTCGGTCCGTTCTCATCCAATCCGCTGGACGGATGGAAAATAGGGTTTCCATCCGTCCAGATTTGACGGATCGGATGTCAGCCGACATGTCTCCGCTGACATCCGATGCCCCATAGGGATGCATGGGGGGACCGTTCAGATCCGCCAAAAAAACGGACAGGCGGATCTGAACGGTCCGCCTGTGTGAAAGGGGCCTTATCGGTATGGGTTTATATATACACAGTATCTCAGAAAAGTCAGTACACCCTCACATTTTTGTAAATATTTTATTATATCTTTTCACGAAAATTCTCTCAAAATAGAATATATGACAGAGTTGTATTATTATTGTTGTCGCTATAATGGATTGTCACTTTTTCATGGACTGTTCTTTTTATGAGTGTCATTAATATGATATGAAAAGTACAGGTTTTGTATAAATATGAACCTAGTAGATTTTTTTGAAATGTGTTTTATTTATATATATATGTTTTTATAGCGTTTGAACAACTGTTTGTTGGGTAACCGAGTGAGCTAATAGCAAAATTATGTTTTAGATTTGGTTTTGTTCCCTCCTGTTTATCAGGGGGTTACTAGTATCATCCCTTGATTGCTTGTATTGCTCCTTCTGAACCCAATTTGCCATAATGAACTAAACATGGGAGGTGTCATGTGTATGTAGTACATCTTTTTCTTATATATACCTTGTGTTATGTCATGCACTTCTGTGGCTATGATTAAGCACTGATTTAGTGTGAAACAAGTCAGCCTTTTTATCCTGCTCCCGTGCTGTATGGATTTTTCTTTGAAATAAACGAGTTAATTGGAGTGTGGCCTTCCAGACGTCTTTCTTTACTGCAGTTTGGGGAAGGAACTTTGACTGTTCCACCATAACTGTGCCCATGTGCACACAGTTAGCTCCATAAAGATATGGTTTGACTAGTTTGCTGTGCAGGAACTCAAGTGGCATGAGCAAAGCCCTGACCTCAGTACTACTGAACACCTTTGGAATGATCTGGAATACCAACTGCAAGCCAGGTCTGCTCGTCAAAAATCAGGTACTGACCTCACCGAATGGGATGTCCAACAAGTTCAACTAGGTGCGATGGTGAGGTTTCCACAAACTTTTAGTCAAACAATATAAAGCTGGCCATAAATGGATTGAAATTCAGCCAGTTCAGCAGAAACCGGCCATATCTTATACATATGTGGCCGCTCTTGCCTGATAGAAGTTGATTGTTAGAAAATTTTTCTCAATCAGCTGCTGATGGACTTCAGCCACTGATCAGTGTATTTTGACAGCAAGAGTCACGCTGGACTCAGCTTACTATATTATATATATATATATATATATATATACACACACATACACACACATATATACACACATATACACATATATATATAAAAAAAAATTATTTTCCAAAACGCTTTAATCACTAATGTAGATTGAATATACAGTGTACTTTTTATCCCTTGTTTTTATGTACAAAACAAAATAGTAATATTAATAATTTCTCATTTGCTTTTTAACTTTTTTTTACCAGGTAAATATACAAAAGTGAGTACACCCCTCAAATTTTTGTAAATATTTATTATATCTTTTCATGTGACAACACTGAAGAAATTACACTATGTTACAATGTAAAGTAGTCAGTGAAAAGCTTGTATAACAGTGTAAATTTGCTGTCCTCTCAAAAAAAAAAAACTCAACACACAGCCATTAATGTCTAAACTGCTGGCAACAAAGTGAAAATGTCCAAATTGGGCCCAATTAGCCATTTTCCCTCCATCGTGTCATGTGACGCCTTAGTGTTACAGGGTCTCAGGTGTGAATGGGGAGCAGGAGTGTTAAATTTGGTGTTCTTGCTCTCACTCTTTCATACCGGTCACTGGAAGTTCAACAAGGCACCTCATGGCAAAGAACTCTCTGAGGATCTGAAAAAACAGAAATGTTGCTCTACATTAAGATGGCCTAGGCTATAAGTAGATTGCCAAGACCCTGAAACTCAGCTGCAGCATGGTAGCCATGACCATACAGTGGTTTAACAGGACAGGTTCCACTCAGAATAGGCCTCGCCATGGTCGACCAAAGAAGAAGAGTGCACATGCTCAGCGTCATATCCAGAGGTTGTCTGTGGGAAATAGACGTATGAGTGCTGCCAGCATTGCTGTAGAGGTTCAAGGGGTGGGGGATCAGCCTGTCAGTGCTCAGACCATATGCCGCACACTGCATCAAATTGGTCTGCATGGTGGCCGTCCCAAAAGGAAGCCTCTTCTAAAGATGATGCACAAGAAAGCCCGCAAACAGTTTGCTGAAGACAAGCAGACTAAGGACATGGATTACTGGAACCATGGCCTGTGGTCTGAAGAGACCAAGATAAACTTATTTGGTTCAGATGGTGTCAAGCGTGTGTGGCGGCAACCAGGTGAGGAGTACAAAGACAAGTGTGTCTTGCCTACAATCAAGCATGGTAGTGGGAGTGTCATGGTCTGGGGCTGCATGAGTGCTGCCTACACTGGGGAGCTACAGTTCATTGAGGGAACTATGAATGCCAACATGTACTGTGACATACTGAAGTAGAGCATGATCCCCTCCCTTTGGAGACGGAGACACAGGGCGGTATTCCAACATGATAACGACCCCAAACACACCTCCAAGTCGACCACTACCTTGCTAAAGAAGCTGAGGGTAAAGGTGATGGACCGGCCAAGTATGCCTCCAAACCTACGTAAACCCTATTAAGCATCTATGGGGCATCCTCAAATAGAAACGGGGAGGAGCGCAAGGTCTCTAATATCCACCAGCTCCGTGATGTCGTTATGCAGGACTAGAAGAGGGCTCCAGTGGCAACTTGTAAAGCTCTGGTGAACTCAATGCCCAAAAGGGTTCAGGCAGTGCTGGAAAATAATGGTGGCCACACAAAATATTGACACTTTGGGCCCTATTTGGACATTTTAACTTAGGGGTGTACTCACGTTTGTTGCCAGCGGTTTAGACATTAATGGTTGTGTGTTGAGTTATTTTGAAGGGACAGCAAATTTACACTGTTATACAAGCTGTACACTCACTACTTTACATTGTAGCAAAGTGTCATTTCTTCAGTGTTGTCACATGAAAAGATATAATAAAATATTTACAAAAGTGTGAGGGGTGTACTCACTTTTCTGAGATACTGTATGTCACAAGCTCGCCCCCCTCCTAATTTGGTCCCTGCCGCACCATTCAAAATGTGCAGCGCACTTCGTGCATGCCCAGTAGGGTACCGGCCGCGAAGTCGCAGGGCTTTAGTGCCCGGCTCTCTTCCCGGGAATGGCAGCAGCAGCACCCGAAAGGCAGATGTAAACATGGGCTGGGGCACAGACACCGCTGGATTCCAGGACAGGTAAGTGTTCTAATAATAAAATTCAACAGCTACAACCCACTTTAAATAGACAGGCTTTCACTCATGACAGTCAGCTTGGACATACGGAGTAAGTACACACAGCTCCTAACATTTCTACACATGTATGACAGGTATGAGAACCCTAACTGGATGGCATTTATTGCTATATGTGCTATGCATCATATACATTTGTCTTTTTTTTTTCAAATAATATACTGTATACTGTTTTTAACTTGGGAGTGTTGTCATCCTATAACATTAATTGTCTGAAAAAGGACCTGGAAGGATCACCAGGGATATTTCTAAGGAAAGCTGCAGATATAAAAAATAATTGAAAACTAATTTTGAAATTACTTTAACAAGCTTGTACGAGAATTTTGTGATTGAGCTCACAAAAAAAAAAGTTGTTCTCCAAACTGAGTCACATTATGTGATTAGTGTAGAAATAAATTCTGCTTAACTAAGTTGTCTTTTAAGAAACTGTTCTATGACATAATGTATGCTGTAAACACAGAAGTTTTGCGGTAACTGCAAAGAAAAAAATTCCACCAAACTACAGAAGAAAGGGGTCCAGGGTTTAGTCCCTTCATGAGGCTCTCGGAGACATGCGAATTTTGGTGTTCAAAAAAATGAGACTTCCACGGGGTTCACTGCAGCAACTTCCCGTGTAGCTTGCTATAGACGCAGCACACACAAGAGACCTCCAGAAACACCTTGTTTATCCAAAGTAAACAGGCTGTGTGAGCTGGAGGGGCCCCAAACCACAGACCTTGTGCCGGACAACATGGCACATTGCCAGCAATGAGAAAACAAGATAGATGGCTGCCTACAGGTCCCTCCGTCTGCTCTGTGGCATCACTCCAAACCACCATCCTTTGGGGACCTGGATTCATCCTTCCAAGCACAATAAGGAGAGAGACAGAGGCCAAGGCCCTAAATTGCAGCCTCTTAGAGAGGGCACGGAAAGCCCCCTGTGACTAATTGGAGACATTTTTCAGGGGCCCTAATCCGTCTCTCAAGCTCCTTCTTCGTGAATGGACCTTCTGTCGCTGCACTCTGCCAGACGCGATTAGGAAAAGCTCCGGGGATGTTTCCAAAATATTTCTAGCTAGAGACGCTTTCTAGAAAATGAGAGCCAGGGAAAGGACGCCCACTTTAGAACGGTATCTTCAGGAATTCAGGATATTAAACCAGTAGCCTGTTTCAAGTTTGCGATATGTCAGCTGCCACAGTCTGCAACATTATATCTGCTGGCCAGTAACCAATGGCACGGAGTCCTATCAGTTGCCAAAGTCATTAAAGCAGTAGTAAACCCATCAATTTAACGTGCCAAGAATGTAACTGTCACATTGGTTGTGCTCTCAACCAAACTGTCGAACCATCCAATGGCTGGTGTCATAATGGATCACATGTGCAGCATTATGGCAGTTGAAAATTAAACAGAGGCCAAGATGGCAGCTTCCTGGGTTGAAAACGAAAGGAGGGATTACTTACACTTCAAGGAACAGTCAGATGTACAGGCTTAATCTGATTGTCTCAAGTAGTGTACTTGGCCAGTTTCTGGAATGCTCTAGACTCAATAGTGCTCCAGCTAGGGCAATATTGAAGGGTGGGGTACGGAGGCAAAGAGTAGCAATTGAACAAGGTTTCCTAGCCAGCGTTAGCATGTTGTGAGGGTGTAGGATCTTTCAAGTTCAACTCAGGCCAGGGGAACTTTCACGAACAATACTGCTAACTATCTAAGGATCACATGACACTCTGGGTCTCAAGTCTTTTCTCTTCATCACTGGAAAGTAGGAGGATCCTTCTTTAGGTGCCCACATTGCTGCCTTGACGACATGAACACTTTCAATTGGCTGCTCAGCATTGGGTTTATCTTGCGCTCCAGAAGACTGCAACGGCATGATGATGTCACAGTAAGGGGGTGCCAAGAATGTTTCAGATGGCTTAGATTGCAACAATGTATTGCTGGTTTCCAATGCTTGAAGAGGCAGCACAGAGGACGTTGATGACAGACTCAGGTAAGTAAAAATCACTTTGGATTTTTTTTTTAAAGCTTTTTTTTTTTTAGAAAAATGAAGGGTCAACATTTGCACTGAGATAGGCTTCAAGGATAAAGCCAGCATTTAAAGGGTACGTTCACCATTCTAAATAGAAAAATAAAAAATGTGAATTTACTATTTTTTCTTTAGAAACCTGTAAAGCATTCCACCTGCGATCAGCAGGTCACATGTGCAATCTCAGGCTCCTGCAGACTGCCAGTGTATCTGTCTGCTCGTAACTAATACGGGCAGGCAGTTACACAATGAACTACCTAGAGCGCTCATCAGTGCCCTGGTCGTTCATTGAGAAAGACAAGCTGTCAGCCGCAAACAATGTTACTTGTAGGTCATTCATTTACAGATCTCTGTGAATGAATAACGCGACAGTGTGGGTGGAGCTTCGTATGGCAACTTTCTTTTCAAATTGTGACAGCGGGTGCGGAGGGAAAAATCTGCTGTCACAATGGGGAGAGGGGAATGGGGGTTGTTAGCGAGAGACTGCATGCTGTTGCATGTTCCCAAAGGTGAACTTGTCCTTTAACAAGCCCCACTGTGAACAATAGGTGTGACAAATAAAAGATAAAATCTGTCCTTACCAAAACGCAACTTCAGCCAAAACATTTTGGGGTTAAAAAATAATAAAACAGCAAATAACCTCTAATGGGTTTTTACTGCTGTTTGTGTCTCCATGGTGATTTGGTGGGATGTCACATCATGGAAACTGGTGTCAGAGTGTAACCAGAGGGGAGAGACTTAAAGCGAACTTTACCCATACCAACGTGATAAAAAAAAAAAAGTTCTTTAGCAAGAAACATACATTCCACATTAATAATTATGCGTGTGCAAGAGATGTAGCACTTCCGCTCGCAATGGATTGGGACTGGATATGTTTACTTTCGCCCCCTGCCTTTGTGTATTTAAATAGTGTGGTGCACGTCTGGTAGCCACGCCCCCGAGGACATCAAACGTATGATGAAATGCGTTGGGTAGGACCAGAAGTATTGTATTGGGAATGCTTCAGCCTGTTTCTGGATGCACTCGGCTATTAATAAATGTATTAATACATTTTACTGGATAACGCTGTGATCCCTTGTTTCATTTATGCATATCGGAGATCCTTTACTGTGTGGACATCCATTTGAATGAATAATAGTGACCTTTATATGCCTTAGACTTATCTGATTAAGCTTTTTAGGCTTTTCCATTAATTTGGAGGCTGGTTCTGGTAAGTGGCCATTCTTCCTTTGATTAGTGTTGGTGATCACACTTATTAAGGATCGGGGAAGATCACCCTTTTCACGCATGCTGGGATTTGTGGTGCTTCTCTGCACGGAGTCTGTTTGTTTTTTCATCACGTTTTATTAATTTTTTGCACAATTTTTAATGGACATTTCACGGAAATTACATTATGCACTATATGATCATGGTTTATCAATAATTTTCTTTTGGACATTCATAAAATTTTCACATGAGTTTTGCACTTTATGATTTGGTTTATCAATTTGTTAGCGCTGCACTTTATTTGTATATTTTGTATTAGGTTTATCTTTTGACCTGTGCTAGCTGCTATTCCACTTTTGTTGATTTTTATAGCTATTTTTTATAGCCACTATTTATTGAGCGCAGATTTTTTGAACGTTACTGCCCTGCGGCCCAGTCCCTGAAAGGAGGGGATCATGCACTACTTCAGTATGTCACAGCACATGTTGGCATTCAAAGTTCCCTCAATGAACTGTAGCTCCCCAGTGGCGGCAGCACACATGCAGCCCCAGACCATGACACTCCCACCACCATTCTTGACTGTAGGCAAGACACACTTGTCTTTGTACTCCTCACCTGGTTGCCGCCACACACGCTTGACACCATCTGAACCAAATAAGTTTATCTTGGTCTCATCAGACCACAGGCCATGGTTCCAGTAATCCATGTCCTTAGTCTGCTTGTCTTCAGCAAACTGTTTGCGGGCTTTCTTGTGCATCATCTTTAGAAGAGTCTTCCATCTGGGGATGACAGCCATGCAGACGAATTTGATGCAGCATGTGGCGTATGGTCTGAGCACTGACAGGCTAACCCTCCACCCCTTCAACCTCTGCAGCAACGCTGGCAGCACTTATATTTCTATTTCCCAAAGACAACCTCTGGATATGACGTGCACTCAACTTCTTTGGTCCACCATTATGACACCTGTTCTGAGTGGAACCTGTCCTGTTAAACCACTGTATGGTCTCTGCCACTGTGCTGCAGCTGAGTTTCAGGTTCTTGGCAATCTTCTTATAGCCTAGGCCATTTTTATATAGAGCAGCAATTCTTTTTTTCAGATCCTCAGAGAGTTCTTTTTAATGAGGTGCCATGTTGAACTTCCAGTGACCAGTATGAGAGAGTGAGAGCGATGACACCAAATTTAACACACCTGCTCCCCATTCACATCTAAGACCTTGCAACACTAAAGAATCACATGACACCGGGGAGGGAAAATGGCTAATTAGGCCCGATTTGAACATTTTCACTTAGGGGTGTACTCACTTTTGTTGCCAGCAGTTTAGACATTAATGGCTGTGTGTTGAGTTATTTTGAGGGGAAAGCAAATTTACACTGTTATACAAGCTGTACTACTTTACATTGTAGAAATGTGTCATTTCTTCAGTGTTGTCACAAGATATAATAAAATATTTACAAAAATGTGAGGGGTGCATTCACTTTTGTAAGATACTGTATACCTGCAAAAGGGACCACCCTGAAGTGATCTAGCAGGACTTAATGTTCTGACTAAAGCTCCACTTTAAAGGGTGTGGGGGGCTGAGGGGCATCCCCTATATATTGCTAGTAGCTGACCTGACTCAGCCATCATCTACTTATGATAAAAATACCAGCCTTACATTGGCTACATTTTAAAAAGCCACACTACTTAAAAGTAGTATTTTATCTATAGAAGGAGTGGAATAAGACACATTTTAAATTCTAATAAAGTGTGGGGAATCTCACAACCACAGTTGCTGTTTATGTTCCTAGCCACTTTGACATTTTGGGTATTCCCACCCACCTTTGAGATGTTCCTATCCCTCCTGTGGCATTTTCCATAACAAGGAATAAATAAAAATTCAGCAAGGATAGTGGGAACCCCTCATAACGGGGGCAGCAAATGTGCAGAGCCAGGAACTTAACACAGATATCTATTCTCAAGAGACCGATATTCCGCCAAACCCTGAAGTAGAGTGTTTCTTTAAAAAGGGGGGGGGGGGTAAATTCCAGAAGCAACAACAGGGTTACTTAACTTGGGAAGTGGACCTGTACACATATCAGACACACAATGGCGTCATAAGGCAGCGGGCTGGGCGATGCCACGTTCCGCCCTCACTTTTCTGGCAGCACAGAAAGTAGGGTGGGTGTCAGGCCAGAAGAGCAGATGTCCTTTGCAGTTTACGGGAACATGCTGATCTTATTTTCCGAGGTCTTATAATATCGTACCATTAATTCCACCCAAAACCTCAAAGACCAGCAGAGTCTAAAACTGGGAATTTTTTGTGAACTGACCCCAAACCCGACATTGGTTGGCTGAAGTGTCCAGCATATAAATCTCTATTTATTGCAGCAATACAGTCTATGTCTATACCCTTTAATACTGTAGTTAAAATAGCAAAACTCTGGTAAAACTTTTTTTAATGAGGTAGGGAGGGGTTAGAAAATCATCTGTGTTGTAAGTCCCAGAAAGCAGTACGATCCAAACAGAGGCTCTAAGGTTTCCTCAACTTTATCCACAACTAAAAAATTTATTTTTTAATACAGACGTAAAATACATTTTTTGAAGTACATCATGGGACACAGAGCCATAATTCATAACATATGGGTTTATAGCCACCTACAGGTGAAGGACACTGGCAACCTAACATATGGGATATCCCAAAGCAATGCATCTGAGGGGAGGGGGGACACCAAAAAATACCGCCATCCGACCACAAAAAGGATTACACCGCTGCCTGCAGAACACTGCGGCCAAATGCAGATTCCTCCTGGGTCCCAACATCCACTCAATAGAAACAAGTGAACGTATGCCCCGACGACCGTCGCAGCCTTGCAAATCTGAGCCATAGAGGCTGGATGGCGATGTGCCCAAGAGGCACCTACTCCTCTAGTAGAATGTGCCTTTACAGGAAAAGGTGGAACCTTCCCTTCTAAACCATACACCTGGGTAATAACATGGCAAATCCAATGAGAATTCGTAGATTTATTTATTTTATTTATTTCAGGTACTTATATAGCGCTGTCAATTTACGCAATAAATATACATTGCACATTCATTTCAGTCCCTGCCCTCAAGGAGCTTACAATCGAAAGTCCCTAACTCACATACATACACAGTAGAGCTGCACGATTCTGGCCAAAATGAGAATCACGATTTTTTTGCTTGGAATAAAGATCACGATTCTCTGTGTAACATCTTTTACATTATAAAAAAAATTGGGATAACTTTACGGTTTTGTTTTATTTTTTTTATTTTTTTATTCATTAAAGTGTATTAATTGCGTTTGAAAGACTGTTGTGCAAATACAGTGTGACATAAAAATTTACAACAATCACCATTTTATTCTGCAGGGTCTCTGCTAAAAAAAAATATATATATAAATGTTTGGGGGTTCTAACTACTTTTCTAGGAAAAATAAACGGATTTAACTTGCATGCAACAAGTGTAGGAAAAAGGTTTAGTCTTTAAGAGGTTAAACTTCCTTCCTCCGGCAGAGGGAAAGAAAAGATACAATGTAATCATTTGTGTTTATAGTTCGGTGGGAGACTAATGCTGATAGGCTTTTTTTTTTTTTTTTTTTTTTTTTTTTACAGCTGCTCCCTCATAGCTATGTAAAGAATCGAGCAAGTGTCATGTTAAGATCGTCAGGGGGAGTGAATCGCGATCTTGATTCTGTTACGATTAATCGTGCAGCTCTAATACACAGTAGGGCCAATTTTTTATACAGGATCCAATTAACCTACCAGCATGTCTTTGGAGTGTGGGAGGAAACCGGAGTGCCCGGAGGAAACCCACGCATGCACAGGGAGAACATGCAAACTCCAGGCAGGTAGTGTCGTGGTTGGGATTCGAACCAGCGACCCTCTTGCTGCTAGGTGAATGTGCTAACCACTACACCACTGTGCCTTAGATGCTGCCAACCCCATGCCTGGCAGCACAAACAAGCTCTCGGTCTTACGAATCCAAGCTGATTTCTCCAAGTAAAACTTAAGTGCACGCATTACATCAAGAGAATGCAATAACTTTTCCTCCTCTGAGTGAGGATCTGGAAAAAAAGGAAGGTAGTATAATGTCCTGATTCAAATGAAAGGCGGACACTACCTTGGGCAAAATACCTAGGTGTGGACGTAGAATCACCCTATCTTGATGAAAAATCAAGAATGGCTCTTTACAAGAAAGAGCTACTAGTTCCGATACCCTTCTAGCTGAAGTTATCGCAATCAAAAAGACCAGTTTTCTGGTCAAAAGAACCAGGGGAACCTGCCCCAGAGGTTCAAAAGGCTGTTTTTGTAAAACTGCAAACACCAAATTTAAGTCCCAAGGACACAATGGTGGCTTCACAGGCGGAAGCAAACCTAACATTCCTCAGATGAAGGTCTGAAGCAACTAATGAGAAGCAATCGGTTCCTGAAAGAAAACCGATAGAAGGCTGAAATTTGCCCTTTGATAGTGCTCAAGGCTAATTTCATATCTACCCCTGCTTGAAGAAAAGCTAGAATGCTCCCGATGATATATTTTTGGGGATGCCATTTCCTGGCTTCACACCAGGCAATGTAGGATTTCCAGGCCCTGTAATAATGGTTTCTAGAGACTGGTTTCCTATTGTTTATCAGCGTATGAACTGCAGGGCCAGATACACCCCGCTCCCTCAAGATTAAGGCTTCAATAGCCAAGCCGTCAACTTTAGAGACTGTACAGCAGGGTGGAATATCGGACCTTGAGAAAGTAGGTCCGGACACAGAGGAAGAGCCCAAGGCCTCATTACTGGCAACCTCTGGATTTGTGCATACCAAACCCTCCTCGGCCATGTCGGAGCTACCAGAATGACTGGTTTCCCCTCTAGCTGGATCCTGTGCAACAGACGTTGTACCAGCTGCACCGGAGGAAAGGCATAAATCAGGGAATACTTCTCCCAAGGAGTCACCAAAGCATCCACTCCGACTGCGAGTGGATCCCTGGTCCTGGACACAAATCTCTTCAACTTGTTGTTGAACCTGGATGCCACCAGATCTACATCTGGGACCCCCCAGCGTAAGCAGATTGATTGAAAAATCTTGGGATTTAAGGACCATTCTCCCCGGAAAAATCTGTTGACGGCTCAAAAAATCTGCCTGCCAATTCTCTATCCCTGGAATAAAAACAGCTGTCAGGCGTGGGACAAACCTCTATGCCCAGGACAGGATGATATCTACCTCTTTCTGGGCTGACTGACTTTGTGCCTCCTTAATGGTTGATAAAAGGCACAGCCGTGGCATTGTCGGATTGCACCCTGACAGGGTGACCCCAAAGTCTGGGCGTCCAGTATTTCAAAGCCCGACTGATTGCTAGGATTTACAGAATGTTGATGGGGAAACATCTCTCTACCCAAGACCATTTCCCCTTGACAGTGGATTCCTCCAGAACCGCTCCCGAGCTAGAGAGACTGGCATCTGTAGTCACCACTTTCCAAGTCACTGGAAGAAAGGATTTCCCCTCCAAATTTCTGGTTGACAACCACCAATTCAGACTCTGACGTACTCTTGGTACCAGAGACATGGACCAGTCCAGAGACTCTGAACCCTTCCGGTCCATGTAGACAGAATGTTGTTCTGTAAGGTTCTGGCATGGAATTGAGCATAGGGAACTACCTCAAACGTGGACACCATCTTCCCCAGTAACATCATGCAAAGATGTATAGAAGGATATCTCAGCCTTACTAAGGACCAAACCTGATCCTTTAGGTCTGTGACCTTTACCTTTGCCTGTACTGTGTCTACAAGAAGACCCAGATATTACAGATGCTGGACAGGCTGTAATGCTGACTTTGCCAAGTTCAGTATCCAACCCAGACATTCTAGGAACTGTACTGTCTGGAGGACATTTCGGCTTAGAGCCAAAGCTGATCGATCTATTAGTAATAGATCGTCCAGATATCCTATTACAGATCTCCCTCTGGACCTTAGAACAGCCAATACTGGACCTAAGATCTTTGTGAACACTCTTGGAGCTGTGGCTGACCTGAAGGGCAGGGCCACAAACTGAAAATGACGGTTTTCTATTGCAAAGCGTAGAAACCTTTGATTAGCCTGGAATATAGGCACGTGAAGATATGCATCCTTGATGTCTATGGATGCTAGAAATTCCTCTCCCTGCAGGGAGGCCATGACTGAACGAATTGACTCCATACGGAAAGAACAAACGTTCAGAAACTGGTTTAGATCTTTGAGATCCAGAATAGGTCTCACATCCCCGTTTTGGTTTGGGGATTAACAACAAGTTTGAGTAAAAACAACTGAACTTTTTGTTCTCCGGAAACCTCCCTCATCATTCTTTGAGCCTTCAGCTGGTCCGATGCCAGAAAGAGAGACCTTCTTTTTTGGGGATCTGTCGGTATACCTGACCTTATAAACCAAGGATATGGGAACACCCGAAAATTCCAGTTTATACCCCTGCAAAATGGTGGAGATAACCCAATTGTCCTGGATCGATGCCACCCAAACCTTTGAGAACTGAAGAAACCTTCCCCCCATCCAAGTGAGTGGTGGTGCACCTTCACAGAGTAGGCTTAGAGAAAGATTTGGCTGATCTCTGGGAAGAGGGCTTTTTCTGACCCTGCCCCAAAGGCTTGGTTCTGGAATCTGGACTCAGATCGTTGAGGCCGTCGCCACCATCTGGAATGAGAAGCACTGGTAGTCCGAATGCTAGGGACCTTAAAAGGATGCTTGCTCTTCCTTTTCACCAAAAAGGCGTTATCCCTGAAAAGGGAAGCTAGCCAGTAACTTTTTACATGGTAATTACGCAGAACAGCTCTTTAACCAAAGAATTCTGCGCATATGCACTGTCATCAGAGCAACTCGTTGACATTTGCCTTACAGAGTCCGTAAGAGCATCCACTGTGAAACAAAGTGCGAGGTAGATCTGACAGATCTTCCACAGACTCTCCTAGAGAAGGAACTGTCTTAGACACTCGCTTCATACGGTCTTTTAAAGATTGACACACTCCTATGGCCGCTACTGCTGGTTGTATCGCAGATCCTGCAGCGGCAAAGGAGGCTTTCAACAAAGATTCCAACTGCTTATCCGCTGGATCTTTAAAAACATGGGCATTATCTACAGGGCAGGTTAAACTCTTGTTAACCGAAGAAATGGCAGCATCCACGGTGGGTATATTCCATTTATTAGTAAACTTTTCTTCCATAGGATACAATAGTGAAAACCTTTTAGGAGGAACAAAAATCCTATCAGAATGATCCCAATCATTATACATTTCTTGCTCCAAGAACGGATGTATGGGATACGTCCAAGGACTATGAGGAGGGCGCAATCAGCCTAGAGAGGAAAAAGAGACTTCAGCTGTCTCTAAGGGTGAAAATTTGTATCCAGACCAGACCATTTCAGTAAGAGACTGAATTAACAATCTCTAGGCTTGAGAGGCTGATACTGCCTCTGACCCTGACTCCCCAGAAGAGGAAACCTCAGCTTGACCTTCCATAGGGTCACCATCAGCTACATCTTTCACATCCTCTGCCCAATCCTGAAGTGATTCAGGGGGTGGCTCAGATTAGAGTTTCCTCCCTCCTTATGATGCTGCAAACATGTGAGCAATCCTACCCTCAAGGCTGGCTAATACTGATGCCAAATCGTCCTTAGTGACGTAGGTTGCGGTAGAAGTGCTTGGAGTAGCTACTATGCCCGACAACCGTAATGGCTCAGATTGGCTAGTTGCCTCTGGCTTCTCAGAAGGAGTAGACACAATGAAAGCACAGCTAGGACCTTCAAGCCCTGATGGTGGCATCACAGTGCTTCTTCCAACTGTGCACCCCCCAGCTCTTTTTCGGGCAGACATTGCTTTATAGTAAGACAAACTTGAGGTACTAACTTAAGTGTACTCAAGGCTTGCGCCAAGCTTCTACAGCTTATCGCACACAGCACTGATTATCCCAAGATACAGGACCTGTTTGTGCCAGTAACATACACCCACAGTAACTCACGCAACCCAGCTGCTGCTGCTCTGTCCCCTTCAGCCTCTGACAGAGGCTAGCGCGTGTAATGTTCTGGTACCTTTGGTACCCTAATTCCACTTTTCCTAAGTGTATGCGCCCCACCATTCTCTTTTGGTAAGGTGCGCATACACCTTTAAGACCGATGCTGTCATCACTGAGCGCCGCTGGAGGGGCTATTTCAACCTCTGGCGGTCTCACTCACATGTTCGTTCAACGCCGCATAATCTGCCTTGAAGCTCTCATGCTTGCAAGCATACCTCGCTTTTGGAACCACGCTGCTGATCCCTATATCCCGCTACCGGATCATCCGCTCTTGCCGAACCTCTCCTCTACTACATTGCTACTAGTGATAAGTACCCCACAGGGGAAACCTCTATAACCTTCATACTAAAGCTTACACTATCTAGCTCTGCATACTAAGGACTATTACTACATCTGCATTAACTAAGATTGCTAGCTCTTGAGCCTAATACCATCTGCTCTTGCACTGGGTTGGTCTATCCTGTATGTTCACCTGCTACTCTATCATCTGCTACCATACATGATCACTTAACCTATCTGCATCCCATCTGCTACTATCTTATTTTCAAGAACATTCCTTTCAAGTGTCTGTCATCTACCATCTCTACCCAACCTGTCTCTTCAGCCTATCATCACTATATTACTATACATATAAGTCACTCTAGGAACATCTTATTGAGTGTGTGTATCTACTTGCTGAATTGGAAACTATCCACACATGATGAGTCTTGGGAGTTGGGATTGGTGTCTCAGCGTTTCTCTACATGACTACTGAAGTGGAATATTTCTGCAGCTGTAAATCCACATTATACATAAAACGCAGGAGCGTTACAGCGCGTTGGAAACAGTTCCTTCTAAATTGCGCCCATTTATGCTGTATGGCGCATGCGCGGCATGGTACGTGGCGTCCTCGTGCGCGCCAATTGCGGTCAAACACGCCCCCCATGTAGCGTACGTCTGTTTTAAAAAGCGAAGGTTCTCGCGCGCGTGAATGGGCCTTCGCCACAGACACGCTATCAAGGCCAGAGACAAACCTGCGGGCGCTTATGCGCCAAGGCGAAAACAGCAACCACATGGGGTGAGAGCAGCTTAGGCTGAATTTTTTTCAGGTGATCAGCCCAGGGCAAGAAAACTTACCGTTAGTTCACCGGTAACGGCTTTTCTCTTCAATCCTTCCAGGACGGCCTACATTTGGGAGATTGTGGCTCCGCCTCACAGGAAACACAACTAATTTGCAGCTGTTTAAAAGGGTCCCACCCATCCTTAGCTCCAGTAATAGGAAAGTAGTTTCCAACCGAACTTTAAGGAATATAGTCAATCAAACAGCTACATATAAATACATATACATTTATATATACATATTCTTTTAGAACTCACCACCACATAGGGCGGGAAGTAGGCCGGCCGTCCTGGAAGGATTGAAGAGAAAAGCCGTTACCGGTGAACTAACAGTAAGTTTTCTCCTTTCATCCTTCCAGGACGGCCTACATTTGGGAGGATGATAAAGGAATCCATACTGGCCTACCTTAGGGCGGGACCACTGCCTGTAAAACCTTTCTGCCAAAGGCAAGGTCTTGTTGCGACAGTACTTCCACACGATAGTGCTTTAGGAAGGTATCTTGACTGGACCAAGTGGCAGCATGGCGGATCTGTTCCCAGGATGCTCCGGCTTTTTCGGCCCAGGAAGTTGCCATGCCCCTTGTGGAATGTGCCTTTAGAGTTGTTGGTGTGGGGGTACCTGACACCTTATATGACATACTAATGGCTTGTTTAATCCACCTAGAGATTGAGGGTTTTGATGCTTGTAAACCCTTCCTTGGTCCAGAATGCAGAACCAACAAGTGACTAGATCTTTTAAAACTCTTGGTTCTTTCTAGATATGCTAGAAGGCATCTTCTAACATCTAAGCAATGGAATTTTTCTTCTTTTGCACACTTAGGTTTCTCACAAAATGATGGGAGAACCATCTCTTGATTCTTATGAAAAGATGACACTACCTTGGGCAGGTACAGTGGATCTGGTTTAAGAATCACCCTGTCTTGGAGAATTCTCATAAAGGGTTCTTTTATGGATAAGCTTTGCAAATCTCCCACTCTCTGGCTGTGGTGATTGCTAACAAAAAGGTTAACTTAATAGACAAAATATTTAAACTAATTTTGTTTAAAGGTTCAAACGCATCACTAGATAATGCCTCTAGTACTAGCGTTAAGTTCCAGGCTGGAACAATAGTTCTGTTAATTGGAGACACCCTTCTCCGAGCCAACAGAAATCTTTTAATTAAAGGTTCTTGGGCTAACCTTTTGTCTAAAAAAACAGAAAGTGCCGCTATCTGTACTTTAAGGGTGTTCACCGCCACCCCCTTATCTACCCCATCCTGTAAAAAATCCAGGATCCTTGGGGTTGAGGCAGAGGAATCCTTCTTCTGACTCTGCCAAGTACAAAAAGTTTTCCAGATTTTGGAATAAATTTTTCTAGTTACTGGCTTTCTACTAGAAAGGAGGGTCTCAATGACTCTGTCTGAGCATCCTTTTTCTTTTAATATTTGGCGTTCCCTATCCAGATTGTTGATCTGGGGTGAATCAGAGTTCCTTGTAGTGATAGATCTAGTATTTTCCGAGGTACTGTCACTAATAGAGACACCAGGGTTGCAAATCACATCGTTTTTGGCTACCCAGGCGTGACTCGGATGAGGCGTGGTTGCGACCATCCTTGAACTCTTGATATTGAATTCTGTAGTGGAAAGGCATAGGTTAGCTTGAAAGGCCCAGGTATTACTGGGGCCTTCAAGCCCAGCATATCCTTCTGTACTATCAGAAGGGAGAACTGCTCTACTTTTTGGCTCTGCTGCGTGACAAAAATGTCCACTTCTGATTGCCAAATTTATTGGACCAGGTGTTAGAGAATTATGGGGTTCAGTTCCCATTCTACCTGTTGGATGAGATGGTAACTGATTCCCAGTAGATCTGCTGGTTTTATCCAAATCCACATATCGTCCAGACACGGGACCAAACTTTGGCCTAGTAGGTACAGAAGACCTACTACCTTGACCCAAATTTTTATAAAGATCCCTGGATTTGCTGCCAAGCAAAAAGGAGAAGCTCTGGGCTGTCCACGTGCAGCCCCCTCTTCTGTAACTATGGTGAATCTGAGGACTACTTGATGTTCCCCGTACCTTGGAACATGTAGGTAAGCATTTCTTACACCCAACATTGTCATATAGACATTTTGGTACAGATTTTTTCTGACCATGAACTTCTGTTCTATTTTTAAGGGACAGGTCATAGTTAAATTTGGTACCAGTTGCGAGACCAACTCCAATTGGTACCCTTCCCGATGCAGAAAGTAGGGACTGGCAGAGATGTTTTCCCATTGGGAAGCAAAATGGGTCAGTCTGCCCCCTACGCTGACGTCAGTTAGATTCTTTAGGTTTAGGCCCAGGTTTAAGGAACAACAAATTGTCCCCTTGTTTTCCTTTTCCAGAGCCTTTCTTCCTGGCCTTAAACGGTCTTTTTTGATTCTTGCCTTGGAAGTTTCGAAAGGAATATCTTCCTGATTTGTCCTTTCTCTTGGTGGGGAACTTTTTCCCCCTTTTCTGCAGATCTGGACAAGGTATCATCAAGTCCTGAACCGAACAGTAATGAACCTTCAAAGGGCAGGGCACAAAGTCTTACTTTGGAGTTTGTATCACCTTCCCAAGCTTTGACCCAAAGTGCCCTTCTAGCAGAATTTACTAATGCTGCTGTTTTAGCAGATGCTGTTAATGACTCCACAGCTGCGTCTGCCAAATAGGATGCAGCTTTACTAATCATGTTTAAGAAATCTATCAGATCTTGTGATCCTGCCATACTGCGGACACGTTTTAACAGTCCCTTAAGC
Organism: Pelophylax lessonae; assembly: GCF_965119305.1. NCBI lineage: Eukaryota > Metazoa > Chordata > Amphibia > Anura > Ranidae > Pelophylax > Pelophylax lessonae. The sequence goes on from NC_138771.1 coordinate 497,365,908, forward strand.
CAAAAGTCTGTATTCCTGGCCATACAGGTATCAGCTAAGGCTATAGTTGTATTATATGCATTAGAATCCCAGGCCTTACTTAATACGGATTCAATCCTGCGATCCATAGGATCTGTAATATGCCCGGCATTTTCAAAGGATAAATCTGTTCCTTTTGATAACTGTGCCAGGGGAGCATCAAGTTTAGGATTTTTTGTGAATACCTCCAATTCTTGAGGCTCAAAGGGAAACCTTCTTTTCCAGTTTTTTGGTCTGGATAAGGCATGTGTAGGCACTTTCCATTCCTGGTGTATTATGTCTTTTAATGACTGGTGAATGGGAATGGTTCTGTACTGGGCTTTCCCCAAGCCCTTGTACACTTTGTCTTTGCAAGAAGACTTCTTTGCCGGAATAGGAATTTCTTCAGTGTTATATACCACTTTAAGAAGACCCTGCATATATTCCAAGGAAAAAAGATTTTTAACTTTTTCCCCTTCACTGTTATTTTCTGAGTCCTCCTCTGAACTAAAATGGTCTCTTCAATAACTAGAACCTTCTTCTGGATCCTCTTGTTCCCTAACTTGAGTTGAGGGAATGGATAGAGAATCTTCCCAGAGAGATGGGTGTCCCCTTGACCACCCACCGTCTTGGGAGGACTCATTATCTGCTCCTTCCCTGCTGGGACTAGAGGGATAGCTGCTGTAGCCTTAAAGGACTGTACTGTAGCTACCATTTCCTCCCTCATAGATTTAAGCAAATCTTTCATTAGGTCCTGCCCTGCCAATTTATTAATGCAAGTCTGACATAAGGGCTTTGTGTAAGATTTAGACAACCTAACCCTGCATTCCCCACATTTTTTAGTTGAGGATAAGGGTCTGGCAGGGGCTTCCTGTGCCGGTGGCGTACCTGTGACAACACATGAAAAGACAAGAAGAGAGGACACCATGAAGCGACATAACCTTCTTGCCTACCACTACGGCAATATACAGGAAAAAGCATGGCATGGCATACCTGTCACATAATAGACAGCAGTCGGCCGCCATCGGTATCACTTACCCGATCCTGTCGCCACCTGCGTTGCCGCTTTCTCCCCTGTAAGGATTGCGGCTGCTTGTGTCTCTTTCTAGGGCTTCCGCCCTCTCGGAGTCGGAGAGTCAGCCATGGTAGTACCGAGTTCGCTCCGATCCGGCGTCTCCTCCACGCTGGGTTTCTTCCGGGAGTCAGCCGCTCCGCCCCTTCTGCCGGAACTTCCTGTCTCCATAGCGAGGCTTGGGGCCTTCCTGCAGAGACCAGCAGGACTTCAGGTATGAGGGACCTTCACCACAAGGCAAACCGCACTACCTGGTATGTTTAGCGACCTGAAAGCTCCTTTTTCCAAGGACACAGCTAGGGAGGAACCTGCTATTAGGCCGACCGAAGCTGCCTTCCAGGGGTACCGTCTTGGCCAGCTATTTGCCTCAGGTTAGTAAAAAAACAAACGTTCCGATGTGAGGTTGGAAACACAACTGAACTGGAGCTAAGGATGGGTGGGACCCTTTTAAACAGCTGCAAATTAGTTGTGTTTCCTGTGAGGTGGAGCCACAATCTCCCAAATGTAGGCCGTCCTGGAAGGATGAAAGGAGAAAACAGTGTGATAACAATTAGGCAAAGAAATAATGTTTTAAACAAACTTTGCATCAATCCCACAAATACACAAGCTCATATACATAGCTTTACCATCCACAGTCTCCTGCACACATAGGTTTGTCACAGCTGATACCTATGAGGTTTATCAGCACAGGGTGAAAACAGTGTGTCAGAAAAACAAGCACAGAAATAATGCTTAACACGATGTATTTTGCATAATTTAAACATCCCTAGTCACATGCAAACATTGGTTTGTCACAGCGGATACCTATTAGGTGATCAGCACAGGATGAAAACAGTGTGTCAGAAAAAACAAGCACAGAAATAATGCTTAAATGGATGTATTTTGCCTAGGCTTAACATCCAAAATCTTATGCAGAGACTCACATAGCACTCGGTCTCTGGTATCTTTTAAAGGGAACAGTGCATAAAATATTAACAATTTGCAATTATGCCAGCAATTCTTACCTTCAAGGTTTGCTGTATGTGTAAATATTTTAAACTGGACTCACCAGTCCTGCCACAGGATTCTGTTTTGAAGCAGGAATTCAATCTTCACCTATCACGGTGAGCTTTGTCTTGGCGACCTTCAAGTACTGGGTCCCCTTGTTTTAGAGGGGCCACGGCTTTGGACCTGTAGAGCACCCTGCACAGAGCGCCTTTGGGGTTTGGTATTCCAAGGGTCTGGATCCAAGGGTCCAGCGCCTAAAAAGGACAGGATTACAGGCAAAACCTTGTATCTGCTTCCCGAGGCTCAGGTACCATCTTTTTAGTCCATTGACTGTTTTAGATGGATCTGATCGCTAACTCCTTAGATTCAGTGATCTTTAATCGGGGTATGTAGCATATCTTCTTTCTTCTTTGAAGAGAAATGTGGAGAGAGACTCTCCTCAGTGACCACTACCTTTAGACACTGGCGAAAAAAATTAGGTACTTCCTGTGTAGGAGAGGTTATACAGGGGGGCATCCTTTCTGATTGGTTGCCAGTGTCCTTCACCTGTAGGTGGCTATATAACCCATATGTTATGATTTATGGCTCTGTGTCCAGTGATGTACGAAAAGGAAAAAAATGTTTTGGCTGGAGACACAATTTGAATCTAAAATCAATTTTGATTTTATTTTGCCTTCTCTGGTTCATCAATATAACATTGACATTTTTAAATAAAACCTTTCCATTTTCATTACATAATTTTAGACCCAGTGATCTTATCAGTGGATCTATGTGCTTGTCTATGCATTTCTGGCAGGTCAAGGCTGGTGAAAAGTGGCCAGCAGGGGTACATAGCTTCCTGTAAACATCACACCACCCTGACTCAGTGCTCCTTTCAAGAACCCACAGCTCTGAACGGAAGCAGTAAGCTGGCTCTTGGTAGAAGTTATGCAAATATCAAAAAGCCTTGATGGCGTGGACGTCAGTTTGGAGGAAACAATTTGAGTACAGGAGAGGAGCCTACACAACTGTGCAAGTCTGAAGGGAAGGCTCGAGTTTAGCTTTAGGGATGGCATCTCATGGCTAAACTAGCAGTTGATAAAGCTGGCCAGAAGTTCTAAATCCTGAACATTTGTTCCGCCTAATAATGCCAATCTGCCTGGTCTTTTTTAATTCGATCATTGAAAAAAAAAAAAAAATAAATAAATGTCAGGAACAAAAAAAAAAAAAATCCACCACCCGATACTATTGAAGAAAACTTTTACAATCATGATACAAGCACACTAGGACATCACAATGCGATCAAACGTAGCAAGGAACTTTCCATGTCATGTGACCCTATTTTCATTCAAAATGACTGCAAGCATCACCGCACACAAAGTAATAATATGAATGAAATTTAGAGTCTTTCAATTGTCTCATAACTTGCACACATACCTATACAGAAGTCATTTCATCCGCACCAACAGACAAGACTACCACAGAATCATGTGGATGGTACCTGGAGCTGCTGTGAGCTGTCGGTAAGATTGTCCTCCCTCCTTCGTGCCTCCTCCAAAAGCTGCGCGTTCTTCTTCTTTTCCACTTGCTCCTTGTGCTTTAATGTTGCCACCTTTTTATTCTGATCTTTAATTTGCCTGGAAAAATTAAAAAATACCGAAAGATGAAGTGATAGAAGAATGCTTATGAAAGAAGATGTAAACTCTAATTGGATAATATTTTGTTTACTCTGTCTATAATAAACAATTGATTAAAAAAATTTAAAATCCTAACATAAAATCCTGTTTTTTCATCATCCTCTATTACATCTCAGTGCATGATGATCTTCTGCAGCCATTTTCTATCTACATATACTCCAGCAATGGTTGCACAGTATTTCTTTGAAAGTGAAGGTTGTTGATGGTGACCACAGTGGGCAATTCCTGCGGAACATGCATTTGGTTGGCCACTTGTAGTCCCCAACTGGGAGACAGTGTTGTCTTTCGATAGCAGGAAGTGCCTGAACAAGTTACTTCATGGCGGGATCACCAGGGTTTTTTTTTTTCTTTTTTTAAATGAAAACTGCAAATCTAAAAAGATTGAAAATTAATATAACATGTAAAGGTTTGATGGTTTGGTTTACATATACAGACAGATGTTCCAAAATTAAAAGTCAGCAACAATGAAAACTGTAGCTGCTGACTTTTAATAAACAGACACTTACAAACCATCAGTTTTGCGGAAACGCACTGCAGTTCATTTAACATGATTTCTTATGGGTTAACCTGATTTCTTATATGTTCACAGCTGTGCGTTTTCCATTGGTGCGTTTTTTGGAGACGGCCAGGGACTTTTTTGCCCGCAGCAGGTTGTGTTTTTGGATCCATAGACTTTAATGGAATGCATTTCCGATGCATTTTTTCTGGTTTCTCCTGCATGACAACGGACACATCCCAAAAACGCAAAATGCATGGAAAATGCATAAATAAATGCAAATGAAAAAAAATTCAAACGCACAAGGAAAACACATTAACCACAACCTACATATGTGTGACCCTAGCCTTACCTATCCAAGGATCCAGAAATGTCCTCCCCGGACCAATTCTTTATCGATCATGGGGTCCCTCGCGCTACCACCTTAACTGTGGGCAGCCGGCTGTGACTGCTTGCGGCTTCACAGCCAGTTGCCCCCTGAACATGCGTGAGCTGCACTGCACTTTGTGACTAGTTCTGTAGCCTAATGACATGTCCCAGAAAGCTGCGGGGAGATTGAGAATTTACACACAGATGGTCTAGGCGATCCACTCAGAAGTGGGAGTGGGTACCTGTCAAAACTAGGTACCTGCTTTCCCATGCAAAAAGAAAAAAAAAATACAAATGTGACAGGGGGAATGGAGCAGAAGAGTGGAACTTTTTGGGTTAAGCTCTGCTTTAAAGAGAGTTTTCCACCTTCAAGTAGGCCTGCCAATAATTTCAAGGTCAAAGGCTGGGTTAAAGCTGCAGCTGATGGACTAGAGTGAGTAGAATGTTCAAAGCAGCTGTTCATGATTTGTACAGCGGTCGTGGTGGGAGGGGTGGATTTTTAAGAATGGTTAGACTTCAGCTTTTCTTTCACTTTAAAGTGATTGTAGAGGCAAAAAGTTTTATTTTTATTTTTTTTACCCATTTTTAACACATTCTCTGCCTGAAAGTAAAAAAAAAAACAAAAACTTCTGTATTTAGGTCCCCCGCCCAATACTTACGTAAGCCAGATCTTGAGCCAGTGCTGGGCCCAAGAGCAGTGGATCTCTCCTCACTGGCATGGAGGCAATAGTGGGTGCCATTGGCTGTGAGGAGAGAGCAGAGGGCGGGGTGTGTGTCAATGAACACACAGAGCCCGGCTCGGGTTCGAGCCCACACGAGTGCCCCTAGAGCAAGCAGCTTGCTCTGGGTGCACTCAGAAGGGGGGAGGAGCCAGGGGCACTGGTGGGAGGCTCTAGAAGAGGAGGATTGGTGCGGTTTTATGAAAAATCATTACACAGAGGAGATAAATATGACGTTTTGTTATTTTTAAAAGAAAATTTCCTTTACAATCACTTTAAGGTCCCTTTAAACAAATTTGCATGCAAATAATATTTCAGTGATATCCACTGAAAAAAAAAAAAAAGAAGAGGATGACCAAAATGGAAAAAAAGCTGCCAAATATAATTGTAAAAATGTTGATGTAATTGCAGATGTGGAGGGGGGATTTAAAAGAGGTAGTGTTAAAAGGTTTGCAGCACAAAGCCGGCTGATGGAAAGGCCTCATTGTGTGGTTTGGATAAAGGACACAGGCCGTGACTTTGGTCCAATCTAAGTAAAATTTAGCTGACATGGACACATATAACCAAGCCTCTGGACGAAGATCAGGTCCCGTGTCCTCTAACCACTCAACACGTGCTGGGGAGGATATGCAGGCCTCTAATTTAGACAACGTAAGGAGAAGCCATAAATACTCATTTCCTAACGAGGCAGGAATAGCACAACTGAGAATTATGTCTGTATCAGGATAAAAAATGAGAGAGGGAGCAATAAAGAGAGAGGGGATAAAAAAAAAAAAGACTTTTTTAAAGTCTTCCCACCCAGAAGAAAGCCACTTGGATGCTAGTTTCTCTTTGAGTCTATGAGTGGCCACAATTGGGCAGATGATTCAAGAATAGGGATTGCAAAACACCATCCTGTTCTTGAACAATCTGAGTGGCACTTGGACCTGAATGATGTTCATACAGATTTAGGACTGATGAAATAAATGAAAGTACAGTGAAAACTTTGAGCCTTTTTTTTTCATAAGAAAAGGGAAGGTGGGCTAAGATGGAGAATTTATACCAGTTACAACCAGTGATCAGATTCAATTGTTACCAGCACCCTGCACAAACAAACTGACACAAGTGATGCTTCATAAAGATAGGGGTCTAAAAAGATTTAGAGACAAAACAAGGAAGAGATGAGAAATGGAGGGGAAGGAGGAGAAGGAAAAAGAGAGGAAGGGAAAGAGCAAGAGAAGTGGGGTGGGGGAGAGAAAGGGAAGGAAGGAAGGAGGGAGGGAAGGAAGAAAGGAGGTAGGCAGGGAGGGAGGTAGGAAGAAAAGGAAGCAGGGAGGCAGGCAGGCCGGGAGGGGAGGGAAGGGTGGGTGGGACAGAGAATATAGGGAGTGAGAAAGGCATGATAAGAACATAAAAAGAAAGAGGCAAGAGAGGAGAAAGTGGAAGGAGAGTAAAGAAAGAGAAAAAGAGAGAGAGAGAGACATAAAATCAAGAAGAGAAGGAAGCCCCTTAGACATCTTTCACACTGGTCTCCTGTGTTTTTTTTTAAATGCAAGAGAAATTGATCTGGTTTTTCATTTCCCTTTTTTTCCCACTTTTGAATATGTGTTTTCATGTGTTCATTCATTGTGGCTAATTTGCCCCTGGATGCATATATTTCTATTTTTTTTAATGCAACTAAACTGAATGCACTTGCTCTCAAGTAGCATCTCACTGCATGCATTATACCATTTAAAATCATTACTGTATGTAAACGCTTTCAGAAATGTCCTGTAGAACCATATAAATCACATAAATGTCATTGCCGGTTTGAATGAAAGCTTACAGCGGGTACAATTTATTTATATTGCAATACCAGAGTGCTGTACAGCAAAGTTTAGTAAAAAACCCTTTTAAATGCTGGCATGGTTTTTCTTTAAGGGTAAATGAATGTGCATGTTATCACATGCACAATGTAAAGGATAAAAGGACCATTAGACTTTTATTTATTTTTTATAATATAACATAAGAAAATGACCGATCAACAGAATATAAACTAATAATTATAAAGCAAGCAGAGGGCAATGCAAGGGTTAGGGGATCTGTAACCTCATAGCAGAGAGTTCAAACACTGCAGTGGTTTGCCTGTCACCTGGTCCTCGGGGACACAAAAGCTTTGCTGATGGGTCTTGGAATCATCCAGGGAAGCCGGGCCCATTCAAACAGACAATGGCCCGTCAGAGCATTCACAGCCTGGACAATTGCATCAACACACTGACTCTGTGCCTTTTTTGTGCAGGTAAGCCCGAACTCAGCACTAGCTGCTGGAAAGCCGCGCTGACAAGGCAAACCCTGGACTCTAGTGCATTGATCCTAGAGAGTGAAGCTTGGTATACGGACCATTCAAGAGCACCGGTTACTTCCCACTGCCAAGTTCTAACTAAACCACCTACAATCGGAAGGTTAAAGTTTGTCTCCAGCGAAAACGTATTTTCCGTTTTGGATAAAGTAGGGAAAGGTTAATGGCTTGTTCACACCACCAGTTGCACTAAATGTACAGATGTTTTGTGTGCTGCGTGGAAACAATGTGGATGACTGTGTCGCACCAGGATGCACTAAAAAAGTACTACATTCAGTACTTTTTTCAGAGCACAAAAACAGAACATCTCATAGGGAACAAGGTCAGTAGATCTAACAGATTGTACAGTCAGATTGTTAGAAGTGTAGTGAGTTTAAGCTCATCTCTAGTTACAAGCAAAGGACGTGAGAAGGGTCATTAGAGTAACTACAACTACTGTTTAAAAAAAACAACATCCTGCTTGTTTTATTAATTGAGAGATCTAGCATCACACTGAGATATTATGAAACACTGAACTCCAATCTTTCTCCAGATAGGTCCCCTTTGAACCCAGGAGCAATGAGTTAACAGAGGAATTAGATGGTTGCGGTCATTATTGTGCCTCCCGGTGTGAGTTTTATCAGTTATTGAGGTTTGGGCGTCAACCAAAGAATATGAGTTGACAGCCAGGGAGAAACCATGAGCCAGGGAGAAACCACGAAGATAACAGACCGATTCAAGTATGGCCAGGCCTGGCGGATGTTATATTATTATCCTAACCAGTGTTTCTCGGGAAAGAGGAGACATTATGGGAGTTTTAATTCTCACATGATTAAACTATGGAGGACTTAACAACATAGTGGATTTGGCGTTGCAGACAACACAGCAAAAATATTGAGGAGCGACATGTTCTGGGACCACCAGGAAATGCAAGTATACCAATAAGCAGAGTTGTCAAAATTCGGCTTTGAATGTCCAGAAGCTATGACTTAATCATTCCAGAAGAATAAATAATGGAATCCATTTTGTTTACATAAAACAATACCTATCGCCCAACTACAGTTTTTCAGTTTCATACAGTGGGGCAAAAGCAATAGAACCTTAGCAAGTTTATTTTAATCAAAGGTTCAAGCAAACTCTGTGTACCCTTTATCAGGGTTTATTGTTTAAGTAGAATACAAACAATTTAGAGTCTGTATCTTGGAGTCACAAGGTTGTTATTCACTATGGCCATATCAATCAGAAGCTGGTTGTTGCAGGTATACTAAACGCATTATACGTTATCCAACAGAGCCAGGAGTGTCAGAAAGCATCAGGAGTAACCATAAGCTTATAGCAAAACTGTTCAGCAGCTCTGATTAGCATTGAACAATCCGCTGATTAGAGCTATTCAACTAAAAATGTATCCCCCCTCCACCAGTGCTTCTGACATTTCCTCCAGTTTTCCGCTCCACATACCCCACCGCCACTCGAATTACCCCTTCCCATTTCAAATTGATCCCCGGAGCACCGATTCTTTCTACCCCCATCCCCCCAGCACCAATCCGGGGGGGGGGGGCACTAATCCACTGTGGCTTTCGTGCAGCTGCCACCTTCCTCTTCTCTGTCCACCCACCAGCTTTAGGTGCTGCAGGAACCCAATACAGGGACAATACTGTATGCATATCCCCCGTCCCGCCATTCCAACCTGCCCCTGAAGTGAACCCCCCACACAGTTCACCTGTGTTTACTATGCTTCAGTTTGTAAAGGAAAAGGAGTCTCTATACAAAGACTCTATTCATTCATATGCATTGCATCTGAGGCTGCAGAGAAAGGGACTGAGGACTAGGTCTTTATTCCCTTTCTGTGCCTCAAAAAATGGACATCAGGGATCCATTTAGACCTTTGATATCTCAACAAAACCCCCCTCTACCACCCCCCCCTCCAAAAAACAATGACAAAATATTAAAAATAAAATTGTAAAAAAAAAAACCTTGTTCACACAGGGCATACTAAAGCATACACTCCTGACAGGTGTTCCATGTATTCCTTTGCAGGCAGTCAATAGGGATGTAGCAACTGCATGAACAATTTGACATCCATGTGTGTCCAGGTCTCTGAGCTTACACTGTCTGCGTTTGGGGCAGTACACCCAAACCCACAGGCATGTCACATTGGAAGCAGCAAATGTGCCTATGCAGCCGCTGCATCCCAATTTACATTAATGGGGATGCATGGAACATCTATGCATCCCTGTGCAGATATGCACAGCCCTCTATGGGCATACACTTTAGTGCACCTCATGAACGCGGCCTTAGTAGGAATCTAACCACTTGCCAACCGCTCACGTTGAGGGAACTGCGGCAAAGTGGCTCGTTAACGTCCAGCGACGTAGACCTACGTCGCTAGACAACGCCCCATTTCAGCGGCGCGCCGCCGGAGGCACGCTCCCGCTGTATTCAGACACAGCGGGAGTCGGGCCAGGGGAGGTCACCGCCGCTCTTCCTCGATCATCTGGGATTGAGTGCGGAAATCCGCCCGCTTGTGTAAACAAAGTGGGCGGATCTCCTATGTGACAGACAGTCACAGATTAAAGGATTCAGCATAGCTGAACCTGCGATCTGTGTCTGTGTCACACAATCCCCTCCCCCCACACGTCAGTAAGCATGAGGCATACAATTAACCCCTTGATCACCAATAAAGTTAACCCCTTCCCTGCCAGTGTCATGATTACAGTAACAGTGCATATTTATAGCACTGATTACTGTAGTAAAGTCACTGGTACCCCCAAAAGTGTAAAAAATGTCAGTTAGGGGTCCGATCCGTCTGCCGCAATCCTGCAAAAAAAAAAAAAAATCGCAGATCGCCGCCATTACTAGTAAAAAAAAAAATAATAAAAATGACAAATCTTGTCAAAACTAACCATAGTTAGTAAACGCAATAACTTTCGCGCAAACCAATCAAAATACGCTTATTGTGATTTTTTTTACCAAAAATATGAAATATGTAGCAGAAAACAAACTGGCCTAAAAATGTTAAAAAATTTTGATTTTTTAATTTTTTTTAAGAATGTTATATATCAGAATGTAAAAAAATGTTTTTTTTTTTTTTCAAAAGTGTCGCTCTTTTTTCAAAAATTAAAAATCGTACAGGTAATCAAATACCACCAAAAGAAAGCTCTATTTGTGGGGAAAAAAAGGACATTTAATTTGGGTACAGCGTCGCATGACTGCGCAATTGTCCGTTAAAATAAGGCAGTGCCGAATCGCAAAATATAGCCTGGTCAGGAAGGGGGTAAAATCTTCCGGTCTTAAAGCGGTTAAAAATACGCTCATTGAGGATTTTTTTGTCAGACATGTAGCTAAATACATTTTGGCCTAAATATATGACAAAAATGTAATATATTGGATATTTTTTAACTGTCAAAGTAGAAAATGTCAATTTTTTTGCAAAATTTTCGCTATTTTTTTATTAATATCGCAAAAAATGAAAAACGCAGAGGTGATCAAATACCACCAAAAGAAAGCTCTGTTTGTGGGGAACAAAGGACGTAAATTTCGTTTGGGTACAGGGTTGCATGATTGCGCAATTGTCAGTTAAATTCGCGCAGTGCCAAGTTGCAAAAAGTGGCCTGGACGTAAAGCAGGAAAATCCTCCGGTGGTAAAGTGGTTAATAGAAATGTTGTAAGTTATGTTATGTTTGTGTGCATTAGTAACACAAGTACTAGTGTATTTTTAGTGAAACTAGCATTTTGATAAACATTTGCACAACTATGGCAGGGTCTAAAAAATCTGTAGCACATTTTTTTCATTCTACAGGTCATGTGCTTTCAGAAAATGTATGATTTGGGGGGTCTTTTACAAACTCTGAAAGCTGTAAGTGAAAAATGGAAACACCTAGATTTTTTAGAATAAATGGTTTTAATTCACAGTTTTGGGCACCTTTGTCACCATTTCACAAAAAAGTGAAATTTAAAATTTACAAATATAAGTTAATATTTAATTTAGAACAGTTTTAGCTTTTATATTTAGTAGGAATTTAGCAGGAATTTTGAATGTTTTGCCATATATGTATCCACTACTAACGATTTTAGTGCATTTTTTAGCGCAAATAGCAATTTGATAAACATTTGTGAAACTATTGCAGGTGTTCCGTGAGAATTACCTACCCGTGAGAAAAACCTACCCCTCGTCACTTCCGGTACTCCGCACTGTATGTAATGCAGCGGGTACATTAAAACAGCTGTGCTGAAATACGAGTCATCTCCGCTCCTGTCCCGGTCACTTCCCTGCTCTCGGATAGTAAATATAAAAGCGGCGGCGGCTGTATGAAAACATAAATCACGGAGCCGAAAGCCGCTTTTATATTTACTTGCCGAGAGCAGGGAAGTGACCGGGACAGGTGCGGGGATGACTCGTATGTCAGCACAGCTGTTTTAGGTAAGTGCCGCGTCGGTAGGTTTTTTTCACGGTACACCGTGATCGTTTTATACTAGTGCGCATGCGCACTAGTAAGCTCCTCTGTTCTGCCATTAGGTATCCGGCGCTCTGAGCATGCGCACTGCTGCGCTGCTCAGTTGCTTCTGGCCGGAAGTGACGAGGGGTAGGTAATTCTCACAGGGTAGGTAATTCTCACGGAACACAGGGCCTAAAAAAATCAGTAGCACTTTTTTATCCTACAGGTCATGTGCTTTCAGGAATTGTATAGTTTTGGGGGTCTTTTACAAACTCTGAAAGAAGTAAGTGAAAAATTATAATTTCCAGATATTTTGAGTAAAAAAGGCGCAATTGAAAATCTACAAATATTTGTTATTTCGTAACTCAATACAGTTTTAGCTTTTATATCTAGTAGGAATTTATCAAGAATTCTTTACGTTATGCCATGTACATGTACAGTATCTCACAAAAGTGAGTATACCCTTCACATTTTTGTAAATAATGTGACAACACTGAAGAAATTACACTTTTCTACAATGTAAAGTAGTGAGTACAGATTGTATAACAGTGTAAATTTGCTGTCCCCTCAAAATAACTCAACACACAGCCGTTAATGTCTAAACCGCTGGCAACAAAAGTGAGTACACCTCTAAGTCAAAAAATAATTGAACAAGCTGAAGTTAGAAGCTGATTAGTTACCATACACAGCTGCACCAGATCCTAGGTGCTCTAGTTTTAGTAAATCTCCCCCACTGTCCTGAATTCCTGTCCTGAAAAATCAATCCCTCCGCCAGTGTTGCCAACTGTTAGTATTTTACTGCCAGCCAGTAAACAACAGGAGCTTTTCTCCTGCCAGTAAATGCCAGTAACAGGAAAAAAGTGCCAGTAAAAAATATGTCTGACACTGCTCGGAATTGTGCATACGCAGTTCTGGTCTGGAGCAGGCCAAAACCATCTACGTGCCTGTGTTCAGGAGGCGCCGGCGGGGATGCCTGAGCGTGTCTTGTGATGTCAAGGGAACAGAGCGGCGCGACCGGACTCTTGTGTGTGGGTCGTGTGCGGGTCTGCAGGTCAGGAGTAAGGCAAGCTGGGAGCGGCACTGTCAGTGCTGTTTGGACTGGAATGGACTAAAGGGACCACCTGGAATTGAAAGAGACTGACTCAGGAGGGGACGCGTCGTGTCGGTGAGGTGTCATCATCATCATCTGTGCTGCTGCAAACTGCTGTCAGTTTCACTGTGAGAGTCAATTTCATGTGTATGTCTGCCCATTCTAATTTCTATAATAACTGCTGTACCTGAGCTACTTACTATATAAAAAATAAAATAAATATGTATTTTGCTTTAATATCTACCTTATATAACATTGGTAATTACATATTGTATTTGTTTGTAGTCTAAATACTGAAATTTTCATTTATAACTGTAATTTTGTAACTTTTGGAAATGACAGTAAGAACGTGGCTCTGCAAGTAAATTTTGGGTGTCATGTCCGTAAATTTCAATCTGGTAGGTTGACAACACTGCCCTCAGCTAATATGATGGATCCCCAAATTGAGTTTACATACAAATGTATTGTCCGTGCTTAAAGTTTAGCCACCTAATTATAAACAACGGGACTGGAGTTGACCTGTGGGCAAGCACAAATGTTTTCGGTTATCCACAGATGTCATCTACTCATAGCCATTGTTTGTGCTAGTCACTGTCACCTGACTCCAGCACTGAGACTCTCCAAGGCGTCTGATTTCTCTGACCCTTGATGACCTGAAGCAATTAACGGTTTTGACACAGTAGCAGCTTTAACTGTCTTACAAGGGGATAATAGAAGTATGTACACAAACTGACCACACCAAGACACGCAGGGACGCCAGTCCGGATGCAGGTAATGCCCTCTAATTCCAGGTGTCGTGGGATTACCAGGGGGGTCACTTACTAAAAGCAACCAACTGTTTGGAATGTTTTGTCACTGCAACACTTGGAGGGGGCACTGGGGTCATTTTTTTTCTTACCAGATAACTATCTCTGCAAAGAAGGATTGGCGTATGACAACAGTACGGTCACTGTACTCAGGAATGTCACAGTAATCCCATAATGCAGTGTAAACAATATCACTTCCAGCACAGGGGCTTTAAAAAACCTGCACCTACACTGGGAGGATTTTTTAGTCCAAGAGTGCAAAATAAACAAAAATTAGATTTTAAAAAATGTTCACCTTCAGTGCAAAACGTAGTACCCTTAGGCCCCAATTGATTAAAACTGGCCTTTACGCAGGCTACACAGACACAATGTGACTTCTCTGCAGGTGCATGGCCCCAAATGCAGACTGAGTTTGAGGGCATGCACCTATACTTATGAATGTCAAATTTGGCACAGCAGCTGTGTCCATGCAGCCGAGGTGTCCCAATAGACACGAATGGAACTGCCTGCACACGAATGCAAGTAACGCCTGTGCATCCCGTGTGAGCAAACAAGACTTTGAATGGATTTTTGCTAAGGTACACCCATAGGAACGAGGCCATATCAGCCGTACACAAGGTACCTGTGCATATTAACTACAGAATCCCCCCTTCCCCTTCGGTTATGGAGATGAGGAAAGAGGAGAGTGTTCTGTAGTCCTAATACACCACTTCCTGTCTTTGAGTCCCAATGCTGTTCCTCCATAGAAACCGTACAAAACGAGTAAGTATTGTAACCCCTAGGACAAGAAGTGTGTTACTTGTAGAACACCAGGCAAAAATAAAGAAGAAAGTCTAAGATAGGAAAATTAATTCAGCCACCACATCTAAAGATTGGAATGCTGCAGTAGATTACATTTTGTTGTTTTGGGGTTTAAAGCAGAGTTCCAGCCTTTTTATAGTCAATTTCTACCTTTTTTGTAGTCTAAAACCTGCACTTCAGTCCAATCTCGCCACGGCGAGGTTCATCATAGCTGTGCCATCAATCCCAAAAGTCAATAGGCATCTACCGATGCTAGCATCGCATTATTTCACAACCGGAAATTATGCAATGTTAGGTGGTCGCTATGGCAACCTGCTAGACACACAGTAAGGCGTGATTCATTCCCGCTGCGCATGCACGAGATCGAGAGGTGCATGCTGGGTAGCCAGATGCACCTAATTCCGGAAGAGACTCTCAGCGGCTTCAGATGCCCACAATCAGGATGGCTGTGTGCTGAATCTGGAGTTTCTCGTAAGTAATGAAAGGGGAACTATGATCAGAAGCAGTACAAAAGGACAACACATGCCGATGTACAATCTACGAGCAGTGAATGTCAAGGGGGTTATTTTAAATAAATAAATAAAAAAAATGTCCGGAACGTTTTAAATACACTTTAAAAGAAAAAACTAGCCCTCCACCCAAAATAGTTTGCTATATGCACTACATCCCAACAGCTGCCATCTGCCTCCTGGCCCACCCTATGATTACTGCAAACAGTGTTAATCCCCCGAGATTTCGCGCTTTTAGCAAGTATGCTCACCATCTATACACATCCACCTTACATAATACAAAGCCCCAAGAACTGGAAAGCTGAGGCTTTATATATCCATGAGCAACTACCGATGAGCAACACTGAGACTGTATGCTAACGGAGTTTGTATTTGAATTACAAGTGCAACAATCCTGTGCTTATCCTTTTCTATCTAAAATCCATGGAAGGGTCTTTAACCTTATACAGTATCTCACAAAAACGAGCACACCCCTCACATTTTTGTAAATATTTTAATATATTATTTCATGTGACAACACTGAAGAAATTACACTTTGCTACAATGTAAAGTAGTGAGTGTACAGCTTGTATAACAGTGTAAATTTGCTGTCCCCTCAAAATAACACACAGACATTAATGTCTAAACCACTGGCAACAAAAGTGAGTCCACCCCTAAGTGAAAATGTCCAAATTGGGCCCAAATAGCCATTTTCACTCCCCAATGTCTTTTTAGTTAGTTTGTTAGTTTTACAAGGTCTCAGGTGTGAATGAGGAGCCGGTGTGGTAAATTTGGTGTTATCGCTCTCATTCTCTCATACTGATCACTGGAAGTTCAACATGGCACCTCATGGCAAAAAACTCTCTGAGGATCTGAAAAAAGAATTGTTGCTCTACCTAAAGATGGCCTAGGCTATAAGAAGATTGCCAAGACTCTGAAACTACACTGCAGCACGGTGGCCAAGAGCATACAGCGGTTTAACAGGACAGGTTCCACTCCGAACAGGCCTCGCTATGGTCGACCAAAGAAGAAGAGTGCACATGTTCAGCGTCATATCCAGAGGTTGTCTTTGGGAAATAGACGTATGAGTGCTGCCAGCATTGCTGCAGAGGTTGAAGGGGTGGGGGGTCAGCCTGTCAGTGCTCAGACCATAAACCGCACACTGCATCAAATTGGTCTGCATGGCTGTCGTCCCAGAAGGAAGCCTCTTTTAAAGATGATGCACAAGAAAGCCCGCAAACAGTTTGCTGAAGACAAGCAGACTAAGGACATATATTACTGGAACCGTGCCCTGTGGTCTGATGAGACAAGGATAAACCTATTTGGTTCAGATGGTGTCAAGCATGTCTGGTGGCAACCAGGTGAGGAGTACAAAGACAAGTGTGTCTTGCCTACAGTCAAGCATGGTGGTGGGAGTGTTATGGTCTGGTGCTGCATGAGTGCTGCCGGCACTGGAGAGCTACAGTTCATTGAGGGAACCATGAATGCCAACATGTACTGTGACATACATGAGGCAGAGCATGATCCCCTCCCTTGGGAGACTGGGCCGCAGGTCAGTATTCCTACATAAAAACACCATGTCTCCCCCCAAGCACTGCCGCACTCAGAACTTTGCGGCCAAAGGAGGCATCTGCCGATGCTGAAACATCAAGTTAGTAAATTCTGTAAAGGTGTGCAGGGACGACCAGGTCGCCGCATTGCCCAACCGGGACACCTACGCCTGATGGCGAAAGGCCCAAAACGCACCCTCCGCTCAGAAGAGTGCGCTGTGACAGGGAAGGGCGGAACCCGACCCCTAGGCGAATAAGCCTGTACAATCATCCGTCTGAACAGACAGGAATGGTTGCCGCAGACGCAGCCATACCCTTCCGAGGCCCTCAGGAAGGACAAAAAGAGAATCCGACTTTCTGAAGGATTCAGCAGACGACAGGTAACCCTGATCGCCCTGACAACATCCAAGGAATGCGAGGCAAACTCCGTAGGAATGCGTAGGATTCGCACACAGTGAAAGCAAACACAATGTACCCATGGAGATGGATGTTAGACACCACCTTCGGAAGGAAGGATTGATGAGGTCGCAAGACCACCTCATCCCTATGAACCACCAGGTAGGGGGAGTGGCAAGATAGGACTGCCAACTCCAACACTCTGCGAGTAGATGTGAAAGGCAACTTTCCGTGACAGTGCAGCAGAGGAATATCCCGGATGTTCTCAAAGGGAGGACGTTGCAAAACGGACAGAACCAAATTACAGTCCCAAGGGGTTAAGGGCGCCCTCCGAGGGGGGCCAGATGACGCACCCCTTGAATAAAGGTGCGGATCAAGGAATTTGACGTCAAGGGGCACTGGAAAAGAATGGCCAGCGCAGACAACTGACCCTCAACAGAGATCAGTGCAAGACGTAGGTCCACACCGGATTACAGGAAGGCCAACACCCTCACCACCGGATAGTAATGAGGATGGAAACCCAGCGATTCGCACCAGGCAAAGCAAGCCTTCCAGGTACGATAATAAATCTTACCGGACGAGACCTTCCTAGCTCTAAGCAAGGTAGGAGTGACCTCCGACGAGAGACCCCCGATTTCTCAAGACCGAGACAGACTGGGCGGCGTACTAGCGGTCCGCACAGACATCAACAGATCCACTTAGACGCCAAGGTCGCAAGTGCACAGTAAGGGAGCCCATGGCAGAGGATTCAGGCGTACCTGAACCCTCCACCAGCACTGGGGGGGAACATGCTGCCCTGGGATTCCAAAAACGAAGTGAAATGAAGTGATGTTGTGCCGCTAGAGGCCCAACAGCGGCCTGATCCAACCAAAAATGGCCACCAATAGAAAGTAATGGGGAGACTTCGGAAAAATGGCCGCCGAGCCCTGCACAAAAACACAGTGCCACACGCAAGATGGTGCCCGAAGGGCACAAATTACACTAGAAAATGGCTGCTGACTGCCCTTAACTGAAGCCAGAGCCAACTGCCCACATCCAAAATGGCGGCCCCGCAAATTTTACAGCGCGGCGGCCTCCAATACCCATGTCTGTCCTCCAAAGTGACACACACACTCCCAAGGGGGCTCAGGAACCCCTGCACACCCCCCACAGTGCGGTATGACCGCAGATAGCACCCCAGCAGGAACCGTGAGGGAGACACAGGGACCACATGGACAGACATGAGGGGGATCACACAGACTCTACACAGACTTCCAACCCCAGGAGAGAAGGCCCCACACACACACCCCCAGCAGACATGTCACAGACAGAGGGGGTAGCATGGTACTCACCGATCCATGCGATTTTGTGGGTGCCACTCTGCGACGGGTAGCCTCCCACCCCGGGTGGTGTGGGTGCCGTCAGCCAAAACAGGATGTTTGCCACATGCGGCTTATCCTAGCAAAGTGGCCACTTTGCGGGCTTTTGTCTCTGAGGACAGGGACAGGTCGTTTGCGAGGCCAGGGCGTACGCATAGCCTGCTAAACGCTCTATGGCGGACTGGGATTCCGTTAGGCTCTAGTACAACCAGTCCGACTCCCAGCTCCGCAAACGCTGTAGTCTTCTGAAGTCTGAATAACTAAGCGCAGGAACAAATAAAAAGCTATCAGTGTAAAGAAAAAACACTTAGCAGAAATAAAATTAAAGGGAAAAATAGAGAAAAGGCTGAGACTGTAGCCCCAGCACAGGGAAGCCTGCCTACTCCTATCTAGGCAAAAGACATACTGAATTGGGAATTAGGCTAGCCGGGGGTATTGGACCAGAGGGACAGCCCCCTGTAGGTGTATCTATGTAAAGTTTTGTGTTTTTAACAGATCTTCTGCCTAGCTTACTCCTGTGGATAAGCGGTCAATACCCATTGGTGAAGACTATATGTGGGGCGACGACTGTCAGAGGACGTAAGAGAAAAAATAATTTTAAGATTTTTGGATAGCAAAGGGAAGGGTTAACACCCCTGTAATAGGGATGCACCGATCCGATATACGGATCGGATAACGGCGCCGATATGGCCATTTTAGATGGATCGGTAACACTGACCGATCCACTGGCCGATCCGGCTTTTGCTTGGTAACGGCTCAGCCATCCCTTACTAGGTGCAGTAGTAGTATGGGATGGGAGCCGCTACTTCCGGTATAGGTCTGGCTCACAGGCGGAGTGATATCAGAAGCACGCCGCCTGTGAATGGAGGAGCCATACACATGAAGCAGCGGCTTTGCTCTGTACTGCAGCCGCTTGCTTTGTGTGTAGCTCCGGATCGGTTCCGGTATCGGTATCTGCGATTTCACAACGCCAGATATCGGTATCGGGTCCAAAAAAGTCGGATCGTGCATCCCTACCCTGTAACATTTGTTTTGCTGTCTGTGTCCCTGTTCAGAAGATTTTACATCACTTTTTGTCCCTATGATAATTAGTTTTGAAGAATTTGGGTTTTTAGGAAAACAAGGATTGGTGATAAACCTTCAGTGGAGACACATTTTTCCTATGATAACTCTTCCAGGAGTGACTTTCCCTTCCTAGGCATAGATTTCCTCTCACTTCCTGTTGTCTCCCTCGTTTGTAAGTCGGATGTTTGTAACCCGGGGACCGCCTGTACTGTCGAGACAAGGCATCAGCCTTAACATTCTTTGAGCCGGGCAAATAGGAGACCACATAGTTAAAACGAGACAAGAATAGGGCCCACCACTTGGCCCGACGGTAAATCAAGATGTCGTCCAAATAGATTACCAGGCATTGTTACAACATATCACAAAATACATCATTGATGAACTCTTGGAAGACAGTGGGCGCATTGCACAAGCCAAAGGGCATAACTAGAGATTCGTAATGACCACTTCTGGTATTAAATGTGGTCTTCCACTCATCACCCTCCTTGATCCTTACAAGGTTATACGTGGCCCTTAGGTCAGGCTTGGTAAAGACTGTTGCTCCCTTGAGGCGGTTGAACAATTCAGTAATCAATGGAATCGTGTATACATTCTTAACAGTGATGCGATTGAGTCCCCTATAATCAATGCAAGGTCTCAATTCACCCCCCTTTTTCTTTACGAAGATAAAACCGGCACCTGCTGGAGAAGTGGACTTGCAAATGTGCCCCCGGGCAAGCGCATCCGCATCATACTCCTCTATGGCCTTATTCTTCGCAACCGAGAGAGGATAAACCCTGCTATGAGGGGGAATGGCACCAGGTTGCGCGTCTACGGCACAATTATTCAGTAGGCTACACTGAATCCAAGGAGGTACAAAGTACCTTAACAGGCCCATGGATACAAACAGTGCCACACTGTGGAGACGAAGAGAGGATCTCGACCGACTGCCAATTAAAGGTCGGATTGTATTTCTGAAGCCAAAGGTACCCCAAAACAAGAGTAGTGTGGGGACGAAATAAACTGGAAACAGGTCGACTCCCTGTGAACAGCCACTATTGCCATATCAACCATAACAGTCTTGTGGGTAACCTGTGCCAGTTGCAGCGGTCTGCCATCAATTGCCTCGATAACAAGTGGAGAAATACGAGCCTGCAAGGGTATGGAATTCATAGTAGCAAACGTACTGTCAATAAAATAACCGCCAGCACCGGAGTCTACCAACGCCTGAGAAACCACTGAACCCACTGCCCAGGAGAGGACAACTGTGAATAGCGGTTTATCTGTACGGGAACCCGGGGACTAGGAAATTCAACCCAAGATCTGCTCTCTGACATGACCTTAGGTGCCAGCGTTTCCCAGACAGGTCAGAAAAGATTTAATGAAATGCTCACCAAGACTGCAATACAATCCCTCCTCCTGGAAATTTTCTCTGGTTTTGCCTTTCATGAGTTTGTTCTTCCATGTGCTCCTTGCTGTGAAGGCCAGTTATAGATGGGGGCAGGAGGCAATTCTTCATAGACAAATTGTGGTTGAAATGATTTTTTGATTGCAAATGGGGCACTTTTTTTTTGTTAAACCTTGCCATAATTTAATCTGAACTCATCTCCTTTCCACTCTACTCAAACACTTTTCTGACTCCAACCAGGAAATACCAGCAGAAATAATCTTACAAGACAAGTAAGGCACATTATTATTTTTTATCTATAGTAACATACTATTAACCATCTATGAGCAAAAGGCAGACATTTATATTCATAAGCAAGAGCAAAAGGCTTCATGTACACGGCCACACAGCGCGCAGAACCTGCGTAATGGCGTTCCCAGGACCTACTTACACCACGTACAGCCACCTATTCAGATGCAATAGAAGTTGACTGTACATGGTAGTGCGCTGGGGGCTGCATAAAGCACCTGCATGCACAATGACTTATACTCCAAATGCAAAATATCTGCATTTGGGCATACATCCGTGTGCATGTGGGTTCTTTACACAACCCCTGGTGAACTACAGTGTACAGCTGCCCCTAATGTGCCGTAGTACACAGTGTGGGTCCTGGGAATGTCATTACGTACGATCTGCATGCTGTACAACCATGTGCATTAGGCTGAAATCTAGTTTTAAGTAATGCAAATAATAGACCGCTTTCTGTGTTGTCTCAATAAATCCGTCAAGTGCGGAGAAAACCTAGACGCCAAATTAATTTTAATGCAAAATTCTAGAACGTGTCTCCCAATTTTTTGTGACAGCTGCATTCTGTCTTTGCCTTGTATAGATTATATAGTTCCAGCAATGAATCCCTAACACTGTTTCAGTGTCAGGTGTGAACATGCTCATTGACAGTTAGTGAAAAGCTGTGCAGCATTAGGGAGGGATAAGTAGGAAACAAAAGCATGGTCACATAGAAAAAACACAAACGAAAAAATGTTGTTGTCAAAACCTGTCCTTGGTCAATTTGAAAGAGAAGCATCCAAACTGTGACTATGTTCTAGTGAAATGTACACTGAATTTATTTTACCAGAAAGTGGAAGTGCATTCTAATGCCAAGCTTTTGGCAATGAGACTGTTCATGACTTCGGTAACAAACCAGAGGTTGCTTTTGACTAAGGACCAATCAAAATTGAGACTTGAAATGTACCAGATCCACTCACCGTGATGTCATGCTGTGCCAAGCCATGTGTCCAGAAAAAGGAAAAGCAAGAGAGAGTTGGAGAAACAGAGTTAGTGAACATGGAGAAAGGCTATTAATAACAAGAGAGACATTCAGAGGAAACAGAGCGAAGACAGCATACCACTCATTACATAAATTCATTGTCAAGGTGCCTGCCAATAAAATGACTATGTTAAATTTAGAAACAATAGTCAGACTTGTTTGTCTATATGTTACTTTGAAAAGCTGAAATCTGGGCAAACAGAGAAACCCGCAGATGAAATGCATGCACGGAAACTGCTAAAATATGTTTAGGTTGTCCACCCAGTCTATACATTTAGACACCTGTGCCAGAAAGCATAGCTAGGTTAAGACCTTAACTTTATCCCCTGCAATTACAGCTTGGTCCACATCCCACCCACAATGAGGAGTGGCAGCATAATGATGAGATAAGCATGTTCACAGCGCAGTGCAATGCAACTGAGCCTGGAAGGGCTAGTAGTGCTTTCCTGCTATGCAGGTGAACAGATGAGGATAAAGCCAAACTTTAGAAAGGAGAAAAAAAAATCACTGAGCACCACCGCATTGCAAGGCTTAACTGCTTTTTAGGTCTGGGGTTTACAGTAAAATGCATTGTTATTTACCTTACCGCTGCTCTTGCTGGCTCCAACATTCTCCTCCTCTCCAACACCATCATCACATACAATACAGGACTATTAAACCTGTATTGTATGTGGTGGGGACAAGCGTGCGATTGCAGCTGTGAGGGGCTTAGAGAGGAGGCTGTAGGGGACAATTTGCACCACTGGAGCGTGGAATAAGGCACCTCTAGATGTAACAAGCATTTAACCCTTGCAGTGCAGGAATTGGGCTTTAATATCAGCAATGATTACGGTACCTTAGTTTTAAAATGTGTTGCAGTCAAATAGGGGTAAAACCTACTTTTTATTTGTTACATGTCCCCATTCACATAGCAGGACTATATTGAAAAAACTGCTGGTTACCTTTTTAACTTGCTTAAAAATCCTACGTAGCTTTCCTCTTCTATGTAATGTTAAAGTAATTGTCAACGATCACCTTGTAAAACAACCCAATCAGTTTTAAACTGAAATGAAAGGCAAAACATTTGTGTATAGATATAAAAAAAAAAAAAAAAATGTATAAATACCATTTTTTCCCCTAAGTGATCACTTTCCCTCTGTTCTCATCTGCAGAACAGCTGGGGGGAGGAGAAGCAACAGCACACTGAACTTCCCAATCATGGCTATGCAGAGGGGGCATGTCAGGACAAGTTTGATCATGCAAGAACAGCTAGCCGTGCTAGAGAACTTACCACAGTGTGCTCTCCTGCTTAGTGTGATCAGTTTTTTTAAAGGAAAGCAGAGGGACTGGCAAGAACACCGGGATTCCACGCGAAAGAAGCAATACAAAGAGAACAGGATAATTTTTCATACAAGTACATGGTACAGCAGGCACATATCCGGAATATAAAGTGCTGAGGTAACAAACATTTTAAGGGCTTGGGAAGTTATGTTACCCTGTCTGTACTGGGCTGCCAGATCTTCATTATCAGTTGTAAACTTTATTTGAACACGTTCTGTCCCAAACAAAGGGTTAAAGATCTCAAGGTTTGGGTGGTACATTGTGTACTCAGGCATTTTCCTTCAGTTAGTTCCTCTAATTGCACTTTGACATGATTCAAAAAAGCTTGCAGTTCTATATATTTCCTTTGCCAAGAAAAAGCTAAAAAGGCAAAAAAACTTTATTTTTGGACTGACTGTGTGAATGGGAACACATAACAGACATATATAATGGGGTTTCTAAAAACTGATTGCAAAAGTGGAATTATAGGTTAACCGCTTCAAAACTGGGATAATTCTGAAATTTCTCTCATACATGTATAAATCTGCAATCTTTTTGCTTGAAAAATTTACTTTACTTAGAACCTCATACATTACACATATACACTTTAAGCAGGGATCCTGAAGAATAAAACGGGTGTTGTTGCAATTTCTTATGTCACAACATATTTGCAAAGCAGTTGATCAAACGCAAATTTTCAGGAAAAAATATACTTTAATGAATTTTAATACACAAAAACACAATATAATACCCAATTTTTTTGTTAGAATATAAAAGATGTTACATCGAGTTGACACCTATCATGTCATGCTTTATAATTGCATACGCCCCTGGAATGATGCCAAGAGTCTCCCTAGGTGGGGTATGAAATGCCTCTACAGGTTACCAGTTCATAGCTGCTCAGGAGGTCAGTGCTAGGATTATTGCTCTCACAGTGATATCCCACATGTGTGGTGTGTTCACCAATTACATATGCATGCAGAACCTATGTGTGTTCACATTTGCCCCTGAACATGGGAGGAATTTTCATTTTTATTTATTTTTATTTATTTATTTTTTACACTGTCCCTTTTTTAGATCAACTTTATTGCTATCACAAGGAATGAACAAAATCTCTTGTGATAGCATGGGCCATGACAGGTCCTCTATATGGAGAGATCTGGGGTCTATTAGTCCCAAGATCTCTCCTCTGCCCTCCAAAGCATCTGATCAAACTGAGATTAATTTAACCAGTTGCTAAACAAGTCGGTAACGGCTTGTAAACAAACAAACCAAAAGTGACAAAATACTTGTCGCTTTTGGTTTCTGACATCACAGAGGGGAAAGGAAGGTCCTCTCACTCTGTGCAGTGCATCTCATGTGACCAGTTGCATCAGTATCAGGCTTCTCGGTGGGATGGCAGGGCACGGTAAAGGCAGTGGGAGGGGACCTCTTCTGCTGCCTGTAAAACTGATCCCACAGCTGTATGTTCCATTCAAAGATTAAGAAAGTGGCAAAGCAAGATCCTTTATGCTGAAAGGCAATACATGCTTCATTTCCCCATTTGTGCGGTGAGTGGGGACACAAGAGGGGAGCACCGAGTGATCTGCACAAATGAATTTAAAGCACGAGCACCTTATCTACTTCACAAGAATTACAGTATTTATCTATTTATTTGATCATCAGCACATTAGTTTTATAGCACAGGCACTTTATCATCACAAGGACTTTTTGATCAACATGAAGACAATCTTACTATATTATTATGAATTGTAGATGAATATTTATTACTGTTGGATGTGGATTTACACTTGAAACATTTATTTGATATCTAGAGCAGTGCTGATACTCATACTATTTATTAATTTAAGGTTCACATTGCCTTATAACAGCAGCAGCCTAGTATTGGGAACAATATATTAATTTAGTAAGAGCAGCACTGATACACAATTGCTATACTTTGATGGAATAGGCCTGAATCATTGTCGGTCTGAACCATCTGGAAATGGTCGCAGAGGAAGCGGACAACCCTTTACGAGGCCCATTCGTGGGCACAAAGAGAGAGTCTGACTTCCTAAAAGACTCCGTAGCTGCCAGGTACAACCTAATTGCCCGGACCACATCCAAGACATGCAAGACAAATTTTCTTCGGATGTTTAGGCCTGGGACACAGGGAAGGCAACACAATGGGGTTTATTTACTAAAGGCAAATCCACTGTGCACTAGAAGTGCACTTGAAAGTGCAGTACTGTAGATCTAAGGGGAAGCTCTTCTGATTTCTATCATCCAATCATGTGCAAGCTAAAATGCTGTTTATTATTTTACTTGCATGTTCCTTTTGGATCTAGAGCAACTGCACTTCCTAGTGCACTTGCAGTGCACATGTAGTGCAAAGTGGATTTGCCTTCAGTAAATAAACCCCAATGTCTTTATTCAAATGAAAATCAGAAACAACCTTTGAAAAGGAACGACGGACAGGGGCGAAGAACCACCTTATCTCTATGAATCACCAGGTAAGGTGAACTACAGGATTACGCCACCAGTTCAGACACCCTGTGCGCAGAGGTGATAGCCACCAAAAAGGCCACCTTCTGGGACAGCGTAAGCAGAAGAATCTCCCGAAGATTCTCAAAGGGAGGCTTCTGGAGGACTGAAATCACAAAATTGAGGTCCCAAGGCAGCAACGGAGCCCTCACTGGAGGAACCAAATGTCGGACACCCTGAAGAAAGGTACGCACAAGGGAGTGTGTGGCCAAAGGTCATTGGAAGAAGCCTGCCAAAGCGGACACCTGGCCCCTGATGGTACTCAAGGCCAATTTCGGTTCAATTTCTGAAGTAGGTCAAGATCCAAGCCACCGACAAGGAGCGAGGATGAACTCCAAGAGACTCACACCACGCAAAGTATGTCTTCCATGTATGATGATAGATCTTCCTAGAGGTAGATTTCCTAGCTTTCAACAACGCAGGAATCACTGACTCAGATAAATCTCTCTCTTTTAGCACCTGGCATTCAACAGCCAAGCCATCAAAGTCAGCGACTAAAGCAGGATGAGAGATCGGTCCTTGGTAGAGAAGATCTCCCGAGAGGAAGCTTCCAAGGAACGTCGGCGACCAGCCACACCAGATTGGCATACCAAGTCTGGCGAGGCCAGTCCGGAGCGACAAAGATGACTGTAATCCCTTCTGCCTCGATCCTGCATAGAAGTCTGGGTAGAAGCTTGAGAGGGAGGAAGGCGTAAATCAGCCGATACGGACTCCACGGAGCCACCAGCGCGTCTGTGGTGTCCGCCAGAGGATCCTGTAACCAAGCCAAAAACCTCTCCAAATTTCTGTTGAACCAAGACGTCAGCAGATCGACCTCGGGGGTGCCCCACCGGAGACATAGCTGATGAAACACCTCCAGATGAAGGTACCACACCCTGTGGTCCAACGCCTGCCGACTGAGATAATCCCCCTGCTAATTTTCCACCCCGAAAATGTGTACCGTGGAGAGGGCTGGAACGAACCATTCTGCCTACCTTAGAATGCCGGCTACCTCCAGTGTCGCCAGGTTTATTCTTGTGCCAACTTGATGATTGAAATAAGCCACGGCCGTGGCGTTGTCCGATTGGATGTGAATTGGATAACCCTGAAGACGATCCGTCCATTGATCCAGACACAGTTTGATCACTCGGAGTTCCAAGACATTGATCAGCAGTCTGGATTCTTCCAGCGTCCAGATCCCCTGAGCAGAATGCTTGCCGAGGACGTCTCCCCAGCCGGACAAGTTGGCCTCCGTTGTGACCACTGTCCAATATAAGGGGAGGAAGGATTGTCCCAGCGAAAGCTCCGGAGAACGATGCCACCATATCAAGGACTCCCTCATTCCCCATCTTAGCTGGACCTGATTTTCCAGAGACTGGGGAGTCTTGTCCCATTTGGTCAGAATCTCCCTTTGTATTGGAACTGTGCAAACGGAACTGCCTCGAAGGTAGACACCATCAGGCCCAGCACTCGCATGCAAGTCCAGACTCTGCTCGCAGAAGGAGATTGTCCAAGTAGCCAAGTACCGTGATCCCCTGTTGGCAAAGCAAGGCAAGCACCGGGGCTAACACCTGTGAAGACCCAAGGAGCAGAAGCGAGACCAAAGTGTAACGCCACAAACTGATAATGCTCCTCTCCCACAGCAAAACGAAGAAAACACAGGTGACTGGCACATATTGGAATGTGAAGGTAGGCATCCTTGATATTGATAGAAGCGAGGAAATTCCCCTGACGCAGGGATGCCAACACGGTTCGAATGAACTCCATTCTGAACTTCTGTACCTGCACAAAGCAGTTTAGCGCCTTGTGGTAGAGGATTGGATGCACTTTGCCTTCCTTCCTGGGGACTGTGAACAGGTTTGAGTAAAAACCCTGAAAACGTTCTGAAGTTGGAACTGGGAAAATCACCCATTGAAGGAACAGGTCTTGTACCGCCCCAAACAGGCCCTGTAAGCGGTCTGGGGACAGGCACAAGTTGTAAGGAAAAAACCTTGCCGGGGACAAGAACGAAACGTGATCTTGTAGCCGGATCAAGTGACTTTGTGGACCCACTTGTCTTGCATTAGGGAAGTCCACGGATCCAAAAACCAGCGAAGACGTCCCCCCCACCCCCGATATGGGTGAGGGCTCACCTTAATGCTTCAGGAGCCTTGTCCATGGGTCTGTAAAAGCCTGGTCTTGGCTTGCCAGACCAGGCTCGTTTGGATTCTCCTGAAGAGGCCCTGAAAGGCTTTGAGCCCTTGTCAGTCGACCCTGAGGGACGAAAAAACTTCTTATGAGCTGAGAAGGAGGACCCACATCTTCGACAAGGTTCCTTGCCCTTAGTAGCCTGCGGAAGAAAAGTATTCTTCCCCCCGTGGGATCTTTAACAATGTCATTCAGGGTAGCTCCAAACAGGCGATCTCCTTGGAAAGGAATATCAGTCAAAGTCTTTTTTAAGTCTGATCTGCAGACCAGCACTTGAGCCTAAAGACACGCCAAAGGACCAAAACAGAGAGGCGAGCCATCAGGGGAGCCGCATCCAAAGAGGCATTGCAAATAAATTGCAGCCCCTGGACCAGCTGGTCCACCAGCTCGGCAAAGGCAGGGGGGAACCTGTTCTCCCTCCAGGTCACGGTGTAAGAGCTTAGCCCACTTGGTCAGAGTTTACGACACTATGGCAATGGTTAATACTGGCCTCATTTCCGAATCCAGCCACCAGAGTGTACATATGGCGGGCCACAGCCTCCCCCTTTCCGGTCAGCCGGATCCTTAAAGGCCCGGGGACTCTTCAATTGGAATCATGGCTGCCTTGTTTATTCTGGAAACAGGAGGGTCCACCACCGGCGGCACAGTTTACTTCTTAAGAAGGGACTCCTCATAGGAGTAACGCCTAGTATTAAGCACTTAGGGACCTCACGGGCGCCTTTTCAAGCACGGTCGCAGATGTGGAGGAATCATCCTCACTATCAGAGGATTCCAGGCGCGTGGTTGCAGACCCAGCAGGGTGACCCACGTCCATGGCGGCCGAATCAGATTCAGGACATGATGAGGCAGGGGAAGGCGGGGGGCACTTTTTGCTAGCTCGTTGCCCGCAAGTCACCTCCACCCGGGACACAAAGGACTCCAGGACCGCCGTCAGTGCGTGGATAGATGGTTGGGACCCAGAGGGCTCCCCAGCCTCAGAGGTGCGATCAGGTGGGGAAACGTGCTCCAAAGACTCTATGAGTCACCAGGGCCAGACATGGGAGTAAGTCACACATGAGCAAGTCACAAGCAAGTCTCAACCTTCAAGTCTCAAGCAAGTCCCAAGTTACTGTGGCGAAAAGCAAGCAAGTCAAGTCCCTGCTAGAGGTCAAGCAAGTCAAGTCATTTATTTTGGTCAAGTCACAAATCAAGTCAAAATACTGATCTACCCCAATTTTCACCTTTAAGTGCTGGTTCACATTTGTGCGATGCAGGAACGCTGCGAATATGCAGCGTGATCCCGCATCGCATCCGCACCTCTGGCAGCTCACACTGCCATATGCGATACGCAGGGGGTGTCAATTAAAAGTTAGACACCCCCAGACACCCCCATATGGCAGTGCGATCTGCAAGTTCGCACAGAATCGGATCACACTAGTGTGAACCACTATGCGATCCGATTCTGCTGCGGATAAAAAAATGCCTCATGTGCGAGTTTAGTGTGGATGTGGTGCGAATTCAGCCATACAAAGTGTATGGCTGAAATTTGCACCACACATGAGATCGCATGTAATTTAGGAGCAGTGCGCTCCGAATTACATGCGATCTCCGCGATCGCACAAATGTGAACCGGGGCTTAATCAGTTAAAAGTCAGTGGTCAGGAAAGCTTTTGTTTTATTTTCAACATTAATAAAACTACTTAGTGCTTTTTTCTTGGCATATTAAAGAAACACTTTGAATGCCCAAACAGCTCAAAATCCTTCGTCCGGTCATGTTTCAACACCACAGTCACTAAAAACATGTTAAAGCGGTAGTATACTAAAAAAAAAAAAAACCCCTGCAAGACAAAAGGCATATTGAGCTAGTATTCATCGCATACTAGCTCATTATGAAATACTTACCTTAGAACGAAGCCCCGACACGGACTCCCGGACACCGCTGTGGGCGCTGACATGATCCCTCGGTGTCTCTTCCGGGTTCGGCGGCTCTGGTGCTGTGAGTGGCCGGAGCCGCGATGACGTCACTCCCGCACATGAGCGTGGGAGTCATTTTCCGGAACTTCCCGGCAAGGAACGCTGAAGGTCCGCCGGACCTTAAGAGCGCATGCGCCGCTCGCGTCAGTGGCTGCATGCAGTGCAAATATCTCCTAAACCGTGCAGGTTTAGGAGGTATTAATTGTACCTACAGGTAAGCCTTATTATAGGCTTACCTGTAGTTAAAAGTCACAAAAAGCGGTATACTACTGCTTTAAGTATTTCCATTGTTAAACAGCCAGTGTCCTAAAAATCAACACAGACTGAGGTGTTTTAAGTGACTGTGGTGTCAGAAACATAACAGGCACATTGATTTTGCTTTAACACATCTTGAGAAAATGCAAATATTTAATAACTTAAAAAAGTAAAGTCATTTCTAGTCATATGTCTCAAGTCAAAGTCAAGTCTCAAGTCATGAATACCAAGTCAAAGTCAAGTCGAGTCTTTTATTAATTTTAGTCAAGCAAGTCTCAAGTCCTCAAACTTGTGACTTAAGTCTGACTTAAGTCAAGTCATGTGACTCAAGTCCCCCACCTCTGACCAGGGGGACCCCACAAAAAAGTGTAAAACACTGCTAAGGGACAACCCCCACAGTGCTGGCAACCCCAGCCGGTCACCAGGCACAAAGCACCAAGCGATCCTCAGCAGAGAGGGAGAGGACCCTGCCAGACTCACCAACCACAGAGACAGGCACCTGCAGCCCCCAGGATAATCTACACTACACGTGTGGTGATCAGAAAGCTAAATGATCCAAGGAGTCAGGACCAGGGGATGAGGCGGGGCTCCCACCGCCGAAATCGCCGCCTACAAGGCTCCACTATCATGGCCGCTGCTATTTTCAATGGCAAACCACAGTAAAATGGCCGCCGGACTACACAAACATGGCCGCCCTGTATAGAACACACAGGCTACAAAATGGCAGCATCACGAGGCATACAGGGACCCAGGATTGGGAGACCAGGCCTCAAGGACAGATACAGGCAGGCCGGAAGGCCCTGGGGGGAGCCCCTGCCAGGTACAACCTCCCAGCACAGTCGATTGTCCAGTTGCTGGTGCCCCCCCATCGCCAGTCAGCGCCCTGCCCCCACCCCTAGAAAGTGGCCAGACCACCCAAACAGCCCCAGTGTATGTGGAAGGGAAGGGGGGCAGGATGGAGGAGTCAGCAGGGGGGGTGCCTGTGGGAAGGAGGGGAACCCGATCGTCTCAAGGAGGGGCACCCAATCACCCCAAAACCCTCCAGGGGAGAGGAGGGACAGCTACTCACCATACATACCAGGAACCAGGCGTGCACCGCTCCAGACAGAACCCCTCTCCATCGAAATGGGGAGCTGTCGGCCAGGAGTAATGCTGCGACTCGGGCCGAGGCTCGGTCATATGCGGCCTCGCGAGGCGTTTAACTCGCAAGCCAGCCCCCGTCCAGTGGGCCTACGTCACTGCTGACCTAGAGGTCTGCACGCGCCCACTGGACAGACTGGGATGACCACTGTATTTAGTTATCCAGCCCGTCGCCTAGTCCGACAGTTGATTGTAGATCTCACAGGAAAAAATCCAGGAGGAAAAAATCTCCTATCTAAAAAATTTTGCCAGGACCAAAGATCCCAGCAAGGAACTAGGTCCTTACTCCAGACTAGGCAGAAAAAAACTGAGTGGCTTTAGCAGAGAGAGGGAGTATACCCCCTGGGACTGCCCATAGGTGTAGCCAGAATTTTTTTCTGCCTAGTGTCCTACTCCTGTAGGGGGCAGTATAACCCAATGGTTATGAATATCAGGAGCTGTGTCAGTCAATGAACGAAAGAGAAAAAACATTTTCCATACAGCGTGGACTGTAAAAACATCATTATAAAGGACTTTGCTGATTGGTAGACCACAATGTTGCAGCCTACTAGCTGAGATAGTACTGGCTACTGATTGAGATGTTTGACATGTCACAAGCTGATCAGAATGGCACGATTTCAGTAGAACAAACTGCCATGTCGAAAGATTAAATGCTAGGCAAAGGCTGTGTGATGATTAAAATATAAAACTAGGGTGAGACACATGAATGCAGGCTGTTGTGAAGAGATGGTACTAATCCAAATATCACAGTTCAGCATGATGACTTAACAGTTAGTGCTTTTGTCATACAGCCCTGGAGTTCCAGGTTTGCTCCTTGGTTTTCCAAGGGCATACTAGAAGGCTGGTCAAAGGAGGTACACTAATTTATATTGCAAGGGGGCAGGCATTTATGTGATTGGTTTAGTGTTTTTGTAAATTGCTGCGAAATGACAGTGCTATAAAATGCAGCAATATACATTTTAATAGGTTTTCTCTATATG
Organism: Pelophylax lessonae; assembly: GCF_965119305.1. Taxonomy (NCBI): domain Eukaryota; kingdom Metazoa; phylum Chordata; class Amphibia; order Anura; family Ranidae; genus Pelophylax; species Pelophylax lessonae. Next base: position 497,398,519 of record NC_138771.1, read on the forward strand.
GAGGTGCCTATATACAACTCTTTCCTGTATAGAAAGTGATACAGCTGCAAAGCTAATTATCAACCCCCCCCATCCTCCCAAAACTACTCTACACAAAAGTTTGGATACACATCGCCCTCTAGTGGAAAAATGAATGATGATAACACCAGACCTGGTCAGCCAAAGGGACAAGATGCAGGTGGTTTCTGGTTCAACCAATCACATTCCAGTAGTCAGTATTAAGGTGCAGGGGAAAAAAACATCTGATTGGTTGCTATGGGTAAGATTATTAATTTACTGCTGTGTTTTATAAACTGGTACAATACTTACAATAATAGTGAACCTGCAAGAAGAGAAATTTAGGAATGAGCATTGCAAACTTGCATGTCAGCCCCTGGCAATCCCTATAAATTAACTCCGACTCATGCAGATGGACTCATGCAGATAGAGGTAAAAGCTTTTTATCCTCGATTAAAACAAAAGACAACTTTGCTTACTCATTCAGCATAGGAGACTATGATAACATCCAAAGTGCGGTTACTTAAGGCAGCCAATCAGCTTTGGATAATTGAGAGCAGAAGATGAAAGCCGATTGGTCACCATGAGTTGCTGCACATTGGTAGGCCTTGACATTAGATATATTAGTCCATGTTTAGTAGACACCCACATGCCTCATACCTCTCCAGCTCAGCGATTTTGGTGTCCTTCTCGTTCTTTTCATTTTCCATCTCCTTCAGGATTTCTAGCAGTCGATCCACTTCAGCCTGTGACTTGCTGGCTTCCTCCCGACACCTTGCTACCTCCTTTTCCATCTGTTGCACCCGCTCATTCACCTCTGGACTTGATTTGGCCTCGTGTGCTGCATCCTGGGCCTGGTGGGTCAACAATATATTTTGTAAGAAGCAGAAAAAAAAGACTAACAGAAAAAGGCATGTCCAGCCAAAACTTTTTTTCTTAATCTTGGATAGGTTAAACTCACTTTGCAAGGGCCTGCCTGATTGGATTAATGCTGATTTGATAGTTTAGACAGGTTCTCAAATTATATAGCTTTGATAAATCAAAAGTTAATTGTACAAAGTCAGACTGCAAACTGTAAGGTGGGCTTTAGAACACCCCGTTGGCTTTTTAGTACTATCTGGGGTTAAGTTAGAGAGAGATTCACCCTCATTTCCTGTCCTCCTGGCATGGTTTACCAGACAGGAAGTAAAAATCCTAAAACTTCTAATCCTTTTTCATGCCATCCAAAACTAACAAAACTTTTGGCTAAACATTCACTTTAATTAAAGGACTTCGGTCTAAACAATTGTTTATAACCGCTGCTTAATTTCTCCATGTAATACGATTTTGTCTGTTTCGCAGGTTTGTAGGAGCTGGTAATATGCTAATTAGCTAGGCTCCTAAGCCAGATACCCATGCTTACCAGATGTTCCCACACAGTTAGCCATGCTGAGCCTATGACAATTATGACATGGCAGATGAATGGCCCTACACAGCTTTTCATTGTAATTCATTTGAACATGTGTAATGAATATCAGAGCCATGCAGGCTCCATAAACAGCTGTGTTGATCACCAGCAGACTAATCTTGACTGTAGGAGTATGTTACCTTACCAGTTTAGATGAAAACAGTGCTTAGCAGAGTCATCCTTAAATAAGAGAATGGAATGAAGCACAAGAAAAAGATATAAATGTTCCTGTAAGGAACATGTGGCAGATGAGGAGGGTATTATAAAAGATAACCAACCCCACATAGTTGTCACATTTTATCTGAATTGAACATCTTTGAATGCCCTATTTTTTTTTTTAAGACATCCAACTCTCGCTTCTCCTGAAATGCTCAGCACTATTGGATAACTCTAAGTCTTCTGCTGTATGCAAAGAAAGTCGCACTCCCATCCTGACCAAAGTATGAGTATCAGTTTGAAATGGCCTCTCCTTTGCAAGCCATGCCCACTGACACGTTTCGGCCCACCTACCGGGGGCTTAGTCATATAAGTGGGGATCGGGAGCAGGAGGGATGAAGAATGCAATCTTTTTTTTTTTTTTTTTTTTTGCATCCATTAATCTTTTCTTTATTATTTTTCTCTGGTGTTTTTTGTAAATCTTTCTTCACCAGTAATATACACCTGTGTTTATTTACACTTCCATCAGTACATTTCATCATTTGTTTTTTTATTCACACATTTTGCACAATTTACCTAATAATTTTTTATATCGAATCACACACACTCACATTTTCTCCATGATTCATATATCTTTATTTAGAAGCCAATGATGGGTACAAAAGTATCTGTCCTGCTCCCATTCCCCACCTCTATGACTAAGCCCTGGTGGGCAGGGTGAAACACTTGAGAGGGGCAAGGCCTGCAAATGAGTGCTGTCTGAGGCTGTTTCCCACTGGTACTCATACTTGGGTCGGGCCAGGAGTATAGCTTTCTTTGCTCACAATGGATCCATCACTGGAAAATGAGTGAATACTTATGCCAGCATCTCCATCTCTGAGGATCAGGGGAATTTGGTTTTCTCTCTGCTCTGAGTGGCGCGCCAAGTCTATACACCGGTATGTGCCTCCTGCACTTAATGCAGTGCAAAGAACAATGATCTTGCTGTGATGGCCTCAGAGCAGCTAGTTTACAGCAATTAGGATGATGAAAAAAATTAAACAAAGATTGAGGAGCAGTCAAACGCAATCACCTGGTAAAATTAGGAGGGAAGCTAAGCCAATATGTGTAATGAACAAGATGCTCAAAGTTTGTAATTTCTAGGAACACCAATAACCTAATTCACATCATGAAGTCGAATGAGCAATAAATAACTGTACCTGGAGGAGGAATTTCCCAGAAAGGCTGAAAATTCTGCGTTTTCCTGAAAGGTCGGTGGTTACAGGCAGCTGGCAAAGTCCACTAAAAAGCTGCTGGTGCCCCCAACCCTCCGCCTCTCCACCTTCCCTGGCACCTATTTCTGGCTACCGCTGTGGACAATAATTAGCAACTGTTTATTTATATGAGGCAATGCTGCCATTTCACCCAGCATGCCCCTGCTACCCACATCACACTGGAGCTCTGTCAATGGCTGCCAGCACCAGGTCACATTAACAGGACAAGGCGGGGAGGCCAAAAACCACATTGGACTCATGACAGGACAGGACAGTCCAGGTCACCTGACCAGAGCACAAACAAGAAGGAAGGAAGGGAGGGGGTGTGAAAAGCACTTTAAAACTCACAAATGTAAATAAAAATCACCCAGCTGAGGGGTGGGGGGGGGGGGGGGTTACCGCGTTCATTGCTAGTACCAACATAAATTGCCAGGCCAGGAGGCATGTAAAGAGCCAACCAGCTAAACAGAGGATATGTACGCTGCGTATACATTTATATGCTGAATAAAGTGAAAATGGCCTAAAAACACTTTCAATAGGACAAGAAGTGAAGGTTAGTCTCTTAAAACGAGCCCTGGATAGCAGTAAAAGCCCAACGGGGTTTCTAACACTTCCTCACTCCAGCCAATTATTAGGTTGGCTATTTACATACAGATTTTCAAAATCAAACAGATTTCTTTAGCCACACTGTATTAGTATGGAAAGACAAACTTATTGTGTTTTTACAGTTGGCCCCAACAACAAAATTCAGCGGCTGCATGTTATTGGATGCAGCCACTGTTTGACTGAAAATGTTATGTCCGACTCTTTTTTCATTTTTCAGTCGAGGGATATCAACCAGGAAGAGGGTGACAAGGCCACCCACTAACTGATTTATGGCCAGTTCATCAGGAACCAGATGAAAGTCGTGCAATGCACAGCTCAAGAAAAGAAAAAAAAATATTGTTGGGTTAGGCATCAAATTTAAAGTTGAAGTTTAATCTTCTTATAATCTGCCATCCCTGGTTACCCTCCCCCTCCCCACTCTTATTAACATGCTAATGGGAAAAAAAAATCAATTTCATTTTATTATAGCTTTTTTTAGACCCAGTTTAGTCATTGTTGGTCCCTGAGTTTCTCTATGCATTGCAGGCAGATCATTGATGGCCAGAGGGTCTAGCAGTGTGCTATATATACAGCGTTCTGAAAACATCACGGTACCCGGCCTCAGTACTCCTGTCAGGAGCCCTCAGCTGGGATGCAAGCAGAGGAATTTTCCACAATTTGTTATGGTACAGCCAAAACATGAATCTATTTTATTGGGATTTTATGTGATAGACCAACACAAAGTGGCACATCATTGTGAAGTTAAAGGAAAATGATAAATGGCATTTTAAATTTTTTACAAATATGTGAAAAGTTTGGCTTGGATTTGTATTCAGCCCCCCTGAGTCAATACTTTGTAGAAACAACTTTCACTGCAATTACAGCTGCAAGTCTTTGTGGGTATGTCTCTACCAGCTTTGCACATCTGGAGAGTGACATTTTTTCCCATTCTTCTTTGCAAAATAGCTCAAGCTCTGTCAGATTGGATGGAGAGCGTCTGTGAACAGCAATTTTCAAGTCTTGCCACAGATTCCCAATTAGATTTAGGTCTGGAATTTGACTGGGCCATTTTAACACATGAATATGCTTTGATCTAAACCATTCCATTGTAGCTCAGGCTGTATGTTTAGGGTCATTGTCTTGCTGGAAGGTGAACCTCCGCCCCAGTCTCAAGTCTTTTGCAGACTCTAACATGTTTTCTTTTAAAATTTCCCTGTATTTGGCTCCATCCATCATCCTTCCCATCAACTCTGACCAGCTTCCCTGTACCTGCTGAAGAAAGCATCTCCACAACATGATGCTGCCACCACCATGTTTCACGGTGGGGATGGTGTGTTCAGGGTGATGTGCAGTGTTAGTTTGCCACATATAGCGTTTTGCTTTTAGGCCAAAAAGTGCAATTTTGGTCTCATCTGACTAGAGCACCTTCTTTCACATGTTTGCTGTGTCCCCCACATGGCTTCTCAACAAACGGGACTTCTTATGGCTTTCTTCTTGCCACTTTTCCATAAAGGCCAGATTTGTGGAGTGTACGACTAATAGTTGTCCTTCGGACAGATTCTCCCACCTGAGCTGTGGATCTCTGTAGGTCCTCTAGAGTTACCATGGGCCTCTTGGCTGCTTCTATTATTAATGCTCTCCTGGCCCGGCCTGTCAGTTTAGGTGGACGGCCATATCTTGGTAGGTTTGCAGTTGTACCATAATCTTTCCATTTTTGCATGATGGATTGAACAGTGCTCTGTGAGATGTTCAAAGCTTGGAATATTTTTTCATAACCTAACCCTGCTCTAAACTTCTCCACAACTTTATCCCTGACCTGTCTGGTGTGTTCCTTGGCCTTCATGATGTGGTTTGTTCACTAAGGTTCTCTAACAAACCTCTGAGGGCTTCAAAGAACAGCTGTATTTATACTGAGAATAAATTACACACAGGTGGATTCTATTTACTAATTAGGTGACATCTGAAGACAATTGGTTCCACTATATTTTAGTTAGAGGTATCAGAGTAAAGGGGCTGAATACAAATGCACGCCACACTTTTCACATATTTGTAAAAATGTTTGAAAACCATTTATCATTTTCCTTCCACTTCCCAATTATGTGCCACTTTGTTTTGGTCTATCACATAAAATTTTAATAAAATACATTTACATTTTTTGGTTGTAACATGACAAAATGTGGAACATTTCAGGGGGTATGAATACTTTTTCAAGGCACTGTACATTGAAATCAGAGTAAGCAATTTCTGTAGAGGAGAGGAGCCTGTACAACTGTGCAAAACTGAAGTGAAGGTTGGAGTTCCAAAGCAGCACTTTTAAATTTACATTTTTTCCACTACCGGTAAATATTAATTTCATTGTCCACAAAGGTATGGTGTTCTAGGATAACTCTGATGAGCCGCAGCTCCTCAACTCTCCTCATGCAGTATCTACCAGGGGATCCTGGGGAGCAGACATTCTGGACAAGCAGCCAGTTAGCAGCTTTGCCTGAAAACGCTGCTGATTGCTGATACATCTAGATACTCGGCATGGCATCAGCAGGTACCTTGTATTCATTGCCATGGACCAGAAGGATGCATAACTATCCAAATTATAGAAAACTGACTAATAGGAGACATTTACAGGTTTTGATGCTAAACTCCCAGCAGACATCCAAATACACAGATAAAAAACATAGATGTACATGTATTTGTATCACTGTCCATCTAGTGCTGAGATTTACATAGATCTGTCACAAAGCACAACCCTGCCTTGTTGGGCAGGAGACATGATTTTTTCTGCTGCAGTTCAGTAAGGCTTGGTTCACACTGCCGCGACTTGGGACCCGAAGTTGTATGTTACAATATGTGAAATTCCATGTTAGTCAATGAGAGCTGTCCTAATTAGCACTACTGAAGTCGCTCTGACTTTAGAAAAGGTTACTGTACTACTTCAAGGGGCCTTCTATCTAACGTGTGTCCATAGACTTTAATGGAAGTCCCCTCCAAGTCAGATCCTCATCGATATTGATGTGTTTTGGATCCAACATTACAGGAAGATTACACAGGCATTCCCTGCGGTGTAGCCCCTCCCTTGCTTCAAAGTTTCATCAAAGTAGTACTAATAAAGTAGTAGAAGTAGTAGGTCACCAGAAAATCGCCAGGAAGTCATATGGCAAAGTCCCACAGTAGTGTGAGCCGAGCCTAACATGTATAGGTTTTGTTCCTTCCCTAGCCTATGGCTGGACAAGAAAAGTAGAAGCAACAGACTAGTGGGCTCATCTCTGCATTACTCAAATGGAGAAGCAACAGACTGGTGCACTCATCTTTGCATCACTCTCCTCTTTCCTCCAATCACTATTCACCTTGTTAGCACATGAGCACTGCAGCATAACTGATTGGCTCCTTGTACTGTTTCTCTCTTTCTCAGTTTAACCACTTCCCGCCTGCCCTATAGGCAAATGACGGCGGGAATGTGGTTGTGTTACCCGACCGGACGTCATATGACGGCGGCAGGATAACACAGCTCTGGGCACCCCCCGGGGGCGTGCAGAGCGGCGATCGGTGATGCGAGGTGTCAGCCTGACACCCTGCACCTCCGATCTCGGTAAAGAGACTACGGACGTAGCTCTTTACCATGTGATCAGCCGTGTCCAATCACGGCTGGTCACATCGTAAACAGGAACAGCCGTTGATCGGCTTTCCTTAGTTCGTGCCTGACAGGCACGAGTAAAGGAGCGCCGATCGGCGGCTTCCCTGACAGGGGGGGGGTCGGCACTGGTAATCAGATCATTGATTACCAGTGCAGACCCTCGGGGGGGGGGGGTGCCACTAGATCCACCAGGGATGCCCACTATGACCCCAGGGATGCCCACTATGGCCACCAGGGATGGCAATCAGGGCTCAGGGAGCCCCCCATTGCCCTCCCCATCAGTGATGCCCACCAGTGTCCTCCCTATCAGTGCTGCCCACAAGTGCCCATCATTGCCATCCTTTAGTGTCGCCCACCAGTTCCCATTATTGCCCACCAGTGCCGCCTATCAGTGCCCACTAGTGCCCATCAGTGCCGCCCGTCAGTGCCGATCAGTGCCGCCCGTCAGTGCCCACCAGTGCCGCCTTTCAGTGCCCATTAGTGCCCGTCAGTGCCACCTATCAGTGTCCATCAATGCCGCCTATCAGTGCCCAGCAGTGCCGCCTATCAGTGCCCACCAATGCTGCATATCTGTGCTACCTATCAGTGCCACATATCAGTGCCGCCTATCAGTGCCACCCCATCAGTGCCACCCCAGTGCAGTCTCATCAGTGCTCATCAGTGCAGGAAAAAACTTATTTATTTACAAAATTGTATAACAAACAAAAAAACTTTTTTTTTTTTTTCAAACTTTTCGGTCTTTTTTTATTTGTTTAGCAAAAAGTAAAAATCGCACAGGTGATCAAATACCACCAAAAGAAAGCTCTATTTGTGGGGGGAAAATTTCATAAATTTGGTGTAGGTACAGTGTTGCATGACCGCGCAATTGTCATTCAAAATGCAACAGCGCTAAAAGGGGAAAATTGGCCTGGGCAGGACGGGAGGGAAGTGCCCTGTATTAAAGTGGTTAACCACGAGGAGAGAGACTGCAAAAGAGTCCCATGCTGGAACATGAACAGGGAACTGCATCCACGTACAGGGTGATGTAGAACCACCACTAAACGAATGTTTCGGCGTCCATGCCCCTCTTTATCAAAGTGGATGAGACGTACTGTGAGCTCTTATACAAGATATCTGAGACACGGTATTCCTTCAGCCACGCTGTTTTGGCAATATGAATTGATCAAGTCACTTATAAGTGTAACTTTAGTTTCCCGCTATTAAAGTGGTTTATCTGCATTATCCAGTACGCTTTGTTTCGGTTCTTTATCTGCACATTGTGGAAAGCTCACAGTGTGCAGTGAAATGAGAATAAGTAATTTCAGTACAGGAAAAAAAACCTGTACAACTGTGCAAGAATGAAGGGCAGGCTGGAGTTCAACTGCACATAATGTTGTGCCAATCTTTACGTCCGCTCCCTCCTTTTTTCTATTTTTATACTTAGAGATTATTTACTAGTCAGTTGAGGTAAAAAACAAAAAAAAAAAAAAAGTAAGTGTCCTTTTAAATTCATAACAGCATATATGACTGAAACACATTCTGGGACAAATTGAAGGTGGGGAATGGTGGGGTAGGTCATGCGAAGGTGACAATGGCAAAACACGGGGGCACCCATGCAAAGGAACTTACTGCTTTCCCGGAGTGTGGTAACCCATCAGAATGCTGAGACAGGGACAAGAAACATGGTGAGGTCAGAGAGAAAATAAGGAGATGGGGCAATAAAAATAACAAAACAAAGCAAAGCCAAAAAGGTTATAGGTAAAAATTAGGATCTGTTGGGCTGTGTTATAATTAGTACAACATCCACAGTCTGAAAGGAGCATTGTCGTAGCTCAGGAATGAAACCTTGGATTTAAAGGGTAGTTGACCTTGGTACCTTATCAACTGATAACACTCAAAGATACATTACACATGTAAGATGTATGGTGCAATGAATTTCATCCTACTCATTTGCTCATATGACTGATATGCTTATACAGTATAAATGCAATTTTCTCTGGTGATGAGGGAGTGTGGATTTGTGAATGCACCATACTGTTGGGTGGGCTATCAGGAGGCACTGTCACTCTTCTCCTTTTTAGCAGGTGACAGGTCATAGTGTCTTTTTAACGCTTAAATAGAGTTTGTTACCCCAACACTTCATATTCCTGATATGTGCCTGGTGTACCATGTGCTTGTATGAGAAAGAATCATGTTCTATTTGTATGCTTCCTTTGTGTGAAATCCCTGCTGTTCCTGCCAGTCCCTCTGTTTTCCTGTAAAAAAAAACTGACCACACTAAGCAGGAGAGCACTTCGTGGTCAGTTATCTAGCTAGCCTGGGAACTCCGTGTGCTCTCCTCCAATGATCAGACTTGTCCTGACACCCCCCTGCTGCACAGTCATTCACTGGGAAGCTCAGTGTGCTGCTTCATCCCCCCCCCCAGCTCTTATGCATCTGAGAACAAAGGGAATGTGGTCACTTATAAAAAAAAGGAGGGAATGTTTTCTTTAATGTTTTGCCTTTCATTTCTAATGTAAACTGAATGTGTTGTTTTGCAAGGTAATCATTTACAATCACTTAAATTCTAGGTTGCAGGCACTATTTTTATTTATTTTTTGTCCCCCAGTAGACCCTCACATCTATTTTTATAAAACTATGCTGCAGTGTGAAGAAACACCATAGTTTATTAGCTGTGCCATAAAAGTAAAACAGCCAATACTCTTATTTTAGCATGAACACCACATTCAGCTTCACTAAACTTCAGTTCATGTGGACTCCGGTGACATGGGTGGATAGCTTTGTGACAGAACCAAGCACTGTTTTTTATCACTGCCAGTCTGCTGCCAATTGCAAGACCAGGATGGGGCAATTGCGTGAGATCTTCACAAAGAATGCACCCACTGAAAATTTTGATGATTAAGGCTCCATGTACACGGGACGTTGTTAAAAGTCCCTTTGAATGCTGGAATTTTTAGGACATTTGAAACGTCCGTTCGGTCGCGTTTGTACCCGCGTTTAGCGGGCGTTTAGCAGCGTTTAGCGGGCGTTTGCGTTTAGAACCGTTCCTAGAGGTCAAAAAATGATTCCCCTTTAAAATGGAAAAACGCGAACGCTAAACGGGTCATCGCGTTCGGACGCGTTCAGACGCGTTTGGACGCGTTTGAAACCCCAGGAAACACACGTTCGAACGCAAATAATTGCGTTCTAAAAAAAGTCCCTGAACGCAACTGCCTGCAAATGACTGTAAACGACCTTGTGTACATGGACAGATGAGATAAAATGTAGATGGGTTCAGGGGCTTCTGAAAAAAACGCCCAACTGCTCCTAAACGGCCATTTCCAGCGTCCCGTGTACATGGAGCCTTAAGGATGGAAGCTAGGCCCTTTAAGACCAAAAAAGGGAAGTTACACAACCAGTCGCTATGCAATATAGAAAGAGCAAAGGTGGACGGTTGTGCGAGCTGGGAAATAATATCTTGTGACCTATTGAGGGACATATTGGTGGTATAAGACAAACTACAGATTTTAGGAACTTGATACATGCTTGATTCAAGGTAAGGCTATAATAGAGACCTTTCAAACTGACTGTAGCTTTAAGGGAAGCAAATTATGACAGTACATAATTGTATGCATATCATTCTTTAGTTGATAGAAAAGTAATTTTTATTACAAAAACCATATGCATTGATACTAAAACCTGTGTCTATAATCGGAACTGGGGCAACAAAATCCTGAAATAGGACTAACTGACCAATTTATAAACTAATAATTAACTCTGTAATTGGTTGGAACAGCAGAGGAGCATGCAGCCCTGTTATTAGTTTAAATCTCTGTATGGTGAGGAGGGAATAGTACATAATGTGTGATTGGCTGTCATGGTGGGGAAGTATACAGATTTTAGCACAAGTTTCTCACCTTCCTCAGTTGGTTCTCTAGCTTCAGAAATTCCTCCTTCCTCTGCTCCAGAGCGATCTCCAGGCTCTTCAATCTGGAATCCTTCTTAAGGCCAGAGGAGGCCAGGGTAGAGGCATGCTCCTTAAGGTCAAGAAGCGAGGACTGTAGAAAATACAGTAACACCAATATGTTAGAGAGCAACTTTACCTGGTAATATTTTCATTTACTGATCCCAGAACAGATGCCCAATGTGATCTGAGCAAAAATCAACTATTTTTTGTAAGAAAAATAAATGTTGTTTTTGAGGTTACAATTCCTCGGATAGGCCACCGTTGAAATCTTAATTAAATGTTTAAAGTTGAACTTCAAGTAAAATATAAAAGACACAAATCAATGCAGCTCTGTATTCTCAAATAAACAAGTTAACTTTTTTTCAATGCAACTAATCTAAGTACCTGTTCCTGACTCAATATCAGCCCCTATATTTCCCCTAAAAAGCAGCAATAAGTTGGAGAAAGGGAGAGGCAACTCTGGTATACTGTCAGATGCACTGTATGAAAATACACCAACAAGAGCAAGAAGATGACCTCATCAGTCAGTTGCTCCTCCTTCACTACTAAAACAGGCGGGTTGGTGTATTCTCTAAAGCCCAATTTCAAACTTTGCTTTTGGGCCCTTTCACACAGGCGCTCCGTATGTCCGCAAATCATCCTATTTTTTTGCGGATGATTTACGGACATAATGTATGTCAATGGCATTGCGGATGTCAGCGGATGACCATCCGCTAACATCCGATTTTCTTCCTTTCAGTTCTGTTCCGTTTTTTGGAACGGAACAGAACCCTATTTTTGTTCCGTTGAAAAAGCGGAAAGGAAGCAAAATCGGATGTCAGCGGTGTCATCCACTGACATCCGCAATGCCCATAGACATACATTATGTCCGTATATCATCCGCAAATGGATGGGATGATATGCGGACATACGGAGCGGATGACAAGTGTCATCCGCTCTGTGAAAAAAAAAAAAAAAAGCACCAGAACGGATCGCAATGCGGTCCGCTCCATGTGAAAGAGCCCTTACGCTCCCACCACTTGTTTTGTTTTCAAGTCAGCCACATGACACACAGGGTCCTCTTCTTCAGAACTTCTGCCAGCAGTGGGTGGTCCTCGATGCAGAGAGCGGCATCAAGGTGATGACTGCCATCATTACACGATGAGTACAGGGTGCAGTGTGCATACAGTATATGATCTTGACGTCATTCAACTCATGACAGGACACTTGAAGGGGAGGCGAGTACTGCAGCACTGGCTAGGGCTCCCTTTTAAAAAAAAAAATTGCTTGGAGGATTGTAACAGAGAAAGTGGTATCATCCCTGTGGCTGTGCCTTGTAGAAGGGTCATGGAAATCTCAAGATTGAATGGATAAAAATACAAATCCTCTGGCAAGCATAACAAATCTCATATATGCATTTCAAAGCATATTTAAAAGGTTCAAGCAAGCTGCAGGTTTCATGTCTTTCCACCAAACTGGGTATAGCTCTCTCAATCTATGGCCTCATAGATTAAGCGATTTCCTTCCTGCAGTCACAGGGAGCCATCCCTGCTGAGAGAACACACTGATTACTGCTAGCAGCTATAGCCACTGCCAATAATCGCATATGCTGGTTGCACCCAATCGATCGATAGGTATAATCAGCCTGCCCGTAAATGGATCGAATCTCAGCAGGTCCCTGCTAAGCCGGCCAAGATTTAATCCATCTATGGCTAGCTTTAGTCCTCATTGGTAAGTGTTGCAAGGAAGACCTAGTTCCAGCCTTGCAGCAACTTGTCCAGATACACTGATTGCCTACTGCTGGCGAGCTCCCTAAAACGAAGCACATTAAGCAAGGTAGATAGGTCTTAATACAAATAGAAGTTTGAAGTGATCCATGCCATTTCTCATGCTCTCTTATCTAGCAGTCCTTGTGCCCAGGGGCTGTTTTAGGTCTTAAGCCAGCCTTGAAAACTCTGTAAAATCCACTTTACCTCTTTTCACTTCATTCATGCTTTCATTGTCTGGAATTGTTTTTTTTTTCTGATGGCTGAGCTCACCCAAAAGATAATTAAAAAAAAAAAAAAAGACAATAATTCATATAATTCAGGGAAAAAGGAATCTCATTGTATCAAGGCCCAGTGAAAACAGACAGATCATACAATAATGCATTATCATACGTTGCTGGTTCTGCCTCACAAAGTAAGAAAAATGGTGCCTCCTCTGATTGATATTCACAGATTGCAATCAACCAATGATCAGATTAAAGGCATAAAATAATATAGCAAGACTTATTTTCTTTGTTTAGATGTTTAGAAAAACCCCTGGCTTTGAGATCTGGTTCATGGATGAATAGACAGACTGGCATTCTCACCTCTTTCTCAGACAGATCTCCCTGTAATTGGCTGACTTTCTCTTTAAGCTCCTTCAGCTCCTTCTTGCAAGATTCAATCTCTTCCTGCTTTTCACGTTCGTCGCGGTCCCGCTGTTCCTTTAGACGCTCAATAATTCTCTCCTGGGAAACAAACATGAAGTGTTTTTTTCTTATTAGACAGTCAGATTAAAGGGTCAGTCCACCCAAATTTGTTAGTTTATCCTAAGGTGATGCCCAACTAAACTTCAGTGTAAAACTCTGCCAATTGACTCCAGAGGCAATATAACAGTAAGAGTTCACATGGTTACCAATTGTGTAGCTGGTAAAGCAGCCACAGCTACAGTAAAATAGCTTGTCTTCTCCTAATCTTTGTGTGGAAGCAGCAGTCTTTCTGCAGTGACCCCTTACTCCCCCCTATATGTTAGAACTAGAGCTCTCCTATCAGCAAAGCTCAAGCTCTTGGCTGATTGGAGAACTCTAGTTGCGAATCTAAAGGGGCATCAGACTGCTGTAGAGAGACAATTTCTTCCACACAGAAAGCAAGGGCTCAACTTGGCAGCAGAGTTCAGGGCACAGGATTTTCTACTCTCCCTGAGGCTGCTATGCATAGAAAATAAGATACTTGTTACCCTGAAACCTCAACTGGTCTTTAAAGTGGTTGTAAACCCTTATATATTCTCAGATGATACATAGAGATTTAAAAAAAAAAAAAAACCTGCATGAGTTGTACCGCTTTATCTGAGTCTTCTCTTCTCTACATCCTTTCAAAGTCTATGAAGCTTGTCTGAGAGTCCATAAAAAGGGGGCAGTGAGCTGAAGTTACACTCTGCAGAGCTCAGTGAGCACAGCATACAGGAACAGAGCCAAGGCTATCAATCAGCTAGTGACTCCTCCCCTCTTACCATTTTTTTCTCTTAGTGTCAGGAAAACTTGTCAGAAGTGACCCATGCTGTTAGCAAAGGAACAAAGCAGCAGACAGAAATTACACTTGGTTCTTTTAATTGAAACAAAGACACACTATAGAGGGATCTGCTTTGTTTATATTTAATGTCTGAGGTTTACAACCACATCAAGTGCCTATCAGCAATGCATGTCCCATATTTTTATCATGACAGTAACCTACTAGCATCAACCCAGATAAAACATTAATACAGGTTAGTCAGTCCCCTTAATCCATGCACATTAACAGCTATGGTGTGATGAGGCTCTCACCTTCTCCGCCAGGGCCTCCTCCAGGGTAGTTAGTGCAGTGTCTGTGTTGGTGGTATCTGCCTGTAGAGATTTCACTCTCTCCTTCAGGCTGCTCAGCTGCTTCTCCTTGTCCCTTAACTGCTCCTGCAGGTTCTCAATCTGGAAGAGGAAAGTGTTACATGTTTTAAAGATAAGTTCACCTTTGGAAGATGTTACTTGTTCCAGCTTCTCCCCTTGATTCCCCCCCCCCCCCCCCCCATGATAGCAGGCGGAAGTTCCTCTACCCGCACTCGCTGTCACTTTGGGCATGGCTATGCGAGGGTCTGCCCGCACAGCCGCATCATTCAATCACAGCTTCTTGTGAAAGAATAAACTACAAGTACCATCAGCCATACTTGTAGTTTGAATGCGCTGAGAGTGCACGGATCGGCACATGCCTGTAGTCCATTTACCCTTCTTTCAACTCTGCAATGACAGCCCATACATAGATACAGGCAACAGAGCTGTAGGCAGTGTGTGTAGGAGCTTGATCTGCTGATCGCGGGTGCAATGCTTTCCAGGCTCCGGTTTTTAAAAAAAATGAATTCACATGTATTTATCATTTAGGTAAGAGTGAGCTTAGCCTTTAAATAAAAACAACAGAAACAGAGGCTCAGTCAAGTGAGTGTAACAATTCATATTTTGTAGAAGAGTGTGCCAAAATATTGTTGACAGTCCACATGAACTTTATTAATTACAGTAGCAGTAAAAAAAAAAATGCATTTAGGCGGTTCCAAGATGCTCCTTTATCATGACTTCACAATGTTGTGTTTCGAAAACAGTCAATGGTTTTCAACAATAAAACCTCATAATTCCCAAACGCCTATGTATCAATCATCTTTTCCAGTCCAGCATAGTCAAGGGGCCTCTTGGAACCCTAAAACATGTTGGCTATGTGTATGTATGTATGTATGTCTACTATTACCTTTCAGTAATATCTTGGTGCTCACTTCTTCTACAAACCTCTGACCATAATCGGCACTTAGTCTCATACGAAACCACACAAAAAAAGTGTAGAGTACCTGATGACAGTGGCCACGCTTCCTCACAATTCTAGCACACTGGGAGAATCTGAAAAGTTTTGCTGGGTAATGGTGTTATTTAAAAGAAAATTCAAAAGCGATTATGTTATGGGACATGGAAATAACTGAGTTGTGATTATATTCAATGGCATGCCTGTGTGGGAGCGGGTACGGTAGGGTGGGAGCCGGGTTTATTTGGGGGGCGCAGTATGCTCCCTACAGGGGCGCCTCCCAAGGAGCGGAATCTCCTCTAATGGCATTTCTGGTGGTATGCATGAGACCCGCTACCTTGGCCTCCATTTTGTCAAGCCCTTTCCATATATGCAGTATAAGAGTGATTGCTAGGAATGTTTTGGTGGTTAAGTGATAATTTTTCATCCTGTTTATCATAATATTGCATGTGTGATACGTTTGCTCAATCTTCTCTCTTGTTGTTTTCATTATGCAGTAATGGCAAATGTTTTTGTTCCTGTATGCTTTACTTGCTTTTGTTTAAAACCAAATAAAAAGGATTTAAAAAAAAAAAGAAAACGCAAAGAATTTAAAAAGTACAGCCAGATAGTTTGTCAGTATTTCTCCTGTGGATCACAGGAGTGCAGTTCGTTCTGCACACCTGTGACATGTTTTCAGCCAACAGCGGGCATCAGCTGACATCACAGGGCCAGTCCAGGCTGAGGAATGATCACGACCATATAGTCGGGATCCACCCAGGAGCCTGGACAGCCACTCGGCTCAGCCTCTCATTAAGCAGCTGAGAGCTGGGACAGCCACTCCCGCCCCCTCCACAGCCCAGCGCTCCAGTGAGCACTGGAGGGGCAGAGCAGACAGTGGTGACTGACAGTCACCGCTCTCTGTTCAGAGCGGTGGGGAGAATTGAGCGATCAGCAGTGTTTGATCGCTCAATTCTCAGCCTTTATCATGGTTGGGGACAGATGCAGAATTGAATCGATGCTGAATCCACCTAGGTAAGTATGATTTAAAAAAAAAAAAAATCTTATACTTCTCTTTTAATGTAGTTTGCATTGAAAATTTAGGCCAGGGTTGTCCAACTTTTTGATATTCCTGGGCCACATTGGAAGAAGAGGAATGGTCTTTGGCCAAACATAAAATACACCAACAATAAGGATAGCCGATGAGCAGAAAAACTGGATGTAGTAGCAATTCTCACTGAATTCTCAAGATGCTGAGATCTATTGATTCTAATTTTGCTCTTTGTGTGCTTCATCCATGAAAATAGTTGCTCACAACTATATGAATAAGGTGTGATCATGGAAAGGAGTATATTTTTCAATGGGAAGATAACTTTTATAAAAGATAATAAAGACGCACTGTCAATTTTTTTCTTCGGCAGCATGTGTTTGAGAAGTGTAATGGCATTTTTACAAAAAAGTTTACGATTTTTGCGTTAGTCCGCATTCATAGCGGTCTTGGGCCACAGGTTAGACACTCCCTAGTTTAGGCCCACTATAAGACAAACCTGTCACAAATTATTTTGACACTTGCTTGTCTATGCATGCTGACAGGGGAAGGAGCCCCCACCTGTGACTGACTAAGATAAAGACTATGTAACTTTTTAGAGAGTAATACAGGTAAAGAAAGTGCCAACATTGTGTATACACAAAAACCAAAATGATAAAACCAAAATAATAAAAAAAATAAAAATAAAAAAAAACAATCTATTTCCATCCAAGTTACCTGATATCCCATATCCCAAACCCACAGTTCACAATAGTTTTACAGTTTTCCCTCTGTGACTGGTGAGCAAAACCGCACACGACCGCAAGAGTGCGGCTGGCCTGGCCACAGGGATGAACACACCTCTCAGTTTATGGTGGTGTTTTACTGCCCTTTAATTAATCAGAACTTCTGGCCGCAACAGGACCCATGGAAGACTCTTACGCACACAGGACAGACCCGAGTTCCAAAAATACCTGCAGCCGTAAAATGGGCCCTTTCAGGGAGAAAGGGCAGAGCAGGAAGTCCCAGGAGACAAGACGTGTTTGACGTCTGAAAACACCTCTTAGCTTGTGGAGAAGGGTTAACTGACGAGTGTGTGGCCAGCTTTATCTCTTTTTCTATTTAATAGGCCAGATCGGTGGCGACTCTAAGGTCATTTGCAGGGTGAGACCACTCATACCTTAACATATTCAATGCTGAAGATCCAGGCAACAATATTAAACTTGGGACTATTCCTCACGGAGGCCAGGGTTAAAACATAGAATTACAATAACCATTATACAATTCTACTGCAATATAAGCCATGCTGAAGTTTATTGAAAATAAATGTGAACCAAAAACTCAATTCTTATACAAACTTCAACATGTTAATGTAAATTCAAAAGTAATATTATCAATGATAAATCTGCAGCTTTTATTAAAATATTTCCTGATGATCCTCCCATAAAGTTCCTTGTTCAGACACTTCCTGCTACAGGATGTGAAGGCTTTGTCCCTGCCTTGTATTTGTGCTTCTGCATTGACACCTTGCTACATGGGCTCCAGATGGAGCCTACGAGTGATTGTTTCAACACACATTATGCTGCATGGTCCACTTTTCTCACCATCAAGAAACCTGCTCTGCAGCCAACACTGGAATGCATGTAGACAAGAAGTGGCTAAAAAGAGGTTGCAGGCAAGCAGCACTGAGCTATTAATGGGAGATAAAAATGGTTGAAAAAAAAATATTTATATTTATATTACATTTTGCATGCTCTCCCTGGGCATGCGTGGGTTTCCTCTAGGTACTCTGGTCTCCTCTCACACTGTAAAGACATGTTAGGTTTATTGGCCTTGGTATGTCTATGTAAGAATGCCAGATACCTTAGATTGCAAGCTCATTAAGGGCAGGGACTGATGTGAATGTACAATATGTAAAGTGCTTCGTAAATTGAGGGCACTAAATAAATACCGCAAAAAAATAAAATAAATATAAATTGCATAGTGCTCAAAGTAGATGGATTACCCTGGGAAAGGTTTACAAAAACCTTTAAATGATTCTTCCATTTAAATATGCTAGTAGCCAGAATAAGCATCAAGCACTAAAAACCCAATTCTCTCTTCACGTTGCGGCTGAGATATCCCCTTGTTTTCAAATCCCCCTGCTCCTGTAACTGGCTGTCTCAAAATTATTTTTGATCAAATCGCAAGCTGTATGTTGCATTAAATGTTGCAATCCCTAGTTTACATATTTTAGATACTTGCAAAGAATTCAAAATGCATCTAAAGATGTTAAGAATGCAAAGATTCCTATTCTAGCACCAAAACAGATGGCATGTGACTATGGCAAATGTTAAACAGCCAACTTAGCACTGACTGAAATATTTCAGCAACTGCATTGTAATGACCTATATCAATACCCCCAGAAAAAAAGTTAGGAAAAGTAAAAACAAAAAAAAGTAGAAAGAAAGAAGAACTTCTGGTACAAAAATTGATATATTCTTAAATGTTACTAAACCCACAACAGTAAAATCAGTCTATATATGTAGTAAAGCATGTTTGTTACACTCAATGTGGAACCTAAGGGGTTAATCCTCTGCACTGTGCTAAAAGGCTGTTTGATTCTGTCTTCTCTGATCCTCCCCTTCTTCCACTGACTCCAGAACATGCCTGGATAGTACAGAGCCTTAGGAGTCAGGCTGCACATGCTCAGTTTGTTGTGTTTTTTTCTTGGGAGAGTGCAAGTGATCAGCACAGGGCCAATCACCACTGTCCAGACAGAGGGTCAGGGGTCCTGGATCCTTCTAGGATTGCTCAGTGCAGTATGAAAACTCTTCCTACAAGCTTTACTACGATATAATAGAAGTCACAAGACTGTTATATACTGCTGATGAGAAAATGTATTTTTTATCAGTTTATATTTACTAAAATAATAGCATTTCCATATTTTGTGTACTGTGGGAGAACAGATATAGTGAATGCAGGGTCCTGGGTTAGGTAACACTTTAAAGTATTTTATAACTGCCAATTTATCGCTATGTTAGGATGGTGCTGCTTCCTGCAGGTCTTTAAACACTTTCCTACCAGCGCATTGTAAAATGACGCCGGCAGGAACAGTCCTTCCCCTCCCGGCGGGCGTCATAGGACGTCCGCCCATTCTTGGCACGCAGCGCGGCGATCAGGGATGAGGCGTGTCCCTCAGGACACAGCCCATCCCCGATCAGTGTAAAGAGCAAATAAAAATGGTTCTTTACCAAGTGACCGGCTGTGTCCAATCATAGCCAGTCACATGCACTGTCCTTGTGCACACCGCTCATGCACGCCCCCCGGGGGCACGCAGAGTGGCGATGACACAGTCCATTCCTGATCAGGGTAAAGAGCCAATGAAATTGGCTCTTTACCACGTGACCAGCTGTGTCCAACCACAGGCGATCACAGAATGCAAACAAGCCACAGTAACTAGTGTTACCGGGTTCTCCACCTCACAAACCGATCCTGTGTGAGGAGGAGATTGCGGTAACAGCTAGTTACCGATTACAGTACATAGTAAAACACATCCCAGTAATAAAGAGGACCTGTCACTAGCCCATCAGAGTAGCTGTCACCAGCCCATCGGAGTACCTGAGTACCTGCCACAACCTCTCAGAGTACCCAAGTACCTATCTGCAGCCCATCAGAGTACTTGAGTACCTGTCTCCAGCCCATCAGAGAACCCAAGTACCTGTCTCGAGCCCAGAGTACCGAGTACCTGTCTCCAGAAATTCAGTGTACTGAGTACCTGTCTCCAGCCCATCAGAGTACCTAAGTACCTGTCTCCAGCCCATCAGAGTACCGGAGTACCTATCTGCAGCCCATCAGAGTACCCAAGTACCTATCTGCTGACCATCAGAGTACTCGAGTACCTTTCTCCAGCCCAGAGTACCCGAGTACCTGTCTCCAGCCCAGAGTACCCAAATACCTTTCTCCAGCCCAGAGTACCCAAATACCTTTCTCCAGCCCAGAGTACCCAAATACCTGTCTCCAGCCCATCAGAGTACCCAGGCACTTCTCTGCAGCCCATCAGAGTACCAAAGTACCTATCTGCAGCCCTTTAATAGATTATACGTTGGGGTGTTTGCTTTCCAAAGTGGGGTCATTTTGTGGGCGTTTCCATTGTCCTGGTGCTCCAGGGCCTTCAAAAGTGTGATAGGTTGTCAAGAAATTATAGGTGTAATTTATGCTCCTAGAACATCTGGAGGTGCTACTTGGATGTTAGGCCTCTGTATATGGCCAAGCTGTGTAAAAGTCTCACACATGTGGTATCACCATACTCGGGAGGAGTAGCAGAATGGATTTTGGAGAGTAATTTTTCCTATGTATATGCTGTGTGTTAGAAATATCTTATGAATTGACAACTTTGTGTAAAAAAAAAAAAAAAAAAAAAAAAACTGAATTTTTGTAAAATCTTACCTGTAAAATTCCTTTCTCTGAGTCCTCCGACAGTCGCCGCCTCTTCATATTCGTCACATATGGGGGTATTAGACTTTGCTCCGAAGGAGTAGCTAAGCAACAGAATATGTTAACATTAAAGCTTTTAACACATCCCACCCTCAAGGGGTGGTCCCCTCAGTCAATACCCTCCTACTTCCTGCAACCATATCTCAGTTTCAGTGGAATAGCAATAGAGTATACAACCAAACCCCAAAAGAGGGGCGGGGGCGGCGACTGTCGGAGGACTCAGAGAAAGGAATTTTACAGGTAAGATTTTACAAAAATTCCGTTTTCTCTTACGTCCTCCGACAGTCGCCGCCTCTTTATATTCGTCACATATGGGGACGTCCCAAAGCAGTGCAAACATGAGGGGTGGGAAACGCATCCGCGCCGAAAGGCAACGCAGTCTCCGCATCAAAGAAAGGAACCTTACCAAAGGAAGGAAACCAGCTGGGCTACAGGAAAAACAAGTGCTCAACAGGAGCAACAACCCAGGAAAAGACAAATAACCAGGGGATAAAAAACCTATCCCAACAGCCAGAGGTCCCCAACAAGGGACCCTAGGGAATTGCCGCACTAAGAACCTTGCGGCCAAAGGAAGCATCCGCCGATGCCTGAACATCTACTTTGTAGAATTTTGTGAAAGTGTGCACGGTCGACCAAGTCGCCGCCTTACACACCTGGGCTACAGAAGCCCCATGACGACAGGCCCAAGACGTACTCCGAGATCTAGTAGAGTGCGCCTTCACAGGCACAGGAGGAACCTTCCCCTGCAAGGCATAGGCCTGTTCAATGGTCTGCCTGATCCATTTGGCGATGGTAGAGGCCGACGCCGCCATGCCCTTCCAAGGACCCTCTGGAAGAACAAACAAGGAGTCCGTCTTTCGAAAAGACTCAGTCGATTTAAGGTAAACCCTTATCGCCCGAACAACATCCAAAGAATGTAATCTCACCTCCTTTGGATGTTTAGGCTTCGCGCACAGCGAAGGCAAGACAATATCCTCATTAAGATGGAATTCCGAAACTCGTTTCGGAAGAAAAGAAGGATTAGGTCGCAAGACCACCTTATCCAAATGAACAACCAGATACGGAGACTTGCAGGACAAAGCCGCCAGCTCTGACACTCTGCGAGCCGAAGTGATCGCAACCAAAAAGGCGACCTTTTTGGACAACATAGACAACGAGATCTCCCTGATCTGTTCAAAAGGAGCACGTTGTAACACAGATAGAACGAGATTCAAGTCCCAAGGGGGCAGAGGATCCCTCCTAGGAGGAACCAGATGCCGCACTCCCTGAACAAAAGTGCCAACCAAGGAGTTGGAAGCCACGGGACGTTGAAACAGAACGGCCAGCGCAGACACCTGACCCTTTATCGTAGCCAGCGCCAAGCGCTGATCGACACCCGTTTGAAGGAAGGACAGCACTCGGGAAACCGAGTACGTGCGGGGTGAAAACCCCCTGGACTCACACCAGGCAAAATAGGCCTTCCAAGTACGGTAATAAACCTTCCCCGAGGAAGACTTCCTCGCGTTGATCAAAGTATGAACGACCTCTGGGGAGAGACCCTTCTCCTTCAGGACCTCGGTCTAAACAGCCAGGCCGTCAAAGCCAGCGACTGTAAAGCAGGATGGTATATCGGTCCTTGAGACAGGAGATCGTCTCGAAGAGGCAGACGCCACGGGGCGTCGACCGCCAGATTCACGAGGTCTGCGTACCAGGACCGGCGAGGCCAGTCCGGTGCCACAAGAATCACCGTGCTGCGTTCCGAGTGTAACCTGCGAAGGAACCTGGACAGCAACTGAATCGGTGGAAACGCGTACATCAGCTTGTACTGATGCCACGGGGCCACTAACGCGTCCGACGCGTCTGCCCGAGGATCGCGCGTCCTTGCCACGAACCTTCTCACCTTGTTGTTGAGACGAGACGCGAACAGGTCCACATCTGGAAGACCCCACTTCGCGCACAACAACTGGAAGACAGCCGGGTGGAGAGACCATTCCCCCTGATCCAGGGTCTGGCGACTCAGATAGTCCGCCTGCCAGTTCTCCACCCCCGGAATGTGAACCGCCGTTATCGCCGGGACATGAGTCTTGGCCCAAGACAGAATGTCGGCCACTTCTCGAGCCGCTCGGGCACTCCTGGTGCCCCCTTGGTGGTTGATGTAGGCCACCGCCGTGGCATTGTCCGTCTGCACCCGAACCGGGCAGCCCTGCAGCCGGTCCGTCCAGCAATGAAGACAGAGATTTATCGCACGCAATTCCAGAATGTTGATCGGAAGGGAAGACTCCCCCCTCCGACAAAGTTCCCTGGGCGGACAGAACACCCAGAACACCACCCCAGCCCGACAGGCTGGCATCCGTGGTGATCACCGTCCACGAGATAGGACGAAACGACTTGCCCCCGGACACCATCGGGGACTGGAGCCACCACAGAAGGTCTCTTCTGGTGCGATGACTCAACGAGATTTGAAGATCCAGAGATTGAGGTCGCCCGTCCCACATGGACAGGATCTCCGCTTGGAGACCCCGCGTGTGAAACTGGGCGAAGGGAATCGCCTCGAAGGCCGAGACCATCAATCCCAGACATCTCATGCAAGTCCGCAGAGACGCGTGCGGAACGTCCCTGAGGGACCTGACTTCCTCCTGAAGAGTTCTGAGTTTGTCTTCCGGCAGGAAGACCTTCGCCTGCACCGAGTCCAGAATCATTCCCAGGTAGGGAAGACGAACCGACGGACTCAGTGTCAACTTTGGAAAATTTATCGTCCAACCAAACTCCTGCAGAGTTTGCATCGTGACAGACAGGTCCTTCTCCAGACCCTGGCTGGTCGCAGACCGAACCAGAATGTCGTCCAGATACCCCAGGACAGAAATGCCCTGGGCCCTCAATAATGCCAGAACCGGTACAAGCACCTTGGTGAAGACCCGCGGAGCCGAGGCGAGACCAAAGGGTAACGCCACGAACTGGTAGTGATCCTCCGCAATGGCAAATCGAAGGTACCTCTGGTGACCCTCGAAAATGGGAATGTGAAGATACGCATCCTTCAAATCGATGGAGGCCATGAATTCCCCCGGAACCAGGGCAGCCACCACCGACCGCAGGGATTCCATGCGGAACTTGCGAACCCGCACAGAGCGGTTCAGAGCCTTCAAGTCCAGAATTGGACGAACCTTGCCCTCCTTTCTGGGCACGGTGAACAGATTGGAATAAAACCCCCGAAATCTGTCCCGATGAGGCACCGGAACTACCACTCCCTGAGCCCGCAGGTCCCGCACCGCCAGGTGCAGGTCCCGTAAACGCTCTGGAGACAGTTGAAGATTTGAGGGAAAAAATCTGCTCTCCGGCCGAGAGAGAAACTCGATCTTGTAACCAGATCGAACGATCTCCTGAACCCATCTGTCCCGCACGCGGGCCAACCAGGGTTGAAGAAAACCGAGCAAGCGTCCCCCCACCCCAAAACTGGGTGAGGGCGCCCCTTCAGGCCGCACTGTTATGGGCTGCGGATCCGGATTGACCGGACTTCTGTTTACCAGACCAGGGCTTCTTCTGAGAGCCTTGACCTTTGAACGGTTTGTCCTTGTAGTGCGACCGAAAGGCACGAAAGGACCCCTGAGGGGGCCGAAAATTAGCATGCTTCTTCCCAGAAGCCCCCTTAGCCTTGGGGAAATGGGGTAAGAGAGTGCTCTTACCTCCGGTGATCCCCTTAATCAACACATCCAAGGATTACCCAAAAAGGCGAGACCCATCATAAGGCAGATTGGCTAAGGTCTTACGTGAAGACTGGTCCACCGACCAACATTTCAACCAAACCAGACGGCGAGACAACACCGCCACGCTGTGCACACGTGCAGCCAACGGGACTAGGTCCAAGTCCGCATCACACAGATACATGACACCCTGGTGGATTTGATCCACCATATCCAGGGTCGCCGGCGAGGCCGAATCGGCCACTAGGACGCGCCTAAGCATCTGCGTCCAACTTGCGACCGCCTGGGCCGCCATGAGAGAGGCAAACAGAGCCTTAAGCATAGAACCCGTAACAGAATAAGTATGACGGGCAAGAGACTCCAATCTCCTATCCGTGGCATCACGGAACACAGGGGAATCCTCTGCAGGAATCGCAGTGGATTTGTTTAAAACCGCAATTGCGTGATCCACTGGGGGTGGTACACACCACCTTTCATCAGTGGAAGGCGAGAAAGGATAACGCAGCTTGAACCTACTTGGTACAGCAAAAGGTTTGCGCAGATTGCGCCATTGTTCCTTAACGGCGCGCTGAAAATCATCATTGCAGGGAAAAACCTGCGGCGTCCTGCGTTTTCTCTGCGTCCCATAAGCCGCCAAGGCAGCGGGGGGACACACTTCATCCTGCAAACGCAGCGTTTGTTTTATGGAAGCAATCAATTCATCCATGATTGCGAGCTCTTCAGGCGAGCCAGGGGGAGAATTATCAACCCCTTCAACTTCAGCCTCCACCTCGGACCCCACTAGATCCAGGGAGGAGCGGGACCCCGATAAGGAGGCCCCCGCCATAACAGCCCCATCACCTTCACCCTCAGAATCAGAGGAAAGAGAAACTCTGGGTCTTTTAGTAGATTGAGCAGCCACCAGCATCTGCACCTGAGCAGCAAGGCCAGCCACAATAGTGGCTAAATCCCCCCCTGGGGGGGAACAGCGGTCCCCTGGCTTTCCACCAAGGCGGTAGGAAATTTGCCCTCCTGAGAATCCATTGCCCCTATTACAAATGCCGGATAATAAAGGGTTAACTGCCCCTTTAACAAGCGTGGCGAGCGCAGCCCACCGCACCACACACAAGCACAATGAGACCCCCACAGGGACAATAAAACTGACACAGGCAATGGATAGGAAGGATATAACCTGAGGAGACCCTCGCCGCTGCTGCTGCCTCGATCGGTGTTCCTGGAGAAGAGGAAGCGATGCTGCCAGGGCGCTCTATGAAAGCCTATGGGAGGCTACAAGAAAATGGCCGCCATGCATGTAGAACATGCGGCCGGAGCGAGTGCAGGCAAAATGGCGCCGTTTGGCGCCGAAACCGCCGCTCCACAGTACAGTAATGCACACATGTCATTATAAAAAAACATGTCAGATCGCCGCAGCGATAGCTGTATAGTGCCCAAACATGCCCAAAAACATGCCCCACAGCACACAGCTTCTCACACTGACAAGGCTGACACACATAGTGTCACACAGCTCCCCCCCCCCTTGCAGCCCACAGCATGCAGCCGAGTGATAGGGAGACAAACAGTGTGAACAGAGGCAGGTTACACAGTCCCAGACTGACACCCCCCCAGACAGACAGGTCCCCACATAGATACACTTACCTCACAATGGCATGGGGGACCCGCACAGGCGAACAAGCCGCTGCACATGAGGCAGGGAGAGTCGCATACAAGACGCACAGAATGGGGGTTAAGAAACCGCACAGCGTCCAGTGAGGTAGCCACCTCACCAATCATCCCTGCACCGAACAGGGATGGGTCGTTCACTGTGCCAGGAGCGTTACCTGGCTGAACGCTCGATGGCAGGCTGGGAAGCCACTGACCCACGACCTGCGACCAGGGGGATCAGCCCGAGACCCAGCCCGCATGATCCTCTTCATCCGAAGAACTAACTAACGCTGACAAAAAGAACAGCTAAGTAAAGGTAGAGAGAAAACTCAAACAAAAAATCAAAAAAGAAGAAAGAGTCTGGGGCACAAAGCCCCAGCACAGAGAGAGCCAGCCACTCCTGACAAGCTAGACATTGAAACTGAGATCTGGTTGCAGGAAGTAGGAGGGTATTGACTGAGGGGACCACCCCTTGAGGGTGGGATGTGTTAAAAGCTTTAATGTTAACATATTCTGTTGCCTAGCTACTCCTTCGGAGCAAAGTCTAATACCCCCATATGTGACGAATATGAAGAGGCGGCGACTGTCGGAGGACGTAAGAGAAAATAGGTTTTCATTTTCTTTCCACATTTTCCAAAAACTTGTAGAAAAAAATTACATGTTCAAAAGACTCATTATGCCTCATAGAATATACGTTGGGGTGTTTGCTTTCCAAAATGGGGTCATTTTGTGTGTAATTCCACTGTCCTGATGCTCCAGGGAATTCAAAAATGTGATAGGTAGTCAGGAAATAAGATGTGTAATTTATGTTCCTAGAGCGCCTGACGGTGCTCCTAGCATGTTGGACCTCTCTCTCTATGTGGCATCGCCATACTCAGGGGAAGTAGCAGAATGTATTTTGGGGTGTAATTGCAAGTATGCATATGCTGTGTGTGAGAAATAACTTGGTATTATGACAATTTTGGTTAAAAAAAAAAAAAAAAAGAAAAGAAAAATTGTTTCTTAATTTTCCCAAGAATTGTGGGGAAAAAAATTACAACTTACCATGCCTCTTACTAAATACCCTGGACTCTCTACTTTCCAAAAAGGGGTCCATTTAGGGGGTATTTTTACTATCCTGACATTTCTCAGCCTCAAGAAATCAGACAGGCCACCATAGGCTTGTAGTAACTTTCACACAGACTAAATAATATCCACTAATTTGGGATATTTTTACCAAAGATATGTAGCAGTATACATTTTGGCCCAAATTTATGAACAAAAATTACTTATTTGTAACATTTTATAACTGAAACGAAAAAAAGTGGGCTTTTTTCCATTTAGATTACAAATTGGATTCTTCCTACAGCTTACCTGTAAAACCCTTTTCTTGGAGTACATCACGGGACACAGAGCAGCCATAATAATTACTCTCTGGGTTATACGCCACCTATAGGTGAATGGATACTGGCAACCAAAAAAAACAGGAAGTCCCTCTCTATATAATCCCTCCCATACAGGAAGTACCTCCGTTTTGTAGCAAGCAATAAAACATCCCAGACAAGAGGGGAGGGACCTCTGTGACCTGTGATGTACTCCAAGAAAAGGATTTTACGGGTAAGCTGTAGGAAAAATCCAATTTTCTTTATCGTACATCATCGGACACAGAGCAGCCATAATAATTACTATCTGGGACATCCCAAAGCAATGCACTTGATGGGAGGGGGACACTAAATACAAAAAAAATGCCATCAGACTGAAAAGAGCTACATAGCTGCCTGCAGCAGACTGCGGCCAAATGCCTCCCGAGTCCTAACATCCACCTGATAGAATCTAGAGAACATATGTGCCAAAGACCAAGTAGCGGCCCTGAAAATCTGAGCCATAGAAGCTTGATGGCGAACTGTCCAAGAAGCACCTACTCTTCTGGTAGAATGTGCCTTTATCAGAAAAGGAACCTTCCCCTTTAAACCATACCACTGGATAATGACCTGGTGAATCAACTGAGAAGTTGTAGATCTACAATTTCCTGCCCTTTCCTGGGCCCTTCTGGAAGCATGAACAAAAGGTTGATCTTCCGAATCTGGGCTGACATCTTCAAATAGACCTTAAATGCACGTACTACATCGAGCGAATGTAACAACTTTTTCTCTGCTGTTTGAGGATTTGGAAAGAAGACAGGCATAATAATGTTCTGATTTTAGATGAAAAGCGGACACCACCTTGGCCAAAAACCCTGGGTGTGGACGTAGAAAACTTGAGGTACTTACTTTAGTATTCTTAAAGCTTGTGCCAAGTTGTAACAACTTATCATACACACAGCACAGTTATCCCAAAGTAACAGAACCTGTCAGTGCCTGTAAACATCCACCCACAGTGCCTTATGCACCCAGCTGCTCTCTGTCCCATCCATGACAGAAGCTCACGCCGCCGGGAACACTCCTCAAATGCTGCACCATCTCTGCCCCTCACTGCATATGTGCGGCGTGCTACGCGCACGTCCGCATGCCATGTGCACGCCAACACGTCACAGACACACCCCCTCGCTCCATGTGCATGTAAATTGGCTGAGCTTGTGCACGCGCGCGATCTCTTGCCGCAGGGATGGCCACTGAAGGTGCTCCCTGAACCTGAGCCACAGAGAGTAAGCGGATGTGTGGGCAGGATGTGCAAAGTCCCACTGCCCACCAAGCATCAGGGGGATTGAGAGCAGAAAAAGGTATCCAAGCATCCAAAGGTACGCAGGCCACAGCTGAATACACATACTGCCTCTAGTGGAAACATAAAACATGGCACCCAGTATCTGTTAAATTAGAAGGTAACAGTGCATCATAATTTAAGTGAACTTACCATTCCCGCCGCAGCAGTCTACCTATAATTCGAATCCAATCTTCACCCATTACGGCGGGTGTCACTCGTCGACCTTCAAGGACCGGGTCCCCCAATTTTTTGGGGCCACTCTCTTGGACCTGTAGGGCACCCTGCTGGAACGCCTTTGGAGTAAGTCTTACCAGGGGTCTGGATCCCAGGGTCCAGCGCCCAAGAGGGCCACATTACAGGTAATACCTGGTTTCCCTTTACCGAGGCTCAGGTACCATCCTTTTAGTCTTCCACTTTCAGAATGGATGGGATTGTCAATCCCCTTGGATCCAGAGATATTAACCGGGATTGTAGCATAATCTTTTTTCTTCTTTAAAAATATGGAGAGCTTCTTCAACTATGACCATCACCTCTAAGACACTGGCGAAAAAAACTGAGGAACTTCCTGTATGGGAGGGATTACATAGAAGGGGACTTACTGTCTTTTTGGTTGCCAGTGTCCATTCACCTATAGGTAGTGTATAACCGAGATAATAAATATAATGGCTGCTCTGTGTCCCATGATGTATGATAAAGAAATAAAAAACCCAGTGTTGATTAAATACCACCAAAAGAAAGCTCTATTTGTATAAAAAAAATTATAAAAATGTTGTTTGGGTACAGTGTTGCATGAGAGTAATTGGCATTCAAAGTGTGAGAGCACTGAAAGCTGAAAATTGGTCTGGGCAGGAAGGGGGTGAAAGTGCCCTGTACTGAAGTGGTTAAAAAAAGTAAAAGTTAACACAGTAAAAGAAAATGCAAAGACGAGAAGAATGCTGCTGATTTTAAATGGCAAAAATTAAAATTCCACACTCCAAAATCTTGTGGAAAGTCTTCCCAAGAGGGTGGGGGTTGTTAAACCAGCAAAGGAGAGCAATGCCATTTTAATGCCCATGGTTTTGGAATGGCTTGTCTATCAAGCTCATATTAGGTATGATGACCACTTGTCCACCAACTTTTGGCCATGCAGTGTAATTCTCTGAACACAGCTTTCCTTTCGTTCCTAAGCCTCATGTACACAATGAAAATATCGGACAAATGATCGTCCATTTTATGTTTTTCTGCAAGCCTTAAATCGAAAAAGAAGGTTACTAAAATTATGAAAATTCTCGTACGACGAAATACAACTTCGGAAGTCATGTAATGTGTTGCATTGTATTCTTTAGTTTCCCAGCATGCGTGGTCTTTGTCTTCCGAATTCTTTTTTTTTCCGAACTAATACTGTACCGATTTAACGAAAATCCTTTATTCTGGTATCGTAAGAGAAATTTTTTTGTTTGTCCCTTTAGATAATTTTGCATGAACTGTCGTGATTGGCTCTTGAAAGCTGTGTACTAATCGGATTATCATATGATCGATTTGAAAGTGATAATTTTAGTCCTATTTTCTGAGCGTGTGTACTAGGCATAAGCCTACACACCTATGCTCCTACACACAGCAGGACTCAGACAGAGAGGGGGGATAACAACTAGACCCCACAGCACTTAACAAAGACGTGGGTGTAATTTAACACACGCGATGCTTTAGACTATGAATAACAGCTATACTGTCTGGTTATATGTGGCAGGACTTCCAGCAGAAAAAAGTGAAGTATACAAGAATGAGGAAATAAGTATGTCTAAAACCTTTTAAGGAAATTAGAACAGTAACACAGATCTTAAACTAAGAAAAGATCTCCTTTAAAGCCCAATACCAACCCCAACAGAGCTCTCTTTCCAATTTTACTCAAAGTGGAGACAACTCATGTAGAAGCAGAAGAGAGGTGCTGCTCAGGTAGCAGTATAATCCACGGTTCATGAACATGAAGTATAAAATGTTGTCATGTCCGTTAATGATAGATAAAGAGAGAAGAGTTTTGTTGCAATCTGTGGCCACGGGAGAGATTGCCAATTACTACCTGTCTAAACAGAAAGTGAAAGATCTTTCCAGTGGGGTCACAGACTGCAGAAAAAGTACCTGGTACAGGTTCTACCCCTTTTTCTGTTCTAGGTTCTACCCCTTTTTCTGTTCTAATGGCAAACAATGCCTTCCCCTTCTCCACACTCCCAGTAATGCATGTCCCCTCTGCAGTCATGGAAACCATGCAACATGCCAAAGGATAATGTGATAGAGAGGATGATGTCATCTAAACAGTAAAGCTTCATTCACACGACTGTAAAAAAAATGCATATACAAGTGTTTTTTAATTTCGGATCTGAACACAGCTGCAATGTTTTCAATGGAGCCATTTACACAGGTGCATAAACATGCACTGAATTCAGACCCATAACCGAGAATCCACAAATCTGCCTCTATCTAAGAGCATTAGCTTACACGCTTATGAGTTTAAAAGCATGTATACATGTGTTTGTAAGCACGTAAATTAAGTATGAACACAGGGAAAAAAATAAGTTATTGAAGCATACTTGTCTTGAATAACATTAGTAATATTTTTATAGCCATGTGAAAGAAACCTAAGAGAAGCCAGGATGAAAGGCAGCTGAGATTCAGGCAGATTACAAAGAGAATTTCCTCTGGAAGAAAGGTCTATTGTAACAGTAACATTCTGTACATTTTGGCTAAGAATTTTTAGGCTCCACTTTAAATTACATAGAGTATTAAAATCAGCACAGTGAATCACATGCAGGGGGACATTACTGGCAGTGTCTCACAAACCTGTGAATGAAGAGCGCCATCTAGTAGTCAAAGAAAACACACCACTCTCCACAAAAGCAGTAAGACACTGACCACCTACAGGGGTGATATGGCTCAGACAGGGATATTAAAGGAAAGCTATATTGCGAAAAATACAATTTCTTGCAGTCTCTGAACCTTCCTTCCGAAAAATCTAGTAACCAGGCTGTTATACTGATCCTCTAACTTCAGTGCTTTCCAACTTACTGAATAGAAAGATGTATTTCATTCAGAAGTTCACTTTTAGGATGCTTGTATCATATACATCAACACTGGGAAAGGTGAGCATTTACTTCCCTCTTCCACAGGTAAGGCTTTAAAAAAAAAAAATTATAAATTGTGACAAGGTCACTTTAAAACTGATATCCAACTTAAGTTTCAGTCTAAATAGCTTGTTCGGGCTAAACTTTCTGTAATTAAAATGTGTGGATTTCCACCTTGATTGTATGCTTTTGCTCAGCTAGAGGGAAGATCAGCAGTAGGTGACTGTTTGGTCCCAGGCTGCCTGCTGTGGGAGAAAGGAGAGAATATCAGGGAGCTAAGATAAGACACTGTCCTCGTAATTGTAACTCTCGGTCCCCCAGGCAGCAGAGTTTGTCCTGTCACTGTCCTGCTTTTTATTACTTTCTCCCTAATCTGTGTTCCCTTGGCACAGACTGGATTCTCCCCCCCCCCCCCCCTCAGCAGCAGTAAAACTTTAGGCTGTGAGGCTGTGAGCAGATCAGCATCTAGTGATTTTTGGATTATTGGTACAGTGCCGATAATACAGGACAACTGAGGCAGTGCACAGCAGGGTGAGACAGTGCCTTACTGGATTTTAAACAGTATAGGCACTTTTTAAATGTTGTACATAGCTATACCTGCAAAAGGGGCCAGCA
Organism: Pelophylax lessonae; assembly: GCF_965119305.1. Lineage (NCBI taxonomy): Eukaryota > Metazoa > Chordata > Amphibia > Anura > Ranidae > Pelophylax > Pelophylax lessonae. The sequence continues at coordinate 497,431,234 of NC_138771.1, forward strand.
TGCAGTAACCTAACAGGACTTAATTTTTTGACTAAAGTTCCACTATAATGTCCATAATCTGGGCACAGGTGCACAAAAAAGAAAACCTGTATCGAGACCAATACCTCGTCTGGCGATGCTAGTTTTCTGATAAGCAGATTATCTCAGTGGCTTCACCACTTTCCAATTCACTGACCTGTATAAATTACACCCATCTGGAGATCCAGGTTCTATATGAATTTACTGCCTTCATGCTTGCTCTGCAACAGTGACCACTATACCAGAGATATCCGAGTAACACTATAAAAATAGGTGATTCCATTCCACCCAATGAATATAAACCTGTGTGGAGTGGAATCCCCTATTTAGGCTGGGTTCACACTGCCACACGTAGCGGCTCACAGCAGGGGTCCGGTGCGTCCCTGTTCACCATTTTAGATCCAATTTCAGTCTGAATTTTTGGCTGAATTCAGACCTGAAACAGACCAGTAAACGCACAGGACTCTGTGCAATTTGCACCGTAGCTGCTCCGGAGATAGGTGAACCGGCTCAATAGAGAGCCGGTCACAATCTCCTGAAATAGAATTGGATGCGGAGAAAACCACATCCAACTCACAATAGTGTGAACCCAGCCTTAGTGTTTAGCTGGCAGCCCATTTATTGCATTGATAAATATTTGAGGATTGAATTTTTTCGTTTTCATTTGGACACATCCAAGTAACAAGTAATTTTTGAGGGGCTTTTCCCACACTCCAAAGACATGCTGGTAGGTTTACTGGCTCCAATTTAAATTGCGTGCATATATATACATACACATATATATATATATATATATATATATATATATATATATATATATATATATATATATATATACACACACACACACACACACACACGTGAGAAAGGGACCTGAGATTGTAAGCTCCTAAAGGGCAGGGCTGATGTAATTTAATAGGTAAAGTGTTGTGTATATTGTTGGCGCTATATAAACGAATGTAAGAAATAAACAAATGAACAAAATTTATGGCCAAAAGTTTGTGGACACCAGGCCATCACACCTATATGAGCTTGCTAAGCATCCAATTCAAAAATCATAGGTATTAATATAAGTTGCCAACCTGCCCTCCTTTCTTGTGGCTATAATGTTCTCCAATCTCCTAGGACAGCATTTCACAAGATTTTGGAGGTTAGGTACTGATGATGGATGAGAACACCTGGCTCACAGTGGGTGTTCCCATTCATTCCAAAAGTGTTCAGTAGAGCCACCAAAGTTCCTCCACACCAATAGACTTCTTGGCTTTTGGATTACTGTCCATATTACCTTTTTTAGACTGACCCTATTTTGAATACTAACTTGAGATGCATCTGCTCCTGATGAGTGGGGATGCCCACGAAACGCGTCGAGCCCAACATAGATGTGTCCCCCTACAATATTTTATTATTGGATTTTATAGAGTATATCGTCAATGACCTCTATCCCAATGTATATTTCACCAATTTTGTATGATTCTGCATCTAAGATGTTCCTCATTGCCTTTTTGACTGTATGTCACATGTATGTAACTTCATGTATCATGCATGTTCTGTTCATGTCATTTTATGAGCTTTATATATGTTATTAAATCTTTTACTGTATGTCAGGTGACTGTACTCATCTATCATGCCCACCGACTCCACACACCTCACACAAAGTCCCACTTTTTCCCCCCCTTCTCGGTCTATCCTACTAAAATTATTGGGTTATCGGCTTCCTTAGAAGTAATACCAATATTACGTTATGGATATTTATATATTATTACACATTATACCCAATACGCCGATCCCTTTGTACCTTTCCAAACTACCCATTTTATTCCTCCTTTCCCCATATATATACCTAATTAGGGATGGAGACAATTAGCCTTGGATGGGCATTGCCTCATATAAAGTCCCAATTGTCTTGTCACTGTGTTCGTTTTTGTTTGTCCTTTGTCTCTTGTTCATGCATATATCCACACAAACTAATCAAAACATGTCTTTATGAAGCTAGCTTTGCACACAGGGACACAGTCATGCTGGAACAATAAAGAGACTTCCTCAAAACACAATGCTGGAAGAACACAATCGTCTAAAATGTCTTTGTATGCTGTAGAATTAACAATATTCTTCACTGGAAACACCTAAACCCAATTAATTGGAGATGTGTACACATATGTCTGGCTGTATAGTGTACTTTACAAAGTACAGGTGTAGCCCCCCAACATTTCATATCTCAATATTTCTCACCTTCTTCTGCAGCACATTGACTTTCCTCTCCTTGACATCCAGCATGTCCTTGAGGTCATGGATCTCGCCAGATAAGGTGCCTTTCTCTTCAGACATTTCTTGGATCTGTTTCGTCTTTCTATTCAGCATGGTCTCCTTCTCCTCCAGGCGCAATCGAAGTGCATCCACCTATAGAAAGATCACACCCGCTTAAAGTAGAACTCTTTTCTATTGGTTCCCTGTCAACCCCTCCTTACAAAAAAATTATTGTCAATCTCTACTTATCCTTTCCACGCTCCAGCGCTGTCTGCGACTTCTTCAGCAGTCCAATTGCTGGCGGGACGCTTCAGAAACAGTCATATAATTCTGTTGAATTCCTGTGAGCCGAACATTTTGTTTACACACCCTCTAGGGGGAGTGTTATCAGGCAGATTGGGTTCACAGTAATCCAGGTCTGAGTGGCATTAACATGTCATTATGTGAGTGATCCTGGAAGAATGCCCTCCCTGTGCTGCTGCTGGAGGATGAGGAGGAAGAAGAAATGTAAAGTTTTTTTGGTTTTTTTTTTTCAAATAGAGAACACTTGGGGCAGGGCTTTGGGGGATAGGGGGGATCCTGAGGTTCCACTTTAACCCTAGCCAATATCCTCCTAACTTTACTGGGTAAATTCTGCCCTAAAGCTAAACTACTGTCACTGGAGCCAACCAAAACTGCTTCAAGCGCATTCATCTGTAATGGTAATTTAAGGGTTTAGATCTGTTTTTAAGGGCAACGGATTTTGCTCTGCATGCTAGGTAAAGCCAATGTAAACAATATAGATACCATGCTAAAATGATAACAGTAACTAGCACCTTCAATTAGTTAGCCAGTTGCTGGTGAAAATAAACACCACAACAATCGCATAAATACTAGCACTAACTAGGAAATCAATCATATACTAAAATGAACACACAGTATATCCATAAAGTTTAAGTGATAAAATCAATCATATTATAAAATCAATAAAGTGTACAAAAATCTATACAGGTACAGTGTAACAGTGAAGTCCATGATAAATAAAGTGATTCAAACGTCTTTGAGACACATTACTTCTTCAATTCCCAGAATATTCCAACACAGTGCTCTGTGTTCTATAAAGAATAGTTAAAAGCTCGCCTCCTCTTTCAGGTTTAGGCTTTAGGCAGGATCCACCACAGGAAGGAAGTGGTATGCTGGATCCTACCTAAAGCCTAAAGAGGAGGTACACCTGGAAGCCGTCTAATCAAAACCCTATTAGGAAAGTGTTGTTTGACTCAATTATAAGAGGTTAAAATATTTTGGTGAGCCCTTACTTATTGTCCATACAACACATAGCACTGGAAATTGAAGGAACAGTGGCGTTGAATTACTAAACTGGAGAGTGCAAAATCTGGTGTGGCTGTCCATGGTAGCCAATCAGCTTCTAACTTCAGCTTGTTAAATTAATCTTTGACCAAAAAAAAAAAAAAAAAGGAAATCAACCCGAGTGTAAGGACATTTGCATTACTTTATTTATCATGGACTTTATTTATCAGTCTCCTGTGCAAAAAAATAAAAGTCAGCAGCTACAAAAACTGTAGCTGCTGACTTTTAAAAAAACAGCCACTCACCTGTCCCACAATCCAGTGGTGTGCTCACCCCAGTCGGCTTCACCCACTGTCTTGCTTCCTCGGCATCTTCACTATGGGTACCTGGGCTGTGACAGCTTGCGCCTTTACAGTCGGGTGCCCACAGCGCGAGCAGCGCTGCGCATCGTGAATGGTGGATACAGTCTTCTGGGACCTGTCGCATGTCCCAGAAGACAGCAGGGGAAAGGAGGGAGGAGAACTTCTGCTCTGATCGTCTAGTTGGTCTGAGCGTAAGTGGGAGCGGGTAGCTGTCAAAATCGGGTGCCTGCTCCCTCCCTGCTCCTCAAGAGTACCAATTCTTCAAGAAGAGTGGGGGACAAGTTCTTAAAGAGAAACTTGCCCTTTTGGGTGGAGCTCCTCTTTAACTATTATCACTGTACCTGTATGTGTTTTTGTAAACGTTACAGATGTTTTTATATGATTGATTTTATCACTTATACTTCAGTGTATAATTGATTGATTTCATAGCCAATGTATGCTAACCCCAATCTTAAAGGCCCCACCTGCTGACTACATGTACAACTATCAACACAGCCTCCAGTCCATCAACCTTCAAGCAGAACATACATTATTGATAAGTGTTGCAGCCATGTTAAATCTTGTATCAAAATGCCAGGAAAAACCACAACACATCCAGTATTGCCCTGTAACTGCCAACCAAGAGTCAAAGTTTTAGTTTTCAACCTGAAGTTTCCAGTGCCAGTCTGTAATTGATTAGCTGTTCTACTTAAAGGCTAAGTTCACCTTTTAAAAATAATATATGCATTTTTATTTGCAGGTAAGAAAATATGCATTTATTTTTTATTTTTTCTGGAGCCTGCAATGCATTGCACTCATAATCAGCTGATTGCGGGTGCAATGTCAGGCTCCTGCAGACTTTCAGCATAGCTGTCTGCCCGTACCTTCCATAAGGGCAGACATTACTGCAGGAAGATCAATGAACTATGAGAGCGCTCCCCAGTGTCCTCGTAGTTCATTGGGAACTACAAGCCATCTGCCGAAATGGCAGATAGAAGTTGTAGTTCATTCATTCACAAAACTTTGTGAATAAATGATGCAGCCGTGTGTAACATGTTACACTTGTATTTAGGGTGTCAAAAATAACATGTTACCATTTAACAGATTACCAAAAGTGAACTTATCCTTTGTTGGCTCTTTAATAAATAAAGAAAACTATAGGTAAGGGAAACATTTTAGTGTACAGTCAGTTCACTGAAAACTGGTGACATCATCGCAACATAAGACCCTCTGTACCTCATGCCACTGTAATGTCAAGGCCACAGAATAACAGTTTGAGCAAAAGGTGAAAATGTGCTTAGTGGGTCCTATAGTAACATTCCATTGTTTTTGTTTCTTACCTCAGTCTGCAAAATAGCTGCCCGCTGCTCCTTTGCAGTAAGTGATTCCTTCAGGACCTCCACATGCTGCTTGCTGTCAGAAAACTGGTTGTTGAGGGTCTCCAATTTGGTCTGTAGTGCCAATAGCTCCGTGTCCTTACGAGAGAGTTCCTGCTTGACTTGCCCAATCTGTACGGAGCAAAATGAGTCATAAAAAACAATGAATTGGGGCAGGAACACAAGACAATGATTGCAAATATTCATTTGTACATGTTACAAGGCACACAATTAACTCTTACCACTTATACACAAATGGAGACTGATTAGCAATCTACAAGCCTCAGCTCATAAGCATCCTCAGAAGAGCAGAGGGCTGTGTGAGGTCTGAGCCTGCACATAAAACAAACTGAACTTTTGATTCTTACAGGAGGTGCGACCATTGATACCTACTGCAACAGCACCTCCCATATAACACATGTTCATTTTGCACCTGAGCTCTTAAGCTGGACATAGACTTTTCGAATCTCAGGGACCGGCTGGGATCTAAACTATGTATGGGGAGCAAGTTGGATTTTTAGGATGTGATTGCCAGCGACTATAGCCGCTAGCAATAATCACTGTGTTCTTCCTGCAGGGACTGTTCCCCAGGCCGCCGAGAGAACACAATTGCTCAGCTGGAGGGATATGGCTGGCTTTGGTCCCCCAGTTGAAGTTAATGAGCAAAAGACTGCTGATTAGTGAACAGCCTTAAAACTAAATCATTCGTTTTGGGTGGACTTGTGTTTGTGTCTAAATTATGCTCACAATATGTGTAGTCTTTAAAGCACAACTCCATTGAAAAAGTTTTATTTTAGCTTTAGTCGGGAGGAGTACAGCCGCTATCAGATTTTTACTGAGGCCTGTGTGCCTATTAGGGAGCTTTCCTCTTACTTTCTTTCAAGACAAGAAGTGATTGGAAATCTCTCCAATGAGGAAATGGACAAAAACACACATTTTTAGTAAAGTGAGGAAGGTGTTGGAACTTTCTGACAATCCTGTGTTTCTTTTAGTACCTTATTGTCCCAGTAACAACTGCACCTCCTGTTTCTAGTATGGTTGTCAAAGAACCAGGAAATTATGGAGTTTTGACATAATTGTAAATTTCGTTTTTTTTAAATACAAGACAAGACACCAGAATAAATTCATAGACCATGGGTTATATGTTGCTACCTTCAGGTGATTGGCCACTGGCAAAAGCTTCGCTACGTCCGCCCGCTAATGTCCCCATCTAACCCCACCCACTCCGTGAGGCTCCATTTTTGTTTGCCAGCAACAGAGAAATTACAAAGAAGAGAGGGAAGGGACCTCTGTCCTGTACTGTACTCCAAGGTACAGGAATTTGCAGGTATGTCAAAATTCCTCATTTCTTTTTTAAACAGAACAGGACCCAGGAATCAATTCATAGATCATAGGACACCCAAAAGCAATAATCAAAGGGTGGGCAATAGGACAGCTAAACAGTAGAAACAGGCTCACAGGAAAAAAACAAAGCCAACGGGCCTCAAAACAAAACTGTTAACAGTAGAAACACCTCACCGTAGGAGAAAACGCTGAGGTTTTTCATTAGCCCACTAGGGGGAGCTGTTTTCCCAAAGATTACCAAGCTGGAGAAACATCTTGTGGCCAAATGGTGATGTAAAGGGGGACGTCCAACATAAAAATGGAATGGACTAACATAAGGAATATATCCTAGTGCTAAGGATAATAGGAAATTGCCTGCCCATGCTTTCATGAATTTATAGGCTAATGAGGATGGCTGCGTGTAGGCAAGTGCCAAAGCTACTGTGGACAATAGGTGGAAACATCCAAGAAAGCCTGGGATCAGGCGGATTTAAACAAGTTTTTAATACAATTAATTGCATATCCTGTACTGATGTTGAGACCTAGGCAGGGGAGGCCAGATTAAACATCTTAAGTGGAAACTGTAATTCACGAACTGCAGGCATAGAAGGGATAGGAATAAAGGTGTGTTGGAGTTCAGAACAAGGCCTGTGGGTTAGGCCAAAGAGGTCATATCTTTGGCAGAATGTGGTAGTAAGGTTCTAGGTTATGTAAATGAAGAGCTGAAGAGGTTGTCTAAAGTGAAGATATTACATAGACAACAATATGTCTGGAAAAAAACACTTTCCACATTGTGTAGGCACAACCTTTGTGGAGTATGGACAACAGCAGCTGTCAGGTTTTAGATGTTTGGAGGCCTATAGCAGCAAACCTTGAGGGACCCCACTGGTTATCCCAGTGACTGAGAAAAATGCTGATAATCTAGCAACCCATGGACATAGTGAATGGTAGTTCAGGTCATTCACATCAGTAAGAAAAGGTTTACAGGGAAAAGTTGACAGTAAGGAAAGAAACCCACAAAATGACTGATGGAGGGGAAGAATTTCTCTGGAATCAGATGTTGCCACAACTGTGCAGGAGTCTTTACAAGTCTAACTATAGTTTGGACAAATGGCTGTGTCAATTGGCACCTTGTGGAAGCCCGACTACCAAACTAATCGTAACAATGTATCTTGTGTATGTAAACCTTTAGGCTCGGTTCACACTAGGTCGCTCCGACTTAAGGGGGCGACCTGTGAAGTCGCGTGCAGTGCGACCGGCGCAACTTACGCGGACTTCATAAAATTAATGTCTATGCAAGTCGCCTCCAGGTCACCCCGAAGTAGTACAGGACCCTTTTTCTAAGTCGGAGCGCCTTGTGTCGCTCCTATTAGTACGGCTCCTGTACTACACAATGGGAGCGTGACGGACCGCGACATGTCAGGCTGACAAGTCGGATCAATGTGAATGCGGTCTTAAAAGGACAGGAGTTTTATGTAGGGGTTAGGAAGCCCTGAAATCCTTTCCTGAGTAAGAAAAGGAGGACGAACACCCATTGTAAAGATAAATGAGAATAGGGTTATGGAATCTTGTTCTTTTCCAAGTGAGTAGAAACAGAACACAACTAGAGAAGCAAGGAGAGCACAGCAACCATTTTTTTTCTAAAAAGGTGAACTAACCATTTAAGCAATAGGATTCTGTGCATATTGACAGAAAGTAAAGACATTCTGGAGATCTGACAAATCTGGTTCTTCATGGCATCCACATCAATGGCATCGAAGTTGCAACTTGGAGTAAAGAAAAAGTTTTCTATCTCAAGAGAAAGGTCATCATGAATTTTTAAGCTCAGTTAGCCAAGATTTGGGCCATCACTAAGGTGACGGCTGCAGGGCGCAGACCTGGTCCTGTTCGTGCAAAATACATTTATAGAAGATAGTGCCTACCCACTGAGTCTCTAAAGGAGGTGGTACCCTCAGTAGGATTGGTAGTGTCATCATTAAACACCATAAGGTCCAGCTTTGTTGAATTTTGCATAAAAGGATGCAAGGTTTCAAAATTATCAAGAGGGGGAAATAACGCCTCTGAGCTTGACCAATAATTGTATAAGGCCCAACCTGTCTGATCCAGAGTGGGAAAGGGATTTCTAGAGTAGGTCCTCTTCTTACAGCATGTAAGTGCTGAGCAGCAGCAAGCGTATTTATCCAGATTGCTATCTTTGATACTAAGAACTGCCTTGATCAATGAATCAACAGGAACCAGCATATGGAAAAGGAAGTAACTTCTTTAAACCGTGGAGGAGAGGGTCTGTCTGGCAGACCTGGCTTGACAGCCTCTCCACCAATGCCTAAGTTTCCTGTTACTCTTTTGGTACCTGTTTTTGTTTTTGACCCTGCTGCATCGCTATGATGATTAGTCTTCTATATTTACCCTTGCCCTGTTGCTCTCTTTTATGATACCTTTTATGACCACTTTCATTGTGATTACGCTGTTAAGGTACATCTCCCAATATTCAGGTCATTTTTTTTTCTGGGGGTTCTACTTTTGTTTGTTAATTTTTCTTCCTATTCCAATTGTATTCTCTTTTTACTATGGCACTGCTTGTGCCCTTTTTGGTCACACTTGGTTTTGGAACCTGCGCGACCACTCCACTATAAAGAGTACTTAAATAAGTGGCCCTTACAAGGCCAATTTGGCTGTGTTTTCTATATGATAAATATTTTTGTACTATAAGATTATTTTCTTCATTTTTCTAACTGGTGAGCTGCACCAAGCCCTGTTGGCGGTGGGATGCTAGGCCAACTGTTCTCTTAAAGTATATGTTTTGTATGTTCTTTTTTAAAACTAATAAAAATACATTAATAAAAAAACAGTGGAGGAAATCTTTAAGCTCCCATGACAGAAGATCTACATCCCCCTTGGTTTATGTCGCAGCTGGTGCACCAGGCAATTTTATTGTTTCGGGAGAGTTATAATTGGCATAGGGGGGAGGGGGTGACACAGAAGCACACCTGCAGTTGATAGTCCCCTCTGATTCCAGAAGTGGCTATAGCTTCTGGAATAGGTCAGACATTGTGGTAGTCTAAGTCAAACAGGTCACATGCAGCACACCTGTAAGGGAGTTGGATTTATGGGGTTGGAAAGTTGTCTGTGCTAGATCTTGTTCCAAAGTGAGGAAACCACTAGTAACTTCATAAAAAAAATAATTTCCTCTGAGCCTGCGGTTGACTAACTGCTGTCTGTCCTGTGTGTTTAAGCTCCCAAGCTCATGTAATCCCCCTCTAAGTGAACGAACTGCCCTGCCAGTATTCATAGATGGAGATGGATGTGAATAAGGGGGTTCAGCATGTCCAGTCTCAGGGAAAGGTTGTAACTGGGGCACCAAAAGAGCTCCAATGGCAGTTTCCTTTTGGAGTAGTGCAACAGGTGGTGTGGCAAAGGATCTTCTTGCATTTTCAGGAAAAAAAAAGACAGCAGGTGGTCTGCAGCTAAGAACCATATAAACACTACATCTATAGCTGGAAGGTAGAAAACAACCACCAACTTTAAATAGGTGAACAGAATAGTAAAGTAACCCAATAGGCTAGATAGCACCTGTACCCTCTAAACAACTTGTGTGAATAGAGTAAGGCCATCAAGATATTTTAGCCAGGAACATGTATAATAAAGGCTTCAGGGAAATTGTGTCTTACCATGTCCACCTTTCTGGTCCCATCCAGGGTCCAGGCTTCGTCCGTCATGGTGGGCATACCCTCAGAGGGGTCTTCAGGGTCTTAGTGCCATAGGAATGGACCATAGCTCTGGACCTGTATAGGACCCTGGGGCTAAGTACACTCACTGCACCATGTGCCAGGGTGAACACCGAATACAGAAACCAACGCCTGAAGCAAACATTTCAGGCAAGCCCTGTGACTACAGAGTCAGGGTATGGTTCCTAAGGCATGTTTAAGGGTCACAGTTAATGAGCCATGAGGGCAGTAAGAAGCCAGATGATAATAGGGGGGTCAGTTGAAGGAGGTAGTTAACCCTGGGTAAAAGGTAGTAGGAAAAACATATCTAAAACGAGAAGGCTTTCATCAGGTAAAGACACTATCAAAAAAGCTGGAGCCTCAAAGAGGGCCGGGGTTTTATGGAGACACCTGAGTGCAGACCCAGCAATGCTCTTTTTGCCAGTGTCCAATCACCCGAAGGTAGTGGCATATAACCTATGGTGTAGGAATAGATTCCTGTGTCCAGCAGTGTATGATAAAGGTAGCCTGTTTCATTACATACCTTGTTTTATTTAGTTTTAGTGACATCATCCCTCGGTCTCTGTACTTGTGCAATTCAGGCAGAACATGGGTTGTGGAAAGGGCCAGTAGAGTGCTGTACATAGCTTCTTAAAAACATCACAGCACTCAGTACTTCTCTTAAGAACCCAAAGCCCTGATGCAAGCAGTGGGCTAGCTCTAAGGAGGGGTTGGCAAATATCAAAATGCCTTGATGGTTGGATATCTGTCTGGAGGAGTAGGCAATCCTAGGCAAAGTAAAGCCTAGCTGACACAGAAATGAGGCATGCATCCGATTTGCTGCAGCTTCCAATGAATATTGTGTGAAGCTCATAGTGTGCAGTGAAAACGGAGTAAGAAATTACAGAACAGGCAAGAAGCCTATACAACTGGGCAAGCCTGAAGGGAAGCCTGGAATTCAGTTTTAATTTATCCCTGAGATCGAACAAAAGAATTTCCTTGAGAACCCTACAGAAATACACATAGCCACTTGCTATGGGGGCACTTGCGCAGGCTTGATCCCGAAACGTGCTATATGTGTCCACAGACACACAGCACACTCGGCCCCGACCCCCACTCTCTCCTGACAGATTGTGGTTGACAGCATCAAGAGCCAATGGCTCCCGCTGTTGCCTCTAAGGCAGTGTGGAGGGAGAAAGCCACAGCTCCTGGGCACAGCGCTGAATTGAGATCTAGCTCAGGTAAGTATAAAGGAAGGGAGGAGAGGAAGCTGAAAACAGAAGGTTTTCTTTTGTTACCTTTAGGCCGCTTTCACACATGCGGACCGTTTATCATTCATTCGTTGACGCATGAAAAACGGACATCAATGTATTTCTATGGAAAAACGGATGTAAATGGATGATCATTCATTTACATCCGTTTACATCTGCTTCCGTCAACATCCGTTTTTTGGAACGGATCAAAGTCTTAATTTTATTCCATTTAAAAAACGGATTGGACGAAAAAGTGGTCCTTTTTTGCTTGAACAATGGCTCGTGTACTCAGTGGTAAAGGACTCTAGCTAGAGGGTGTAAAAAAAACAGATGAAAAACTGATGACAAACTGATGTAAACTTCATCCGTTTTTTTTCTCTTTGAAAAAACATTACTGAACTGATGAAATGAACAGTCCCTATGTGTAAAAGGGGCCTAAGGGAATAGAAAAACCCCATCTGCCTTTAGAACCACTTTAAAGCTGAATTCCACACTTACCTTCGGTATAGCACAGTTGTACAGGCTCCTCTCTTGGATTGAAATGCATTACTCTGCATTCACTGCACACTGTGAGCTTTCATTCATTGGATTTCCATGGTTTTAATCATAGAGGCTCAGAATCACATATGGGTGGACTTTATACAATTGAAGCCTGCCTAGGATTGCCCACTCTTGCCCATCAAGACATTTTGAAAGTTACATAACTCCTCCCAGGGGCAGGCCCACTGCTTGCATCAGGGCTGAGGGCTCAGAGCAGTACTGAGGAAGGGTGCCGTGATGTTTTCAGGAAGCTTTGTGCAGCACTCTGCCACCAGCCATGATCTGCCTGCATTGCATAGAGAATCACGACAATCCAGTGCTGATGTCACTGAGTCTTAAATAATGTAAATAATAAAAACGGAAAGGTCTTATTGAAACATTGAATTAGCATGTTTAATCGGGGGGTTAAACAGGCTAAACCTGAGCTTTAATATAATATAGGGTTCAAACATTAAAATACCCTAACTGTAATAACATTAAAATACAAATTTGTACAGAGCTTGTAGTTATAGTTTAATATGTTAATGGAGGCAGCCATGTCAATTCTGCTTACAGAGATAGGTCACTTTCTTAAAAGAGATAAGTGATACTTTATTACATTAAAGAATCATTTATGACTACATTTTCTTGAACCACTAAGGCCTACAGGAACTCTATGGGGGAAGGGGGGAATTTTACAGCTTTCTGTATCTGGCTGCAATCAAAGCTGCTGGAACTGACCTCTCGCTTCACTGAGCAGTATATCAATATATCCTGAATTTACTTAATGTTTCATCTGTCTCCATCCCTACCCGAGGGACATGCGCCAATTAAACTGAAACTGTCAGAAAGTAGTGCTGTCAAAGAGGCAGCTATTCCCCAAGTCACATGTCACATACTATTTCTGGGGCAGCCAAACAGAACTTATTCACAGAGTTACTGCTCCAGGACTAATATCTGTAAGCTTCTGTCTGTGCCTTCGTACACAGTGTATTGCCTTGTGATAGATCCTATTCAAGGAAATAAAAAGGTGTCTTTAAACTTTGCTTTCCGACAGCCCCAAGCAAATCTGTAATCCAGGAACATGAAATTCAAAATTCAAAAATGGAACTAGGCATTTTCTATACTAATGGTTTTATTTGATAACACCCCAATGGATACAATGTCTAAACAGGTATACTGATATGGCAAAATAATCTCTGTAGGGTGTAAGTCCCGGTTCACACTAGGGCGACCTGTGAGGCGACCTGGTCGCCTCACAGGTCGCCGCAGGTCGCCTCCCATAGGGAAGCTGCGGACCCGTTCTAATAGGAGCGACACAAGTCGCTCCGACTTAGAAAAAGGGTCCGGAGCTTCTTTGGGGCGACCAGGAGGCGACCGCCATAAACTTCAATTTTATGAAGTCTGTGGCGGCCGTTCCGAGGTCGCGGCGCGCTGCTCGTGCGAAGTTGCGTCGCGGTAGTGTGAATGGGGGCTTACATTTGTAAAAGTACATGTTATAGAGCTCAACTTTTTTTTGTGTTCCCATCCAGGAAAAATGTAATCTCCTGCGCTAGTGATACCAGCAGAAGAAATAATGGCAATAGGTGTCACTAGGACAAAAAGTCACCAACAATAATAAAAAACCTGTAAAAAGATATAACCTCTCCCCAATCTATTCCTATTGGAGAGTTTTTCAAGCATTTCCTGCATTTGTGATAATTTATAACAAGGATAGAAGTGACAAGAGAAATCTTCAAAAATAATTAAACAGTAAAGACCCGACAGAGGTAGTAATTCCTCCTCATTCAATCCAAAACTAATAGAAAAAGCAATGTCTTGACTTTAAATATTTGGTTGACAATTTTCAAAGAGAAGCCAAAGTTTTTTTTTTTCTTTGGGGCAGTATACTGTATATTTTGAGTTAATACTGTATATATTAAAAGCCTAATTCCAAGGTGATTTTTTTATATACCTAACCCCTTGCTTCCCAATTTCCTGCACTTTGATTTTTTTTTTTTTTTCCCATAATTTCCCTCTGTTTAGATTGTGATCACATGTCCTCCAACTTCATCCCAGTTCGTGATCCAGCTGCAATTTAAGGGCAGAGAAGAATGGCACACATCATAAATTGGTGATATGTGTGTGCCATTAGCACCATCAGACTGGCGGAGGTTGGCACCTCCACCAGTGCACTCCAGCCAGTGTCCCCCAGAGCACCACAGGGGATGGGGGACCATGACAGTTTGAGTGAGGCTGGGTGTCATCCAATAAGGATTATAGACAAAAAAAAAAAAAAGATTTCAGGAATTTTAAATGTGTTGTTTTGTGCAGCTGGAATAAGGCTTGATATTTTTGAGGTGACTTAGATTTATGGAAGTTTCATATTAACATAAGATACACTGATATGTAGGTTTTCACTAACACTGCAATCGACATCTACAGGTGCATCTCATTCTCATAAAATTAGAAAAGCATCAAAAAGTTAGATTAATTCAGTAATTCAGTGAAACTCGTATTTTATATAGATGTGTTACACACAGAGTAATATATTTCAAGCATTTCTTTCTTTTCATTTTAATTATTATGGCTTACAACTAGTAAAAACCCAAAATTCAGCATCTCAGAAAATTAGATTGCATAAGACCAATAAAAAAGAAAAGGATTTTTAATGCAGAAATGTTGGCTTACTGAAACGTGTGTCCATGTACAGTATAGTAGAGTATGCACTTAAGGTCAGGGCTCCTTTTACATGAAAATACTGCATGAATGCAGTGTGGCATGGAGGTGATCAGCCTGTGGCACTGCAGAGGTGTTATGCAAGCCCAGTTTGCTTTAATAGTGGACCTTCAGCTCATCTGCATTGTTGGGTTTGGTGTCTCTCATCTTACTCCTGGCAATACCCCACAGATTCTCCATGGAGTTTATAAAGGTCAGACGAGTTTGCTGGCCATGCAAGCACAGTGATACCATGATCATTAAACCAGGTATTGGTACATTTGGCAGTGTGGGCAGGTGCCAAGCCCCGATGGAAAATTAAATCAGCATCTCCATAAAGCTGGTCAGCAGAGGGAAGCATGAAGTGCTCTAGAACTCCTGGTAAAGGGCTGCGCTGACTTTGGACTTGATAAAACACAGTGGACCCACACCAGATGACATGGCTCCCCAAATCATCATGGACAGTGGAAAACTTTGCATTTTATTTGGAAATCAATGTCCTAGAGTCCGGAGGAAGAGTGGAGAGGCACAGAATCCAAGTTGCATGAAGTCCAATGTGAAGTTTCCACAGTCAGTGATGATTTGGGCAGCCATGTCATCTGCTGGTGTTGGTCAACTGTGTTTTATCAAGCCCAAAGTCAGCGCAGCCCTTTACCAGGAAATTCTAGAACACTTTCATGCTTCCCTCTGCTGACCAGCTTTATGGAGATGCTGATTTTGTTTTCAGGCAGGACTTGGCAACTGCCCACACTGCCACAAGTACCAATACCTGGTTTAATGATCATGGATGGTATCACTGTGCTTGATTGGCCAGAAAACTCACCTGACCTAAACCCCATAGAGAATCTGTGGGGTATTGTCAAGAGGAAGTTGAGAGACAACTGACCCAGCCATGCAGATGAGCCGAAGGCCGCTATTAAAGTAACCTGGGCTTCCATACCACCTCAGCATTGCCACAGGCTGATCACCTCCATGCCACGCCTCAATGATGCAGTAATTCATATAAAAGGAGCCCTGACTTTGAGTGCATACTATACTATACTGTACATGGACATACTTTTAATTAAGCCAACATTTCTGTATTCGAAATCCTTTTTTTTTTATTGGTCTTATATAATATTCTAATTTTCTGAGACACTGAATTTTGGGTTTTCACTAGCTGTAAGCCATCAAAATTAAAGGAAGAAATGCTTTAAATACTCCACTTTTTGAATTGAATCACTGAAATAAATTAACTTTTTGATGATATTCTAATTTTATGAGATGCACCTGTATGCAAAACAAACAACTATTTTTCCTGGCTCATAGACTAGTAAAAGCAATAACTAAGCACAGACACTGTGTTGCATTACAAATCACAGCATGTATATAATAAATGGATTTTTGTAAGAACTTACCGTAAAATCCTTTTCTCTTAAGCTCATTGACAGACGTAGTCTTCTTGATTCTCAAGAGCTGGGTTATGTTGTCTCCGCAGGAGTAGGACTAGGCAGAATGACAAAACGTTCTGGCTCCACCCTAGGGGGCAGTCCCTGAGGGTATATCCTCCCTCTCTCTGCTACAGGGAATCAGTTCTGTTTAAAGCAGTACAGAGAATTTAACCCAACCCAACTCAATGATAGAGGGGCGGGTACTACGTCTGTCAATGAGCTTAAGAGAAAAGGATTTTACGGTAAGTTCTTACAAAAATCCATTTTTCTCTATCGCTCATTGACAGACGTAGTCTTCTTGATTCTCAAGAGCTGGGACATCCAGAAGCAGTGCCACAAATGAGGGGTGGGATTGACAAAATCAAATCCAATCTAGTAGGCCCAACCGGTGCCAAACTAGAAGTTTTAAAGGCTCATTATAAACAAAAAATGAGACTAAAAGAAAAAATTTTCCAACGGAAAAAAACCCTCGAGGTAGACCACTGGTCTCCTCAAATTGCGGCCTGCAAAACCTTGCGGCCAAATGAGGCATCAGACGATGCCATTACATCAACTTTATAATGTTTAGAGAAGGTATGCACCGACGACCAGGTAGCCGCCTTGCACACCTGGACCACTGACGCCTGATGGCGAAAGGCCCATGACGCACTAAGTGCCCGAGTGGAGTGCGCCTTAACAGGGAACGGGGGCTCCCGACCCTTAATAGAATAAGCCTGCACTACCGTCTGTCTGATCCATCTGGAAATGGTCGCGGCAGATGCAGGCAACCCCTTTTTGGGTCCATCCACATCCAAGGAGTGTAACGCAAACTCCCGAGGATGACTGGGCTTAGGACACAGGGAAGGTAATACAATCTCTTCATTCAGATGAAATTCTGAAATAGGCTTGTGACGGTATCAGATTTTCATGCTGCGATTAATTGATTAAGGTTTTGCCACGGTATACGGTATTATCACGGTATTCTATTATTAAATTTAAATTATTAAATTTCCACCTTACTTCAATTTCATTGCTGAATTTAGGGGCTTTGGTTCACTTTTGCACATTATTATATAGTCAGTCAGTACAGACTCTGTGAACCAGGCCTAAAATAGGTCATCAAGCAGTGTCTGGCCTAACTGGTGATAACTGGTCCTGGCGCTCGGCTCCGATCCGATGGCCTGGTCATTAAGAGGGCAAATCCTTGTGGTCAAGAAGTGGTTAAACCTGAAGGAGGTGTTGTTTATAAATGACTTTACTATTGCTTTAGGCCTGGTTCACATGTATGCGGGTTGGTGGTTCACATGTATGCGGGTTGGTGGTTCACATGTATGCGGGTTGGGGGCCCACATTTGCACAGGAATAGCAGCCCATTGATGTGAATGGGCTTGAGCTGCTATGCCTGCGTTTTCAGCTGAAAAAAGGTGCATGCAGAATTTAAAAAAATGCAGTGGCCATGAAATCCATCCTTCTTTTGCACCATGCGACTTACCTGCCGTTGCTGCACACGCAAACTGTTTATTTTTAAATGCCGTGCCCACGTATACAAAAAATGCAGAAAGCTTGCCAGAGCAGGAACTGCAGGTTAGTCGCATGGTGCAAAAGCAGGATGGATTTCAAGGCCACTGAATTTTAAAAAAATGCTGCATGCACCTTTTTTCTGCGGAAAATGAGGGCATAGCAGCCCGTTCAAATCAATGGGCTGCTATGCCTGTGCAAATGTGAACCACCAACCCGCATACATGTGAACCACCAACCCGCATACATGTGAACCAGGCCTAAAGCAATAGTAAAGTCATTAATAGATAAAAACACCGGTCCTCCTGCAGGTTTAACCACTTCTGGATCGCAAGGATTTGCCCCTTTAAAGACCAGGCCATCGGATCAGAGCGCCAGGACCAGTCATCACCAGGTAGGCCAGACACTGCTTGATGGCTATATAATAATGTAATGTGGGCTGCTATGCGTGTGTGTGTGTGTGTGTGTATATTAGACCTGCACGATTCTGGCCAAAATGAGAATCACGATTTTTTAGCTTGGAATAAAGATCACGATTCTCTCACGATTCTCTGTGTAACAAAAAAAAAAAAAATTGGGATAACTTTACTGTTACGTTTTTTTTTTTTTTTTATTCATTAAAGTCTAATCATTGCGTTTGAAAGACTGCTGCGCAAATACAGTGTGACATAAAATATTACAACAATCGCCATTTTATTCTGTAGGGTCTCTGCTAAAAAAATATATAAAATGTTTGGGGGTTCTAAGTACTTTTCTAGCAAAAAAAAAAACTGATTTTAACTTGCAAGCAAGTGTCAGAAAAAGATCCAGTCTTTAAGAGGTTAAACTTCCTTTCTCCCTGGCAGAGGGAAGGAAAAGATACAAATGTAATCATTTTTGTTTATAGTTAGGAGACTTAATGCTGAAAGGTGTTAGCTGAGTGAGTGAATGAGTCATCCAGCTCACTGAAATGTATCAATTCACAAGTCAGGCAGACTTGACAGAGAAACTCGGTATTTTAAAAATGCCACAATAACAATACCGTGGCTATGCAATACCGCGATATATCGAATTACCGAAAACCGGCATATGTCTATTCTGAAACCACTTTTGGTAGGAAGGATGGATTCGGACGAAGAACCACCTTATCTCTATGAACCACCAGATATGGTGAACGACAAGATAATGCGGCCAGTTCTGACACCCTGCGTGCAGAAGTAATAGCCACCAAGAAGGCCACCTTCTGGGACAACGTGGGTAGAGGAATCTCCCTAATATCTTCAAAGGGAGGTTTCTGAAGAACCGACAACACTAAATTAAGATCCCAGGGGGGTAACGGCGCGTGCACTGGCGGAGCCAGATGTCGCACCCCCTGGATGAAATTCCGCACCAAGGAATGAGTAGCCAAAGGCTTCTGAAAGAAGATAGCTAATGCTGAGACCTGACCCTTGATAGTACTCAAGGCCAGTTTCTGCTCAACCCCTTGTTGCAGAAAAGCCAATATTCGACTAATCGAATAAGACCGAGGACGGAACCCCAAAGGTTCACACCATGCAATGTAGGACTTCCATGTGCGATGATAAATCTTTCTGGAAGTCGCTTTCCTTGCTTCAACTAGAGTAGGAATAACTGAAGCTGACAAACCTTTGTCCTTCAGCACCTGGGTCTCAATAGCCAGGCCGTTAAAGCCAGCGATCGTAAAGCAGGATGGAAGATCGGTCCCTGAGACAGTAGATCCTCCCTGAGAGGAAGTCTCCATGGGACGTCCGCCACCAGTCTGACCATGTCGGCGTACCAAGCTCGACGAGGCCAGTCCGGAGCTACCAGGATTACTGGGATTCCTTCCTCCTCTACCCTGCGAAGAAGTCTTGGCAGTAACGCGAGAGGAGGGAAGGCATATATTAGCTGGTATTGCCCCCACGGGGCGATCAGTGCGTCTGCGGTTTCTGCTAGAGGATCGCGGGAGCGAGCCACGAATCTCTGAACTTTCCTGTTGAATCGTGATGCCAACAGATCCACATCCGGGGTGCCCCACCGTAGGCACAACTGGTGGAAAACGTCTGGATGAAGGGACCATTCCCCCTGATCCAGGGTCTGACGGCTGAGATAATCTGCCTGCCAATTCTCCACCCCCGGAATGAACACCGCAGAGATTGCTGGAACAAATCGTTCCGCCCAGCGAAGAATGCAAGCCACTTCTTTGGCCGCTCGGACACTCTTGGTGCCCCCCTGATGATTGACATAAGCCACGGCCGTGGCATTGTCCGACTGGATCCGAACCGGGCTGCCCTGGAGCTGCTCGGTCCAGTGAATCAGACAAAGTCTGATCGCTCTCAGTTCCAATACATTTATCGGTAATCTGGATTCTTCCGGGGACCAAAGTCCCTGGACAGATAACTGACCGAGAATTCCTCCCCATCCGGATAGACTGGCATCCGTGGTCACTATCGTCCAATATATTGGCAGAAATGACTTTCCCTGGCTGAGCATTGGAGACCGAAGCCACCAAACCAGAGACTCTCTGGTCTGTTTGCTCAATCGGATCTGATTGTCCAGGGATTCCGGATTCCGATTCCATCTGAGAAGAATCTCTTGCTGAAGAATTCGGGTATGGGACTGGGCAAATGGGACTGCTTCGAATGAAGCCACCATCAACCCCAGAACCCTCATGCAAGTCCGAAGGGAAGACCAGCTGTTGGAGAGTAACAACTGGACTGCTGATTGAATCTTTCGGAGTTTCCCTACCGGAAGGAAAACTCTTGTCCTGACTGTGTCTAGAATTAGACCCAGATATTCGAGCCTCTGGGTGGGAACCAGAAATGACTTTTGCTGGTTCACCAGCCACCCGAATTCCTGTAAAGAAATCATAGTAATTTCTATGTTTTGTAGCAAGGTCTGAGGAGACTCTGCATGAAGCAGAAGATCGTCTAGGTAACCTAGAATCGATATACCTCTTTGGCGCAGAAGTGCCAACATTGTGGCCAACACCTTTGTGAAGACCCGCGGAGCCGTGGCGAGACCGAAAGGTAACGCCACAAACTGATAGTGGTTCTCCTCTACGGAAAAGCGTAGAAAACGCTGATGTCCTGCGAAAATGGGAATGTGAAGATAGGCGTCCTTGATGTCTATGGACGCTAGGACATCCCCTGGATGCAGGAAGGCTGCTACCGTGCGAATGGACTCCATTCTGAATCTTCTTACCAAAAACATGGCGGCCGGCGTGACCTGAGGACATGTATGCATTCGGTCTACGGCAAAATGGCGGCGGACCGCCGATATCGTCTTCCCAGCACATCCACCTGCACTCTGCTGAGAGGTGACATATGGATCTACAGAGATACACTGCACATAAGGTAGGATTATACCTCCTATGTCTGCTGTAATGTTACAGTCTGCTGGGTAGAGTGTTAGCTCTTGAACCAAGTCCACTTCCCACAAACACATGCTGTATTACAAGGGGGACTTGTGAGTATCAGATATATACTGACCATATATGGAGGGGCCCATAATATATACTGCCTCATAAATGAGGAAAAAAGGGAACGTTTACTCACCATACCGAACCGACAGGCACCCTCTCTTCACAATACCCTCTCCACCGGGGTGGGGGTTTGTGGACGCCTCGACCCTCTGGTCCTGGCGTCCAAGCGAGCTTTTAACTCGCAAAGTCAGTCCCTTTACTGGGACTCCGTCGCGGCCGACTCAGCGCACTGGTCTGCACGCGCTTTTAGGCAGAAACCGGGGTGACCACTGGATCTCAACATCCAGCCCGTCGCCCGGCCCCGCATACTTACTTGAATATGTCGCGGCCGACCAAGCGCAATGCCATGGTCTGCACGCGCTCGTAGGCCGGCTGGGGTGACCACAAGTGTCGCCCAGTCCGGCATTTTTGCTTGAAGATCTCACAGGAAAAAAACACTGGAGAAAACTACCTAAAAAATGTCTTTTTCTTAAAGAAAAAAAGTCTTGCCAGGACCAAAAGATCCCAGCAAGGAACTTAGGTCCTTACTCCTGACTAGACAGAAAAAAACTGATTCCCTGTAGCAGAGAGAGGGAGGATATACCCTCAGGGACTGCCCCCTAGGGTGGAGCCAGAACGTTTTGTCATTCTGCCTAGTCCTACTCCTGCGGAGACAACATAACCCAGCTCTTGAGAATCAAGAAGACTACGTCTGTCAATGAGCGATAGAGAAAGCCAAGTATGGCTGCCCCCATATACATATACAAACAGTTTTTTTTTTTTTTTTTTATAAACATAGACATACAGTGATAAGATAAATGACAATAACATACAGATCCATAAAATTTTAAGAAAAAAAAGAAAGCATAGATTTCCTTTAGGTGGTTAGCATGAGTTACTGCATCATAACAGAGCAAAGGATAAGGTGAGACACATATAACAGACGCCTGGAAAATCTGGAGTGATAGAGAAGAGGTTAGCACATTAGAGACACCCCCAGAGTAGTATTGAGAGCAGAGAGTTAGAATGGGCGCAGAGCGCCTCTAAGGAGACACAGCAAGCCAGCGGACAGACAGAACGTGGAGCCTTACGCCAGACTGCTCCGCCTGCAGAGCTGAAACTTTCTTCTTCAGCTCCTCTGCCTGGCTCTCCTTGGCGCTCAGCTCCTCTTTCAGCTGCTCTACCTGTCAGGACATCGAGCAAGTCATACAGTCAGATTATTTTTGTTATGAACATAGCAAGCATTATAGAAATTGATGGACCCAGTGATGAGTTTTACCAGTAGGTTTGGGGGAATTAGGTGTGACAGGGCTTATGGTCTTTTGAGAAGCTGTTGAGAAGAAAACAATGGAGTTGCAGAGACAGGAAATGAAAGGGTGAAGTTGTAATGAATGTAACATGAGCAGAAATTGTAGGGAGTATCTTCAAATGTATTGTGCACGCATTTTGGGGGGGCAGCACGCATGAGCCTCTACACATAGCAACATGTACACCATCTGTGATGCACTGTACAAAAAAAAAAAAAAAAAAAACAATCACATCGTTTTTTCTAATGCATGGATGAGCACTAATGAGCAACAGGAAATTGATAGGCACATGCCAAAAAGTAGCATGTATCCATGCACATTGACACAACAAACAACCTGTTCCCAATCACATAAGTGAAAATGAGCAATTACGGGCAACTCTAGTCATGTGGCTAAATACAAAGTTGGAACTTTTAGCAGCCAGAAGATTCAATTCCCTTGTGGCCACCGCCATCCCAGCTTATAACAAGCATGCTTTACTGCATATACAGACTAATTTTCCTGTTGTGGGTTTAGTAACACTTTAACTTTGGTGACAAGTAATCAGCAGAGAGTATGGTAGGCCAACATGGCACTGTCACAACAATGTAATTCTTCTAATAAATATGCACGCTGCTTAACACCTTTTCCCTCTACCTTCATAGCATTTGTTTCAGGTAAAGTAAACCTGTCATGGGACAAATAAAGGGGCAGGCTGATTCTGAAAATACTAGCTGTTTGGCTGTCATACTAAAACACTGACCTCCATATCTTGACACAGAACAAGTATGACTGATCTGGAAATGTCAGAAATCCTTTTTTATACTTGTAATTTTTCATACTGGAGACAAAATTTCAGCCTGAAAGCCAGGAGATTAGTATTTTCAAAAGGAGAGATCAGCAGCAGCTGGATCCACATTTCTCTCCAAAAGGGTTTTTATTAGCCTTCCAAACCATACAAAATTATCCATAACTGAAAAGTGTTTGTAATTCATTTAAAGAATGTGAGAAGTAATTTTCCTAATATGTGTTCAAATTGAGACTTCTGTAAATATATCAAGTATAGTTCCTGATGATAACCATACAGAAGTTTTCCAGCTGCCATAACAAAGAATTTCCCTCCTGTACTTGCATATTCAATTTAGAGTTAAGTGATTGCAAAGCCTATTTTTTTAAGTTAAAATAAAAAAGTAGGTATACTTACCCTCTCTTCTGGAGTCTCTAGCTGGCTCTGTCCGCTCTCTTCTCTTCCGGGTGCCCCCTCAGTAAGCCCTGTGCTGAGGGGGCACCCATGAGGGCACGCACTTGAGCTGAGATGTGTGGATACATAGACCTACACAGCTTAGTATGGCCACACCCCTCCTCACAGGATTTGACTGACAGCAGCAGAAGCCTATGTAGCTTGCTGATCTCAAAGTTTCCTATGACAGCGGGAAGTGAAGAGAGAAGAGCTTCAGCTGGAATAGCCCTGGATCATGAGAGGAGAAAGGTAAATGTTTGGGGAAGGGGCACAACACGTGCTGAAAAGGTTTTTTTACTTTAAGGCAGAGACTAAAATAAAGGTGAAAATAAGTTTTAACTTTAGAACCACTTTAACCACTTAAGCCCCGGAGGATTTGGCTGCTAAAGGACCAGGGGTTTTTTTGCGATTTTATACTGCGTGACTTTAACGGACAATTGCGCGGTCATGCGACGCTGTACCTAAACGAATTTGACGTCCTTTTTTTCCCACAAACAGAGCTTTCTTTTGGTGGTATCTGATCACCTGTGTGAATTTTTGATCACGCGCTATAAACAAAAAAAGAGCGTAAACTTTGCAAAAATAACAATATTTTTCACATTTTTTTTATATGAAATTCCCCAAAAAAATGTAAAAATCAAAATTTTTTAACATTTTTCGGCCAATTTGTTTTATGCTACCTATGTTTGGTAAAAAAAAAAAAAATCGCAAAAAGCGTATTTTGATTGGTTTGCGCAAAAGTTATCGCGTTTACTAACAAAGGGAAAGATTTTTGTCATTTTTGGTGTTTTTTTTTTTAACGCGTAATGGCGGTGATCTGCGATTTTTTTTCGGTACTGCGACATTGCGGCGGAC
The DNA here is from genome assembly GCF_965119305.1 of Pelophylax lessonae. Taxonomy (NCBI): domain Eukaryota; kingdom Metazoa; phylum Chordata; class Amphibia; order Anura; family Ranidae; genus Pelophylax; species Pelophylax lessonae. The sequence continues at coordinate 497,455,743 of NC_138771.1, forward strand.
AGATCGGACCCTTGACTGACATTTTTGACACTTTTGGGGGTACCAGTGACATTACTGCAGTAATCAGTGCTATACATATGCACTGTTACTGCAAAAATGACACTGGCAGGGAAGGGGTTAACTTTATTGGACAGGGAGGGGTTAAGTGTGTCCTAGGGGCATGATTCTAACTGTGCAGGGACATTCCTATTGGTGTAAAAGCAAAGATCAACCGTTCTACACAGTAGAACGGACAGATCTTCACTTTTACATAGGGAGAACTGACAGGCAGCTTGTTTACACAAGCCGCTCTGTCTTTCTCCCTTCACAGGAGCGATCGTAGTGTGACTGGCGGACATCGAGTCCGCCGGTCACACGCACTGACTTGTCTGTGAACGAGCCTCGGCGGGCGCGCGCCCGCAATAGGCTCGCAAGTCAGTGACAGGCGAGTGACGTACCGATACGTCACTCTGCCTGGCCGGGGCTGACCGCCGCAGTATATAGTCGTGCGGCGGTCGGCAACCGGTTAACTGATAAACAGTATTATTGACAGAGTGCTGCTCCCATGTATGGGTAACCAAACCTGTCAAAGCAAGGATTTAAGAGTCAATAAATAAAATAAGAAAAATGTGCTGGAAAATTCCAGACCATGGAAAGGCTATGGTCCAAACAAGTGTGCAAACTGAAGGTGCAAGAAAATCTCAAGAGATGTTCTTTAAAGTGAATCTGTACCCAGATTATGTACACTAAAGTATTTTAACTGTTCTGAACAAACTGCAGGCACCCTCAAAAGTAAGTCCTCAGTCACCTCTGTAGCTATCAACACTGTGGAGAAATGTATCTACAAAGCTCAGATCAACAGAATCACTAAATTCTCAACTATTTCTTATAGAGAGCAAAACCTTTTCAGCCTGCCAGCCCTCCAAAGTAAACACGCAGCAGGTTATTCTAAGCTGCTAGAAATTGGCTGACCCATATTTGGGGATCTTTAAGAATTATTCTACATGCAGCTGGAGGGGTCATAGATGGTTTCTTTCAAAGCTCTTTTAAAGCTTAAGAATATGTACTGTAAATACTTTAATGTCCATAGTCTAGACACATACAGATGCATGTCATTTGTGGTGGTATTTAAAAAAAACCCCTAGGTCCATCATGGTAACATCATGTAAATCATTGGGTTCACTGCATGAACCTTGGTGCTATTCAGTTTAAATGGCAGTGACATCTCATCACAAACTACACCATACATTCAAAGCTTTCTAGAGCATTACCTTGAAAAAAAATGAATCAAATCCGTTTAACTGTATGTAGAGATGGGCTGCCTGATCATTTAAAATGAATGGGCTGCCTTAATGCAGCACACCTTAACACACAAAAAACTGGTGCATTAATGTAATGCAAAGTGTGGATGAGTTTAAAAGTATAGTTGTACAGTAAAAAAAAAAAAAAGTATGGCTTCCCTCTTAGCTAGTATACCAAAAAAAGAGCTCAGATACAGTGCGGTCTCCCATTATACCGCTTGGCTTTCCACTGCATGGAGCTTGTAGTCTATCCTGCGCAAGCGTCAAGTGTAAAATTTAATGTACACTGCTCAGAGGACTGCACAGCATCGAAGATCAGATTTTTGGTATACTATCATACTTTAAACACTAAAACACATTTAAAGACTAATTCATCTTTTTTTTTTTTTTTTTATGTTTAATGGGCATTATTAAAATCATTATAGAAGGTAAATAGGATATTTGTACCCACAAAAAAATCCCCATTTTGGAGTTCAATGAGGGACATAGGATGTCTTTAACCTTTGAGATATACTGCTGCCTACAGGATTAGACATCAGCAAACTAAAAACTCCAGCCCAGGACAACTCCTCCTACTACTAATAGTATGCCTAACTTTTGTAACAAAGCATTATCGAGAGCATAATCATAAAAACAGAAAGGTAAGATGTATGTTGGTGGGAAGTGAAAGTACTGTGAGTAAAATATCCCACTGAGGCACATAGGAAGTCGTTAACCTTAGGGAAATCCAAAAGCAGTCCAAGTGAGGGGCAGGCAACACAGCAAAAAAGAAGAATCAATAACAGGCTCAAAAAACATACTGCCTACAATTCAAGGAGCTGCCTGAAGGACCTTACATCTGGAGCAAACATCGGATGAGGCTGTATGGTCCTCCAAGGAGAATTTTGAGAACGTGTAAACAGGAGGCCAGGTTGCAGTCTTTTTTAAAATCTGAGAAAGAGACGCACGATGGCGAAAAGCCTTAGAACGCCCAGATATCCAAACAGGACTTTGAGAATGGAACAGGCTGTAAGATCAGGGGAGAACAGGATCCCAGGCTGCATATACCGTTTCCCTGAAAATAAGCCCTACCCTGAAAATAAGACCTAGCGTGATTTTTGAGGATGGCTGCAATATAAGCCCTACCCTGAAAATAAACCCTAGTTAAAATCCCTGTAAAAACATGTAATCCATTTTGTAAAAAGATTATATAATGTGCAGTGTGTCTGTTTGTAACTTTATTGGGAAAAATACCTTAATTACACAATAAAGTTACAAATGGAGACTCCCTGGACATTATATAATCTTTTTACAAAACAGATTGCATGATTTTTTAATGATTTTAACCAAGGTTTATTTTTGAGATTACAGAATGTTATAATGCTGACTCCTGAGCTGACGGGAAGAGGAGGGACACAAAACCTTTTTAAAAAATATTTTATTGTTTTCTTTCAGGTTTTTTTTAAAACCTAGAAAGGGGTAAATGACACAGCACAAGGACTGTGCTGTCTATCATGCTAGGATCAGGATATAGATTTCTCTTTTTTTTTAGGGTTACAACCACTTTAAGATTGTCCTTATACATACCGTAAATAAATAAAACATCCCCTGAAAATAAGCCCTAGTGTGCTTTTTGTAGCCAAAATTAATATAAGACCCGGTCTTATTTTCGGGGAAACACGGTATTGGTGCAATTTGAATGAACACTACAAGCAGCCCCAGAACTGTTAGCAGAATGTGAGCTAAGGGAACCCAGTACAGAGGGACTACCCCCCCCCCCATCTCTAAAATCAGATTTGTTGTGATTGGTTTGCAGCAATGCAAGTGCTCAGGGTAAGAGGCAGGACCTCGGATATTCACGAAACCCAGAGAGGTGGTAGTAGATGAGGGTTAGATGGCAGAAGGTGACCAAAGACAGAAAGAACAGATCAAATATTGAAGTTCCATGTGGTTCTTTGAAGCAAGAGCATCTATATAAAGATGCTATACGGCAGTAAAGAGAACTTCCCCTCACCCCTCTTCTGCACCATTCAGCTCCCAGAGTGAGTCAATAATGTCCTGTAAAACCTCCAATCACAAATGATACAGGTCTGAGGTGTGGCCATGTGACAAGATTTAACTAACCAGCAAACACCAGAACTGTCACATGAGAGAAAAAGGGTTGTGTCAAATGCTTTTCCGTACCCAGGAAATACAGGTGACAAGTCTGAACTGTAAAGCGTAATGAAAAGCTGCCGTGGAGTGAGGGGGAAGGGAGACGAGACATAAAACGTAAATCTATTAATTTGACCATTACATGTTTGATTTAAAACTGCAGATAGGCAGGAAAAAGCAGTAAAAACAGAAATGCAGATGAGATCTAAAATCTGTGCAACAGAACCTCTACACAACATGAAAACTTTTGGCCTGAAGTTCCTTATTCTAAGTCTAGCATTTTGGTGGTGGAGGTGTTTTATGATTCAACTCTAGAGAAGCAAAAACACTACAGGTTAGTCATTAAAGCTGCAGACACCAATGACCCTTTTTTTAACAACAGTATTCATTGAGGACGACATTCTACAGCTCTGTGCGGAGCTAGATTACCTTGTTCTTCATGAACTTGGAGTGACTGCGATAGACCTCCATTTGTTTTATCTCCTCCTCCCGCTCTTCAGTAGTCAAGGCTCCGTTGCACTTTAACATTTGGATCTCCTCCTCCATATCCCTCAGACCTCGCTCCATTGATGTGATCTTAGAGTCCTACGGGGAAACAATGCCATGACTACGAATTTCCAGAGTGGCTTATACTAATCTATTAGACCGCTAGGACTAGCTAAAGCTAAAAGGGAACACCTAACCAAATTAAGGACAATCTGATGGCAGAATTGGCAACGGAAAACGTTCAACAGTGTACATTTTCACCTTCTTGTATACTAAAAAAAAAAAAAACTCTACATTGCATAGTGACCTAGACCAATGCATCACAAAGAGAATGTCCTGGAGCACTGGGGTACACGTCCTCACTGCAGGTGAATCTGGGAACAACTGGGGAAGTACAAGTAGGACAATAATATGGCATAAGTTCACTCTGTCATCAGTTAAGAGTGGTTGTTACAAGAAGGTGAAAGTTTTAATCAGAAGATGGGATGGGTCTTCTTTGCAAGCCCAGTTAATAGACTCTCAATCCAAAATAGTCAAAGTTGTAAGCCCAAACAGGAAGAAACTCACTAGATTTCTGGCAGATCAGGTATTTTTCTGCACTTGCAGCATTGTGAAAGGAAAACAATGTGAGGAAATATGGATATATTGAAATGTACTAAATATGTGTTGTATTTTTTTGCCCAGACATACATTTGACTATCAAAGAACGGAGAAATACATCTTTACTGCAATAGGACTTGTTGATCCTGCCAGAATGCAGTTGCCCTGTTGAGGTGACAACACTGATGCACCATCATCAAAACTGCCATCAATATTAGTACCCTCACACTTGCAAACCTCTGCTGGACCACAGGCATAAATGTGAACGCAGCCAAGATTACCATGTTCTTCCAGATGTATTATCTACCCTTAACCCTTCTAAGGGGAAACCAAGTGTAGATTACTGTCTCCACGTCACAGCACAGTGACAAATAAGCGCCGCTGTAACCTACCGTGTTAGGCTGAACGTGCCTTGAAATAGTGGAGCTGCCTCTCAGATAAGCGACAGATTCAGGCTTTTTTTGGATGCATGAAAAATGAAATGGTAAATGAAGTTTTGAAAGCATAACTTTTACTTAAAGGGTAACTCCACTTTCGTGGGGAAAAAAATATCAAAGAAAAAAACAATATAACGTATACAATTGCGGCACAAATCATATTGTAATTGAATGTTATTAAAAATTACCCTTCCTTTTCAATCTGCAGCTGTGGAAAATTCATCCCCACCAAACTGCTCAATGTCTTAATGGAGCAGGCTTTGTGCACAGGGGCAAAGCCATAAAAAAGGGTCACATTAACATTACCCTTCACTGGAAACACCTTAACTCCATACATTTGGAGGGGGTGTCCACATGCTTTTGGCAATACAGTGTATCTTTATCTCTCCAAGATTGTCTCGAGAGACCCTCTGAGGCAAGTCAGTATGCCAATATCAACTTCAAACCCAGGGCTTTGGGAGGCCTTCACTAGTCAAGGTGGCTCAGCGAGATGCAAGGACAGAGGCTACTCTGTAGTCAGAGAGTAACGTGTAATTGAGCTCCCCCCTCCCAACTCTCACAGCATTATGTATATACATGCAGGGGCCGCAAATTTACATAGGTCAGCCTTACATTTCTGTCCCAAGCACAGGTCGGCTTTAAAGCTGAATTGGAGGCAGATACAAAACACGCACCTTAAGGCCTCATGTACACTGCAACTTGTAAAACGGACGTTTTTGAGCAGTTGGGTGTTTTTTTCAGAAGCCCCTGAACCCACCTCAATGTTATCTTATCTGTCCATGTACACTGGGTCGTTTACAGTCATTTAGAGGCAGTTGAGTTCAGTGTCGTTCTTTGGAAAGCAATTATTTGCATTCAGGATGTTCAGAACGTGTGTTTACCAACGTTTCAAACGCAAAAACGTGACCGAACGCGATCACCCGCGATTAGCGCTCACGTTTTTCCATTTTAAAGGGGAATCATTTTTTGACCTCTAGAAACAGTTCTGAGGGCAAACGCCCGCTAAACGCGGCTGCAAACGCGGCTGCAAACGCGACACAACTGAGGTTTTAAACGTCCTTTAAATTCCAGCGTTCAAGGGACTTTTTAAAACGTCCCGTGTACATGCAGCCTAAAGCAACTTTGCAATTATCAATAATCATTGTATTTTGTAAATGCAAAAGTATAAGTACCTATGGTGATTGTGCTGCCAGTGATGGGGCGTCACCATCTCAAAGCTTCATTAATCTAGATTTCTCATAAAATAAAGATAAAAGGCACAACATACAAACGCAAAGCCTTTGGCAAGATTGTATCTGATTACAGACAGTCGCCACGTGTTCTTCAATGCCCACAATTTTCCAGCATGTCAGTAATTGTTCCTTGTGAATCCAGGTATGAAACTCTAATTACATAATTTGCTAAACTGCCTCAGAGGACAATAGAATAGAGGAAGACACCCTCAAATTTAAGTTACTTTAAAAGAAAAATTTGTTCCATCGAGGATCACCATACTCGTAATACAATTTCTTTAATTTTATTCACTGTGTAAGCTACAAAAACAATTCACTACACTCTCTAGATTGTACTTGAAAATTTGTGGGACTTTATTGAACAAAGTGCAGTAATCTACTTTGACCATTCTGGTTGGATGCCGTAGATTATTTCCGCATTTCCCTTACAGAATAGGCATTTATATTGATACGAACACTATTCTTAGTGATAGAGATACCTACAAAGTCTTAAAGAACAATCCCACGATTAAATATAAAGAAGAGTTACAGGTTTTGGTTAATCACACCTTTGATAAGGGCATCTTGAAGGAAAAGGAGAAACTTTTTCTCGTTCCTCTAGCCCCCAGATTACCAGTAATGTACTTTCTCCCCAAAGTGCACAAAAATCCAGTTAAAACTCCTGGTCGCCCCATCATTAGTGGGATTGACTCCCTTTGTTGCCGTATTGGAAAATACATAGATGAATTTCTCCAGCCACTAGTGTCACAAATGCCTTCCTATCTTAAGGACACCACCCGTTCTTAATATCATCAAAGATATTACCTGGAAGGAGGGTATGATTGGGACCACGGCCGACGTAATGTCTTTGTACACTATCATCCCCCACCATTTGGGGAGTGAGGCTGTACAACATTACCTCAATACTCTTAGTGGCCTTCATGAGGAACAAATTAGTTTCATTTTTAAATATTTAAAATTTTGCCATGACACATGGCCAATTTTTTTTGGTTTAACAATATCTACTATTTGCAATGTCGTGGCGTGGCCATGGGGGCAAAGTTTGCCCCCAGCCTGGCCAATCTATTTATGGCCAGGTGGGAGGAGGATGTCGTCTACAGGGACCGACTGCCCCAGCTGGTTCTGTGGCGTAGGTACATAGACGACATCCTCCTCCTTTGGGATGGAGATCAGGGCTCTCTCGATTCCTTTATGTCCACTCTTAATGTTAATGACAGAGAAATTAAACTGGACTGTACCAGTAGCACCACGAACATTAGCTTTTTGGATTTGAACCTGACTGTCGATGGAGATAGGCTGGTTACATCTACATATTTCAAAAAGACAGACCGTAACAGCTTTATCCCAGTGGACAGCTGTCACCACAAATCTTGGTTACAGGCTGTCCCTAAGGGACAGTTTATGAGACTGCGACGAAACTGTATCCATCTGGATGGTTTCCTCTCGCAGGCCTCACAATTAAAGAACAAGTTCTTGGATAGAGGTTACCAACCAGACTCTTTGGACAAAACCATTAGAGAGATGGCTGATATGGAAAGATCAACCCTGTTGGCCCCACGTGTTAGAACTAATGGTGATAACAAAGCTTTTAAAAATTGCTTTGTCACATCATTTAGTACGCAACATTATGAGATCAAAAAAATTATGCAGAAACATTGGGCTGTAATTAAAAACGACCGGGTTTTGGGCCCGGCCCTCCCGGAGCGGCCCAATGTTATCTTTAGAGGAGCCCCCTCTTTGCGGCACCAGGTGGCCCACAATGTCATTGAAAGGCCACGGAAACCTTTATTCTTTCCAGAACTGAAGGGCTTCTACCCCTGTAAGAGATGTAACATCTGTTCTCTTAATGCTTTCAAGGGTAGAAAGATAGTAAAAATTAGGTCTCAAATCACTGGAAGAGAGTACCCTATCAATTCCTTTATTACTTGCTCGACACCGAATGTTGTCTACATGCTCCAGTGTAAATGTGGAAAACAATACATCGGGCGCACTTTGCGCACCATGAAAATACGCATGGGGGAGCATGTGGCCAACATTCGAAAGGGCTTTCCCGGCCATAGTGTGTCGAAGCATTTTGATTTGTGCCACCACAAAAATCCTCGTAATACCTTATTTGTGGCATTTGATCATTTTGTTCCTAATTGGCAAGGAGCCAACGCCAAGAGAGAATTATCTCACGCTGAGACACGCTGGATTTATATTTTAAAAACATATGTTCCGTTTGGACTTAATGTCGAATGGGACATTAATTGTTTTATTAATAACAGCTGATTTTAACTAGTTGGGGAGATATACATAGTTTTTAGATCATGTTTTTTACTATATGGTCTTTGTATATATGTCTTTTATATTTATCACGATTACTGTTCCTTTAGAGATTATACATATTTTTATGTCCCCCTTTCTTTTGGCTAACCTATAGGGGTGTTAACACTCCTTTAGATTTGATTTTATCCAGTATGCTATTAGAATATTTAGTATTGTACACCTTTTGTTTTTATGTGAGTATATATTATCAGTTTTTCACTGTTTTTAAATGGTTTTAGTAACTCTTTTTGATTCCATTCAACCTTTGTGGGTTTTACATGCCGGGTTGGGAGTGCCGCAATATGCACCGTGTCCCGTGTATTCTTTGCTATTGTTAATATCTCTCATCTGTAACGGCTTCTTCTACCACTAGATGGAGCCCTATGGTAATGGCTAATTTCATATATTTTTAATAATAGAGTGCATCATGGGTTAAGTCCAAGGTGCATATCACGCTGATATAATAAGTTGATCATTTAATTCTTGCATTGTAATTCCTAGTCCATTTAGTTTGTGATCAACGAAGGCTATTCACAAGGTTTACCACTTCCGCCCTCACGGGCCGCTGTGCAGTTGCGTCATTTCCGCCCTTAGCAGTCATTGATTGGCTGCAGAAGCGGAAGTGCCGGACACATAGGGGATTTATTGGCGTGACTGTGGTGCCCGGTAACCACGCCCCGACGTCACATCTGACGAAACCGGTCGGGCGGTTCCGGACACCACGCTTGTCACACCCCTCCTGACGCCGGCTCATCTCACTACCGCGGGACACCGCGATTTATGATGTCTGCTTGTTTTTGTTCTATGTTATGTGAGTATAACTTTTAATAAACTTTGAGTGATCAGTTTTGCTGGATTACGCTATGGTCTCCTTCCTCCTTCCTTTCCATTTGGGTTGCCACTAATATCGGAGCTATTATAAGCTATACCATGGCTGCTTGTTATACCCTGGAGAGCCAAGAAGTCGCTGGAGATGACCCATGTCCATTTTCTGTGGAGGAAAGAGTCCATCCTGAGTGGTTTGGTCTCAAGTCTGATTGACCTGTCCATTAAGTTGGGGGTCCATTCTTTTTGGTAAGCAGCCACCTTTATCCATTAATCACGGGTGTTTTCTTTCTGCTCACCATATCCTGGGACCTCACCTTCTTTTTTGGACTTTCTGCTCTCCACTCCAGATCCATGTTTTGGGATTCATGATTTTCATGGACGTTTATTTTGACCTTATGTGACTTCACTGCACTAATGTTTTTTGGAATATAGTCATTATTGTTACTATCTAGCGCTGCACTATTTGATACATATACTTATATTGATACAACAACCCTTGCTTGTTTAACGCAAGGAGATTGCTACTGCTTTCTTAAGGCACCTGGGCGTTTTTTAGCTCGTAAAATGCTCATCTCTGAGGTCTTAAAACGCCCAACAAGCAAAATCCCATTCATTTCAATGGCCCCTGTTCCTATATAAGCGTTTTGTCGCCTGAAGCAAACCGCCTAAAGCTCAAAAAAGTACATTAGCTTCTTTTTTTGGCAGATTACAAGCATTTTTGTTAGCGGTCAATGCCAGACTCCAAACACCTGCAAAAAAAAGCCTGAAGAACGCCTAAAAAAACGCCTGAAAATGATACGTTCAGGTGTGAATGGAGCCTTGCTATACAGCTTATTGTCCTCCAAAAACATATAAAGTGTTAAATGAATATTATAAATATTATAAAAGTTAAAGCAGAACAAGCCTAAACTTTACAGGAAATGAAGCTGTCATCTTAGCCTCTGATTTGCAATTGTCATGATGTTAGATCACATGATTAGTTATGACAGTTCGGTTGAGCATAAGCAACTGTGACAGTTTTCATTCATGGCATACCTTGAATGTAAACCGTTAAATCGATGAGTTCAGTCCTGCATTAAAGTGTATGTTGAGGCAAAACTTTTTATTTTAGTTTTAGAATGGGGAAGGGTTAGAACCCCTGTTGTGTTTTTTACTGCTATCTAGGGCTCTGTTAAAATGATTTTTCACTTCCTGTCCCCCTGACAATGTTTTACTAGACAGAACGTGAGGGAAACTCTGCAACAGCAGCACAGACAGAAATAAAAATGGATTTTTGTAAAATCTTACCGTAAAATCCTTTTCTCTTAGCTCATCGACAGACGTAGTCCTCGGTGATACACCACCTTCGGGTTATGTTACCTCCGCAGGAGCAGGACTAGACAGGAAATTAAAAAGCTCTGGCCACACCCTAGGGGCAGTCCCAGAGGGTATATCCTCTCTCTCTCTGCCTCAGCAAATCAGTTATGTGAAAAAGCAGTGCTTAGAGAATTTAACCCAACCCAACTCCAAAACAGAGGGGCGGGGACTACGTCTGTCGATGCGCTAAGAGAAAAGGATTTTACGGTAAGATTTTACAAAAATCCATTTTTCTCTAGCGCTCATCGACAGACGTAGTCCTCGGTGATACACCACCTTCGGGACGTCCCAGAGCAGTATCACAACTGAGGGGTGGGAAAATGGAAATCAAATCCCAATCTAGAAGGCCCAACCGGTGTCAACTAGAAGTTTACAATGCTCATCCTTAATGATGAGACTCAACCAAAAAAAGAGAAAACAAATTTTTTTTTTTTTTTTTTTTCAAACAGAAAAAAACCCTCGAGGTAGACCACCGGTCTCCTCAAATTGCGGCCTGCAAAACCTTGCGGCCAAATGAGGCATCCGCCGATGCCGTCACATCAATTTTATAGAATTTTGTAAAGGTATGTACCGACGACCAGGTGGCCGCCTTACATACCTGGACCACTGACGCCTGATGGCGAAAGGCCCAGGAAGTACTGAGCGCTCGAGTGGAGTGCGCCCTAACAGGGAACGGAGGACTCTGACCCTTAATAGAATAAGCCTGTACCACCGTTTGTCTAATCCATTTGGCAATGGTCGCGGCAGATGCAGGCAAACCCTTTCTGGGGCCATCCGTGATCACAAAAAGTGAATCCGTCTTACGGAATGATTCCGTAGCTTTCAGGTATACCCTGATTGCCCGAACCACATCTAAGGAATGCAACGCATGTTCCCGATGATGCTTGGGCTGAGGACACAAGGAAGGTAGTACAATATCTTCATTCAGATGAAAATCTGAAACCACCTTGGGAAGAAAAGATGGCTTAGGATGAAGTACTACCTTATCCCTATGAATCACTAGGTATGGTGACTGGCATGATAATGCAGCCAGTTCTGACACCCTGCGAGCAGAAGTAATAGCCACCAAGAAGGCCACCTTCTGGGATAGAGTAAGCAAGGGAATCTCCCTGATGTTTTCAAAGGGAGGTTTCTGTAGAACCGACAAAACCAAATTAAGATCCCAGGGCGGTAAGGGCGCGCGGACTGGAGGAGCCAGGTGCCGCACCCCCTGGATGAAATTCCGCACCAAGGATTTGGTAGCTAAAGGCTTCTGAAAGAAGATTGCTAATGCTGAAACTTGACCCTTGATGGTGCTCAAGGCTAGCTTCTGCTCAACCCCTTGTTGCAAAAAGGCCAATATTCGAGTCACCGAATAGGTACGTGGAGGAAATCCTAAAGATTCGCACCACGCAATATAAGTCTTCCATGTGTGATAATAGACTTTGCTGGAAGTCGCTTTCCTTGCTTTAATAAGGGTAGGAATGACTGAAGTAGACAAACCTCTGTCCTTCAGTACTTGGGTCTCAATGGCCAGGCCATTAAAACCAGCGACTGTAAAGCACGAAGGTAAATTGGTCCTTGAGACCACAGACACTCCCTGAGACGAAGTTCCCACGGAACGTCTGCGACTAACATGTCCAATCGGCCAGGCCGGCTTGAGGAGGCCAGCCTAGAATTTCTAGGACCACTGGCGCTGATTGGATCTGAACCAGGCGTCCCTAGAGCTATCTGGCCCCGACCATCCGAGAAAGTCTGGTCGTTTTCTGTTCCCACACATTTATCAGATACCTGATAGTTATCAGGAAAGGTGATCTTTTCTGGTTGAACCTCAGGGACCGAAGTCACCCGACTAGAGGCTACTTGGCCTATCTGGTCAACCAGATCCGATTCCTGTGAGGTATCGGGACTAATCTTAGGAAAAGGTAAAGGAAAAGATCTTTTCAGGGAACGGTAACTACCGCTTCCTGTGGTATTTAAATGTTGGAAGGGAAGAATCGCACCGGTAGTAGTGGTTGATGCTCGATCTAATGTCCTGAATACCGGTGAAAACGTCCCCCCACCCTGAACCCGGGTGGGGGCGCACCTTCAGGCTGTGTACTCCTTTGCTTCGGGTTTGGCTGGGTTGGTCCCCTTCTTGAACCCTCCTGGAGGAGTCTTGCCTTTCCCGCTAGTACCAGCCGGGGGCCCTTTATGGGCGGTAAAGAAAGGTCCTCGCTTGTTGCGAGGTCCCTTAGCTTTTGCAGCCTGTGGCAAAAAAGTGCTCTTGCCCCCAGTGGCATCCTTAATGATTTCATCTAGGTTGGCTCCAAATAGACGATTCCCCTGAAAGGGGAGATTGGTCAAGGTCTTTTTGGAACCTAGGTCAGCTGACCAGCATTTTAACCACAGCACACGTCTGAGGATCACTGCTAACTTAGATGCATGCCCTAATAGGGGAGTAGTGTCCAAGGCTGCGTCACAGATAAACCGTAGCCCTTGTATGATCTGTTCCATCAAATCAGATGTCTCCTGGGGAATATCTTTTCCCCTAAGATCTTGGCGTACCATTTTCGCCCATTCCGTAAGTGTCTGGGAAACTAGACCAATAACGATTACTGGTCTAAATGCTGACCCTATCAGAGAAAAGATAGTGCGGGACTCTGCTTCTATCTTTCGATCCACCGGATCCTTAAAGGACGAAGTGTCCTCCACTGGAATAACCGTGGCTTTATTCAGCCTGGAAATAGGCGGATCCACGACTGGTGGTACCGTCCATTTCTTAATGATGGATTCCTCAAACGGATAGCGTCTAGCAATACGCTTGGAAATAGTAAAGGTACGTTTAGAATGCTCCCATTCTCCTTTAATCTGATTACCAAAACATTTAGGTACAGGAAAAGCCTTCGCCGTCTTGATGGGCTTATTAGTCCCAAAAGGCCTCTCTGTTTCAGTTGCCTCTGCCGGTAAAGCCTGAAGTTTTAAGGTTTCTTGCACTGCCACAACTAGTGCGTCCACCAATGCTTCTTCCTGAATTATAGCAAGAGAAGAAGCGTCCTCCTCACTGTCTGAGGGGGCTTTACCTGGGATAACAGCCCTTGCAGAGGAACCTGCAACTGCCGTGACCATCTCTGAATCTGAGTCAGAGGTGTCAGATGGTATAGGGGTAGGCGGGGGTCGCTTCCTTGACCCCCGTCCCTGACAGGCCGCCTCCACCCGAGCCACCATAGACTCCAAAATTGCTGTAAATGACTCTATACTCTGTGCACCGGCGGGTCCCGAGGCCCCCTCGAGGGAAACAGGTGGGGGAATATGTGTGGCAGGGTCCATAATAACTCCAGTTAATTCCTGGATAATATAATTCAAAAGTAAAGAAAAAAACTTTTTTTTTTTTTTTTTTTTCTTTTCTGACCCCCAGCGCCACAAAAAAGCCCCTTAGTGTTACCTGCTTAGGGATCCCTATCGATCGAGAGAGAGAGAGATAGACCCCCAGGCTCACCACTTGATGCTCAGAGTTAAACTGCAACAGCTTACAGCGCTGTCTTGACAAACAGGAAGTCTTTTGGCTGGCTGCCCAGGAAGAAAGGAGGCGGCTCCGCCCCTCTGCACGCATTCCGGCGCCTCCCCCAAGCTCCACGAGGTGTAGGATCACCTCAAACATGGCCGCCCCCATGCTGGAGACACGAGGCTACGCCAAAATGGCGGCTCGTGCGATCCAGCAAAAAAAATGGCGGCGGCCTAAACTGAATAGCGGTGTGCTGCAGGGCACACAACACTCTCTCTGCATGGGGATATGGCGTGGTTGGCGGTACCGGCCCTGGCGGACCGCGTGGCCGTTCGGGAGGCCTGCTAATAGCTGGAGATCTGATTTGGAAGGCAGTCTACATGTCCGTGGCTTCTGACTGGTAGGTAGCTTATACTTAACCCATAAGATTCCCAGAATGCCACAGATTACATCTTTAAAACATGTATACAATAGATTGTTAGCTCCCAAGCCAAGCCTCCTGGCTTTTGCACACATAAATCACACTCAAAGTAGGAGGATTTGTGACATGTTATAGGATAGAAAGGACTCTTTCTTACCATACAGAGAGGGGCCCGCGTTCACCACAAAACCCGTCAGGGAAAAAGGGGGAACATACTACTCACCATACCGGAACCAGGCGGGCACCAACTCCTGACAGTACCCCTCTCCACCGGGGCGGGAGGGCTGTCGACCGATACGGACGCCGTGACTCATGGTCTTTGGCGTTTCGGCGAGACGTTTAACTCGCGTGGACAGTCCTTTAATGGGACTTTGTCGCGGCCGACCCAGCGCGGAGCTATGGCCTGCACGCGCTCGTAGGCTGAACTGGGGTGACCACCGGATCTCAACATCCAGCCCGTCGCCCAGTTCAGCTTTCTTGCTTGAAGATCTCACAGGAACACTGGAGAAAAAAGCTGTCTAAAAAAATCCTTTAAGAAAAAATTCTTGCCAGGACCTAGGATCCCAGCAAGGTGTCTAGGTCCTTACTCCTAACTAGACAGAAAATAACTGATTTGCTGAGGCAGAGAGAGAGAGGATATACCCTCTGGGACTGCCCCTAGGGTGTGGCCAGAGCTTTTTAATTTCCTGTCTAGTCCTGCTCCTGCGGAGGTAACATAACCCGAAGGTGGTGTATCACCGAGGACTACGTCTGTCGATGAGCGCTAGAGAAAAAATATTTAAATATTAGAACAAGAGGATACTAGGGTTTTGATTCTATCTTCATCCCTGTTGAGGATTTATACTCACTTTCTATTAAGTGAAACAGTTGTCACTGGGACAAGAAGCGAGCATAAATGTCCTTTAAAGTGCAACTAAAAGGCAGTATAAGTCTGTTTAGCTATTTACCAAAAAAATTAAAAAATGTCCTAAATTTAACTTTTTAGCTTGCAATTGAATCTAAATATGTAGTTCATCCTTAGCTTTGTGTGCCCTTGCAAAAGAATCCTAATATGGATATAAAGAGGAGTTATCCAGAGCAGTGTTTATTTTTTCAGTCAAAGCACCCTTTAGGAATTATGGAAAATCTTGAGGCACCCTTAAAAAATTATGAACAAGGCACTCCATTCTAAAATGTAAAAACGATTCTAATAGTTTTACACAATGCAGCAACATCCACACCTAGGACACCCAACGTTAGAGGTGATTTATTCTTCCAAAGCAAATACACTTTTCCAAATTAGTACTGACTAGTATTCCAATGTTTCTCTTCTCTCTCAGTTTTTCTCCATCGCTCAGCTAATGTGACCCCAATGCTGATGGATAGGGCAGGGGAGGGTCAAACAAGGGTGCTCTGCAGACGACTGACATCCTTCTTATCAACTGATGATGCCATTAGTTGTTAGGACGTCGGCAGCTAAAAGGTTGAAGTGTTGCACAATGAAAACCTGTGGCTTTGTGTAGCTAAAAGGTAGGCTTCATCCATAAACCGGCTTGTATACAGTTTCATTGCAAATTTTAGGCAATTTGCAAAGGCACCCCTGAAGAAACCTCAAGGCACCCTGGTTGAAAAAGGTTGATCCAGAGTTGGCATATTTTTTCTGAGTGTTGTGCCAAGCTGCTGCGTCTCCCATAGTACACTACATCTCACTATATACAGAAGGTGGCTGGAAATAGGCTTTACAATTACTGCCAAGGGCTTGTTACTCCACATTCACTTCCAATTACAGACATGCCAACTGCGATATAATTTCGCCCTAATTTGGAATTGTGAAACGTAAAGGGCGAAAAAATACCAATTTGTATGGAGGTGCAGCTGTGCCAACACTCTATGAGACAAGTAGAGCCGCAAACAAGCAGATGCCAGGATCAATGGCACATAGCGCATGTGCTTCCCTGGTTTGAGGCTGTGGGCCACATCAGAGAGCTCTGCAGGGCCACAGGTTGAGCACACCTGCCTTAATGCATTCCTTGCATTAAGGTAAAAAAATGTTTTATAGTCTGTCCTCCCCCTTCCCTGTGTGAAGGGGGAGAGAGGGGAGAAGAGATCCAGCGCTGTGGACGGCTGCATCTCTTCTCCCCTCTCTTCCTCTTCACACAGGAACTCAAACAGCAATTAAATGTAGAGAGGAGAACGAGGGGGGCGGAGCTAAGCCCCACTATATGTCTATGGAATTTGGCTTCAAAGACACAGAGCTCAGGAGCATGCAGACACCATGCATCCCCATAGCAAACGGCT
This sequence comes from Pelophylax lessonae, assembly GCF_965119305.1. Classification (NCBI taxonomy): domain Eukaryota; kingdom Metazoa; phylum Chordata; class Amphibia; order Anura; family Ranidae; genus Pelophylax; species Pelophylax lessonae. The sequence continues at coordinate 497,472,563 of NC_138771.1, forward strand.
TGCTACAGGGACACACAAAGAAGAGAAGGAGCCCAGATTGCAGGCAGGGAACGTGAGAAGAGGAGGATCGGGGCCGCTCTGTGCAATGATATTGAGTGAGTATAACATGCTTGTTATATTAATTTATAGAGAATTCATCTTTAGTAACACTTTAAGCTCAATTGATTTTGGGAAAACTAGTCAATATAGAAGTCAAGTTGAAGGGTGGAGTTTGCCTTTAACATTCTATTTTAATGCAGATTCACTGTCTGGCCTTCTATCTGGCTTTCCAAATCTCAACTTCCGTGATTTAATATTAAAAAGGGGAGTAACCCCAATCTCGCAGAACTACATACGGCATATGTATAAATGGATACCATTCACGCACACGACTATCAGCAATTAAGAGACTTCTAATAATCATACCTTCATTTCAATAACGGTCTGCAGTGCTTTCGTCTTGGCGGAATCTGGGGCGTTTTCGAAGCGCCGATGGATTTCCTGCAGGCAGAAAGAAAACATCACAGGTAAGATATAATTCTGGCCATAGGTGGCGGATAGAGGAGCTACTCACTCAATCGCAAGCAGAAGGAGGTGCTGCTAGCTACCTGACCCCATTATTAGCAGCGCTAAGCACAGCCAGGCTCTCGCATATAAGGTGACGTGATGTGATAAAAAAAATCCCTAGAGTGACAACAGGATGGTTGCCAAGCGAGGAAGCTTGGAGCTGGACGGGACTGCTATTTCCCCAGGGAGGTTGGAAGAGGTGACAAGGAAGGGATAGTGCCTTTAACCCCTTCAGATCCAGAGTGAAGCACACAGCCTGTTAGCAGTACATTGCAGAATATGTGTAAACTTCTATAGGAAGTGGCTGTTACTGGGAATAGAGACCTTCCACAAAAAAAAAAAATGGAAACAGTGATATTTTAGAGGTCTGACCCTTTTCTCAAAGAGATAATGAGTCTCTAACCGGGGAGCCAAGAATAAAACAATCATCTGATAATGAAATGACATGCTACTCACATTTTTTTTTCTTTTGGTAAAATGAAAACCAAGAACAAAAATTTAATGTTTTGAAGTTTTCACTCCTTAGATACGATCGCTATATTTTCTTTTTCAGGCTATTTTATTATTTATTTGCACGTCATGCCAGTAACACACATCTTCTCATAGGATGACAATGCTCACTTACAATACTGTGAGTCAGGACTAAAGCACAGGCAACCCCTTCCTTTTCTCGCATAATATAGGGGGAGAGGTTCTACAGTCAGAGATTGCTAAGAACAATTGCTAAAAGAGATCGCTAATCATGTTGATGGACCATCACCATAATTAAGTTTTGGGAGCAGAGTGAAATGCATTGGGGGCATGGTCTGGCAGGAGCCCTGGCTGAGGTGGTCTTTTCCACTACATCACACGCATTGATGTGCGGCATCAGGGATTCCTTCTCTTCGGTGGTCATAGTAGTTGGGACGAGCTCCACTCCCTCGCCAGCACTCCTGCAGCAGCGGACACATATACTATCTACATTTCCCCTCACTACACAAGCCTGAGCGGCACATTTATCTTCCCTGGGTCACATTAAAATCCTTGCTGGTCAATTCTCTTGATATAGGGACCTCACGTGCGGCCCCTGACATTACCAAAGGGCCGCCAATAATCAGTAAATGTAATGCTACAGAAAGCTATAAGAGGCTGCAGACTTACAACAGGAGTATGTCAGCAACTGTGAGTAAGCTACAAGAGATGGTCACAGACTGGAGTAAGGCTTCAGGCGACATAGTCTGTTAACATATAGTTAGGTCAACACATTTGGACACAGGCACAATTTTAAGTTTTTTCAGTCATTTACCAAAATATATTCCAGCTTTAGTTCTACAATGGATATTGGCTGAAAGTGCCAACGCTCAGGTGTAATTTGAGGGTATATAATATACATCCAAATTGGAGGAAGGGTTTAGGAATTACAGCTCTTTAGATTAGCCAGCTCCACTTTTCAAGGAACCAAAAGTAATTGGACAATTGAATCTAAAGTGGTTTCATGGCCAGGTGTGGGCTACTGCTTCACTATTTCTTCATCAATTAAGCAGGTAAAAGGTCTGGAATTGATCCAAGTGTGGTATTTGCATTTGGAATCTATTGCTGTGAACCTACATCATGCGTTCAAAGGAGCTGTCCATGCAAGTGAAAAAGGCCATTGTAAGGCTTCACAAAAGAAACAAATTCATCAGAGATAGTACCAACATTAGTGGCCAAATCAACAGTTTGGTACATTCTGAGGAAAGAACACACTGGTGAGCTCAGCACCATAAAAAGGCCTGGATGTCCACGGAGGACAACAGTGGTGGATGATCGCAGAATTCTCTCAACGGTAAACAAAAACCCATTCACAACATCCAGACAAGTGAAGGACACTTTCCAGGAGGTGGGCGTATCATTGTCAAAGTCTACAATCAAGAGAAGACTTCACAAGAGCAAATACAGAGGGTTCACCACAAGGCGCCATTAATAAGCCTGAAGAATAGAAAAGTCAAATTAGACTTTGCCAAAAAACATCTAAAAAAAGACAGACCAGTTCTATAAAAGCACCAGAATGACAGGAAGAAAAAAAAAAAAAAAAACAAAAGTGTGTAGAAGGCTTGGAACAGCTCATGATCCAAAGCACACAACATCATCTGTAAAACATGGTGGAGGCAGTGTGATGGCATTGGCATGCATGGCTTCTAGTGGCACTGGGTCATTGGTGATTATTGATGATGTGATAAAAGACAGAAGCAGCAAGATTAATTCTGCAGTGTTTAGAGATATTCTGTTAGCCCAGATTCAGCCAAATGCAGCAAAGTTGATTGGATGGCACGTCACAGTACAGATAGACAATGATCCAAAACACACTGCAATAGAAACCTAGGAGCTTTTGAAGGAAAGAAGTGGAATATTCTGCAATAACCGAGTCAATCACCTGATCTCAACCCGATTGAGCATGCATTTCACTTGAAGTGAAAACTAAAGGCAGAAAGACCCACAAACAAAGAACAACTGAAGACAGCTGCATTTAGAGCCTGGCAAAGCATCAGAAAGGAGGAAAACAAGTCCTTGGTAATGTCCATGGGTTCCAAACTTCAGGCAGTCATTGCCAGTAAAGGATTCTCAACAAAATATTAAAAATGAACATTTTATTTATAATTATATTCAGTTATATAATTACATTTAAGGCCCTGAAAATGCGGGGACTGTGTATAAAAATGGTTGCAGTGCCTAAATTTTGTACTTGATATTCATGTTCAACCCCTTGAATTAAAGCTGAAAGTCTGCACTTCAAATTCATTTGGATAGTTTCTTTAAATTTCATTCTGGTGGCATACAGGGCCAAAAGTATGAAAACTGAGCCTGTGTCCAAATATGTTTGGAACTGAATGTATTTAATGAGACTGCTAGAAATCACTGCTATTAAAGGGCAATGGGAAACACTGGCTATGCAAAAAGTACCAAATGGCTGCATCCAGAAACCAGGCTGCACCAGGGCATTAAATGTTGAAAAATTAAATATAAATTGATAATTCTGTAAAATATAAAAGAAAAAAATATATATAAATGCCACCATGATCACAAATTAAAAGTAATTGTGCAAGCATATAATCTGCTCTGTTGTCTCACTCAATCACAGGGTGTCCCATAGACTTATTAAAAATATTGTGGCACATGTCTACAGACAAATACAACAAAATATTGGATACAACAGAAGTCTTCTGGTCAGATTGTTTTTTGGCCCTGTGGCAAGGCGAGCCTGTGCCACTGTTTAATATAGTGGTCTAAGCCAGATGTTATAGGAAGCAGGCACACTAATGATGCAGGTGTGTGCTGCATTCATCTTAGAGCCAGAGTTAGCGCTCAGGGCCCCACCTTCCTGAGGGGCTCAGTGTGTGAAGGGAGCAGTGAGAGGTGCACGTTGCATTGTACTGTCCAGGTCAGGACAGACAAAAGGCCCGAGACTGTGAAGGATGTAGCAGCTGGGAACTGCAGGATAAGAAGCCAAGCTGACATAGGTACGGCTTTTTGTGCCAAAACACTTGGACTGTGTGTTTGATGGTCAGGAGGACCGAGGCACAAGGTCTGAGCTGCAGGACTGATAAAGAGCTGGGAGACTGAATTGTAAGTTTTGTTGCATTGATGGTGAGAACCCCCTGCATGGGAAAATATAAAAGTATGAACTTTTTGCTTTGTTTTAAATAAAAGGGAGCGGAAAAAGGCCTGAAATGTACTTGTGGCGTGGATTAAATTCACTGTTTGGCACTACTAATGAGCTACAAAACCCCCAACTTCTCATAGCCCTCTTTTATTGCACTGCATTAAAATTGTATCCAACATACGCTAAGTTTGACATGTTTTACTTTTTTTACCTGCAGACACGAGAAATATGGACATGTGGACACGTAGGGCCAGCCCCGTCCACTGGGGCTATGTCGCGGCCAACCTACACAGAGCTGAGGTGACCACTGGATCTAGAGTATCCAGCCCATCGCCCAGTCCGGCAGTTGATTGAGGATCTCACCAGAAAAATCAGGAGGAAAAAATGTCCTATCTAAAAATTTTGCCATGACCAAAGATCAAGGAACTAGGCCCTCACTCCTGACTAGGCAGAAAAATACTTGTGGGACAATAGCAAGAAGAGGGAGTATACCATACCCCCTGGGACTGCCCATGGGTGTAGCCAGAAGTTTTTTCTGCCTAGTGTCCTACTGCTGTAGGGGGCAGCATAACCCAATAGTCAATAATGACAGGAGCTGTCTCCGTCAATGAACTAAAGAGAAACATACCAATTAAAAAAAACACATATTGTGTTTTTAGTGCATTTTCCATGCATTACAATTGACTAAAATGTTACAAAAAAAAAAAAACAAAGCCTTGCCTAGCTGGAAGGGTAATACCTAGGAGGGGATTTCCCTTTTTTTCGCCAGTGTCCAAACACCTGAAAGTGTCAGCATAACCCAATCGTAATGAATATGAAAATACCCTGTGTCCTGATATGCATGATAAAATAACTTTGTTTTTACATTTAAGAGTACAGTAGGAAACAGATGTCCTTTTTCTTTTTTCCCTCTGTCCCATTGAGATTTATCTTCATGTCCTATTTGGTAGGCAAAACAGGGAATGGTGACACAGACAGCAATAACTTGAGACAGCAGCCTGGAACGCTTTGCAGCTAAAGTTGGCAACTGCAGAGGTCTGAACACTTAGCGAACATGAGAATAGAAAACCAGGTGGTGGCCTTGCAAATCTGCGAAAAGATGCCTGATGTTAAAGGGTCCAGGAGGCACTTCCCAAACTAGTTAAAAGAGCAGTCCAGCGTTTGAACTAATTTACAAGCTGGCCAAACAAACTTTGTCTTTTCCTAAGCTGTCAGCCCACTGCATGTGTGGTACAACTGTATGCAGCTGCGGCTACATACAGTATACCACACTGTGTCCAGGGTATGAGCTCAGACTTCCCCGGACACAGACGAGTCTCGAGTCTAATTTACAGCAGCGCCGCTCAGCCAATCAAAGCAGTGGTGCTCAGCCAATCACAGCGAGCGATGTATTCTATTATTGAATACAAAGCACCCTCTAATTGGTTGAGTCAGAGAGGAGGGCTGATGATGTCACAACCTGTGACTCAGCCAATTAGAGGAAGCTTTGTACTCATTAATAGAATACATCACTCGTGGCAACCTGTCAAACCAACAACCAATGTTGGCGCGAGAAGCAGAAAATTCCCTATGAGGAAGGACAAAGAGGCAATCTTACTCATTCAGCATAGACCACATCCAAGCAGAGAAGAGAAAAATCCTTGGGACGTTTAGGATCCAGGAAAAATGGCTGGCAGGACAATGTCCTGACTGAAGTGAAAAGAAGAGACCACCTTGGGCAAAAAAGCATTACTGGTATTACTCAACAAGGTTTCCATTTCCAACACCACGTAACGAAAGGTGATTGTGCTAAGGAAATCGACTTTGCTTGTAAGATCAGCCAAGGGAATATACTTAAGAGTCTCGAAAGGACAGCCAACAGGGCCAAGCCAAGACCCCACAGCTTTGCTGGATAGCGTCTTGGGGGGGGGGGGGAGCTAAGTGAGCAACCCCCTATGCAAAGGGAGCACCAGGGAGTGAGAGGCCAGCGCTGCCAAAAGCGAATAGTGATGGCCAAAATTTGTACCTTGATGGTGCTTAATACCAAACACCTAT